>NC_060138.1:690746992-692172825 GCF_021461385.2 Schistocerca piceifrons
CTCAGTGTAGGTCAGTCTGTCCAGGGTCTTATATTCCATGATTTTCCTCTCTTTCTTGAAAATCCTGCAGTCTGGCAAGCAAGGTTAATGATGCTCTCTGCAGTTGACACATCTACATCTACATTTATACTCCGCAAGCCACCCAACGGTGTGTAGCGGAGGGCACTTTATGTGCCACTGTCATTACCTGCCTTTCCTGTTGCAGTCATGTATGGTTCGCCCATCTCCTTGGGGCACTGGGACTCCCAGCAATGGCCATCCTTCCAGGTGGCCCTTGCTGAGACTGGGTGGCGGGCCACATGGAATATTGGGATGTGATGGACGTCCATAATCTCTACATGTGACACTGGAAGCACAGTAGGAAGACATATGGCCGAGCTTCCAGCACTTAAAGCTCCGCATCAGGGGAGGGATATATGGCTTGACATCACAGCAGTAGACCATCACCTTGACCACCTTGGTCAAAGTGTCACCCTCGAAGGCCAAGATGTAGGAACTGGTGGCAACCTGATTATCTCTCGGACGCTGATGGTCGCGCCGGACGAAATGAACAACTCATCACTCTAAATTGGAGCACAGTTCGCCGTCAGACTGCAAAAGAAGGTCCCTATGGAATATAATACCCCAGGCCATATTTAAGCTCTTGTGGGGCGTGATGATAATAGAAACATCCCCCAACTTGTCACAAGCGAGTAATGCCAGTGAATGGGCAGAGGATGCTGTGTTTATCAAGACTGACCCAGAGTGCAGCCCTCCACCTCCCCAGACTTGGCCTCCAAATACTCCACAAAAAACTGAGGCTTCATGGACATGCAACATTCCCTATCAACTCTCGTACATATGAGGTACTGGGGCGAATAATCTTCATTGCCATCCTCAGCCTGGCATTCCTCCCATGGTGTGGCCACGGAGGTGAACGATTTGGGGTCATATTTCCTAGCACTGAAGTTAGACTTTGCCCACTTAGAGACTGCTGGTAGCGGAGCACCAGCAAGAGATGATGTACTACGCTTCATGGCGTGTCATCCGCCCTGATGCCACCCACTCCGACCAAGGGCCCTCCACACAGGCGCCACACAGCCTCAGCAAGGGCCACCTGGCAGGATGGCCATTGCTGGGAGTCCCGATGCCCCAGGGAGATGGGCATCTACTCCATGGCATATGTGGGAAGTTAACGGCGCAGGCATCAGCAGAGCGATCCCTGTGTTGTCAGGGGACTACAACTAACAGGGTACATGGCGGCACCACCACAACGGCCTTGCTACTGCGGTGGATAAGAGGTGCTAAGAAGTCCATGTTCGTCGTCGGCGCAGAAAGCGACAATGCATAGTGCATGGTGGAAAACGCACCCAGGAAGGTGTCGTTGCCCAAGAGATGGAGAATAAGTTGGACTGCAATACGACGACGAGAAAGTGGGTTAAAGATCTCAATGCACGATGGACACGATGCACCATTTAAGGCGCCATTGCCCAATTGGCTCGCTCTTATTGAAAATTTAGACAGGGGACCATCACATAAAGGTCGAAACGTGTGAGACTGCTTTTAGTCGCCTACTCTAACCCCCGGACCCGCAGGGGGGAATTTTTATGTTTTGATTTCCGTATTTAGGTATGGATTTATCTATTCCTGTGAATATGGAAGACTTGCAGGAGGTTTCGGGCGTACAATTGATGTCAACCATCCGGTTTTTGCAGTTATGTGATCTTATTGCTGACTATGGTCGATATCGTGAGTGCGGCGAACAAATGCCTCTGGTAAGTGCGTCAGAGTGTCGTACTCATGGTTTATTCATACGGAGGTGTATGAAAGGTCGAGTATGGCGTTCAATGCGCAAAAAAAGAGAAAAATTAACAACGTCGCAGAACAAACCCTTCGTATTACGAATATTGTAATGAAATAAATAGTTTTTAGAACGAAAAAGAAATGGAGTAAGCCCTGTTGTAAAAAAACACAACCTACCGCTATAATGGACGCCAGAACGTAAAATATGAAAGTGGGAACAAATGATTTTGGTAAAAATAGAAACTATTCTTGCTATATATGAACTATTGTACACTAAATCGAATACGCCACAAAGTACCAAAGTAAGAAATTCACATTAATCTTCTCAAAATATGGCCCGTGTAACTGAGGGGAAAAAAACATGCTACTAAACGTTAGAGTCAAACCTATAATACCAAAAAGCAACCAGAAACACACTTAGAGACTCAACTTCTTTTTCTAAGTCTACTACTGTTGATAATGGTCGCCATAACATTGCTTCGCGAATACCCGTACCTTACATTACACTCGAAAACAACGAAATATTTCTAATAAATAATTTCTCGTAAATCGAGTCATATTCAGAAATAAGTCAAATAAGCACCACAACGAACAAACTGATAACGTGAAATAGTTAGTATGTCCTCAGACAATGAGAATACTCATTCGTAGATAATATCAGTTTTAGTTTTCTACTAATATCTCGTAACTGAACCACATAGTCCAAATATTCGGTAAAATCGTAGATACAAGTAGGATACTGCGTATAGCATCATATATCACGACAGACGATACAGATCAACCAGGCACCGTATATTCGTGTTGGCATTCGGTTCCTTCGACACCGCAACGAAATCTGCAGTATACACCTAACACAGGTCTCTTGATACACTACAGGTGAATCGCTTAACGCATGTAGTTTTCTTGGTTTTAACTAAAAAACTGTTGAACTATAGCCTAACCGAGATCTCAGGCTACGCTGCAGATCAGCCTGCCGCCACAGAAAGCTTTCCCGTTGTCAGATTCATTGCCAACTCACAACCAGACTGTTGCATTCCCACCTAACCTAGATCTCGGGCTACACTATACATCAGTCTGTCACCATAGAAAACTTTTTCACTGTCATAATGTTTGGCTTTTCCAACTCACAACAAACTATTCTATTCCAACGTTGACCTCGGGGTATGTCACCGATCAATCTGTTACCATAGAAATTTTTTCCGCTGTCACATTCGTTGATTTCGCCAACTCACAATTAAACGGTTGCTTTCCAACCTAGCATAGACCTCGAGCTACACTACAGATCGGTGTGTCACCACAGGAATCGTTTCCGCAGTCAGAGTCGTTGGCTTTGCCAACTCACTTCCGAATCATCACATTCCATCCTAATCTAGACCTCCACTAAATCAATCCATTGTAGTGACATTGTGTTGTTATATTGACTCAAGAGGTAAATTCGGAACTTCTTCAAAAATTAAAAAAATTACATCTCTCTTTTCACTCCACCTCCTCCTCGACATGTACTCAACTACTGTCTACAAGTTCGCTAATACCAACGTCCAGCAACTGCCAATATCAGGACACAATGCAAGAACCGCCACGCAGCAAGTCACTGTTAGACAAAAGTAGCATAGAAGTGAAAATTACGGTAATTGGATACGCAACAGTTCTTGTCAACAACACATTGGTGTCCCCAATAGGTTGACGTCCAAGAAATCAAGGTTATCTATAAATTATTAAAAAAACCCTAGTAGTTGAAAACCAAAGATGAAACAAATTTCGTGAGACAAAAGTAACTGCAAAAACCAAAATAAAAATAAACGAAAAATGCACCTCCATTCCAAAACCGAAACTTAACTCTCTCTTTTTGGCACATACATCCTCCTCAGGTCTTCCAAAAAAACTTCAAACTAGCACCGATTGTGTGGAACATTCTTCTTCCAAACATTCTCATCTAAATGACTCTGTAGTACTGAAATTTTCCTTTTTCTACGCCCAATAATAGTTTTTATTGCCCAGCAATACCGTTCAATTGTGTTTGTACAAGTCTCTGTTTTTTTTGTCTTTAAATTCAACGAAATGATTCACAACCAAACTTATATGTACCCAGTTTCGTCTAATCCATTATAACTACCCCACCCGTCTGACATTCTTATTGACCCATCTGCTATACAACTTTTTACTAACTAAAACGTAGTACAAGCTGTCCTATCTTTAATTACCTTAAAAACCATGTCTGGAGAAGAGTGATTCTCTGAAACAACGGCCACCCACATCCATGGTCCAACAACATCGTGGCCTCACACACCTTCCTTTTTTTCAAATTGCGATTCGTCAATTTTTATAACTCCAGCACACCAATTTTGTCCCTTCTCATGACAAAAGTCGAAAAACTTCCCGGCAAAGCGAATACCAGTCTATAATAGTTTTATTGTCTATTTCTGTTTCATGAGCAGCAAGTCAAACAGATCTTAATGGAACACAAAAAGGAAGTAATAAAATACTTTTCATGGGAATCCTTGATTTCTCAAACCATGTCCCTCTACGAAGAGACCGCCACATACGATCTTTTCACAGCGCTACATATACTAGTACAGATCGCTAGTGCGTTTCTTCGAACCCTTGCAGAATGTCATCTCGTTGCCACAAACAATACACAATTAAATTGTACTGCCTGGAAAAAATGATAACATTCATTGGTTCCCACTATTCATGAGCCAATTTCACAGTAGTGAAAAGAACGTAAGGAATACGTTGTTCCCCATTCCCACTATTTTCCACATCTTCAAAATCAGGAACAGGACTTGGCCCCGCACTTGCCTCCGTATTCCGTGTTGCTAATAATACCTACAAAGCAATTTCAAATCCCGCGCAAAGATTAACAAATTACTTTCTGTAAAAGCCAACGAGATTATTGTCGACGGAAAGTAAGGCTATACAGAAATTCAATTAAAAATACGCACCAAAACGTGACGTCACAGCAGCCATTACGTTGCAGGTCAAAGCCGACGACTAGTATCGAACAGTCCTCGAGACCAGGTTGTGTGTACATAAATGTCGTGTGAGTGAGGGTACCGTTCTAGACTGCTGCTCTTTTTGTAGGGAAATTTATGGGGAATATATGAAGTGTAGGGAGACTTTTTGGGCCGAATGTCATTGTCAAAACAGATGAGTCCGCTTTTGGCAAAACCAAGAACAAAAGGGGGAACCTGCGGTGGGATCATGGGTTTGGGGGGGGGGGGGGGGGGGGTGTAATTTCAGGCCAAGGTGTGATATAGTATTTGATGTGGTTCGTAATAGAATGAAGAAAGTGTTGATGCAGTTAACTGATGATCACGTGGCCAAGAATTTTCTTCATTTTGGTATTTGGGGAATAGGGGTTGTCAGCATATTGTCGTGAATCGTAACACTGAATTCAGAAGTTCAACTACTGGGGCTTGTACCAATAGTATAGAGATTCATTGGACAGCCATGGAATCTGTTGTAGAGAGCCATTTACATGAATGCTCTTCGAGATTGGTGTACCCGATACGTACTGCCCATTTAAGTGTTTTCTTAAACGTGTTAGGCAAATGTATCCTCCAAAATTTGATAGCTACTTTCATGTTGGGATGGAGGGTAAATGATAATTAAGAAAAAGGGTGGTTTTGGTCGGGATGCTTAAGGCCTTGATTAGGAGTTTTTGGGGTAGGTGACTCATTCTTCATTTTCTTATGCAAGGTAATGTTTTTCTGTGGTTATCTTTTTCATTATTTTAGTTCATTTTGTCGATGTGAACTTCCGGGTTCACACATATGTGATCAAAAGTATCCGAACACCCCAAAAAATGCGTTTTTCATATTAGGTGCATTGTGCTGCCACCTACTGCCAAGTACTCCATATCAGCGACGTCAGTAGTCATTAGACATCGTGAGAGAGCAGAATGGGGGGTTCCGTGTAAGTCATGGACTTCGAACGTGGTCAGGTGATTGGGTGTCACTTGTGTCATACGTCTGTACGCGAGATTTCCACACTCCTAAATATCCCTAGGTCCACTGTTTCCGATGCGATAGTGAAGTGGAAACGTGAAGGGACACATACAGCACAAAGCGTACAGGCAGACCTCGTCTGTTGACTGACAGAGACCGCCAACAGTTCAAGAAGGTCGTAACGTGTAATAGGCGGACATCTATCCAGACCGTCACACAGGAATTCCAAACTGCATCAGGATCCACTGCAAGTACAATGACAGTTAGGCGGAGGTGGGAAAACTTGGATTTCGTGGGCGAGCGGCTGCTCATAAGCTACAGATTACGCCGGTAAATAGTAAACGACGCCTCGCTTGGTGTAAGGAGCGTAAACATTGGATGATTGAACAGTGGGAAAACGTTGTGTGGAGTGACGAATCACGGTACACAATGTGGCGATCCGATGGCAGGGTGTCGGTATGGTGAATGCCCGGTGAGCGTCATCTGCCATCGTGTGTAGTGCCAACAGTAAAATTCGGAGGCGGTGGTGTTATGGTGTGTTCGTGGTTTTTCAAGGAGGGGGCTTGCACACCTTTTTATTTTGCGTGGCACTATCACAGCACAGGCCTACATTGATGTTTTAAGCACCTTATTGCGCCCCACTGGTGAAGAGCAATTCGGGGATGGCGACTGCATCCTTCAACACGATCGAGTACCTGCCAGAGTGCAAGCTGTCATCAAGGCTAAAAGCCTAGTTTACACGACGACATTGGGTTGCGCCACTCGTTGCGTGGAATGAGTTGCTCGCAAGTGGTTTCATATATATGACTGTAGACATCGCGACACCAGTATACTTTTCAGTTTCGTCGTTTTGTGGGTGCTGAGTCGTGGCTGAAATGAAAGTTTTGGCAGCTGCGCGTCACACGAGCTGTGATGGAGTTAAAGCTTGTTGCGTGGAATCGCTGCATAAGAAAAAAATAAGAAACGTGTTTCAATTCGTGGCGGGATGAAGAAAAGACCTCAGCTGGGTTGCTCAGCATCCTTGCTGAAATAATTTATAACGGAAGATCCAAGAAGTTCTTTTAATTATCTTAGAATGAAACCAGAACTGTTCGAGTTTCTTCCAAATAGAGTTAATTATGCGGTAAGGAATAAAGGTACTGTAATGGATGAAGCACTATCGCCAGAACTGACATTACGTATCATATTACGTGCATTACAATCGAGAACACTAGGCATGCTGTAAGATACGGTTTTAGCTGGTGATGATGTTATTTCATTAACACCAATTTTTATTAACAGTAATAATTATTAACATTAGCAACAATAATTATTCGAAGCAGGCCGCATTAAGAAGAGAATGGTTTGCGAACTACTCTCTTGAATATAGATCTGTACAGTGACAATATTTCAATATTCTAACATATGTGAATGGGGAGCACTGCAGTAACGTTTTAAATAGATACATATTGAATGAAGAATGTAGCTTTTTGGATTGGTATAGCCTTCCCTCCTGTCAACAATATTCCTTAACAAAGAGTTGGCCAACTTGGCCGTCTTGTAGACGAGAGCATTGCCACAGCTAGAATTACACTTGGTTGTAGTTTTCTTAATTCAGCTGTATAAGTGCTGGTAACTCAATAAATTTTGCCCTGCACCTCAGATATTGTCAAAGCACCTATTTTATGATTGCACATGACGGTCTCAGCGGCAGCAATTTGTCGCTTATTTTTGTAATCGGCATCACTGAAATCCTACAAACACCTATGCAAAGCATAGATATCTAAAAAGCGACCATTGTTCTCCGTTCCCCACTTCATATTTCTGTTTGGCTGCACTCTACGAACGCACATAACCTCAAAACTCATGGAACTAGTGCCGCCAAAGTTGGAACACGCCGAAAGTGTTTAGTTTCACCAACGACTTGCGCAAACGCACGGCGTGCATGCGCAGTGGCCGGTAGTGCAGTTGGCTGCAACCTAGTGTCGTCGTGTAAACTAAGCCTTAGGGTGGGCCAACACCGTATTGAATTCCAGCATTACCGATGGAGGACGTCACGAACTTTTAAGTCATTGTCAGCCAAGTGTCCAGATACTTTTGATCACATAGCGTATATTTGTATGTATGTGTGTTTTTTGTGAAGTTGTGTTTCTTGTGTATTTGTATGTGGGTAGGCTATGTGATTTTTGTTAGCGTCTCTCAAGGCCAGCTTTGGTTTTTTCCGTAGGAGTTTGTGTATGCTAAGTTTAGTGTCTTATTTTTATGTTGTATTGAATGTCTATTTAAATGGATTTCTTTGTCGTATTATATTGTTCTCAGTTGTGTTTGGGTTCGTCATCTGCAGTACGGAATACAAATTTTACAGTTGTTGCCTTTTTTTCGCCTTCGCTACCTCTGGTATCCTATTCTTCAGTTGATTTATATAGGTCAACTGACGTATGGGATACAAATTTTTCGTATGTCGCTTTTTTTCGACTTTGCTAGCACTAGTTTACTTATATGGCTCAACTGGAGGACAGGATACTATCTTCGTAGTTAAACTGAGGTTACGTATGTTGGTTTTTGCGTCTTCGCTAGCAGTGTTATCCTACTCTTGAGTTGACCTATATAGGTCAACTGCTGAAGTACGGGATACAAATTTTACTGTCGTCTTTTTTGTCACCTTTGCTAGTAGGTCCTACTACTATGATAATTTTCAGTCGATACTATTAACTACGTTATTGTTGTCAAGTTTAGCTGTTGTGTCGCATTCTGTCGACTGTTGGTACGACCCATCCATGGGAACACTACTTGCAGCGAAACCGACTGTTCAGTGAGGTTTAATACATGCACCATGTAGATTTTAACATTTACCACAATGGTTAGCAAAGAAACTTAAGACTTTCGGTGTTTGAGCGCCTACCACCGTTTCTCTCACGCTAGAATAACAACGAAATATCTAATATATTACATACGTAACATCTACCGCCTGCGGCCTTACGACACCAGATGCTTGAACAGTGCAGCCGATTACCAGTGGCGGAAATACTTTTCACTAGAGTACCGTAATCAGCCGCAGAAGCTTTTCACAGCGGATCGTATCAACAGACACTTCAAAGCATCATAAGTACTGGCTGAAGGGTCGCCTCAGCTGTGGCGTCGCGTCTTACTTTACTCCTCAGAGGGTATAAGTCGTAAAAAATCGGAAGCCTTCGGTCAAATAGCGTATTTGGTTCACCACACCCTTGGCGACCATTGAGCTCCTGCAATATCATAGTGAAGTACATCTACGTCTACGTTTTATACTTCGCAAGCCACCTGACGGTCTGTGACGGAGGATACTTTCTCAGCTTTTCCTATTCCATACACCAATGGCGCATGGAAAAAAATTAATGTCGGAAAAGGTCCATAAGACACCTAATGTCCTTAATTTTGTCTTTGTGATCATTTCACAAGAAATATTTAGAAGGAAGTAAGATGCTATTTGACTCTTCTAGGAGCGTAAGATCTCGAGGCCTCTCCGTGGTCTACAACGCCTCTCCTGTAGCGCCTGCTACTGGTGTTTGTTGGCCATCTTTGGAACGCTCTCCCGCCCAGTAAGCTGCGCTGTGGCGAAAGGCGCCATTCTTCATTGCACTTCCTCTATTTCTTCTGTTAAGGGGGGTAGGACGTCAAACGGGCCGACTTGGAGCAGGAGAGGCACCACAGGACATTTTAATTTCCACTGTCTATACTTTTACATATAAATTCATAAAACTTTGTCAGCATGACCAGGAAGGATTCTGGATTCACATTTATAGCAGTGGTAGTTCGAAAACACAAAGAAGTACTTTTTTACATGTGAAATTTTAACATTTTTTTCACTTACTAATGGCAGCATTTGTTGCTATAGGTACACTTTTCTTCATAAGTGAGAGAGATGGTTCGATGAATTTTGCACAGCATACAAACCATTCTTAAAGGTGTACGAAACTCTAGAATTTTCCAAATCTATTAAAAACTGTGGTAAAAGTTGAGGTAATTAACAACAAAATTTGTGTTTTTTCTAAACATGAAGTTTAAAATACAAGAGATCATTCGTTTTTTCATAAATTAAATGAATTCTAGAGTTTCATACACCGGTAAGTATTGTATGTATGCTGTGCAAAATTCATGGAAGAATCTCTAATTTGTGAAGAAAAGTGTACCTATAGCAACAAATGCTGCCATTAGTAAGTGAAAAAAATGATGAAATTTCACACGTAAAAAAATTATTTTGTTATGTTTTCGAACTTCCACTGCAATGAGTGTGAATCCTGAGTCCTTCCTGGTGATGCTGACAAAGTTTTATGAATTTATTTGTAAAAGTATAGACACTGGAAATTAAAATGTCCTGTGGTGCCTCTCCTGCTCCAACGGTTTGACGTCCTGCCCCCCTTAATACTACTTGTTATGGATAGCATCAAGAGCTCCACTGATGAACATGATCGAGCTGAGTAGGCGGCAGCTAAGTGAACCGAGCGCACTTAGCTGCAAAAACCATGTTAGCGACAGACATCTGTTTGATACTATAGTTGAGTCGCTGGTAATCGGCTGCACAGCTGCACTGGGATAGGCGCAGCAGCTTCGCACATCTACTGCAACCAATCACGTTACAGAAATTTGTCTCTACAGTAACGCCTCATTGTTGTCGGAGCTTAATAGGCGGCTACTGTTCCCGCCGGCAGCCGTTTGAGCTTTGAAGTTGAAATCTGGCAACAGCACTGCCAACTGTCAGGAATTACCTTATGCCTAGCTACTAACAACCTACTAGACGAATACCAATCAGGTTTCCGTAAACATCGAAGCACAACATATGCACTGATAAAGGTTACAGATGACCTGAAGCTTGCCATGGACAGACAAGAAGCGACTATCATTTACTTCTTAGATTTCAGCAAAGCATTTGATACTGCCGACTTCGACATCTTAGTAGCCAAACTTAGTGGACTAAATCTCTCACCAAGTGCAGTGCAATGGTTTCGCTCATACATGACGTCTCGTCAGCAACGCGTCTTATCTGGAAATATAAAATCACAATGGTGGCAGGTAGTGTCAGGCATTCCCCAAGGCTCAGTATTAGGTCCTATATTCTTCTCTCTGTATGTCAATGATGTGTCATCGGTTTTGACCATTGCAAATATCATATGTATGCTGATGACCTTCAGTTGTATGTAACTGCGAAACCAAGCAATCTTAAGAAAGCTATTGAAAATTTCATTACTGACCTCGATGCACTATCAAAATGGGCACAGGACATAGGACTAAAACTAAACCCATCTAACACCCAAGCGGTACTTGTTCGTCACTCTAAGCTCATTAGCCCAAAACATCGGGAATCCGTACCATCTCTTATGGTAAATGGAACAAATATTAACTTCTCTCCCTCAGCAAAGAGTTAGGGAGTAATAATAGATGAAAATCTAAATTGGACAGAGCACGTAACTGCAGTGTGCAAAAAAGCATCAGCATCCCTTCATGTCCTACAAAAATATAAAAAAACTCTTCCCTTTCGATCTGAAAAAGAAATTAGTACAAACGCTTATACTCCCAATCATTGATTACAGCGATATTATCGTACAAGGCCTCTCTCAGGAAAATTCACGACGTCTAGAACTGGTCATGAATGCCTGCGTCCGATATATCTGTGACGTTCGACTTTTTGATCACATTTCACCAGCATATGCAAAATTGTCTTGGCTACGAGCAGACAAACGTAGAGATTTCCATACACTCTTGTCTCATCTACTGCCTTATAAATGTACACTGTCCCTCATATCTCCCCTCGTCCTTAACGCTTATGTCGGAACAACATGACAGAAACTGACAGAACCACACGTTCCCATCATAATAAAATCCTCTCTGTTCCATTTCATCGTTCAGTCACCTTCTCTAAGTCCTTTACAGTAGCGGGAACCCGACTCTGGGATAACCTCCCTCGTTATGTTATAGAACTTAAAAACATGTCCGGCTTCAATAAACAGTTAATGACGTATCTACTTAAGTAACAGTAATGCCTTCCTCTGTACACGAATGCACTTCACCTCATTACTTCCCTCTTTCCCCCTCCTTAAATCTCCCTTCCCCAAAACTCGCTATACTAGTAAACATCTATTTTACACACCAAGATATTAATGTACATCTGCACAAATCTTCATTACTATTGCCAATTTTTCTCATGTTTATCATTATTATTTGATTTTTTCACTGTTATTATTATTGCTTTTATCATAATCTGTATGTATAGCACCTGTTGTAAAAATACTGCCAGCATTTACTTTATTAGGTCTTAGTCATTAGTCTCTATTCATATTGTCACTAGAGTAATCTAATTCTCTTATTTAAACTATTGTCATGATGTAACTGATGTGTGAAATGCTGCATGTGTAGAACACTGGTCCGATGCCTGATGGCCTTAATCTGATCAGTCTAAATAAATAAATAAAATATAATCGTTTCTTTCTGTTGTTGCTTCGACACTGCAGAAATATTGATTGATTGAATGACTGATTGATTTTTATTGTTGTAGAGACCTCAGAGATCATCTGAGGCATTACGAAAGCCAATATTACACAGTATAAATGTTACACAAATAATTACAAAAACAAGAAAAATATTACAAAATATAAATATTACACAAATAATTATGGTACCTTCACACAAATACAAAACAGAGAAACTTCTGGTACAAATTGATATTGCGTAGTAAATTTAGCCAATTACAGACTTACTCATATATAGAAGCATATAAAAGCTGATCACAAAGTATAGTCATACCATATTCTTTGCCTCCATTAAAAATTCATCAGTTTCATAAATGCTGAGCTCAAGAAGAAATTCTTTTACTTTTTTTTTTGAATTGTTGAATTGGAAGATCCCTGATATGTTGGGGTATGGCATTAAAAAATATTATACACTTGTATAAGAAGCACTTTTGTGTTTTTTTTTATAGTTACATCGGAAAGAAACTAGGTCCTGCTTGTTTCTTGTGTTATAATCATGACGCATGTCATACTGCTGATAACTCGGATAGTTTTCCTTAATATGCATTACACACTGTAGTATAAATAATGACGGCAGGGTCATAATCTGACTACAGCATGCGTTAACGTTCGCGGATCGAGAGATAAGTACCTTCAAGCACTTTCTCGTAGATAGAGGATAGGAAGACGAGGGTTAAAAGATGTACCTCACCCGGTAAATTGCCCACATCTCGTGGTCGTGCGGTAGCGTTCTCGCTTCCCACGCCAGGGTTCCCGGGTTCGATTCCCGGCGGGGTTAGGGATTTTCTCTGCCTCGTGATGGCTGGGTGTTGTGTGCTGTCCTTAGGTTAGTTAGGTTTAAGTAGTTCTAAGTTCTAGGGGACTTATGACCACAGCAGTTGAGCCCCATAGTGCTCAGAGCCATTTTTTCACCCGGTAAATTCTTAAACTGTCTCTCTTTCTCGTATGGTTTTCGGTCGGATTTTGCACCTTGTCTGTGCCTGCACGGCGAATCTCGCCACCCGCAAGGTAATACCGCGGATTAATGGTTCAAATGGCTCTGAGCACTATGGGACTTAATTGCTGAGGTCATCAGTCCCCTAGAACTTAGAACTACTTAAACCTAACTAACCTGAAGACATCACACACATCCATGCCCGAGGCTGGATTCGAACCTGCGTCCGTAGCGGTCGCGCGGTTCCACACTGTGACGCCTAGAACCGCTTGGCCACTCCGGCCGGCAATGCCGCGGGTAACACGCAGACGAATCACAGCTCGTCTAATTGCTGTGAGTACTGCATATGGCGAATTCTCTGGACGCGGTCGCAATAGCGCGTCTGTGTAGTAGCGTGGTGGTGACGTCGACTAGTGACAAATCACTTGGTCACAAAGTTAAACTGGAGCTGAAAATACTGGTTGCTGTGATATGCATGACGAGCAAGGCGGGCAGCCGGGCGGCCAGGGGCGCTGGTGCTGCCTGCAGGCGGCGCTGCCCGCGCAGCTCTGCCCCGCGGCCTCTCCCTCCGCCCTCCGCCCTTAACCTGGTTCCGCAGCCACGCGCAGACCAGACCGCCCTCCCCCCTTCAGGCGCCGCCGCCCCCGCGAAGCCCTGTCTGCGCGGCACGTGTCACACAGTGACGCCGCCGGAGCTTTCCCAAGGTCGGCGCTGCGCCACACCCAGATTTTTTTACACTGCCCTCTGCACAGAATACCAACAATACCAACAAGAAAACCCCACGTCACACAGTCGTATAGACTGTCATGACACTCTCTGCTGCGGAGGTTGTTACCGTTTGACAACTGTAGGGACACCAGTGCTCCAAACGGTGAGAAAGCACTATCATATGCGTCGTAAGGATAATCTTCGTTTTTCGTCTCTTTTGTACGTGATTTACGAAATACGTATTTTATATTTTGCCTCCAACTGTTTGTCTAATATCAGAAGACAGGAATGATTACGAAATAAATGTCGAAAATTTCGAATCTCACTGATTCAGTGACGTAAGCTGTAACTTACTCATGAAGAAGTACACTACTGCCCATTAAAATTGCTACACTACGAAGATGAATACCTAATCAATGTTTAATAAATGAAAAGCACCCGTTTGCTTTTGTTCTAAAGCAAACTGGTGCTTTTCATTTATTATAATGTTGTTCTACCAAGAACCGACGGAAGATTCTGTTAATATAATCAGTGTTTGTTTGTTTGTAAGGAACGTTCCTCCAGTCCCACTACACACTGAAATACTTGGGCCACTGTGACGTAGCACGTTCCTATAGCAGCCTGAAAATGGTGCAAATCAACTCCATTTTGCACCTACAAGCAACAAACAAAATTAATTAAGTAACATTATTTTGTTGACGTGATAATTAAGGTTCTATTATTACCCACTAAAAAGTCCCAAGCGCTGATTATACTGTGTTGACTAACGTAGGTAAGTGCATGATTCTTCACTACAAGAACTATTGAACTCATTGAAAATGGCTACTTGTCTTCATTTGACATGTGGCACTTAATATGCGACGCCAGGAATGGACAGTGCGCAGTGACTCTCTCTTTACCGACTTTTTTCTGTTTGGTCTGAGGCTATTTCATTACAGGACGAGGGATACCGGCTTGAAAATTAACAGTCGTCTCCCGTTCGAAACGGCCTCTGTATTGCGTGATATACACTGACATGACACTAGTCATGTGATAGCGATATGCACAAATACACTACTGGCCATTAAAATTGCTACACCACGAAGATGACGTGCTACAGACGAGAAATTTAACCGACAGGAAGAAGATGCTGTGATATGCAAATGATTAGCTTTTCAGAGCATTCACACAAGGTTGGTGCCGGTGGCTATGCCTACGACGTGCTGACATGAGGAAAGTTTCCAACCGATTTCTCATACACAAACAGCAGTTGACCGGCGCTGCCTGGTGAATCGTTATTGTGATGCCTCGTGTAAGGAGGAGAAATGCGTACCATCACGTTTCCGACTTTGATAAAGGTCAGATTGTAGCCTATTGCAATTGCGGTTTATCGTATAGCGACATTGCTGCTCGCGTTGGTCGCGATCCAATGACTGTTAGCAGAATATGGAATCGGTGGGTTCAGGAGGGTAATGCGGAACGCCGTGCTGGATCCCAACGGCCTCGTATCACTAGCAGTCGAGATGACAGGCATCTTATCTGCATGGCTGTAACGGATCGTGCAGCCACGTCTCGACCCCTGAGTCAAGAGATGGAGACGTTCGCAAGACAACAACCATCTGCACGAACAGTTCGACGACGTTTGCAGCAGCATGGACTATCAGCTCGGAGACCATGGCTGCGGTTACCATTAACGCTGCATCACAGACAGGAGCGCCTGCGATGGTGAACTCAACGACGAACATGGGTGCACGAATGGCAAAACGTCATTTTTTCGGATGAAGCCAGGTTCTGTTTACAGCATCATGATGGTCGCATCCGTGTTTGGCGACATCCCGGTGAACGCGCATTGGAAGCGTGTATTCGTCATCGCCATACTGGTGTATCACCCGGCGTGATGGTATGGGGTGCCATTGGTTACACGTCTCGGTCACCTGTTCTCACTGACGGCACTTTGAGCGGTGGACTTTCCATTTCAGATGTGTTACGACCCGCGGCTCTCCCGATCCCTGCGAAACCCTACATTTCAACAGGATAATGCACGACCGCATGTTACAGGTCCTGTACGGGCCTTTCTGGATGCAGAAAATGTTCAGACTGGTGCCCTGGCCAGCACATTCTCCAGAGCTCTCACCAATTATAAACGTCTGGTCAATGGTGGCCGAGTAACTGGCTCGTCACAATACGCCAGTCACTATTCTTGATGAACTGTGGTATCATGTTGAAGCTGCATGGGCAGCTGTACCTGTACACGCCATCCAAGCTCTGTTTGACTCAATGCCCAGGCGTATCAAGGCCGTTATTACGGCCAGAGGTGATTGTTCTGGGTACTGACTTCTCAGGATCTATGCACCCAAATTGCGTGAAAATGTAATCACATGTCAGTTCTGCTCCCCGACACGCTAAGAGCAGCGGACATCGACATCGCCTTACTACAAGAACTGAGGGCAGTAACTTGGTTCGCATCTTACGGATACGACACGTACGCTGCCTCGGCGGCTATGGAACTCACAGGCGCAGCTATCCTCCTCCAAGACGGAATTGCACTTTCCGATGTCGCATACCTCCCAACGGCAAGAGGGGTGGCCATAACAGTTGAGGGAATCAGAATCATAAATCTCTACGTCCCATCGGGCACAGATGAACAAAGGGATCGCTTCCAGTTCTACGTAGAAGAGATCACGCCTTTATTTCTCGGCAGACACGATTAGCTCAGCGTGGGTGGAGACTGCAACGGTGTTATTGAGCGCACAGACCAAAACCCACATTTCACCACATGTCCGGAACTTCGCTTCCTCGTCCGTCGCCTTCGTCTCGTTGACAATTGGAGAGTGGTATACGGTGACCGCCCGGAGCATACACATATTACGACCCACTCTGCCAACCAACTCTGTAGAATATATATCCATGACGCTCTAAAACCCGTTCTTATTTTTATGTGAACTATCTGGAAAGAATTCTAATTGGTGTTGGGATGAGGAAGCTCAATCAGAATTTGAACAACTTCGTGATGCTTTAATTGCTGCTCCACTTCTTTCACATCCGGATTTATCTAAAGATTTTTGTTTGGCGACGGACTCATCATACAAAGGCTTAAGTGCACACTTATTTCAAGAGATAGAAGAAAACAGCGTTGTAGTACAGAAAACTATTGCATTTGGAAGTCGTGTTCTCTCTAAATCAGAAAAGAATTATTCGATTACGGAACTTGAAGCCTTGGCTGTTGTATGGGCTTTCACAAAATTTCGCGTATTTTTGTATGGCAGACATACTAAGGTTTACACCGATCACCGAGCTCTGGAATTTCTCATGTCAACAAAATTAACACATGGAAGATTGTCACGATGGGCGCTGTATCTACAGGAATTTGATTTTAGTATTGTTTACATACAGGGTTCTTCAAATATTATTGCTGATGCTTTATCACGTGCACCTATGGGTTTGAAACAAAGTGCTGAGGAGGACTGCAAGGAAAACAATTATTGTTTGATGTTGCGTTTGAAAATTTTATTTCTTCTTCGCTCCAGGACATCGCTAAGGAGCAAAATAAGGATCCAATCTGGAAGGACATTAAGGAGAAGTGGAGGAGAAAGGAAAGCGTAGCGATTAGACAGTATTATTTAGTTAGCAATGATATTCTTTTTAAACGGAAATCGGTCGACAACTCTGTTTGGTTAGTTTGCATTCGTGATGAGTGGGCTAATAAATTGATTTGGTATACACATTTCAGTTATGCCCACTTTGGTCCCAGAAAATACTTTCATAAATTACGAGAAAATTGCTACTTCGGTAATATGGAAAAACGTATTCGATCTGTTCTTGCCAAATGCAAATTATGTCAAAAGGCTAAGCAGCCAACTATTTCTCACAGAGCACCGTTGTTTCCTATCATTCCAGCGAAATTAAAGGAGATGGCTGCAGTCGATTTGTTCGGTCCAGTGGTTCGTTCTAGTAATGGTTTTGCGTACATTTTGGTAGCAGTGGAACTGACATCAAAATATGTGTGTTTTACACCTTTACGCAAAGCGACAGCTCGTTCAGTATCTAATGCTTTCATAAAACATTTTCTTAAAGAAGTGGGTCATGTTGATAAGGTTATATCAGATAATGGATCACAGTTTCGCTCTAAAATTTAGCCTCGTACTCTACGGCGTCGTAAGATTAAACCAATTTTCATTTCACTTTTTCACTCTCAATCTAACTTTTCAGAGAGATGGATGAAGAAAATCAATAAATTGTGTCGACTTTATTGTCATCAGACTCACAGAACTTGGGATCAGTATCTTCATATTTTTCAAAACATTTTGAATGAACTCCCTAATGATTCAACTTCTTTACCGCCTATATTGATGTTAAAAAATAAAGCACCGACAAATCGCATTTTTGAAATCGTTCCCTTTCCGCCTTCACGGAAACTGCGGCATTCTGAAGTTGTCAACCTGGCTCTACAAAATATTGCATCTGCGGCTGCTAGAAGAGAGAAATCAGCTAAACGTCCTGGTCGTTTAAAAACCTTGTCAGTTGGTCAGTTGGTCATCGTTTGTCTCACAAAGGAAAAGGCTTGTGTCGCAAATTTTTTCTGCTTTATAACGGCCCATATAGGGTTCGCAAAATTATTCATGACAACACTGTCGAAGTAGAAACTCTTAAATCTCGGCGCTCTAAGGGAATACATCATATATCGAACGTTAAAATTTTTGTGGAATGACATACTTTTGAGAAACAAACAGTTATACGTAAACACACGGAGAGTACAAGGATACCGCGCCGTGTTCCGGCGGCGGCACGTACTCAAAGCAACAGTCAAGTCTGCGCGCCGCACAAGGCAGTCGTTGACCGCAAACAATTACTTCCTACGTCACCCGTACCTACAGCTGATCGAGCGCTCTGTGCGAATGGACTGACAGCCGTAAACAAATACACAGTCTAATTTCTCTGATTAAATTCAGTATAAAGCTATAGTGACTTGATAAATTATGTTATTAACGTTCAGTTTTTTTCAGGATACCGTTGTATAAAATATTTAAGAACTTCAGGTAAATTCTGTGTGTGTCCGACGTTAAGAGGACTTGCTATCGAGAAATTTCCAGGAAGAATGTAATTTCGAAGAAGAAACTAATAAACTAAAAAGGTAACTATTAACTGAGTTTATTTTTCAGGTAACATATTTCCACTTAGGTATGCTCGCGATTACGTGATTCATACTTTGTGCTAAATTTCATGTTCTATGAATTTACTTGTGAAGCGACGTGCTTGCGTACATTAACTGATTTTGACAATGATTGATTGATGAACAGGGTTGTTATTTGTGTATATTAAGCATTGCATGGCTGCTATGCTTTTTCACTGATGTCACATTTTTTTTATTATGTGCCTGCTGTGCTTATTTATTTAAATTATAATTGTCACCTGATTAATTGTGATGACTGTGGTTATGTATGTAAGTTATACTTTGTGATTTATCTGCTTGCGCCTTCATGTTTACTTATTAAGATTACGTATGAACATTTATTTGCATATGCTGATATGATGCTAATGACCTGTTTATTACATAAGATATATATTTGCTGCTTTGCGTATGGATTGCATATTTTACATTTCTGTTTGTTGTCATAACTACTCTTTAATTTGGTATATAGAAATGCTGATATACTGTGTACGAACATAGAGCTTAGGTTACACTATGGTATTAATTACAGATTGTTCGCTTGGCAAAACCTCGTTGTAGGGATTGTGCTGCATCCACTTGTTGACATTCTGTTCTCTACTGGTATATTTGCTCGCTATTGCATGTTTTGCTTACACTCAGTGCTTTATATTTTAAGATAAGAAAATGAACTGCTATAATTCTACGAACGACATTGGTACAAGAAACTTCATTGAAGTCACATGAGCTGGAGGTTTTATGGAAGCTGTATAAATTTATGCTAATAGGAAGGAAGCTGACGACATGACATACCAACACTAGGTTTAGACCATTGACAGTTATTACATTGCATTCTTCGTGAGCAATTGAAATAGCAAGTGACACTTGACACAAGAAATACTCCACATGTTTGCTTCTGTTTTGCCATGATTCTTGAAGTGGTGTACACACTGTGAAATATTACGATCATTCACACTCCGTACTCGTACTTACTTACTGAAAGTTATTCAAACTAAAGGCTGTTAGAGGTCATATATGCATTTCTTTTATTTAATGATGGACAAGGTAACCAAAATGTGTTTTATAATTCATAATGAGTAGAAGATTTGGGTCAGATGCATTACACAGAGGTTGTGTGTGGACATTGTGTCTTCAGATTGTATGGGATGATGAATTGAAGTTTGCACTAGAATTTTATCTGTACTTGTTCGAGGAGACTGACTAGAGGAAAGAGTTGTTATGGAAGTGAAATGATATTGGCGATAAGGTTTATATGTATCAACGTATTGAAGAGGTATTATTGAGGTATTGAGACTGTGTGAAGTTGATGATTATTGGAGTTTTGGTGGACAAGAGGTAAGGTAAATGATATTGATGATAAGGTTTATATGTATCGACGTAAGAGGTATTATTGAAGTATTGAGATTATGTGATGCTGGTGATTATTGGAGTTTTGTTGGATAAGAGGTAAAGTAAGTGAGGAGCATATTTTTTTGTTGGTTTATATGGAACACGGAGGATGAAGATGGCAGACTAGAACACTCAAGTGGAAGGAAGATTGTCTACACACACACTTTGTTAAATCACTAAGCAGTATATTCTTTTTTTTGGAGAGAGGAAGTATTTGCGTATCTTGGCACACTGACAGTTGTTCAGCAACCGTACATTTGATTTGGCTTGGCAAACATTGGTCTTGACATGACTATGACATTGACTAACCCTATTATTGACTGTTATACATTGCTGCCACTACTACTTGATACACTTGTCGAACATCAAATCTTTGACCGAATTGCGTTTACACAGTTAATACTATTCAACTACACAGTAGCACTTAATGTGGATGAAAGACGAGTGAGTGTGTTTTGTGTGTTTTCCTTTCCTAATCCCAAATAATTGGTACCGACCTATCTCCTAAATATTATTTTACTTGTTTGTTGTGGCTTGCACTGACACCCACAAATATTATAGGTTTACTGTTATTTGTGTATTGTAATAGTTACTATGACAATTATCTGATATCATTTGTGTGTTTATTACAATTTGTATGTTTAGTGTAAGAGCATTAATAATGATTTTGTAAAAGCAGTTGTGTGTGCATTCAATCTGTTGTTCATGCCTGCACCTGTTCAACATTAATGGGTGCCACTTAGAAATGTTTAATTTCTGCTGATAAACTCTGATGTACTGTCTGATTAGTGATAGTGAATATTATGGACTGTTACCTGCACTTGTTCAAAAGGATGGGTGCCATTTGGAAATGTTTAATTTCTGCTGATAAACTCTGATGAACTGTCTGATCAGTGACAGTGAATATTATGGACTGTTACCTGCACCTGTTCAACATTGCTGGGTGCCACTGATAGAACTGCTTCTACTGACATAATGTCACTTGTTGCTGTCTGCACCTGCTCAACATTGCTGGGTGCCACTGATAGAAATGCTTCTACTGACATAATGTCACTTGTTGCTGTCTGCACCTGCTCGACATTGCTGGGTGCCACTGATGGAACTGCTTCTACTGAAATAATGTCACTTGTTGGTGTCTGCACCTGCTCAACATTGCTGGGTGCCACTGATGGAACTGCTTCTATTGAAATGATGTCACTTGTTGGTGTCTGCACCTGCTCAACATTGCTGGGTGCCACTGATGGAACGTCTTCTACTGACATAATGTCACTTGTTGGTGTCTGCACCTGTTCAACATCGCTGGGTGCCACTGATGGAACTGCTTCTACTGACATGTCACTAGTTGGTGTCTGCACCTGTTCAACATTGCTGGGTGCCACTGATGGAACTGCTTCTAATGATATAATGTCACTTGTTAGTGTCTGCACCTGTTCAACATTGCTGGGTGCCACTGTTGGAGCTGTTTAAATACTGCTGATGAAATGTTATGAGACTGCTATTTGCACCTGTTGACCATTGCCGGGTGCTACCGTTGGAACTGTGAACTACTCTGAGGAGTGCTACTTGTTTATTGAACTATTGAAAGGATTTTATGTGAATATTTGTATAAACTGATTTTTTTGTGTATTTACTGTTTATGAAATGTTATGAGACTCTTACTTACACCTATTCGTCATTGCTGGTGCCATTGATTGAATGATACTTGTGTAAACTATTATGTAAAATCACATGTATGCAAGCATTTGTATTCCTTACTGTATTTTATATATTAGGTTATATTAGGTTATTGAAGGGTCAGTGCAAAGCCAAAATTTATCTAGTTATGTGATATTTACTTATTAATATTATCTTTTATTTTTGTCTGTATTTTTTTTTTGACGAATTTGGTGGTATTTTCACCACCAATGCTGGAAAAAATACCACCAAATTCTAGCCCGTGGAGGAAGGGCATATGAAAGGTGGCTACACTGAGTCACAGCGCCAGAGATCGCGCCAAAGAGTTTTATTCTGCCGCCTCCACTGGCAGTGCTTGTTCAGAAGTTGTGGTGGTTAGTGCTTTGCTGGGAGGATGTTGATAGCTGTACTATTTGAGGCCATGTCATGTGCAGTTGTTTTGATGGGCTAGACAGCAGATGTTGTTCGAATGGAGATGTTGTAATGATCAGAGTGTATTTTTAGTCAATATATATGAAGGTAAAAAACATTTTTTTTAAATTTGTAAGTAGGCTGTTTAAGTTTTTATATTGGTAACGCCACGTAGCGCTCTGTA
The DNA here is from genome assembly GCF_021461385.2 of Schistocerca piceifrons. Classification (NCBI taxonomy): domain Eukaryota; kingdom Metazoa; phylum Arthropoda; class Insecta; order Orthoptera; family Acrididae; genus Schistocerca; species Schistocerca piceifrons. Next base: position 690,769,647 of record NC_060138.1, read on the forward strand.
TGTGCTGTGTGCAGTCTGTGGCTGGTTTGCATTGTTGTTGGAGTATCTGCCATTGTAGTGTCGGGCAGCTGGATGTTAACAGCGCGTAGCATTGCGCAGTTGGAGATGAGCCGCCGGCAGTGGTGGATGTGGGGAGAGAGATGGTGGAGTTTTGAAATTTGTAAGATTGGATGTCAATTATGACTATTAAGGTAAATACATTGTTTGTTCTCTATCAAAATCTTTCATTTGCTAACTATGCCCATCAGTAGTGCCATCAGTAGTTTGAATCTTTTATTTAGCTGGCAGTAGTGGCGCTCGCTGTATTGCTGTAGCTTGAGTAACGAAGATTTTTGTGAGGTAAGTGATTTGTGAAAGTTATAGGTTAATGTTAGTCAGGGCCATTCTTTTGTAGAGAATTTTGAAAGTCAGATTGCGTTGCGCTAAAAAAAAAAAAATTGTGTGTCAGTTTAAACACAGTCATGCATAATTTTTCATAAGGGGACGTTTCATATGTCGATCCTTAGCCGAGGATACCTCACTGGAATCTTCTGATTTTTCTTGTAGTTTGTGTAATTAGTGTAGCTTTTGTTTATTGCTAGCGCGTAATTATAGAGAGAATTTCCTTTGTAGTTGTAGTTTTTCATTGTTGTACACAGTTGTGGCATGCATGTAGATTTGCACCAAGTATTTCGCAACTGCGCTTGCAATTAACTAGATATTATTTTCATTGCTATGTTAATGTGTTTTGTTATTTTGCTCTTCAAATTGTGCTTTTCTGTGTTGTCGTGTGAAATATTGTGACAATAATGACATGTGAAAAACGTAATACTAGGCTTCAAAGTAAACTGAGAGATGACAGTGAAGACGAAAGCAGTGTGTTAGCGCCGCAGAGTAATGAATTAACTAATGTTCAAAGTAGGAACTTGGTAATTGTGCATAGGGAAATGGAGTGGGCTGCAAATAATGGTGTAGGCAGTGAAACAATTAGTGAACAGGGAAGCATTATCGATCGATCGGCCGGCAACAGCTCGCCCCAGGAATCCGAAATGACAAAACACAATATTGCAAATACTGTAGACTCAGGTTTTGGGTCCTCACCGTTTTCTCAAATGAGTCAAGACACATTTTCTGCTTGTCAAAACGTGAATGTTTCCGGTGAAAATGCACTGCCAAAAAGCATAGAAAAACACATTCCAGACACTAATACATTATTATTGCAATTACTGCAGCAAATGAAACAAAATCAGAGACAAACCCAGCAACAGTTAGACACAATGGAACAAAATCTTCAAAAGTTAGACTCAATGGAACAACACCAGAGACAAACACAGCAACAGCTTCAAAAGTTAGACTCATTGGAACAAACTGTTGAACAAACACATGAAGATTTAACTACTGAGTTACATAAAATCGAATCGAAATGTCAAAAAGTCTGTAACGACGTAAAAACACAAATTTGTGAGCATTTCCAACCTATTTTTTCGCGTCATGAAAATGCATTACAGAATCACGAAGCAGCCATAAAAGAACTGCAAACTATTGTTCATAAAAATCGTGACACCTTGCAAGCTAAAATTGACTGAGTTGCATCTACCGATTCGGTTACGCAACTTGCAAAAACTCAGGAAAACTTAAAAGACACAGTAGATACGATTTCAACACAAATGGACACTCTGAAATTTGGTTCAGAAAAACACACAGGAAATAATTTCACTATCGGATAAAGTAGCTGAACTTTCAGATCAGTTCACTAACTTATCTACAAAGGTAGATGATGATCTGAATGACACAAGACCCGTAGCCTTCACTGACACTGAAGAGTATGAACAAATTAGAAAATTCAAACAAAATCAAAATCAAATCAATACACAGTACAAAAGAGAAATCCAGGAAGTACAAGATCAGTTGGCACAAGTAATACAAGAATTATATATTTCAGAGGACACTCGCGCTCCAGTATGGGAAGAGGGACTTAGAAATACAGAAAAGTCACAAAATAATAACACAAGACATTTCGGAAATTATGAAAGAAATTGGCAAGGTGCACCGAATTTTGAAATGGAACCGCCGAAACGAGGTAACAGTGACCGATATGCGACTCGCCGACATGATGATTTTGACTATAAGCTGTTCTTTACTACACGTAAATTCAAAACATTTAAGAATTCTGGCAACGACATTCATCCACAAGCGTGGCTCCATCAATTCTCTCATTGTTTTCCTCCCAACTGGTCGTTAGAGCACAGATTAGAATTTATGTGTGGCTACTTAGAGAATGAACCAGCTGTAAGAATGCGATCGGTCATTCACGATTGCCACAATGAAGGAGAATTTTACCATGCCTTCCTCTCAGCATATTGGTCTCAAGCCACACAAGACCGAGTAAAACATAGCATCATAATGATGAAACACTTTGAACAATCTGAATTTTCCAGTCTTGTGAAATACTTTGAAGACATGTTGCACAAGAATCAGTACCTGTCTAACCCATACAGCCCCTCAGAACTCATTCGCATTTGCTTAATCAAACTGCCTGAACATTTACGACATATTATTTTAGCAGGACGTTGCAAAGACGACATTGAAGCTTTTCAGGGACTGTTACAAGAACTGGAAATTGACACTGACAATCACGGAACGCGAAAACAGGAGCGCAACAATTACAGGTCACATCTGTCACAATTCTGCAATGACAGAAATAATACGCGACAAGGCTATACTTACAACATAAATCGTGACGAAAACAGACACCACCCGTATGACAACCGTTGGCAGAATAATAGTTACAGAGAAAGATCGTATTTCCGTAGTAATGAATATGACAGAGACAATCACAGAAACAGACAATATGGCAAACAGAACAATTATTATCACGGGAGACAGAATAACTTCAGACGCAACGGTCCACCGTGCAGTGATAATTCAGGGAGGAATTCTCCACCACTTAACTGACAAGAAAGAAACTACAGGAACTACCGACATGACAACAGACGATATAATCAGACCGACAGACCTGAATTTCATCAGAACTGGCGGGATTTAAAAAGGGCTGGGCCCTCTGGGCAAGGTGAATTTGTATAAGTTAGGTCTCCTAATCCCTATAACGACGCACGCCAACAAAGAGATAGCAGACAATGACTTGCACCGCAGGCAGCCACGTGCGCCGGCTGGCTCAGAGAAAAATAACATAGACGCTAACCCTGAGAAAAATTCCAGTATTCTTTACCGACGTATACCACATGATAATTGCGTTAAAGTTGAAACTCTGCGTACTAGGAAGAGCAAAGGGTTACACCACATTTCACGTGTAAAACCATTTATTGAGAGATAATCTGCTTTTTAACTTAGTCTTTGCTATAAAATTTTTTCACTTCGAGTTACTAGTATGCTTTGTCAGACTTAGAAACTGTTAACATGCAACAATGTTTTGAAGTTCACTATCCAGTCTAGAACCTAGGGAACACATTTAGACAGTATTTACGAGTGCATTGTTATAGTGAACAGACGACACAGTGTTATTGTGTGTGTACATTCTTCCTTGTTAGTTGCACGATTACGTAACGACTATAAGGCTGACATACTTAGAACATATACTGGTACTGCTAATGAGATTTTAATGTAACATTTTGGTTTACTTGAAAATACATTCTGGATTTAAAGTACTTTCAGTGAGATACCAGATGACACAGTGGTTAGTTTATGTGGCAGCTACACGATTTTATCACGACGCTAATAATGAGTGACAATTTACAATGTTGCTTTTGCAGTGTTTCTGTTTTATATCTCCACAGTTTTTCTGTATTATTCTGGAAAGTAAAACATGTTTTAGTAGTAACTTTTGTGGTATAGCTACAATGTGACAGCCTTTTCCGTAGCACAACAATACGTTACATTATAGTACTTTCTTGATCACGGTAAGGTACATAATAACTACGGTATCTGCACGCAAAGCATTTCACTTTTATTTATCATGAGGTAAGTACATTCGCTTCTGCAGAACTTAGCTTTCGGAGGAAAATAACTACGACACTTCCACAGAGATTATCTTACAGCAAGACACACATTTAGCGCTACAGGACACGTATTTGAGTGATTAATTTTGTACTTAAATCATTTATTTTTAAAGATATTTGAAGTACAATGATACAAAGGTTTTCCGTGATACATTTCATTCCATTGCTGTAATCTGTAACACCTGAGGGTATAATTACATTAATCCTCAGGGGGGTACACGTTTACTTTGTGTACCATGTGTTTGGCAAGCACAAGGAGCCCTAGGTGATATGGTATTTGCTTATACAGCTTTCAACATCGGTACCATATTTCTCTAACACACAAATTACACAGCTATCTGATCATTTAACTGAGAGATAAACATTTTTTTTTACTACATCAGTGACAGATGTTTACATAATTACACGGTTGGATAACTTCACACTTATGAAATTGTATTTTGTCTGTACTTTTTGAACTGTTCATATTTTTTCAGAACCATTGTGATACTTTGAGAGCATTGAATGATGTATTTGGTATGAGATCATGATTTTTAAAGTACGTTTGAGGTAGATGACATTATTGAAATGAGCAGAGAATTTTTTTTAGGTTTTGACATTATTGCGGAAAGCTACACCTTTTTTGAGATTTGGCTGAGGTTTTATGATGTTATGATGACGATGTGTATTAGGCTGTTGCGGTATGTTTATGATCAATAAGCTGGTGCTATATGAGGAATTTGATTATGCTACGTATTTATTATGATGAAATTATGAAGAAGTGTCGACGAATATGCATATGTGTAATAAGGTAAGGAATAATGAGTAGTGGTTAGGGACTCTGACTTGTGAAAAAGTATGTTGGAAACCAAGAATCGTACTTTAAGAGTTATGAAATGTGTCTCAATGCATGAATGTATCACAATGCTGACGAATATTTTTTCGACACCGTTTTATTTATAGGATTTTGTTTCTACAGATTTGCAACGCAAATTCTCTAACTGTGAAATTTTTATATGAGACTATCACAGTAGTGCAAACTGGTGTCGTAAATATTTCGGTAAGAAAGCCAAGTGACCTTGACATAATGCGTCTTGAGTGGCCAGCTGTGTCAGACGTCTGGAGAAAAAGCCATTAGTGTGTGCCTTTTCAGAAGCACAGGTAAAAAAAAAGAGGGAGGCCATTATCCTCACTATTGACATTCCTTTGTAGAAAGCATCATAAATACGACACCCTCAAACTTGAAAACATGATTACACTGTAGAGTTCTTAATTTATGATATTTACTGAAATGAAATGATGAGAAACATTTCATGTCCATTGTCTTGCTAGTTGAAAGATTGTTTACTGCATTATGAAATGCCATATGGCTAGTGAATGACGTTTCACGCCTTGCTTTGCCTATTTTGTTTAGTATCTAGTTCCTAGATGCACTGCAGCATTGGTTAAAATAAAATTTTATAGATGTACTAATATAAATATTTTATGTCTACAGATCCAGTAAAAAATAACTTTATGATGGATGTACTCCAAAAAAATGAGGGAGCACAAAAAGACATTTCCACTTCACAGGAATTGCATACATAATTTTTGTCAGTGACTTGGTAACTTGTCTGCTAGAGCAAGTTACAGTGATGCATCACTCTAGTGTTAAGATATGACATAGGTATTAGACATGGCCATCTTTACTGTAATATTTTTTCTGCTTGAGCTTTTTCTTGATTAGATATAAGTTATTGCATTTGTTGCTGCTGTTTGCCAGGCATAGTTTTATTAAATTTCACTTTGTCTTACTCTGTTAATCTAGTTTTACTACTGATTTATTTTTCTTGTTTGCTGCACATTGCCTTATATTAGTTGTAATATTGCATTTGCTTTGCTAATTTATGCTGCTTGCTTTGCCATTTGTATTTTTTATCATTGCTGTCTGTGTTAATTGTTTTGTGCTGCTGCATTGCCTTGTTCCTTAGTTTAGCATCTGAGCTCAGTAGATTTAAGTTAGCTTAAGATGGGGTAGGCTATATGAGAGAACGAGTTGTGATGAATTGGAAGAAATGCATTGAGAAGCTATAAGAAAATGGTTTGGCCAAAAAAGTATTTTGAAAGAGGATATGAGCAAAAAAGTAGGGTTTAGGGACAACAGGTTTACGTAGGATAATGGAAAATAAATAATGAGGTAAGAAATATGTGAACATATAAATACAGAAAGCATGCTTGGATAGGATTTTTTTGGTGGAAACAAATGTTGAAATAAGACGAAAGATCTATGGAATGAAGTTTTAGGTTGGACTGCAGTACCAAATGTTACACTGAAAACAAACCCTGCCCTTTCCTCTTGTGTTATTCCGCTATGTGTTTGTGTACTCTTGTATATTTGTGTTCTTCCTGTCTTTATGTGTTTATCTGATGAGAGTTACATTGTAGAATTTTTCTGATAATATGTTATTTACTTTGAAAAGATGTTTAGACATTATTTATTCTGTTTTGTTGCTCATATGTGAAGGTGATGTTTCAAAAGTTATTCTGATCTTTATGTATGCACTTATGTCATCATTCCTGTAACACTGATGTATCTGTTTATTTCTATTCTTTTGTAAAGCCTGTTTTACTACAAATGTTATCTGTATTATTATGTTTTAATGATGTATTTTGTACCTTTGTTATTGTATTTTTATGTTATAAAATTGTAATTTACACCAGTTCATCAAATTATTAACTTGTAAGTTACATTTACTGCACACGTTTTTGTTGGTCATAGTATATGGACAATATGTGAGAAGTTGGGACTGTTAGTGCTTGCACATGTGTTAATAATTCAGTAAGGGACTGGTTAACAGCATTGCTGGTTCTAAGGACAATTCCAAAAACTTTGTGAGTGCACAAGTGGTGGTTTATGGACTTGCTATATTCTCCGCAAGACTCTTCGATGGTGATTGTGCACCTGCACAGTCGCAACAGATGGCTGTTGGCCGTCACTACAAGGACAACAGTGGGTCTGCACCTTTGATGACCCACCAATACCATTATTTCTACAAGGACTGCAATGGGTCTGCACCTCTGGTGGCCCACCAATACCGTTCTCTCTACCAGGACTACAGTGGGTCTGCTCTGTGATGACCTACCAACCAATATTCTTCAAAACTTCGACTGACTCTGCGGTGGGTTTGCTCTGTTGTGGCGCATTACCTGTCTGCATGTCAAGAGTCAGCACTGTCTTTTCGTTGGAAGGACAACACTACTTCTTCAAGACTGCATGGAAATCCACTACTTTCGTGTGCATTTTCTTCTACTGCTCAGACTTGAGAAAAACACTGCTATTTTACTGTGATGAACGATTAGGACTGTCTTTATGGACTGTGAGAAAATTTTAGCTTTTGACCAACATTGTATCAATAAGTGTGTGCATTTGATTTCTTTGTTATTGTAATTATGAAAAATTTTTTCAAATCTGTATTGGCCACTGCCCAAAACAATTTGTAAAATTTTTTGTGGGGAGCATGGGGGCTATGTAAGTAGACTATTTAAGTTTTTATATTGGTAACGCCACGTAGCGCTCTGTATGTGCTGTGTGCAGTCTGTGGCTGGTTTGCATTGTTGTTGGAATATCTGCCATTGTAGTGTTGGGCAGCTGGATGTTAACAGCGCATAGCGTTGCACAGTTGGAGGTGAGCCGCCAGCAGTGGTGGATGTGGGGAGAGAGATGGCGGAGTTTTGAAATTTGTAAGACTGGGTGTCAATTATGACTATTAAGGTAAATACATTGTTTGTTCTCTATCAAAATCTTTCATTTGCTAACTATGCCTATCAGTAGCTAGTGCCTTCGGTAGTTTGAATCTTTTATTTAGCTGGCAGTAGTGGCGCTCGCTGTATTGCTGTAGCTTGAGTAACGAGGATTTTTGTGAGGTAAGTGATTTGTGAAAGGTATAGGTTAATGTTAGTCAGGGCCATTCTTTTGTAGAGATTTTTGAAAGTCAGATTGCGTTGCGCTAAAAAAAAAATATTGTGTGTCAGTTTAAACACAGTCATGTATAATTTTTCATAAGGGGACGTTTGAAATTTCCTAATTAACAATGCCTCTTGGTCACAGGTTCAGTCAACAAAGCATCTGGCTTGTGTTCATGTATTAGTAATTCGGGTTTCTATGTGCAATTATAGTATTTCAGTTTTATTTAATTAATTCAGTGTAAATAGTATTTAAAATATCTTGTCTTATTGAGGAAGAACCGTGCCAGATGTGTACATTGAATCACACTTCCACACACAGAACAGTTACACTTGTGCTTTGTTGTTCGTAGTTTTTGTCTCGTAGCTTTTATAGTTGCTGGGGACATAATTAATTAATTGTGGTAACGGAAATTTCCTTTCATTCTTTGTTGTTATTCTATGCAGTCAGATTGCGTACTAATACTAGTCAGGGCCAACCGGTTACGAGACTTCGTAGCCGGACATACAGCGACTAAAATTAAAATTATTTGCATTCTATATAATTAAGCCCCCATGCACTGTGTTTCGGTGCCGAGCCTACCTGGATGGCTTGGCCCGTGTCGTAAGTTCAGTGGGCGACGTACAAGTTACGATGCAATGGATTACCCGTTACAGTGCAGGAAGCGCTATGAGTGTTGCAAAATCATGCGCCATGAAGATCCGCCGTGTCCTTCCCACAGACAGCGTAGCTCCTCATTCAACTAATGGAATATCTGGGATTGGTGTACACTCGAGACATTCGACGCATCTCGACGATCAATTTTCGGGCACCACCGCAACGCACCCGGGCAAACATACAGAATCACCTACTACGCCTGCTGAATATGAGCCAGAAAGTCACCTTCGTCAATACTCATCTGGCAGCCTGACTACCCCACATCGCTCAGATTCTGCCCATCACTGCGACAATGGCGGCTTTCGGGTATTTTATATGTTCCGGACAAATCTCCAAAGTCCAGTATGATGCCCTCACCTTACAGAAGCGGGATGGTGGCTCCGATCTGGTTAAGAGCCAGGACCAATACTATGCTCTGGTTATGGAAAAGCAAAAATACTAGCTTCACTGGAATGTTGACCACCGAGTTTGCACCTGTTTCGAGACGCCCGTCGACGTCTTTGACACACATTCCACCTCCGAAGTCGCACACCGGCCGCTTCTTTTTATACATATGTACCGAGCTCCCCAGGAATAGGAAGACGACCACTCGCGATATTTACCGCCTTCTCCGACCGTTCCCACCACGAACCCTGTCGAAGGACGTCAACCCCAGGTTTCATTGCCTACAGTTTGGAAAAACATCCATCAACCATACCACACCACTGAAACCACCGCGACATGGTGCCTTCTCGTCAACAGAAAATATACTAAAAGACAGAAACCGCACCGCATCGCGCTGGCGGACTCACCCATGTACCTCAACTGCAATGTCTTACACCGTTTTGAGTGTGGGCAGTAGCAGCAGTGTGGACTCTCGTGCAGAAGGTCGTGGCTAGTTTCCATCATCATGGCATGGTTATCAACTATCTCTTCCAGGACGACATCGTCGATCCGGCGGACTTCCGGAAACGTCTCCAAGCACAGCACCACACCCTTCGCCGACATCGAAACTATCGGGGCATTTTCGCGAACTATTCGCAGAGTATTTTCGCCAATCCACCTCAGAGCAGGAATCTCGACGAAAAGCGCCAACCAAGACTCGACGATCTCATGTTCCCCTTCCAACGACAGAATAGAAGTTGTTCTGACGGCGGGACAATGTGGCACATGGCGCAGCAAGTCCTCCTAATTCCTTTCACTTCCCTTTTCTCTGCATCTTCTAAATTCTTTTCCTTACACATGTTTATTCACGGATGGGTCTGCATCTGCAGCCTATTTGTTTTTATTTCTCACGCACTCTGCTGACAAAAAACAGAGGTGATGTTGAGAAAGTATACTTATTTACGTTTCCTAAAATATTGTTTATTTTATGAAGAACGTCGTCTTTTATTTACGAACAATAGAGATTTTTATTCGCAAAAAAAAAAAAAAAGAAGGTTAAGCGGTCGCTCGCGATAAGCGGGCAATCCAGATTCGAGTCCCTGTCCAGTACAAATTTTCATTGTCGTCATTCCATTATACAGCTGATGGTTTGTCCATATTCGCATCTGCAAATACATTTCATATAATATACATAGGATGGGTGTTTCAGTTCTTCACTGACTTGTTCGGAGGACCGGCAAAAGACCATTTTGTTGTTGTGAAGGACATATCTTTTTTAATCCACCATTTATGAGTTTTCTACATGAGACAATGAAACGTTCTGAGAATCAATTTCAATTGTATATAGAATCATCATCTTCATGATGGTTTTTTCAGTCAGTTTCGTTGAAATGGAAATCCAAGATATAATTAAACACAAATTTTATTTTTTTACAGATGCTGAGACATTCGACTTTAATCATCATTATATGCTGGGCAACCTCACAGCAATGGGCGTCCAATACTGTCGAAGATTACAGGATACTGTTTCATTTTGTGAAACAGTCACAGTCCTGGGGTGACCGGAGTAATGTACACCTCTCTCTTGTCGTGGCCCCAAATAAAACAGTTCAACGGGAGTTAATCGGGCGGCTGAGGTGCTCACTCAACACATCTCGCACGATCTCACCAACATCTCCACAGCCGACGTTCGCAGGGCAGAGTCATCATATCTGAATACCAGAGCCAGAGTTTGGTGTAGAAAGGAATCGGTAACCTCTCCATCAGATCCGTAAAGTGCAGAATACAAAAACCTATGGTAAGCTGCACAAGTCAGGTGTAGTGGTGGAAGTCGAGGTCCTAAAACATGATTATCAACGATGATAGTCGATATGTTCACGGAAAAGTTTGTTGCTGAAATCTGACAGCAATTGCATGAGGGTTGTCATAGTCCCAGGTGCGTCTGTTAAAACGAAATTGGCTAGATATAACGCGCCACAGAAAGTTCACGTCATATGCGATATCGTCGGCATTTTCCAGTGCCCGGATCATATGAAGGATGTACGCGTGTATGTTTTACTGGTGTAATACCCCCGAAACATCCGCGTGAAGACATCAGTGAAGTGTCAGAGATAGAGACACATGTGCAAGAAATGATGAGGCACTCGCTCATTGCCCGTCCCTTCCCGAATTACGTAATAATGTCGTGAGATCAAACAACTCATATCCATGCAGAATATTAAAGCTCACGTCCTATGTTCGGCTGTTTTAAGCCTGCCCATTTTTATATTCAACAATGCTCTCACTTTGTTCATAAAGAGATGACTGTAAATAATTTGGGGTCAGGATGAGAACAGGACGAAATAAAAGAATGGGTGAGCTAAAACCTTGGTACCGAGACAAGTGAGAATCTTTGGAACACGCAGTATCTTATAAACTACATCATTAATTTTATACATCGTCTGTAAACGACCTTGACTGCTAAAATAGATGCAATGCTTTTTTTTTAATTTTTCGACAAAATTTCAACCATCCTTACAGATGATCGGCCGTTTTCACATCCAGTCTTTATAACTGTAATTGTGTCGAAAATTAAAAAGAAAGCAAAGGTGGCTGCCTTCTACGACGAGAGTACTGGAAAACTGGTACAAAGCTGCGACAAATGTCTAAGTCGAAACGGTGATTAAGTACGCAAGTAGCTGGGAGGTGTAGCTGACTGTCGCAAAGAAAATATTTCTGATTTTCGCTGTGGTTTACATTTCGCAACCGAATGAAATTTACTTTCTGGACAACCCTCGTACACTGCTTTTCAGTGTGCTTAAATCGGTATACATAAATGGTAATTCTATTTACTAGCTGTGAAAAATACCTAGGGTTAGCACTATCAAATGGAATGTATTCGAAAAATCAGTAATGGGAACAGGCGAATGGAAGATACAGATATTTTGGAAGGATTCTGAGAGCATTTGTCGAGGAAACTGCATAAATGGGTTCTTTTGTGACTTATTTAAAATTATTCTGCAGTGTTTGGTGGAAGAATTCATGAACGCAACAGCAGGACTGTACGAGCAGATTCAGCCCATACCCACACGTATCGGGAAAATGAAAATATTTGTAATACAAGTGTCGTTGTTTTCATGAAATACGAACAAGTGGAAAACATATTGAAACGCCTGGTTAAACCGCAGGACAGGACAGGTAGTTGGAATTGTGGAAAGGGGCCAAAAATGAGCGGTTGTCAGTTAAACTCGAACACATATAACTTTATTTAGTTGCCCAAACATGATTTAAAAACAAAACTACAATAAATTTTCAAAGAAAGAAGGCCCAAAGCTATATATAAAAAAAATTAAATGAGGCTGAAGGCCCAAACAATGCAAAACTTGACAAGTAAAGAACTTTCAACTTTAAAACGGCTGAAGGTCTATTATTTAAAACCCAACTAAAAGCATACAAATTCAAACCATCGGCTATGAGCCTTTAAAATACACAGTAAAACACCAATAAGAAAAGGCAGTACAGCCAGCGGCGTTTAGAAGTTTCCGGGGGTCGATCTGCACTTGAAATATTAACGTTCGCTTGGGGGAGACAGGTAGTCGGCCCAACTATATTCGATCCGCCGGTAACCCAACCAAGAGACAGTCAACGGACCCACCGACAAGACGAATTGCTTTCCACCCGACCAGTACAGAAGGAACTCCAAAGCCAAAACGTAAAAGCCGTAGCCACCCACAACCAAGTATGCATAAGCTGTCAAAACTACGCACACGTGTTGGACAGCGACAATTCGGTGAGGAAAGGACACTGCCTGAATTTTACGTCAGCGGACAGGGCAGGTAACCGGAACGCTAACAGTCACAAGGCAGAAAATTCCGCTGGTGCACTTTGATTTCAAATAAAAAAAAAAAAAAAAAGAAAAGGATAAACTCCACCGGATGGTGGCCAAACTTTCGCCAACACGAACACTCGCTGTTGCTCACGGGAATATCCCCAACAGCCAATCATGAAAACCAACGGCACAATGTGAACAGACTGGCTTCGGTAATTAAATCACCATTGAACCTTGACGTCCTGGCTCGGTGAGCCACGAACCTCGTAGCAATCGGAACAGCTCCCACACACTCCGACACTGCGTAGAGACCGCCAGCGGGTCCCGGCCAAACTACGCCCCGCCGAGAACTCCTCACTGCTCCACGTCAGCCGACCGACTCCTCAGCACCAATACCCCGACAACATTTAAAATAACTTGTCAATTAAAATCACACAAACTACTCACAGTTTCACGAACACTTGCACGAAGAACCAGACAATGCTAACAGCAGTGACTTTACAATAACAGGGACGAATCATGAGTCGGCAAACACAGCCAACCCTTTAGCAATCGCCGATCTAATACCCGTCGTCCGGGAGGACGACCGACCGACGACCAACCAAAGTTTCCACCACTCCAATCATGTGTGTCGGCAACCGGCAGGCGAGTCATGGCGGTCCGGACCACACTGCTGCCGCGGCCCGACTGAACTTGTGCCGCGTGCCAACTCAAACACTGCCAGGTCCGAAGAAACTGCTGGCACGTTCCAACCGATTGCACAACACACGACAACCGGGAAGTAATATCAGTCCAGCAAAGATAATACGGCAGGGCCGATATCGATAATCACTGCTGCTGCCGCTCACGGGCAGGCAAGGCAGCAACTCCGTGACACCAGTAATTGAAAATTAACATAATGATGCGGCAGTACCGTAAAAACACAAGCTGTAAGATAAGAAATTGCACGAACACGAGCCATGCACGGCTCACATATATTCAAGCTAGACTGTGCTACATTTCTACTGCGTCCGTTAAACATCGCCAATAGTAATCACGAGGATAGCGCACGCGAGGCCGTGGCGTACACGCTGGCACATAAACAAAATGTCTTCTCTCGCTGTGTACGTGGCGGAGCGGGGAGTGGCTGACGCTCGTACGAAGCAACCTCCGTTGGCCATTAAACAGCAGTGCGTGTTGTATGCATGTGACTGTTGATGGGGGACAACACAAAGCGGGAAAACTAATTCTTGAAATACCGAAGTTCAACAAATAAACTGATTTCTTATATAGGTCCCTTCCTTTGTTAAGAGAGTCACCTTATGTTAGCGCTCATATTTTAATCGAGGCCATGCCATACGTAGATACCCAACCCCCCACCCCACCCCTACCCCCCGGAAAAAAAATAGTACACTTGGCAAAATTGTAGAATTTTAGAACTTGTTTCTTGCTCGCGTATCACGTCGTTTCTGGAAACCCAGAATCTAATCTGTAGGAATCAACATGGATTCCGGAAACAGCGATCGTGTGAGACCAAACTCGCATTTGTTCATGAGACCCAGAAAATATTAGATACAGGCTCCCAGGCAGATGCCATTTTCATTGACTTCCGGAAGGCGTTCGATACAGTTCCGCACTGTCGCCTGATAAAGTAAGAGCCTACAGAATATCAGACCAGCTGTGTGGCTGGATTGAAGAGTTTTTAGCAAACAGAACACAGCATATTGTTCTCAAATTGAGAGACGTCTACAGACGTTAAAGTAACCTCTGGTGTGCCACAGGGGAGTGTTATGGGACCACTGCTTTTCACAATATATATAAATGACCTAGTAGATAGTGTCGGAAGTTCCATGCGCCTTTTCGTGGATGATGCTGTAGTATACAGAGAAGTTACAGCACTAGAAAATTGCAGCGAAATGCAGGAAGACCTGCAGCGGATAGGCACTTGGTGCAGGGAGTGGCAACTGACCCTTAACATAGATAAATCTAATGTATTGCGAATACATAGAAAGAAGGATACTTTATTGCATGATTATATGATAGCGGAACAAACAATGGTAGCAGTTACTTCTGTAAAATATCTGGAAGTATGCGTGCGGAACGATTTGAAGTGGAATGACCATATAAAATTAATTGTTGGTAAAGCGGGCACCAGGTTGAGATTCATTGAGAGAGTCCTTAGAAAATGTCGTCCATCAACAAAGGAGGTGGCTTACAAAACCCTCGTTCGACCTATATTGAGTATTGCTCATCAATGTGGGATCCGTACCAGGTCGGGTTGATAGAGAAGCTAGAGAAGATCCTAAGAAGAGCGGCGCGTTTCGTCACAGGGTTATTTGGTAAGCGTGATAGCGTTACGGAGATGTTTAGCAAACTCAAGTGGCAGACTCTGCAAGAGAGGCGCTCTGCATCGCGGTGTAGCTTGCTCGCCAGGTTTCGAGAGGGTGCGTTCCTGGATGAGGTATCGAATATATTGCTTCCCCCTACTTATACCTCCAGAGGAGATCACGAATGTAAAATTAGAGAGATTCGAGGGTGCACGGAGGCTTTCCGGCAGTCGTTCTTCCCTCGAACCATACGAAACTGGAACAGGAAAGGGAGGTAATGACAGTGGCACGTAAAGTGCCCTCCGCCACACACCGTTGGGTGGCTTGCGGAGTATAAATGTAGGTGTAGATGTAGATGATGTAGATTTTGATTCGATGCGGAATATGCCTGGGGATAACAGATGTTTTGATAATGGTTTCACCGTCGTCCGCCAGCAAACAGCATAGTGACATAGCTACCAGAGCGCCAACTGTGTCTGTCCTTTAATAGAGAATGCTCAAAGCAAGAAGACTCAGTGTGGTGCAAACGTGTGAAGCAAGCAGGCAGCCGTGCGATGAAAGTAGAGTTGTGCTTCTGCAGCTGACTGAGCGCGTTTGAAAGGCGTCAATTTGTGGCATTCCTAGTGGCGGGATGGTCCTTTCGGAGAATTGCCACACCAGTTGGACGTGCTGCGTTAGTTGTACAACGATGCTGGTATCAGTTATCACGTGAACATTCTCACACCCGTAGACGAGGTTACGGACGTGATCGCAGCTCAGACGCCCTCCAGGATCGTCGTACCGTAAGGGCAGATATGGCAGATAGTGCAGCTACCACAGCACAGATAAGACTGCTTGTAAGCTCATAGGAGTCAACACGAATTGTGAGACTACGGGCACGCTCACCTATAGCCCTTCTTCCACTCACGCCGCAGCGTCGACGCGCACAGCTCGACTGGTACCGTCAGAGGATCACTTTGGAAGATGGAATGGCGCGCTGTGGTCTTCAGCGATGAAGGCAGATTCTGCCTGCAAGCAAGTGATGGTCGTTTGTCTGTACGACATAGACCCTGTGAGAGCTGTCTCTTTGAGTGCATTCGTCCAAGACACATTGTCCCCAGCCCAGACCATATGGCCTGGGGTGTGCTAAACACTCGTTCATCTTTGGTGTTTCTGGAATGGATGCTAACTAGCACCCGGTAATAGTAGAATGGTGTTATGTCTGTTCTTTTGCCGTTCTTAGAACAGGAAGTTGAAGCGCTTTTCCAACAGGATAACGCTCGACCACACACTGCCCGTGAACTCAACGTGCTCTGCAAGGCGTGCAGCAACTTCCGTGCCTAGCACAGTCTCCGGATTCGTCTCCAATCGAGCACTTGTGGGATAGCCGGCCAGTGTGGCCGTGCGGTTCTAGGCGCTTCAGTGTGGAACCGCGTGACCGCTACGGTCGCAGGTTCGAATCCTGCCTCGGGCATAGATGTATGTGATGTACTTGGGTTAGATAGGTTTAAGTAGTTGTAAGTTCTAGGGGACTAATGACCACAGAGGTTAAGTCCCATAGTGCTCAGAGCCGTTTGAACCATTTTGAACTTGTGGGATATGATAGGAAGAGAAGTGACTCTTACGGCTCGTCAACCAACAACTCTTACGGAACTACGTGAAAAAGTGGAACAGGCGCGGAATAACGTTTCCCACGGCAGTATGCTCCATCTGACGACCGACTGGATGCCAGAGTCAGCGCCTGCATTGCCGCCTGTGGATGCGAGATCAGAAACATATGAGTGTTTCAGAAGGGCCGATAACTGGTACCTCAGAACGCTTGTGCTATTGATTTTGAAACCTCTGAAGGGATACACTAATTTTTTTCTGCAGAATACATTCAGGAAAACCAACTGGACTGTTTCAGACCTCTGTCTTAGCATACCTTCAGAAGCACTTGCAGTTCTGAAAAAGTATCATTGAATTACTGACAACTCTTTTGCAGGAAGCTTGAGATGTTTGTCTTATGGATTAGTTTTAAGGAAACTTTGCTTTTACAGCGACGGACTATTCTACAGAATTACCGACGAATTAATGAGAAACTTAGAATGGAGTGGAGGGGAAGACCTTTGGAGAGATTGCCTTTCGCGAAAAACATCCGGGAGTCAAAGAGCATAAGATGCTTAGCTACAGCAAATAATTAACAGAACTGTAAGAAACTTTAAACACGGTTTACGCCTGTTGGACTTAAATTGCTTTTTTTATACTACTGAGTCCTAAACAGCTTTGTTATTTACTGAGACTGGAGTATATGTTTTCGTATACATCGAAAGGGAGCGTTTGGCGGCTACTGTGTTGCTTGCGCTTTTTTAAGCATGCTTAAGACACTGCTAACGAAATAATCTTTTTTTCAAACAGTTTATATTTCCATTTTTAGCTATGAAGTGATACATGTAAAAAAAAGTGACTTTTACACCAGAAAGCTCCGAGATGTAAAAACAGGTTGTCTTGAATCTATGTGCGTGTACTGATGCTACTTCTTGTAGGTTTACTACTTTTTCGCTCTGAAGAACCGGTATCGAAATCATTGTTAGAGAAAATATTTCAAAATTTGACTCCTAGTGAAAGAAATTACAAGAAGCGCTACGTAATAATCGCACTGTCTAGTCAAAAGTATCTGGACGCCGTACGTAATGCGGAATCGACCACTAGCAGATGTCACGAGAGACAGTCCCGCCAGAGTAAAGGAGACGAGGAGTATTGTGTTGTCAGTAGAGAGGCAGTAAGAGCAGAATGGCTCTCTCTGGAGAGCTCAGTAACTTCTAACGAGGAGTAATCATCCGAGTAATCAATGCGTTGGCGCAGTGGTTAGTACACTGCAGTCCCATTCGGAAGGACGACGGTTCAAACCCTCGTCCTACCATACAGGTATAGGTTTTCCGTGGCGTCCCTAAAACGCTCCAGACAAATAACGGGGAGGTTCCTTTGCAAATGAAACGGCAGATTTCTTTCCCCATCCTTTCATAATCCGAGTTTGACTCAGAAGATAGAGTTCCTGAATAGGTCAAAGAAAACTTGAGTCTCATTTCAAATGGGTGCCCCACTCATACAATTGTAGTCGGTGATGATTTCAATCTACCCTCGATATGCTGGAAAAATTATACGTTTAAAGCCAGCGGCATCATCCGAAATTGTACTGTATGTTTCCCCAGAAAATTATTTTGAACGATTAGTTCATGAGCCCACTCGAGCTTAAATGGTTGCGAAAATATACTTGACCTCTTGGCATCAAATAATCCTGGACAACTAATGAGTATCATGACGAATATAGGGATTAGTGACCACAAGGCAGTTGCTGCTAGATTGAATATCATAACACTTACAAACGTGAAAAAGAAACGCAAGATACATCTATTTAAAAAAGCCGATAACAATACACTTAATGCTTTTTTAAGAGACAGTCTCCACTCGTTCCGATCTGATCACGTAAGAGTAGAAAAGTTGTGGAATGTTTTCAAAGAGCTAGTGTCGACGGCAATTGAGAGATATATATAGCACGTAAATTAATAAGTGATGGTACTGATCCACTATGGTACACAAAACGGGCAGATCGCTGTTGCAGAAACAACGAAAACAGGATGCCAAATTTAAAAGACGCAAAGTCGCCAAGGTTTGCAAAATTTTGCAGAAGTTCGAAATATAGCTCGTACTTCAACGCGAGTTGCTTACAATAATTTCCACAACGAAACTCTGTCTCGGAATCTGGCAGAAAACCCAAAGAGATTCTGGTCGTACATAAAGCACACCAGTGGCAAGACGCAATCAATACCTTCACTTCACGATAACGATGGTGAAGTCACTGATGGCAGTGCCACTGCCGGCCGCGGTGGCCGAACGGTTCTAGGCGCTTCAGTTTTGAACCGCGCGATTGCTAAGGTGCAGGTTCGAATCGTGCTTCGGGTATGGATGTGTGTGATGTCCTTAGGTTAGTTAGGTTTAAGTAGTTCAAAGTTCTAGGGGATTGATGACCTCAGATGTTAAGTCCCATAGTGCTCAGAGCCATTTGAACCATTTTTTACAGTGCCACTAAAGCAGAGTTATTAAACATAGTTTTCCGAAACTCCTTCACCAAAGAAGACGAAGTAAATATTCCTGAATTCCAATCAAGAACAACTGCCAAGATGAGAAACATTGAAGTAGATATCATCGGTGTAGCAAAGCAGCTTAAATCACTTAATAAAGGCAAGGCCTCTGGTCCAGATTGTATACCAGTTAGGTTCCTTTCAGAGTATCCTGATACCATATCTCCATGTTTAGCAGTTATATACAACCGCTCGCTCACAGAAAGATTCGCACCTAAAGACTGGAAAATTACTTGACTCAGACCAGTACCCAAATAGGGAAACAGGAGTAATCACTAACGTCGATTTGCTGTAGGGTTTTGGATCATATATTGTGTTCGAACGTTAAGTACTACCTAGACGAACAGTGCAACAAGAGGTGTTTTTTATTTACAAAACAAATATTTTTTGTGCTTGCTGCGAAGGACGGCCACGTAAACAAACTCGTTAAGCTTCATAGTTTTCAAGAACTGGAACAGAACATTTCGGATGAGATTGCAGTAATTCCCGCAATCCAGCTTCAATCCGCCTTCAGCAAGTTGCTGACCAGGGCCCAGAAGTGCCATAAGATGAATGGTGGTCACCTTCAACATGTGCTATAGTCAGGTTAGTACTGTATTTCCTTCCCTCTTCTGTGTTTTTTTGTACCCTGAACTATGTTTTCTGTGCCTCTTTTATTTGCACCACCCTGTATATGGAAACATATGGAAATCCTTATTTATACTACCATGAGACACGAGAAATCCTTTTTGAGTGCCAATGCTGATCATTTAACAAAGAATTCAACAAATAAAAATATTTCAGTAACATATGCGAAGTTCTCAATATATGGTCCAAATAAAAACATGGGAAACACATGTTATTAAGTACAGAAACGACAAAGTAGTTCTGTTCCTCTTCTACTCTGGAACATTGTTAATGAGCTCAGTCACGTCAAGATAAGCAATGGATCCATCATCCCTTTGATAACTAGTCTGAATATAACCCATTGCAAAATATACAGTACATGCTTCGTCTGGGTCTTCTCCGTCTGATGAAGTTGGAGAATCATGCTTTTTGAATTTCTTTGAGCTGGTTTAATCTTTCCAACTTGCATTTTCTGCTACTTCACCTTCGTTACAGCGTGACTTTTGTTTCTTCTCCATACAAAAGTTTTAGTTTTGGTTCTTCTTTGTGTTTCCTCACTTTTTCTTCAACTCCCAAATCATTTTTGTATGAAGAGCAACTCAGTATTACTACTTTGCCCTTTCTCCTATTGGTTACTTTCTTTGTAGTTTCTATCAGGTCAGAATATGGAGGAGGCATTAACAACTTTTTCCAACCTAGTTTTGTCCAATCTGGAGTATCCGATTTTGCCCCGCTGTGCAAGACAGAACAAAACATGGCGTTAGAAACCTGGCATTAATATTATTTGCAACATACGAACATTGAATCAGCTTATTCGAAATAGTTACTTAACTATTTTATTAGGTAATGTTTCTCTTCAAGACACTGCACCAAGAAGTGCGAACATCGAATAAAATTTCAGCGAAAATTGTAAATGGTCTAGAAGGAAAGCAACAGGCGGCCGCTGATGGCGGTTTTTTAAAACTAACCGAGTGACGGTTGCTAGTAATTCAGAGTGGTATCAGACGGTTGGCAGCACTAGTCACAGAAATGTGAAGTTACTCGGTTTGACCTGCATACCCAGTTTTACCTTGATTTCCCCTATAACATCCTTACGGCTGATGACTATTACATCTGCATATACATCCGTACTCTGAAACTAACATGATATAGGTGGCATCGGACATATCCCATAGCAGCACAGTTTAGGGTTTATTCCTTTCTATACGGTGTGATTGTTTAAATTCCACTGTGTTGTTGGTAGTAAGTCTATTTTCTCTTCGAGGACCTTACGTAGACTCCACCTAGGTGATATAGTATGTTCCAAAATTCTTCACTTCCCACTGGTTTTTGGAACTCTGTAAATAGGCTTTCGTTGGATAGTTGGCATCTATCTTCAATCGTCTGCCAGTTCAGGTTGTTCAACATTTCTGTGAGGCCCTTCCGAGAGGCTCAGCATTTGTTACGCTCTTCTTTTTTACGTTCAGCAACCCCTGTTAGTTCTTTTCAAAATGGGCCACGCGATGGAACAACAGTCTGAGATAGAACTCACAGCTGTGTTTTGACTTTTGTAGACCGACAGAATTTTTCCAGCGAACTTTCCAACGAAGCGAAGTCTACCATTTCCTTTACCTACGATTGAACCCATGTCATCGTTTCATATCCCCATAAATTGTTACACTCAGGTATATGATATGATCGATTCAAATCATGAGTCATTGATATTGTAGTCATCGGAGACTGTTTTTTTGTGTTTCGTGAATTTCAGAATATGACAATGGTTTGTTTACAATTAACTTTTGTGCTACGAGTCACGATTTTATTTTGTTTATATTTTACATGACGCATTCTGGGAAATGATACACATTTTGAAGTGCTTTTTCTTTGTTTATGCCATTTTTCGTAATGTTTTTGATGTGTGAGGCTCTGCTTTGTTCTGTCGACCACACTGCAATATGTAAAAAAAAAACACACAATTTTAAGCTGATTATCGAACTTTGTATGTGATTAGAGGCAAAATTTGGAAGCTGTACTTGGGGTTTTCTTATGACCGATTTTTGCAATCTCACTGGTGTTAATCATAACACACACTTTAACGTGAACAGTACACATCGAGAATAACAAACTTACGTAAACAGACAGTTACAAAGCTGTTTTTCAGATGCAGTCAACAGAGATAATGTTGTAAGTCGACCACAGAGTATGATATGTTTTGTACAGAGGGTAGTTATCTTAACAGTCTGGGTCACAATATTCTTATATATATTTACAATGGCGCTTATTTCCACTTTTATTTTAAATATCCTGTCGAAGCATCTGAATGATTCCCTTGCAAGTTTTCCGTTTCATATTTTATCTCCATATTATCTGTAACGTGAATTACACACTACAGGACATCCATTTGGAAAAGTAAAGCAAAACGCAAAAATACTCCAGCGTCTAAATGTAGATGTGTATCGGAAGAAACTCACACTCGCTTGTACTTGCACGCAGACAGCTACCACCAACTTAGGGAGAGTAATGGAATACTAAAACTCTAGTACACATGGTACGCACCGTCTCAGACGCAGAGAATCTTTCGTAGGAACAGGAACACCTCAAATGTATGTTCCGAAAAAAATGGATACTAGGAATGACAGAACAGGCGCGCTCTGCGACTGTCCACCACAGTACCATCTGTAGAGACAGATTAAGTCCTGCAGGAAGAGGCAGCCACTGCCTATTTACAGTACACGGCGCGGTAGTGGGAAAAATCGGGCGCACACTGATGAAGCATCAAGTAAGAACTGTTTTTTGCCCACTCAGTAAAACACAGGCATTACAGGGGAGCGGCAAAGATGACCTTTGTTTACAGAAGGCAGTAGTATATCAGTCTGCGTGCCAACGCGGCAAGACAACTGTATTGGACAAATAGAGCGCAACTATCGAAGCTCTCTGCCGATAACATCAGTGACACACTCGACTAATGCATACCAACAACTTGGCGGCCACAGAGTACTGTTTGTCCGAGACTCGTGCGATAGAATTCGAACGTACAAGGGTTTTTGGACAAGCTTCGAAATACTGGGACAGCGTCGTTCGAGAAACTAGAGAAATACGCATCGGGGATAATACCATCCACAGGGCCGGCGGCACGGCTTGGAAACCTGCACTAGGCCTAACTAAGCAGACGTTCAGCAAGCACACGGGTCTGGCGGCCAGGGCAGGCGGAGTAACCACACGCACGCTGTCGCAACTGGGCGCCATGTTCGGCGTCGCTGGTCACAAACATACACTACTGGCCATTAAAATTGCTACACCCCGAAGATGATGTGCTACAGACGCGAAATTTAGCCGACAGGAAGAAGATGCTATGATATGCAAATGATTAGCTTTTCACAGTTCGGATGAATCCAGGTTCTGTTTACAGCATCATGATGGTCGCATCCGTGTTTGGCGACATCGCGGTGAACGCACATTGGAAGCGTGTATTCGTCATCGCCATTCTGGCTATCACGCGACGTGATGGTATGGGGTGTCATTGGTTACACGTCTCGGTCACCTCTTGTTCGCATTGACGGCACTTTGAACAGTGGACGTTACATTTGAGGTGTGTTACGACCCGTGGCTCTACCCTTCATTCGATCCCTGCGAAGCCCTACATTTCAGCAAGATAATGCACGACCGCATGTTGCAGGTCCTGTACGGGCCTTTCTGGATACAGAAAATGTTCAGACTGGTGCCCTGGCCAGCACATTCTCCAGAGCTCTCACCAATTATAAACGTCTGGTCAATGGTGGCCGAGCAACTGGCTCGTCACAATACGCCAGTCACTACTCTTGATGAACTGTGGTATCATGTTGAAGCTGCATGGGCAGCTGTACCTGTACACGCCATCCAAGCTCTGTTTGACTCAATGCCCAGGCCTATCAAGGCCGTTATTACGGCCAGACGTGGTTCTTCTGGGTACTGATTTCTCAGTAATCACATGTCAGTTCTAGTATAATATATTTGTCCAATGAATAACCGTTTATCATCTGCATTTCTTCTTGGTGTATAAATTTTAATGGCCAGTAGTGTAGAACGTTTGCCTGCGCAGCCGCCGACGTGCCCTCGGCCGCGGACCGCATACAAGACGGCTCGCGGTTTGAGGGTATGTTAAGTCGGCCGTGAGCCCCCATCAGGCATCTCGTCAGCACACCTGGCGATACCAACATTTCTGATAGGCTAAATATTATGATTGTTGGATACTGTGAACCGGCATCACAACTGTTGGTCAGACATGTCAAAAATATTCATAATCAGTTCAAAATACATTGAAGCGCCGAAGAAACTGGTATAAGCATGCGTATTCAAATATAGAGATATGTAAACATGCAGAACACGGCGCTGCGGTCGACAACGCCTATGTACGACAACTAGTGTACAGCACAGTTGTTAGATCGGTTACTGCTGCTACAATGGCACGTCATCAAGATTTAAGTGCGTCGGCACACGATCGGTGGGACACAGCAGCCCCGAGACAGCGATGAAGTGGGGATCTTCCCGTACAACCATTTCACGAGTGTACCGTGCATATCAGGAATCAGGTAAAACGTCAAATCTCTGACATCGCTGCGGCCGGAAAAAGATCCTGCAAGAACGGGACCAACGACGACTGAAGAGAATCGTTCAAAGTGACAGAAGTGCAACCCTTCCGCAAATTGCTGCAGATTTCAATTCCGGACCATCAACAAGTGTCAGCGTGCGAACCATTCAACGAAGCATCATCGATATGGGCTTTCGGAGCTGAATCCCCTCTCGTGTACCCTTGATGACTGCACGACACAAAGCTATATGCCTCGCCTGGGCCCGTCAACATCGACATTGTACTTTTGATAACTGGAAAGATATTGCCTGCTCGGACGAATCTCGTTTCAAATTGTATCGAGCGGATGGAGACAACCACATGAATTCATTGATCCCGCATGTCAGCATGGGACTGCTCAAGCTGTGGAAGGCGTGCAGTTATGTGGGACCCCTGATATGTCTAGATAAGACTCTGACAGGTGACACGCACTTATGCATCCTGTGTGATCACCTGCATCCATTCGTATCCATTGTGCATTCCGACGGACTTGGGCTATTCCAGCAGGACAATGTGACACCCCACATGTCCAGAATTGCTACAGAGTGGCTCCAGGAACACTCTTCTGTGTTTAAACACTTCCGCTGGCCATCAAGCTTCCCAGACATGAACATTATTGAGCATATATGGGATGCCTTGCAACCTGCTGTTCAGAAGAGATATCTACCCCCTCATACTCTTACGAAATTAAGGACAGCCTTGCGGGATTCATGGTGTCAATTCCCTACAGCATTACTTCAGAGATTAGTCGAGTCCATGCCACGTCGCGTTGTGGCATTTCTGCGCGCTCGCGGGGTCTCTACACGATATTAAGCAGGTGTAACAGTTTCTGTTGCTCTTCAGTGTAAATTACGTGTCAGAAGGCAGAAATCGATAAGGAGATATTAAACATGCATAAAGTATTTCGTCAGTGCGGTCAGTACTTTTTTTACTTCAGATGGAGGGGTATAACTAAAAAGGAAGTAGTGCTGACAAAGGAACAGAAACCATGGAGGTGTGTAAGTGTGTGTAAGAAAACATAGTAAATGTGCAAACGGAAAATATGCCCTTACGAGTGAAATAATAAAAAAATATTGTACTCTTATTTCTATGTTAGTATAAAATAACTGCATGTGTCTTGTATAACACCTGCTGTAATGCTGCAGAAGGATTAAAAAGTCAGATACAATTTCAAGCAGTCTAAAATTAGAAAATAATAAAAATAGTTGGCACCTAGACCCGGAATCGAACACTCGAACTCTAGTATCCTAATACAGAACTCTACTTACCACCAACTCTGGCAGCATACCTGTAGTAAACTGAACGAAGACACCTGTCCCTCACGTGATTACAGTGTTCAAAAATGGCTTACTTTCGCGTCCATTTTCAACCAAAAATATGCACGGGACGAAATTTTCTTACAGGCGTTTTTGTGCTGTTAGTACAGAAGGAACCGCGTCGCGGTATCCGTCTGCACGAATTTTGATATACCTTGTTATATCTGGCTGTTAAAAAATGTATAATTTTATATTTCGCGTAATTTACTTTCATGTTTACTAGGCCGTACGCGTTTGAGCTCAGAGTTTTCAAGCGACCGTTAACAAATGACATTATTACGCTTATAACTTAGGTTTATTAACGCATTCTGAATGTGAGGCTTTCCCACTGCTGGTGGTCTTGTGGTTGTTATGTGTGAGGGAAATTAATTTTCAAGGGTCTCTTCTGCACAGTGTCGTGTTGGGACCTTTAATTCTCAGTTAAGCCATACACTAATTTACGCACTTCAGTGAAATAACATTGTTTACAACACAGGACAATTCACTCTACCTGATACCCAGGAACCACATTCAAGTCTAACAATAACAAAATTGCGTGAAATTTATTATCTATCAATGGGAAGAAATGTGTATGTGCAGTACTACATTAGTGACTAACTGACTGACTGGCGTGGGCGAATGACAGTAGCTTTGACCAGAAAAATCCGGTGTACCTATTCGCCAATGTGCAGTAAAGGCACTTGGAAAAGGAATTGTCTCACTTGCACACAACAGCCAGTACAACACGCAGTGACGTAGTAAATACAACAATGACGTACACATGACACAAACTTAAGCATTTTTTGTGACTTGTGTCTGGTTATGAAACTGTAACTGGATCGCAGCTAATAGAAAGGTACAGTTGAGGTTCGTACTATTATCTCTTAATCAGTAAGCAGAAACATACTATCCTTTAATTACTAAGATGATGAGACCAATAAGCTACACGTTCCTGTATCTCTATCACCTATCGTTCAACGCCTCTGTCTCTCTACAGTTCCGACTCCATTCCCGAGTTTGAATAATTTCACACTGAGTTCATTTTCTTCCTTTTTGTCACATAGTCTCAGTGCTGCATCTAAATCAAGGAAATATATTTTACAGCAGCGCTAAAAATTCTCACGCTGTCAGGCAGTGAGGTGTTATTGTCTTCCATTTGAATCCGTTTTGATACGTGCGTATCAAATGTCGAAAATAAAATATAGAACGGGCAGAGGATTGGTGCCCTTCAATCCAGTCAATACTACGCTGTGATCCAATCGGGAAGGAAGGTTAGAGTTTAGCGTCGACTGCGAAGTCATTAGAGACGCAGCACAAGATCGGATAACGAAAGGATGGGGAAGGATATCGGTAATGCTTGTTTCAAAGGAACCATCCGAGTATTTGCCTGGATAGGTTTATGGAAATCACGGACAACATAATCAGGAGAGCCGGACGCGGATTTGGATCGTCGTCCTCCCGAATGTGTGTCCAGTGCGCTGACCGGTGTATCACCTGCCTCGGTACGTAACAAGGAGCTCCCCCTGGTTTCGAAGACTTCTAGCGAGCAGAAAGCTGGTACCTACCTCGGTACGAATTCGTACAAACTATAGTTCAACATGTTCACACTTATGTCGGATAGGCAACTGTCAGAAGAAAGAAGAAGAAGATGTAAAGCACTAGCTTTTTTCCTGCAGAGTCTTCGAAGTACAAGAAAATAATTTACTGCAAAATCTTGTGAAATTGAAAGTTCCATTTACAACAAGGGCTTCTGCTCTATTCCGTCATAAAGATCCTCAAATATCTTGTACATAAAACTCTTTTTTGTTTTATACGAGATCTTAACGTGTGTATACGAAATTTTGTGTTCCATCTGTGGTTGTATAATTACTTTACTCTCCAGGTTGTGCTTCTCAATCTCTCTTGAGTTCTCTCTTTTTTTTCTATTCTGTCTACAGTCGATATGTCAAGAAGATTATTGAACCTAAGTGTGAAATTGTAAAATAAGTTAAAATTATAGTTCAAACTATTTGTAATGCGAATCTCTGCATGTATGATTTTATATATGTACCACGCTATTGACATTGTGGTTCGACAAATCCAAACAAACAAATGAAAAACTTCTCGGTGATAATAGATTGTAAATTGGGGAATAAATTGATAACAGGCACTCATGTCCGGAAGCAAAATACGAGTATATAGGATCGGAGATGTGCTGATCAACGCTTCCCGAACAGCACTTGTCGGTGTTCATATCCAACTATACATTTTACCTAAATATTGGCCCTAATAACCCAGAGTGACATAACTGCAAGCACCGCTCGAACTTGAGAATGCACGAATTTTATCTCCTGAAATAATGTCCAGCACAGCAATTCAACAGTTTCGTGTGCTTCGCTGTGCGGTAGTTGACACCCATAATCCTTTAACTTTGCGATTCCTTCTTTAGTTCTGTTTCATCCGTTATCATTGCGTCTTTTCAACAATTGCGATGAGGTTACTTGTAGTATAAATTTATTTACTTAATTTTCATTTCCGGGTCACCAACTACCTTCAAATAATCAGCCACGTGAATGACTGTTTTATACTATAGGGTCTGCCACTGTGCAAGTTTTACCTGTTTTTGGGCACATCATTAGATTTTGACGATCTTTTATTGCACCACACTCTTAGGAATCGCTCTCTTTATATCCCCATTTTCTCAGGTTGGTATTCTCCTATGTGACGCCATTTCTTTAGCGGTTAAACACCCTCCATGTCGTGAATGGTCGATGATCCCCAGCAGTCAGCTGTTCTCTAGTTTTTATTACTCGTCTATAGGGCTGGCCGTTCCCACAAAACGTCGCTGGCACTTATGTCGTCTGTGGTTTATTTGGTAGCAGTAGAATTGGTGCCTGTGATCGTCAGACTGTTTCCTCCTTTGGGACTCAACTACAACTTGCTTTCTGATTGTGGATGGAGCTATGCCGACAATGGAGTAAATTTCTTGAACTATTGTTGGTTTTAGGGGGCCACACACTACATTAAGTTGCCAGTACTGTAAAGGCTGCCTATATTAACACTTTCTACATTAGAAGGTCGGCAAGTAGTTTGTTATTGGATGTCACAGTAAGGAATGACCCAGTGTTAATAATGTCACAAATTCAAAATCATCGTGTTTTTAACTATCTGATGAGATTTGCAGACGTGCATTTCCTTCTCTAAGTCGTTTGGTGTTATGAAGCATGAATGGGTGTTCCGTCTACAACAGTCTGAATGTCCGTTAAGTGATGAGTGCAAAGCAGAAGAAGAATAAGACACGAAGCATCTACTAATTTCATACACCACTCCATAACACACAACAAAAATATTTTATAAGACCATTGGTTAAGGCAGAAATTACCCTTGCAACATCAGCTGCAGTCTTCCTATCAACCCGAAAGGGTGGAGTTGTACTAAACAAGATGTTCAAGTACTTAAATGTATGTGATGTAACTTTTCATAGGTACTATGAACATAATATTTAGATCCAGAGTGAGATTTTCACTCTGCAGCGGATTGTGCGCTGATATGAAACTTCCTGGCAGATTAAAACTGTGTGCCCGACCGAGACTCGAACTCGGGACCTTTGCCTTTCGCGGGCAAGTGCTCTACCATCTGAGCTACCGAAGCACGACTCACGCCTGGTCTCACAGTTTTACTTCTGCCAGTATCTTGTCTCCTACCTTCCAAACTATACAGAAGCTCTCCTGCGAACCTTGCAGAACTAGCACTCCTGAAAGAAAGGATATTTCGGAGACATGGCTTAGCCATAGCCTGGGGGATGTTTCCAGAATGAGATTTTCACTCTGCAGCGAACTGTGCGCTGATACGAAACTTCCTGACAGATTAAAACTGTGTGCCCGAGACGAGATACTGACAGAAGTAAAGCTGTGAGAGAGGGCGTGAGTCGTGCATCGGTAGCTCAGATGGTAGAGCACTTGCCCGCGAAAGGCAAAGGTCCCGAGTTCGAGTCTCGGTCGGGCACACAGTTTTAATCTGCCAGGAAGTTTCATATCAGCGCACACTCGGCTGCAGAGTGAAAACCTCATTCTGGAAACATCCCCCAGGCTGTGGCTAAGCCATGTCTCCGCAATATCCTTTCTTTCAGGAGTGCTAGTTCTGCAAGGTTCGCAGGAGAGCTTCTGTAAAGTTTGGAAGGTAGGAGACGAGATACTGGCAGAAGTAAAGCTGTGAGACCGGGCGTGAGTCGTGCTTCGGTAGCTCAGATGGTAGAGCACTTGCCCGCGAAAGGCAAAGGTCCCGAGTTCGAGTCTCGGTCGGGCACACAGTTTTAATCTGCCAGGAAGTTTCATATCAGCGCACACTCGGCTGCAGAGTGAAAACCTCATTCTGGAAACATCCCCCAGGCTGTGGCTAAGCCATGTCTCCGCAATATCCTTTCTTTCAGGAGTGCTAGTTCTGCAAGGTTCGCAGGAGAGCTTCTGTAAAGTTTGGAAGGTAGGAGACGAGATACTGGCAGAAGTAAAGCTGTGAGACCGGGCGTGAGTCGTGCTTCGGTAGCTCAGATGGTAGAGCACTTGCCCGCGAAAGGCAAAGGTCCCGAATTCGAGTCTCGGTCGGGCACACAGTTTTAATCTAGCAGGAAGTTTCATATCAGCGCACACTCCGCTGCAGAGTGAAAATCTCATTCTGGAAACATCCCCCAGGCTGTGGCTAAGCCATGTCTCCGCAATATCCTTTCAGGAGTGCTAGTTCTGCAAGGTTCGCAGGAGAGCTTCTGTAAAGTTTGGAAGGTAGGAGACGAGATACTGGCAGAAGTAAAGCTGTGAGACCGGGCGTGAGTCGTGCTTCGGTAGCTCAGATGTTAGAGCACTTGCCCGCGAAAGGCAAACGTCCCGAGTTCGAGTTTCGGTCGTGCACACAGTTTTAATCTGCCAGGAAGTTTCATAATATTTAGATATTTTGTGTGGTAATTATGTGCGTTTTTATTTATGATAGAGTAATTTTTTGCATAGTTTTGCGTTTTTTCGTTGGTGTCATACTTGAAGGATTTACTCATGTCTTTATTTTCTTTTATTTTTTCTTTGCAAATGTCAGTTAAATAAACGCACAATAGAATAATACTTGAAAATGATATTATGTAGACATGACGGATAGCTGCATAGCGATGACCAAATAAACACGTATGTAAAAGTCCTGAGGATCAAATTGGCATATATATCGTGTGGAGCACAGCATCTAGAAATAACACTGGAGAAATCCTTGCAGTCGTTAGAGTGTACAGGAAGGAGAATGTTCAATCCAGCAGAAAGTTAAAAGAAAGAAAACGCACAGATACAAAACTACCATATAAATTATTTTTGATACACCAAAGAATGCCTCAGAGAACGAAAAGATAACATACCTTGACATTTTTCGAAATCCCTTTGACGGGTCCGTTCGCTCTCATAGTTGTATGGACAATACAGACAGACGGATAGATACATAGAGAGAGAGAGAGAGAGAGAGAGAGAGAGAGAGAGAGAGAGAGAGAAACCGTCTTCATTGAGAGCTGTTTTTCATTCGCGTTTCTGTTTGTGTTTGTTTGCGAATTATTTGTTTTGAAAAAAATCATATTACCGCCTTGAGCTGCTGGCAAAATTCTTTATTTGCATAAACAGTTTCGATCGACTGACTACCATCAGGTTCATAACAGTATTCACAGCTTCATGTTAGCAAAATATAAAATTATTATCGTCAAAATGAATTACACACCGTTATCATATCGTAATATAAATAAAACTGTCAATTTATAAAAACCGTGCAAGGTAGTGTACCCATTCATGTTGTAACAATAATCGGGATTAATGCTGTCGTAGACTGACGATGTAATTTATATTACGATATGATAACAGCGTCTAAATCATGGTTTTAGCTTTTGATGGTAATGATTTTATGTTTGGACGAGCTTGAAGCTGTGAATACTTTTATGAACTTGATGACGGTCAGTCAACCGAAACTGGTAGTGTAAGCAAAGAATTTTACCAGTAGCCTCAGGTGGTACTATTATATTTTTTCAAATATACACTAGATGTGGGGCACCAGCTGCTGACAATAAAATTATTGCTTTGCCGTGAAAATTTTCTTCCCTTCAGTTACTGTATTTTCTGTCAAAGAGTCTTTATTACTGCTTGCCTGGTTTTAACGCTCTGGTCCACCCTCTACCTACCCTCTTTTCCCACACACGCACTACTCCGAGACGTACTTTAGCCCTGCAACGTACTTCTCCGCTGTTATTTCCAAGTACTCTGCTTTACTAGTCTGCACGCGTCGTTGTTGGCCTGTAATTCCCTTCGCTCCCCGTCGAACGGTACGGAATAATTACGGCAGGGCCCGCGCCGCAGCTGCCTGTTTTCCACGCGACGAGCGCGACGCCGGTCTGCAGAGCGCGCCCGACCTTGCCTACGGCTGCGACGGCGCCGCAGGTCAGCGCCTCGGCTTAAAGCGGCGCGAGCCGTCTGCCACAACCTGCAGCGGCCGCTCCACGTCTCAGCACTACTCTACCCTTCACAAGCAACAGCGGAAAAAGAATTGCTTATCTCATTTCAACTGTATTACTTCCCATTACCGATAACAAACTGTCTTATACTTTTATTGCACCGTTAAAATACACTGGTAAACAAAACTTAAGATTCAAATGGCCCTGAGCACTATGGGATTTAACTTGTGAGGTCATCAGTCCCCTAGAACTTAGAACTACTTAAACCTAACTAGCCTCAGGACATCACACACATCCAAATCCGAGGCAGGATTCAAACCTGCGACCGTGGCGGTTGCGCGGTTCCAGACTGTAGCGGCTATAACCGCTCGGCCACTCCGGCCGGCAAAACTTAAAAACGAAAGTTCGCATGATGTGTCACTACGGATGACATTGGAACTATACACAGAAAGAACTGCTACAGTTTAGTACACAAGGTAACTGAAAGAAATATGCTATGAGACTAACAGAAATGACACTTTTATTCAAAGAAAAGAATTACATTAAAGTCACCGCCATATATGATTGTCGCTTGTACATCACAAAAGACGGGACATGGTTCTTAACAGGGTGTGTGATCACCGTGGAAGGCCATCCACGCTGCGCAACGTGCTCCCAAGCAGGTCACAAGGCTGACAAGAAGTTCTTGTTATAAAGTGTTCCATTCCTTCAACAGTGTGGTTGACAAATGCTGGATGGTCGTTGCTGCATGTAGACATGGTGCAGTATCTCACCCCAACGCATCACAAACGTGCTCGACGGAGCTTCAGTCGTGAGAACGGGCAGGCCGGTTCATTTGCAGAATATTCTTTCGTTCCAAGAGCTCTTTGGAATTGGAATTTGTGGTAAGGACTATGGGTCCAAACTGCGTGGGTCATCGGTCCCTAGGCTTACGCACTACTTAATCGAACTTAAACTAAATTATCCTAAGGACAACACACAGACCCATGCCCGAGGGAGGACTCGAACCTCCGACGGGGGGAACCGCGCGAACCGTGACAAGACGCCCTAGACCGCACTGCTACCCCCCGCGGCTTCAAGAGCTCTTTCACCCCCATAGTTCAATGCCGTCGCGCGTTATGATCTATAGAAGTGAAGTCAGGGCCGAATGCAACCCTGAAAAGACTCACATCAGGGCAGTATCACAGTAACATTGAACGCCAAACGTACTGTGCTCAAAGATTTGGAGGTCATTACGCCCGTGCAACTTTATACCTCCCCACGCCATCACACATGTACCACCAAAGCGATTGTGTTCGACAGGGCTAAACGTACCCTCATAGTCGAGAGGTGTGTGCTGCAGGTGTGATTGTGTGAGGCTGCGTAGTGTTCCATGGGCGAACTCTTTTATTCTGATGCTGTACCCCTTCCCCATATGTGTCTTTTTAGAGGTGCATTTGGCCCTGACTTAATTTTTGTGAATGACAATGAGCGACCCTATGGAGCAGCGCAGGTGGAGAGTTCTCCGAACGAGAGGATACCCGGCGAAGGGACAGGCGTGTCCCTCTGACACCGCCCCGACCTAAAATCCACCGAGCACTTGTAGCATGCGTTGGAGAGACACGTGACAGCATGTACATGTGGACCAACTATGATGCGGTGTCTTAGCAATAAGATTTTCAGGAATGTGTGGTGTCGCATGTCCCTTTTAAAATAAGTGAACTGTCACAGTGTGAAGCAACAAGTAACACTGTGTAAGCTAACACTTAGGATTACTACTGTAGAATACTCAATTTAACTGCTCAGCTAATATGATAGCTCCAACTGAATGGTTAAGATTACGGTGTACGCTGTAATTTGTAGTCTGCAGAGCGGTAGAACAAAATTTAGATCTTAATCGTCTTGTAACGAGGTCGAGACTCACAACTTCTTGTCATCAAACTCTACCAGCTAAAACCCTTTTATTAATGTAAGTTTACCTTCAGTAACGATGTCCAATTTAGGCCTATACAACCATCTTCTTTTCTCTAATCGTCAAGATATGATACATTATACTAGGAGCTACACTGCTTGATCATAACCACTGTACAGTGTACACGCTTTATGCAGTGATGAGCCAGAACATTATGACTACCTGCTTAATAGCTTGTTTGTCCGTCTTTGGATCGAAATAGATCATTGATTCTGCGTATCAGGAATCCGACAGTTTGTTGGTAGGTTTGTGGAGGTTTGGGGCATTAAGTGTCTACGCACAGATCATGCTATCCGCGTAAATACCGGCCCAATGACTTGCGTACACGGAGATAGCGTAACAAATTATTACGAGTTATTATTTTGCATTGAAAGCGTGGCTTGCTGTGGAGCTAGCAGGAAAGTAGATTTTGGTTCTCTCGCTGGCACAGCTGACTCTGGTTACTGGTCTGAGCGACCGTTACTTGACTAACACTGCGTGCAAATCGTTACACATACTCACTATGAAATCTGAACAAGTACCGTTAAATGTTAATCGATCATTTTCATGGTTAGTATACCAAATTCTATACGTAACGCAACCATACTGTTAAAATTTCAAATCAATAACTTCAGTACTTTCGGAGGTATAATCTTTTTCCTAAAACACATAATAACCGAGCTGTCATCGTGAAGCTGAGTTAGGGGCTGTAATGTATTCATCTATCGTATCAATTGAAGCTACAACCCAGAAGACAGGTTCATATAAACTAATTCTCTGGAATTTTCTTTAGTTTCATTACCATAGATTTCTGATGTAATTAAAAGTTCTTTGGAAAATTATTATTTTATCGTGTTTTGGTTGTGTGACTGTTTTGGGGCGACTGAGGGAGTGACTGGAGGACATACGCAAAGTGAGAACTACGTAAATGTACGCGTGAGAAAGTTGTTGTGAATAGGGGAATTTATGATGTATGTCCGAGTGAGCTTGATTTTGTAAAAGGCAGCAGAAGGGGTATTGAATATTAAATCTATTGGTAATTTATTTCGTGGAAAGGAATCGTATTTTGTTTTCATTAAATCTTATTTGGCTTCGGAATTACGAGATTTCTAATTTACGTTACTTGTGGTAGACTGGCTGACATTAGAAATATCCGAGTATAGAAGTGCTCGAGATGATCTGATAGTCCGCTTAACATACTAGCCAATAGGAATTTAGCATTTCCCGCCCGTTTGAGTAGGGCTTTGTGCCTCAGATCTAAGAGTACAGAGAGAGTCGATCGGGAGCCGTCTTCTGGTAATTCCTACGTAAAACCGCGCTGATCAAATTTATACCAAAATGAAAAAAATTTCGCGTTTGATCGGTTCTCATGTCGTTGGCAAAAAGCGACTATAGCATTGAGTATTTTATGAAAAATCGAGCTTTGTGAGTGGTTTATTTTACGAGATACTCGTGTGTAAACATTTCTTGTCGTCCATAAAATCCGAGTGGCGTGTTTAGTGCAGATTACGGAACATTATGGTGAAAACTTCTTTATAGGAAGCTTACTGAACGCCTAAATGTGTTAACTTGCAGGTATTCGTAGGACAGTGACTGTTCAGGACGTTCAAAATATCGGGTCGAACTAAATATCTTCTGGCTGCTCTCGGGGATGAATTGTAACAGACAGTCAGTAACATTGCATAACTGAAGTCGGGATATTAAATATGGACTTGATAGCCTTTTTCTGAGTTTGAAAGACAATAAACAAACTTAAATAAAATTTTATCCTTTTTTTAAAGGAGTCATGCAAGAAAACCTCCCCCCATGAACCATGGACCTTGCCGATGGTGGGGAGGCTTGCGTGCCTCAACGAAACAGATGTCCGTACCGTAGGTGCAACCCAATCGAGGGGTATCTGTAGAGAGGCCAGACAAACGTGTGGTTCTTGAAGAGGGGCACCGGCCTTTTCAGTAGTTGCAGGGGCAACAGTCTGGATGATTGACTGATCTGGCCTTGTAACACTAACCAAAACGGCCTAGCTGTTGTGGTACTGCGAACGGCTGAAAGCAAGGGGAAACTACAACCGTAATTTTTCCCGAGAGCATGCAGCTTTACTGTATGATTAAATGATGATGGCGTCCTCTTGGGTAAAATATTCCGGAGCGGGGACTACTCAAGAGGACGCTGTTATCAGGAGAAAGAAAACTGGTATTCTACGGATCGGAGCGTGGAATGTCAGATCCCTTAATCGGGCAGGTAGGTTAGAAAATTTAAAAAGGGAAATGGATAGGTTAAAGTTAGATATAGTGGGAATTAGTGAAGTTCGGTGGCAGGAGGAACAAGACTTCTGGTCAGGTGAATACAGGGTTATAAATACAAAATCAAATAGGGGTAATGCAGGAGTAGGTTTAATAATGAATAAAAAAATAGGAGTGCGGGTAAGCTACTACAAACAGCATAGTGAACGTATTATAGTGGCCAAGATAGACACGAAGCCCATGCCTACTACAGTTGTACAAGTTTATATGCCAACTAGCTCTGCAGATGACGAAGAAATTGAAGAAATCTATGATGAGATAAAAGAAATTATTCAGGTAGTGAAGGGAGACGAAAATTTAATAGTCATGGGTTACTGGAATTCGACAGTAGGAAAAGGGAGAGAAGGAAACATAGTAGGTGAATATGGATTTGGGCTAAGAAACGAAAGAGGAAACTGTCTGGTAGAATTTTGCACAGAGCATAACTTAATCATAGCTAACACTTGGTTCAAGAATCATAAAAGAAGGTTGTATACATGGAAGAATCCTGGAGTTACTAAAAGGTATCAGATAGATTATATAATGATAAGACAGAGATTTAGGAACCGGGTTTTAAATAGTAGGACATTTCCAGGGCAGATGTGGGCTCTGATCACAATCTATTGGCTATGAACTGTAGACTAAAACTGAAGAAATTGCAAAAAGGTGGGTAAACTGACTAAACCAGAGGTTGTACAGAGTTTCAGGGAGAGCATAAGGAGAAAATTGACAGGAATGGGGGAAAGAAATACAGTAGAAGACGAATAGGTAGCTCTGAGGGATGAAGTAGTGAAGGCAGCAGAGGATCAAGTAGGTAAAAAGACGAGGGCTAGTAGAAATCCTTGGGTAACAGAAGAAGTATTGAATTTACTTGATGAAAGGAGAAAATACTAAAATGCAGTAAATGAAGCAGGCAAAAAGGAATACAAACGTCTCAAAAATGAGATCAACAGGAAGTGCAAAATGGCTAAGCAGGGATGGCTAGAGGACAAATGTACGGATGTAGAGGCTTGTCTCACTAGGGGTAAGATAGATACTGCCTACAGGAAAATTAAAGAGACCTTTGGAGAAAAGAGAGCCACTTGTATGAATATCAAGAGTTCAGATGGAAACCCAGTTCTAAGCAAAGAGGGGAAAGCAGAAAGGTGGAAGGAGTATATAGAGGGTCTATACAAGGGCGATATACTTGAGGACAATATTATGGAAATGGAAGAGGATGTAGATGAAGATGAAATGGGAGATACGATACTGTGTGAAGAGTTTGACAGAGCACTGAAAGACCTGAGTCGAAACAAGGCCCCGGGAATAGACAAC
This sequence comes from Schistocerca piceifrons, assembly GCF_021461385.2. Lineage (NCBI taxonomy): Eukaryota > Metazoa > Arthropoda > Insecta > Orthoptera > Acrididae > Schistocerca > Schistocerca piceifrons. Next base: position 690,807,246 of record NC_060138.1, read on the forward strand.
ATTCCAATTAGAACTACTGACGGCCTTGGGAGAGCCAGTCCTCACAAAACTCTACCATCTGGTGAGCAAGATGTACGAGACAGGCGAAATACCCTCAGACTTCAAGAAGAATATAATAATTCCAATCACAAAGAAAGCAGGTGTTGACACATGTGAAAATTACCGAACTATCAGTTTAATAAGTCATAGCTGCAAAATACTAACGAGAATTATTTACAGACGAATGGAAAAACTGGTAGAAGCCGACATCGGGGAAGATCAGTTTGGATTCCGTAGAAATGTTGGAACACGTGAGGCAATACTGACCTTACGACTTATCTTACAAGAAACATTAAGGAAAGGCAAACCTACATTTCTAGCATTTGTAGACTTAGAGGAAGCTTTTGACAATGTTGATTGGAATACTTTCTTTCAAATTCTAAAGGTGGCAGGGGTAAAATACAGGGAGCGAAAGGCTATTTACAATTTGTACAGAAACCAGGTTGCAGTTATAAGAGTCGAGGGACATGAAAGGGAAGCAGTGGTTGGGAAGGGAGTGAGACAGGGTTGTAGCCTCTCCCCGATGTTCTTCAATCTGTATATTGAGTAAGCAGTAAAGGAAACAAAAGAAAAATTCGGAGTAGGTATTAAATCCAGGGAGAAGAAATAAAAACCTTGAGGTTCGCCGATGACATTGTAATTCTGTCAGAGACAGCAAAGGACTTGGAAGAGCAGTTGAACGGTATAGACAGTGTGTTGAAAGGAGGATATAAGATTAACATCAACAAAAGCAAAACGAGGATAATCTGTAGTCGAATTAAATCGGGTGATGGTGATTGAATTAGATTAGGAAATAAGACACTTAAATTAGTAAAGTAGTTTTGCTATTTGGGGAGCAAAATAACTGATGATGGTCGAAGTAGAGAGGATATAAAATGTATACTGGCAATGGCAAGAAAAGCGTTTTTGAAGAAGAGAAATTTGTTAACATCGAGTATAGATTTAAGTGTCAGGAAGTCGTTTCTGAAAGTATTTGTATGGAGTGTAGCCATGTATGGAAGTGAAACATGGACGATAAATAGTTTGGACAAGAAGAGAATAGAAGCTTTCGAAATATGGTGCTACAGAAGAATGCTGATGATTAGATGGGTAGATCACATAACTAATGAGGAGGTATTGAATAGAATTGGGGAGAAGAGGAGTTTATGACACAACTTGACAAGAAGAAGGGGCCGCTTGGTAGGACATGTTCTGAGGCATCAAGTTGTCACAAATTTAGCATTGGAGGGCAGCGCGGAGGGTAAAAATCGTAGAGGGAGACCAAGAGATGAATACACTAACCAGATTCAGTAGGATGTAGGTTGCAGTAGGTACTGGGAGATGAAGGAGCTTGCACAGGATAGATTAGCACGGCGAGCTGCATCAAACCAGTCTCAGGACTGAAGACGACAACAACAACAACATGCAAGAAACCCGAACGCTCGATAGTTTAACTACACAACTGCCCATTAAAATTGCTACACCACGAAGATGACGTGCTACAGACGCGAAATTTAACCGACATGAAGAAGATGCTGTGATATGCAAATGATTAGCTTTTCAGAGCATTCACAAATGGTTGGTACCGGTGGCGACACCTACAACGTGCTAACAAGAGGAAAGTTTCCAACCGATTTCTCATAAACAAACAGCAGTTGACCGGCGTTGGCTGGTGGAATGTTGTGATGCCTCGTGTAAGGAGGATAAATGCGTACCATCACGTTTCCGACTTTGATAAAGGTCGGAGCGTAGCCTATCGCTATTGTGGTTTATCGTATCGCGACATTGCTGCTCGTGTTGGTCGAGATCCAATGACTGTTCACAGAATATGGAACCGGTGGGTTCAGGAGGGTAATACGGAATGCCGTGCTGGATTCCAACGGCCTCGTATCACTAGCAGTCGAGATGATAGGCATCTTATCCGGATGGCTGTAACGGATCGTGCAGCCACGTCTCGATCCCTGTCTCAATAGATGGGAACGTTTGCAAGACAACAACCATCTGCACTAACAGTTCGACGACGTTTGCAACTGCACGGACTATCAGCTCGGAGACCACGGGTGCATCACAGACAGGAGCGCCTGCCATGGTGTACTCAACGGCGAACCTGGGTGCACGAATGGCAAAACGTCATTTTTTCGGATGAATCCAGGTTCTGTTTACAACATGATGACGGTCGCATCCGTGTCTGGCGACATCGTGGTGAACGCACATTGGAAGCGTGTATTCGTCATCGCCATACTGGCGTATCACCCAGCGTGATGGTATGGGGTGCCATTGGTTACACGTCTCGGTCACCTGTTCTCATTGACGGCACTTTGAGCAGTGGACGTTCCATTTCAGATGTGTTACGACCCGCGGCTCTACTCTTCATTCGATCCCTGCGAAACCCTACATTTCAGCAGGATAATGCACTACCGCATGTTGCAGGTCCTGTACGGGCCTTTCTGGATACAGAAAATATTCAGACTGGTGCCCTGGCCAGCACATTCTCCAGAGCTCTCACCAATTATAAACGTCTGGTCAATGGTGGCCGAGCAACTGGCTCGTCACAATACGCCAGTCACTACTCTTGATGAACTGTGGTATCGTGTTGAAGCTGCATGGGCAGCTGTACCTGTACACGCCATCCAAGCTCTGTTTGACTCAATGCCCAGGCGCATCAACGCCGTTATTAAGGACAGAGGTGGTTGTTCTGGGTGCTGATTTCTCAGGATCTATGCATTCAAATTGCGTGAAAATGTAATCACATGTCTGTTCTAGTATAATATATTTGTCCAATTTAATACCCGTTTATCATCTGCATTTCTTCTTGGTGTAGCAATTTGAATGGACAGTATTGTAATAGTCTACCATTTGTCAAAGTCCCTTATCTGAAAGGATTTCTCCGTTTACAGCCCATATCTTCACGATGGTGATCCTCATCCGTGTCTGCTCCACTTCCATACTTTTGTTACCGTGTCACGTGGCCGCAGCGCCACCAGATGGCATCCAGCGTCGCAGTGGGCAGTGGTCACGATGTTTTGGCTGATCAGTGTAACTTGGCACTATCTGCAGTGAATGTTGGAAGCGAAGGCATCGGCGGAATTTTGCCGGTGGTAAACTTTGTTAGCAAACGGTACTGCGCCAGTAGCACTGCTAAGTAGAAAGTTGTAATTTGAGGCACCAGATTTTCGTTCGAGCTACGTGAAATCCCTCAAACGATCGATATCTCCATGGGTCTTCTCTGCCATCTTAGGGACATTGGTACGCATTTGTTTTTTAAATACTGCCTGCTGTGCGAGAGTTGTGTTTAGGACGTCAGTGATCCCACACGTCCGCTCCCATCACCCTTTGCATAAACTTCCAGGTTACATTGCTCACGCAGAAAGCTATAATCAAAGGTTGATAACTATCTCTCAACAATACCTATTATACGAGCAAACTACCTTCAATTTGCAAGTCTGATTTCATCGTTCAAATCGCACTTAAATATTCAGAACTAGAGCACTTAATTTTGGTACCTCCATAAAAAACAGCTACTCAATTCAAAAATATGCATGTAACAAGTATTCATCACCTCAAACTTTACAACCTAAAATAAAAGTAAATAGGCATTAAATATTCATCGACAGATATCTCAGAAAGGAAAGCTTTCACTTAACACACATACCACGGTACAACAACACAGGCCACAGCACCAACGACACTCAAGAAAATAATATAGAGCAGGAGCAGTCAAGAATTTGACATTAGTGGCATTAGTGGCATCCTGCTCACTAGTCAGCCAGGCTGTGTATATCTCCCTACCGCCAAGGCACGCTGTCTGATCGTGAGGAGGAGAAAGAAGGGGAAACTGCGAACGTTCCGCATTTAAAAAAGTGGCAATGCACTCGCACTGCATATGACTTGATTTTATATCTCACATTTCTCAACAACATAGACCATAAACAAAACAAATTTTCAGTATTATGTAATTACTTTTTGCATACTGAAGACGTAATGTAATTTTATCTGGTAAAAACTATCGACACACGGACTGATACAAACAATTTCACTGATTTTAGCACTCAGCTTCTCACGTGATAACGACGTATTTAGTTTCACAGTCGTAAAAAAAAAATCTTTCACGCACATATATTGATCGAAACATTGTAGCACTTTTGCAACATCATTATGAAGATGTGGCGACTCTACTTGAAGAGTTACGTCTGCACATGCATGGTGGCGCTTTCAACTGGAGCGGCAAACGGTCTTGAGAACTGTTATTATACAAGATTGAGAGTGTCCTCAAGACTTTTAGAAAAGTATGCTTATTCTTTCAAAGCCTCAATTAATTCTTCAACGCACGGATTTTTCTTTACCATCAATGAACTTAGGGAACTGGACTGTGTTTGTCAGAATTTGTCCTTTATACAATGCAATTTTCTTTTGGAATGCATCCTCGTCAAATCAGAAATTTTTGTGCAAACAACCAATGGATCTTTAAACGCAAGGTCTGCAATTAATTTCGAATGTTCTAATTTTCGTTCCAACACCCCTTATTTGTTGATAAATTCTGCGATACTATAAATCGAAAAGTCGTTCCAGGTATGCTCGTTGACTTTCGCAACTTGTTTTGCAGTAATGCGTGTATCCGCCATTCGCCTAAAGGACTCGGCAGCCCCTCAGCCACTGAAGCATCACGGGTTTGCTGTATGTACTCAGTGGTGCCTCCCTGGACTGCGTCGATCACAACAAGGACGACAGACGCCAGGACAAGCGCCAACGGAGGCCATCCGTGACAGGAACCTTTTTCCTCCGCCGTGTCACATGTGCGGAACTGGATCGGCACGAATTCCTTCGCGCTCGGCTGTGTAGGGCAACCTAAGCCAACACGTCGGGAGCTCCGAGTCAATTAATGCTCCGAAGCCTCCGCAGCGGGACGCACGACTTTCTAGTGATATCCCGGGGCGTACCTGTCGGCCGCCTCCACCGGGCGCTCTGTCTCCATTGTTAGGGATTATCAGTGGCATAGTCCTCACGTCCCACTACGCTTATTCAGTGTATGTTCCAGACGTATGCCTTTTAGTGTCTGAAAAGTTATTTTTTATTGAGAAGAGTTTTCTTTGTTATTAACTCTCTGTAATGTGGTCGGAACAAACCCTTGTTCCAGTTTACTTGTGCCTTGTTATTTCTTATCCAGGGTCTCTCCGTGCGAGGTACAGCGCTTTTCATCCAGTTCCCTCGAAAACTGTTCAACTGACGGTGGAACAACGCGTACGACTTCAGAAATTTTGTTATTCGCGCCACCAATTTTTTCACTTTGCTTCATGCTTGCATGTTTAGGAGAAAGTGCTCTTGACGTTCAGAACAATGAATCTCATCAGTCATCATTGTAGTTTTTTGCTCTCTCATCATCAACTGAGTGTTTAAATTCTTTGTACGTGTTTTTACAAGATAGTTCTGTAGCAAATTTGTAGTTAGTATCCATCGATTATGCGACTGCATAGTAGATACTGAGAATTCTCATCCCTCTCTTCTGTCCTCTTGGACAGGATTTATGATTGGTGTAAAGAATGGCAGATAACTCTAAATATAGATAAATGTAAAATAATGCAGATGGATAGGAAAAAGAATCCCATAATGTTTGATTACTCCATTAGTAGTGTAGCGCTTGACACAGTCACGTCGATTAAATATTTGGGCGTGACATTGCAGAGCGATATGAAGTGGGACAAGCTTGTAATGGCAGTTGTGGGGAAGGCGGATAGTCGTCTTCGGTTCATTGGTAGAATTTTGGAAAGATGTGGTTCATCTGTAAAGGAGACCGCTTATAAAACACTAATACGACCTATTCTTGAGTACTGCTCGAGCGTTTGGAATCCCTGTCAGGTCGGATTGAGGGAGGACATAGAAGCAATTCAGAGGCGGGTTGCTAGATTTGTTACTGGTGGGTTTGATCACCACGCGAATGTTACGGAAATGCTTCAGGAACTCGGGTGGGAGTCTCTAGAGGAAAGGAGGCGTTCTTTTCGTGAATCGCTACTGAGGAAATTTAGAGAACCAGCATTTGAGGCTGACTGCAGTACAATATTACTGCTACCAACTTACATTTCGCGGAAAGAGCACAAAGATAAGATAAGAGAGATTAGGGCTCATACAGAGGCATATAGGCAGTCATTTTTCCCTTGTTCTGTTTGGGAGTGGAACAGGGAGAGAAGATGCTAGTTGTGGTAGGAGGTACCCTCCGCCACGCACCGTATGGTGGATTGCGGAGTATGTATGTTGTTGTGGATTGGCAGGAGAGCCAACCCCGTGTTATTAGAGGAAGCCGAAAGGCACGCATTTAGCTCACGCAGGCTGACGTGAGGTCTGGAACAGGCCAAGGAAATTAGACTAGCAAAAAAGGACGTAGCTGTGGAATTCTTAACTTTAATCCATAAATGGTGAACATCGCTCTTGACGGTACATGTTTTACAGCATCAATAGTAACTGATAATGGCGCCTTGTTAGGTCGTAGCAAATGACGCGTATTTTGTCAGTGAACCATCGCTAGCAAAGTCGGCTGTACAACTGGGGCGAGTGCTAGGAAGTCTCTAGACCTGCCGTGTGGTAGCGCTCGGTCTGCAATCATTGATAGTGGCGACACGCGGGTCCGACGTATACTAACGGACCGCGGCCGATTTAAAGGCTACCACCTAGCAAGTGTGGTGTCTGGCTGTGACACCACATATGTCATTCGCATTCAAGGGAAAAAGGCCATATCTCAATACTAAATTAAATGTAGTGGTGTACCGTGTGCTTCCGAGAGATACCGAACAAAGCCGAGACAGGCCGGGCCTGCACCAGCTCGCCGCAACGCAGGAGAGTCCTGATAAATGTAAAAGCTGGTACAAAATCGCACTTACAAGTGTACGTTCGCTATACGTAATTCACACTCAAGGGAAACTGTAAATAGATACGACTCTCTAATGAAATGTTGTGTTCCTAGCCCCAGCCTCACACGGTCGATCAACATTGAGGTGACAAGTCATAGGACAACGATATGTACATACACAGATGGCCTTCGAGATCCACAGTGTCAAGAGTGTGCCGAGAATACCACATTTCAGGCATTGCCTCTCACCACGGACAACGCAGTGGCCGTTGGCCCTCACATAACTATCGAGAGCAAATGCGTTTGCGTCGATTTGTCAGTGCTAACGGACAAGAAACACTGAGTGAAATAACCGCAGAAATCAATGCGGGACGAACTTCGAACGTATTCATTAGGACAGTGCGGCGAAATTTGGCGTTAATGGGCTATGGCGCGTAATGGGGCCCCTTAGGGAAATGGCAGCAAGAGAGGGGAAGAAAACCAATGTGCACTCCGTGTGCATACCGGGGGGAGTCATTCCAGATGTGGAAAGGGTCCTTCCGGATGCCATGAAGGGTACAGGGTGCACCCATCTGCAGGTGGTCGCTCATGTCGGCACCAATGACGTGTGTCGCTATGGATCGGAGGAATTCCTCTCTGGCTTCCGGCGGCTATCTGATTTGGTGAAGACTGCCAGTCTCGCTAGCGGGATGAAAGCAGAGCTCACCATCTGCAGCATCGTCGACAGGACTGACTGCGGACCTTTGGTACAGAGCCGAGTGGAGGGTCTGAATCAGAGGCTGAGACGGTTCTGCGACCGTGTGGGCTGCAGATTCCTCGACTTGCGCCATAGGGTGGTGGGGTTTCGGGTTCCGCTGGATAGGTCAGGAGTCCACTACACGCAACAAGCGGCTACACGGGTAGCAGGGGTTGTGTGGCGTGGGCTGGGCGGTTTTTTAGGTTAGATGGCCTTGGGCAAGTACAGAAAGGGCAACAGCCTCAACGGGTGCGGGGCAAAGTCAGGACATGCGGGGACCGAGCAGCAATCGGTATCGTAATTGTCAACTGTCGAAGCTGCGTTGGTAAAGTACCGGAACTTCAAGCGCTGATAGAAGGCACCGAAGCTGAAATCGTTATAGGTACAGAAAGCTGGCTTAAGCCAGAGATAAATTCTGCCGAAATTTTTACAAAGGTACAGACGGTGTTTAGAAAGGATAGATTGCATGCAACCGGTGGTGGAGTGTTCATCGCTGTTAGTAGTAGTTTATCCTGTAGTGAAGTAGAAGTGGATAGTTCCTGTGAATTATTATGGGTGGAGGTTACACTAAACAACCGAACTAGGTTAATAATTGGCTCCTTTTACCGACCTCCCGACTCAGCAGCATTAGTGGCAGAACAACTGAGAGAAAATTTGGAATACATTTCACATAAATTTTCTCAGCATGTTATAGTCTTAGGTGGAGATTTCAATTTACCAGATATAGACTGGGACACTCAGATGTTTAGGACGGGTGGTAGGGACAGAGCATCGAGTGACATTATACTGAGTGCACTATCCGAAAATTACCTCGAGCAATTAAACAGAGAACCGACTCGTGGAGATAACATATTGGACCTACTGATAACAAACAGACCCGAACTTTTCGAATCTGTATGTACAGAACAGGGAATCAGTGATCATAAGGCCGTTGCAGCATCCCTGAATATGGAAGTTAATAGGAATATAAAAAAAGGGAGGAAGGTTTATCTGTTTAGCAAGAGTAATAGAAGGCAGATTTCAGACTACCTAACAGATCAAAACGAAAATTTCTGTTCCGACACTGACAATGTTGAGTGTTTATGGAAAAAGTTCAAGGCAATCGTAAAATGCGTTTTAGACAGGTACGTGCCGAGTAAAACTGTGAGGGACGGGAAAAAACCCACCGTGGTACAACAACAAAGTTAGGAAACTACTGCGAAAGCAAAGAGAGCTTCACTCCAAGTTTAAACGCAGCCAAAACCTCTCAGACAAACAGAAGCTAAACGATGTCAAAGTTAGCGTAAGGAGGGCTATGCGTGTAGCGTTCATTGAATTCGAAAGTAAAATTCTATGTACCGACTTGACAGAAAATCCTAGGAAGTTCTGGTCTTACGTTAAATCAGTAAGTGGCTCGAAACAGCATATCCAGACACTACGGGATGATGATGCCATTGAAACAGAGGATGACACGCGTAAAGCTGAAATACTAAACACCTTTTTCCAAAGCTGTTTCACAGAGGAAGACCGCACTGCAGTTCCTTCTCTAAATCCTCGCACAAACGAAAAAATGGCTGACATCGAAATAAGTGTCCAAGGAATAGAAAAGCAACTGGAATCACTCAATAGAGGAAAGTCCACTGGACCTGACGGGATACCAATTCGATTCTACACAGAGTACGCGAAAGAACTTGCCCCCCTTCTAACAGCCGTGTACCGCAAGTCTCTAGAGGAACGGAGGGTTCCAAATGATTGGAAAAGAGCACAGATAGTCCCAGTCTTCAAGAAGGGTCGTCGAGCAGATGCGCAAAACTATAGACCTATATCTCTTACGTCGATCTCTTGTAGAATTTTAGAACATGTTTTTTGCTCGCGTATCATGTCATTTCTGGAAACCCAGAATCTACTATGTAGGAATCAACATGGATTCCGGAAACAGCGATCGTGTGAGATCCAACTCGCCTTATTTGTTCATGAGACCCAGAAAATATTAGATACAGGCTCCCAGGTAGATGCTATTTTTCTTGACTTCCGGAAGGCGTTCGATACAGTTCCGCACTGTCGCCTGATAAGCAAAGTAAGAGCCTACGGAATATCAGACCAGCTGTGTGGCTGGATTGAGGAGTTTTTGGCAAACAGAACACGGCATGTTGTTATCAATGGAGAGACGTCTACAGACGTTAAAGTAACCTCTGGCGTGCCACAGGGGAGTGTTATGGGACCATTGCTTTTCACAATATATATAAATGACTTAGTAGATAGTGTCGGAAGTTCCATGCGGCTTTTCGCGGATGATGCTGTAGTATACAGAGAAGTTGCTGCATTAGAAAATTGTAGCGAAATACAGGAAGATCTGCAGCGGATAGGCACTTGGTGCAGGGAGTGGCAACTGACCCTTAACATAGACAAATGTAATGTATTGCGAATACATAGAAAGAAGGATCCTTTATTGTATGATTATATGATAGCGGAACAAACACTGGTAGCAGTTACTTCTGTAAAATATCTGGGAGTATGCGTACGGAACGATTTGAAGTGGAATGATCATATAAAACTAATTGTTGGTAAGGCGGGTACCAGGTTGAGATTCATTGGGAGAGTGCTTAGAAAATGTAGTCCATCAACAAAGGAGGTGGCTTACAAAACACTCGTTCGACCTATACTTGAGTATTGCTCATCAGTGTGGGATCCGTACAGGTCGGGTTGACGGAGGAGATAGAGAAGATCCAAAGAAGAGCGGCGCGTTTCGTCACTGGGTTATTTGGTAACCGTGATAGCGTTACGGAGATGTTTAATAAACTCAAGTGGCAGACTCTGCAAGAGAGGCGCTCTGCATCGCGGTGTAGCTTGCTCGCCAGGTTTCGAGAGGATGCGTTTCTGGATGAGGTATCGAATATATTGCTTCCCCCTACTTATACTTCCCGAGGAGATCACGAATGTAAAATTAGAGAGATTAGAGCGCGCACGGAGGCTTTCAGACAGTCGTTCTTCCCGCGAACCATACGCGACTGGAACAGGAAAGGGAGGTAATGACAGTGGCACGTAAGGTGCCCTCCGCCACACACCGTTGGGTGGCTTGCGGAGTATCAATGTAGATGTAGATGTAGATGCCCGACGGGAGTGCCTTTCCTAGCAGCACAACATCGTCTAGAGCGCCTCTCCTGGGCTCGTGCCCATATTGATTGGACCATAGACGACTGGAAAACGGTGGCCTGGTCAGATGAGTGCCGATTTCAATAGGTAAGAGCTAATGGTGGGATTCGAGTGTGGCGCAGATCCGGCATCCGTGGAGCCAAGTTGTTAACAAGGCACTTTGGAAGCTGGTGGTGGCTCCGTAATGGTGTGGGGGCTGTTTATATGCAATGGACTGAGCCCTCTGGTCCAATTGAACCGACCATTGGCTGGAAATGGTTATTTTCGGCTGCTCCGAGACCATTTGCAGCCATTCAGACACTTCATGTCCCCACACAAGGTAGGTATATTTAGGGATAGAATGTGCCATGTCACCGGGCCACAACAGTTCGCGATTGGTTGGAAGAACACTCTGGAGAATTCGAGCGACTGATTTGGCCACCCACATCGCTCGACGTGAATCCCGTTGAACATTTATGTGACATAATCGGGATGTCACTTCGTGCACAAAATCCTGCCAACTTTCGCTATCATGACCAGGTATAGAGGCAGCGTGGCTCACTACTTCCGCAGAGGACTTCCAACGACTCTTTGAGTCCATGCCACGTCGAGGTGCTGCACTACGCCGGGAAAAAGAGGTACGACACGATATTGGGAGGTATCCCATTACTTTTGTCAACTCAGTGTATATTGTATTGTATTGTATGTTAACCGGGGATCTATAAACGACGGAGAGCCTCCGTCCCCGCCGCAGCCGCAGTGGTCCACAACCCCACGACGACTACCGCAGTCCACTTCACCCCTCCGCCGCCCACACCAAACCCAGGGTTATTGTGCGGTTCGGCCCCTGGTCGAAACCCCCCCCCCCCCTCCAGGAAACGTCTCACACCAGACGAATGTAACCCCTATGTTTGCGTGGTAGAGTAATGGTGCTGTACGCGTACGTGGAGAACTTGTTTGCGCAGCAATCGCCGACATAGTGTAACTGAGGCGGATTAAGGGGAACCAGCCCGCATTCGCCGAGGCAGATGGAAACCGCCTAAAATCCATCGACAGACTGGCCGATTCACCGGTTCACCGGATCTCGACACAAATCCGCCGGGCGGATTCGTGCCGGGGACCAGGCGCTCCTTCCCGCCCGGTAAGCCGTGCGTTAGACCGCACGGACAACCGGCCGGGCTCAGTGTATATTTACTAAACGGCTAACCAGAACTAGACAACTTTTCCCAGTTACAGGCTGTCTATCCAATGACTTGTAGGGGCAACCAAAATTTGATTTTCAACATTTCGTATAATTATTCACCAAATTTAAAAATATACAATGGTGTCATAATCTACGCATTAAAAGTCGTAATCTTATGTTAAAGGCTTAACCCAGTAAGGCAACTACAAGTATTATAGTGAGAAACTGTGTACCTTGAGGCAGAGTAATCCACCGCGCGCGAATTTCCAGACTACATTCATCCAGTATTTGAGAGCGAGAGCACTCGGTTACGAAACTTTTGTCGCCGACACTCCCCACAAAATGCTAGGAAAACTTTTATAGCTTACTACGTGCTCGCTGTTCATGCAGTAATATTGTCGTATCAGACATGACGTTTTAACTTATTCTTTGCCGTAAATTCTACTCGGTTGCGTTTTGCAGAAAGTATCCACACGAACCACTAAATGTACCTGCAAAGTCATATCATTGCACGACATGTTTCAGGAGATATGACGTCCTAAACACTTGACGTCATAAACACTGAGATGCGTAAAAAACTAGCTTTTCTTTAAAACTGAGCGCAAATTATCAATAGTATACTCATCCAGTTTTTTCTTATTTTTTTTTTAAAAAAAAGGGGAGCATTTAGCGAAATTCAACAAACTTTAAACATAACTCCAAACCTTGTCCAAACTTTTTTGCTCTTACATGCTTAACGTCAAATTTTTACCGCATTAACGTACCTGTAAAGCAATCATAAATCTAATGCTGTTTTATACATGGGAGTTCGGTTCTTTAAAGAACTGGGGTTTTACTGCATTAAAGAAATTGCTGCACTGAGTCTGTGGTTTACTGCGATCTTCGGTAGTGAAGTGGTCAATCTATCCTGCAACTATTTATCAAAGGAATTCGCCAAACAGCCGTGAAAATTGAGGAGTTGTTTTATTTTCGCCTCCAGTTTCGGCAATTCAATATGCCGTCATCAGATCCCATGTACACCTCCCAAAAATTATCGATATTGGCATACTGGGGCACGACATCTAGATATCCAGAATCAGATGGTCCCATTATGCCAATATCGATAATTTCTGAGAGGTGCGTATGGGGCCTGAAGATGCACATTGAACTGACGAAACTGGTGACGAAAATAAATTAACTTCTCATTTTTCACGGCTGTTTAGCGAGTTTCTTTGTTAAATACTTGACCACCCGCTGTCCGGCTTCCATACTGGATCAACAGATAACCTGCAGCTTTCTCACTTCCCCGGTGCTAGGTTTGTTCTTCTGCACAAATGCGTCGCCAAAAGTGTAATTCCTACATGCAGCGTGTTAGGTACATTTTTCTTGCTGGTACGATATCTCTACTTTTGGTAGTTATTGGGCTATGCTGACCGAACCTCCGCGCTTTTGGCGTCAAGCAGGGTACGAAAAACCGATTACGAGAACACGTTGGCAGAGTAGGAATCAGAGATCGAAATTTCACAGTAAATGGCAGCTCTGGGGTATATAGCATCCACTTGTAGGGCAATGTTGTGTCCCTTGGGTATGAAGCACGAATTAAAACAACTAAATGGCAGAACCGTGGTAGGTATGTAAAACTATCACATTTTTAGGAAGTCTGTACGAGACAGCATTGGACTCACGGTAGTGACAGCTTGTGCTCTTCTGGTTCTGGAGTCGAACGGCACTATACGTATCTCCTAGACTTGTAGAGTATTCCTATCGGTGCTGACACAGTTTTCACCTTGAAATGCAATGCACAACTATGCTTTCCATCACTACTCTCATAATGTGTCGTTCATTTCACCACCTGTACTTGCGACGTTTTGATGGCCACAACTCATCTTGTCCCTTCATATTGCCGTGTGTCACTCCGAAATACAGATTGGCAAGGATGCGCTGAAAACTATTTCGAGGAAACATAAAGAATCTGTGGCTAAACGATATGAAGTGCAATTGACTGACGTTGAAATTGTTTTACTGATGGATAAGCTACCTGGGATATTTCAGCAACTCCGTGTAAATGACTATTATCTTATGGACTGGATATAACGCAACATTTTGCTGGGTTGACAAAATGATGTGTGATTTCTTAACACCGCACCCCCAACTCCTCTCTGCAAGAACTACAAAGAAAACAGCAATATGATTATGAAATACGGTAAGACGGTTGGAATAGACTATTTAAGGTGGATGAGCTCCAATTGTAGTATAAAGACATATAACAAATTTGTATGTCAAATCACAAGCCCAGAAGTGAACAGAGATATTGGTAACCAACTCATCGATTTCATGAAGTGTCCCGACATGCATCTACAAGAAACTTATATCTTTCTTGGCCAAAGGATATGGCATTACTAGACAAGAAGCTATGATTTATAACTACGGAATAGATGGTGTGTTTGAATCTGTGGAAGAGTGGCAAAGTGTATTGAACACTAATAAATATACTCTGTGCCAGTCACATGTATGTGGTGTAAACTACCATTTGCTGTGTTGTGTTTAACAGTACTTTAAAATTTTTATACCGAGGCACTACAAATAGACGAAAGTTTACTGGTGTACAAGTAAATCTTACAGACGATCAAGTCCGAGGAAATATTATCAGCTATGGTTTTCTAGCTATAGTTTTAATTATTTACCTGTAAACGACGTGGAAATTACTGACACAGATTCCAACAAAGAGACAAAAAAACTGATACATCCGCTTAATATCGTGTAGGATCTCTGCGAACAGGTAGAAGTGCCCCAACACGACGTGGCATGGACTCGATTAATGTCTGAAGTAGTGCTGTAGGGACCGACACCATGAATACTGCAGGGCTGTCCACAAATCCGTAAGGTACGAGAGGGTGCAGATACCTTCCGAACAGCATGTTGCATGGCATCCCAGATATGCTCAATAATGTTCATATTTGGGGAGTTTGGTGGCCAGCGGAACTGTTTAAACTCAGAAGAGTGTTCCTGGAGCAACTCCGTAGCAGTTCTGGACGTGTACGGTGTCGCATTGTCCTGCTGGAATTACCCAAGTCCGTCGGAATACACAATGGGCATGAATGGATGCTGGTGATCAGACTGGATGCTTACGTACGTGTCATGTGTCAGAGTCGTACCTAGACGTATCAAGAGTCCCGTATCACTCCAAATGCATACACCCCTCACCATTAGAGAGCCTCCACCAACTTGAACAGCCCCCTGCTGACATGCAGGGTCCATGGATTCATGGACCATACACGTACACGTTCGTGCGCTCGATACCTTTTGAAACGAGATTCGTCAAACCGGGCAATATCTTTCCAGTCATCAACAGCCAATGTCGGTGTTGACGGGCCCAGGCGAGGCGTAAGGCTTTGCATCGTGGTGTGATCAAGGGTATACGAGTGGGCCTTCGGCTCCGAACACCCAATGTTTCGTTAAAGGGTTCTTAGGCTGACACTTACTGGTGGCACAGCATTGAAATCTGCAGCAATTTGAGGAAGGGTTGCACTTCCGTCACGTTGAACGATTCTCTTAAGTCGTCGTTGGTCCCTTTCTTGCAGGATCTTTTTTCGGCCGCAGCGATTTCGGAGATTTGATATTTTACCGGATTCTTGACATTCACGGTACATCCGTGAATTGGCCGTAAGGGAAAATCCCCACTTCATCGTTACCTCGGAGGTGCTGTGTCCCATCGCTCGTACGCCGACCATAACACCACGTTCGAACTCACTTAAGTCTTGTTTTCTTTTTTTTCATCAGTCTACTGACGGATTGATGACGCCCGCCACAAATTCCTTTCCTGTGCTAACCTCTTCATCTCAGAGTAGCACTTGCAACCTACGTCCTCAATTATTTGCTTGACGTATTCCAATCTCTGTCTTCCTCTACAGTTTTTGCCCTCTACAGCTCCCTCTAGTACCATGGAAGTCATTCCCTCATGTCTTAGCAGATGTCCTATCATCCTGTACCTTCTCCTTATCAGTGTTTTCCACATATTCCTTTCCTTTCCGATTCTACGTAGAACCTCCTCATTCCTTACCTTATCAGTCCACCTAATTTTCAACATTCGTCTATAGCACCACATCTCAAATGCTTCGATTCTCTTCTGTTCCGGTTTCCCCACAGTCCATGTTTCACTACCATACAATGCTGTACTCCAGACGTACATCCTCAGAAATTTCTTCCTCAAATTAAGGCCGGTATTTGATATTAGTAGACTTCTCTTGGCCAGAAATGCCTTTTTTGCCATAGCGAGTCTGCTTTTGATGTCCTCCTTGCTCCGTCCGTCATTGGTTATTTTACTGCCTAGGTAGCAGAATTTCCGATTTACTCTCAAACCATACTGTGTACTCATTAGACTGTTCATTCCGTTCAGCAGATCATTTAATTCTTCTTCACTTTCACTCAGGATAGCGATGTCATCAGCGAATCGTATCATTGATATCCTTTCACCTTGTATTTTAATTCCACTCCTGAACCTTTCTTTTATTTCCATCATTGCTTCCTCGATGTACAGATTGAAGAGTAGGGGCGAAAGGCTACAGCCTTGTCTTACACCCTTCTTAATACGAGCACTTCGTTCTTGATCGTCCATTATTAGCCGCAACGTCAGAATTGCCTCTCTCGTCCCTTTACTTTTCCTAAAGTCAAACTGATCGTCACCTAGCGCATTCTCAATTTTCTTTTCCATTCTTCTGTATATTATTCTTGTAAACAGCTTCGATGCATGAGCTGTTAAGCTGATTGTGCGATAATTCTCGCACTTGTCAGCTCTTGCCGTCTTCGGAATTGTGTGGATGATGCTTTTCGGAAAGTCAGATGGTATATCGCCAGACTCATATATTCTACACACCAACGTGAATAGTCGTTTTGTTGCCACTTCCCTCAATGATTTTAGAAATTCTCATGGAATGTTATCTATCCCTTCTGCCTTATTTGACCGTAAGTCCTCCAAAGCTCTTTTAAATTCCGATTCTAATACTGGATCCCCTATCTCTTCTAAATCGACTCCTGTTTCTTCTTCTATCACATCAGACAAATCTTCACCCTCATAGAGGCTTTCAATGTATTCTTTCCAGCTATTTGCTCTCTCCTCTGCATTTAACTGTGGAATTCCAGTTGCATTCTTAATGTTACCACCGTTGCCTTTAATGTCACCAAAGGTTGTTTTGACTTTCCTGTATGCTGAGTCTGTCGTTCCGACAATCGTATCTTTTTCGATGTCTTCACATTTTTCCTGCAGCCATTTCGTCTTAGCTTCCCTGCACTTCCTATTTATTTCATTCCTCAGCGACTTGTATTTCTGTATTCCTGATTTTCCCGGAACATGTTTGTACTTCCTCCTTTCATCAATCAACTGAAGTATTTCTTCTGTTACCCATGGTTTCTTCGCAGCTACCTTCTTTGTACCTATGTTTTCCTTCCCAACTTCTGTGATGGCCCTTTTTAGAGATGTCCATTCCTCTTCAACTGTACTGCCTACTGCGCTATTCCTTATTGCTGTATCTATAGCGTTAGAGAACTTCAAACGTATCTCGTCATTCCTTAGTACTTCCGTATCCCACTTCGTCGCGTATTGATTCTTCCTGACTAATGTCTTGAACTTCAGCCTACTCTTCATCACTACTATATTGTGATCTGAGTCTATATCTGCTCCTGGGTACGCCTTACAATCTAGTATCTGATTTCGGAATCTCTGTCTGACCATGATGTAATCTAATTGAAATCTTCCCGTATCTCCCGGCCTTTTCCAAGTATACCTCCTCCTCTTGTGATTCTTGAACAGGGTATTCGCTATTACTAGCTGAAACTTGTTACAGAACTCAATTAGTCTTTCTCCTCTATCATTCCTTGTCCCAAGCCCATATTCTCCTGTAACCTTTTCTTCTACTCCTTCCCCTACAACTGCATTCCAGTCGCCCATGACTATTAGATTTTCGTCCCCCTTTACATACTACATTACCCTTTCAATATCCTCATACACTTTCTCTATCTGTTCATCTTCAGCTTGCGACGTCGGCATGTATACCTGAACTATCGTTGTCGGTGTTGGTCTGCTGTCGATTCTGATTAGAACAACCCGGTCACTGAACTGTTCACAGTAACACACCCTCTGCCCTACTTTCCTATTCATAACGAATCCTACACCTGTTATACCATTTTCTGCTGCTGTTGATATTACCCGATACTCATCTGACCAGAAATCCTTGTCTTCCTTCCACTTCACTTCACTGACCCCTACTATATCTAGATTGAGCCTTTGCATTTCCCTTTTCAGATTTTCTAGTTTCCCTACCACGTTCAAGCTTCTGACATTCCATGCCCCGACTCGTAGAACGTTATCCTTTCGTAGATTATTCAATCTTTTTCTCATGGTAACCTCCCCCTTGGCAGCCCCCTCTCGGAGATCCGAATGGGGGACTATTCCGGAATGTTTTGCCAATGTTGAGATCATCATGACACTTCTTCAATTACAGGCCACATGTCCTGTGGATACAAGTTACGTGTCTTTAATGCAGTGGTTTCCATTGCCTTCTGCATCCTCATGTCGTTGATCATTGCTGATTCTTCCGCCTTTAGGGGCAATTTCCCACCCCTAGGACAAGAGAGTGCCCTGAATCTCTATCCGCTCCTCCGCCCTCTTTGACAAGGCCGTTGGCAGAATGAGGCTGACTCCTTATGCCGGAAGTCTTCGGCCGCCAATGCTGATTATTTATCAAAATTTAGGCAGTGGGGGGGATCGAACATGGGACCGAAAACGTTTTGATTATGAATCAAAGACGCTACCCCTAGACCACGGGTACACCACTTAGTAACCTTCCACTATAGTAGCAGTAACCGATCTAACAACTACGCCTGCACTTGTATAGGCGTTTCCGACCACAGTACCGTATTCTTCCTGTTTACATATCTCTGTATTTGAACACGCATGTCTAAACTAGTTTATTTGGCGTTTCATTGTATTATTCGTGTTATATTAAAACTGGAGAAACATATTTTTCTCAGTTTAGGTCACTTTTCTCTAGGATAGCACAAAACATTGGACTTGTCGAATTATAGTACTAGGACCCATGAGTAATATTAATCTGCAGGGCTTTAGAAGCAGAACAAATTGGGCACTCAGACTTAAACAGTTCCCTATTAACGAAATGACTTCTTTAAGTGTAGTTAATGTATTATGTGCACATGAAAGAAAAGTGGAAAAGGAAGAGGTCAAAATCAAAAAACACAAAGCAGGAATCGGTTCTAGGCGCGCAGTCCGGAACCGTGCGACTGCTACGGTCGCAGGTTGGAATCCTGCCTCGGGCATGGATGTGTTTGATGTCCTTAGGTTAGTTAGGTTTAAGTAGTTCTAAGTTCTAGGGGACTAATGACCACAGCAGTTGAATCCCATAGTGCTCAGAGCCATTTGAACCATTTTTGAACAAAGCAGGAATATAAGCTCCACATTTAAAAGACATTGCACATATGCAAGCAAGGCTTACAAATTACCTCGAACACAGTATATGGAAAAATCTGGATACAACTGAGGAATATGAGATATCAGCATTTACTCTAAATATCAATGGAAGGTGACCACACGTTGCAGTTCTCACAGAAAACAGTGGATACGAGGATGTTTGCTATACAAGAGGATATACGAAAAATCTGTGTATATACCTACGTACCCCCTTGGATCTGCTCAAAAAGGATAGTTACATGATATATAAATGTGGGGGCCCCAGATTGTGTTTCTAGCAACAGAAAACCTTGACAGTGTTTAAAACTGCTGGAGAAATTACATTTAATAGCTATTCGTTTGGTAAAATGATGAAATTCTATCGGAAATTCCGCTAGCATATGGGGAAGACCTGCCCTCTTACACCCAAGAGGATATGGCATGGCTCAACAGTATTGCTGTACAGGAAATAAAAGACAAAGTTAATATGCCCGACAGCCTTTAGCTAAAAAAATACAAGAAGGAATAGAGGTACACAGTAGATAGTGCACTGGAAAAGAAACTAGACGTGTGATAGAGTTTCAGAACGTACCCTCTTTCCTTTGTCTAATTATTGGCTACAGGAAAACTGAGTGGCACGCTGGCTCCTATCGATGCCTGATGAGAGCAGTGAAGGACCGCGCTGCTGTAATACGGCGCCATGGTCTTCACCGCAGACCGGCGGGAAACCTCGTGAATAAGAAAAGTGGGGGTTTTAACCCGGCACGGCGGGAGAAGGAGGGTCTTTCTCATGAGGTCTTGCACTAGAGCTCTGGTTTGCTACTACGGGTGTGGACGGGTGCAGAGGTGCCACAGATTGCAGTGGGCGGGTTGTACCGGTTGTTTATTGAGGTGTGGTGCCCGTGAGGAACAGTGTTAATGCGCAGTGCCGTCCGGCAGCGTGTTACATCGCTTATATTCAAGATTTCCTCGAGGGAAGGTTTAGAATTGACTGCAGGTTGCTGTGACATATACACTGTCGATTTAAGGCCATCTCACCGGTGCAGCAGGATTGTGTTGAATCTGTTGAGGCTTCATTTGTTAATCTGAGCCGGCCGGTGTGGCCGTGCGGTTCTAGGCGCTGCAGTCTGGAGCCGAGCGACCGCTACGGTCGCAGGTTCGAATCCTGCCTCGGGCATGGATGTGTGTGATGTCCTTAGGTTAGTTAGGTTTAATTAGTTCTAAGTTCTAGGCGACTGATGACCTCAGAAGTTAAGTCGCATAGTGCTCAGAGCCATTTGAACCATTTGAACCTTAGGTTAGTTAGGTTTAAGTAGTTCTAAGTTCTAGGGGACTGATGACCTCAGATGTTAAGTCCCATAGTGCTCAGAGCCATTTGAACCATTTGTTAATCTGAGCCAGCGCGTTTCGTTCTGTGACGAATTTGTTTTTATTATACTGCCCCTGACAGCACTTTGGCGATATTAGAAGTATTTCTGTTAAAGATTGTTTTAAGTGGCTTTTCTTGTGGTGAAACGATTTTGCATTCTGGATAGTTTCTCGAAGTATATTAACGGAAAGTACGACGGTACAAGGTACCGATGATACGTCTGCTCCAGTGCACTGCCAACCACAGCTTAACTAGTAATCGGACAGCCTTGTAGGTAGGGCAGCCACAGCTATGAGTATTCATCTTGCGTATTAATAAAACACTTCAACTGTATTTGGTCCTTTATTATTGGATAATTACCGGTTTCATCCTCAAATGAACATACGACAAAAACATTAGAGCGGAAAGTTCCGAGCTATAGCTGAAGAGGTTTATTAATAACCAAGATAACTAGTAATAATTCTAGTTGGCACATGTTTCATGTTTTAATGACCATTGAGTGGTTGTATTTCTTACGTGTTCAAGTGTATGGCGTGTGTGTAATTTTCCTTTCTGTATGTGGTAGTCGAGTGGCCCATTGGTGCTGGTGCTATTCGTCGCTTGTAAGGCACACACGACCTATATGGACCCGAAATTATTTGGTATGTTCATTGGCTGTCTTTGCAATAGAAGAGCTGATTAGGAATTGTTACTTCTTTTGAAATCTGTCTTTCAGTTTTGCTTGTAACCAAGTATTTAAAGCTGCAATTGAGAAGTGTTATTATATGCTTTTATTAGTTTTAAAACTGATTTGATAATTTTAATTGCTTAGTTCAGCTGTAACCTTAATGGTCACGATTTTTTAAATAATTTTTTGATTTCAATTTATGGATGGTTCAGAGTGCTTTGTTTAAACGGTGTTAAATTAAGTAGAATATGTTTTTTAAATGATTGTGCCATATTTCCTTTGTGGAGATCTCTGAAAAATTGTATTAAAACCATACTCTACTAGAGCCCAGACATGCCAGTGCCCTGCTCCATGCAGTTGCTACCATGGTAAATATCCTTCACCATATCAAAAGCATTTGATGATTTGCATGTAGTTTTAAATCATAAGTTAAAAATTAATCTGGAGGTTATTAAAATGAGTCCATCAAACAAACATAAAGAAACAGTGTACTTGTCACTTTTTCTGTTTTCCTTCTTTCTTTAGTTGCTTTAAATTCGTGGAGGTGTGTTCCTTCTATGCAACTAATTGAAGGCAGTTTTGTTTATTGCCACACCCGTTTCCCTTCCTTCATTTGGAACGGTCACTGAAAATGCTTCCCAAATAAAAGAAACGAAACGCGTATGGCAATAAACAAAACTACCTTCAATTAGTTGCATAGACAGAACATTCCTCCACGAAAGAGTGTACTATATATGTGTGGTATATGTTGTATCAGACATGTCCGAAATATCAGACACCACAGGTCTCTTGGTATTGCAGTCGTAAATATCAATATTTCGAAGGAGGTGCCAACGTCAGTCACAATTGGGCACTGAAATAATTAAATGGCCAAAGATGAAAATTTGTTCTGTGCTGGGACTCAAACCCGGATTTCCCGCTTTACGTAAGCAGTCGCCTTAACTGCTTTGGCTATCCGAGCACACTTTCTGTCTGACCCAAATCTGTAGGCTTGTCTGCTATGATATCCTCAGTGCAGATGTACAATAGGGTCAGAACCTCTTGTGGGAACGCAGGCACCGCTGCGGGTTAATGAGGTAACTGGAGAGGGACGCTACTTTATAGTGTGTGGTAAGTTGAAATGTCGGTCAGGCAGAAAGCACGCTCCGGCAGCCAAACTAGGTAAGGCGACTGCTCAATAAAGTGGAAAACTCGGGTTAGAGTCCCGGTCTGGCACAAATTTTCAATTTTTGGCACTAAATTGTTTCAGTGCTCAGTTGCAGTGACATCTTAGCTTCCTCAATATAAAAAAAATCTGTGTGTAAATTGCACAAGTTCATAAAAGTTTTTTTACAAGAGTATTTGTTTCTTTATTTGTTACCCTGCCAGAAATTCCAAAAACTCCTGTTTGTGATAATCTACACCTAGGTAGTCTTCCTTGGCACTATCCAAACTATTCGATTGATACACAAGAAAAGCACATCCGCCCAGCCAGGGGAGGGCGAGAGATGTTAGTCCTTTAATAACGGTAGTTCATTCTTCGTACCCCCCTTGGTATCAAAAACACTCAAGTTCGATCTATGTACCTTCCAGGATTAGGGGTATCAAGC
Source organism: Schistocerca piceifrons (assembly GCF_021461385.2). Taxonomy (NCBI): domain Eukaryota; kingdom Metazoa; phylum Arthropoda; class Insecta; order Orthoptera; family Acrididae; genus Schistocerca; species Schistocerca piceifrons. The sequence goes on from NC_060138.1 coordinate 690,830,195, forward strand.
CTGGCAAGAAAAATGTGTCTAAACTCTCTGCAAGTATGAATTACCCTTGCAGCTTCTCACTTATCTCCGGCAATTGTAACGTTGCACATATGTAGGCAAGCGATTAGCCCACCTGGAAGTAGTATGTGGTGATGTGACAGTGTTGCACGGCAGAATGCTAGCGGTCTGAGGGCTCAGGGCTCGCTGCTGGAGGTCCAGCAGGTGACCGGTACGGACGAGTCCAGCGACAAAGCAGAGCAGCGACGCCGGAACCGGATAAACCCAAAAGCTGCGGATTTGGACGGCTGTTGCTCGCATGGCCTTTGTGCGGGAGACGTTCCGAAAATGGCGGAGCGTCAGACAAAGTAACAGCTCCTTGAAAATCTATAATAATTTACAGTCAGGTATTAAAGCAAATCTGAATCCATTTGCGAACTCAGAAAAATGAAGCGCATCTAGTGACACAACAATATTTTCAGTATCTTTTAAACTACAGAAGTTAATATTTCACAATGTGCCTCCGAATTTACGACTTTTAATTGCTTCATGCGATTTCAACAAACAATACCACAGATGATAACACTGCACGATAGCTATCATCACAGAAAGCCATTCATCTGTATCTGTTTTATTTATTCACTTATGACGTCCTTTATATCTTTTTTAGTACGCAAATGTTTGTCAGAACATTCTATTCTCCACAGTTACACAGCATATGAATGCAGTATGAATACCTCATATCTTAACATACTTCAATAGTTATTTAATGAACAGTTTACTATTTTGCCAGTAACTTTATTTGAATGATAATTGTAAGTGCTATTAAGAAATCATGGTAATTTAAGACGGGATCAGTTGCACGTATTAGTTGACACCACTATTCAGAAGAGTGGTAAAAGACACTTCTGACAAGCGGACCTAAATAATTGTTTAAACAATATTTAATTTCGATATATGACATATTTAATGGGAATATATTGTCGCTTAATGTGACACCATTCAAAGATAAGGGAAATTAGAGGTTGTACTGAGGCGTTCAGACAGTCATTTTTCCCTCGCGAACTCCGCGAGTGGAACAGGGGGGCGATTGGAGGGGAGGGGGGGGGGGGGGGATATAACTTTGACGCGAATAGTGCCCTCCGCCACACACCGCTTGGTGGCTAGCGGAGTATATATGTAGATGTAGAGTGCATTTGCGCAAGAATAGTAGTTTATTTACGTATGAACAAACCTTCATTTGTAACTAATGTGAATGATTTGAGTGTGACCATATATTTATAACATTTCTTTATTTAAATATTGTTGGAATATATTAGCTTAGTCTGAGAAGTGGTCAGATTGAGTCAAATCATGTCTGTAGAACGTAAGAGCGATGTATTTTCCTTTGGGACAGCCTTCAGCCAAGGGAAAAGGAGACAATAGCTGAAAATTACAAGAGTCAAGCATATGCTACACTTGGGTGTTCATTCTGGTAGAAGGTAGAGTTGCATGTGCTATTGGACGATGTTTGCCCGAGTGGGTGACAGATTCTGGACAGTGAACGGCTGTTATGAGACTCAGTGGCTGCTGAGAGACTAATTTTTAAGAAGACTTTCGCGTTTGTGCTTGAAGGAGGCAGAGCTGCCTCTGACAAGGAGTAGTATTTGATCGTGTGGGTGACTGATTCTGCGCAGTGAACGGCTGGTACACTACTGTAACTTCTGAAGGAACTTCATATTTCGAGAGGCCTGGACGTCCGCTTGTATTACGGAACTCAGGATAGAGCGACTGTGAGTTCCTACTCGTTCATCTCCTGTGCATCAATTTGCAAATCAGGCTGAGGTTTGAGCTGCTTTGAGCTGGTGAATATTTTGTGTCTTGTGATTACGAAATGGACTTGGTTTTCGCGTATCATTGGTGACTATTTGGTTTGGGGATTTTGCTAGCATTCTCGTAACGCTCTCAACGTAACTTTACCGCGTTTGATAATGGTATTTTCTATCTGTTTAACTGAGTATCATAGAACCACATTCCGCTCATTTGAGACGTACTTTCATGAGTAAACATTATCCAACATAATTTTCTGTCGTCTACATCAATTATAGACGTTGGAATAGAACCCTTGTTACTACATCATTCATTTAACTTTTATTTTGTATTTCTGTGTAGTCTATTAATTCGCAGTGGGCTAATGCACAGACTACTTGACTGCAGGATCACAGCTGCAGGTTATTATTTGCAGCGAGTTAGCTGCAGAGAATGAAAACTACATCGAGATATTCATTTTAAAAAGTACTGCGGGTAGCCCAAGTACTTAAAGTACGAATAGCCTCAAGTAAAGGTGCAAATGGTTTGCTCATGTGGCATGCTGTTTGCAAGAGCAACTACACACAGCACTAACTGTTAGGTACTTTCGCACAGTGGATTTGTGGAGAACAGATCTATCACAGGAGAAGCGAGAGGGTCGCAGTTTAGGTTGACCACATCACTAACTAAGATCACGAAATCGAAAATACGCGAAGTACAATCCAGACAAGGCAGCTTTTTCTGAGTTATTGTGTAAACTCCCACTTAGTAAATGAATCGACTTCATTTACCTCCGGTACGATGGACGTGGAAGAAGTATGGGCAAATTTTAAACACATTGTAAATCACGCATTGGACAAGTATGTGCCGAAAAAGTGGGTTACGGACGGAAAAGACCCGCCGTGGTTTAACAGAGCAATTCGGAGACTGCTCAGGAAGCAAAGACAGTTGCACTCGCGGTACAAGAAAGATCGGGAGAATGAGGACAGGCAAAAGTTAGTAGAGATTCGTGTTGCTGTAAAAAGAGCGATGCGCGAAGCATACAACCACTACCACCGTCATACCTTACTTTTAAAATCTTGCTGAAAACCCAAGGAAATTCTGGTCTTACGTAAAATCGGTAAGTGGGTCGAAGGCTTCCATCCAGTCACTCACTGAGCAGTCTGGCCTGGCAACGGAAGACAGCAAAACGAAAGCTGAAATTTTGAATTTAGCATTTGAGAAATCTTTCACGCAGGAGGATCGTACAAACATACCGCCGTTTGAGTCTTGTACAGATTCCTGTATGGAGGACATAATGATAGACATCCCTGGGGTTGTGAAGCAGCTGAATGGGTTGAAAATAAATAAATCGCCAGGTCCTGATGGGATTCCAATTCGGTTTTACAGAGAGTACTCTACTGCATTGGCTCCTTACATAGCTTGCATTTATCGCGAATCTCTTGCCCAACGTAAAGTCCCGAGCGACTGGGAAAAAGCGCAGGTGACGCCTGTGTATAAGAAGAGTAGAAGGACGGATCCTCAAAATTACAGACCAATATCCTTAACATCGGTTTGTTGCAGGATTCTCGAACATATTCTCAGTTCGAATATAATGAATTTCCTTGAGACAGACAAGTTGCTGTCCTTGCATCAGCACGGCTTTAGAAAGCATCGCTCCTGCGAAACGCAATTCGCCCTTTTTTCATATGATATCTTGCGAACCATGGATGAAGGGTATCAGACGGATGCCATATTCCTTGACTTCCGGAAAGCGTTTGACTCGGTGCCCCACTGCAGACTCCTAACTAAGGTGCGAGCATATGGGATTGGTTCCCAAGTATGTGAGTGGCTCGAAAGATTTCTTAAGTAATAGAACCCAGCACGTTGTCCTCGATGGTGAGTGTTCATCGGAGGTGAGGGTATCATCTGGAGTGCCCCAGGGAAGTGTGGTAGGTCCGCTGTTGTTTTCTATCTACATAAATGATCTTTTGGATAGGGTGGATAGCAATGTGCGGCTGTTTGCTGATGATGCTGTGGTGTACGGGAAGATGTCGTTGTTGAGTGACTGTAGGAGGATACAAGATGACTTGGACAGGATTTGTGATTGGTGTAAAGAATGGCAGCTAACCCTAAAGATAGATAAATGTAAATTAATGCAGATAAATAGGAAAAAGAATCCTGTAATGTTTGAATACTCCATTAGTAGTGTAGCGCTTGACACAGCCACGTCGATTAAATATTTGGGCGTAACATTGCAGAGCGATATGAGGTGGGACAAGCTTGTAATGGCAGTTGTGGGGAAGGCGGATAGTCGTCTTCGGTTCATTGGTAGAATTTTGGAAAGATGTGGTTCATCTGTAAAGGAGACCGCTTATAAAACACTAATACGACCTATTCTTGAGTACTGCTCGAGCGTTTGGAATCCCTGTCAGGTCGGATTGAGGGAAGACATAGAAGCAATTCAGAGGCGGGTTGCTAGATTTGTTACTGGTGGGTTTGATCACCACGCGAATGTTACGGAAATGCTTCAGGAACTCGGGTGGGAGTCTCTAGAGGAAAGGAGGCGTTCTTTTCGTGAATCGCTACTGAGGACATTTAGAGAACCAGCATTTGAGGCCGACTGCAGTACAATTTTACTGTCGCCAACTTACATTTTGCGGAAAGAGCACAAAGATAAGATAAGAGAGATTAGGGCTCATACAGAGGCATATAGGCAGTCATTTTTCCTTCGTTCTGTTTGGGAGTGGAACAGGGAGAGAAGATGCTAGTTGTGGTACGAGGTACCCTCCGCCACGCACCGTATGGTGGATTGCGGAGTATGTATGTAGATGTAGATGTAGAAAACAACTCTGACAAGTATCATTTCACACCAAATGCGGGTGTGGCACGAACTTGCAGCTGCCAACGCCGCCGCAGGGGCATTATGAATCTTACATAACTCATTTAGTCCACCACCTGCCAAAGTGCAAGGAACGCCAGAGCAAAGTTGTGTACACAGAAAGAAGTCTGCAAATAAGCCATGATCACCACATTCCTTGATTACAAAGGCACAGTGTAGTGAAAATCTTCCAAGAAGCATTACAGTCATTGCAACACATTACAGAAAGGACCTGAGCCAATTGATGAAATATCTTATTCCAAAATGAAGGAATCAACTTGTTAGGCAGTGGAACATTCATTGAGGTAATGCCGGGCTTCCTGCTGCCCAAACTGTGATATAGTTTTTGACCAGAAAAGGCATGTATACAGTATACAATCCACAGTTCATACTCTGTTTCTCATTTCCTCCCACTGCCAAAAACGTCGTTTGGATGATGAAAACCTTGCAATGAAAGATTTAGAGACGATTTTGGAGATTAGGAATGGGCTTTACCACGTGTTCCAGGAGAGGCAACGGAGATGGGACAAGCGTTTCACACAGGGTGGGGAGTATATTGTGGGTAACGAAAGTCTGAATTTGTAAGCTTCTGAAACTAAGTTTTTAGAAAAAGCATGCCATTCACCATTGATCATCCCTTGTAGACGCACCAATCTTGAGCGGCTAATGAAGAACGCTGGGTGGAAACGGAAATTACTATTACTTATTCACTGTCCTATACAATTATAATGATAAACCAAGCTAATCGATTCTACAACCGAAGATCGTTTCCATGTTAACCATGGAGGCCGCCAAACGAGTACATAATCCGTAGCCACAGTCATAGCGGAGAAGCGAGTAAGCGCTCATCCAAAAGGTGGTCGACGTGCAACACCGCCGGTGCCTGTTGTGCAGAGTTTCGGCGTCATCTGTGCTTCTCTGGTGGGGGTTCGTATTATGTGCTCGTGATTTCTTTCTAACCACACACAGCTTTTGCGAAACCACATCCTAATATCTTCAGTAATCCTGCCCTTTTTTTGGATGCCGATGTTTATTCCTAGAGAATTTGGCTGGGGATAACTTTCTACACGTTCAGTATCACAGTAATCAGTGGGTAGTGTGAAATACAGGTTAGTGTGCTATTGTGCACGTCTGGCGTTCTCTTGGAAGGCATTTTGCAACCAGACGTCGTCCTTCCCGACAATATGACGATAAGTTAATGAAGTTGTATTTCACTATTACGCTGAAAATTTTCGTATTAGGACCGTCTGTGTGCAGCCAATTTTAATATTAAAAGGCAGTCCTAGCTTTCGCAGTGCTCTTTAGTGGCTCAAAAACGACGCGTTTCACCCGGCTAGGGCATCATTAGGTTATCTGAAAGTACAACGAAAAATGGACGTAATAAATAACCGGACATGGTCCTACCCTGAGATACTACATTAAAAATCGAAATCCAAAATCGCAAATACGTAAGACGGAAAGGATAGGAAAGCACGTAAAAAACATAATGATTACTGCTAAAAAAGCATTCTTCAGATACGCCTAAAATGCCCGATAAACGAACTTGAAGAACACCGGAGGAGATGGTATAAAAACCATCAAAAACAATCTTGCAGCGAATACATAGTGTAACTTTCGGTTTACTTCTTGTGATTAGGTCATCAGTCAAAGCAGCGTAGGGCAAGACCACGCTCATAAAATGTAAACATGACGCCAGAACAAACTCTCGGTAGCCGATCCGCGCTTACAAAATGTACACACAGCATTGATAGAACCAGAAGCGACTGATGGCGCTATTGGAGATAAGTGGCATTAAGTGGCCAAATCCAGGTACAAAGCCATCAATTAAAGATCATTGTGTAGGAGAGAAAAAATTCTCATAGGCGAGCTACAAACACGTAAAATGGGTAATAAATTGTATAAATGTCATTACAGAATCCAGTCCAGTATCAGAGGGATGAGCCTTAAGTATGCGAAGTAGTACAATTAAAGAGGAAAGATTTTAAAAGCAGGGAGAAGAAATGTGATAGAGGTGCGCAATACAGTAAATAGTGTCGGAAGCTGACATACAATAAGAAGATAAAGTATAAAGAATTATACAGCATCCAAACAGAAACCTTCCCAATGCACCGAGGCACGAGTACGTAGGCGGAAAAACCTGTTAGCAAAAAAATTAAAATTTTTTAATACAGAATGGCTGACACTAAAAGAGGGCCATTAACTGTCAAGAGTGTATAGCCCAAAACAGAATTAGTTAATAATTCTAAAACTAGCACATTTTTCTACTGTCATGAACAAGAACCTTCAGTATAAAACAAGACAAAACTTCAAACCCCATATATTCCTTATTACTAAACTAGATTTTTTTTTTAATTCGAATGTCTCCAAATCTATGTATTGGATGACTCGACAAGCTGACCAAATCGAGACCCAAGATGAACTCCTCTCAAGCGCTGTCAAGTACTGATAATGCGGCAGCTCCTTGTCCTTAGCGGCGATCACTCAACATGTGACTCTGTTCATGCCTCTTATAGAGGGTATTCGGAAATCTCCGTTACAGACATCTAGCACTTGTAGTGGGGATTGAGTACAAAATATTTTGAATAGGAACACAAGTCCGGAAACATACCGTTTCCGTGCTACAGCCACTTGAAGATATGTTTGCTGGATAGGTTTGCCACAGGTAGTCAGGGTGGTGGTGGTGGGCGGGGGGTGCTTATGTCGGATTGGCTGATGTCATTTGACGTCTGTCCTATCTCTGTCACCTGGTTCGAGCCTCGTTCAATTGACTGCTAGTGTTAGAGGTGGTATGGAGTGTTGGAGGTGATGTGAATGTAGTTGCTGGTCATCCACAGCATACCAGACGGGGCTGGGAGCATCATCCATTGCACGTGCAATTTCTCGTCTGATCGTTGACGGGTTCTCTTCAACGTGATACAGCACGGCCTCTTCCAATTCGCGTGTGTGGCGTCTCCTTGGAGCATCACAGTCACGCCTGCTGGTGTTGACGGTACACCTTTCTCGAAGCCTTTGCCTAATTGTGGCGAGAAGGGTGTGCGATGGAGATGGACGTTGCGCATAACGATCTCGGTAAAGACGACGACCAGGTCCTTCATTACCGTCAGCTTCGCCATACAGAAGGATCACGTAGGTGTATTCTGTAAATGTGTACTCAATCATGTTGCTCTAGCACTCACAGACATTTGAATGAGGCTCGAACCATATCAGAGAACCAGGACAGACTACAAATGACATCAGCCCCCCACCATGACTACCCTCTTGCATACCTACCTAGCAAACATGTTTTCAAACAGCTGTGGCATGGAAGCGGTACGTTCCCGGACATCGGTTCCTGTTCAAAACATTATGTACTCACTTCTCTCAACAAGTCCTAGAAGTTTGTAACGGAAATTTCCGAACACCCTGTATACCCTACCAAGCCTGGTGGCAACGCTAAACACGAAGGACACTAATGCACTCTGTTGGTTATTCTAGCTGTCAGAGAGAAGTGCACCTCTAATCACTGACATACCAGCCGATGCTATGTGTGTGTACGAATTTATATTGACATTCGACCATATGTTCTAGGTGTCTCACTTTTTTTTGGCAGGCAGTGTAAAAAATGCTCTCAGTAAATATATTTCATTATTGCCATCACTAGTTACTATTACCCCATTAGTAATTAGTTACAGTTATTTTAATTAACTACGAAAAAGTGAATCACTGGCGCTTTTCATCCAGCAGATGCTTCTGAGTGCAATACCTTTCTTCATACTTTTTTGCGCATTACGTAAGTTGTAGGTTCGGCACACTAGTTCCCATTTTAAGTAACAACTGCTCAACCCTTGGCTGCTCCATGTCCTCAGTTGGTCCAGTGGCAATTTACGATGACCTTGAGCAACGCTAATGAAAGAGTATTTGATGCCATCACTCTAAAAGTGTTGGCAATGCTAGTATAATAACTTCTTGCTTACGTAAACTACTTAAAACATGTAATTTGTGTTTTGTTTGGAATTTGTTACAAATTTAAGCCAGAGTAATAACGTGTGTAGTGAAATATGATTTACCTGCACCACTAAGAAGAATGGGTCAATAACATTACGCCCAAGAGGAACATAACATTTGCTCTCTACAAGCTCAGACTCTGTTGTTGTAATTATTTCAGAAGTAACAATGTTGCTATTTATGGTGCGCTTGGAGGTCTTGCTCGTTACAAGGTAGCAATAGAGCAGGAGACCAGTGTTAAATTCCCGCACGATCTTTCGCTCCCTACTTTTTTCTCAGTTGAATGTTGCAGCCTGGTCGTGATTGGCGGAAGTACATTCGCAGATATCATTAGCGAGCTGCCAGCGATAGTACATCACTGCTGAAATTCTTTTCTTTATTTTTTGTGGAGGATGTAATTTTATTTTTCCACAAAAGTTCAGAGTAATACTTACACCTGTGAAGGACTTTGTTTCGTAAATAACCAATACTGGAATGCGAACCTACGGTACTTTAAAATAACATTATCTCAATTTAAGCAGGGAGATTAACAATAAATTGTTTTCAGTCCCTGAAGTGTTTACTTACATTGATTATTTTCATTTAAATTATGAATAGCATCGTTATTTAAGATTCTGTCAGCTTCGTTTTGGAGAGTGGACAGACCTGACAACACTTAGATAAAGAAGCAAAGGTTAAAAATGAAGTTTTAGGTAGCAGAAAGAAGATCTGTTGGAACTAAAAAAAAGTTGTGTTTCTATGCATAAAAAGTTCCATCAACGAAACGAAGTGATCGATACCTGACACGAGTATCGAACTACAGCTGTCTGAGCATTCCAGGCTAAAATCCTTGTACTTACTTTCTTGTCTTACTACAACATGGTGCCTATGAAATGGCGCTAGGAGGCAGTATAAAATATCTTCTGATAATGCACTCACATGAATCTGATACTTCGGATATTATTTATTTCTGGAATAGGACAAAATGAAGTGTTTCAAAACTAGCGTAAAAATGCCACTAGATCTACTATATCGTTTGAAAACTCGAGTTTACATAGAACGTTGACAGCCTGATCAGAATACTGATTCCACTTTAAAGCATTTATTCTTTACTCGTACACTCCGTTGCTCTACAAAACAGCACAAGACATGTTACAGAAATCGATAAATTAGGGACTACGCATCGAAACCTTTAAGCACGGAAAGGACACCAGCGTAATATTTCCTCAACAAATACACCGGGAGAAACTGAAGAATCGCATTTACAAACTTGCCACTTTTGAGTCTGACCTGACTTCATTCTGTCAATGGCAGTGTGTTCGGTAAATAATGCTTCGAAGCCGTTCGACGAGTCACTGTTTAAGCTATACTCACTCACTCTTCCAATAACTTTGTCGTTCTACTCTCCAATACGAGATAATCTCCTATGTACAGGTGACGTAAACAGACTGCAACGATGCTGATTTATAAGCTCGCTGAACAAATTATGAGTAATTCCCTTAACAAAGCACACAGGTCGGTTTGTGGCGCTGCAGGTGGCGTAGAACTTTCACTAGACGGGTCGTGTGAGCCTCCACTGCTGACTTAAGTCACGGCAGTGGAATGGTGAGCGTGTACCAGCAGGTAGTATGGTATCAGCCCAGCAAGATGGGTCGATGTGGAGACGTGGCAGAATGGCAGAATGGCAGAATGGCAGAATGTCCTTTCGTGATTGAGTGTGGTCACGATATCGCGTTTGAGTTTCCCGGTTCGGTGGTGTACCAACGCGGATGAGCTGTGCGCGGCTCGTGTTCATGCCGTTTCTTGCTTGACAGCTTCTCTTTACGGGACTGTCGCCTTGTTTCTTATTCGATTTACTGGCGTCACTAAGTTGCTGGCTTGCCTGACCGTGAGTGAGAGCAGCAGCGCGTATCGGTAGGAGCACTGTCGTATTATCTGTGGAGCGACCGCTAGTATTTCCGGGTCGTCGTGTGTTGGGAGTTCAGTCAGGACGGAGCGCCAGTGAGGTCCGGGCAGCCAGTATAGTCTGTCGGTAAACTGAAGAGCGAGCGAGCGAGTCCCCACTCTGCCTACCCGGCTACGTCACAGGGCGCTTCTACAGGCTGTTTCACAACGTAGTACCGGCCCTGCCACGGCGCGCTCTTTAAAACTGTGGCGACGCCGTGTACAGATACGTCCTGGTTGCGTTTATTTTTAGACAAATGAGTTAAGACCATAAGGAATATAAAAAAGACGATAGCTTCTTACGAAACACAACATTATAGAGTAAATAATATAAAGATAAGAACGGAAGTCAGGACTCTACTACAATCATAGAACCGAATGCTTGTTTATGTGAATGTATGTTCGTCTATTGCTATTCGTAAAAAGAACCCCACATAATGCAAGCAATCTGTAGGATTTAAGGATTGTTCTTACTTTGTGTTTCTACTAAAAGACAGAAGTTTTCTTTGAAGAGCTGCATTGAAACTTAACACTTCTTACAACACGAAGATTGTTTAAAAAGTGCCAGGAATTTGTAATTTTGTCTGTTGTATTAGTTCGATTTGCACTACTTTTTGTCACTGTCTTCGTAAACATGTCTGGAAAGTATGTGCACAATGTTATGCATATTTGGTATTTACTCTTTTGTCAGCTGTCGAAAAGGTTACATGTGTTTTGGTAGCATCAACGATTATTTGTTCTGTAAAAAACAGGTTAGAGAATCTGTATTAATTTTTTTATGAGAATGGAATAAAGTGTATGAAAATTTTAGAAATATTAAATATTACTTTTGCCGGCCGCGGTGGCCGTGCGGTTCTGGCGCTGCAGTCTGGAACCGCGGGACTGCTACGGTCGCAGGTTCGAATCCTGCCTCGGGCATGGGTGTGTGTGATGTCCTTAGGTTAGTTAGGTTTAAGTAGTTCTAAGTTCTAGGGGACTTATGACCTAAGATGTTGAGTGCGATAGTGCTCAGAGCCATTTGAACCATTTTGAAATATTACTTTTGGTAAGTCTGTTATGAGTAAACCAAGGGCATACAAGTGGTATAAACACTTCAATGTAGGCCTCAAAGGACAGCGATTTTACAAGCGTGGATGAGATTAAAAATGCACAGTTAAGAGACTTATAAACTATCTCGAGGAAACAGTTCCTAAAGTGTTTCGGGAATTGGAAAAAGCACTGGCATAAGTGTATAGCATGTAATGGGGAATATTGTGAAGAGGACAACATTGATGTAGATTGACAAAGTTCTTACCAAAAAATAAAAATTAATGTGTGAACGCAACTCGTATGTCAATCCTCTTACTTAGATATCCAGAATCGGTGTACATGTTTCGAAGGAAATTTCAGCTATGTTTAGAGCAGCTAATGCACACATGTTTTAAGCAATATGTCTTAGGTGAGTAGTAACCGAGATAGAGATTTAGCGACAAAATACATTTAAATGCTGCTGTTCCACAAGCATCAAAGGATTGTGAAAGTGTCTATAACGATGGGTTTCTTCCAAAATTATTAGTTTTCTTTCGTGACGGTTCCAGTAAACGACGCAGCTTATTTTCGCGTTCCTACCTTATGCGTCCTATTGTGCGAGGCTGACCCCTGCATAAAACTGCAGGCGCTTCATTTGGACTGGTAGTATCAGCCAATAGTTTTTTTTTGTGTCGCCTCTTTAACACACGTTCTAATAACATTAGAGACGATTGAACGCTCGTTACTCCGCAAATACCTCCTCTTCTCCATATTCTGCACATTTTCTTGCAATGCTGGGCGATTATCATCACTTCTGGATACCGAAGTATATCAGTGAGTATACAAAGTTAACTGACTGACTGACAGTGGCAGCACGCCGATCTACGCCACTAGACAGGTAGGTCGTCTCATCGGGCGATATGTATTTGGCCTTTTGACCGTTTCTGGGCCTCGTCAGTTGGTCATACTGCCGAACGTGGGTCGGTTCCTTCCTTGTGCAGAGATTTCGGGTGGCCAATGGGAAGTGTTACCTCTGCATGGTTGGATCCGAGCCAGTGTGCCCGGGTCGCCGCGTCTCCAAGTTCCGAACGGACATGGAGTTGTGTCGGGATGGAACTGCAGTGAACTTCGGACAGCCAAGACTCTCTCGACCGTTTCTGACACACATGACTTGAGTGTGGACGACCTTGGTTGGTCGTTCGGTCGGTCGTCTCATCGGAAGACGTATATTTGGTCGCCGACCGCTTCGGATTCTCTGTGTGTGTCGACTTGTCATTCGTCCTTGTTGTTCCACAGTGATTGCTTTTACGATTGTTCTTGTGGAAGTGTTGTCGTGTAACTGTGTCTAGCTTGTGTAATTTCGACTGAGCAGTTATGTTAATGCTGTCTGCGTACTGGAGTAGGCAGTCGGTCGGTTGGGTCAGAGCAGCGAGGAAGTCTCCGCGGCGAGGTCATTAGTGTTCCGCAGTGTGTTTTTCCTCGCCGTGTTTATGCTGTCCGTACCGCGTGTAGTTCGACAGCCTTGGTGTTTCCATATTTTTTTTTTTTTTTTTTGAGTGGTTATTGTGCCAATTGTCAAGAGGTAGTGCTGCTGGTATCTTCGTCCTCGCTGATATTTTAGGTTGTCGTGCCGTTGGTCGGGTGAAAGGGAATTGATTAGGTTGTTGGTTGGTTCTTCAGCTGTCCCTAGATCGTTTTGCCATCCGATTATTTAGTATTACGCTTGCCTGCCTTTCTCTCATAATATTAGAGTTTCCTCCCCAGGCCGACCCTTGGAACACTCCCAAGCACCACTGTTCTGTTGTTTTGGATTGAGATTTTCTTTTAGTCTCGAGTACTGGGCGAGGCCTTCAGCCGTGTATTAATTTAGTTTGTTTTAATGTTCAGTATGTGGCCTTCAGCCGAACTTTATATGAAATATTTTAAGATAAGGCCTGCAGCCGTCTTAAATTAAAATTTGAAAGGTCATTTGGTCACAATCTTTTAAAATTTTCTCACTGAAATTCTTGTTATCCATGCCTTAAGCCTTCAGTATTTCTATTTTGTAACTAAGGCCTTCAGCCGTGTGTATTCCTTAAGGAAATTTTAATAACTTGTGTTCTGGCCTTCAGCCGTATTGTTTCTGATTTCTTTTAAGGGAATGTGTGATTAAGTGTTTTAGCAAAATAAAGTTTGTATGTTTGTGCAACTAACAGCAACTGATTTGAGCCCCTTTCCACAACCTGATAAGCTCTGTCCTGCGAAACCAGATTTCAGCTGACTATCCAACGTGTCCACAAGGAAAGGCGTATAGCTCGCAGGCATGTAACACAGCGTGCGACCCGTTGTCGTAAAAGCACACTAAACGACAGGGAATGGAGACGGGTGTTATGCTTTTTCAATGAGAATCTGTTTCAAACCAGTAGAAGTCGCTCCTGTCAGTCAACGCGGCTCAGCAAGTTTGCGAACTTTAACTGCGAAGGAAGCAGCAGGTGAGGGACATTTGGAGTCAGATACCCCGCCAAAATCCATTACTCACGGCGACTCCTTTTATAATCAACAAGAAGTATATTCTTTTAAACTAGGAAGTAATTCTTTGGTACAAAGTTGTTTTGTTTAGCTCTTTTTTTAAAGACTCTCAAAATTACATGCCTCGTGTTGCGAAGAAGCCGCATACAGGCGTGTAATTAGCTGCTTTTGTGCCTATGGAAATTAACTGTGAAGCATGCAGTTTCTACTTCGGATATACGACATAATTAACATGAGTAGGAACACAATTACCGGACCTGTAAGAGGTCGAAATAAGGTTCCATAGATTGCATTTCTGTTGTAAAACATCTGCATCTCTTGTATGTTTGGCCAGCCCCTGTGTCCGAGCGGTTCTAGGCCCTTCAGTCCGGAACAGTGCTGCTGCTAAGGTCGCAGGTTCGAATTCTGCTTTGGGCATGGATGTGTGTGATGTCCTTAGGTTAGTTAGGTTTAAGTAATTCTAAGTCTAGGGGACTGATGACCTCAGATGTTAAGTCCCATAGTGCTTAGAGCCATTTGAACTACTCGAAACAAAGCTCAAATGGTTCAAATGTCTCTGAGCACTATTGGACTTAACATCTGAGGTCATCAGTCCCCTAGAACTTAGAACTACTTAAACCTAACTAACCTAAGGACATCACACACATCCATGCCCGAGGCATTATTCGAAAGTGCGACCGTAGCGGTCGCGCGATTCCAGACTGAAGCGCCTAGAACCTCTCGGCCACTCCGGCCGGCTATTTCATTTCACCACGAATATTTATGTATGTAATTTCTTGTTTTTTTTCACTACTCTAATATTGTTTCGAGATCATAAAAGGATACATTAATGAAATAATAGTTAATGACATTAAAATAACATAGTATCTTAAAAGATGTTAATGTACCTCAAATTACGAATAATGAGCAAGGAATAGGGAAGATATGAGCCATAATCCAAGACACGATTATCGCCCATCGCCTTTGTGTCGGAGAAACCACGGAAAGCCCAAATCAGTATGGCTGGATCACACAAATGATCGTGAGTCCTCATTTGATAACGAGGTCACCTTTAATCCAAATCACCTTTAAGCCAAATCACCTTTAAGCATAGTTGTTAAGTGGTTAAACATAATAGAAGGGCAAGGGAAAAAGCCTTCCAGCCAGGGCTTAGAATGTAGGATTTGTTTCTGAGCACACTCTGGTCTTGTGAGAGTCTGTTGTAAGTACTTAGGCGTACAGACCTTTATTGTGTTGCTGTGTCTTGTGAATGCATGTACGTGTTCCTTTGAAAGAAATGTTGTCGTAAAGAACGAATTAAATAATGTTACTTGTTTTTCTTAAACCGGTCTTAAAAAAGGACCAATATGAAGTCTCTCACGAGATATTCCCACACGGAGTGAAGTACCCCCAGAAGAGTGGTTACCTGTTTAGAGGGTAATTTTAAAAGCAGATTGTGTTTTGGACACTGAAACCCCACAAGAGTCTCTACTGAATATTAGGCCTCCTCGGTGCTTCGGCATGTTTATCTAAACAACGGCAAGGCGCTTATAGCGGTTCCACGAGGTAAGGGCGAGCATGAAAACTAACTTAAACGGGTCCAGTTTGTAAACTCGGCACCGTCATTTGCAAACACATGCAGACCAGGGCCAACGAATGGATGAGCAGAAAAGGGCCGCCATTTTACAGAGGCGGCGTACTTAGCGATGAAAGAAGACTACTCGGCGTGCCAGCTGTTAGCTTCTCGTCGCCGACGGCAGAATCTCCGCGCTGCGAGACAGGCTCAGTCTAGCGAAAATTTTGCGCCAACCAGAAGGGCGGCGGCGAGCGCCTACCCCGCGACAAAGGCGGCGGCCAGCGGCGGGCGACGACCCTACGGCCGCTGTCCGCTGCCCTCTGCCCGCTGTTCGCCGCGCTCTGGAGAAATTTTTCTGTCTGTGTGCTCGAGCCCCTCCCTCCGACCCCCCCCCTCTCCCCTTATACCGTGGCAGCTATCTGCGTCGCTCTCGTTGCCGTCTCCGCATCTCCCCATACCACTGCGTCAACGATTTTTCTTAGATGCTGTTACTGGCAAAAACCGGACAGTGAAATAAATGGAAGACTTATAACAACATCCATTTTCTGCCCATTTCAGTTGCATTATTACTACGCCAATGTACATTTCGAAGTCAGAGGTTCATCGTCAGGTCTTTTATTGCTATGTAAAGACATTCATTGCGATATCAGCGCTCCGGAAACATCTATTATAGAACGTTGCTGCTTTTTTTAATATGAGATCGCAGTGAAGTAAGTCCCACGTAGTTTTTATTGTTACTAGCTCAGTAACCGTCATTGTCCAGGTGTGTATTTATACCAATCTTTTACTAGTCCAGCTTCTATTTCCCCCTCTCTCTATCCATCTCCAGCTTCCCCCCCCCCCCTCTCTGCCCACCTCCTCCTCCCCTCCCCCTGTACATCTCTCTGTTCATCTGCTACTAGTACCCTCGCTCAGTCCATCTCATACTTCTCTCTCTCTCTCTCTCTCTCTCTCTCTCTCCATCTTCTCCTGTTACTGCAAGGCGTTCGATACAGTTCCCCACAGTCGTCTAAAGAACAAAGTAAGAGCATATGGACTATCAGACCAATTGTGTGATTGGATTGAAGAGTTCCTAGATAACAGAACGCAGCATGTCAAACTCAATGGAGAGAAGTCTTACGAAGTAAGAGTGATTTCAGGTGTGCCGCAGGGGAGTGTCGTAGGACCGTTGCTATTCGCGTTATATATAAATGACCTTGTGGATAACATCGGAAGTTCACTGAGGCTTTTTGTGGACGATGCTGTGGTATATCGAGATGTTGTAACAATGGAAAATTGTACTGAAATGCAGGAGGATCTGCAACGAAATGACGCAAGGTGCAGGGAATGGCAATTGAATCTCAATGTAGACAAGTATAATGTGCTGCGAATACATAGAAAGAAAGATCCTTTATCATTTAGCTACAACATAGCAGGTTAGCAACTGGAAGCAGTTAATTCCATAAATTATCTGGGAGTAGGCATTAGGAGTGATTTAAAATGGAATGATCATATAAAGTAGATACCAGACTGAGATTCATTGGAAGAGTCCTAAGGAAATGCAATCCGAAAACAAAGGAAATAGGTTACAGTACACTCGTTCGCCTACTGTTTGAATATTGCTCACCAGTTTGGGATCCGTACCAGATAGGGTTGATAGAGGGGAGAGAGAAGATCCAACGGAGATCAGCGCGCTTCGTTACAGGATCATTTGGTAATCGCGAAAGCGTTGCGGAGATGATAGATAAATTCCAGTGGAAGATTTTGCAGGAGAGACGCTCAGTAACTCGGTACGGGCTTTTGTTGAAGTTTCGAGAACATACCTTCACCGAGGAGTCAAGCAGTATATTGCTCCCTCCTACGTATATCTCTCGAAGAGACCATGAGGATAAAATCAGAGAGATTAGAGCCCACACAGAGGAATACCGACAACTTTCTTTCCACGAACAATACGAGTCTGGAATAGAAGGGTGAACCGATAGAGGTACTGAAAGTACCCTCCGCTACACACCGCCAGGTGGCTTGGGGAGTATGGATGTAGATGTAGATGTACTACTTTCTGTCCATATCCTCTTCTTCCCTATCCCTATACATCTCTTCCTCTGTCTGTCCATTTCCTCCTCTGCTGTCTTTATGTCTACCTCCTGTACCCTCTTTCTCTGTCCTTCTCCTCTTGTTTCCTTTCTCTGTCCATCTTCTCTTCCCTCTGTTTACGTTCATTTGTTGCTCTTCCCTGTATGACCCTTCTCTCCTCTCTCTCTCTCTCTCTCTCTCTCTCTATCTCCTGCTCCCCACTATATGTATCCATCTCCTCCTTCCTCCCTCTTTGTCCATTTCTTCCTACCCCCTTCTCTCTTCACATAATAACCCCCCCCCACTCCCCGCCGCTACGTGGTTTCTGGTTCTTCCCCCCACAGTGTTTCTTTCCATCTAGTAAGTAATATGTATACCAAATTTGGTTGAAATCGATTCAGGGGTTTTAGCAGTAGTTGCCTATCCACAGCTTCGCACATATGTTTGACTTATTTCAGCCATATTTGTACACACATTTCACGTTATTTCTAGCGAATTTCATCCTGCAGTTTCGTTTCACGCAGTTCAATGTTTAAGACGCCATATCCCCTGAACTGCGTGTCGTATAATCGTATATTTTCGCAGGTACATTCAGTATTACATGTAAACACTGTCTGCTTGCAAAATGTGTTGCGAATATCTTTAGTAGTACAGAAGTAATAAATTAAAATGTCACGCCTAATGCGGCACCTTCACTGCATGGACGTCGGAAAGGTAGTAAGTGATAAAACTTTTTTTCTTTCATCATTTTGTAATGGGTGTCACCAAGAAGAAGTCGCGTAAGGGTTTGAAATGTTGTGTAAAATTTGTTGCAAATCACTAATTAGCCTCATTCTCAAATACTGGGTAAATATAGTTTGGCTATTGGCGAGTCGTGAGTTATACTCCTTTATCACCACCAACCCCACTACAACCCTTTGAGAGGGAGGCGGTTCGGTTCCTACTCTCTCAGTAGTCCTTTCGAGACGGTAAGTGATATGTGTACCAAGTTTGGTTGAAACTGATCCAGTGATTTAGGAGAAGATGTTGAACATACATGTGCAATACATACATCCACCTCTATGAAATGTATGGATGTCAACATACACCATTATCAAATATGTCAAATACGGTGTATGCTACTGTAAGAGTGTAAACAGCACGTGAAGTGTCAACACACTTAGCTGTTGTCATATACAAAGGACAGCAGCAAAATTCACTGCTAGGCCTTTCTAGTGTGTTTCTTTCGTACTGAAGGTCCTTACGTAACAAGAGAAGCCCTAATGATGAAGCTGTGACCTCGAAATTTAGAGTGGTGTAGTAATAACGCTACTGAAATAGACAGTACTTTTGTTTCACAATCAAGTTTTCATCCTTTAAAATTGAAATTATGAGGGGTTGTACGAAAATAATGCAACAGTGGTCATAACGTCTTCCTCAATTGAAACGAGTTGTTTGAACTGCCCACATATATCTGGAGCGACTCTTTCTCCAAGGTGAACCCGACCTCTATCGAAAATATTTCAGAGTTGGCACAGGGGCTTTTTCCCTTCCTTTTTTTTTATATTTTGGTATGAGGGACTCCTGATATCCAATGACTCGTTACATAGTAACTGCATTTCATTTCATTTATTATCCATATTTATTTTTTATGTGTACTGCACCGAAAATATCTCCAAAACAGTGCCAATGTCTTCGGTGTGTGCTCCGTGTCTCCTTTGGAAGACAAAAATCTTCCACTCCCACACGGTACTTGGTACTGGCAACAGTAATGCCCTGAAGTCTGCATTCAGTATTGCCCGGTTCTGTCTAGGGTTTTGTTTGTCGCCATGCGTTGAAAGCGGTACACAGCGGTACTGTAGACGGGTTCACTGCTGCAGAGTTTGCAGATGTGCACCTCGTGTATGGGTTCACTGAGTCCAATGGAAGAGCAGTAGAACGCCGCTTTGCTCAGCTGTTCCCACAGCGACGGCTAGCACTTGTGTATCACAATGCTTCAGCATCTGTAGATTATTGCACTGCTCTGTAATTAATCTTGATTTAATCCGTCATATACGTCGTTTTTCGAAAGCCTGCATTTCGGTCAACTCTTGAAACGCGTCGTGCTACGCATTAAAGTACGTAACTGGTGCAGTATTAAATTATTTAAATCTTTATTGTGTGTTGTACTTTTTGGTGATTGCATATAACTGGCTCTTCCACTGTTATGAAGGTATTTCCACAGAAACAAAAGTACATGTGGTATCAAAGTGAACAAATCATACGTCTGTGACGAGCCACCTGAAACCACGAATCCCTGACACCAAAATTTTCAGAACATATCACTGAACAGCTTCCGAAATTTTGCCCGTTTAGTTCGGGTTCAGCTCGCGTATACAAGTTGCAAGTCACTACAGTCTCCATGAAAAATGATACATTGGCGCCTACCTTAAAGCCAGCTCCTGAATCCCTATCAGCAAAGTCAAGTGTACCTGGTAATACGCAGTTCTTCATGCCCATTTCATCTCGTCTGCGTCATCAAGCAGTTGCTACTGAAAACTTTCCTTGATTGCTCCACATGGGGAAAAGTATAAAAGCGTTAGATCTGTGGCGTAGGTGGGAGATGCGTACCAGTACTTGATTTGATGTCTAATTGGTATGTAGTCGTGCATTGTTATAGAAAATACACTGATGGAACAAAAATCGCAACACAAAAAAATGTAGAGTAAAATTTCGAAAACACTTTTGTCTAGGTGCCTAATTGAAGTGATTTCACTGCAAAATCGCAGGTTACGTAAGCGGGAGATAAGTCATTGCAAATATGAAATACTGGTACATTAGTAAGAAAGGAAAACGTTCACACATTGTGTTCCATAGATGTCGGATGTCAGTTTGTGGGATGGATTTCCGAGCCTGTTTGATGGTGGTTGTGCATGACGCTGGAGTTGTCGTCCGATAATGTCTCACATGTGCTCAGTTGTAGTCAGATTTGGAGATCGAGTAGGCGGAGGCAATATGTCGACACTCGCGGGTCACAACAGCGGTATGTGGGAGAGCGTTATCCAGTTGGAAAACACCCTTGGAATACTGTTCATGAACAGCAGCACAACAGGTCAGATAACTAGATTGATTACAGATTTGGAAACGGGATGCGTGGGACAACCAGGAGATTGTTGCTGTCATACGAAATCGCACCCCAGACCATAGCTCCAGGTGTAGGTTCAGTGTGTCTTGCACACAGACCGGTTGGTTGCAGGCTCTCAACTAACCATCTTCCAACCAACATAAAGCCATGACTGGCACCGAGGCAGAATCAGTTTTCATCAGGAAACACAACAGACGTCCACCCTGTCCTCCAATGAGCTCTCGCTTGACAGTGTTTTGGGGTCAATGGAATGTACGCTACAGGATGTCTGGCTCGGAGCTGTCCTTGAAGTAACAAATTTGTAATAGTTCGTTGATCTCTATGGTTCCCACTTCTGATTAGACTGCTGCTGCATCTGCAGCACGATGCGACAGAACCATACGCCGAAGACTATTGTCTTCTCTCTCTGTAGTGCCACGTGGCTGTCCGGAACCCGGTCTTCTTGCGATTGTACATTCTCGTTACCGCCGCAGCCCGAAATCATGTACATGGTTACATTCCTGCCAGATCATTCTGAAATATTGGAGGAGGTACACTCAGCTTCTCGTAGCCCTATTACATGACTTCGCTCAAAGTCGATGAGGTGTTGATAATGGCGTCTTTGTAACTTTAAAGGTATTCTGGAACAACATCATCTCACCACGTCCAATCTCAAAGATAACTAACGCTCAAGACCGCTACAGTGTGTGTTTAAAGCAAACCTGATTTGCATACTCATAGTGGCGCTACTAGCATCACTGTTTCGGGACTGGCGCTCAAGCTGAGTAAACATCATCTTTCAGATGTTGTCTCTTCAGTACCTTTAACACATTCATCACCAAAGTGATGGAATAACGTAGAAGCCAACACCGCGGTCAGAGTGAAGCAAATTTCTGCCATTTCTTTGGCAGTCAGAACAAAGGAGCATGGTACACGATAGTGCGTAAGGAAATTAATAAACCACGCCTAAAATAATAAATTCACATATTCACGTAAAGTTAAACACATGAAAGTTCTTTCTGTGCTGGTATATAACAGAAATGAACAAAACCACCAAAAGACAATATTTTTAAACAGTACGCACATGAAATGAGATATATTCGTAGTTTTACTTCTTTTGTGCGTGTAGTTATACACTGCGCAAACTTTGGGCACGATTTCGAAAAGAAGTTCGGAACTGCATGTCTTACAAGGTCGCACACGCACTATCTCGCTTTTAAAACAAACACAGAATGACGAGTGACTAAAATGAGGAAGCCGCAACTGCTTTCGACTGGCGTTCGTCTGAAACAAGATCAGGTGACGTCCCACGCTCTTTATTTTTGAGAGGACTCATTGTATTTCGTTTCTTCGGTATTCTAACTTGCATGTTATGACAGTACGCTGTTTCAGGACAACGGAGCAGTGAAGATTTATCACAAACACGTCACTCTAGGAACGTTAAGCTATAATTGTCAGTTAAGGACACGTCAACTGTAGAAGTCCTTAGCAGAGTATATGACAAACTATAATAATTTTCGAAAGTGTAACTGATCGCTGTCCTCATGCGGTTAGAGACGTGCACGAGGGAAGTCGAAGGAAGTATGTTCGCGTTCTGGTACATGCTTCTGTTCCTTTGCGTTTGTAACATACTCTGGGACTTTCTTATTCATTAAACAAAATTATGTTCTGCAACGTTCGATGTTACCTACATATAAGAACGTGCTCTATCAGGAATGATTTTCTTCGATTTCGTGACTTCATTCAGTTTAAAAAACTGAAGATTACGCTGCTGCGAGTGCAACAACCAGCAATGACATTTATATTCTTTCTTGTCACAAATATTTGGCCGTTGTTCAGAATATTTCGCGATTTCAAAGGCTGTGAACAGTGATGACATGTACATTCTTGCAAGTCACAAATATTTGGTGTTTATTTCCGAATATGTTGCGATTTTCGAAAGTGTGAATAGGAAGGAACCTAAAGGCGCAGCTTGAATTACTGCAAATAAAACAGGCAGCAGTCGTATTTGTAGTCTCGTTTATCACAATTATTTAGCTGCAATCGGATCCTTAAAAACACATAAATTTGGCGGCCAAGACAAAGATCGCACAACACAGCAAGCAATGGACGCCGCGTGATCGATTTCCGAACGTCAGTTGCACGTGACAGCCCTTCCTCATTTTAGTTACTCGTACACAATGACTTCCGTAAAGTATGGCGGCTAACAGTACAGTGTGACACCACAGGGAGCGCTTAACAGCGTGTCACAGCCTAGTTATGTATACTCTATCTCTTTGTTTTTCACAACAGCAAAGTAAAATAAAATTGCCTTTAATGGCGGAAAAAAATGAGTTACAATTCTGTTCAAGATCTGTACACAGCTATTCTCGATCGCATACAGTAACAGTGTGTGTTCTCTATCTCTGCTTTTTGTTTTAGATTTAGCTCTTCAAGAAGCAACTACATTCCAAAGAGTAAACGCATCTCTCTCACAAGTGGAATGCGGTACATAGTACTAGTTCGCAATTTATCATAAAAACATCGTAAAGTTCGTTAAACTCCTCACACATAGTCCATGCGCTAACAGAGTCTCGGGACCCGAGTTACTACATCCTGACGGCTACTCATCAGTTGGATAGCTATTTCTTCACTTCTGAAAACCATGTTATTCGCTACAACTAGAATTATTAACAAAATGACGATATATAGGGTACGAAACAAAATTTACGATTAGACTGAGAATCTCTTGGTAGGGAAGGCGCTGCACGTTATCTTGGATGAACAGTCATCGACGAAGGTAGAAATAACTTCAGTCGTATCTCAGGAAAATGCATTGGCACCCCTGATATTTTTTTCATATCGTGCCAGAGGATATTAATAATAGCCACAGATTCTGAAGATGTTGTAGATATCTACACTCAAATACCAAAGCTGAAAAAAGCTGTTCATGTATTCATTACGAACTTAATAGATTCTACTTTTGGCAACGCAGAACAGTAATAATCTATCACTTTAAACTCAGTGAGTCGCTATATGAATCAGTCAACTCATACATATGCTTGCGTGCAACTCGTAGGGATCTGAAATGGAATGGTGACTTAGGCTTAGTCGTATGTAAAGTAGGTGACATTCTTAGGTTCATTAGTGGGATACCAAGAAACTGCTGTCAGTCTACAGGTTGAATCTTCCAAAGAAGAAAATAGCAACCAGCGTCTGTTGATAATGTTGTTAATTTACACAAATTGCGCCGTTAAACTTTTGAACCGAGAGGTTCATTTTTTGACGTTGTTCACGTCTAGACGCTTCTTTGTTGATATTTACATTAGTTTTGCACTCTTTATTCCCCCTTATGGGGAAAGATCCAGCAATTGCAGATTGCTGATCTTTAATTAAAGAGTGCGCCGCCTAGCACAGTTTATATATTGACGCTATAATTTATGTTAGGATGTGGTACCAGCGACGAATGCACAGTTCTATTACGTGATGTCAGTGCTTTTATATTCGCCTAATATGATACTGTAAATTCTTTTAAGAACCTGACGATTGTCAGTCTACTGAAACTGGTTGCTTAAAATACAATAATAAAGATTTTATCGGCAGCTCAAGTCGATAATTATGACATTTTTCAAATATCTATGAGCTGTGGGGTACCACCTCCTGAAAAGCACCGTCAGACTGCTAATCAACCATTGAATCGATAAATAATGCTTCCACGCCACTCTAATCATGTCATATAATCTACGCGGATCGCCCTGAAAGTAATTCACCACATTTATTCTCCTACAGTTATTTATTTAACACAATTAAAGGTGCACACAAGAAAGACTGATGGTTCTTCTACAGTCCCTAATTTTCCGCTTAATCTCGTTCCTTTTCTATGACCTTCCTCAAGCAAGACGCGGCGACCTGTACGCCCTGTCGGCACCACTTCCTCTTCTGGCCATGAAACCATTTCTTCACTGTGCGAATTATCTCTTCGTTATCCTCAAAATGTCTTCCACGAATGGCAGTCTTTTAATGGCCCAAACTAGTGGAAGTCAGAGGGATCTAGGGCAGAGCTGTAGCGTGGATAAAACTTCCAACCCTTTTTCGTGTTCAGAAGTTCTCAAATGGTGCGAGGCCGAGCATCGTGTTGTTGAATCAAAACATCCTCTGCGTCGTTATGTTCAACCGAATCGTAATGCGTCGATCTTCGGCAACGAGAACAAGAGCATGCTGCAGCCCGTCAGGTGTGAGGCGTGGATGGCCTTCCCGAACACTGCAAATGGAGACCGGCTGAAGCGCCTTCTCACCATGGCCCCATCCTCTTTGCCCAGCGACTAACAATACTTCTGTCCACTGAATATGCTTCATACACTGCAAACACAGGTTTGTGAATGTTCCCAACAGTTTATTTCTCCGCAGTGAGAAATGCAATCACGACACGCTGCCTGTATCGTACATAATTTACTTACGCCGTTTCGAAACATACCAAAGAAGATGAAATACGTAATGGAGTCGCAATATTTACGTTGTGAAAAACAGTGTACGACAAAATAGTTGTATCGAGTGAAAAAATAACAATAGTCCACCACAAAAAAAGAGTTAGAAACGTGGTGAACAGTGTGTGGAAAGCGAGAACACAAAGCTGTGATTATATGGCAGTGATAAAAGCGGTAATGCAACTTACAGACCAGATGTGAGGAAACTCAGATGGTTCAAAATGGCTCTGAGCACTATGGGACTTAACTTCTAAGGTCATCAGTCCCCTAGAACTTTGAACTAGTTAAACCTAACTAACCTAAGGACATCACACACATCCATGCCCAAGGCAGGATTCGAACCTGCGACCGTTGCGGTCGCGCGGTTCCAGACTGTAACGCCTAGAACCGCTCGGCCACCCCGGCTGGCAAAACGCAGATCAGCAAATCGTAATTACTTTTTTTTTAAAAAAAACTAGTTTAGTGAACTGTTTAATAATCTAAAACTAACAAAACTGTATCGTTATAGATCCCACTGATGATGTCTTGGAACAGGAGAAGGCGAAACGCGTATGGGATAAATAAAGTAACTAGCAGCAGGAAAGGGCCGTTTTACTTACAAAACAAGTATTTATATGCTTGCTGCGGAGGATGGCCACACAAACAAACTTGTTAATTAAGTAAGTATTTTTATTTGTTTACTTATGTTTGGTATCAAAAATATGGGAAAAGCAAAATCACGCCACAAGAACATTATTTGTCAAAAAACGGTGGCAGATAAAAAAATTGACTTTAAATGATTATTGCCCGGAAAATTTACATATTTCTCAATATATAACATACGTGTTTTGTGTTTAGTTTTAGAATATTCGTAATTTTTGTCAGACATTGTTTTGAGTTAGGCAGTCGTTTTGAGGGTGGATAGGGCGGCCATCTTTGAGGACAGTTGAGTTTGAGCGAGGCTAAGAGCCGGAAATGCCACCGGTATGAGGGTAGTACGGGGTTGGTAGCCACGTTTGGTACAAATGGCTCTGAGCACTATGGGACTTAACAGCTGAGGTCATCAGTCCACTAGAACTTAGAACTACTTAAACCTAACTAACCTAAGGACATCACACACATCCATGCCCGAGGCAGGATTCGAAGCTGCGACCGTGACGGTCGCGCGGTTCCATACTGAAGCGCCTAGGACCGCTCGGCCACTTCGGCCGGCCGCCACGTTAGGAGACAAGTATGTACGTAGCGACTTTCGAAAACGATCAAGTTGAGCGCGATATAGTGGATTACCACAGCGGACAACAGTGTATTTTGTGAACTATGAACAGACTGTCGACTGTCGTGATAGCGACATATGAATTTTATAGTGAAGTGTTGTAACATCACTTATTAACGGCCGCCCTCAGACTACATTTTAAGTGTTTAGTGAATATATTGGAGAAAAATAAACTACTTGTTCAAATTATAAATCAACGTGAGCGACTCAATATTTTAAATTTCACCGCAATACCTGTCTGCATTGTTTTGTTATATTTTATTTCAGCTTAAAAATTGAGTTTACGACGGGTGTGAGCTGGCACCCTATGACGAAAAACGTAACCAAACACTGAGACCAGCCACATCTCTGGGCCACTCAATTAAGCTGACAGTACAGTCGTAGGCCGACTCTTGGAACCTATTAAAATTGCAGTTTATTTATTTATTTATGTATTTATTTTATCTGGCAATGCTTTTCTTTTTAGACCTTAAGCCGTAAAAAAAAGAATTGTTTCTTGTCTGGTATCTGGCCTTCAGCCGAGTTTCAGCCTTTCTAAATTAAAAGTTGAAAAATTTTGTCTAGGCGTTAAGCAGTAAGAAATATTTTCTAGTTTGTATGTGACCTTCAGCCGAGTTTTCCAGCTTAAATTAAAAATTGAAAATTTCTTTGCCTGGGCTTTAAGCCATGAGATTGTTTGGGTTTCGTATGTGGCCTTCATCCGACTTTTATGTGAAGCTTTTTAGGATAAAGCCATTAGCCTATTTTAGTTGAAATCTAGAAGCTCTTCTCTTTAGGCCTTAAGCCGTAAAATTGTTTTCTGCATGATGTGTGGCCTTCATCCAAGTTTTAACCTCTGTTAAATTAAAAAGTTAAAATACTTGTCTTGCCCTTATGTCATAAGATTGTTATTCTTTAGTATGAGGCCTTCTTCCGAGTTTTACACGAAATATTTTAAGATAAGGTCTTCAAACTTTTCAAATTGAAAGCTCTTCTTCCTAGGCCTTAAACCGTTAAATTGTTTTGTTGATATGCGGCCTTTAGCCGAGTTTTCAGCCTATTTAGATTAAATATTGAAAATCTTTGTCTCGGCCTTAAGCCGTAACACTGTTCTTGATTAAAAAGCCAGTATTTGACAAACGGACACACTGCAGAAACATAAATATAAAAGAAGTGTTCGTACAACATCCATCAGATATGAATTTGTATGCCTGTGTAGACGAAGAGCACGTTTCGTGATAGAAAACCACTTGCAACGAATCTGTTTTTCTCCGACTGCGTTTTCCCATATGAAAAAAAATAATTTTTATAATTCGTAAATAAAAACAGTTTTTAATAGCAGACCCAGATTTCGTTCCCGGGACGAAAATTGGAATTGCAAGAGGGACGAAACCACGAAAATTCCCAGATTTATTGTAGTGCCCGCTACAGATACATAGGACTATAGCGCACACCCGCAAGAAATTACAAAATATGACAGAAGTAAAGCCCGGTATTTGAACATAAATCAGGACTCACATTAAGAATAGCAGGCTATTAATTTGACTGCTGCACTAAACCATCTGAGCGTAAAAAGATGAATTCCCTCGTACACGGGAGTTAAACGCGCTGTGCACAGCACACACACTCAACAAAATAATGAATTGAAGTCGTGTACGAGCTCGCAGCTAAACATTTGTTACCAACTACCGAAACCAGAAATTCGTAGGGTGACGAAATCACCCGAGCAGGACGACATTAAGGTCCCTTACCTTATGTATCATTTTTCTGTATGTATTTTAGTTTCAACGCAGTCGTCTTGTGAATTCCCGGAGGTGCTTACGAATAACGCTGCACTTCGCTAAAAAAAAACCATACCAGACGTTCTTGTTTGACACTACGCAAAATAAAGTTTCTAGTGGTACTAATATAATCGTTTATTTTAGTACCACTTCACACTATTACAGACACGGAATTGTGATGCTTGCTAACCGTAAGACAAGTTATCAATTCACCGACGATAAAATGCAATCACGTCACGATAAAATGCTCTTCCATAGAAATTAGTCTTATTTCTTATTCTCCCTAGCAGATGTCTTTCCCTTGTTTGTTCAGTCTGTCATGTCAACGCACTCTAGTGGTTATGTTCTTCAAATAAAATCACTTAAAAGTGCGCATCAGAAACGCCATTTTAAAATAAAAATTAGAGATAATATTGAATGTGGTGCGACTGGAGCGCGCGACATTGGATTCCTTCGTCGGGTTGTGAAGCGCGGTGCTCTTAGAGTAAAGGTCAACGAGCTGCAAGTGGATAAACTCACATAGTGGATAACATTACCCGGGGAGCGAACGCGAGTAATAAGCACTAGGAACAAACAGAACAAAGAGGTGACGTTAGTTCAAGTGACAAGCCACAGACACATTTGAAATTTAATACAGACGCATGACACTCTGTACCAAGTTTGCGGTGATGAGAATCAACTGTTGCACGCGTTTAACTACGTGCTCGGTTTCTATGTGCTCTTTACTTTATCTGTAAACAAGCTTAATTTTTTGCTGCAGAAAATTTGTTTCGTAGCTCTAGAAAGTTAATGAACTCTTCTGAAGTAAATGGTACGCCCACAGCAGGCCTTGAGAAACTGACAGCGGTGACGGCAACACAGAAATTTTTTTCTTCTACAGATTATTCTGCTCAATTTGTAACCAAGCATTACACAATAATGAGCTGTCAATTTGGTTATTAAGATTCCCATCACTCGCTACTTCACACTACTACAGACAAGGAATCGTGATGCATGCTCACCGTAAGACAAGTTATTAGTTCGACGACGATAACGGTGTACTGCTCTTGCATAGAAATTGCAGCCTTATTTCTTATTTTCCCCAGCAGATTTCTTTCCCTCCCACATTCATGATATGGGATATTTGAATGCCACGTCACCGAGCACAGTAATGACGGAGCATTTACGAAGCTGACTAAATCCTATTACTCATTTGAACTTGCTGCTCGATTTTTCTTCATTGAAATCTGTGAAATGCGAACATATATTAAGTGAAAACAAATCTACAAAAATTCGGCCTAAGGAACAATTTCTGTTTCTTTTCGTCATTAGCTTACTTCTACAATATGCGCTTATGTAGGACTATTTGTATATTATCCATGTGAGCGTTGCTTGTAATCTGTGTGAGCGTCTCAAAATTCATGAGAAAAAAGGAAAAAATTCTGCCAAAGCAAAATGTAAGTAGCAGCTAATACATTGACGGAAAAAAAATCGCAACACCAAGAAGTAGTTGTGCGACATAAACCAAAATTGGCAGGCATGTTTCTACATCTGAAAGATGATATCCCTTCGAATTTCGCGACAGCCACGTAAGAGTGACGCTAGAAGCGCCACTATGAGGATGCAAATCAGGTTTGCTTTAAATACACGATGTAACGGCCGTGAGCGTTAGTTATCTCTGAGACTGGACGTGGTGAGTTGTTGTTAGTCCAGAGAGCCTTTAAAGTTACAAAGACGCCATCATCAACACCTTATCGACTTCGAGCGATATCATGTAATAGGGCTACAAGAAGCTCGATGTACCTCTTTGGTTAGCCTTCCCAGCAACATTTTCTGTGTGTTTCTTCCAATTTAAATTGTTCGTAATTGTAATACCTAGGTATTTAGTTGAATTTACGGCTTTTAGATTAGACTGATTTATCGTGTAACTGAAGTTTAACGAGTTCCTTTTAGCACTCATGTGGATGACCTCACACGTTTCGTTTTTTAGGGTCAATTGCCAATTTTCGCATCATTCAGATATCTTTTCGAAATCGTTTTGCAGTTTGTTTTGATCTTCTGTTGACTTCATCTGCAAACAACCTAAGACGGATGCTCAGATTGTCTCCCAAATCGTTTATACAGATAATGAACAGCAAAGGGCCTGGTAACACTACCTTCGGGAACGCCAGAAATCACTTCTGTTTTACTCGACGACTTTCAGTCAATTACTACGAACTAAAAACCCTTGGGTAACAGAAGAAATATTGAATGTAATTGATTAAAGGAGAAAATATAAAAATGCAGTAAATGAAACAGGCAAAAAGGAATACAAACGTCTCAAAAATGATATCGACAGGAACGGCAAAATGGCTAAGCAGGGATGGCTAGAGGACAAATGTAAGGATGTAGAGGCTTATCTCGCAAGGGGTAAGACAGATACTGCCTACAGGAAAATTAAAGAGACCTTTTGAGAAAGGAGAACCGCTTGCATGAATATCAAGAGCTTTGATGGAAACCCAGTTCTAAGCAAAGAAGGGAAAGCAGAAAGGTAGGAGTAAGTCTATACAAGGGCGATGTACTTGAGGACAATATTATGGAAATGGAAGAGGATGTAGATGAAGATGAAATGGGAGATATGATAGTGCGTGAAGAGTTTGACAGCATTGAAAGACCTAAGTCGAAACAAGGCCCCCGGAGTAGACAACATTCCATTAGAACTACTGACAGCCTTGGGAGAGCCAGTCCTGACAAAACTCTACCATCTGGTGAGCAAGATGTATGAGACAGGTGAAATGCTCTCAGACTTAAAGAAGAATGTAATAATTCCAATCCCAAAGAAAGCAGATGTTGACAGATGTGAAAATTACCGAATTATCAGTTTAATAACTCACAGCTGCAAAATACTAACGTGAATTCTTTACAGATGAATGGAAAAACTGATAGAAGCCGACCTCGGGGAAGATCAGTTTGGATTGCGTAGAAATGTTGGAACACGTGAGGCAATACTGACCCTACGACTAATCTTAGAAGAAAGTTTAAGGAAACGCAAACCTACGTTTCTAGAATTTGTAGACTTGGAGAAAGCTTTTGACAATGTTGATTGGAATACTCTCTTTCAAATTCTAAAGGTGGCAGGGGTAAAATACAGGGAGCGAAAGGCTATTTACAATTTTTAGAGAAACCAGATGGCAGTTCTAAGAGTGGAGGGACATGAAAGGGAAGCAGCGGTTGGGAAGGGAATGAGATAGGGTTGAAGCCTCTCCCCGATGTTATTCAATCTGTATACTGAGCAAGCAGTAAAGGAAAGAAAAGAAAAATTCGAAGTAGGTATTAAAATCCAGGGAGAAGAAATAAAAACTTTGATGTTTGCCGATGACATTGTAATTTTGTCAGACACAGCAAAGGACTTGGAAGAGCAGTTGAACGGAATGGACAGTGTCTTGAAAGGAGGGTATAAGATGAACATCAACAAAAGCAGAACGAGGGTAATGGAAAGTAGTCGAATTAAGTCGGGTGATGGTGAGGGAATTAGATTAGGAAATGAGGCACTTAAAGTAGTAAAGGAGTTTTGCTATTTGGGGAGCAAAATAACTAATGATGGTCGAAGTAGAGAGGATATAAAATGTATACTGGCAATGGCAAGGAAAGCGTTTCTGAAGAAGAAAAATTTCTTAACATCGAGGATAGATTTAAATGTCAGGAAGTCGTTTCTGAAAGTATTTGTATGGAGTGTAGCCATGTATGGAAGTGAAACGTGGACCATAAATTGTTTAGACAAGAGGAGAATAGAAGCTTTCGAAATGTGGTGCTACAGAAGAATGCTGAAAATAAGGTGGGTAGATCACATAACTAATGAGAAGGTATTGAATAGAATTCGGGAGAAGAGGAGATGTGGCACAACTTGACTAGAAGAAGGGATCGGTTGGTAGGACTTGTTCTGAGACATCGAGGTATCACCGATTTAGTAGTACTGGAGAGCAGCGTGGAGGTTAAAAATCTTAGAGGGGGACCAAGAGATGAATACATTAAGCAGATTCAGAAGGATGTAGGCTGCAGTAGGTACTGGGAGATGAAGAAGCTTGCATAGGATAGAGTAGCATGGAGAGCTGCATCAAACCAGTCTCAGGACTGAAGGCCACAACAACAACAACTATGAACTGTGACCTCTCTGACAGGAAATCACACATCCAGTCACATAACTGAGATGATATTTCACAAGCACGCAATTTCACTACAAGCCGTTGTGTGGTACAGTGTCAAAAGCCTTCCGGAAATCCAGAAATACGGAATACAGCTGAAATCCCTTGTCAATAGCACTCCACATTTCATGTGAATAAACAGCTAGTTGTGTTTCACAGGAACGATGTTTTCCAAACCCTTGTTGACTGTGTGTCAATAGACCGTTTTCTTGGAGGTAATTCATAATGTTTGAACACAATATATGTTCCAAAATCCTGCTGCATACCGACGTTAACGATATGGGCCTGTAATTTAGTGGATTACTGCTACTACCTTTCTTCAATAATGGTGTGACCTGTGCAACTTTCCAGTCTTTGGGTACGGATCTTTCGTCGAGCGAACGGTTGTATATGGTTGTTAAGTATGGAGCTAATGCATCAGCATACTCCGAAAAGAACCTAATTGGTATACAGTATGGACCAAAAGATTTGCTTTTATTAAGTGATTTAAGTTGCTCCACTACTCCGAGGATATTTACTTCTACGTTACCCATGTTGGCAGCTGTTCTCGATTCGAATTCTGGAATATTTACTTCGTCTTCTTTTGTGGTGGCATTTCGGAAGGCTGTGTTTAGTAACTCTGCTTTGGCAGCACTGTCTTCGATACAATCTCCACTGCTATCGCGCAGAGAAGGCATTGATTGTTTCTTGTCGCTAACATACTTCACATACGACCAGAATCTCTTTGGATTTTGTGCCAGGTTTCGAGACAAAGTTTCGTTGTGGAAACTGTTATAGGCATCTCGGATTGAAGTCCACGCTAAATTTCGAGCTTCTGTAAAAGATCGCCAATCTTGGGGATTTTGCGTCTGCTTAAATTTGGCATGTTTGTTTGGTTGTTTCTGCAACAGTGTTCTAACCCGTTTTGTGTACCAGGAGGATCAGCTCCGTCGTTTGTTAATTTATTTGGTGTAAATCTCTCAATTGCTGCCGATACTATTTCTATGAATTCAAGCCACATCTGGTCTAAACTTATATTATTAATTTGGAAGGAGTGGAGATTGTCTCTCAGGAAGTCGTCAAGTGAATTTTTATCTGCTTTTCTGGATAGCTGTATTTTTCACTTATTTTTAGAGTATTTGGTGATTACAATATTCAGTCTCACTACGACAACCCTGTGTTTACTAATCCCTGTATCGGATTTTCTACTCCTTATTAACTCAGGATTATTGGTTACTAAGAGGTCAAGTGTGTTTTCACAACCGTTTACTATTCGCGTAGGCTCATGAACTAACTGCTCGAAATAATTTTCAGAGAATGCATTTACCACAATTTCGGATGATATTTTATGCGTACCTCCGGAATTAAACACGTATTTTCGCCAACATATCGAGTGTAAATTAAAGTCACCACCAACTGTTATCGTATAAGCCAGGTATGTGTTTGAAATCAAACTCAATTTGTACCTTTCAACAGCTGTATCATCTGAATTGGAAGGTCGGTAAAAGGATCCTATTATTATTTTATTCCGGTTGCCAACAATGACCTCTGCCCATACTAACTCACAGGAAATATTTACTTCAATTTCGCGACAAGTTAAAGTACTTCTAACAGCAAAAAACGCGCCACCGCCAACCGTGTTTAGCCTGTTGTTGTTGTGGTCTTCAGTCCAGAGACTGGTTTGATGCAGCTCTCCATGCTACTCTATCCTGTGCAAGCTTCTTCATCTCCAAGTGCATAGTGCAACCTACATCCTTCTGAATCTGCTTAGTGTATTCATCTCTTGGTCTCCCTCTGCGATTTTTACCCTCAACGCTGCCCTCCAATACTAAATTGGTAGTCCCTTGATGCCTCAGAACATGTCCTACCAACAGATCCCTTCTTCTAGTCAATTTGTGACATAAATTTATCTTCTCCCCAATTCTGTTCAATACCTCCTCATTAGTTATGTGATCTACCCATCTAATCTTCAGCACTCTTCTGTAGCACCACATTTTGGAAAGCTTCTATTCTCTTCTTGTCCAAACTATTTATCGTCCATGTTTCACTTCCATACATGACTACACTCCATACAAATGCTTTCAGAAACGACTTCCTGATATTTAAATCTATACACGATGTTAACAAATTTCTCTTCCTCGCCATTGCCAGTCTACATCTTATATCCTCTCTACTTCGACCATCGTGAGTTTTTTTGCTCCCCATATAGCAAAAGATGCTATCTTGGACTAAGTGGATAGTCATAGCCTGTGACTTATACTGGCTTTGCTGGGTCAATATTTTATCACTTGTACATCTGAAGTAACAGTAGCTATATTACAGACATGGGTTAATTGATGAAAATACACAAAATCAGTAAAACTACGAAATTTATAAATAACTATCCTATCACATGATACTAATTCACCCGTAAAAACTGTTAAACAAATTGTAATCAGAATTTAAAAGACTGTAATAAACATTCTAAAACGTTTCAGTTATTTCAAACTACGTAGAAGTTTTTACAGATACGTATGTCTCTCAGAGGAAAACAATTCGACGAGATAAAATTGTGGCGACCGGTGGTACTGTACACTCAACTGTCACGGTGGAAACACTTCCGGCTTCTTTTCTTAGACAGCGATCGTTCGTCTTGCTTTTCCTGGTTGTCCTAATTAGCGTTTCTGGATGCTGTGCAGCGTAATACGAATCAAATGCTTGGCTACTGTTTCACGAGAGTTGAATACCATTCACGAGTTCCACTAATTATAAACCGTAAACTTTCCCAGCAGGAGCGACACAAATGTAGAACCAGAGACTCGGCAGAGGGTTCAGAGCCATCACGCTTTTTTGCCACGCTGTCCTGGAGAACACACTCTGTACTACAGTGAGTGAGTGGCTTGGGAGGATAACTTTGCAACGTTGTTGACGGGGAACTGCAACCAGTAACAGCTTTTTTATATGTTTAGAAATGGTTCAAATGGCTCTAAGCACTATGGGCCTTAACATTGGAGGTCATCAGTCCCCTAGACTTAGAACTACTTAAACCTAACTAACCTAAGGGATTACACACATCCATGCCCGAGACAGGATTCGAACCTGCGACCGTAGCAGCAGCGCGGTTCCGGACTGAAGCGCCTAGAACCGCTCGACCACAGCGGCCGGCTATATGTTTACAGAGAAATCTGTTATGCTATGATTTTTGCTTACCTTTTTGTAGAGTGTACAAGTTCCACACAAGATAGCCGCAGCGGTGTCGGAGATTTAATGTTTTACCAGATTACTGATATCCTTGGCACACTCTTGATCGGTCGCTCTTAGAGGTACCTTGTATAGTAATTATGAAGACAAAGGACTGACCTTCGAAATGAGTAATTGTAGTGCTTTTTACGTTGTAATTATGTGACTGAGCCGCTATTTTAACACTCTTAAGTATTTTTTATTTTTGTTTTGGTTCCAGGCTTGACTAGTATACAACATTGACGAGTATACGGTATTGGAAATCATTTTATTTAAAATGATTCTGAAATCAAAATGAATTAAGTTTTCATAAGTTACCCTCATCAATAAGACTTTCAGGGTCGCTTCGCCCGGATGCATTAATTACCTCGAGTTTCAGAACATTACAGGTTTGTTCACTCATGTCCGCTGTTGGTGCTGATCATACGTCAAACTGCGGCTCTGGCAACAATGAGGCGTGAATGTGGAGACGAGTAGGTCGTCTTTGGCGGCTCTAATGGAAGTCTGCATCAATATGTCCAGAAAGCGAGTATCGAGCGGAATCTCTCTACGAAAAGTGCCTGGTGGGCGTTCATAGAAAAAATGTCAGATTCTCTCCATAAGACAGGATCGGAAGTCGGTTCCACTAATGTCCAGCCCATTCCGTTCTGACTGAACAGCTTCTGTGTCTAGCGGCGGTAATCCGAAAATATCCTACAAACAGATTTCAATGGACAGCACTTTTATTTATTTTTTTGAGTCAGTGAATTTTCCTATGGCAGTTCGGGACATGCGGCATGAGGATCATAATCTTTTACAAACACCGCTTGTCAGAACGTTTCAGTAGCCTACGTGAAGCACGGCCAGCTGACGATTCTTCACAGGCAATTACCTGTCACTTACTACATTTAGTACCCCCCACCCTTCTATCGCGACAAGTACAGTCACACTCCTGAGTCACAGTCTGACAGGTAAAACCCGAGGTCTTTTATAATGCATCCCTCACCCTTACTTTCCTATGGCAAGATCAATAAGAAACAATTTACTGTCTGCCTTGCTCTTCTGGGCGTCCCGCAATGTAGTATCATGCGAAATTATTCAACTTTGTGATGTATTATGAAGTAAGCTTTTTAAGGGTCTCAGACTTCCCCAACAGTCAGGTATTTTCCCGCATCATTAAGCAGTAAATAAATTCATGAGAAGTCTTGATAAGAGGCAGCACACTTTCTACACCAGAGATGTCAGCGGTAGCAAATGATGACCAATGAGAGCGCCCACACAGAAATACAAATACACTATATATTGCAGTAAGCAGGGACAATACAGTACAAATTTTCTGAAAGAGCGTATAAATCTGTCAGGAAGTACACAGATGAGCCCAAGTATTATGGAACACCTGCTTAAGAGAGTATTGGTTCTCCTCGCAAAGCAACACAGTAGGGTTTCTGCGTCGCAGATCCTTTTTAGGTTTTCGGAGGTATGTGGCTGCAGATATCGACGCACAGGTCACGCAGTTCTCACGAACTACGGGCCTGTGGTTTGCGCACGTGAAGCTGGAGCCCGGTAGAGTCCGAGGAGTGTTCCATAAGGTTCACGTCAGGTAGATTTTGTGGCCAAGACATCGACATCAGTTCACTATCATGCTCTTCAAACCACAGTGGCATAATTTTGGCCACGTGACAAGGTCAAGTACCTGCTGGAACATGTCATAGCCCCAAGGGAGAACATCAAGCGCGAAGGGATGCAGAAACATTAAATTATTCCGCGCCGTTATGGCGCCTTCAATTACTGCCACAAGTTCCATGGAAGCCCCAGCGAGTGTCCCCATAGCATAATAATACCCCACAAGCCGGCGCCTGCACCCTAGATGACGGCATATCAATACATGACCATAGACCTGGTGTAGCAAAAATTGTGATTAATAACACAATGCGACACGTTTGCTTCGATGCACGATCCAATTTCGATGATCCCGCGTCCTCTGCGATCGTAAAAATGGTTCCACCGTCCCTTAGCTATTTCGATGGATACTCACGATAGTAGCACGCGAACAGTCGACCAGCATTGCCATTTCCGACATGCTCGTTTCCTGCGCTGGCCTATAAGAATCTCCCCTGTGTTAAAGAAGTTTATGTGAATGGACTTCCCCATTTGCGGCCTGTAATGTCCCTGGATAGGTACCCCATCTGTCACCGTGCGGCGGCGCGGTTCCTTCCGTCCCTTGACGACGAACCTGCACCTACCTGTGAATATTGTCTCAGCAGATTATCAGCAGGAAAGCCGAGCGAAACCTACTGTACTTCGAGCAAACCAGGCTGCAATTAAAGTCACTAATCTACGTTTCGGGAGAAAGTTTTCACACGAAATGAAAGGTTGGAAATATTTTCCTAAATTAATATATTCTAAAACTTAGGTGAACAAGTATCACTGCCAAGCCAGTGCTAGTGTTAAGTCACTCAAAATACCTTTCACTCACGTTAGCAAGTTTATGGTGTTGCATTTCCCGAAAACGTAATAGCTACAAAAATACGTATTGTTATTGGTTGAGAATGCTCGACAAATATTGAGTCTGTCGGTACCTAATGCAGTCACAGTTTTTAGCCACTGACCTGCTCAATACGCCACGCGGAATTTATATCTTTTCTCGTCACAAAATTCTCTTAAAAATTCCGAAATTTCTACACACCCATTGGAATAATTATGCCGTCACTTTACAACACTTTTGATGTATGAAACACTGCTAGATCCGGCAACTTATCATTTACAACGGAACTACTACTACACACGTCCGAACTGTTTCATGGCTAGGCTCCGACTCCTCTCTAGAATACTCTAAGTCTTCTCGGCCAGCAGAGAAAGGCACGCGAAGAATATTGCTTTACCATTGGTCAGTTTACTCAACAGCCAATAGCAAAACATTCTCCCGCGTCAGTCCGCGCTTTTCATCAGTAACCAGTCGCAAAATAGTAAACCTAACGACTGCACTTTTTACCGACGTAATTATCTAATATGCTGAAGTCTTGTTTATGCATAAAGTTATTTATAGCTGAATTAACTTTCCCTTTACCATAAACTTACTTTACAAATCTATTCTACAAAAATCTCCTTTGCCCACATACTTCTTCGAAATGTTCCCACACTAAATCCCACTACATAACTCGTTAAACAATTATCTTCATATTAACCTTAAACCACACTCACGCATCATTCATCCTGCTATAACACATTTATAACATTTCACCTACACAAAAAAAAACATAATAACACTTCATGAAAATAATAGAACAGTTTATGAAAAACATTCTATCACTTTAGTGCACTCTAGTGGGCACAATCGAAACTAAATCAGTCCCCTATCCAATATCACCCTCTTTCTGCTGATACATAAACTACGTGCGCGTCCAGTCTCGCGTCACCATCTGTCACTATCCAGCTCTGAGACACATTCTCACTTAACCGCCTCCAAGGCAGGATCGGTATACGGCGCTACGCCTCAAGCGCCCCGCTTATATACGAGGGGCGTACATTAAGTAACACAACACGTTATTTTTTGAAAACAGGTTGGTTTTGTTCAGGATTTTAATATACTGTATCATTCCCCACTCTTTTGGATACGAAACCCTATTTTTCAACGTAATCTTCAATGCAGCGGGATTATGCCACATTAGTGGGAGGGCCTGTACGACTGCACGGTACCACTCTACTGGTCGACGTCGGAGCCAACGTCTTGCTGCATCAGCAACCTCCCCATCATCCACGTGCTGCTTCCTGCAGAGTGCATCCTTCATTGGGCCAGACAGGTGGAAGGTGGGACATCCGGGATGCAGGGTGGACGAGGAAGAGGAGTCCAGTGAAGTTTTGTGAGCTGCTCTCCGGTGCGCAGACTTCTGTGAGGCATTGCGTTATCGTAGAGAAGGAAAAATTCATTTGCATTTTTGTGGCGACATATGTGGGATACTGCAGTTTTCCTCCAAGAGAAAACTTAATGGCAGCTCTCTGCTTGGAACACACTTCCGTTATAGACGCCACTTTGCAAGCTACGTATAGTGCTCTCACTTCGGAACTTCATGAAACTGTAACAGCTGAACCGGGAATATTCCATGATGTCCCACAACAGATTCCACAGTTTTTCGACCGAAATTGTCTGAGTTGAACAACTTATTGAACGGCCGTCGGGGTTTCCTTTCTGCCACACATGCCCGTAGCGGCACCAAGCAGCATTCTATCTTACAGTAGACAGTGCTCATAAGGCGCAGCCTACTGGCTCTGTTCGGCCATTCATCCTCTACCAACGGTGCCATTCGGATGTGGTGTGGAGGGGCACGGGCTCAGTACATAGCTCTCCCGGACTTACGTTACCAGAACCTGGAGCCGCTGCTGCCCGTTCAAGTAGCTCCACAAATAGCATCACGAGGCTGAGTGCATCCCGTTCCAATTTCCTCACCAAGGAAAAGTTCTTGACGCTATCGGGAATTGAAAGCGGTTCTCCTATAGCACTCAGACATGTTGAGCAACCGGCCAGTGTGGCCGAGCGGTTCTAGGCGCTTTAGAATGGAACCGCGCGACCGCTACGGCCGCAGGTTCGAATCCTGCCTCGGGTATAATTGTGTGTGATGTCCTTAGGTTAGTTGGGTTTAAGTAGTTCTAAGTTCTAGGGGACTGATGACCTCAGATGTTAAGTCCCATAGTGCTCAGAGCCATTTGAACCATGCTGAGCACATAGCTACGGAGTCGGACAATGTTTCTGCTGTGCAGTTTTAATCTGCCAGGAAGTTTCATATCAGCGCACACTCCGCTGCAGAGTGAAAATATCATTCTGGAAACATCCCCCAGCCTGTGGCTAAGCCATGTCTCCGCAATATCCTTTCTTTCAGGAGTGCTAGTTCTGCAAGTTTCGCAGGAGAGCGTCTGTAAAGTTTGGAAGGTAGCAGACGAGGTACTGGCAGAAGTAAAGTTGTGAGTACCGGTCGTGAGTCGTGCTTCGGTAGCTCAGATGGTAGAGCACTTGCCCGCGAAAGGCAAAGGTCCTGAGTTCGAGTCTCGGTCGGGCACACAATTTTAATCTGCCAGGAAGTTTCATATCAGCGCACACTCCGCTGCAGAGTGAAAATATCATTCTGGAATGTTTCTGCTCCTCATGAGAAGAAGGCCTCCGACACGCCCAACCGATTCGCCTCACATTTAGTAGGTCGCTTCTATACAACCTAAATTGTCTCTCTCAGATATTGCAGTATAACAGCCACTCGTTTTGGAGAAATCCACCACTAAACTTCATGACTCGTAACCTGTCGGTACTAGATAAGTGAAAATCGAGCATTTTTCAACATATATGGAGTCTGTAAACACTTATTTTCCTAGCAGTTGAGGAAAGAAACTTTTACGACTACCGCTTATGTACCCATGAGGTAAACGCCATTCAACGGAAGCGCCACTGGCTTGGCGACCAAGATCTCTGACCGCAGAGCAGATAACCGGTAATCGATTTCCCTATACATTACGAAGGTATTTCTCGCATTATTTTTTTTCCGTTTCGAAATTGATAAAAACAGGAAGGATAATAAGGTAAGTAAATCAATAAGGATTAACAACAAGGTAGGCAAATAAATTTCTCAGACGAATTTGATTGGTAAAGATTTAAAACTTTAATCCTGGTCACTTTACAATAGCTCTCTGTTACACGTAATCAATTTCCTTCGAACATCTAATGGGTGATACTGTCATATAAACATGTGAAGCAAATATGCTCCCAGCACCAAGAAAACCTAATGAATACAACATTGCGAGACTACATCGTTCCTTCCTAATATTCGGCGGAAAACAGACTTCGTATATATTTAAAAAAATTTCTTTTTCGTGAATTAATTTTGATACATACTGGTCGCGGTTGTGCAATTATCCCTGGGTTTCCAGAAGTAGACTGTCCTTCTAAAGCCTCGGAATAAAGTTTTTAACATTGCGATAAAAACCAACAACACATCGTTGGCACACAGGTGTACAGTTTGGGGGTATTGCATCTACCGTGCAAGTCAGATGACCCGTCATTTACGAGTATAAACTTTTTATAAAACGTGACGGTATTAGTTTGTCTACCCCAGGAATCCAGTCTCAGACAAAATGTATGGTTTCAAAATTTTCTCATGATATGTTTTGTAAACGAAATTTTTAATTTTCCTGGAATTGGAACAATTGACGTAAGCACTTTTAACGAGTCGGTTAAACGATCGGCATTTACTATATCCTGTACATCAAATTAATAACTAATTACAGAATGAGATTTTCACTCTGCAGCGGAGTGTGCGCTGATATGAAACTTTCTGACAGATTAAAACTGTGTGCCGGACCTTTGCCTTTCGCGGGCAAGTGCTCTACCAATTGAGCTACCCAAGCACGACTCACGCCCCGTCCTCAAAGCTTTACTTCTGCCAGTACCTCGTCTCCTACCTTCCAAACTTTACAGAAGCTCTCCTGCGAACCATGCAGGATTAGTACTCCTGAAAGAAAGGGTATTGCGGAGACATGGCTTAGCCACAGCCTAGGGGATGTTTCCAAAATGAGATTTTCACTCTGCAGCTGATATGAATGATATATGATGATGAAAAAAGCTCGTTTTTCAATTATCTGTCGGTCCCGTCAATTTAGGGTATATTGCACTTCATGAGCTTAATTTACTCAGAAGCGGGAGGATGTTATGCTTCAGCGTCTTCGAGACTTTCATTTTAGGTTGAACACAAGCGGCCTGCCAAATATGATCTGTATCAGTTGGCCGTGTCTAAGGCTCACCCAATGTCAGGCTAAATATTCATTTCGCCACGACACCGTATCATACTTCGATTGTTCCGGGTAGTTATAATTAAAGTGCAGCTGCTCACAGAGGTCCAGAGCATGCTGTAATTATCGTATGGCAGCGAAAATTGATAGATATTGTAATTCGTTAATGCAGGACTGATATACGCTCTAAAAAAAAAAAATACTTTTTTTGGCCACAAGTGCAAATCTGGCGCTGTACAGCATCTCGTCGACGTCTCTGGTGCTCATATTGAACAAACTGTGTAAGTGGTGGTTAATAATAACATCAACATTATGCCTTTCTCACTTGTTTGACATATTTTGCCCACTGCTCGTTCCTAATCCACTACATATGGAAACCTTTCTTACATTCACAGCGCCAGATTTCCACCTGGTGGCCAAAACTGGAACTAATATTTTTTCCAATGTAAATCAGTTCAGCATTAACGCATTAGGATATATACGAAGTTTCGCTGGCATACGATAATTACAGCCCACATTGGATGTCTGTGAGTAGATGCACTCTAATTATAACCATCCGGTACCTCGCCAAGGATGCACCAGCATGAGTATTATTATTATTATTATTATTATCGTTATCATCATCATCATCATCATCATTATCATCATAATCATCGTTCCTTCCAGAAGAAATATGAGCGATACAATTTTTCATAACGATTCAATTTTTTTTAGAAAGATCGGGAAAAAAATTCCGTGGCTACAGCACAGCAGTTGCAGACTGGTATACCAGTTGCGCTAACGCCACTGCTTGGCGGCTGACACATCGTATGCTATTCTACAGGTTATTAAAGTACCACACCTCGATTGGTCGAAAGAGCATTGTACCAGAGCAACATTTGTTAAGCCCAGTATGTAATACAATCCTATGGAAGACGAGTAGAATTGCTGCTCCAGTGGATGTACGCCTCCATTGCTGACCAGTCCGCCCCCGGTAGCTGAGTGGTCAGCGCGACAGAATGTCAATCCTAAGAGCCCGGGTTCGATTCTCGGCTGGGTCGGATATTTTCTCCGCTCAGGGACTGGGTGTTGTGTTGTCCTAATCATCATCATTTCATCCCCATCGACGCGCAAGTCGCCCAAGTGGCATCAAATCGAAAGACTTTCACTAGGCGAACGGTCTACCCGACGGGAGGCCCTCGTCACACGACAGTATTATTATTGCTGACCAAAGTGGCTCACCGTTGCTACTTTTCCTGTGATATTGAAAACTGTGATAAACTGACACATCCACTGGTCTACCGAGGACTATGGTGACTGATCCCCAACAGCACGTGATATCACAGAGCAGCTAGCGCGACGCAGCTTGTGGATCTCGCAGCGGGCGTGCGCCTGCTGCGGCAGCTGCGGCAGCCCGCAGCACACGCCAACCGCCGTGCTTTGCTTAACGCGGGTTTACCAGTTAGCTTCTACTCGACATGACGCGGGAGATGTTTGCCTTCAAATGAGGAGCCTGCAGCGCCTTTTACGTAAGCTGGCACTAAGGAAGCCACACCTGTGATCCAGATACCGTCTCTTCCAATGCAACACCATGTATGGACAAACGAAACTGCTGTTTTAATGCTATTCATTGATTACAATTTGGAACACACCCATCAAAAATGGTATTTTCTGAGTATGTAGACAAGTAAAAGAACATTAACTGACCTCGGGAAGCCTTTAGTAATGAGAAAAGTCGTTGACCATTATGAAGAAGGGAATATATAAATGTACTGAACGCTTTCAGACATTCATACAAAAAATTAAAAAAAAATTAAAAAAATAAGACAGCAGAAACATCTATTTTTCGAAGTCCGTTACAGCAATCGACAATGATTAGTAGATGAAGACTGCAAAATTTCAGTCATTTGTTTCAGCATTCATATTAACATTGCTATTCTTGTTCATATCTACAATCCAACAACTGTTTTGATACAGGTCTCCACGGTAGTCTTCCCTACATTTACATCTACAACTACATCTAAATCTTCATCTAATTAAATATTCTGCAAACCACTGCGATGTGCATGGCATAGCGTATTTTTCATTATATCAAGTATGAGGAGTTCTTCTAGTTATAGTTGGGTATGCTTAAATGACCGTGCAACAACCTTAGCTTTCCATTCTATGTGGTTTGTCCTGGTGGATTTTATGGCATTCGTTAGCAGTTCCAGAGACTTGTTTGAGGTTGACAGGCGATGCTAAATATTATGTGTTATAAAAAATTGACGGATGGCAGAACGTTGGGGGACCTAAGGGAAGGTCTACTGAATGGCTAAAGTAAAAAATTGTAATTATAGATGCTGTGTGGGACAACTGAATATGATATACTGGAGGCAAGAGAAATTGCTAGCAAGTTTCTTACAGTTAAGAAGCTCAGTGCTAAAACTTATGAGCTAACGCACAATAGTAGTATCAATAAAGTCATAGTACATGTTTCAGAGCAGAGGGTATCAGATATCTTCCTACAGTGGTCACTAGGTGAAGTGTCGCGGAAAGTAGGAACGGAGTTTCCAAAGATCCTTTGTGATACTATAGCAATCCCAGTGGTTTTAGCAGAAATTG
Organism: Schistocerca piceifrons; assembly: GCF_021461385.2. NCBI lineage: Eukaryota > Metazoa > Arthropoda > Insecta > Orthoptera > Acrididae > Schistocerca > Schistocerca piceifrons. The sequence continues at coordinate 690,875,094 of NC_060138.1, forward strand.
AGGCGCTTAGCCGACCGAGGGACAGGAAGGAAATTTTCAATACAAAAACCACTTGCTATCGGTGTTCATGACCGGGTCATATATGGCGTGAAAGTAAGTAACCGTAATGCAGGAAATGTGGGTGCATAGGGCACTCGAAACGCGAGTGTTGTCAAGAATCCATAGAGGACGAAATAGGTGTGTGTTAAGTGGTAATGCCATTCTGCCGTTAAAAAGAACCGGGGCTCCGTGACCAATGCGTGGCGCTCCCTGTAAACGTGAGCACGATTAAACTGTGTATTACAACAGTGGCCTAACGTTGCTTAAGCGGCTTATTAGGGAAAGGAAAACATGAATTTATAGTGGACACGAAACCACAGGTGTCAGTAGAGAGAATGGACATCGTGGAGCTACGAAGCTAGACCCGCCTCATTGCAGGTTGACCGGGGTACGTGGGAATAATGTACATACGCTGCGATCAGCGGTTTTGAATGTTTGGGCAGAAAAAGAGGAACTTCTAAGCTTGCGCGGTAAGCCCTACCACGAGGAGGCGTGATTTGTGACTGGACTCTGCTTAAGCATCACGCCAAAACTGAGCTCTGTTGACGCTCTGTGAAGCCCAGTGGGACATCGTTCTATTTGGGACAAACTACCAGAGGTGCCAGAATGCCGTAAGGTTTACATCATGACCAAGCCAGACCGCTTAAACTGCGAGTACGGCCACTGAAAGCCAATAAGCGAAGTATCACTATCTCAAGGAACAGGTAGCCGATTTTTCTGTGAATATTTTAAGTCTAATGGAGCCACTGAATGAAAGTGAGGATCTCGACAACGAGTTGTGTTAATGCACTGGAGGGAGGTAAGCGCACCAGATGTAGACGAAAAACTGCTCATAGCAAATGTAGATGGTTCAAATGGTTCAAATGGCTCTGAGCACTATGGGACTCAACTGCTGTGGTCATAAGTCCCCTAGAACTTAGAACTACTTAAACCTAACTAACCTAATTACAGCACACAACACCCAGCCATCACGAGGCAGAGAAAATCCCTGACCCCGCCGGGAATCGAACCCGGGAACCCGGGCGTGGGAAGCGAGAACGCTACCGCACGACCACGAGATGCGGGCAGCAAATGTAGAAGTTTTATGGGAAGAAGATTGGTCTGGTGAGATTTGGGCCCCAAGTTGAAGCAAGCCACCAGTTTAGTGGGTCCAAAATGGTCCAAATGGCTCTGAGCACTATGGGGCTTAACTGCTGTGGTCATCAGTCCCCTAGAACTTAGAACTACTTAAACCTAACTAACCTAAGGACATCACACACATCCATGCCCGAGGCAGGATTCGAACCTGCGACCGTAGCGGTTACGCGGCTCCAGACTGTAGTGCCTACAACCGCACGGCCACTCCGGCCGGCTAGTTTAGTGGGCTCAGGCAGAAAGGACGTGGAAGAATTGCTGGTAGAATACAAAGGTCCGTGAAACATGACTCGTTTTATGAGGGCAGACTTTGAAATCGCACGTCACTATAACATTCCCACCTGAGCCATTTTCATTTATCGGCGACTCCAGTAACACAGCGCAGAATCCCTACTGGGAATGAATTACCTGTATTTTGGATACCTTACCAGGTACCCTCACCTCCAACTTATGATAGAGGAGTTTATCAAGAAGCAGTTATGAGATGGGGAGACTGAAGAAAGTACTAGCCCGTCGAGTGAATTGGTAGTGATTGTATCAAAAAAGAGTGTTTGCGGAACGGGGGCCTGAATAAGTGGAGAATTACAGACGCATACCTTACCATCATCATACAGAATACGGAATGGAAATCTCCACTAAAAATAGCGTACAACATTCACAGGAGCTGATGGTTGCGTGCTCTTGTACTTATATCCTGGATGGTACGATGAACACGGCCAGGGCCTCTAGTGGCCTCCACCCTTTATGTTTTTGAAGGTAACTGCGTTGTTCCTAACACTTTTAGTATCCTTAAGAGCCAATTATTATTCTTCCAGCACTTTTCATCATGTGTAATCCAGCATATCTCTCGCAGAAGCGGTTCATCTACGCTGTCTATGACGCGGAACCTGTCACTAGGACTATGTCATCGCCAAATGCCTCACGTACTCCTCAGACAGTTTATACGACACGGCTATTTACCCGAATTTAGCTCTGTAGCAACTTTCAGAGCTGCCGAGGACGAAAATCACAGTAATCAGATTAGGTAGTGAATTTTCCTGAACAATACCTTCGATCCAGAAACCAATACGTTCCGTCATGCACGTTTTATTCACTGTTATTCACAGCTGTGGGAATTCTGTAGCTTCCTGAAGTCTGAGGCCCGGCCGAACGCCTGCACGCTGAGCTATTGCAGTAATACGTGACTCGTTTTATGAGGGCAGACTTTGAAATCGCACGTCACTGCAACATTCCCACCTGAGCCATTTTCATCTCAAACATTCTAGAATCTCTGAGAAGATCACTTTTCACATACACAGAATATCGTGTCCCTCGAGATGAACGGAAACAGTGTCGAAAATCTAGACATCCGAAGACGGGAAAAAACACCTTAAATGAGTAACAGCACAAATACTCCTAAAAGCATTTGTAAGATAATGATTGGTGGTAGTTAACTTTTGGAATACTTCAACAAAATATAGACCGGTGTTCGCCATCAACAAAAATATGTTAAATGTATTAAATGTAACTCAATTGAAAATAAAAATGTAAACTTTTGTTTAGGTTACGTACAGCGTCTTTCTTTCCAGAATCTCTGGATCCGCCTTTTGTTGATGCCTTCTTTTGGAAACTGGGAAACTGGTTGGAAACAGTGGCGTGCTGTGCTACTTCCGCAAATTTAAAAAGATTTCCACCCGTTTTTATCGCCATAAATCGACGTTCACCTCTGTATCTACATCTATACTCTGCAAACCACTGTGAAGTACATGGCAGAAGTTACGCTCCATTGTAACATTTGTTAGGGCTTTTCCCCGTTCCACTCACGTATGGAGTGTGGGAAGAATGATTGCTCAAATGTCTCTGTGCGTGCTGTAATTAATCCCCCTCTCTTCGCCATCCTTATGGGAACAATACATATGGAGGTCTAATATATACCTAGATTGAACACTTAAAGTTGGTTATAAAAACGTTCTAAGTAGGTTTTCACGCGATATTTTGCGTCTACCTGCAAGAATCTGCCAGTTCAATTCTTTCAGCACTTTCGTGACACACTCCCATGCGTCAAAAAAGCCTGCGAACATGGTTCCTACCCTTCTTTATATCCGTTTAATTTTTCCTGTTAGTCCTATCTGATAAGGATCCCAGGAACTTTTGCAATATTTTCGTATGGGTCGCTTGAGACTTGTAGACTGACTGTTTTTCTTATTATTCTACTAGTGAGCCGCATTCTGACAACTGCTTCACCTACGACTGAGCCGTGCTATTTCGTAGTCTTACAAATTGTTACACCCAGATGTTTATGAATTCAACCAATTCTAGTTGTGAATTACTGATATATAGTCATAGGATACTACGGTTTTTCGTTTGGTGAAGTGCACAGTTTTACGTTTATGAACATTTGAAGCACGTATACAGTCTTTGCGCCACTTTGAATTCTTATCAATATCTGACTGAATATTTTTGCACCTTCTTTTAGACAGTATTTAATCATACACTGACAGAATAAAAGCGTAACATCAAAAAATAATTAATGTAGAGCAATGCAATTTAGGGAATACATGTGTCTAGGTAACATATTTAAGTGATTAAAACTGCAGGATAACGAGTAATGTAAGCCTGAAATATTCCTCTGCATATGTGAAGTACTGGTACATTAATAACCGGTGAAACCACTAGAATGTTGAATGTAAACATGCGTCCATTTTATTGTGAAGATGCTGGATGACAGTTTGTGGGATGTGGAATTGCATATGATCGATATTTTCGGAATGCATGCTAGTTGGCTTAAGGTGGTCATTCTGTTGGAGACACAGGTGAATCTCGTCATAGTGACGTTCCGTGGAATCACGGCGCAAATCAGGAATCATTTTATATGTGAAATATGGGGCTAGGTACTCGTTTACTTACATAATAACTTTAAAATAGCAGAGTTTCTTAGTCTTTTTACCAAAAATAGTAATTATCATCTTTCTAAAACGCATTTTAACGCAAATTTTTTGTTGTTGTTGCGGTCTTCAATCTGAAAACTGGTTTGATGCAGCTCTCCACGCTACTGAATTCTGTGCAAGCCCCCTTCATCTCCGAATACCTACTGCAACCTACATCCTTCCGAATCTGCTTACTGTACTCATCTCTTGGTCTCCCTCTACGATTTTACCACTCGCTCTCCACCGCTCCACACACATACGCAGTTTCCTCCAGTATTAAATTGGTGACCCTTTGCTCTTTCAGAATGTGCCCTAGTAACCGTGCCCAACTTTCAATCAAGTTGCGATACAAATTTCTTTTTTTTTTCGTAATGCTGTTAAGTACCTCCTCATTATTTACGTGATCCACATATCTAATCTTCAGCGTTATTCTGCAGCACCACATTTCAAACGACGCTACACTTAAAAATGTAACACTGAAGCACACAGTAATAATCTAAATTTATTTTCATTCAGTCATGTACATCCTAATTAACCTCTGGATCATCTACACAGGAAAAATCTTGTGGTACTATAGTCAGTCCAGTTTCCGTTACGGGTTTCTTTGTATGCAAATCCTTTGTAGTTGAAGTGTTCTCGCTAGGTGCTTGACATTCTTATGAACTGTTACACTGTTTCGGAGAGAAATGTTTAACTGTCGACTGAGTGGTCTTCTTTGCCAGTTTATTATACAACTTTTTTGTAACATTTAATAGAATGGGCAACTTCTGTTTCCACCATTGCACTCCTTATTTCTTCAGGTAGATATTCAAAACTGTCAGTGCAGCGCCTGTCATTACGAAGGCCTCTTCGTTGGCAGGTCTGTAACAGGCTGAAGTTCCTCGACTTTGTTTCTTCTTTATTATTGTTCTCGTTGAAAACTATAAAATTTTCTAATAATTTTTGTAAACATCATTGAAAGAACAGCTATGTAAATTGAATATTAAAAAAATTAAAACGGTCCTCATCGCAATAATTTATTGAAATGATGACGGGGTTTAAGTCACTTTAAGCCCAGCTTCAGGCCAACTTCAGTCTTGTCATCTAACAAACTGAAACAGAATTAAAAATAATGAAATGAAAATATACCCAATGGTGGCACGTCAAGATTGTGAACGTAGCAGATACCGTATGTTGAGAAACGAACGTCAACTTCTGGATAGCGTGGTAAGCTACGGGTTAACTAGGAGAGGCTCCACCCACTACCTTCCCCATGACATCAACAGCAACCAGTAGGGTGCACAGTAAGTAAAGACGTTACAAAAGTAATGTACATAAAAGTAGTAGCACAAAATTGTAAAAAAGAGTAAAATCTGAGATAAATAACATCATAAAATAATTGCTCGAGGGAGAAATTAACAGAAGCAAAGTTAGAGACAGTAAGCCAATAGCAATTCTAAGAACGGGGTCTGCCCTCTATGTGCAGTTCTTGAACTCGGCATTGCGTAGAGCGTAATCACAGAAAAGATAAACTAAGGAGACGTATTTGCTTGCCATAGAGACGGTGTGAAGAGTGTCGATATGAACCGTCTGAAGCGTCCCGATCAGAGCCATAATCAGCCACTAGCCACTGCTACATGTTGGCATAGAATGGCAGATACGAAGATCCACTAGTGTCTGTCATACGCCACTAGTAATCATGGCAATGTGTACATCATGATGAATCACCAGCAAAACAAATATAACTATAGACGGCATTTGGGACCTTGGAAAAATGAAGGTTGAAGAATGTTGCCTAACAGTGTTGGTCACAAAATAATAGACCTCAGACTTAGTAAACACAATTAAAGAGGATACGATTGGACGTGAATGTATGCACATAATCACACCCGGTGACGCACACACCACGTGTACGCCAGTCACGTGATCCACACTGGTTCAGAGCGTAGCGCCGGCTGTGTCAGTGTGATTGGAGGAGTGCAAAAGTGGACGATGGTACTCAGACTGGAGTTGCGGATTTCGTTGTGGAAAGTTACGTAACAACGAAGTCGTCGACAATGTCGTCAGACAGGGTTTGTTTTGAACAAGTAAAAAAAAAAATCCGTTAAGTGCCCGCACACTGGAAAATGCAGCTGCTGTTTACCAGAAAGTGCTTCAGAGTCCTACCAAATCAATCCGACGCCTGTCGCAAAAGACCGGCGTATCACGTCGATCATGCGGACAGTTACTCCACCAGGACCTGCAGTCTTGTCGCGGCCCTAGATGGCCACCCAGGTCATCCAGTCTGTCAGTGTGCGATTACTTTGTGTGGGGAGACCTCAGTTCTAAGGTTAATCGCAACAACTCTCTCAGTCTTCAAGAATTGGAACAGAACATTTCGGATGACACTGCAGCGATTCGAGCAGTTCAACTTCGATCCGCCTTCAACAACTTACTGACCAGGGCCCAAAATTTCCAAGAGATGAATGGTGGTCACTTTCAACATCTGCTATAGTAAGGTTAGTAATGAACTTCTTTTCCTCTGCTGTGTTTCTTCATACCATGGAACACTGTTCTTTGGGCCACTTCTGTTTACCTAACCCTGTATGAAAACAACAATTATGATCGTAATACTAATACTGCTTAACGAAACACCATTGGATGAAATAGGTAATTAAAGGTGTAGGTAATTAAAGGTGTATGACAAAATAAGTACAGGATGATAAAAATGTTAACTGAAATGATATAAGCGAAGTATTCTCTTTAAAAACCTTAAGAAAGTTGTCAGTTGTTAAAGAAACAAACGAACAGGTAAATTCTACAAGTCATCAAAGAGATCAAAAAACTATTTTTCACTAAGATATAATTGTTCATTCCTTAAGGATGACGGCTTATTTTTTTGATTTGCACAAATTTCTATCACTTCCAAAGTATTTAAAAAGAGTCCTTTTAGGGCAATATAGAGAATTTGTAAATTATTGTGAATGGAAACTTCGGTGGTGCCTGATTTGTACTCTCTAAACCGAATGGGCAAATTGTGGCCCATCTGTCCGACATATTGTTTATCACAGTCATGACAAAGAATTTTATAGACGTCAGCATTTAAATATTTACTTTTACCTTTACCAACAGTGTGTTTGAGCCTGTTCTGTAAGAGATTCCCGGCAGGTATAGCTAAGATCAGTTCAGTGCTTTTAAATAATTTATTTATTTTATTGGAAATACGCTTTAGTAAATTTTCGGTTGAAACTTTCGAAATGATCATGTGACTGTTGTAACTTATTGAATAAAAAATGGACTTCATTAGTATTATAGCCGTTGGCTTTAGCAACCTATTTAAGAATGGTTATGTCTTTTTGAATTTCGTCAGACGTAAGGCATAATTTTAATGTTGTATGTACCACCGATTGGAAAAAAATGTATATTTAAAAGAATGGCGAGAAGTAGCATTAAAGATGATATCTGTCGCAGTTGGCTTTCTATAAATGGCAAAGCAATGTTTGCGTTCACGATCTCCACCTGCCAGCATTTGGTTCATTACGTGATCAAAAGTATACGGACACGCCCAAAAACATCCGTTTTTCATGTTAGGTGCATTGTGCTGCCACTAGGGAAAGAAGAAATTTATGGGACAACTCCACGAAAAGAAGGGATCGATTGATAGAACATATCTTAAGGCAACAAGGACTCGTCAATTAGCTAATCAACGGATGTGTGTGGGAGTGGGGAAGGTGGGGGGATGTAAAAATTGTACAGCGAGAGAGGGAGGAAGGAGGGAGGAAGGAGGGAGGGAGGGAAGGAGGGACGGAGGGAGGGGGAGGGGGAGGGAGAGAGAGGGGGAGGAGGAGAGGGAGGGAGGGGGAGGGAGAGGGGGAGAGGGATGGTGGGTGGGTGGGTAGGTGGGTAGGTGGGGGAAGGAGGGATTGAGGGAGGGAGGGAGTGTGGTAGGGTGTGTGGGAGGGTGGGTGGGACTGAGAATACGGATGAATACAGTAAACAGGTTGAAATGGACGTATGTTACAGTAGTTATTCGTAGGTGAAGAGGCTTGCACGGGCTTGAGCAGCTTGGAGAACTGTTTCAAACCTGTCTTCGGACTGAAGACCACAACACCAAAAACACTACTAAATAATTTACAAGAAAATGTTTCCTCAGGATGTCAAGTTTAGGGCGTTTTAGTGGGGGGATGCTGAATATATTTAAGCAGTGGTTGTAAGGATAATTTTAGACTGAAATGCCCATTCGAATATGGCCAAGTTTTCTGTTGCTGTGGAGATACAGCTGCTCAAAGATGATGGACACGTCCACAAGAGCAGATCCTGAGACATCCAGACGGTGGAGTGCAATTCTACAGCGACTACGTTTTCGTTGATAATTTCTCATCGCTGATAAATTCATCGATAGAGTTCACTTCATGAGCGGCCGCTTTAAAAATCCCATAGTTCACATTAGAGAAGTGAGAAATATACACTGTGTGGATAATTTTTCGGTGTTACTTCTCAGTAAATACATGATGCGCTAAGATGAACAATCGTTAAATTAGATGTGTTGTCTTACCGAAACATCTTACAGGGCTCACGGGTGTAGAAATGCTGCTAAACGAGTTGCAATTGACCGAGAAACTGTACATTCTTTTATCCCGACACCACCTACATTAAATCTTGCTTTGCCTGACCACTGGTCACTAAAGTCACCACGTCTTAGTATGTTTTTGTCTTATCGATCGTTAGAAAGAGAAGTCAAAAAATTAAAAACGAAACACAAGATAAGGAACAGTAGCATAGTGAATGGTGCAATCCTCATAAAAGTACACCAGCAAATCCCCAGTACAACTACACGAAATATTACAAAGGATAAAAAAAAGCAAAATTAAACGCATTGTGTGATTTCTTCTGGAACTTCATGTAGACGTAGTGAATTATTGGTATGTTTTTACATAAATGTAATGCAGCAAAAATTTATTTAGGTGTTCTTGAAAATTCCATGGAGATTTTTTTTACGCAATTTAGACGAAGCACCTAAAACTAGAGATGAGTTGCTTGTGCTTTTCAGAAGTTTCTATTCTTCTTCAAATACAATGTATAAATCATGTTTATGATTTATCAATCGTCACTACGAAGTTCTTTGGCAATGAAGTTTAGTTATTAAATCGAGTCAAAGTTGAAGCGAGAACGTTGTAAGTATGAATCAACATCAAGTCGCAGTTTTCTCTCTGTTCTGTCGTCATGTTAAATTATCTACTTAGGGTGTTTCACTTGAAGTTACCACTTCGAAGAAATCTTCAAGGTCAAGATCAGTTCTTAAGAAAATCGCGTTCAGTAACTGTGAAAATCATTGTATTTCGCACTCTTTAGCCATCCATCCCAAGTTTCCGTTCGTGGACACAATCAATGGTCGATATGAAATCGTTTACGGTGTATCACAACTTGTAATTGGGGACATTTTTGATATTTTCTGAAATTCGTTTTGCACTGCTATGTGTTGCGTGTTTGCTGTAGGAGAGTTAGACTTTCAGGACCCGCGCGCGGCAGCAGTTTTCTCCGCATGTAATCAGCGTCCTCCCCTCGCAGTTTATTCCCCCTAATGTCGCACACGTGGGCAGCACAACTGAGCCCGCACCGGTGCGCTATTTCTCTCACTCGCAGGCCTTGTTGGATGAGGCGCTGCAGGCTCTCTGTAAAAGATTTACGGAGCAGTCGCAGAAACCTAAAACTGTCAGCGAGAGCCCAATAAAGTAAGATAAGTTGTTGTATTGTCGAGACGCATGCTTAATTGAAAATAGTGAATTATTGAAGGAAGCTCAGTAGCTAGTTCAACTAGACAAACGTAGACAACAGTGAGGAATAAGAATAAGGGATTGCAAACATAGCAGCATTTCTAGTAACTACAGCGAACTCCGAAGATTAACAGTATGTACGGCACGTAGCACAGAAGGGAAGTAATCAGTCTCTTGAAAAAATAGTTTAAGCAACTGACGATCTCAATGGGAAAACAATGTCGCAAAACTGTGGACGAACTTGCTCAGAAAAGTAACTTCAAAACTCAACTACCAGAAAGGAAGTTAGAATTACAGTATTCCGACAGTGAAAGAAGAATAGTATTCCCTTTGCGAATTAGCTACAGAAGTGTATAAAAATGATGAAGCTTTTAACGAGAGCCTAAAAGTGCGATGTCTTCAAAGTTCGTCTTGCCTACAATTCCAGGTTTCCGTATCGTGTCGCAGTGGTTCCGGGCGTTCTTCCCGAGGTGTGTTGCTGAATTCCTCTTCTCTTAACTGTCTAGTGCGGGTCGAATTGTCCTTTCTGCTAACTAGGGTGCTTCGGAAGACGATGTGATGCCGCAGACGTGCCTATGACTTTTCTTCTAACTGAACTTCTGGTTATGGATACTAACAAAATTAAGATGTAAAGAGCATAAATAAAATTGCTCGTTCTTGAGCATCACCTTCTCATCATGCGAGGAAAATAATAAGTAAACAAATAAATAAACGATAAATCTTGTTCTGAGACATTTCCAGTTCTTACACATGTCAGGTACATATCGCACTACCGCGTATAAGCACTTCCACTATATATCGAACTTTTACTGTCATAATATGGTGTATAGTGAAACGGACCTCAGTCTCGTTCCAAATGTTCAGATGTGTGTGAAATCTTATGCGACTTAACTGCTAAGGTCATCAGTCCCTAAGCTTACACACTACGTAACCTAAATTATCCTAAGGACAAATTAACTGCTAAGGTCATCAGTTCCTAAGCTTACACACTACGTAACCTAAATTATCCTAAGGATAATAACTGCTAAGGTCATCAGTCCCTAAGCTTACACACTACGTAACCTAAATTATCCAAAGGACAAACACACGCACCCATGGCCGAGGGAACCTCAGTCTGGTGGCAACGTACAAATAAGAAAGTTTCGGAACACTTTTTTATATTTCGGATGTTTCTTCAGATTGTAACGTTGTTCCTCAATTGAAAGGGTAGGTTGACAGTTTTTCGCATTACGATGTAGTAAGCGCAGTGTCCGAGGAGCCAGACACTGTTTTTCGCTATTGCAAACAAATGCCAATTTGATAATAAGACATCTTCAACATTAATCGCTTTCCTTATCGTTCTGTTGATACTCGCGAGCTTTTCTCTCGTCCAGTTCCAGATCAGTATCCTCTCACTACAAACAAAAGTATGCGCCAGGGTGTCGAAAAATTGACAATGATTGCAGTAGGGATGAGAGCGTAGGTCAATGATCATTTCAGTAAGAATGTCATACCATGCTGAAGTATATTTGACGTGAGGATGGGGTTGGTGATTTTAGTCCAGATCTGTTTCCAGTTTTTATCAGCATCTTTCTTTTCAGTTTGATTCCGCTGCTGTTGGTTTATCATTCTAAGATAAACTGAAGAAGTTGCGAACTGTTGAGATGGCTAGGGCAGATAGCTGATTTCCATATAATATTCGCGGACGTGTCTCAAGGAGGCACTGACGTGTCCTACGTTGATTGGTGACCCGACATCCTCAGGTTTTAATGTGACGAATAAGGTCTTGAACACTCCAGTCTGATTGCTGCGGGCTATTTTTGATTTTACATAGAGAAAGGTAGCGAGGCACTGCGTCCAAACATCATTCGTACCTAAGCCGCCAGCCTGTCAGGCAGATGTTATTGTTAGAACAGAGGTTCTGAAGATATTTCCTCTCCACACATACTAATATAGTGCGACAAGGATACTTTGAGCAATAACACGAGACATCGGTAATAAGGCAGCAGTGTGATAGACTGTATTACGCACACATGTGTATGCTTGTGCCCGGGAACGAAGATGGATCCAAGAATCTACCAGGCCTAGTCCATTTGTCAAAAGATGTAATTTCTTACAAAAGCTAAAATTCGGGCACTCATCTCCTCGAAGCAATACGCAATTAAAACTTCCACCTAAAATTATGTTAACTCTGACAATTGTTATTTCTCCTGTAAAAAATTCGCTTTTGGCACGTCTGCCATAGGACGGAGTTGGGGCATACACACTGAAGAGCCAAAGAAACTGCTACATCTGCCTAATATTATGTAGGGCCCCCGTGAACACGCAGAAGTGCCGCGACACGATGTGGCATGGACTCGACTAATGTATGAAGTAGTGATGGAGAGAACTGACACCATGAATCGTGCAGTGCTGTCCATAAATCCGTAAAAGTATGAGGGGGTGGAGATCTCTTCTGAACAGCACGTTGCAAGGCACCCCAGATATGCTCAATAATGTTCATGTCCGGGGAGTCTGGTGACCAGCGGAAGTGTTTAAACTCGGAAGATTGTTTCTGGAGCCACTCTGTAGCAATTCTGGACTTGTGGGGTGTGGAATTGTCCTGCTGGAATTGTCCAAGTCCGTCGAAATGCGCAATGGACATGAATGGAATCAGGTGATCAGATAGGATGATTACGTATGTGTCACCTGTCAGTCGTATCTCGATGTATATCAGTGGTCCCATATCACTGCAGCTGCACACGCCCACGCCAAAACAGAGCCTCCACCAGCTTGAACAGTCCCCTGCCGACATGCAGGGTCCATGGATTTATGTGGTTGTCTCCATAACCGAACAAGTCCATCCGCTCGATATAATTTGAAACGACCAGGCAACATGTTTCCAGTCATCAACAGCCCAATGTCGGTGTTGAATGGCCCGGGTGAGGCGTAAAGCTTTGTGTCGTGCAGTCATCACGGGTACATGAGTGGCCTTCGGCTCCGAAGGCCCATATCGATGACGTTTCGGTGAATAGTTCGCACGCTGACGCTTATTGATGGCCCAGCAGATCTGCAGCAATTTGCGGAAGGTTATGCACTTTTGTCACGCTGAACTATTCTCTTCAGTCCTCGTTGGTTCCGTTCTTGCAGGAAGTTTTTCCGGCTGTAGCGATCTCGGAAATTTTATGTTTTACCGGATTCCTAATAGCCACAATACACTCGTAGAATGGTCGTACGGGAAAATCCCCACTTCATCGCTACCTCGGAGGTGCTATGTCCCAACGCTCGTGCGCGGACTATAACACCACGTTCAGATTCACTTAAATCTTGATAACCTGCCACTGTAGCAGCAGTAACCGATCTAGCAACAGACACTTACTGTCTTATATAGGCGTTGCCGACCGCAGTGCCGTATTCTGCCTGTTTACGTATATCTGTATTTGAATGCGCATGCCTATACCAGTTGGCGCTTCTGTGGCTAAAAGCAAATCGTGCAACTTCGCCGTAATTTCTCATCCAGATTCAAGTATAGTTTCAACTTCAGATTGTATGCCTACTTTATGTATCGTGACCGTCCCACATTCGTACCCTAGCTTCACAATGGATTCATATCCGTTGATAATTGCTGTTTTATTTAAAACCACTTCTTGAAGCACGGATACATCGATGTCTGCAGTCTACAAGTAATCCCGTAGACTTTTCCACTTTATGTCAGGTCCAATGCTGTTACGTTGATTGTCGCTATCTTGTACGTTTGCGTCATCTTAGAGGATTCTACTACTGATCAACATCCCCCGATCACGAAGTGTTTGTCTCGGACACATTTACATAGGTTCCTCTGAACGGCTGTCGACATTCATGGAGATTTGTTGCTCTTGTGGTTGACATTGACTTATCTCCTTTCTTCTAGTGTCAACCTCTTACGGAGTGTTTTTCTTAAGGATCTTCTTCGTGTGTGCCAGTTTCCTTCTGAGCTCTTGGGACTCTTCTGCGCTCTGCTTCCGAACTGCTCGTTTATTTTTTGAGGCGTCTCTCTTGGATTGGTTTTGCCGCCAGGTATTGAATCACAATGCGACGAGGTACTGCCGCTTCTCTCGCGAATTTTCTCCTTGCTGGGAGCCGAAACTAACAACACAGACGTTACTTTTGTTTTGACGGGAACCATACTTCCGACTGAACCTGGGTGTGGAGCCGGTCAGCATGAATCTCTTCTCGGGGTTGCACCTGTTTATTACCCGTCCCGTCAGGCGGATTTTCCTGCCCATGGTCGTCGTGATCCACCGTCTCTTCCTGTTTACTGGTTTCCTCAGCGGAGGTTTCCGACTGTTGAGTGATGTTGTTGACATGCTGGCTAAGTTCCGAAGCAGCCGCTGTTGCAACTCGACAACGGCGGGTCTGCTAGCACCTGAGCATACGTCACCCTGTCGGCCGCGTCGCTGCCTTCCGTACAGGGGAGGATGCGAGAATCTCTGAGTTGTGGTTTAATGTGTGGGCACATGGGTTTCACATGCTCGGTGGCCCCACAGGTAACACACGTTCTAGATTGACCTTCATAAACTACTAGAAGAATGCTGAAGATTAGATGGGTAGATCACATAACTAATGAGGAGGTACTGAATAGCATTGGGGAGAAGAGGAGTTTGTGGCACAACTTGACCAGAAGAAGGGATCGGTTGGTAGGACATGTTCTGAGGCATCAAGGGATCACCAATTTAGTATTGGAGGGCAGCATGGAGGGTAAAAATCGTAGGGGGAGACCAAGAGATGAATACACTAAGCAGATTCAGAAGGATGTAGGTTGCAGTAGGTACTGGGAGATGAAGAAGCTTGCACAGGATAGAGTAGCATGGAGAGCTGCATCAAACCAGTCTCAGGACTGAAGACCACAACAACAACAACAAACTACTAGTATCTTCAATCCGCGCGCCACTATAAAGGGCGGTATATGCCTATTCGTATCAATGTGGACATTCCTCGCACCGTTGTCAACACTGAAGTGTCGTGATGCCCGCCACTTTTCACAATGTATCTCTATTATCGACCCGAACGATTCAAGAGTATGTTTGATTGTTCGAACTCCTTTTCGAATGGTAAATTAAATATGCGAACTGTCGCACCCTAACCCAGCATAATTAATGCCGACATTCAGTACTTCCCCTTCCAAAGTACGAAAATTCCGAGGAACCTTTTGTTTTCATCATGACTCTGTGACACACTTCATCGACTGTTAGACAAATATACAAAGAATTCCCTAAGAAATCTTACTGTAAACCTTTAACGTCGCCTTCTTGTAAACTTAAATCACTGAAACGCGACTCGTCAATATCAAGCACGTTAGGTCGTTCACAGCCAAATGGAAAGACAACTTTTAGGTTGTAGTACAGTATATACTTGTAGAACTGCATTCACTGATTCCAAATGCTCTAGATAATAGCGAACGCGCGCAGCGGGAGCTGCCACACCGAACACAGCACACACGTCCGACGGCTGTGGCGGTTCGGCCGCGACTGCCCTGACACAGCAGCCAGTGCAACGGTACGGACTACCCTAGCACGCCTCCCGTCAAACCCGAGTTCTCAACTTATCTACGCACCACTAACGTAGGGAACCCTTGCCCATTTTTCTTAATTACTCACCGCATTTCTCTGATTCCAGCAGGAGTTCGAGTCTGTTGTTCATCTGCAGTGAAGAGATCATTGGCCGTCTCGCTTTAATTGTACATATACGCGGGAATCGGCGAAATACCGCGAGTGATAAGGATAATGGGCAAGCGGCACTACATTAGTAATGTGTGGATAAGTTGAGAATTTGGGTCTAACGAGAGGCTTTCTAGGATAGGCCGGGCAGTTGCCATGACCTCTGTGACCGGATGACTTAATGGTCAGATCATCGGCCTAGAAAGCAGTAGACCCGCTTCGAATCCCAGTCCGGCACAAATATTCAACTTTCTCCATTTATCCAATCAATGCCCACTTGCAGTCAATGTCTGTAATTCCTTTGCGTATCAATAAGAATTTAACGCGGCCCATGAGAGAAGCTCGTCCTGCATTTTCGAAAGAGGAACAAAGATTCTAGGGAGTTCTACTCCCATCTTTTCTGTGCTATGGTGGGTTCTAAGGAGCAAGTGTGGCTGGTCTGATATACATTGAGAAAGAGACTGATTGATGATTATTGTATCTGAAAACCTATAGTGAAAATTGCTTCCTGCAATTCTACGTGCGGATATCTTTGGTCACGTAGTACGTCTATTTTCAGTGTTTATGCTTCACTTTTTCGCCGATACCTGTGTAAGGAAAACAGAACAACTTACCTATTGTTAGAGGAATTTCGCCGTGGACCATCAATGAACAGAGTCTCGCAGTATATCGGTATCTTATAGCGTTGTATATTTTATAATAATGCTCATTTGTAATTTTGTTTATATAACAATTACCTTCAGGTGCTACCGATTTAGCAGGCCCACGTAAAATATAAAGTGAATCTAGGAAACCTTGCTGATGGAGCTTTTGCTACAAGAAAGGTACCTGAAATAAGAACCTATAGACATGAAATACAAGTAGTCTATCAACGTTTATTCATAAAATATAACAACGGAAAAATGCTTCTGTTGAAGCACAAGAATTGTGAATATGTTCCTCTGTAAAAGACTCGGATAGAAAAGAGGGGAACCAGCTGCCTCAGTTCTCATTCCGCCTTCTTTACCAGAAGTTTTGACGTGCGAACATATTCGCGCTCTTGTAACACAATATGTTATACACAGAAGCGCCAACGAAACTGATATAGGCATGCGTATTCAGATACATGTAAACAAGCAGAATACGGCGCTGCGGTCGGCAACGCCTACTAAGACAAGAAGAGGCTGTCCGCCCTCGGTAGCTGAGTGATCAGCGCGACAGAATGTCAGTCCTATGGGGTCCGGGTTCGATTCCCGGCTGGGTCGGAGATTTTTCTCCGCTCAAGCATTGGGTGTTGTGTTGTCCTTATCGTTATCATTTCATCCCCATCGACGCGCAAGTTGCCGAAGTGGCGTCTGATCGAAAGACTTGCACCCGGCGAACGGTCTAGCCGACGGGAGACCCTAGTCACACGACATTTACATTTACATTTTACAACAAGAGTCTGGCACAGTTGTTAGATCGGTTACTGCAGCTACGATGGTAGGTTATCAAGATTTAAGTGAGTTGGAACGAGCGATGCGACACAGCATCTCCGAGGCAGCGATGAATTGGGATTTTCCCGTACGACCAGTTCACGACTGTACCATGTACCATGAATATCAGGAATCCCGTAAAGGTCTGTCATCGCTGCGGCCGGAAAAAGACCCTGCAAGAAAGGGACCAACGACTACTGAAGAGAATGGTTCAACGTGAGAGAAGTGCAACCCCTCCACAAATTGATGCAGATTTCATTGCTGAGCCATTCAAAGAAACATCATCGATATGGGCTTTCAGAGCAGAAGGCCCAAGAGTGTACCCTTGATGACTGCACGACACAAAGCTTTACCCCTCGTCTGTGCCCGTCAACACCGACATTGGGGTTGATGACTGGAAACATGTTGCCTGGTCGGAGGAGTCTCGTTTCAAATTGTATCGAGCGGATGGACGTGTACGCGTGTGGAGACGACCTCATGAATCCAAGCAGCAGACTTCAAGCTGACGGAGGCTCTGTAATGATGTGGGACGTGTGCAGTTGGCGTGATATGGGACCCGTGATACATCTAGAGACGACTCTCACAGGTGACACGTACGTTAGCATTCTATCTGATCACCTGCATCCATTCATGTCTGTTGTGCATTCCGACGGATTTGGGCAATTTTAGCAGGAATATGCGACACCCTACACATCCAGAATGCTACAGAATGGCTTCGGGTACACTCTTCTGAGTTTAGACCCTTCCGTTGGCCACCAAACACCCCAGACATGAACACTATTGAGGATATCAGGGAAGCCTTGTAATGTGCTGTTCAGAAGAGATCTCCACCCCCTCGTACTCTTACAGATTGATGGACAGTCGTGCAGGACTGTATTCCAGCACTACTTCAGACATCAGTCGAGTCCATGCCTCGTCATGTTGCGACGCTTCTGCGTGCTCGCGGGGGTCCTAGACGATATTAGGAAGGTGTACCACTTTCTTTGGCTCTTCAGCGTAAATGCTTTCACCCAGTTTCGCTTCATGTTCAGCATCTTTCTGTAACTGTCACCATCACCATCTAAATACGCCTTTCTCACTCCACATCCTTTTTCTTTGTACTCCAAGGCCACTGTCTTATCTCTCAAGTATAGTGCCTCGTTCTGTGTTTATTTCCTACTGCGACTGTCTCTACCATACCCCAGCAGATAAAAAATTCTGGGGGGGGGGGGGGGGGGGGGTGGGCGGGTTCAGGTCATTTTATCCCCTTTACCCACGTGTTTAAAAATTCGGTCCGAAATGTGCCCTCTCTTATGCCTACGTGTTAAAGTACACCGATCTAGGGGGTCCAGACTCCACTAACCTATGTATAGTTTTCATTCATCTGCATATTTCATTTCCACTGTCTCTCACTCTTTTGCTCCCACTGCTTCTATTTAGTCATTTTTCTCTTTTACTACCACTGTCTCTCACTGACCATCAACATCTCCTCTCTCTTTGCCTCCCAATGTTATTGGCTTCATCCATCTCTCTCTCTTTTCACTGCCATTTTCTGCCAGCACCACTGCCTCATCTCTCTTTCTTTCCCGTAGGCACCGACTCCTCTCTCTTACACCGTCGCTGTTTCTCTGTTACTCTGTTTCAGTATCAAAAAGCGCAGGCCAAAATTTTTGGTGGGGAAGGCAGAATGAGGATTGAGACAGCTGGTTGCTCACATTTCTGTCAGAGTTTTTTAAAGAGGAATATACGTGCCTTTTTTATATTCCGACAGGAGCGTTTTTCTGCTTTTCCTTGGTACAGTAGAGTGTGCTGGTTATATAAAACGTTTTCTATAGGCCAGTAAAGTTTTATGAGATTATTTATCTGCTTCGACACATTCATATACTTCAACACAAAAAACAACATATAACCACGGATAATATAAGATTAACACATTTTTTCTGGATACTTTGCTCATTGATCGCAATTCATCGAAAACACTCGGCTTATGATTTGTATCTTAAAAGAGTAAAAATGTTATCAGAAATATTTTACTGAATCAGCACTCATTCCAATTTTAAATAAGTTTTGGGGATCGTTTTACTTTGTTTGCAGTTATGCCAGATCCTTTTTAGCCCATTTTTTGTCACTTCAATACCACTTTGGACACAACTGTACGGGCATGAAGTGTTCATTACACAGAGACAGCGCGTCATAAGGTTTTTATTGGCAAAAAATGCTGACTAACAATATAGGTTGGTGACCTCAGAACTCTTGCAATGACCCTAGAACCCTTACCATATATTCACTACGTGAATAAATATTGCATTTATGCCTCAGAACGGATTTCATGTACGTATTTTACTACCATAAGTACGGTAATTTTGAACCTCTGGGTATTGATAACGGATAATTGTATCGAAAAATGTTACACAGTTCATCTAGACCAGGGCCGGCCAAACGCTGCACAGTGTGCAGACGTGCGTAAGTGCTGCACATGTGCACACGTGTGCGACAACGAGTGACAGCGACATCTGTTATTAGTCATGTGTCCTAAATGAACGGCGGCAGCTCCACTTCCCTGTTTATGTGGTACAAGCAAGAGCGCAACATACCCAGTCTCGTTTACCCCTGGTAACCGTAACCCTAACAGAGAAGTACTGAGAAATGGCAGGTACTGTGAAAAAGCAAAGGACGGGAGATCTATGTTCTCAGTCTTTTAAAAATGACTGGGAACTGCAATTTATTGTCCGGAGCTCGTGGTCGTGCGGTAGCGTTCTCGCTTCCCATGCCCAGGTTCCCGGGTTCGGTTCCCGGCAGGGTCAGGGATTTTCTCTGCCTCGTGATGACTGGGTGTTGTGTGCTGTCCTTAGGTTAGTTAGGTTTAAGTAGTTCTAGGGGACTGATGACCATAGATGTTAAGTCCCATAGTGCTCAGAGCCATTTGAACCATTTTTGCAATTTATTTTTGTAACCGTTGGTGAAAACTCACAGTGTTTGGTATGCCGCCGAATAATAGGCGGCCAGCGTAAGTTTTCAATTGAAAGACACTACAATACATATCACAAAGACGAGTGTAGTGTACTCAACAGTGAAGAACGGCAAGCAAAATTAAATGTCCTTAAGAAAATGGATGAGACACATCAACCCGATTATCATTTCTCATTACCAATGATAAGCGTGTTTGGATTTATTCCTATCATAATTAAAAATTATTGTTTACTAACTGTGCATTATTGCCTCATTCTGCTCCATGTTACATTATTATCAGGAAAGTTGGTCATTAAACCGATTGTTCCAATGTATACTTACATTTAGGTATTTTTTAATGTGTGAAGGCTACGCTCAGCTGAAGTCGATAAAACGTAACATTCATCTAATTGTCGGTTATTACGCAGATTTCAGACGGAACTGATGAAAGATGTAGCAATAATGGTATTGAAATAATAGGTGATCATCGAGAGGTCTGCGGTTATCATTCAGTTCAGAGGTCAGTGAGACAGAAATTATGTGGGTGTAACTGAGGGCACCGAGAATTAGTTATAGGGAACCCTGCATTAGTTTAATGTTATCTGAAGTCATGAATAAGGTTCGTTGGAAGTTGCTAAGTGCTCTCTTTCTTAAATACTAGATCAAAAACATTACTCGTATTTACGTGCCGTCAGTCAAGCTGCTTTAATAGAAACCCACGGTTGTTAACTGTATTACTTGTCTTACTGGGTTAAACTGTTAACGTCAAAGTAGACATCTCAACGAGTAGACTGTGACAGTATTTTAAATGTTTAATACGCAAAATACCTTCCCACGGTTGGCTTGCAAGCTGTGGAAAGAGCACTAGAACGCGCCGGTACAGAGTATCCCAGCAAGTGGATAAAGCGACATCTGTGTGTAGAAACATGCACTACATGAACGCTGACGGCTGCGGCGTGCACGCTGTGACCCGGAAGTTGCACATGTGCAGGAGCACCGCACTCGTGCAGAATTTCTGGCCGGCCCTGATCTAGACAATCATCTTAATTTCGATGATTTGCCTTGAATAAAAATTATAGAAGTGGCCCGCACCACAATTGGTACTTTTCGTAACCCAAAATCATGGTTTTACGGGATTTCACAGTAACCTTCCATGAAAAAATGGTGCTTTTTGAAGCAACCTAAGTTCAACCCCATTCCACACCTAATCCAGAGAAACCAATCGGTTTGCACAATATGCCTGGGCTGGAGGAAGTTTGTAACGTCTTAGCTTTGACTGTGCTGTAGGTTAGCTGCAGTGTGCCATTTCTTCCGATATGTATATACAGGGTGTTTCAGAATTCATGTTAAAACCTTCTAGAAGTTGAAGAGGGAATTTAGTACATCAAGTTTCACATAGGTTCCCGTGTCCGGAAACATCATCAAACGACGCTACAGGGCGTGAAAGTCATAGGCACCGTCTCCTGAAAATGTATTTATATACAGGGTGATTCAGTGATGATATTATAGAGTTTCTAGAATGTATCAGTTTGAGATAAGGGTCCCTATACCGGTAACGAACGAGTCGAAATTTATAAGCGAAAACACTTATGATACCTCAGCACAGTGTATTGATACTGTTGTTACTGAAATTGTAGGGAAGACAACTTTCAGAGCTGGTAGTATGTACCAGAACAAGGAGATTATGTACAGTAAACATGAGCCCTAGAATGCATACCTGCGGATCTATGAGCACTTGTTCATCTTCGCTATTGTGGACCACATCACTTCTATCGACACAAGTGCTCATAGCTCTTAAGATATGTATTCTAGAGCCTATGTTTACTGGAAATTTTTTCTTGTCTTGGTCTATGCTACCATCTGTGATAGTCGTCCACCCTACAATCTTAGCAATAACAGTACCAATACATGTACTTTCAGAGGTATCAGAAGGTTTTTCGCTTATAACTTCCGACTCGTTCGTTTCTGGCACAGTGACTCTTACCTCAGTTTGATACATTTAACCGTCTCCATTATGTTAGAAATTTCATAACATCACTACGATATCATCCTGTACCTACTAGACTTACAGGTGGCGTCGCCTGTAACAGCAACGCTCTGTAGCGCCGTTGGATGACGTTTCCGTTCCTATGTAAAACTTGACTTATTAAGTCCCCTCTACAACCTTTAAAATGCATTTTTGTTGCATTTTAAAGGATGTAGAAAAATGCATTAACAGCTGTATACCAGTAACCTTGTAATAGTGAGAAGTGTTTTGCTGTTGGATTCAGAAGCTTCCGACCCACCTTACATTTCAAGGCGGTGGGTTACTCTGTACTGTTAATGAAATAAATAAAAAAATAAACCTTTAAAATGTGTAACATGAACTGTGAAACACACTATACGTGGCCGCTAGGCCACGGGTTGTCCAAAACAATTGAACCCTTATCTCTGATCAATTGAAGGATATGTTAATTCACTTAAAAGCCGCATCCAGACAGGCCTCTCTGCCTCGAAAACTACCGATCTTCCCGTTAAGCTGTCTGAACAAGCCGCACCTTTCGAAATGAGAATAACTTAAAACATATGCAAGGCTACCATTAACAAAGAAACAAATCTATACAACGACCTGAGTTGTGGGACAACCTTAAATACAGTTAACTTGCATTAGGCATGCTAATGCAATATTAATTCATTTTCTGTTATTCAGCAGCTATTTATGATTTTTGCAGACACACTTTCAACAAATATATTCTGTATTCTACAAAAATCAGCAAAATTTTGTTTATTCCTGTTCCTGTTTATTATTAATGAGTGCAGCTACATAATTTGAGCGTCTATGATTTGATTCTAAATTTACTCCTGCCAAATATATTATAATTCAAATGGTAACACAACCCAAGTACAGCAGTCCACTCTTGCAAAATCCGATACCCAACTGCCTCACAAAATTCAATGGGTATCGTATTATTCACTAAAAGAACATGGTAAACATTCCACTCTTCCCTCAAGGATCACTGAGGACTTTGCACATCCGAAGTAACTGCATACGAATGTTATCTAATCATCAAACTAATGTCCAACTACCTCTATTGGTGCCGACTCTAGACTCCTAACACTTGGCTGCAGCTAATTTGTTTCGTCCGTGAATGGGAGTCTCAAATCGTACATAGCAACCGAGTAAAATTAACACTTCTGTATAGAGCCTGTAAAGTTATATTCCGAGTGAATGGCTTTCTCCGTACAAGTTAATCTGCGTTATAAGTATATTAAAATTCGCCGTAGCGTTTGGTTGAGATACAACAACCTGTCAAATAGTTCCTTTGCTATTTTATTTCTGTCACATACGTGCTAGTGAAGAGCGTTTCTCAATAGACTCTGATATAAAAAGACGAAGAGCAGCTAGCACACGAAGTGACGAGTGTAAGGTACTGCGTATTCCTTCATCACTTATAATTCTTAAAAAAAAAAGAAAAAAGATAAACCTTCATCCGTCATATTAATTTACTAGTGTTAGAGCTGCAGATTAAGGACAGACAATTAAATCTTTTTTAAGTATCCGTCGATTTGTTTTATGCCGATTCCGCTATCGGATGGTCACCTTTAGCGAAAGGAGATGCCCCTTAAAAGTATTTTGTTTGTCGCTTTCATCTGCGAGACTTTTACGAGGAAGTCAGTATTCAAGAACACGTCCAATACCTTTGTTAGGTAAAAAGATCTTGCCTCAGTTAACAGCTGGAAGTATATCAAAAGGATAAGACTGATATTGTTTTCGCTCTTGTAAGGGTGCCACAGAAAGAAAATTTTCGAACTTCATACAAACGTCTTTTATTACTAGGAAGAGAGATGGAAGTTCCTCGTCATAATATACAATTAGCTACTGGAAGACGTAGATTAAGAAAGTTAAATAACTGCAGTAAGTTTAAAAAGGCTATAAAAATTACTGCTATTCCCGCGAACATGCACTGTCAACAGTTAAAATGTTTCCCGGCATAATCATAGTTTTTATCACGTTTCAACTCGTATGATGTTGCTAAGTGGAGCCGGCCAGACTGGCCGAGCGGTTCTAGACGCTACAGTCTGGAACCCCGCGACCGCTACGGTCGCAGGTTCGAATCCTGCCTCGGGCATGGATGTGTGTGATGTCCTTAGGTTAGTTAGGTTTAAGTAGGTCTAAGTTCTAGGGGACTGATGACCACAGCAGTTAAGTCCCATAGTGCTCAGAGCCATTTGAACCAGTTTTTTGCTAAGTGGAGACAATATTTCCTTAAATAATCTCTCTGGCCTCGTTACGTACTGTAGAAATGCCATGAACTCCTTCTGGACAGCTAATTATCATCGATTTTTGCCTTCGTTCCCTGCAGGATTAGCGAATTTCTTGCCTTGTGGCTGAAAAACGCCTTGTGCCTGAAAGCATGTCACTTTTTTTATGTCAACTGGCAACTAAAATTTGACTACTTCCTTAATGATCGGGTACCAGCAAGTAGAGGTAGGCAGTTTCACTATGGCACTACCATAACTGTCCGGCTCCATAGCTGAGTAGTCAGCCCAGCTGACTGCCAGGTTAAGGATACTGTTTCGATTCGCGGTACTGCCTAGTCCAGTCAACTGATGTTCAAAACAGCTTTTTTATAACGAAACTGTGTTCGTTTTTCGCTCACTCGTTCTCTATGTTTTTAGGGGTGCCGAATCCGCATTGTAGGAGGTCGAAAAACACAAAAACCTCAACATTTTTGCAATTTTTTCAAGTTTTCGGTTACGTTTCGAAAACAGTGTTCTTCGAAGATGGCATCTTGGTATAACTTTAAAGCAGACTAAATTTCCTATGAAAAGCACTAGTTTGACAAAAGTTAATTATTTGTGAAAGATAATGTCATTCAAGTAGTGGTCCTCTTTTTCGGCACACTCGTCGACCCTCTGCACAAAGTTTGTCATCACTCTCTCCAACTTGTTACGGGGTACAACACGAATCTCTCACTCAATGATATCCTTTAATTGAAGCACAGTACGAGGCGTACTGATGTAAACTTTGTTCTTGAGAAAGCCCTACAAGAAAAAGTTACATGGAGTAAGATGTGGAGAGTGGAGTCCCAGTCAACATGTCTTCTGTTGGATATCACTTTTCCCAGAAACAGCTTTCTTACTTCAGACATACACACACTGAAAGTGTGAGCTATGGCGCCATCTTCCTGGAATTAAATATTTAGACGATTTTATGACACGGAGACGAAGTTCCGGGACGATAAATTCACGCAACACGGCCAAATGACGCTCCGAGTTCACAGTGACAGCTCTCCCACTTTCTTCGAAGAAATAAGGCCCTATGACACCAGATTTCCCTAATTCAGCCCACTCTGTAACCTTGTCACAATGCAGTGGACGTTCGTGCAGTTGTTCAGGATTATTCGTTAATTAACACTGTCGTTTAGGCAAAAATGAGCCTCGTCTGATATTAAAATCAGAATTCCAGTTCTTTCTCCGACAACTCTCATTACTTCAGCAGCAAAATGTCTCATCGCAAAATCTTAGGGGATCAACTTCTGAACAGTCATAGCTTTGTAGGAACGAAGATTTAAAAGGTGTAAAATGCGTCGAACAGACTAATTTGATAACCCAGGAGACTGTACACGTCGTCTTGCAGATCAGTTGGGGCTCGATTGAATTGTGTGACACACAACTTCAACATTTTCAGGTGACGTGACCGTCTTTACACTGCCTCTCAATTTTTCTTCAAAGCAGAACCTGTCTCACGGAAGTTCTTAAGCCATGGCGGAATGGCACTGTGGGTTGGAATTGCACCATTAAGCGGAACACTAAACTGGTGACGAAACTTCCTCTGAGTGGTGGTCATATATTCTGCACTTTTAAAGAACGTCTCTACGATGACCAAACGCGGGTTGTTGCGCAATCCACCTCTCAGTTGTAACTAAACTGCCGCTGTAGGGAATAACAATGAGTCCAAGCACGCCTCTTTATTATGCTGACTCACCCGCTATTAGTCGAGTCAGAAACGCTCACCCTGTATATCTGCCCCCCTTTGTTCTCCTTTCCGTCACAGTAATGAAGTTGACTCTCCCGGTAGAGGCAAAGCATGTGTAAATTTTTATATATGCAGTATGAGAATAAGTTTCTAGCTCGCATCTATACAGTGGCTATGATCAGGGATGGGCCATCAGGTGCTCCGCGCGTACGATGGCCTCCTTGATACGGCTGTGCAAAGGGAAATATATCACGGTGAGGATACAACAGTTAGCCTGCGCACATACATTCTTTGAAAAGGTGACGCACGAACACCATAGACAGCGGAATATCTTTAGGGGGCCTCTCTGTCACAATGCGCATACTCGTTATGTTCTTGGGAACTATCGAGTGCAGAGGCCCAGAAACAAACTCTGATGCACCCTCTCCAGCACCGTTCCCCCACCAGCCAGAAAAAGGACCGTTTTTATCCTCTGGTACCTACAAAAGAACTGACCAGAGATAATTATGGGAATTGTTCAGTTAGTGGAATGTCGCGACGAGCCTCCGCTGCAGGTTATCGGAAAGACTCGCAAAGGAGATGGCTTTGAAGAGCCGGTATGGGAAACGCAACTCGTCCGAGCTGAAGCTTATTTTTCATGTCAAAGTTTGGGCGTTCATTCTGGCACCATGGAGGCAGACACCCACGGCTAGTTTCAGAGTCCCTTTTGTTTCACCGACACAGATAGACGAAGGAATTTTAAGTCATTCTGAATACCAGAATCCTGTGACGACCTGACGTCATCCCGGCTGTTAAAGCAGATCTCTATCTCTCTCTCTCTCTCTTTCACGCTTGCAATTTTCCACTAAAACACTTTTCTCAAAATCTAGTAGAAAGGAGTCTTCGAAGTCCCGATCTCGAATCGCCATTGGCCGACCGCGAGTTAGCAGTTCTGATTGGTCAAAGCGCAGTTTGAGGGGCGTTTCCCTTCTGGAGGAGCAGAGAAACGTGCAGAGAGAAATTTTTAAGGGGCATCCGTTTATGAGTCTTTGATAAGAACAGTTCAGTTTTGTCACCGACAAGAACGCCCTGGCTGTGAGTTTTTGATGGGCATAGATGTTTGCTGACTGGTACGTACTCCAACGGAAGCGCACGTCACCTCCAAAGCGGGGTTTCTGATGAGAGCAGACCAATGCTTCAGATCCCCAAAAGCATCTTATCGCTGGTGAATTTTAATTTAGCTCGTGACCGATAGATTAAGTAAATAGGACATAATGGGAGTTCCTGACAGAAATTCTCAGAGGCATCTTAGAGGGAAGCGTGATGTTTTGCAGCGCCGCGTTAATGTTTCTCTATTACTTTAACTTCCAACTGCAGTTACCGTAGTAGATCGTCGCATATACATTTCACGGCAAAGTTGACCATGCGGCGCCCAGTCCGAACAATCAACTCCTTGCATGGTTGATTAATACTAACACACAGCATGAGCGGTACAATTTTGTCTGCCTCAGCGCCTTGGGCAAGATTGTTTTGGATGACCATTTTCCTTATCTATTCTCCCAGTTCCATGACGCCCACTCGATGACGTATTAAATGTAAACTAGCAAAATCCGCTTCGTTTATAAATGATGTATTATTGTTGTTTTACTTAATGTGTAAATTACTTTTCTATGGTTAATACCCTTATGTGTACTAATTAAACTAAGTAAAGTTGTGCAACACAGACTTATTCTGTCTTTTTGTAGTTTAGATATTCCCTGTCCTTTTTTCTTGCGACAGTGCTAGACAGTTGTCAATGTGTTCAGTTGTGTGGGCTATCTTCTGCGTTATTCATCGCGTATCTTTCATTTACATTGCACATCTGATCTCACGGGGACCGTATCGATCGCCTGTAAAGTGTACTCGCAATCAGGTGTCAAACCGGCTGCACAACCGGTTCCTTGCAGAATTTTCTTGTTCAGTAACGAAGTCGCGTCTGGCAGGAGAAGAGAGACCACCTTTCGCCTGACTGTGACGCAGCTTGCAGAGCGCAGTAATGTAAGCGTTCTCTGGCGTGGGCGTGCCGCCCCCGCATCGTAACGGCTGGCCTGCGAGAACTCCGTCCTTTACACAGCAGCTCCACAGGCAGCCCCCTGCTCTCTTCTTACTTTGGGCAGCCGCCAGCGCGCTGCGGCTTCCGATATGAGCACCACCCTCGACTGTGGCCTTACGTCAGATTATTATTATTGTTATTAATATCTAACTTATTACACTTGCCACACACATTTAAATAACGTAACGATAGAAACATATTTGTTGGTCTTAAGCAGGAAATATAAAACATGATGTATTACACAAATTCAGCTTACGTAAAGATAACTGAACAACTGTTTGAGGAAATATGTCCCAAAAGTACTTTAGCCTATCTTCACCAAAGTTCTTTTTTACAGAGATGAATAAAAAAGAAAATATATTTGGCCGTGGCTCTATCATGGAGCTAAGAGCTACCCTAAGATATAAAACAATCCGTAGATTTTAAAACATTTTACAGAGATCTTGGAAGGTTTTATTTATCATATTCTGTTACTATGTAACCAATATCCTCTTCAAGGTCACAGGAATCGCATTTTGGAGAATATATCAGTTTTAAGAAAAGTCTCTTTTCATTAGTGATCGTCTGACCTACTGTTAGTCTTTTAACAATAACAATTTCTCTGAGTTGAAAAATCACGGGTAACGTGGCATTTTTTGCTGTATCGGCCAATGCCATGCGTCTTCGATATATGTAGAATTTGTATGTGAGACTGATAACAGTGAAGTACTGCACCTAGCCCACAACCAGAAGCGTGGTAGGAAAGTAGGTGACGATAAGAAGAATGTATAGCACCGTAGTCTTTCCTGACCAGAATCGATTTCAATCGAATACTTCAGGTCGTGTGAGTAAACTACCAACGTTTCTGCTGCTATTGGAAGTAGCCTTACGCCTAATTATGGTTGCCTGCAGCAGCAGCCGAAACGTTGGTGGTTTTATCACATACGATGGGAACTATCACGCATAAGTATTTTATTGAAAATGAAGAATGTTGTCATAGACTACAGTACAAAGTTCCAGTACCTATGGAAATTTGTGCTAGCTCTGTTATAGTTTTAATGACTAACGATACGTTCAACAGAGATTATGGCTCTTGTACCATTTCACAATTACCTTAGCGTACCGCCTTTCGACTGTGTACTTTTCATCGTCACGCACTTTGCGATTGCCTTACATTAATGCTTTGTAATTCCTTAACGATATCCATGCACACAGTTATAAGACATTTATATATGATTAAAACTGCAGAACAGCCACAAGCTCCATTCCTTCATTTTGACATGTTTCACTCGATCAACGCGAGCATCTTCGGAACTACATTGTGTTACACCACCATACAATAAGACAAATTCACAGATCCAACTTACGTCGTGATATCTTACATTAAGTAGCTGCGGGCCACATGTTACAAATATCGGGCTGCGTATAACCGCCGCCGTGACACAGAAAGTGGACTAAGTTGTTGACTTAACGCAATCAATAGGGAAGGCTGAAAATTTGTGCTGTCCTGCGATTCGAACCCAGGTCTCCTGCTTGCTAGGCAGATTTGCTGACCACTGCGCCATTTTTTTCTTCCCTGGACAGAAAA
Organism: Schistocerca piceifrons; assembly: GCF_021461385.2. Taxonomy (NCBI): domain Eukaryota; kingdom Metazoa; phylum Arthropoda; class Insecta; order Orthoptera; family Acrididae; genus Schistocerca; species Schistocerca piceifrons. The sequence goes on from NC_060138.1 coordinate 690,904,538, forward strand.
GGGAACTACAAAAAATATAACATCTCCTTGCCACGGCCACTTGTGTCCTAAGAAAAAAAAGAACTGCCCCTCATCTGGTGTTGGCGAGATCTGTGCCTATCCCAAAACAACTACCCTTTTGATAAAAGGGGGAAGGAAAGAAAGAAGTATGGGTAGAGAAAAAACAGGGGAGTGATGAAAATGAAAGTAGCGTGGGAGCCTTTTTTTTTTATATACGAAATTCCGCGAGTGCTCGCGTCATCGACTGGTGGAAGGTCGAAACGTGCCTTCTCGAGATTTTTATGGAGATACCGTTTGTAGTTCGTTTAGAGCCCCATGTTGGCAAAATAAAGATCAGCATTTTATGGCTTGGACGTTCCAGCTGGAAGACAGATAATGAAAGGCGCTCTGTACAAAATTTGAAAAGAATTGCTTGTATCCGGGGATGCAAATCGTTTTCGTTGCGGAGTAATGAATCACTTCTGTGAATAAAAGCGTCTGAAAAGTGACCTGAGCGGGTGTTTGTTGGGTAAAGAAAGCCAAGCTGCGCGAGCCGCTGGGTGACTGTGTCCTCCATGCCATAGTAAACACATAGGGGTGTGTCGAAGACGTGGATGCGGCGCAAACGAAAAACTGACTGACGTGTTTGCTGTTGATGGTGATATACCAGGTGGATTGGACGCTGTTGACGATAAAGTCTGCATACACCGCTTTCCATGCACGACGTCTTATCACCTGGGGAAACTTATGTTCAGGGGGATTGGCGGGGGGGGGGGGGGGGGCGCATGCATTTTTAATGTGTCGTGGACAGTCTTTTCCCGGAGTATTGTGAGAGTGGCAAGGATGGGAACTTGTATATAAATTCCAGAATGTAATGGTGAAAGTGATAAAAGGGGGTTGGAATGTCTGATAAAATCACTGGGGCTGATATGGAGACCAGTTCATATTCATGTAAAGGTAGCCCGGTAAGGCTCGTCAGGAGATGGCGCCTGGTTTTCAGTTGGGAGCTAACAAAAAGTAACTCTGTCCAGCTTGTGATATAAGCCACGCTCCCGTGGAGGGCAAGGGAGTCACATTGACATCTCGATACAGACGAAGGATCGCATCGCCATCGCATACGACAGGTGAGGGTAATCAGGACCAGGAACATTTGGGCCACCTGAGGGGTACGAGAGGTGTGGTAGACATTCATGTACTGTGCATACAGCGAGCCAGCCTGATCGTCTGGGGGAGACATTTGGTGTTTGTTGCGGCCGAACGACGAAGATCATTCGTAAAATCAACGCCCAAGCAGTGGACAGTGGTGGCTACACTTAGAGGAATGACACATCTCTCAGGAAGGTCCTCTCCAATGAGCAGAATCTGTAGTTTGAAAACGTTACGAGAAGGTCCAATACCTCACCATCTATCGGCACCCATGTCAGTGCCGCATGGACATCATCTTTACTGGTTGGGTAGAGTACCAGATCGTTAGCATAGCCCATACAACAGAAGCAGTGTATGGGCAATGACAGGCCTAACAGGCGTTGGCGAAGTCCGTGGAGTAGGGGTCCTAAGGCCAAACCGAACAGTATCGTAGAAAGTGGGCAACCCTGCTGGGCAGAGAGCTTGATCGCTAGAGACGCAGTGAGGTGTCTGTTACAAAATTTCTTGAAGTCGCACCACTCAAGAGGTGCATTACCACTATTAGAGCTGGAAAACCCATGTACTGGAGGACTGTCATCTAAAAGGTGTGATCAACATGGTCGAATGTTCGACTGATGTGAAGCAATCTCAATTCACCAGGCAGATATCGCGACCTGCCGAGTACGAACATGTCCCTGGACGGCAAAGGGCTGTATGAATATTGTTGTCACCACCCAGGGAAGTCTGATGGAGGGACGTGGTATATAGTGCTGACTTTTTCAGTCGTGATGCCAACAAAGGGGTGAAAATTTTCATGACACGATCGTGTCGAGTGAAGGCCGGTAATCACAGATCTGCGATCGCCCATGCGGTGTAGGGATTGGGATAATAACCTCACCAAAGGACGTGGCTGGGATCGTCATTGTTGGCAACATCAGCTCACAACAGATTGACGTCCAAATAAGTACCAACAGATAGCTAAAAAATTAGTAAAATTCGAGGGGAAGGCCGCCAGATCCTTGGGACTTATTGGCAGCTCCTACCTCGATAGCCTCTAGGACTTCATCTGTGGGCACGTCTTCTTGAAGTTCTAAAGCCACATCCTTTGGTGAGGTTGTGTATGAGGGCTTGACAACGACACCAGCGCTCTGTGAAGAGGTGGTGCATCGATGGCATTTACTGAGATATAAGGTCATTGACGCAAGACCTAACAAAGGTTCCTTCCAGGTGTCATTGTATAGCTGAAGTGATCTGTGCTTTAGCACAATACACTATCACCTGAAGGAAGGGAGAGAAAGCCATTGAAGTGCAGTCACATGGGAAAGTATAATAAAAGTTCATGGTGCTTCTAAGCCAAGCCTTGATTTCTTTGGCTTATACCTGTGCAGAGCCGATTTTGTGAAGGATAGCCACGAGGATAGGGTGGATGTGTTGGTGGGGCGATGTCGATGAGAGAGGGTTATTGCATCCTCAGCCATCTGTGAGCAGTCAAGGGCACTCAGATATACAATGTTAAATTTATACAGGTCATGATTGTGCCACACCCATTGGCATGCAAGGCTGACATTGCAGATGTAGGCCTCCTAGACGGATAAAGAAAGAGGCCAAATTTCGGCATGTCGAGTGTAACCACCAAGACAATGTGTGAGGTGAGTGATTGAACGAGTGTGATGTACAGTATGTGAAATCTGTGTGCGTGCCATGAACCTTCATCCATGTGTCGATAAGATGAATTCAGTCTATGATGACAGAGAGGGCAGTGTGTGGGGGATGCCATGGGAGTTGATCAGTAGGCCCTTGTGTGGAGTTGAAGTCCCCAGCGACAACCAGTTCATCCAGGGGACCCTCAAAAAGTGGTGTTACCTCATCACGAAAGGAGATGTGTCGTTTGAACGTCGACTGGAGCTAGATGGTGCATATACATTTAGGATGGAGATGCTGAACAGCGTGAGGGACTTACCTATAGCTTTAGACAGGTACACCACATCTTCAGTGACAAGCACTGCATGGAAGAGAATGGCCTCTCCGCAAGTGTTGTCAGAGGCATGGGGATGTGAGCCATGTAGCTGGTGGAAGCATGGATATCAGCGACAATCACTTCTTGGGGGAGGGCAATGTCGACATCAGCAGTGTAAATGGTGTCTCTGAACATTGTTAGTTTATGTGGAGCCCAAATTGTGGCCAAATTCATCTTTGCAATGTGGTACTGATATGGGCCTGCTCCCCCTAGTGGAATGATGGGTCCTTTGGAGATGTCCAACTAGTGTGAAACGTCTGGTGCAGCCACTATGGCTGCAGCCACTGGGTGGAAGCTGGTCAGCAGCCACCACAGGGCATATGTGGGCCAGCATCCCAATCAACTCCATCATCAACACTGTCAGCCCAGGAGATCAAAACCAGTTGCGGGTGACTCTCACGCCCATTGAAGACTAAGATGACTACACTGCCATGGTGGCAGAGGGCGAACCTCCCTCTATCGGATCTACCATTGTCAAGTGGGATTGCAGGTGATGGAAGGGATGTTTTTTAGATGGGGCATCAGGGCACTCTAAGGCAGATCACTGTCTGGTATCTGGTCCACTGCCCATGATGTCATATGAAGAAGTGTGTCATTGGAGGGCGTACAACATAGCTTCTTCTGTTTATGGGGTGACCACTGCTTTCAGAGGTGCTATTCCATGTCAGAATGTGGCTGTTCATCATCTGATGATGTGCCCTTTTGGAGGAAAGCAGAAGCAGGCACTACACTTGGTGCAATAACCGTCATACAGGGCAGGCTGTCCATTGTGCTCTGGGAAATTGTTGGCCTTGTCCCCATCATAGGAGATGGCGCTGGAAGGGTCTCATGTACACTGTCATTCTTGAGGGAGAATGCTGGAATCCTTAAGTGATGTGTCTGGGTTGCATATGGTTGAGGTATAAGTTTCTGCTAAAGAAATGACCATCACATTGGGAGCTGTGTCACAGGTAGGGATCTGGAGTCTGGAGCAAATGTGACAGATACAGTCAGACCTAACATGGCACTCTTGTCCACATCCTGCACATGTCCATGACTGGCCACTATACATTATGATGGATCACATACCACCTATAAGCAGATAGGATGGTACATTTTTGGACAGTTCAGTCTTGATCTGTTGGACACTATTTAACATGTGGTATGTCATGAACATCTGCCCTTTTTCCTCAGTGTGGTCCACAATATTGCCACGGGGTTGGGAGGCTTCAGTGACATCGTCTTGGGGCACTTCGAAAAGGAACTCGAATACCTAAATTGTTTGGAGAGTGAAACCAGCATAGTCTACTGTCACCTCCCCAATGTGCCAACCAGAATGTTTGAAATTTAATCTGTGTGCGTGTTGTCAAAATATATCAGCACTCGCTACCTCCAACATTATTTTAATGTAAATGAAGCTGACGGTGACAGATAAGTGAATACCTGTCAGTTCTTCTGGGTCCAGGTGTACATCATCGTGAATGAACTGTCCGTTTCATAAGCATATTGTCATGCATGTACAGCTTCGAATGCAACTTTAAGTGTCGCTCAGTGGTAAGTGTGAGCCGTGAGGTACAACATAGATGAACCCTGTACAACACAAATACCATGACGCAAAAGTCAACAACTCCATTAACAGAGTGCTGCCTGGTGTATCGAAATGGTATGTCATTTGGACACAGTGATCATCACATCTACACGGACTAGCATAGCACACCTCATGTCAGTGTCAAATTTTCACCATATCCACACACTACAAATGTAGTGCCCCTTGCCTGTTATCCTCATTACTAGCGATATTTACCTGATATCCTGCAAGAGTTCGAGCCTGGTGTGCATCTGCACTGAAGAGATAATTGGCTATCCTCACCTTAATCATTTATATGTCCAAAAGAACACACACCACTTTTATAAGAAGTGATATGTCTTGCTGTTTGATCTTAAGACTGTATCTGATGGGAGTTTACGTTAAATGTACACAATCAACTTACTCCACTTTATGTATTATGCCAGTATTATACACAGTGCACACAACCGAATTACTTAACTTTATGTACAGCCCCCAATTGCATAATGGAAGTTATCACGATATAAGTTAGACTGGTGAATTTCTATGATGGTGTAGTACATTGTATTTCCAAAGTTGCGAAGATGCTGACATTGGCCAATTGGAACATGTCAAAATGCTGCTCTGTAATTTTCATTTCTAATGGTCGCTGTTCCCCTGCAGGTGATACCTGCACTCGCTGAATTTATATTTGAACTGTATATAAATCTCCAAATGATGTATGAGGCATTCAGCTCATATCTGATTGCTGCGGTATTGAAATCTTTATCTGGGCATCTAGTTCCTCGTGAAGTACACGTCTGGGTCATTCCTCCAGTATCCTCCCCCCTTACTCCCCTACCTCCACCCCACCCTTGTGAAACCCGCTCTTGTTCTACACATTTAATGGCCTGTATGTAGACAGTATGTTAAACTTCCTTACTACCTCCACATAACGACTCGTTACCCACATCGCGAGAGTCTTTGCATACCATTAACCATCTAAGGCCTGCTCTTCTTTAATTGATGTACAGTTCTCATTGAATGGACTGGTAGTCAGCGGCTCATATTGTTGGCCAATCAACAGACTGTAATATTTAGAAAATGTATTTTTTGTGAAAACATTTTTTAAATGGAGCAATGCCTGATGACAATAACAAACTAAAAGTATGTAAAATAAGTAGAATGTCAATGGCGTTAATTGGAGGATTCTAATGCGAGTCGTTCACGAGATATCGTGTTTTGAAAAGTTCCCACGTCTACATCTACATCCATACTCTGCAAGCCACCTGACGGTGCGTGGCGGATGGCACCTTGAGTACCTCTATCGGTTCTCCCTTCTATTCCAGTCTCGTATTGTTCGTGGAAAGAAAGATTGTCGGTATGCCTCTGTCTGGGCTCTAATCTCTCTGATTTTATCCTCATGGTCTCTTCGCGAGATATACGTAGGCGGGAGCAATATACTGCTTGACTCCTCGGTGAAGGTATGTTCTCGAAACTTCAACAAAAGCCCGTATCGAGTGACTGAGCGTCTCTCCTGCAGACTCTTCCATTGGAGTTTATCTATCATCTCCGTAACGCTTTCGCAATTACTAAATGATCCTGTAACGAAGAGTGCTGCTCTCCGTTGGATCTTCTCTCTCTCTTCTATAAACCCTATCTGGTACGGATCCCACAATGGTGAGCAATATTCAAGCAGTGGGCGAACAAGTGTACTGTAACCTACTTCCTTTGTTTTCGGATTGCATTTCCTTAGGATTCTTCTAATGAATCTCAGTCTGGCATCTGATTTACCGACGTTAAACTTTATATGATCATTCCATTTTAAATCACTCCTAATGCGTACTCCCAGATAATTTATGGAATTAACTGCTTCCAGTTGCTAACCTGCTATGTTGTAGCTAAATGATAAAGGATCTTTCTTTCTATGTATTCGCAGCACATTATACTTGTCTACATTGAGAGTAAATTGCCATTCCCTGCACCATGCGTCAATTCGCTGCAATTCCTCCTGCATTTAAGAACAATTTTTCATTGTTACAACAACTCGATATATCACAGCATCATCCGCAAAAAGCCTCAGTGAACTTCCGATGTTATCCACAAGGACATTTATGTATATTGTGAATAGCAACGGTCCTACGACACTCCCCTGCGACACACCTCAAATCACTCTTACTTCGGAAGACTTCTCTCCATTGAGAATGACATTCTGCGTTCTGCTATCTAGGAACTTTTCAATCCAATCTCACAATTGGTCTGATAGTCCATATGCTCTTACTTTGTTCATTAAACGACTGTGGGGAACTGTATCGAACGCCTTGCGGAAGTCAAGAAACACGGCATCTACCTGTGAACCCGTGTCTATGGCCCTCTGAGTCTCGTGGACGAATAGCGCGAGCTGGGTTTCACACGATCGTCTTTTTCGAAACCAATGCTGATTCCTACAGAGTAGATTTCTAGTCTCCATAAGTCATTATACTCGAACATAATACGTGTTCCAAAATTCTACAACTCATCGACATTAGAGATATAGGTCTATAGTTCTGCACATCTGTTCGACGTCCCTTCTTGAATACGGGGATGACCTGTGCCCTTTTCCAATCCTTTGGAATGCAACGCTCTTTTAGGGATCTACGGTACACCGCTGCAAGAAGGGGGGCAAGTTCCTTCGCGTACTCTGTGTAAAATGAAACTGGTATCCCATCAGGTCCAGTGGCCTTTCCTCTTTTGAACTATTTTAATTTTTCTCTATCCCTCTGTCGTCTATTTCGATATATACCATTTTGTCATCTGTGCGACAGTCTAGAGAAGGAACTACAGTGCAGTCTTCCTCTGTGAAACAGCTTTGGAAAAATACATTTAGTATTTCGGCCTTTAGTCTGTCATCCTCTGTTTCAGTACCATTTTGGTCACAGAGTGTCTGGACATTTTGTTTTGATCCACCTACCGCTTTGACATAAGACCAAAATTTCTTAGGTCCTTCTGCCAAGTCAGTACATATAACTTTACTACTCCTGTACAATACCTGTGGTAGCACACACTACAGAACAACACAAATGCCTACACTAATTATGTACATTCCGACCAGTAACGATAAAATTGACCATCATAGGTTGTGTTCAAACTGACCACCGGCAGCAGCAATACACGCTTCCAGTCTGGCATGTAACGACTGCTGCATATGTGCCACCATTTCAGCGGAAGTATCGGAGCAGGCTGCAGTAATATGTCGATGCATATCACTGGGTGTAGTTGGTATGTTCTTGTAGACAGTGCCTTTCAGCTTTACCCACAGAAAATGTTTACAGGCGTCAAATCCGGGGAATGGGCCTGCCAGGGTACAGGTCGTCTGCGTCCAATCAAACCATTTGTGAAAACGGGCTGTAGTACTTGATGCACTATGGAATGGATAGCAATCTTGCTGGTACCAAACGTTCCTCTTAGTCGAGAGGAACGTCTTATAGCATACGTGAAACATGGTCTGTTGGGAGACTGCGATAATTATGCGAGTTCTGTATTCCGTCTATGAAAAATTATGCTATGAACTGGTGGTTCAGTATCCCACATCACACGTTTACACTCCATGGACGTTGACGTTCCACCTGACGAAGCCAACAGGGATTGTCAACAGACCAATAGAGCATGTTTCGGCGGTTTATCTGGGCATGATTGGTAAATGTGGCTTCATCGCTAAACAATGTACGTGATACATCTTGAGTATATTGTCTTAATGCTCATGTACAGATGTCAACACGAGTCTCATAATCGTTTCCATGCAGCTCTTGATGGAGAGATATGTGATAGGGATGAAACCTTCGTCGATGGAGAGTGCATATGACATTAGCCTGACTCATGCCAGTTCCTCGAGCGATTTGCGGGAGCTAACGTGCGGATCGACTGCAACAGCAGCAGGAACATTAAATTCCCTCCTCCTCTCGTCACATGTTTCCTTTTGTTACGTTGTCTAGGTGTTACACTACCACATTCACGTAAATGGTTGAAAATGTTTATAGATAATTGCCGAGATGGTTGACGTCTATTGGTATATCTTGCCTCATATACCGTATCAGAACAAACTGCATTCTTCCTACACTCTCCATACGGCGGAGGTTCGAGTCCTCCCTCAGGCATGGGTTTGTGTGTGTTTGTCCTTAGGATAATCTAGGTTAAGTAGTGTGTAAGCATAGGGACTGATGACCTTAGCAGTTAAGTCCCATAATATTTCACACGCATTTGAACATTTTTGAACTCTCCGTACACCATAATCGGTCAGCTTTTTCTGTATTGGTAAATCCTGTCAGGCACTCACCATCTACTCCCTGGACTGTCACACATTAACTGACCAGCAAGCTGCAGTGCACTCAAGGAAGACACAAGCACACTGCGAGCAAACGTAACACACATACATATACATATAGGGTGTTTCAAAGAACCACCGACAAACTTTAGGGCAAGGTTCTTCACAGAAAAACGAGAAAAAATGCTTAGTAAATAAGGGCAACTGACCCTTAACATAGACAAATGTAATGTATTGCGAATACATAGAAAGAAGGATCCTTTATTGTATGATTATATGATATCAGAACAAACAGTGGTAGCAGTTACTTCTGTAAAATATCTGGGAGTATGCGTACGGAACGATTTGAAGTGGAATGATCATACAAAATTAATTGTTGGTAAGGCGGGTGCAGGGTTGAGATTCATTGGGGGAGTCCTTAGAAAATGTAGTCCATCAACAAAGGAGGTGGCTTACAAAACACTCGTTCGACCTATACTCGAGTATTGCTCATCAGTGTGGGATCCGTACCAGGTCGGGTTGACGGAGGAGATAGAGAAGATCCAAAGAAGAGCGGCGCGTTTCGTCACAGGGTTATTTGGTAACCGTGATAGCGTTACGGAGATGTCCCAAACTCAAGTGGCAGACTCTGCAAGAGAGGCGCTCTGCATCGCGGTGTAGCTTGCTGTCCGGGTTTCGAGAGGGTGCGTTTCTGGATGAGGTATCGAATATGTTGCTTCCCCCTACTTATACCTCCCGAGGAGATCACGAATGTAAAATTAGGAAGAGTCGAGCGCGCACGGAGGCTTTCCGGCAGTCGTTCTTCCCGCGAACCATACGCGACTGGAACAGGAAAGGGAGGTAATGACAGTGGTACGTAAAGTGCCCTCCGCCACACACCGTTGTGGCTTGCGGAGTATAAATGTAGATATGGATGTAGGGCTATAAAGCGCAAAGCGCATACCTTGAAAGATATGAGCACTTGTTCATCTTCGATACTGTGAAACATCTCTTCTACTGCAAGCTCTTTGCTTTTTATACTTTGGGACGAAGTAGTATGCATCAAAACTACAAAAAAATCCAGTAATCATGGGCTCTAAAATGCATACCTCAAGAGTTTTGAGAAGTTGTGCAGCAGAAGAGATGTATTTCAAGCCAGTCAAGGAGAACAACTGCTTATAGCTTTTAAAACACGCGTTTTAGACCAAATATTTGCCAGACCTTTTTCCTCTTTTGGTCGAAGCTTCCTCCTCCCAAAATACGGGAAGCAGAAGTCTTGCAGCAAAAGAGATCTGTTACATAGTATTGAAGATGAAGAAGTGCTCATACCTCTTGAGGTATGCATTTTAGAGCCCAAGTTTACTTGACATTTTTTACTTATTTCCATGTAAGGAAGATGTGTGTGAGGATGCAAACTACATAGCTCCAATTGATATTGCGGTGACATGGGAGGTGGAGAGAGAGATAAAGGGGGAGGATGTGGACAGATAGAAGGGGGATGGAGGAGGCGGACAGAGACGAGAACTGGACAAAGAGAAGGGAGAAAGAGGAGACAGGATGGGTGAAGGAGAAGGAGAGAGAGGGGGGAAGCAGGATACGGACAGAGAGAGGGATAGGAGAGATGGACAGGGGAAGATGGAGACGGAAAGAGAGATCGAGAGTAGGAGATGGGAAGGAGGACATGGACAGGGAGAGAGGGAAAGGGGGATATGGATAGAGAGGGAGGGGCGGAGATGTGTGCAGCAGAGAGGGAGGGGCGGAGATGTGTGTAGCAATACGTGACATCGCGTACATGAGGGAAGGACAGTTAGTTACACGATAAAAATTATTAAAATATTTTATTGCAATTACTGTATGTAATTATAAATAATAAAACAATATTTTATGATATAGTGAATTAATTATGTAATAGTAATGGGAACTACAAAATGCTGGCCGGGGTGGCCGAGCGGTTCTAGGCGCTACAGTGTGGAACCGGGCGACCGCTGCGGTCGCAGGTTCAAATCCTGCCTTGGGCATGGGTGTGTGTGATGTCCTCAGGTTAGTTAGGTTTAAGTAGTTCTAAGTTCTAGGGGACTGATGAACTTAGAAGTTAAGTCCCATAGTGCTCTGAGCCATTTGAACCATTTTTGAACTACAAAATATTGAAATACAAACATTTATATTGTGGCTTTTCCCTGCCTTGCACTGTCAAACCTCACATTTCATTGAAAAGGGAGCAAAAAAATTATACTAAAAACACCGTTGTTTCGCACATAAGAATACAGTTATCAGATAACAAATGTAGCCAAGAGAAGCGGTTATTGTTGAAGCGAAGAACAGAATATCGTGAAACAGCAAAAAAAAAAAAAAAGCATTACACTGCGTTGTATCAATGTTGCAGTAGTTATAAGGGTGACATTGTTTATCTGCGGTGACAGAAATATGAATATTTTTGCAGTGTATTGCTTTTATTTGTTACTCATTTACTGCTCACATTGATTTTAAATGCAAATTTAATTAATAACTGTAATTTTAAACATACGATTTAATATAGGACGTTGACATAAAACTTATGATATACATCTTAAGAGTTGCTAAAAGCGAATCTCAGGTTAGCCTTATATCTACCGCGCAACCAACCTCAGTGAAATGGTTCTGTCACGAACACAACGAAATTCGGAGTGGCAGTCATGTTTAAGTTAAAATCTCTGCATCGACAGTATCTGGATATCTGAGTTTACATTATTTAGAAATGAATTAAGTTGGTGGTTGTGAATATCCGCAAACGACGTCCGTCTACCGTGTTATCGGACCTGGGCGCAGGTGTACGTTTCCCGATACGAATGTGAAGTTCAGTTCATTTGTAGCAGCAGTGACATCTGTCAGATGCACATCACCGGTAGTTTTATCACCACCATGTTAGTATTGTTTAGTACTCTTCGTATTATATAATTTCACAGTCTATGTACTTTTAAACAACACAATAACATCGTGTCACAATTTAGTGAATGTGTTCATTTGTTTTGCCGCTTTAAAATCAACTAATAACGCATTGTTGAATCACTTTACACACACATTAAGTTAGCCTACCCTCACTGACAAATTTAAAGACGAAAGCGTTGTCTTCCGCGGCCATAATCACGGTCAATAAAATTCTTCTGGGTATGCGACCGCCATGTGTCAACGTGTAAAACTTCCAAAGTTTCGGTCAATATTGCAAATGGCCTTCCTCACACTGTTTCTGTAAAGTTTTACATATTCAGAATGCGGACAGACACCTAGAAGAATTTTAACGAGATTTAAAGATGTTACATGGAATGTGTAATTGTTATTTAGTTTAGACATCAAGCTAAAAACTGATGATCAGGTAAGACTAACGCGTATTTCACTTCCAGATTGCCAGAAGTATCCGAGGAGAAAAGATATCATAAAACTTTTAGTGATGCACCCCTTACAGTGCAAAGTTGCTACTAGAAAGAAGAATCAACAGAGGCGTTGCATCAAACTGGCAGAAATTTCCAAGCTTTCCGCAGTATTCCCTGATGTCTTCGTCAGGAAAGCAACTGTCTGCCCAAGAGATCAGGAAACTTTGAAGTGATGTTCTTTGACATCGGAGATTACACTTGGACTAACCGTTGACAGTTACGCCACCTCATTGCGGTGTAAAATACGATGCCCGCTCTTCTGTAGTGTTTCAGTAGCAAGTGTCCACATGTTACTGAATACGAAGCCAGCAAAGTTTTTTAAACTTCTAAAAGCACATTCTAATGTCCGCGGCTTCCCTGACGTAATTCTGAATATGAGCTACACTCCACTACTGCTAAAACTAGATATGCTTATCCGTAAAGCTATGACTAGGCACCGCAGATTTATCTTTTCTCCTACACTTGTGGCGTTAGAGTTGGACGCTGCGCAACACTAGAAAATGCTTAAAAAAGATCCTCTTGCGTAACACACTGAAGCGCCAAAAAAACTGGCATAGGCATGCCTATTCAAATACAGATATGTGTAAACGGGCAAAATACGGCACTGCGGTCGGCAACCTCTTTATGAGACAAGAAGTCTCTGGCGCAGTTGTTAGATCGGTTACTGCGGCTACAATGGCAGATTATCAAGATTTAAGTGAGTCTAAACGTCGTGTTATAGTCGGCGCTCGAGCGATGGGATACAGCATCTCCGAAGTAGCTGTGAAGTGGGGATTTTCCCGTACGACCATTTCACGAGTGTAACGTGAATGTCAGGAATCCGGTAAAACAAAATCTCTGACATCGCTGCGACCAGAAAAAGATCCTGCAAGAACGGGACCAACGACGACTAAAGAGAATAGTTCAGCGTGACAAAACTGCAAACCTACCGCAAATTGCTGTAGTTTTCAATGCTGGGCCATCAACAAGTGTGAGCGTGCGAACCATTCAACGAAACATCATCGATATGGGCTTTCGGAGCCGAAGGCCCACTCCTCTACCCTCGCTTGGGCCGGTCAATACCGACATCTGGCTTTCGATGACTGGAAACACGTTGCGTGGTCGGACGAGTCCCGTTTCAAGTTGTATCGAGCGGATTGACGTGTACGGGTATGGAGACAACCTCATAAATCCATGGAACCTGCATGCCAGCAGGGGACTGTTCGAGCTGGTGGAGGCTCTGCAATGGTGTAGGGCGTGTGCAGTTGGAGTGATATGGGACCCCTGATATGTCTAGATATGACTGACAGGCAACACGAACGTAAGCATCCTGTCTGATCACCTGTATCCATTCATACCCATTGCGCATTCTGACATACTTTGGCAATTCCAGCAGGACAATGCGACACCTCATCGTCCAGAACTGATACAGAGTGGCACCAAGAACAGTGTTCTGAGTTTAAGCGCTTCCGCTGGCTACCAAACTCCGCAGACATGAATATTATTGAGCATACCAGGAATGCCTTCCAACGTGCTGTTCAGAAGAGATCTCCACCCCCTCGTACTCTTTCGGATTTATGGACAGCCCCGTAGGATTAATGGCTTGAGTTCTCTCCAGCACTACTTAAGATATTAGTCGACTCCATGCCACGTCGTCTTGCGGCATTCCTGCGTGCTCGCGGGGGCCCTACACGATGTCAGGCTGGTGTACCAGTTTCTTTGGCTCTTCATTGTAGCTACCACATTCATGCTAAATACTATGAATGCTGGGCGATGTGAAAAGACAGGAATTTTGTTGCAAATTGAGAAGAAAGATTCGTTCAAAAATGGTTCAAATGGCTCTGAGCACTATGGGACTTAACTTCTGAGGTCATCAGTCCCATAGAACTTAGAACTACTTAACCTAAGGACATAACACACAACCATGACCGAGGCAGGATTCGAACCAGCGACCGTAGCAGTCGCGCGGTTCCAGACTGTAGCGCCTAGAACCGCACGGCCACCCCGGCCGGCAGAAAGATTCGTCAAGAACATTTTAAACAATGAAAAAACTAAAACAAGGGGTTCGTTTCTTGCTTGGTTACGATAAAGTGCGCCGAGGTAGTATCTGTGATGATACAACGATGAAGTAAAGTACAATGTAATTAGTTGTGAATGCAGTTAAGACTAGAAGTGGCGTGGATACGAGAAGAACATGCACACCGATAGACAATTGTCCGTCTCTCTCTAGGTGTGTGAGTCCCTCTTTATTTTCTTCGGTGCTAAAATTATCATTCTATTGTATCTCATTCATAAACTGTATTTGTGCGCAGAGGTAGCGTGACAGAGCTGTAGACGGGCGGTAGATCTCAGGAATGAACGACAGCTGCGGAGGTATGTACGGGCGAATGGAGGTGCGACTATTGAACAGTTGACCGCTCAGGCGAACCAAGGGACTACCAACGTTGTCTCCTCAGTGATCGTCCAGGAAAGTCCCTGCGTTTGGGTCTCCATAGCAGGGATCTATTTCATGCACCTTTGCTGACTGCTGCTCGTCAACGACAAAGACTAGAATTTGCAGGCTAATACCACAACTGGATGTTCATTGAGTAGCAACCGGTCTCCTTTCCAGATGAATCACAATTTTGCTCCGTCGGACAGATGGCCATTGGCGTGTACGGCGTGGAACGACTGAGGGAATATATCCTGCAACAATCGTCGGAAGGGCCCAGGCGTTATCACCTGGGAAATGTTTTCATGGCATTCCCTGGGTGATGTCGTCGTTCTGGAGGTACGATGCTTCTATCGTTAGGAATCATGATCACCCCTACGTGCAGTTTGTCTTTCCTCGGCGCGATAGCATCTACCAGCAGGACAGTGCAACATGTGACGCAGCTCGCAGCAGTATGGACCCTCACCCGAGGAATCTAGTGCATCTGGCCGCTGCACTGGAGTTGCCATGGTTACACATACCTGTCGGCACCTTCCGGAATCTCACCGGCTCTTTTTATGCAGGCCTCACTACAGTCCGCTCTGCAAAACGTAATTGTTGAGGCCTTTGACAGACGGTCACGTTAATACGACTGGATAGTGTATAAGCATTTCTTAATTTTGAAGAATTTCATGTCATGGAATGTTGTTTCTTCTACTAATAATGAGTCAATTGGATTAGGTAACATCAGCAGTGGGATATAACATACCTTTTTAGACCGCAAGAAACAGTAGGAATGGTGTAGACTATTCAGCAAAGAGCAAAGAGGCCAATATATTCTTAATAATGCATACCGTTTGTGCTTACAAAGAAACTTTTAAATGGCGAATTTCTTTTAGTTTCTGAAACAACTAAACACTTTAAAGTATCTGTTGAAAATTGGTATATGTGAGGACCTCGTGGCAAAATATATTTCACGTGGTCCGTTACTGCATTGTGTAGAAAATGGTATCGCTGTTTCAAAATGGTCCGACCAGATCATTAATGTTTCACGTAGTTCCATGCAAGTCATGAGAACTGATGAGCACTAAGTAGCGAGTACCAATGGGACAAAGTTGTGTCTGCCGATAGCAAAACGTTATCGGTTTCGTGATAGATTGGTCACATTTCGCTTACATGTCGTAGGAAAGTCTCCTCTCTGAATGTTAGTGTGGTGTGAAACGCTAGAAACAATCGTTATTGTTGTCATAGTTTAAAAAAAAGACAGAATACGTATCACAAATTTGCTATTAAACCAGACCAGAGTAGCTGCGTTTCACATATATGTTTTTCAAGATGTGATTAGACATAAACAATGAAGATATGAAGTATACTGTACTGAACTACAATAAAGTAGCATACATTTGTTTCTGTAGGCTTTGATGCACAAGAAATATCTGCATTCAGTTCAAACACGAGGTTAAAAAAAATTGCACTACTCATGGGGTGAACAAATAAATGTTCTCATAGCCTTAGCATTTGTATAATAAGCATTATAATCGCTCAACGCCAGTGCGTAAACAGAACCATATTTACAGAGAACAGGCGCCCAAGTGACTTAATAGTGACGAAGGAATGTTCTGTCAGGGACATTTCAAGTCTGACATGTAGTCGCAAGACGCGCTCGAAAATATTATTTGTTGACAGTACTTTTTTTGTTTGGTTGGTTGTTTTATATTTCGAGCTTGTAGTGCTCAAATTACTATGATATGCTAGGAAAAAAAACCGCGGGTGCACAGGGTAATTCCGTGATGATGTTACGAACTTTCAGGGGTGATGGAGAAGGGTAAATGTATCGATTTGAGGTAAGGGACCTGATCTGGAAACCACCGAGTCGAAAGTTGCAAGCGGAAATCATTCTGATACGTCTAACAGTGGAATGCACGTACCTGCAGTGTTACTGCTGAGACAATAGGGTCGGCAACTTTCAGAGGAGGTAGTATGACCCAAAACAAGAAAAAAATGTCTAGTTAACATGGGCTATAAAATGCATACTTTAAGAGCTCTGGGCACTTGTTTAGTAGAAGAGATGTTTCCCTGTAGCGAAGATGAACAAGTGCTCATATCTCTTAAGGTATGCATATTAGAGTACATGTTTACTGGACTTCCTTTCCCTTCAAATGGTTCAAATGGCTCTGAGCACTATGGGACTTAACTGCTGAGGTCATCAGTCCCCTAAAACTTAGAACTACTTAAAACTAACTAACCTAAGAACATCACACACATCCATGCCCGAGGCAGGATTCGAACCTGTGACCGTAGCGGTCGCGCGATTCCAAACTGTAGCGCCTAGATCCGCTAGGCCACTCCGGCCGGCTTCCTTTCCCTCGTTTTGCTCGATACTACCATCTCTGAAAGTTACTTACCCGACAATCTTAGTAACAACAACAGTACCGGTACATGCATTCCATTGTCAGAGATATCAGAACGATTTTCGCTTACATCTTCCGACTTGGCCGTTTCCGGACCAGGGTCCTTACCTCAAATTGATACATTTACCCTTTTCTATCATCCCCTGAAAGTTTGTAACATCATGGAATTACCCTGCATACTAATAATGTGTATGCAGACATGACTAAGGCCAGGTTCATGTCTGTTTATTTTACAATGGAGTAGAAAAGATATTTCGAAAGAATGAGTCGTCTGGTAACGCATATCGCATGAATTGTTGTTCTATGATTTTCATGTGATACAATATCGTCATATGAATACACCACAACAAAGATTCATGACTAAACAGGCGTTTGATTAACAAAAAGATCTTTGAATACCATCAAGCCAGGCGAAGGGTGCAGGATTGGAACTGATGGCAACAAATGATGTTTCGATCATTTAAACAGAAACTTGTGGTCTCATAGAGACAGAACTGGATTAAGTACTGTTCCAACTCCTTCGACAACATTTGTGTTCTAAGAACACATGTTGTAGACTTGGGCCACAATGCAATTAAGTATATTATATTCATGTCTAAAGTGCATTCCGTCCAAAAGTTCTTACAGTAAACTAGCACCTATTTTCTGAGGCTGTTAAAAAAGTTTGCGAAGAGAGTTCACGGTGTCGACAAGAGGAAAATGTTATACTGCTCTATGATTTTAATGTCACTGCTACGTGTCGATAACGGCCCAACGATACTAAAACACGTATACGTTTAAACAACAGGAGACACTCTTGGTATAGATAGCGTTAGCGATAACTGTATTTGGCTGTCTGATATGATTCGTTCCTTTATTGATGTATGCAACGTGATACATGAAATATATTACCCTGTAGGAAAAGGTGCATGTGGTCAAACTCAGATTACGAACTTCCAGGATACTAGAGTAGCTTGAGTAGGCAACTTATGTTAAGCAATAGAACGAAAAACCAGTTCAAATAGCAAATATTTTATTATTCATTCGATGACTAGTTTTGAGTCGAGACCCATTTTTAAAACAACTTAATAAAATCGAAAATGGCGTTTCCGATCTGTATGCACTTTAATGTACATTTCACACTTTGGTGACATCTTCGGAAAGGCCATTTTCGACTTTATTATCTTGATTTGTAAATGGGCGCCGGCCGGAGTGGCCGAGAGGTTCTAGGCGCTTCAGTCTGGAACCTCGCGACTGCTGCGGTGGCAGGTTCGAATCCTGCCTCGGGCATGGATGTGTGTGATATCATTAGGTTAGTTAGGTTTAAGTAGTTCTAAGTTCTGGGGGACTGACCTCAGATGTTAAGTCCCATAGTGCTCAGAGCCATTTGAAAATGGGCCTCTGCTTGAAACTAGTCATCGAATGAAAAAATATTTGCAACTTGGACTGGTTGTTCGTTCTGTTTAACTCAGATTGGTTCAACTTCGGATTAGTTTTCACGGTCTATTATATATTTTCAAAGGAGAAAGAGCATACTTGTGTATGTGGTAAATTTTGAGGGCTCCAAAAATATCAGAAAAATAAAAAAAACAAAAAGTTGAAAGGCATTGTCAGTGGCGTGGTTTGGTTTCCACAGAATGGTGTGACGATTTTCAAAATACTGCGACAAGTTCTTGGTAGGTTCTTCCATTGTTTTGTGGTGTATAAACTGTGTTTGCAAGAAAAAAGCAAACAAACTGCGTTTCGTTGCAGATTACTATCTTTTATTTCGCAGTAGGTGAATTTTTGTGAATGAAAACACAACTTGGTAATTGTTTACCATTAAGAATGAACTGATACTTTAAGAGTGACATTTTTCAGCAATGTCTTACGCTTCATTTGACTTAGAGCTTTGTATAATGACTCAATGCATTTTACATTTCTGTCCAGTAATAGTTTTAAATATGAGGAATGTCTGTTCGAAGGGCGTTTAACAGCCCATCCTTGCTTTGTTTTTTCATTTGTATGATTCGGCAACTAACCATGACCTTGTGTCACCAACTGGAGGTAAACATAACTGTTAATGGAAATATATTTCGACGGTTAAAAACGTATCGCCAGGCCAGTGCCAGGGGCATGCCCACTGGGGCTAGCTCGGTGGGCGATGCCAACAACATAGGTTTGTAACATGCTGGCACACCTGTAACGCTAATGTAGTGTAGATCAGTTTAGATATAGATAAAGTTGAATATACACAACACAAACAGCAGCTGTAGAGAACTAGTCACAATCAACTAGCAACCAAGAAACACGTAGCATAGAGTAATAGTAAATCAGAAACGCCTGTAGTGGTGGAATAGCAGAAGTACTAACATACCTGTGATATTAGTAAATTAAGCTGTATTAACTGTAATACGACTGTAAATTTAAAACCCCCTAATGTAGTTAGGTAGTGGGTTGATATGTATCATTGTAGTTGTCTTTTGAATAAACAATTTTAAAAAAATAGAACCGTATCGCTCTATTGGCAACAATTATGGAAACGTTGATTTCTTGTAATATTCTCTGTAAGTTTTGTACCATGTAGTATTTTTGTTGAGTTGCAGTTATCGTGACATTAATTGACGAGAAACATATGAACGTAAGGAGGAGTTATGCGCTTTGATCATACGAAGCAATTATTGTAGCAAATACAGATTGTTCGGTAATTCCCGTTAGAAATTGCTAGGACTTGTAGAGGCGAATGAGTCTAAGATATTTTGAATAGGAACTCTTGTCCACAAACGTACCGTTTCCCTTCTACGACGATTTCCATTCAAATGTTTGTTCATCTACTTCTGCTCGAGAAATTGATTTAGGCGTCAGGCAGCACAGTTCGAAAGGAAACATGACGAGACATCCACTTATGACAGTTTACGCAAAGTTTTTACGAGGCTCCTGTAGAATCAGAGGAAGATCTGCTAGCACGAGTTCTGGACGCTGCACTAGAAACTGAAGAGACGCCAGGGGTGATAGAGTGTGTAATAGAACAGGCTTCGCAGGTACAATGTCTGTAACACCGTCGGTGGTAGCCACGTCGAGCCGCTACTGTAATGCATCAGTACTGTTCTGTACGTAAAGTATGCTTGTTTCTTTTTCGTTTTGGGATAAAGTAAACAAGAATGTTTAAGTGTTAATACGAGCAAATGTCTTTAAGGGGGGTAGGTCGTCAAACGGGCCGACTTGGAGCAGGAGAAACATCACAGGACATTTTAGTTTCCATTGTCTATACTTTTTCAAATAAATTCATAAACCTTTGTCAGCATCACCAGGAAGGATTCAGGATTCACACTCATTGCATTGGAAGTTCGAAAACATAACAAAATAATTTTTTTTTTACGTACGAAATTCATAATTTTTTCACTTACTAATGGCTGCATTTGTTGCTATAGGTACACTTTTCTTCATAAGTTAGAGAGATTCTTCGATGAATTTTGCACAGCATACATAACATACTCACAGCTGTATGAAACTCTAGAATTTATTTAATTTATGAAAAAACGAGTGAGTTGTTATATTTTAAACTTCATGTTTAGGAAAAACACAAATTTTATACTTAATTACCTCAGTTTTTACCACAGTTTTTAATAGATTTGGAAAATTCTAGAGTTTCAGACACCTTTAAGTGTGGTTTGTATGCTGTGCAAAATTCATCGAAGAGTCTCTCTTACTTATGAAGAAAAGTGTACCTATAGCAACAAATACTGCTATTAGTAAGTGAAAGAAATGATGAAATTTCACACGTAAAAAAAATTATTTTGTTGTTTTCGAGCTTCCACTACTATGAGTGTGAATTCTGAATCCTTCGTGGTCATGCTGACAAAGTTTTATGAATTTATTTGTAAAAGTATAGACAGTGGAAATTAAAATGTCCTGCGGTGCCTCTCCTGCTCCAAGTCGCCCGGTTTGACGTCCTACCCCCATTAAGTAATAAATGGATGTTTCGTTACGTTTCCATTCGATATGTAAACTAATAACTATGCCGCGTCATGCCTAATCCAGTTATTCAAGCAGAAGTAGATGACAAACATCTCAATTGCAACTGTCGTAAAATGAAAACAGTATATTTTGCGGACACGGGTTCCTAGTCAAAATATTACGTACTCCCAATGCGAGTCCTAGAAGTTTGTAACGAGAATTCCCGAACACTGTGTGTATTCGAACTGCGCAACTCCCGATACGAGGGCTCGTGTGTTGACGAAAAACTATCTGCCATCAGTTAGCAGAAGCCCACTGCACGGCAGAGACAGTAATGGGAGCTACCGAGAAGATCTCTTTCCAGTGGAGGCTGTGCGGCTAGCGCGAGGCGGCGCGCCCTCCTACCTCTTTCCATGCACTGGGGGCGGCGGGCCCTCGCCGTCTGTCTGCAGAGGAGTCGCCGTCGCGTCTGCGGGCGGCCGCGCCGCGCCGCACCTGATAACTCTGCCCGCCCTCCCCCGCACCCCTCACGGCGCGCCACCCCTCGCCGCGCCCCCGAACACGGCGCTAATCCAATTATTTTGCCAGCAGCACGTGCGCGTCTGTGGCGCTCCCGCGGGGTGGCGTACCGGGCGACTGGTTGTCAGTGGCGTCGGCCGGCGGGGTGGTGGGGGGCGCGTTGACACGGCGAGGGGTGCGCGGGAGGGGCGGCAGCAGCGATTGATTGCAGCTCGCGTCGCCGCCGCCCCCTCCCCTGCCCCCGCCGGAGCGCGGGCAACAGGTCTCTCTGCCCCCGAGCGGGTTGGCTCCGCGCGCCGGCTCAATTTGCTCCGAAATGAGTGCGGCTGCCGGACCGGCCCTCCGAGCGCCAGGTGTGGTTACTGGGAATTTCCACTCGGCCGCCAAGTTAACACTGCGTCCCCGCTGCAGCCTAAGAGCCTCAGCCGCACGTGTTATCGCCGCTCCTGTTGTTACGGTCTGAATACTGGGTTCACACGTGTTTCCACAACAGTGTGTCTAGGACAACACTGAGAGAAAGAGAGCCAATCCAGTTTTGGAGCGTACGAACAGGGATGTGGAGCCATGGTGACTCCAGTGCCACGGTCAGCTTCGGTAGGTTGCTGCTCTGTTGAGGGTACATGGCTCGAACAGCATGATTGATCGCCTCGCTCCCAAAGATTCTGGAGTTTGGTGACCAGGGGAGTACAGTAAATCCATACTGGTTCTCCTCAAACCGTGCGCGTACACTGCAAGCTGTGTGACACTTTGCATTGTCCTCCTGATAGGTGCTATTGAAAGAAAGATCCCTTATCATTTCGCTACAATATAGCAGGTCAGCAACTGGAAGCAGTTAATTCCATAAATTATCTGGGAGTACGCATTAGGAGTGATTTAAAATGGAATGATCATATAAAGTTGATCGTCGGTAAAGCAGATGCCAGACTGAGATTCGTTGGAAGAATCCTAAGGAAATGCAATCCGAAAACAAAGGAAGTAGGTTACAGTACGCTTGTTCGCCCTCTGCTTGAATACTGCTCAGCAGTGTGGGATCCCTACCAGGTAGGGTTGATAGAAGAGATAGAGAAGATCCAACGGAGAGCAGCATTCTTCGTTACAGGATCATTTAGTAATTGCGAAACCGTTACGGAGATGATAGATAAACTCCAATGGCAGACTCTGCAGGAGAGACGCTCAGTCGCTCGATACGGGCTTTTGTTGAAGTTTCGAGCATCAGTTGTGTGTTATAACCAGAGTTCGATTCATAAACAATTCTGTGTGTGACTTAGATGGCTGTCTACCTGCGACTGTTAACAGCAAACCTCTCCATACCACAGTCGGCAGAGAACTTCCAACGCATATGTGATGAATCATGTGTACCGAACCAACGGAAGAGCTTTTTCGGCACTCTCCTCTAGATGACAAGGATGTATGTGAAGTACTCCATCACCCTGCCACATCTTCGACATCAATCGACTCTTCAGTTTCATAACTGCAATGATTGTATAATAGTGACGGGGGTTTGTTAGGTACTGCAATCCCTGTGTATACATATGCTTGACAGATGTGTGTGGAAGAGAGTGTGTTCTATTCGCAGAGTTAGAGCAGCACGGTGTGTAAATTCCCATGACAAACACCGCTGCTAGGCATTCGTCTCTTTCCTCATGAGATATCGTTGTTTCATGGATTTTCCGTAGCTGACGATCATTTTATAGGAGTGATGCGAGCATGGCAAAATTTCTGAACTGTAATCAGATGTGAACAGTGGGCTCTATGTACCTCTGGAAAGCTATATAGTGAGTGGATAACAAACAATTTATATTTCTTTTTCTCCTTTGATTTGTAAGGTACTAGTTTTATCATATTAACGTTTCGCACCATAGTGAGAGGGATGAGTGGGGTAGAAAACTTGATGGGTGAATCTACGTCATGTGTTGCAAATATATTTCCTACAGTGGAGTATTAAGAGCGTTTCATTCCACATGAATAATACATCGAAAACCATACTGCTTTAATATTACAGCATGCTTAAATGCAGAACCGTGTAAGCTCTGGAGTGTGTGTTTACTTTCTACGATAATTTCTCTCTTCCCAATACGTCCTTGGTATAAAATCTAAACATTACAATAATTCTACAGAATTGAGAGCACTAGAGATTTACGTAAAATGTCTCAAATACCTTCCATCTGGAGCTCCATTATGCATAAATTACACTTTTCTTCTTTTTCTCGATCGTTTGTTATTTTTTATTTATTAATATTTTTTTGGCCATCAGTCTTCTGACTGGTTTGATACGGCCCACCAAGAATTCCTCTCCTGTGCTAACCTCTCCGTCTCAGAGTAGCACTTGCAACATACGGCCTCAATTATTTGCTGGATGTATTCCAATCTCTGTCTTCCTCTACAGTTTTTGCCCTCTACAGCTGCCTCTAGAACCATGGAAGTCATTCACTGATGTCTTAACAATGTCCTATCATCCTGTCCCTTCTCATTATCAGTGTTTTCCACATATTCCTTCCCTCTCAGCTTCTGCATAGAACCTCCTCATTCCTTATCTTATGAGTCCACCTAATTTTCAACATTCGTCTGTAGCACCACATCTCAAATGCTTCGATTCTCTTCTGTTCCGGTTCTCCCACAGTCCATGTTTCATGTACTCCAGACGTACATTCTCAGAAATGTCTTCCTCAAATTAAGGCCGATATTTGATATCAGTAGACTTCTCTTGGCCAGGAATGCCTTTTTTGCAATAGCTATTCTGCTTTTGATGTCCTTGTTCCGTCCGTCATTGGTTATTTTACTGCCTAGTTAGCAGAATTCCTCAACTTCTTCTCCTTCGTGACCATCAATCTTGATGTTAAGTTTCTCGCTGTTTTCATTTCTACTACTTATCATTACCTTAGTCTTTCTTCGATTTACTCTCAACCCATTCTCTGTACTCATCAGACTGTTCATTCCGTTCAGCAGATCATGTAATTCTTCTTCACTTTCATTCAGGATAGCAATGTCATCAGTGAATCGTATCATTGATATCCTTTCACTTTGAATTTTATTTCCACTCCTGAACCTTTTTTATTTTATTTCCATCATTGCTACCTCAATGTACAAATTGAACAGTAGGGACGAAAGGCTACATCCTTGTCTTAGACCCTTTTTAATACGAGCACTTCGTTCTTTGTCGTCCACTCTTATTATTCACTCTTCGCTGTTGTACATACTGTATATGACCCGTCTCTCCTTATAGCTTACCCCTACTTTTTTCAGAATTTCGAACATCTTGCACCATTTTACATTGTCGAACGCTTTTTCCAGGTCGACAAATCCTATGAACATGTATTGGTTTTTCTTTAGTCTTGCTTCCATTATTAACCGCAACGTCAGAATTGCCTCTCTGGTGTCTTTACTTTCCTTAAAACCAGACTGATTGTCATCTAGCGCATCCTCAATTTTCTTTTCCATTCTTCTGTATATTATTCTTGTAAGCAACATGGATGCATGAGCTGTTAAGCTGATTGTGAGATAATTCTCTCACTTGTCAGCTCTTGCAGTCTTCGGAATCGCGTGGATGATATTTTTCCGAAAGTCAGATATGTCGCCAGGCTCATACATTCTACACAGCAACATGAATAGTCTTTTTTTTTGCCACTTCCCCCATTGATTTTAGAAATTCTGATGGAATATCTATCCCTTCTGCCTTACTTGACCTTAAGTCCTTCAAAGTTCTTTTAAATTCTGATTCTAATACTGGATCCCCTGTCTCTTGTAAATCGACTCCTATTTCTTCTTCTATCACATCAGACAAATCTTTCCCCTCATAGAGGCTTTCAATGTATTCTTTCCACCTATCCGCTCTCTCCTCTGCATTTAATAGTGGATTTCCCGTTGCACTCTTAATGTTACCACTCTTGCTTTTACTGTGACCGTATGTTGTTTGGACTTTCCTGTATGCTGAGTCCGTCCTTCCGACAGTCATTTATTTTTCTATGTCTTCACATTTTTCATGGAGCCATTTCGTGTTAGCCTCCCTGCACTTCCTCTTTGTTTCATTCCTCAGCGACTTGTGTTTCTGTATTCCTGAATTTCCCGGAACATTTTGGTACTTCCTCCTTTTATCAATTAAATGTGGTATTTCTTCTGTTGCTCATGGTTTCTTCACAGTTACCTTCTTTGTACCTATGTGTTTCTTTCCAACTTCTGTGATAGCCCTTTTAGAAATTTTCATTCCTCTTCAACTGTACTGCCTTCTGAGATATTCCTTATTGCTGTATTTTACAGCCTTAGAGAACTTCAAGCGTATCTCTTCATCTCTTAGTACTTCTGTGTCCCACTTCTTTGCGTGTTAATACTTCCTGACTAATGTCTTAAACTTCAACCTATTCTTCATCACTATTATATTGTGATCTGAGTCTATATCTGCCCCTGGGTACGCCTTGCTATGCAGTATCTGATTTCGGAACTCTGTCTGACCATTATGTAATCTAACTGAAATCTCTCTGTATCACCTGGCCTTTTCCAAGTATGTCTCTTCCTCTTGCGATTCTTGAACAGGGTATTCGCTCTTACTAGCTGAAACTTGTTACATTACTCAATTAGTCTTTCTCCTCCCTCATTCCTTGTCCCAAGCCCATATTTTCACGTAACCTTTTCCTCATCTCCTTCCCCTACAACTGCAGTACCGTCCTCCATGACTATTAGATTTCCATCCCCCTTTACATACTGTATTACCCTTTAAATATCTTCATACACTTTCTCTATCTCTTCATCTTCGGTTTGTGACGTCGGCACGTGTACCAGAACTATCGTAGTCAGTGTTGGTTTGCTGTCGATTCTGTGTCACTGAACTGTTCTCAGTAACAAACTCTCTGCCCTACCTTCCTATTCATAACGAATCCTACTCCTGTTATACCATTCTCTGCTGCTGTTGATATTAACCTATACTCATCTGACCAGAAATCCTTGTTTTCTTTCCACTTCACTTCGCTGACCCCTACTATATCTATCTGTTTTATCACCACAATACTCTCCAATGTATCACGCTCGTATATACTATACACAAATAAGTTTAGTTAAACTCCTCAGTACGCGAGCATATAGAGATATTGTATGTATTTGGACAGGTGATACGAGTAATATTGGTATGGAACAGTCTTTGGAAAATGGCAGTTAGAATATTGGAACGACAATACCGGTATACCAGTGTCGGTCAGTACAAGTTTGGAACACTTTTATACTCTTTGCGAAAGGAAAATGTCTAAGTACACTCCTGGAAATGGAAAAAAGAACACATTGACACCGGTGTGTCAGACCCACCATACTTGCTCCAGACACTGCGAGAGGGCTGTACAAGCAATGATCACACGCACGGCACAGCGGACACACCAGGAACCGCGGTGTTGGCCGTCGAATGGCGCTAGCTGCGCAGCATTTGTGCACCGCCGCCGTCAGTGTCAGCCAGTTTGCGTGGCATACGGAGCTCCATCGCAGTCTTTAACACTGGTAGCATGCCGCGACAGCGTGGACGTGAACCGTATGTGCAGTTGACGGACTTTGAGCGAGGGCGTATAGTGGGCATGCGGGAGGCCGGGTGGACGTACCGCCGAATTGCTCAACACGTGGGGCGTGAGGTCTCCACAGTACATCGATGTTGTCGCCAGTGGTCGGCGGAAGGTGCACGTGCCCGTCGACCTGGGACCGGACCGCAGCGACGCACGGATGCACGCCAAGACCGTAGGATCCTACGCAGTGCCGTAGGGGACCGCACCGCCACTTCCCAGCAAATTAGGGACACTGTTGCTCCTGGGGTATCGGCGAGGACCATTCGCAACCGTCTCCATGAAGCTGGGCTACGGTCCCGCACACCGTTAGGCTGTCTTCCGCTCACGCCCCAACATCGTGCAGCCCGCCTCCAGTGGTGTCGCGACAGGCGTGAATGGAGGGACGAATGGAGACGTGTCGTCTTCAGCGATGAGAGTCGCTTCTGCCTTGGTGCCAATGATGGTCGTATGCGTGTTTGGCGCCGTGCAGGTGAGCGCCACAATCAGGACTGCATACGACCGAGGCACACAGGGCCAACACCCGGCATCATGGTGTGGGGAGCGATCTCCTACACTGGCCGTACACCACTGGTGATCGTCGAGGGGACACTGAATAGTGCACGGTACATCCAAACCGTCATCGAACCCATCGTTCTACCATTCCTAGACCGGCAAGGGAACTTGCTGTTCCAACAGGACAATGCACGTCCGCATGTATCCCGTGCCACCCAACGTGCTCTAGAAGGTGTAAGTCAACTACCCTGGCCAGCAAGATCTCCGGATCTGTCCCCCATTGAGCATGTTTGGGACTGGATGAAGCGTCGTCTCACGCGGTCTGCACGTCCAGCACGAACGCTAGTCCAACTGAGGCGCCAGGTGGAAATGGCATGGCAAGCCGTTCCACAGGACTACATCCAGCATCTCTACGATCGTCTCCATGGGAGAATAGCAGCCTGCATTGCTGCAAAAGGTGGATATACACTGTACTAGTGCCGACATTGTGCATGCTCTGTTGCCTGTGTCTATGTGCCTGTGGTTCTGTCGGTGTGATCATGTGATGTATCTGACCCCAGGAATGTGTCAATAAAGTTTCCCCTTCCTGGGACAATGAATTCACGGTGTTCTTATTTCAATTTCCAGGAGTGTATATTGATTACGTCCAATTCAGCTCTTTCTGCTCCTACACAAGACGTCGACTGCAGCCTCCTACTTTTATTTTATTTACACGGCTAGTTCCATAAGACCAAATTGATGAGCGAATCTCCAAGGTAATGGAACGTGAGAGTACATGAAACTTCAACGTAAAAATAATAACAGATAAACTAAAATGGTTATGAACCCTAAAGAAGGCAGGCCGTAAGTTTAACTAAACGGAATCAAAAATATAACATAAGAATCAGCTTAATTTTTCAAGGAACTCCTCAGCAGAATAGAGAGAGTGATCCAGTTTCGATTTGAATGGGCATGGATTGCTGCTAAGATTTTTGAATTCTTGTGGTGTGGATGCAGCAGTATACTGCATACCTTTCTGCACAAGAGTTAAGGAGGTGTGATCCAAATGCAGATTTGATTTCTGCTAAATGTTAACTGAGTGAAAGCTGTTAATTCTTGGGAATAAGCTGATACTGTTAACAAGAAACGATAGTAAAGAATATATAAATATCGAGAGAGAAATGTCAAAATACTCAGACTATTTATCATGGGTTGACAAGAGGTTCACAAATTTAAAGCACTTATTGGCCGAACTGCCCATTCCTGAGCAAAACATATTCTTTTAGAATGGGAAGAGTTATGCCGAAATGTAATAACATAAGCGAATGAAAGTTAGCAAAGTAAACTAACTGTCGTGTCAGACGATCACTTACTTCAGATATTTTTCGAATAGTAAAAATGGCAGCATTAAGTTTTTGAACGAGATCCTGAACATGAGCTTTCCATGACAGTTTACTATTTATCTGAGCACCTAGACATTTGAACTGTTCAGTTTCACTTATCATATGCCCATTCTGTGAAATTAAAACATCAGTTTTTGTTGAATTGTGTGTTAGAAACTGTAAAAACTGAGTCTTACTGTCATTTAACGTTAGTTTATTTTCTACAAGCCATTAACTTACGTCATGAACTGCACTGTTTGAAACTGAGCCAATGTTGGACACAACATCCTTTACTACCAAGTTAGTGTCATCAGCAAACCGCAATATTTTTGAGTTACTCGTAATTCCAGAGGGCATATCATTTATATAAATAAGGAACAGGAGTGGCCCCAACACTGATCCCTGGGGCACCCCCCCATTTAACTGTACCCCACTCAGACCCCACATCACAGCCATTCTCAACACTGTGAATCATGGTTATCCACACAATGAAACGCCTTAGTTAAATAAAAAAATATGCCTAGCGTTCGGAACATTTTGTTTAATCCATCCAGTACCTCACAGAGAAAAAAAGAATATAGCATTTTGAGTTGTTAAACGACTTCTAAAGGCGAACTTTACATTTGATAGGAAATTATATGATATAAAATGATCAATTATTCTTACATACACGGCCTTTTCAATAACTTTAGCAAACACTAATACGGAGAAAATAGGTCTAAAATTGTCTGCATTATTCCTTTCTCCCTTTTTATAAAGTGGGTTTACTACTGGGTACTTTAACTGTCCAGCAAACCGACCATTCTTAAAGGAAAAATTGCAAATATGGCTAAGTAAAGGGCTAACTTGTGCAGCACAATACTTTTATTCTACTAGGCACTCCATTACATCCGTGAGACTCCTTAGTCTTCAGTGATTTAATTACTGACTCAATCTCCCCCTTGTCGGTATGACAAGAGTATTTCAGGCAATCGGAAAGGTATCTTCCAAGAAAGTTATATGATTCCCTGTAGAAACTAAGTTTTTATTTAATTCACTAGCAGTGCTCAGAAAATGATCGTTAAATACTGTACATATATCTGACTTATCAGTAACAGGAATATTTTTACTATGAAATGACTTTACATTGTCGACCTTGTGCTGCTAACCAGACACTTCTTTCACAACTGACCACATGGTTTTAATTTTACCCTGTGAATTAGCTATTCTATTTGCGTACCACATACTCTTTGCCTTCCTAATAAGATTTTAAGTGCCTTACAATACTGTTTGTAATGGGCTACTGTAGCTAGATTGTGACTACTTCTAACATTTTTATATAATTCCTGCTTTGTTCTACATGATATCCTTATCTCACTAGTCAGTCTCCCAAGCTTCCTTTTACTGCTAGTACCCAGTTTACAACGTTATAGTAGAAAACGACTCAAAGTGCATAAGAAATGTGCTAAGAAAAGCATTATATTTGTCATTTGTTATCGGCATTATAAACATCCTGCCACTCTTGTTCCTTAAGGAGGTTTAAAAAACTATTTGCCATTGGATTAGCTTCCCTACATAGCTTGTAATTGTATGTGACTTTGTTTGAATACAAAACACTTTTAGTGTTAAAATTTGTGCATCGTGGTCTGAAAGGCCTTTAACCCTTTTACTAACAGAATGTTCACCCAGTAATGAAGAATGAATAAAAATATTTTCTATGATTGTGCTGCTGTTCCCCTGCAGCCTTGTTGGAAAAAACCCAATCTACATCAGGTCATATGAGTTTAGGAGGTCTAACACCCTTTCTCTTGCACAGCCATGTACAAAATTAATATTGAAGTCACCACATATAACTAATTTCTGGTACTCCCTATAAAGTGAACCAGGACCCCCTCTAGATTGAGCAGAAATGCTCGTAAGTCAGAGTTAGGGGCCTATAAACAACAACAATTAGTAGTTGCACTAAATTCAACTGCCTCTGCACAGTATTAAAATATCTGTTCAGTGCAGTGCCGTGTTACGTCTATGGACTCAGAGCACTGTTTTTTACGTACATAGACACTCCCTGACACTGCAAGGAACTCCGTGAAAAACAGCCAACTAATCTGTATCCCAGTAAAGGAAACCTCTGAATTGTCAAATTATTTAAGTGGTGCTCCGATATACCAATAATGTCAGAGCCAAAATCTAGAAACAGTTCACTAACTTTATCTCTAATACCTCTTATATTTTGATGAAATATGCCAATTCCTTCTGTACTTGGATACTTGACTTTGAAGGTGATTCCTTAGTTGGAGGGACTTCCTTTAAGCAGGTATACCTATCAGCTGATTTCAGTCTAAAAAAGGTGCAGCTCTAACACCAACTACTACAGGAATTTTTCCGTGAGTGATCCCACTAGCACCCACTACACTGTCACCTGTAAGCTTTGTCAGCCTCCCCTTCCCATACATTCTGAGGTACAGGCCATGCCTAGTGAAACCTGATGTATTGTTAGACTCACCTGGCACCACGGCAATGTGACCCATGCCCTCTGCCATAAGTGTCTTCTCCAGCCCCATGTTAACACGCCTAACAGTCACATTAGGATGAGGCCAATCATGACGATGAAACAGTTGCACGGAACGCACATCAGTGCCACCAGTTGGAGTAGCCATCTTTACCAGGTCAACATCTACATCATATTCCCTGTCCCTATCACGACTATCCCTGCTCCACCCACAATCACAACCTGATCCTCTTTCGTAAAATTCCTACATAGCTCCCCTATGCTGTTAATCACTTGAGCCAATCATGCACTAGGATTCACAATACTGGTGACCTGGTACTCGCTCCCCAACACTTCCTGCAACTGCTGGCCCACGCATCTACCACGCGAACCACCATCCGCAGAACCTTCTAATTTCTGTTTGGCTTTGCAACTGACTTAGGTCTGCCGGCCGCGGTGGTCTCGCGGTTCTAGGCGCGCAGTCCGGAACCGTGCGACTGCTACGGTCGCATGTTCGAATCCTGCCTCGGGCATGGATGTGTGTGATGTCCTTGGGTTAGTTAGGTTTAAGTAGTTCTAAGTTCTAGGGGACTGATGACCACAGCAGTTGAGTCCCATAGTGCTCAGAGCCATTTGAACCATTTTGACTTAGGTCTTCCTAACTGCTGACAACTGCTGCATGCTTCCTGCGTCTACAGCTACAAGAGGATGCTCTCCACTCAGCTCTGACAGTTGATCAAATCTGTTGCATATATGCAAAGTAAAACCCCCTGAATACTTCCTTCTCCCATCTGTCTTCTTGCCAACTGCCAGTTCCCATTCCCCAGCACCCTTCACCCTCCTAACCTATCTAGTTTCTCCTTTGCGTATTGTAACTGCACATGAAGGGCACAGATCTTACGCTCCTGATGCTCTATCAACTTATTTGTACTACAGATTCTGCATTCCCAGGAGAGGATCTCGCTAGAATGCGCACTGGCTTCCCCACTGCATCATCCCCCCCCCCCACCCCCAATGAAAACACAGGGTGTTTCAAAATGAATATATGGGTTTTAAGGCTTTGTAGACCGTATTAAATTCACCTTACAATTATAGATAATACACCAAATGAAAGGGAAACACAAACAGTTTTTCTTACAATTATTCAGTGTGAACACCGATCGCACATCGAGTCGATAGGCGAGTTGTTCCGAAACCGTGATCAATGTGTCAGGAGTAACTGTTGCAATAACATTGTTTCTAAAGTCAGATAGATCAGCTGGTATCGGAGGCACATACACACGATCCCGTCAGATCGTGTGTGAATGTGGAGGTCACGCATAATATGCTGTGTCAACCGGCCCCTTGCGCCCAATCCACCGGTCGGATACAACGTCGTATAATCAGTCGCGCACTGAGTTATGCCAGCGAGGCGTCGCACCATCTTGCTCCCAAATAAAGAGGTGTTGTTCAGCTTCTTCCTATTGAGGCACGGGCCATAGCTGTAGCACATCAAGATAAGAAACATCAGTTACTGTTGATTCGCCGAAAAAGAAAGGCCCATAACATTTTCGCGGGGATATTTCTTGGGGCTAAGCGTGAAAGACTCGCACTCGTTCAACACGTTTTCCAGTCTCACTCTTTGTCATTCCATACTCTTCCCATTGCGCACAGGTATACAAACAAAACTGTTTGAGTTGCTCTTTCATTGGATGTATTATTTACAATTGTAAGTTGAACGTAATAAATGCAACAACGCCTTGAAACCGGTATTTTCATTTTGAAACACCGTGTACTTTGAACAAATCCCACACGGTAACCCACTACTCATAAACCTGCGACAAAGCCCACACTTCTCTCTCATGGTAAAATTTTACAGCTACTGAAAAAAACTAAACGTCTACGTTACGTAACTTCAGTTACACCAGTAGAACTATTTATAGAACTAACAACAGTGGTCTCTAAATTCTCTCTCTACTAAGAAAGCAACAACTTTTATTAATACTAAATCACGACTAGTACCAATAAAACTTCATACAGTTTATTAGGTAAAACCAAAAATTCAAGCGTCCGTTGGAATACTCAACGAAGTTAAAACAGTGAATGAAAATTTTGTTGAACTATTTCACTAGAAACGATAAGAAACGTCAGTTGTAACTTCCTAAATGACTTCAACGCACAGAAAACCGAAAAAACACAGTGAGAAAACTTATGGAAAAGTTTACTAAACCTTAGTTCGCCACAAACAACACGAGACACCGTTGAAAAATACTAAACTTAATAACTGTGTAACAGTGCACAAACGACTTTGTCAGAACTTAAGAACCGCTACCACTGCAACGGCACGCCGCGAAATGTAAACACACTGCTAATGTTTGGATGAACAATGGAAAACTACTAAATTTAAAATTCGAATACAGTGCACAAACAATTTTGACAGTACTTAGCTGTATAAATGCTACAGCTGGAACCGCACGCCGCGAAATGTAAACACACTGCTGAGGCGTGGGACTTGAATGAACGACGTAAGCACTGTCAGAAATAACAGACCACTCGAGTCAATAACACAGAAAGACTGATGTTGTGAATTGGCAGGAGCCAATTCACGGAGTTTGGAGGAAGCCGAAAGGCACGCGTTTAAGCTCACGCAGGCTGGCGTGAGGTCTGGGAAATGACAAGGAATTATAGTAGCCAAAAATAGTACATAGCTTCCGGAATACTTAACTTTAATCCATAATTGGAGAACATCGCTCTTGATGATACATAATTACAATCTCAATATAAACTGGTAATGGCGCCTTGCTAGGTCGTAGCAAATGACGTAGCTGAAGGCTATGCTAACTATCGTCTCGGCAAATGAGAGCGTATTTGTCAGTGAACCATTCCTAGCAACGTCGGCTGTACAACTGGGGCGAGTGCTAGAACGTCTCTCTAGACCTGCCGTGTGGCGGCGCTCGGTCTGCAATCACTGACAGTGGCGACACGCGGGTCCGACGTATACTAACGGACCGCGGCCGATTTAAAGGCTACCACCTAGCAGGTGTGGTGTCTGGTGGTGACACCACAACTGAGATGAGTGAAAATCCACTAATAAGTCACTTTTACAGCAGATGTTAACACAAATAAACTTTAAAATAAGTAACGGAAGACTAAAACTTCATAAAATATTGACGAGCAATTTCAACAGCAGCCCAGCACACGTGACGTCAAACCAAAGAGTCTGGTCAGTTCCAGATTAAATCGGAGACAATTTTAGTACGAGGTTTGGTTAAAGACAGAGGAAGAGTTACAAGACGCCTTGGGAGAGGCCATCTAGAGTTTTTCTCAGGGTCCTTAGCTGATAGGTTCAACGAAGGGTTAGATCGTTTTGAAATTGAGGGCAGAGTGATAGATCTTTGAATCTCCGACTTTATTCAACGAATGTGAGAGTACTTTATCACTCCCATGCACATAGGGGGAGAAGTAAATCGTAATAAAATCTTAGCGAATTTCAAAAAAAGGAACGTAGTTTTTGCACCTCCTCTCTGCTGGTGGTATTTCCTACACTAAGAAACAGTATTTGTGTCATGTGGTGTAGGCAGTGTAACACGGTTCGCAAAATTTCCACATGTACATGACCCTTGCAAAGTAGTGGGAGGGGTGGTTTAGCAACGACACAGGAATTGACAACCTTTCTGCAATGTCGCTGGCTTATAGCGTCATGGGATCGACGTGATGACACGTTAACTGAGTAAAATGCGTTGAAATTACGGAAAACATTGCAAAATTACGAAAATTGATGGAAAATACGCAAAACTGATGAAAATACGAAAAAATGTGGAGGGATGAGAATACTTACATGTTCGCTTGCGTGTATGAAAAGCCTTCAATTCCTCCACCGGTGAGATTGGCAGCTGATGGTGCATACTGGCAATGCTCTATAGGTTTAAGTCGTGCAGAATAGCCCCTTGTTCAACATGCAGTTAAGCATTATAAGTCCTAAAAATGAAAGACGCAGTGTCCAAGGATTTGGCGGGATGGATGACTACACCGAGGCCACCACAACAGCGATCACATTGTTGGGTGTAATATGCACCATTAATATCAGGAATCAGTACTCTCAGTCTCTTTGAGACACAACACTGAGACATCTGCTACCCCATCAATTTGGAAGATGAGATTAAATGTAGAGGTCGCCATCTTCGGATAGCTGTTTGGAAGCGCTCCACAATGCCGCAAACTCTTCCAGTTTCCATTTGTCAATAAGAAGCACCACCTCTGTCTTTTATTTCAACAATTCCGCGTGTAGTGAGAGCAGTTCAACTTACACCATGCGATGACCAGCTCTCTGTTAATGCCGACTGATCGGAATGTGTTAATGCCAGGTCAGCACTTG
The DNA here is from genome assembly GCF_021461385.2 of Schistocerca piceifrons. Taxonomy (NCBI): domain Eukaryota; kingdom Metazoa; phylum Arthropoda; class Insecta; order Orthoptera; family Acrididae; genus Schistocerca; species Schistocerca piceifrons. The sequence goes on from NC_060138.1 coordinate 690,940,312, forward strand.
CACTGGTCTCAAAGTCATGGTAGAAAAAAAATGTACGGTGGTGTACAAGGCTGTATTCTTACTCTTATGGCTGTGTTACAGCAGTAAAACAATGTATCAAACTGCTTACGAAGGCAGAACATAGGAACCCTCTCTTGTGACTGATAGCCTGTCGGATATGGTCCTCCTACATTACGGACGCAGGTCCGTACAAGCAGCTTTGATCACTGGGCACCTGCTCCAATTGACCAATACGTGTGAATTTAATGTTCTCGATGTCAACATGCAGACGGTACTCGGTATTGATATATCGGAAGAGAGAGACGCGGTAATATCTTGTCGAGTTCTCTACCAGGTGCCATTAGCGAAGTTGTTACAGTTCATAGTTTTACTCCGCTGGATGTTACAAAAATAACTTTGAGAGAGAGAGAGAGAGAGAGAGAGAGAGAGAGAGAGACTGTCCTGTCAACGAAGACCCACACGCTATTACACTATCGTATTTCTAATGTAGCAATCTTAGGAATATGATAAAAGAGAAAAGAACATGTAGTGGGTGATATTCATAGACCTTCATTCATTATCGATGAATTATAGGTGTTATGCTATTGAATTTCTTTGTGCAGTCTACGTATACTCTGAATGATTGTGAATTTCCTCCTGTACCTTAGCGTGCTAGTAATAGCCCTCTACATAGTCAGTTAAGGACTAGACATCCTTCTAACTAATGGAAAGTGCTGTCTGAATGTGATGGGATGTCGAGAGAATTAGCAGGGATCTGTGACTTGGCGGGCTACATCTCTTACTCTTGAAAATCACATAGATTCAAATGCTGTATATCGATGACTAAAAGATTCGATAGAATACGGCAGGTAAGCGATATTCTGACAAAGGGGAGTTGAGAGGTGAGCTCTATACTGTTTATTCTAAGTGTTTTGGCAAACATATCACAAACTCTCACATTCATCTTTCGAAGTGACTGCAATGAGAAAATTAGGAGATAATATGAAGATTTTTACCGAGAGATAATCATTAGCATAAGTTCCGCCTTTTTTTCTCGATAAATAAGTGACAATATTCTTCCAGAGTTTTGTATGTCTACGCCGGCCGTGGTGGCCGTGCGGTTCTAGGGGCTTCAGTCTGGAACCGCGTGACCGCTACGGTCGCAGGTTCGAATCCTGCCTCGGGCATGGATGTGTGTGATGTCCTTAGATTAGTTAGGTTTAAGTAGTTCTAAGTTCTAGGGGACTGATGACCACAGCAGTTAAGTCCCATAGTGCTCAGAGCCAATTTTTTTGTATGTCTACAAATGGATCGAGCGACATCTTAACTGTTAGACTAAATTTAAATTTATATCTATATCCTTACTTCGGCAAGCCATCATATGGTGTGTGAGGCAGGGTGCGCTATATCACTATTGGTCATTCCCTTTTCTGTTACACTTGCAAATAGAGAGAGTGAAAAAGATTGTCTATATGCGCCCTTACGAGGGCTAATTTCTGTCACCTCGTCTTTGCGGTCCTTCCGCGAAATGTATGTTGGCGGCTGTAGAATCCTTCTGCGGTCAGCTTCAAATGTCGGTTGTCAATAGGGACATTGTCTTCCCTCTAGAGACTCCCATTTGAGCTACCTGGTGAGTGTAATCCGACTGCTTGAAAAAGTTACTCGCCATGCAAAGTAACTCTCATGATCAGTTTAAATAATCAGCCTTTTTTTTTTGAGTCATCAGTCTTCTGACTGGTTTGATGTAGCCCACCATGAATTCCTCATGCAGCCTACATCCTCAATTGTTTTCTGGATGTATGAATTCCATTCTCTGTCTTCCTCTACAGTTTTTATCCTCTACATCTCCCTCTAGTGCCATGGAAGTCATTCCCTGTACCGTGGAAGTAATTCCCTGATGCCTTAGCAGATGTCCTATCATCCTGTCCCTTCTCCTTATCTGTGTTTTCCACATATTTCTTTCCTCTCCAATTCTGCGCAGAACCTCCTCATTTCTTACCTTATCAGTCATCTAATTTTCAACATTCGTCTGTAGCACCACATCTGAAATTTTTCGTTTATCTTCTGTCCCGTGTTTCCCACAGTAATTAGCCTATCAATTTGATATCAATGACGTGCCAGCTGGCGGGTAGAAGTGTGGGCTATGGTAACACGGATATAACCGGAGCTGGAGCGCTAATCAGGCCTTTTGTCGTTGAGGCGATATCTTTTAACGTAATTTCAATCTGCTACCTATACAGAGAGAGAAGACCATCTCAACAAAATGAGCTACGTTATCGAATTTATAAAATGATAGGTAGTATGAAACTGATACTCACAACTTCAGTGTGCTGTTGCCTTAAGAGACTTCGTACGTGAAGAAGTATTTGGTTACTTTAAGAGAGTTTGAAAGCGAGGAAGCACCCTGTGACAGAGTTAGATCATAGCCCTCCATCATGAGCCGAAAATGAATTTAATATTCTAGTCATACAGGGCATAACAGATATTAAACTGATTTGAACAATTTTATTTTACGTGATGAGTGAATACTTGGAGGAAATATAGCTTAAGCCACATTGTTACTGGATTTCCACAACAAGTAACATTGCTTCAGCAATGTGAAAAAGTATGTATGCCCAGATTTCTTCTGTCTTCGAAAATAATTCATATAAAAGGAAGAAATCTACCTTTCGCATGAGAGATTCGAGGGATATTGTCAACAATATCCCTGTCTCGAGTTCGATAAAGTGGATTTTTTAAACTGGGAAGAGCCTATTTCGGAGTGGAATTGCAATTAAAGCTATTCGTCCAAGATGCAGCTGCTTGTTTAACAGTCCATTGTGGCCGTGGCATTAGTGGGCGCGACGCTTTGGTCGAGTGGAGACTCATGAATTAGCTTAGCCTCTGGCGAGTACAAAGAAAAGATTCCATCTACCAGCTAGTCGGATCTTTCCCGCAGCCATGGGGACAAGTCCTGATGGCAGCCCTCGCAGCGTCCTCTGGATAGCTGAATAGTGAACTAGTCAGTAGGCTGGTAGAAAGGCGAGAGAAGTGGACGTGTGTGTTGCGCGACAACATTCAATATGGCGAATGTTTTCACTGGACAAGTATTCTCCCTCATGTTAATTGATCGGCCACGGTGACACTCTCTCCAGCCCCTGAGTATCTGGTACGACAGGCGTGCGAATACTGGGAGATTGGTGCTTAACAGTCGACATGCACGACACAGCTGTTTCTCTGCAGTACAGTTTGTGGTTGTGAGCCCAGTGGCAGACAGCACATTCCTCGCGATAGTGAGTGTGTGTGACTGGTTGAATTTTTTTCACCAGATATGTTCAGTGGAAATGTTGTGATGGAGGAGGGTGCTTGTGATGTCAAACGTTAGTGCATACGAGACCTTGGATGTATTTATCACTACGATCAATTTGTTTCGGAAATTTAATTATTTGATACACAAAGTGTTTGTGTGTGACTCTCAAACCTTTAAGAAGAAATATCACCGTAAGCTGGTACTGAGTGATCTATCTGACTCCTTTAAATTTATATACAATTAGGTAATTTGATAGGGTAGTGCAGATGGACTGTTCCCCCTATTTTTAATATCGAAATTGTGTCAGCTTCCCTTTCTCCCCCAGCATTAGCCAATAGGAATATAATATTATGAGAAGAGCTGAAACCCTCTGTCTGCATGTTTGGAGACGTTGATTCACACGTACAGAAAGGAAGTAGCCTCTGGAGAGAGACAGGAAGCGAGTCTGAAATTTTCCGTCAGCAGAATGTTGCCACTTGATGCTTTGTTTGGTGTTGCAAGATCAAAGGGAGCCCACATCTGTGCCGTGGTCGGTGGCATTTAGTATAATTATCTGTAATTAGGACATTGGGCGTTTTATTATCTCCTTGGCAGCGTCCAGGCGACAGACAAATGCGCAGGAGGCCCCAAACAGCGGCTACTACACTGCACTTCATTCTATCCCTCAGTCCTTACAATTATTACATCATGGAAAGTGGGGGTGGGGGGAGGGGTACAGACGTGAGCTCTACACAAGAGGGGGAGCCATGTCTCCCGTAAACTGTTTAAATAAAGAATATGCATCAATTTATTTGAGAGTGATTTGAATTTCGTGTCATGAGATTCTACCTCTTCCACACAGAAAGAGTCCTTTTACCATCAATTTACAGGTGGAGGAGGGAAGGGGGAATGAGGGATGCAGGATTTTCCAGAGGGGGAGTAGTTTAATCTATCGATTTAATTAATTACGCAATTAATTTGGCTGGCCAGAGTGGCCAAGCGGTTGTAGGCGTTACAGTCTGGAACCGCGCGACCACTACGGTCGCAGGTTAGAATCCTGCCTTGGGCATGGATGGGTGTGATGTCCTTAGGTTGATTAGGTTTAAGTAGTTCTAAGTTCTAGGGGACTGAGGACCTCAGAAGTTAAGTCCCATAGTACTCAGAGCCATTTGAACCATCAATTAATTTGACATCAAAAGAGTGCTCGTATCAGCGATGGGGAGGGGGAGAGTTTGGGATTTTACAGATGGGTGGGGGAGCAGGAGACGGAGGAGGACGAGTGGGAGGTTTCTCAGAAGGCTGGATTATCCCCAGGGGATCATAAATCAATTAGCATAACAATAGGTTAAATGAAGGGCGAAGAGGAGGGATGGGGATTTTCCCAGAAGGATGGATTATTTCCAGAGGGTCTCAGAAGGACTGATTATTCCCAGGGAGTCATAAATCAATTAAGATGTCCCCTGAATGTATGTATGCCCCTGATGTATGCAATCTACATTAAAGAGTTGTCCTCGTATCCCCCATTAGCCTACTATTCGCATGACTACAGATACCTAAGTTACAATTAAAAGTCGTATACATTGTTACCTCACACTGCAACCATGGTGAGTGGTTGCTGACGCTGCTGTCACTTGCTGTTAACGTCATTAAATTCTGTGAAGCTGCAGAAGAGAAAAGATTGACAATACTGACCAGAGAAGGTGGGGCAATGTGTACGTAAACTGTAAAAGCTGCTTAAGTTTACAGAAGAAGGGATATGATGATAAATGGCATGGAATTCGAGTACCTACCCCAAAGAAGAAGAAGAAAATAACTGCACACAATACATATCCTACTGATGAAATGGATAAATGTATTATTATGTATCTATTTCTACAATACTATCAACAACGTAAAGCAATACTTATTTTGAAAAAAAATCGCAGCTTTTGTTATATAGATTTGGACTTCTAGACTAGCATGGGAACGCTTTAAACTTTCTGGGAAGTAAAAAGCGTGTGCCAGGCTGAGACTCGAACCTGGGGTCGTTGTCTTTTGCAGACAAATGGTTCAAATGGCTCTGAGCAGTATGGGACTTAACATCTTAGGTCATTAGTCCCCGAGAACCTAGAACTACTTAAACTTAACTAACCCAAGGACATCACACACATCCATGCCCGAGGCAGGATTCGAACCTGTGACTGTAGCAGTCCTGTGGTTCCGGACTGCAGCGCCTAGAACCGCACGGCCACCACGACTGGAGCAGACAAATGCTCCACTGATTGAAGTACCATAGCATGATTCACGACCTGGTCTCACAGACTGACATCCCACATCCCTCTCTCTTACCTTCCAAGGTGTGAGGGCAGGTCGTGACTCGGATACTTCATCTGGTGGAGCACTTGCCTGCAAAAAACAAAGATCCCAGGTCCGTGTTTCTGTCTGGTACACGGTTTTTTTTGCCATTAAGTTTCAGATCAGAACTCATTCCGCTGTGGAGCGAAAATTGATTCTGTAAAACGGAAAAAAATGTTTTGTCTCTAAGATTTGGCTCTAGAGGTGCAGAACAAACGAGTCGCCATATGTGAACTAGGTTCACTGGTTCATAAAACTTGTACAAGAACAAGCAACATAAAAATTAGGCTCCCATTGCCTTATTCAGTTGAAATATGGATTCACAGACATTACATTGTGAATATATGTTGTTGCAGTGTTATGACGTCTGGTCCTGGCTGATAGAGTCTGAAGCAACTTTGATGAACAGTGGTACATCACAGACATCCTGCTTCATATTGTGTTAAGTCTCGTGCTACAGTATTGTCCTGCCACTTTTCAGTGTGACAATCCTCTCCACACATGGGCTGTGACTGTATGAACTTTATCCATGTTTTAGGGTACTCTTGTGGCTAGAAAGATACCAGATCTATTCTTGATAGAACATGTGTGGGGCCAGCTTGGACAGAGGACCAGATGAGATACCTATAAGATTCTATAAAGATTATGCAAAGAACTTGCTCCCCTTCTAGCAGTAATTTACCGTAGATCGCTTGAGCAACGAAAGGTGCCTAACGACTGGAAAAAAGCGCAGGTCATTTCCGTATTTAAGAAAGGTCGTAAGACAGATCCACACAATTATAGACCTATATCGTTGACGTCAATCTATTGTAGAATAATGGAACATATTTTATGCTCAAGAATGATGATGTTTATGGGAAATGAACATGTCCTCTAACAATCAACATGGATTCCTCAAACAGAGATCCTGTGAAACTCAGCTTCTTCTGTTCCTCCATGACATCCACAGCGCAGTGGACAACGGCGCCCAGGTTGATACCGTGTTCGTCGATTTCAATAAGGCATTTAACACCGTCCTGCATTGCCATTTAATGAAAAAATACGAGCTGACTGGGTATCGGAGCAGACCTGTGATTGGGTTCAAGACTTCTTTGCAAATAGAACTCAACACGTCGCTCTTAACAGAACTAAATCGACAGATGTAAATATAATATCCGGAGTACCACAGGAAAGTATGATAGGACCGCTGCTGTTTACAATATACACGAGGATTGACTGAAAAGTAAGGTCTCCACCTTCGTAACCCTCAACAGTTGGCAGCATTGGTATGCGGCAGGTACTGGCTTGTTCCGTAGCCTCTTTTCTACAGCTCCAGTTGGCGGGAAGCCTTAGCATTGAACGGTTGTGTTGTTACGGTGTAAAGTATGGAACACTGCGCTGACGGTCGGTCAATGCGAGTTAAGCAACGTGCAGTCATTGAATTCTTAACAGCAAAAGGTGTCACCCCAAAGGAGATACGCCAGAGAATGAAAGCAGTTTATGGCGATGTGATTACTGTGCGTCTTTGGGGGAGTATGTTTAAAGATGTTGAGGCAGGAACATCTGACCTGCGTGGCAAAGAGTTGGAAGTACTGTGACAGCAACCACCGAGTTAAACAAGCAAAATGTTGACTGATTGATTCAGAGCGTTACATCACAAAGTAGCGAACTTTGAAACGGCGGCCAACAAGGGTCGTAAAGGAAAAGGGAAATGTTTTCCTGCAGCATGACAATGCCAAACCACACACTTCAGCTGTGGCCGAGCGGTTCTAGGCGCTTCAGTTGGGAACCGCTACGGCCGCAGGTTCGAATCCTGCCTCGGGCATGGATGTGTGTGATGTCCTTAGGTTAGTTAGGTTTAAGTAGTTCTAAGTCTAGGGGACTGATGACCTCAGATGTTAAGTCCCATAGTTCTTAGAGCCATTTGAACCACACACTTCACGTGCCACCACAGCAGGACTTCAGAGACAGAATCTCACCACCGTACGGCATCCTCCTTACAGTCCAGATTTAGCACCATCTGACTTCCTATCTGTTCGCGATAATGAAAGACGATCTGCGGGGATATCATTATGCTTCTGCTGAAGACGTTGAGAGAGCTGTGAGACTGTGGTTGCAGAAGCAGAGTGTCGACTTCTTCCGTGACGGCTTCAGAAAACATCATTGGCAGAAATGTATCCAATTAGCTGGTGATTATGTGAAAAAGTGAATATTGGTAATTAAAGATCACATTCTAAGGTTTATTTTTGCGTTTGATTTACTAAATATTCCCATCCAAACCCAATTAACGAAGGTGGAGTCATTACTTTTCATTTAACCCTCGTATAAATAATCTAGTAGAAAGCGTCGGATGCTCTTTAAGGCTATTCGCAGATGATGCAGTTGTCTATACACAGGTAACAACGCCAGAATATAGTAATAATTTGCAGAACGACCTGCAGAGAACTGATGAATGGTGCAGACTCTGGCAGTTGACCCTGAATGTAAATGTACATATTCCGCATATACAGGAAAAGAAATCTACTACTATACAGCTACACTATTGATGACAAACAGCTGGAGACAGCGTCTGCGGTAAAATATCTAGGCATAACTATCCAGAGCTACCTTAAGAGAAATGACCATATAAAACAGACAGTGGGAAAAGCAGACATCAGATTCATCGGAAGAATATTAAGGAAATGTAACTAATTCACGAAAGAAGTGGCTTATAAGGTTCTTGTAAGCCCGATTCTTGAGTGTTGTTCATATATCTGGGATCCCTGTCAGGTAGGACTGACAGAGGAGATAGAGAAGATCCAACGAAGAGTGGTGCGTTTCGTCATGGGATCGTTTAGCTCGCGAGAGAGCGTTACGGAGATGCGAAACAAACTCCACTGTCAGACGTTACAAGAGATGCGTTGTGCAGCACTGAGGGATTTACTATTGAAGTTTCGGGACAGCACTTTTCAGGAGAAGTCGGACATATTACTCCCCTGCCCAGGCCCCTGCCCCCCCCCCCCCCCCCCCCCACACACACACATACACACCTCGCGCATTGGCCACGAGGAGAAAATTCGAGAAATTAAAGCCAATACTGAGGCTTACCGACAATCATACTTCACACGTACTATTCGCGTGTCGAACAGGGTTTGGGAGAACAGATAATAGTGATACATGGTACATACTGCAATTACGGAAAACGTGGAAGGGGGCAAACACAAATATATCTTTCCACTCAACTTGCTTATTTAACAATATACAAAGTGTGTTTTGCAGATAGTCGATGCAATTAACCGTAAAATTTTCTTTAACAAATGAATGAATTTGCAAAGTTCTTTTGACCTTAAACCTTAAGTTCAATAAGCGGGCTGTACTGCAAAACATGACAATGACTACAAGACGGCCGGACATGCAGCCCGCCCATTATCGGGTGAAACAGCGGTGTTTACTACCGCGCTGGACATAGTAAGTCTTATTAAACGCCATTCTGCAACGTATGAAAACTATATAAGCACCATTGATGACAAGAGCGATTCAGTTACTCAAAACAAATGACTTAACTTAACTGAAGAGGGGCAGCAGCCTTTTCAGTAGTTGCAGGGGCAACAGTCTGGATGATTGACTGACCTGGCCTTGCAACATTAACCAAAACGGCCCTGCTGTGCTGGTACTGCGAACGGCTGAAAGCAAGGGGAAACTACGGCCGTAATTTTTCCCGAGGGCATGCAGCTTTACTGTATGGATCAGTTTGAATTCCGTAGAAATATTGGGACATGTGAGGCAATACTGACCTTACGACTTATCTTAGAAGAAAGATTAAGGAAAGGCAAACCTACGTTTCTAGCATTTGTAGACGTAGAGAAAGCTTTTGACCATGTTGACTGGAATACTCTCTTTCAAATTCTAAAGGTGGCCGGGGTAAAATACAGGGAGCGAAATGGTATTTACAATTTGTACAGAAACCAGATGGCGGTTCTAAGAGTCGAGGGGCATGAAAGGGAAGCAGTGGTTGGGAAGGGAGTGAGACAGGGTTGTAGCCTCTCCCCGATGGTGTTCAATCTGTATGTTGAGCAAACAGTAAAGGAAACAAAAGAAAAATTCGGAGTAGGTATTAAAATCCATGGAGAAGAAATAAAAACTTTGAGGTTCGCCGATGACATCGTAATTATCAGAGACAGCAAAGGACTTGGAAGAGCAGTTGAACGGAATGGACAGTGTCTTGAAAGGAGGATATAAGATGAACATCAACATATGCAAAACAAGGATAATGGAATGTAGTCGAATTAAGTCGGGTGATACTGAGGGAATTAGATTAGAAAATGAGACACTTACAGCAGTAAAAGAGTTTTGCTATTTGGGGAGCAAAATAACTGATAATAGTCGAAGCAGTGAGGATGTAAAATGTAGACTGGCAATGGCAAGGAAAGCGTTTCTGAAGAAGAGAAATTTGTTAACATCGAGTATAGATTTAAGTGTCAGGAAGTCGTTTCTGAAAGTATTTGTATGGAGTGTAGCCATGTATGGAAGTGAAACATGGACGATAAATAGTTTAGAGAAGAAGAGAATAGAAGCTTTCAAAATGTGGTGTTACAGAAGAATGCTGAAGATTAGATGGGTAGATCACATAACTAATGAGGAGGTATTGAACAGAATTGGGGAGAAGAGGAGTTTGTGGCACAACTTGAGTAGAAGAAGGGATCGGTTGGTAAGAAATGTTCTGAGGCATCAAGGGATTACCCATTTGGTACTGGAGGGCAGCGTTGAGGGTAAAAATCGCAGAGGGAGACCAAGAGATGAATACACTAAGCAGATTCAGAAGGATGTGGGTTGCATTAAGTACTGGGAGATGAAGAAGCTTGCACAGGATAGGGTAGCATGGAGAGCTGCATCAAACCAGTCTCAGGACCGAAGACCACAACAACAACAACAACAACAACTTTTAATTTGGAAGCTGTACGTCGATAAGTTCGGGGTTAAGATGTGCACCTATGCTTAAAGGTTAAACAGGTTAGCAACAATATGACAATAATAAGGCTTACTTCAAAGCAACCAACCTCTTAATTTCAATCGGCAACCAAGGTGCGACTGGACCCCAACCCGTACCTTCTGACAATTGACTAAAGCCCTGGTGACAGTTGGCTGTTAATATTTTCAAGGTTAAACTGATTGTAAGTTATTAAGACCGATCTGAAGGAACGTCTTAAAACATCACTTCTGAACACTTACTACAAGAGAACTCACTCGGCAAAAAAAACACAAGACCTAGGTAAAATACACCAATAATGACCCAGTCTTTCAAACACGGAAACAAACAGCTTAGTACAACAGGTTGTTCAGAGTATAACTAATGACTGAGAAATGCAATTACAATCAATGAATTGACCCGGTTAACTGCTAAATCTAGCCACAATGTTCCTCTTTTGTTTAACGGCTACCTGTGCCTTAGTACAATTGTTCCGGCTGCATTTACAACCAAGAGCTGATTAATTAGAACATTAATGATCGGGTACAAACCAGAAAGTGAAGGCAATGTAATAGGGGGACAAGTTTTCAAACAACAACTAGTGTCTCAGTATAATACTCGTACTAACGCCTATGTTTACGACCAAAGAGCCGTCCGAGTAAAACTCAGTGGGTCTTGTAGAAACCAGAAAATAATGAGGAGGGCAGATAGACAAAGAAACAAATCACCAAGAGGATTGCAGAATGTTACTCCCCTTTATCATCAAGCAATTCCACGGGTCCACGGTGCGTCCCAGCGGTTACTGAGTGATGCCGATGAAAGCCAGGTAGAATAGGGCAGCCAGGCCATGAGCGGTTGTCCGACACGAATGTTGCCAACCAACTGACGAGATGTTGGCCTGCTACTTGTAGTCGACGCTGACCCCGTGGAGTATTCTCGTATCTTTGCTCCGCACAGGCTCTCCTTGCACAGCTCGTGACATCGTGACCACCTCTTGTCGCGAGGCTAGTGCCAATGCCCAAACCTCGTGCTTTCCTCTCGGGCCAGCGGACTCCGTATATATATTGGCAAGCAAAGACCTTCTAAGGTCACAACTCACAGACCAACTCTTCCTCATAGGTATTGGCAGTGGGTCTGCAAAAGGATAGTCGATACTACACCTGAGCCAGTGGCGACAGACAGAACAGTCTACTAATTCAGTGGCGCCACAGCTCAAATGGTACCGAAAGTATCCTCCATCACACACCATTAGGCGGCTTGCGGAGTATGATGTAGATGTAGACGAAGGAGTGAGCAGGCCCTCTCCGTACCCGTATGCGTATCCCATATTCCTTGTGACTAAAAGCAAGAGTGGGGAGTTCCACTCAGTGGTGCACTATAGTTTAGTAAACCAAATAGTTGTGTTGGAGCCGCGCGGAGTGGCCGCGCCGTTTGAGGCGCATGTCACGGATTGCGCGTCTCCACCTGCCAGAGCTTCGAGTCCTCTCTTGGGCATGGGTGTGTGTGTTGTCCTTAGCATAAGTTAGTTTAAGTAGTGTGTAAGCCTAGAGACCAATGACCTCTGCAGTTTGGTCCCTTAGGAATTCACGCGCATTTGAACATTTGGTTGCGTTGCAGCCCTTGCTTTTGCATGATCTTCATAACTGTTTCAAGTCGTTTGCTTGGGCCATATTTTTCACTGTTCTTAATCTAAACCAAGTACATTATCAAATCCCGTTATCTGAAGATTATAAACATATCATTATATTTTGCGTGGTCTGGAATCTCTATGAATTTAGTAGAGTCCCTCTCGGTTCGTCTACAGGTGCTTCTGTGCTACTTTGTCCTGTATTTTGGATTGTGTCTTAGGCGACCTCAAATTTAAGCGTGCCTACACTTATCTGGATGATGTACTTGTTTATAGTACCACTTTTGCTGAGCGTTTGACGCACCTAGAGACAATTTTAAGGAGGCGAGATTGACGGTCAATCCGTCAAAGATTTCTTTGGTGCATCAGCAGGTTTTCTTCCTAGGGCATTCAGTTTCTGGTGATGAAGTTTCCTTAAACCAGGATCGCACCGAGGGTTTACGTAGGTGTCTTGCACCCAAGAATAAGAAGGCGCTATCTAGCTTCATCGGCATGGCAAATTTTTTATGTAAGTTCGTCCCTAACTCCGCTCAGTGAACTGGCCTCTTAATGATCTTCGCAAGAATTGGGGGGGGGGGGTGTTTCTCTGGGACGAGAGTCATCAGGCGCCCTTTAACGCTATTAAAGAAGCCTTGAGTAGTCCGTCGGTCGAGCTTCCGTTTGTTGTCCAAACAGATGCTTCGACTTTTGGGTAGGACCCATTCTTCAAGAGCAGAATGGAGAACGACGCCCTATAGCTTATACCTCGAGGAAGTTGATGCTGGTTGAAACCAAATATACCGTTTACGAATGGGAAGCCTTAGTGATCCTCTTTGCTCTGGAGACATTTAAGTTCTATCTCGAACACTTACCATTTCTTTTAGAAACAGACAATTAGGTCCTCAGTTGGATCGCAGCCCATCCTTGGAATACGGGTCGAATAGTGCATTGGGCCATTCGTATCTCGGCCTTCCGTTTTCAAGTTACCCTTATAAGAGGCCCCAAAAATTAGGTATCAAATGCCCTAAGCCGAATACTTCAAGAAGAGGCCGAGGACCATGGGGAGCCTGTCGAGGACTGGGTCACAGGGGTATTAATGAAAGATACTGAACTCTTCACCAACTTGAAGGAGGAACAAGATCTTGGCCCAGGAATCGCCCTGATTAAATAGAAGTTGTTACAAGGGCAGCAAGTTGTTGGCTACTATCTGCAAAAGGGTCTTCTCCGTCATTGCCGAAGTGGTACACACAAGCCTAAGATCTGATTATCCAAAGGTCTTGTGGTCCTTCTTTTCCTCTACTTACACAATACCCCAGTGGGTGACCATTTTGGGGTTCATAAGACCATCGAAAAGATTAGATATCATGTTACCTGGCCACCCTTCGTACCGATGTCTGAGATTTGATGAGGGAGTGTGAGTGTTATAAACAGGCTAAACCAAGCTCCAATTCATGTAAGGGCCTTTTGCAACCCACCAGGTGGAATTGTCCAGTGGATAAGCTGGATAAGCCTTTCATTAAATATGTGGGACACCTTCCTCGGACTGATGCTGGCAGCAAGTATGTTTTGGTGATGGTTGATGCTTGCTTGCGTTTCTGATGGTTAATCCCAAGTCAAGGTGTCATGGCTCCACTGACATTTCGCCATCTGTTGACCACTTTCTCCAGCTTTGGACCTCCTGGGCCACTGGGGACAACGCCTCAACCTTTACTTCTAAGATTTTTAAATGGTTCTGTTTTGAGAATGCTGTTAAACATATCACAATCACCCCTTGTTATCCTCAACATTAATTCGCATAGCTAGTTAATCGCAGTTTAAAGGCAGCGCTCATCATTTTCCTCGTACATCGCAGAGAAAACGGGATCTGTCAATTCCATGGCTAAATTTCACCTTCAGCACATCAACATGAGTCGAGACTTCTCTGGCAACGATTATTTTGGGGTACCAAGCCAGTTCGCTACTTTATGGTCAATTAATTATCTACTCCTGGAGCGGGTTGTTCCGGAAGTCACAAAGAAAAATTGGCAGAGGGCCAGGCAAAATAACCAATGAGTAAACCAAAGGTTAGTCTAGCATCACTACAGAGGTTGCACACCTTCAAACCTGAAGTGGGGGACTGGGTATTCGTGCAGAACCATAGTGCAGCATTAAAAGGAAAGGCGAGTTATTTCAGTAAGTCGCCTCCATGTTTCCTTGGCGCCTGTGGAGAAGTGCGACTCTGACCCTAGAGAACCTTCTCATGCGTAGCCTTAGCATGGGAAAACTCTCTCGTGTCCACTTTAGTCAGGTGAAGCAGGGTCAGACACTGCCAGGGAAGAGAACGTCGGGTGGAGTGGAAACCTGTGTTTTTCTAGATTTGGTGAGGGAGGTTGATCCGAGCCGGCTCTTTCGTGTTTGAATTGCGCGCCTCGTCATCCCGAGTTGGCAGCTGCACGTTGACTTTCGCAGAGGGCGCTGCTGGTTTAGGAGGCGCTGCGACCACGTGGCGGTCTAATTAGGGATCAGAAGCGGGGGTAGACTTTGAGGACCACCGGCGTTTGGCTGGAGGCCGTCTGAGGTCAGGGCGGGAAGTGGTGGCGTGATCCCAACGTGTCTTGAAGCGAATTTTCTACCAGCATTTAGCACACAGGTTGGTGAGTGTGCGCTTGAGCTTACGATTTTCCCCTTGTGATTGAGTTATGGTTTTGCCTGGCGGTTTGTTCGCCAACAAATATGTAAGCACGTGAATGTGAGATCTTAGTAGAGTCTGACCGATCCAGATTAATCAGAAACATTTGTTTCATGGAAGCGTCGGTTAATTTCTCCTCGTAGCACGAACAGCCATTTTCGGACTTTAGGAGTGTGGCCTTATCTCATACTTGTCCTCTAAATTTCGTGTTCTGGAGCTCAAGGAAGAAGACGTTGATAAAAGTTCCCTACCTTTCGGTCTTTGCTCAGCAGTGCTCATAGAATTTTAATGAGCGTATGTTTTCTCTGGCGTTTTCTTTTATTACTGTTGTTATAGATCATTCTGTGCTTCGTACTTGTAGTTTGTCTGCTTGGGTATCTTATTGTGGCTTAAGTGAGATTCGGGAGGACGACGGTTCAATCCCGTCTCCAACCATCCTGATTTAGGTTTTCCGTGATTTCCCTAAATCGTTTCAGGCAAATGCCGGGATGGTTCCTTTGAAAGGGCACGGCCGATTTCCTTCCCAATCCTTCCCTAACCCGAGATTGCGCTCCGTCTCTAATGACCTCGTTGTCGACGGGACGTTAAATACTAACTACCTACCCCTTAAGTGAGGATGTGAGTGTGGTCTCGGCAAATAGTAGCCCCAAACATACACCACCGTTTAGTGTGTTAAGGTGTCACGATTGTGACGGCTAACTTGCTTGTTTTGGTTTTATTGGAGCCCACAGCCGACCTGGCACGCTTTGAATGCGAAACCGTTGTGGGATCCGTCTGCAGAACAGTGGTACGGTTCTGAAAGCTACCTGTTTTTAAAATATAATCTGTATCTTCTGTTTTCTTGTAGGTTATTATTCGCCCGGAGAACCGGGCTAACTTTAAAAACTCAAGCTCACGTAGAGTAAATTGTAACGGTTACTTGCTTAAAACTGTGCAGAGTGTAACTTGAAAATTAGAACTGTTGCTCTATTTGTAATTCAAGAGTGGTGTGGACTCTTCCCTTCTTTTATTAAGTGGCTCTTACTAGAGCGTAGCTGCCTCGACTAAACGACCACCATGTCGATTTAATCTAAAAATTAAAACCGTTGGTCTATTTATAATTTAGGTGTGGCATGTACTGAGGTTTCAGAAGTGTTCACTTGTTTCGTTAACTCTTAGTAGAGCCATTGCGCTTATTTAATCTAAATATTAGAAACGATGCTCTACTTGTAATTCAAGTTGGCATGCCCTGAGCTTTCAGGAAGTTTTACTTTTTTCTGATCTAGTTTGATTCAGTTAGTCGACCCCTGGGTTGAATTTACGTTAAAACGTGTGCTACTACTCTGTTTAAAATATAAATGCGTTATTGTCCTCAGTGTCTAAGACATTATTTGCTTCAATTTGATCTTGCTGTAATTTGCTATTCAATAGATCGGCCCCTGTGCCGACCGCAACTTTAAAGCTTAACCTCCTTTTGGAAATTTAATTACCGCTGTGCCGTACCCTTTGAAAGACTGCCACTTAAAATCTATAGCCGACCTTTGATCAGGAGTTTGGTATTTCTCTAAATGTTCCTTTATAAAAAATACTTGATTAATAATTTATAACCTTGAAATTAAATTGAATCCCATTTGTGACTACTTTAGTTTTCAATGTAAATCTGTTTCTTGGGTAACTGTTTAGCGGTCCATGATGCTGTATCTTTTTAAAAATTCTGTACGTTGCTGTTACTTTTTAAACGATTTTTGCATTTTTCCAAACAATTTGCCACCGAGTCGTATTTAAACTCATGCAATTGAAATTTATTGGAATCCTTTGCCGTACTTATGTAAGTGTTAATACTTAAAACCTGTAGCTGGTTTTGGTAAGAGATTTCGTATTATTCTAACTGTTATTTTACTTAATTTTTTAAAATAAAGGTCCCATGTGGTCGGAAACTTCAGTGTTTAAAACGGTCCTGGTACTGATTGATTTGAATCCGGAATTAGACAGCTGGATGGCCTTAAGCCGACCCTTGTATGCTGTAGAGACTGTCTTATATCAAAAAACTGAGTAACGCTGCAGACAGTCTGCGTCACTTTTTCAATTCTTAATATCGGTCTTTAATTAAGAGCACCCACTTGTTGAATTCAAAAATGGCTCTGAGCACTATGGGACTTAACATCTATGGTCATCAGTCCCCTAGAACTTAGAACTACTTAAACCTAACTAACCTAAGGACATCACACAACACCCAGCCATCACGAGGCAGAGAAAATACCTGACCCCGCCGGGAATCGAACCCGGGAACCCGGGCGTGGGAAGCGAGAACGCTACCGCACGACCACGAGATGCGGGCTGTTGAATTCCTCTTCGCTTTTTATCATTGTTAGCTTCAAGTATATACATTGTTTTAAAGTTAACAAAGTTTTGTACAATTGTGGACTATGTCTAACTGAACGTTGGCCATATACTGTGTTTTATAGTTAATAAAAATTTGTACGATTGTGAATGATGTCTAGCTGAACCCTGGAACAACTCTTCCTCGATTTCCCTGGGTTGTTTTCCTCAGTTAAGGTAGCACGCCTCAATGTACTGTTCCATTTACAAAGTCACTCATCTATTATGTCAGCAGGCGAATTGTCGTGTGAGTCAGTTTTCATGTAACACAGAAGACATTGATCACAAGAAGTAATAATCAACGTTGCTTAGACTGATGCAAACAACGTCACTGGTCTACGGCCTCCAGTGGTAGACAAAAGGTCCATTAACAGCATAGGAGGCACTTGGATGTGGATTTACAATTATGAACTACTATGTACATAGAATTTCAATTGCCTGCTCCTCATGACTTCAACAACGGCATAGTTTCCTCTCTTATTTTCAGTCCTTGTTCGTTACGGTGTCTACACCAACACATTCAATCATGACTACATATGTTTTGTGTAATTTGACATTCATGTCATTTATAATATCCCAATCCTCCATATCTCTCCCCCAAATCACGACTCCTTTTTCTTCCCATCCGTTAATCCACTTCTCGCTCCACATCCATGACATATTTCCAAGTCACCCCTATCCAAGTCACCCTGTCTCTCATATTACACTCAACCCTATATTCCAGTTCACCTGCCCCAACTGTCCCGCATGTGCCACAACCAGGACCGGTTCCAGAACATTTTTCCACACAAGCGACTTTTCATATTTGGTTATTTGGTGCCTGCTCTGTCCCCCCCCCCCCCCCCCCCCGCCCCCCGAATTCCACCATTTCCCTCACACACTTTCACCCGTGTTGCCAGTTTTCGCTACTGGTTGCCATGCGTGATACGTGCTGTATGCAAATCTTGTGCTTAAGCGCTCCTGGTGCCATTTCTCACTTTGGCGCCCCAAGGTACGTCCTGTAAGGAGAGCTTAGAGCAGTGGCAACTCGGCGTCCCTCTCAGCTTGGCGCCACACGAGGTGACTTGGGTCGCTTGGCTCTTAAACCGGCCCAGCATATAACTCGACAAAATCAGTATCTCTCTAGATATTATTACCTCCCGTGAATGTCCCTCATTCTCAGTGCAGCGCAATGCAGAGCAGTGTTGCGTTTAGTTCTTCACTGCCTCAACGCCGTGAGTTTTGAAAAAGACATTTGTGACTACATGCAGTTTTAATATTATCTTTTGGCTGAAGAGCTAGATACTGTACCGCTGCCAACTCACCCTCACCTACTAGAAGCAAGACGTAACAAAGAGAAAAAAAACCATGAAAGCAGACAGCTTCGCTAATTCAAATGCTTCCCTTCGAAATGCCAGGTAAACTGCGCAGCTGGCGACACGTGTGATAGGAGGGGAGCAGTGCATTACGGAAGAGCCCCCGCACCGCTCACAAGTCACGAACCTGCGCACCGTTGAACGGCCATATGCTGTGCAACGGCAAGCACGTGTAAGACAGGCTAAAAACTGTTTTCTCAAGCTTCTGTCAGGCTCATAACGTCAAAGTTAACGGCAGTCCTCCGATTTATAGCACTTACAAGTACTAGGTGTGATGTTTAAATTGTGCACGACGGCAGTAACATCAGCTCGTTCTTCGGAATAGAAGACAGTGTAATGAGCTCTGTTGCTATGTATCGAAAGGTACACTTGAAAAATCTATTTCTACAACAAATAATTCACAGTTTTGATGTTTTTACTGTAAAATATCACTTCTGCAAACTGACCGTTGCCAACCATAGTTGACATTCAATTAAGAAAGGTATTGGCATAAAAAATATTAAATTAGTCTCTTCAAAACTTTGGTAACTAACAGCACGATTTTTCAAAATAAAAATACATACTAACTTATTCGAATATCCCCAGAAGGAAATGTATGAATGGAACAGATCATTAGTTAATTGAAAACAAAGCGTAACAATAGATATTTATGCGAGATATTGGAACTATGGTGAGTGTCTACTGCAGCGATAATCACCTCAGAAGTATTAAATTTGACATTAAAATAAAACATACGATCAGTGGGAAAATCATGATCAATGTGAGCAGACTCAAGGACGCAGAAACCATTCAATAGTTTATTGATTTATTAGTAAATTGTTTAATGCAATTTAAGAAGTAGCATAAAATGGACCATAAATGAACAATGTACAGTTCTTAAAGTAATAATAACAAATAAATGACAATATGTTGTAGGCAGAGAAACAGAAATCAGAAATTCATGGTTCTGTAAGGAGTGTGATGATAATATCAAAGATAGGAAACAAGCCGCCCAATACAGATGATTCAAAATTCAAAATATGAATTTCGCTGTTATTCTAGACGAACAGAGAAAATCACTGACCACAATTCAGGCAACAAACAGCAGTACATAAGCAGTTCTGCGAATGTATAGAGATTGACCATAGAAGTAACGCGAGACGCTTTTTCAAAATATAAAACATTCTGAAGGACAACTGTTAATAACTTTGGAATATTTGTCAATGGCAATGGAAATTTAATAACAGAAGAAATTCAGACGGAGAAAACATAGAAAAATTATTTCAATAATAAGTAACGCTTTCATGTAGTCGGTGATTTGAAATTCTCCTTCAGAAAGTCAACGTCAGCTCCTACTTAAAATATGGAACTTGGAGCAGATGTCTGAAGAAGAGAAAGAACTGCTGAAACCCCGGATTTATACACAAAAAGACGATCCTACCACATGTACTAACTGTAGACGCATCTTATTAGCATATATGTTACATAAAATCTTAAGTAATATGCTACTATCAAGATTAAAAATATATGAATTTCAGAAAAGGCTTTCATAGCGTTAATAAATAGATTCTGCGGCAGACATAAGAGAACCACCACCGTACAAAATCTTATAAATATAACCATAGTATGTGCAGAAAAACTGAGATTTGAATGTTACATAATCTAAATAACAGCTGTGAAAATTTAAATAACTGAAACGTAGATAGCTTTATTAATAGAAGTAGAAAAGCACATGAGACTCAAAACGCTAATGACTGCTACATAGAGTAAGAAATCAAAACTTTCATTTCCAAACACATCAAAAGATTAGCTCACCCGCAACAAGCGAGTATCGGTCCGTCCACGACAATGTACGGTACCAATATGTTCCAAAAAGCCATGGGCGAAAATGCAATTTTTCAGGGAGCCAAATTAGGATTCTACTGATCCTAGGGATAACGGGTCAAGTGTTTTGGATAGCCCTTGGCCTAACGATAATTTTTGTATCTGTCAGAAGAACAGCCATACTGTAGTTATCCTACAGTACAAGGTCTAAATTTAAACATTACACACTTCCTCCCGCTCAGCCAAATTGAGCAAATCGATTGGCTCTTTTGCGTTAGCTGTGGCCTCCGATGGCTCTTAGGCAGCTTCTAAAAGCACCATTTGTTCATAGGCGGTTATTGAAAAAAAAAACAAAAAAAAACCGAAAAACTATGACCTCCTGGTACGAAAAGTAAAAATTATGGGGATGGCCGCTTCTATAATCTCTACTCATGGCAATTCGTCGAAATTTTTAGCATGTACTCTTAAGATGTGCTCTCCGTTACCGAGAACCAGAGGTTTAACGTTGTATTTATATACGTAAAATATGTATGTTATATCCGGACTGAGGCGTAAACCCAGTTTTAACTAGCTTAGTGAAGACCATCACAAGAATTCTGTCACCAAACTAAGTGTTTAGCCAGCATTTTTCACTTATAAAACTTAATGACGTGCTAACTCTGTGTAGTGCACATTTTACGACTATACAGGCAGTCTTGACCTGGAGATTATTTGCTGATGTCACCTGGTGGAGTAAGCATCTTACAAAAAATTATTTTTTCATGCGAAATTCTTCGTACTTTCGGATCAAACACCACATTTTTTGATATAATATAGATGTAGCCTTAAAATGTTGTGCATTTGTATGTAAAGCACTGTAAAAGGACTTGCGCTGCATGTGAGACGTCTTGGTGTTAAACTTGTATTATGAGTACTTACACTACTGGCCATTAAAATTGCTACATCAAGAAGAAATGCAGATGATAAGCGGGTATTCATTGGACAAATATATAATACTAGAACTGATATGTGTTACATTTTCACGCAATTTGGGTGCATAGTTCCTGAGAAATCAGTATCCAGAACAACCACCTCTGGCCATAATAACGGCCTGGATACGCCTGGGCATTGACTCAAATCAGAGCTTGGTTGGCGTGTACAGGTACAACTGCCCATGCAGCTTCAACACGATACAGTTCATAAAGAGTAGTGACAGGCGCATTGTGACGAGCCAGTTGCTCGGCCACCATTGACCACACGTTTTCAATTGGTGAGAGATCTGGAGAATGTGCTGGCCAGGGCAGCAGTCGAACATTTTCTGTATCCAGAAAGGCCCGTA
This sequence comes from Schistocerca piceifrons, assembly GCF_021461385.2. NCBI lineage: Eukaryota > Metazoa > Arthropoda > Insecta > Orthoptera > Acrididae > Schistocerca > Schistocerca piceifrons. The sequence goes on from NC_060138.1 coordinate 690,961,925, forward strand.
CAGGACCTGCAACATGCGGTCGTGAATTATCCTGCTGATATGTAGCGTTTCGCAGGGATCGAAAGAAGGGTAGAGCCACGGGTCGTAACACATCTGAAATGTAACATCCAAGTGCCGTCAATGCGAACAAGAGGCGACCGAGACGTGTAACCAATGGCACCCCATACCATCACGCCGGGTGATACGCCAGTATGGCGATGACGAATACACGCTTCCAATGTGCGTTCACCGCAATGTCGCCAAACACGGATGCGACCATCATGATGCTGTAAACAGAACCTGGATTCATCCGAAAAAAAGGACGTTTTGCCATTCGTGCACCCAGGTTCGTCCCTGAGAACACCATCATAGGCGCTCCTGTCTTTGATGCAGCGTCAAGGGTAACTGCAGCCATGGTCTCCGAGCTGACAGTCCATGCTGCTGCAAACGTCGTCGAACTCTTCGTGCAGATGGTTGTTGTGTTGCAAACGTCCCCATCTGTTGACTCAGGGATCGAGACGTGGCTGCACGATCCGTTACAGCCATGCGGATAAGATGCCTGTCATCTCGACTGCTAGTGATAAGAGCCCGTAGGGATCCAGCATGGCGTTCCGTATTACCCTCCTGAACCCACCGATTCCATATTCTGCTAACAGTCATTGGAAATCGACCAACGTGAGCAGCAATGTCGCGATACGATAAACCGCAATCGCGATAGGCTACAATGTGACCTTTATCAAAGTCGGAAACATGATGGTATGCATTTCTCCTCCTTAGACGAGGCATCACAACAACGTTTCACCAGGCAACGCCGGTCACCTGCTGTTTGTGTATGAGAAATCGGTTGGAAACTTTCCTCATGTCAGCACGTTGTAGGTGTCGCCACCGGCGCCAATGTTGTGTGAAAGCTCCGAAAAGCTAATCATTTGCATATCACAACATCTTCTTCCTGTCGGTTAAATTTCGCGTCTGTAGCACGTCATCTTCGTGGTGTAGCAATTTTAATGGCCAGTAGTGTATTTGTAGTTCATATGTGTCAAAGTATGCAATTGTGTAAAAGTATATAAATAAATTGCCATAATTTTTTTAACATACAGAATTCGTTTAATACGTATACACAGAAAACACTGCTCTAACATGTAAAAGAAGCGAACCATCTGAAAAGTGCTGCTGTTGGAGCATAAAGAAGGCGTGTATGGTCTTCTTTAAAAAAAACTCCAAAAAGTGCGTAATCATATGGCTCGATCGTCATACCTACTTCCTAGCTTAAAGTTTCGGCGTGTGAATATGTTGATGCTTTAGGCTGGAAATTACAGAAAGATAGTGACGGTGGAAGAGAGAGGAGACAGTGCCAGTGGGAGAGAAAGAGACAGGAGGCAGTCATGGTGGGAGAGAGGAAGTGACAGTAAAAGAGAAACAGAAATGGGTGAAATAAGCAGGGTGGGATCCAAAGAGAGAGGACATAGTGATGTTCACTGAGATATAGTGGCCGTAAAAGAGAATGAGAGATAGATATAGTAGCAATGGGGCCAAAAGAGACAGAAGACAGTGGAAGTGAAAACGAGAAATGAGAGGTGATCATACATAGACTTGGGATGGGGGTGGCGGGGAGGGGTCTGGATTCCCTCAGAAGGGCGAATTTTAAGATGTGGGTGTAGGGAAGGACGTATTGTGGACCGCGGTTTTAAGCACGTGGGCATAGCGGAAAAAATAAGTTGGACTCCATGAATATTTGTGTTGCAGAGGCGTGTGGAGACAGTGACAGTGGGAAGGAAAGACAAAAGGGGAATGTGTAAGTGAGAGAGAAGACAGTGGCAGTGATATATACTTTAAATATAGGAGACAATGTAAATAAGAGATACGAGACATTGACAGTGTGAGAGAAAGGAGCCAATGTAAGTGAGAAAGCAGACAGCGTCAACGGGGGAAAAAGAAACAGTTGCAGACGATGGCAGCGAGAGAGCGGACCCTGTACCTCCGCCAGTCGCCGGTTTGGAGGAAAAGGGGGGAGGGGGGTGTAACTCTCGCTTATTTCCCGCCGTCACCCTATAGCAAAGTGTTCAGATGTGTGTGAAATCTTATGGGACTTAACTGCTAAGGTCATCAGTCCCTACGCTTACACACTAATTAACCTAAATTATCCTAAGGAAAAACACACACACCCATGTCCGAGGGAGGACTCGAACCTCCGCCGGGATCAAAAAATGGCTCGGAGCACTATGGGACTCAACTGCTGTGGTCATAAGTCCCCTAGAACTTAGAACTACTTAAACCTAACTAACCTAAGGACAGCACACAACACCCAGCCATCACGAGGCAGAGAAAATCCCTGACCCCGCCGGGAATCGAACCCGGGAACCCGGGCGTGGGAAGCGAGAACGCTACCGCACGACCACGAGATGCGGGCCCGCCGGGATCAGTCGCTCAGTCCATGACTGCAGTGTCCAAGACCGCTCGGCTAATCCCGCCTGGCTTAGCAAAGTGTTAAAAAAATTTGCACAATTTCCCCCGTCCTTTACACCCACGTGTTAAAATTTCCTGGTGTAGGGTATTATGAAGGCTTAGATACACAGAGAGAATGGATAAACTGCCTTAGAGTGTTCAGTGTTAATTTTTGGTGAGAAAGTCGGAATGAGGATTGAGACAGCTGGTTCCCCACTTTTCTTGTTAGAATATTTTAAAGAGAAGCGAATTCGACATTTTCGTGTTCTGACAGCAGTATTTTTCAGCTGGTACAATTCTCCTAAAGATTATTGGGAACTTTATGTGCAATTACATTTAACTGTTTCCAGTGATTGGCTTCTGTTCTCATGTAACGACGTTACGAAGAAGCTGCAGTTTGCCTTCATTCTAAATGTTGGGAATATTGTAATACTACAGGATTAGTGGTGCCAGTAGCTGGTACTTCTCTGTCTTCGCCGGATTTTGAGCAAATGCGTTAGGTAAGTATTGTACCCTGATAGAAAATGAATCATCGCCCTGACTGGATAAGTCAGTGTTTTTCCCAGACACTCCCTGACGTTAATACATTCTTCGGCTTTTATCATACTCGTCCCAATCGCGTTGCTAATGAACTTAAAGCAGAATTGTCACTAAGTCAATTAAACTGCGCTGTTTCCGAAGCGTTCGCTATTTTAACCCTAGAACACTAAGGGGGGAAAATGCTACATTGTTACTAAATCGTCGTAAATTACACTACTCCAAATTTATTAAAAAAAGGTATAATTTATAGATTACGTATTAATTACTAATAGTTATTAGATCTCCAGTTGCATGTGACATACCAGATTAGGAACACAATGACCTGTTTTATGCGCTACTGCAATCGAACATTTTACAAGGGTTTAGTAATGTAGGGTAAGGAACTGAAGAACCTTGCTTGCGCTGCAGTCATGGACTGTGCGGCTGGTTCCGGCGGAGGTTCGAGTTGGGGCGTTGGTGTGTGTGTTTGTCCTTAGCATAATTTAGGTTAAGTAGTGTGTAAGCTTAGGGACTGATGACCTTAGCAGTTAAGTCCCATAAGATTACACACACATTTTTTGAACCTTGCTTGTTCCTTACATACAAAGGAAACTGACAGCAAAACTACACTCCTGGAAATGGAAAAAAGAACGCATTGACACCGGTGTGTCAGACCCACCATACTTGCTCCGGACACTGCGAGAGGGCTGTATAAGCAATGATCACACGCACGGCACAGCGGACACACCAGGAACCGCGGTGTTGGCCGTCGAATGGCGCTAGCTGCGCAGCATTTGTGCACCGCCGCCGTCAGTGTCAGCCAGTTTGCCGTGGCATACGGAGCGCCATCGCAGTCTTTAACACTGGTAGCATGCCGCGACAGCGTGGACGTGAACCGTATGTGCAGTTGACGGACTTTGAGCGAGGGCGTATAGTGGGCATGCGGGAGGCCGGGTGGACGTACCGCCGAATTGCTCAACACGTGGGGCGTGCGGTCTCCACAGTACATCGATGTTGTCGCCAGTGGTCGGCGGAAGGTGCACGTGCCCGTCGACCTGGGACCGGACCGCAGCGACGCACGGATGCACGCCAAGACCGTAGGATCCTACGCAGTGCCGTAGGGGACCGCACCGCCACTTCCTAGCAAATTAGGGACACTGTTGCTCCTGGGGTATCGGCGAGGACCATTCGCAACCGTCTCCATGAAGCTGGGCTACGGTCCCGCACACCGTTAGGCCGTCTTCCGCTCACGCCCCAACATCGTGCAGCCCGCCTCCAGTGGTGTCGCGACAGGCGTGAATGGAGGGACGAATGGAGACTTGTCGTCTTCAGCGATGAGAGTCACTTCTGCCTTGGTGCCAATGATGGTCGTATGCGTGTTTGGCGCCGTGCAGGTGAGCGCCACAATCAGGACTGCATACGACCGAGGCACACAGGGCCAACACCCGGCATCATGGTGTGGGGAGCAATCTCCTACACTGGCCGTACACCACTGGTGATCGTCGAGGGGACACTGAATAGTGCACGGTACATCCAAATCGTCATCGAACCCATCGTTCTACCATTCCTAGACCGGCAAGGGAACTTGCTGTTCCAACAGGACAATGCACGTCCGCATGTATCCCGTGCCACCCAACGTGCTCTAGAAGGTGTAAGTCAACTACCCTGGCCAGCAAGATCTCCGGATCTGTCCCCCATTGAGCATGTTTGGGACTGGATGAAGTGTCGTCTCATGCGGTCTGCACGTCCAGCACGAACGCTGGTCCAACTGAGGCGCCAGGTGGAAATGGCATGGCAAGCCGTTCCACAGGCCTACATCCAGCATCTCTACGATCGTCTCCATGGGAGAATAGCAGCCTGCATTGCTGCGAAAGGTGGATATACACTGTACTAGTGCCGACATTGTGCATGCTCTGTTGCCTGTGTCTATGTGCCTGTGGTTCTGTCAGTGTGATCATGTGATGTATCTGACCCCAGGAATGTGTCAATAAAGTTTCCCCTTCCTGGGACAATGAATTCACGGTGTTCTTATTTCAATTTCCAGGAGTGTATTATGTGAAACATTCTAGAGCCGCTAAAAGGGACAGCTCAACCCAGATTCATTGGAATGTTGCACAAATGCCGAAATGAGAGCTATGTGTTCTTTGCAATGCTTGTTTATTTTGCGCTCAGATGCGATGAGCTTGGGAATCATCCCGTCTTATTCGGTATTTAATCATTTGAGTAGCGCTCTAGTGTCAGCAGTTTGAATTTAGGCATTGTCGCCGGGACTGTGCTTCGTAGCCGGCACAGGAGTGAGGCTGGTGGTGCGGGTCGGGACCAGCATCCATTCAGAGGCAGTGCGATGTCGGAATGTAATCACTTCATACACAACGTCGTAATACTTCGGCTATAAATTTTGTTGCAATGTGGTTCATGAATGTTGTGAAGAATTGGTCGGAAGTAATCGCTAACAAGTAAAAAGCACTGTCGCTTGCAGTGCTTATGAACACGCGACTACGAATTGAAAAGTTATCAAACTACTTGTGCCTGTCTCCTTGAGAAACTTCAGTAACATTACCAGACCGAACTTTGCTTCTTGTAAAGTGTTAACTGGCGGTACAGCATCAGTGTTTACATACAGAGTGGTTATAATTCACTTTCACTACTTCAGCCAGTGAAGACAGAAATCTATTTCCAGTATGGGTACCCAGCTTCATAGGAGTAACGTGCTGACTGCAGAATTTGTGTTGTTAGTCTTGTTGGTTCCAGGCGCGCAGTCCGGAACCGCGCGACTGCTACGGTCACAGGTTCGAATCCTGCCTCGGGCATGGATGTGTGTGATGTCCTTAGGTTAGATAGGTTTAAGTAGTTCTAAGTTCTAGGGGACTGATGACCACAGATGTTAAGTCCCATAGTGCTCAGAGCCATGTGAACCATTTTAGTCTTGTTAGTGTCACGATTTGCCATTAGGCCCCGGTACCGGTGCGGCGACGTAGGACTGAAGCACAAGCAAGCATCAGTGTGCATTACATTTGCAGACAGCCTACATTTACATCTACATTTATACTCCGCAAGCCACCCAACGGTGTGTGGCGGAGGGCACTTAAACAGCCCACTGTCATTACCTCCCTTTCCTGTTCCAGTCGCGCATGGTTCGCGGGAGAAACGACTGCCGGAAAGCCTACGTGCGCGCTCGAATCTCTCTGATTTTACATTCGTGATCTTCTCTGGAGGTATAAATAGGGGAAAGCAATATATTCGATACCTCATCCAGAAACGCACCCTCTCGAAACCTGGACAGCAAGCTACACCGCGATGCAGAGCGCCTCTCTTGCAGAGTCTGCCACTTGAGTTTGCTAAACATCTCCGTAACGCTATCACGCTTACCAAATAACCCTGTGACGAAACGAACCGCTCTTCTTTGGATCTTCTCTATCTCCTCTGTCAACCCGACCTGGTACGGATGCCACAATGATGAGCAATACTCAAGTACAGGTCGAACGAGTGTTTTGTAAGCCACCTCCTTTGTTGATGGACTACATTTTCTAAGGACCTTCCCAATGAATCTCAACCCTGCACCCGCCTTACCAACAATTAATTTTATATGATCAATCCACTTCAAATCGTTCCGCACGCATACTCCCAGATATTTTACAGAAGTAACTGCTACCAGTGTTTGTTCCGCTATCATATAATCATACAATAAAGGATCCTTCATTCTATGTATTCGCAATACATTACATTTGTCTATGTTAAGGGTCAGTTGCCACTCCCTGCACGAAGTGCCTATCCGCTGCAGATCTTCCTGCATTTCGCTGCAATTTTCTAATGCTGCAACTTCTCTGTATACTACAGTATCATCCGCGAAAAGCCGCACGGAACTTCCGACACTATCTACTAGGTCATTTATATATATTGTGAAAAGCAATGGTCCTATAACACTCCCCTGTGGCACGAAAGAGGTTACTTTTAAGTCTGTAGACGTCTCTCCATTGAGTACAACATGCTGTGTTCTGTTTGCTAAAAATTCTTCAATCCAGCCACACAGCTCGTCTGATATTCCGTAGTTTTATCGAAATAATGGCATTATTGCTGCTGCTCTTCGCGAACATCGACGCATCGCTTGTGAGGTCACTCGGTTACTCCCTAACACATTTGGAGAAAACCAAATTATTGGCCGATCGTTCCGAACTGTGTGGCCGCCAAGATCATAAAACTGAATCCGTACGATTTCTGGTTGTGGGGTTACCTGGAAGACATGGTTTGTCAGTGGGATGCTAACACTCATTGGAGGCTGAAGATGAGCGTAGCGAGGGAGGTAGCCAACAGTCCACCTGAGATGTCCCGTGCTGCAGCAGAGCAATCTGTAATGCGGTTGCAGGTAGTCGTGGATGGAGATGGTTTGTAGCCTGGAATGTAAACATGGTACGCAATGAACAAATGCTACCCTCTCGTGTGGAAATTAAATTGTTTCTTTTGTTTTTTGTTCGTTATTTCTCTTTCGCATGTCCTTACAAATGTTTCCACATAGTTGCATTGTCCTACGATCATTTTTTATGGGGACCCTGTGAAGTTGAGAAAGTTTATTATGACCACCCTGTACTTGATATGAAATGGTTCGAATGGCTCTAAGGACTATGGGACTTAACAGCTGAGGTCATCAGTCCCATGAACTTAGAACTACTTAAACCTAAGTAACCTAAGGACATCACACACATCCATGCCCGGGGCAGGATTCGAACCTGCGACCGTAGCAGCAGCGTGGTTCCAGACTGAAGCGCCTAGAACCGCTCGGCCACAACGGCCGCCACTTTATATGATACTAGGTCAAAAATATTCTGAACATCAATAACGAAGGTTCAAGAGTTTGTTCTGGCCATCTTCAAATAAACAGTGCAGCTGGCTATTTCACTGAAGGATTTTCAGGACATAAGCGACTGCATTTCTAAGCACTTAATAAAAGCAGGTCCAGACTGTATACCAGTTAGGTTCCTTTCGGAGTATGCTGTTGCATTAGCCCCATACTTAAGAATCATACACAACCGTTCGCTCGACGAAGGATCCGTACCCAAGGACTGGAAAGTTGCACAGATCACACCAATATTCAAGAAAGGTAGTAGGACTAAACCACTAGCCGGGCGCGGTGGCCGAGTGGTTGTAGGCGCTTTAGTCCGGAACCACGTGACTGCTAAGGTCGCAGGTTCGAATCCTGCCTCGGGCATAGATGTGTGTGATGTCCTTAGGTTAGTTAGGTTTAAGTAGTTCTAAGTTTAGGGGACTGATGACCTCAGCTGTTAAGTCCCATAGGGGTTAGAGCCATTTGAACCAGTAATCCACTAAATTACAGGCCCACATCGTTAACGTCGATATGCAGCAGGATTTTGGAACATATATTGTGTGCGAACATTATGAATTACCTCGAAGAAAACGGTCTGTTGACACACAGTTAACATGGGTTTAGGAAACATCGTTCCTGTGAAACACAACTAGCTCTTTATTCACATGAAGTGTTGACTGCTATTGACAAGGGATTCCAGATCCATTCGGTATTTCTGGATTTCCGGAAGGCTTTTGACACTGTACCACTCAAGCGGCTCGTAGTGAAATTGCGTGCTTATGGAATATCGTCTCAGTTATGTGACTGGATTTGTGATTTCCTGTCAGAGGGGTCACAGTTCGAAGTAATTGACGGAAAGTCATCGACTAAAACAGAAGTGATTTCTGGCATTCCCCGAAGTAGTGTTATAGACCCTTTGCTGTTCCTTATTTATATAAACGATTTGGGAGACAATCTGAGCAGCCGTCATCTGTTGTTTGCAGATGACGCTGTCGGTTATCGACTAATAAAGTCATCAGAAGATCAAAACAAACTACAAAAGGATTTAGAAATAATATCTGAATGGTGCGAAAAAGCGCAGTTGACCCTAAATAACGAAAAGTGTGAGGTCTTCCACATGAGTGCTAAAAGTAACTCGTTAAACTTCGGTTACAAGATAAATCAGTCTAATCCAAAAGCCGTAAATTCAACTAAATACCTAGGTACTACCATTACGAACAACTGGAATTGGAAGGAACACATAGAAAATGTTGTGGGGAAGGCTAACCAAAGACTACGTTTTATTGGCAGCACACTTAGAAAATGTAACAGGTCTACTAAGGAAACTGCGTACACTACGTTTGTCCGTCCTCTTTTAGAATACTGCTGCGCCGTGTGAGATCCTTACCAGATAGGACTGACGGAGTACATCGAAAAAGTTCAAAGAAGGGTAGCACGTTTTGTATTATCGCAAAATATAGGAGAGAGTGTCGCAGAAATGATTTGCGCTGGACATCATTAAAAGAAAGGCGTTTTTCGTTGCGACGGAATCTTCTCACGAAATTCCAGTCACCAAATTTCTCCTCCAAATGCAAAAATATTTTGTTGACACCGACATACATAGGGAGGAACGATTATCACGATAAAATAAGGGAAATTAGAGCTCTTACGGAAAGATATAGGTGTTCATTCTTTCCGCGCGCTATACGAGATTGGAATAATAGAGAACTGTGAAGGTGGTTCGATGAACCCTCTGCCAGGAACTTAAATGTGATTTGCAGAGTATCCATGTACATGTATATGTAGATGTATGCTTGAGGAAATCACCTTGCTACGTACGTGGTTAACTCTTGCAGGTACCGTTCGACCTGTGTCAGTACAGACAGTGGTGGCTGCAGCCTTCGCACCATCAGAAGGTAAGTGGCTGATGTAAGTTTTGGTTTGACACCTGTGGTAGCCACCGTGCTTCGCCCGGTGCTGAACCTAGGTGTCACCTACAGAGTGAAGTCAGTCAGCAAACGGATGCTCTCGAATCATTTTCCAGTTGAAGACGATGGCAGAATATCAGGGATTACATGTGATCGGAATTACACACGCTCCAAAGGCAAGCAGCTCCAATACCCACCAGAAAGATGCTATGTTGGTAATTGGGGTGCATTGCATTATGTGGTTTCCGAGGCACTGGAACCTGACGCAGGCGTTTATCACATGCCCTATGACTGTAATGCCCATTTAACTTTATTTCGAAGTGTAATGATATTCGTAGCCGTAGTACTGAGTAGCCCACACGTGCCAAACAACGAGCATCACAGGGAACTCGGCTTCCGTGGCTGGAAGTGGGTCTGGCATTTCACGAGGGTTAAGGGGGGGGGGGGCTGAATTGTAGAGGTAATGATTGGTATGGGCTGTCAGATCTGCGTAACTTATCTATAAGCTCTGTTCATGTTTCGGGAATGACAGTGTTGAACAGCAGTGGGTTTTGTTTGTAAACAGGAGCAGGGATGTTGATTTTATTACGAAAACGATGCAGATAGTAGGACAGGTATAGAGGCTATGTCTCACTTTGTTCACAAGTCTCAGATTTTTAATTTGTTAGCTTTTGTGACACCACAAGCCATTCCCCCTTATCTACAACAACATTATCGTGATGACACGAGCCACATCCTCTATTACTGATTATATCAAATGGCGGAAAATGGCGGAAAATTAAAAAAAATTAAAAGATTTGAAACATTAATAAAAACCAAAATGGCCGAACTAACCCAGTTGCGTTTCGTAACACCTCCCCCTCCCACACAGAACCCGTCTCTTCCAGTCAAAGCCTAGTACTTCACAACCCATTAAAATAAAACAGTTGATCACAGTACAGGCCCAGAGCAACCATCTTGGAGTGCTCAGGACATCCAAATGCTTTAAATTTTCCCGGTACTCAAAAGTATTCACACAGAAAAATCCGTAAATGGTGTTACTTGTAGTATTTTCACGCCTAAAAGTAATTTACAGAGTATTACGTATAATAGAGTAAGAATATTATCGTCATGCATCCCTTACAGATACACTGGGTGATCAAAAAGTCAGTATAAATTTGAAATCTTAATAAACCACGGAATAATGTAGATAGAGAGGTAAAAATTGACACACATGCATGGAATGACATGACCAAAAAAAACGAAGTTCACAAAATGTCCGACAGATGGCGCAGGACAACAAAACGTCAGTGACTGCGCATGACAATCGTGTATAAAAGGAGCTGTAATGAGAGAAAGAATCGGATGCGCCAGCAGTCGTAGCATGTTGACGTTACCTAAAAAGGCACTTTTAGTGAAGCTGTATTATCAGAATGGGGAATGTGCTAGTTCAGCGTTACGATCCTATCGCCATAGGAAGGGGATTCGAATAGGTAAAGATCCGTTGACAAATACAGCTGTGGCGAGAATGATTTCGAAGTTCGAAGCCACGGGTTGTTTAGACGATGGACCCCGTAGAGGCCGACCGAGCACAAGGCGTAATGCTGCTGAGACAGTTCAGGAAGAAATTGAGACTGTAGCGGGTTCGTCTATGCACGGGGAAGTCAGCGCTCGTGCAGTCGCACGTCGCACCGGCATTCCATACACTACTGTTTGGTTGGCACTTAGGCGTACCCTCCGATGTTATCCGAAAAAAATCCATCGGCATCATGAACTGTTACCTGGCGATTTAGTGAAGCGGAGGGCATTTGCGGTGTGGGCGTTTCAAAAGATGGCGGAAGATGACGATTGGTTGAGTAACGTGTTGTGGACCGACGTAGCTCATTCAAGCTCTGAGGATCTGTCAACGCCCACAACTGCAGAATTTGGGCTACCGAAAATCCTAGAACTGTCGTGGAAACTCCATTTCACGACGAGAAAGTCACGGTATGGGTTGGATTTACCACATCTACCGTTATAGGGCCTTTTTTCTTCGAGGAAATGCGTGATTCTGGTTTTGTAACTGCTACTGTGACGGGTGAGAGGTACGCCGATGTGTTACAGAATCGCATCATCCCCAATGCCTCACCATAACTCCGGACATGATTTACAGTGCTGTTCACAACATTATTCCTCGACTACAGCTATTGCTGAGGAATGATGGTGGACATATTGAGCATTTCCTGTAAAGAACATCATCTTTGCTTTGTCTTACTTTGTTATGCTAATTATTGCTATTCTGATCAGATGAAGTGCCATCTGTCGGACATTTTTTGAACTTTTGTATTTTTTTTTTTTGGTTCTAATAAAACCCCATGTAATTCCAAGCATGTGTGTCAGTTTGTGTCTCTCTGTCTACATTATTCCGTGATTTATTCAGTTTTCAAATTTATACTGACTTTTTGATCACCCGGCCGACTACTGTTTCAGACACTGGCGACCGAGTGACAAAAGAATACGGCATCACGGGCAGCCGGTGTTAAAACTCACCGTTATAGTAAGGCCTAAGTATAACCTCAAACGTCGTCCTGATTTAGCAGAATCGAGTTGACAAGAACGAAAAGGACAGCAGGGCGACGTAACTTGGCCTGACTACTGACTTACGGAGAACAGTAGAAGCCTCGATGGTGTCGTGGCGGAGCACCTACCACAGTGGTAGTCACACAGGGCATCGGCACCTGCGCCTCCTCCGTCCGCCCGCCAGGGCCACACATCCTCTCCCTCTTGATGCGCGCAGAGACTCGCCATCAGCCCTAGAATCACCAGCGCAAGTTAGATCACCCCGCGTCCCTTAGTAGTGGGGGAAAGCAAAACAGCGTTACATTTGAAAGCAACCAACTACAATCTCTCCCACCTGTCGTGATTTTTCTGTCCCCGTTTGAATTTACCTCTTGCTCTCTCGTCAGCCAACCCAACTCTTTTACTAGTGTAACTTTTACTTCCAAAGGGAGAGAGTAAAATTCGTTGGATTTTAAAATGTGTAATCATCCCAAGGCATAAAACTCCTCGTCCATCTGTCTCTCTCACACTCAGCCGTCTCCGTCTCTACCAGAGCGACAGTCAGCTGCAGGTAGAGGCGGGGATGGATCACCTATGGGTTTGAAACACGCCACTGATAGACCATGTGGGATACACCTTTTCTGTCCCCTTTCCGTCCTGCACTTTTCTCTCGTGTCCAAAACTGTCTCTCACCACCAAGTGGTGGGGAGGAATTTTCATTAGAAATTTGAACATGCCAATAATTCTCTCCTTGTCGGCTACACGTTTTGCCGTCTCCCTCGCCCAAGGGACTCTTTCCAGCTCACGAGGTAACATTCTTCTCAAGTTAGAGGGGAGAAATTTTCGTCAAAGTCTGCCGTTGTCCTCCCATAAGGCGCGTCTTTGTCACGCTAGAAATACACTACTGGCCATTAAAATTGCTACACCACGAAGATGACGTGCTACAGACGTGAAATTTAACCGACAGGAAGAAGATGCTGTGATATGCAAATGATTAGCATTTCAGAGCATTCAAACTAGGATGGCGCCGGTGACGACACCTACAACGTGCTGCTGACATGAGGAAAGTTTCCAACCGATTTCTCATACACAAACAGCAGTTGACCGGCGTTGCCTGGTGAAATGTTGTTATGATGCCTCGTGTAAGGAGGAGAAATGCGTACCATCACGTTTACGACTTTGATAAAGGTCGCATTGTAGCCTATCGCAATTGCGGTTTATCGTATCGCGACATTGCTGCTCACGTTGGTCGAGATCCAGTGACTGTTAGCAGAATATGGGATCGGTGGGTTCAGGAGGGTAATATGCAACGCCGTGCAGAATCCCAACGGCCTCGTATCACTAGCAGTCGAGATGACAGGCATCTTATCAGCATGGCTGTAACGGATCGTGCAGCCACGTCTCGATCCCTGAGTCAACAGATGGGGACGTTTGCAACACAACAACCATCTGCACGAACATTTCGACGACGTTTGCAGCAGCATGGACTATCAGCTCGGAGACCATGGCTGCGGTTACCCTTGACGCTGCATCACAGACAGGAGCGCCAGCGATGGTGTACTCAACGAAGAACCTGAGTGCACGAATGGCAAAATGTCGTTTTTTCGGATGAATCCAGGTTCTGTTTACAGCATCATGATGGTCGCATCCGTGTTTGGCGTCATCGCGGTGAACGCACATTGGAACCGTGTATTCGTCATCGCCATACTGGCGTATCACCCGGCGTGATGGTGTGGGGTGCCATTGGTTACACGTCTCTGTCACCTCTTGTTCGCACTGACGGCACTTTGAACAGTGACGTTACATTTCAGATGTGTTACGATCCGTGACTCTACCCTTCATTCGATCCCTGCGAAACCCTACATTTCAGTGGGATAATACACGACCGCATGTTGCAGGTCCTGTACGGGCCTTTCTGGATACAGAAAATATTCGACTTCTGCCCTGGCCAGCACACTCTCCAGATCTCTCACCAATTGATAACGTCTGGTCAATGGTGGTCGAGCGACTGGTTCGTCACAATACGCCTGTCACTACTCTTGATGAACTGTGGTATCGTGTTGAAGCTGCATGGGCAGCTGTACCTGTACACGCTATCCAAGGTCTGTTTGACTCAATGCCCAGGCGTATCAAGGCCTTTATTACGGGCAGAGGTGGTTGTTCTGGGAACTGATTTCTCAGGATCTATGCACCCAAATTGCGTGACAATGTAATCACATGTCAGTTGTAGTATAATATATTTGTCCAATGAATACCCGTTTATCATCTGCATTTCTTCTTGGTTTAGCAATTCTAAAGGCCAGTAGTGTTATTTATAGTTTTGGGTTGGGAGACCTTTCCTCTACGATATGAAAAACCAAACCGACGGTTGCACCCTTACTGTATTTTTGCGTTCTCTGTGACTATGATGCGTAAAAGTTACCCGTAAAATCAACTAACTAAAGTCTTTCATGTAGTAGGGAATCAACGTAATTTGTGGAAGTAAAACACTTGCATGTTATGTCTTTCTTGGAGAAGGCATGAGTGCTGTCTTCCTCATGAACGTTCGATCTTTGTCATCGGCACTGACCGTTGTTATACTTTTCAATTGCAGTGAAACATTCATTTCGTTCATTTTGGATAAATTATCTACCAAATAAGCAAATATACATTGCGAATTTTCGTCATTAATAAGGTCTGCTAATTTGGTATTATTGTCTAAAAGTAAAGCTAGGACTTCTAAAAGCAATTCATGCAATCGAGAGAGTGTATTCCCACTTGAGGGCCATCTCACTTACGTATGGGGAAGCAGTAAGGCTTCTTATATCTTCAAACAGTTTTGTGAAAAATCTTGATTTCAGCGACCGTGATTTTATATAACTGATAATTTGGACTGATTCATATAAAACTTTCTTGCCGGAAACAGTCATTTGTTTCGTAATAAAGCATGTCTGTAGAGAGCACAACGACAATTGCTGCTAAGCTTCAAGCTCTCTTTTATTTTAGTTATCGCTCCGACCGTTGGACCCGTCAGCTTTTGCATCATCTGTACACACATCGATGCAATTGAACCACGAAATTTGGTTGCTCTTTAAAAAACTGTCCAACAAACTGAATATTTCAGCACCTGTTGTATTGGCAGGCAGTGGTCTGCACAGTAAGAGGTCCTTGTTGAAATATCCTGAGTATTCATACCGGGCAAAAGCCAATAAAATCTTTAATCCCGCATCGTCAGTAGATCCATCTTTTAGATCCATCTTTTTGGAGAGGAAATGAATTATGTTCGATGCGAGAAACCAGAGATTCTTTCACCTCATTTGAAAAGTCAATTATCAGTCTCTTGACAGTATTGTTTGACAGTGGCACTGCCTTTTCGTCTAGCATACAAGAAACGATATCGTTAACACAAGGTTTTATGAGGAGTCCCGCAATGGTTTGAGCTTGTGTGTCATTGTCACTCGATAACTTACCGCAAAAAAGCTTTTAATAAATTTTCACTAATTATTTTTGCAAGAGTTTACATGCTGTGTTGAGGAGCAGGTAATTCAATGCTCTTCCTTTTGAGAAAATTCAGTCTCTTCAGTCCGGATGAGTACCCTCAAAATGACTGTGCAATTTAACTGGAACCATTGAACTGTTCGGAAGGAGTCGCGCACAAGATACACATTTAGCCTTACCCTCTTCTGTCTCGATAAAGCCCGCTTCCAAACAGCTTTCGTTGTATTCACGCTTTTTACTTCCTGCACTTCCACGGTGTACTACAACGGATGGAGCACTTGCAGAGTTTTCATGTGTCTGTTCTTCATTTGGCCTTTCTCCCTCCTCATTAATTTCAACCGGGAGCTTTTCTTGCTGTGCTCACTTCCTCCTCCAGTTTCTGCCACCGATCCATGCTGCAAGTAATAAAGTAGTCGAAAACAAATGATGAAACAGATAGTGCAATCATGAAGGAAGTTCAGCATTGCATGAGGTCTCAGAGCGCATACGTGCCAGAGAGAGCTCTGATTGGTAGACTGAGCTCGCTCTGTTTCGGAATATGCGCAAACGGTTTCTGCACATCAAACAACACCCTGAGTGCTACAGAAAGTCTAGCAGGGAGGCAGCACTCGGCAACACCAGCTGCTGCTCGTGAACACTACTTGACATAAACGTACATGCATTTTTCAAATAAAAAATAATATTGATGAATTAGCTTTTACCTGTCTTTAATTAATAATTTTATTCACTATTTTACAAGTTTTGATCAAATGGGGCCACAGACCACTCATGACGGTCCGCGGACCAACCGTTGGGAAGCACTCCAGTAACCTAACATTAAAGTGACAAAAGTTACCGTGTGACAAATAAATCATTAACACAGTTATTAAATACATAAACAGGTAGTCATACCGAAACGTAAACGATGTGCACAGTAAATGTAATTTGGAAATAATACAGTTCACAGTCCAATATTATAGTCACAGCTCGCGGAATGCATTATTCAAGTTCGACACAGTTTTGAGATTAATTGCAAGTTCACTGTAAATCAGTAAAAATAGCCACTGAATTACCGAATGATTTTCCGGATGCAAAAATTCAGACAAAACTCGACAAATCGTATGAACTCTATTTTGTGCTACCTCGTCTGCAGTAATTTCGAGCATAGAGTTTGCTCCATAACATTCCGTACTCTGTCTTAAACAGCTACCATCAGCCTTTATTTTACAGTACTACAATAATTATAACTGGAGCTATCTATTGTTGCTTTCTGTATTTTCATGAGCTACAATTACAATTTACACTGCTGATTAGTTGAATGGTGGGGAAGATTCTTCTGAATGTGGACGCCTAGATACAACTGATGCTGCTGAAATATGCTATCTAGCTTACCAAAATATGGTAGTCTGTTTTAGTAATGCCGGCCGCGGTGGTCTAGCGGTTCTAGGCGCTCAGTCCGGAACCGCGCGACTGCTACGGTCGCAGGTTCGAATCCTGCCTCGGGCATGGATGTGTATGATGTCCTTAGGTTAATTAGGTTTAAGTAGTTCTAAGTTCTAGGGGACTGATGACCACAGATGTTAAGTCCCATAGTGCTCAGAGCCATTTGAACCAGTTTTGTTTTAGTAACAATGCTTTAACGAAAAATGCTAATTAACCTGAAAGTAAATGAGGGCAAAAATTGCTAATATATTCCCAACACTTGCTGTAGGGATACTTCATTTATTAATATGTATTTTTTATCTACTTTATCTGAAAGTCAGTAATGAGATGAATGCTTACATACGAACAATGCTAACGAAACTTGCAATTACTGGTATCTGTAATTGGCTCAGTTTTTGGGTAAATTAATTACACCAACATATTCTGATTAACTAAATGAATGTACTCGATCACATAGTCAAGCTGGCTAAGCTCTCGGTTAATATTTGAGATTTTTGGTATTATACACATCGTCATTAAAAATAACACTATTGATAATATTTCCAACGAGAAAAAGAAAAACTTTGGGGGGATGAAATGCAGAGCGGAGTGCATGAAAGGGAAACGTTGTTTTTTGATTCCCAGCCGCTCTACTTCGCTTTTAATCTGATACTTTGCTACAATTCGGACGAACGCATACTACCAACTTTCTGAACGATAATATTGAGTTATACAGATTTTCTGTTGGAGCTGACTGCGAGTAAGATAATGCTGTGCTGTGAAAATACGCAGTTTCGTTTTCTTTCTCTTAGTCAGTTTTAAGAGAAAAGAGGAATGTTGTATTAATGGGTTATCGACTTTTGATTAGTATACTACTGTGGAATCTGAATCATCCGGAATTTTGCAGACCTATCCGTTCACGGTTCAAAACTATGAGATGTACTCTCATTGAAACTGCTATCCTCACAGATCCATTAGCTGGAGAGCTCTCTCCTGCAGTCTTTACATCAACTATCCCAATGGATTTACCCGTTCTTTTTAAGTGACTTCATATCTCAATCGAGGTTTCGTTTTCAATACCAACAAATGAGCGTCGAGGTCAGAGACGGAGGAAAGGAGAGGAGAGGATCAGAGAGGGGAAGGAGAGAAAATAGAATAGGAAAAGATGCACGGAGAGAGGGGTGTGGAGGAGATGGAGAGAAATGCGGAGGAAGGGGGAGGAGCAGGAGATGCGCAGTTAGAGGGCGGAAAGAGGAAGAGATGAACAAAGACAGGAGGGAAGAGGACGATACGGACAAAGAAAGGAGGAGACAGAGAGAGGGTGAGGAAGGAGATTGGGACGTATATGGAACACCCATATATACTTAGCAATTGCGAAGCACTGCCGGGTTCAATGGTGTAGAAACATACTCAGCTCACCGGGGGTAGCTCTCAACCCACAGCAACCACTCGAGCAGAACACATTGTCTGCCTCATTCCTTTCAAACTGTCGGTGCTTCTTCGCAACCAGGCATGCACGGCGCAAAGTACTAAATCATGGTGCTCCCATGCCGGGAATACCCTAAATCACTGCGAAGAAATAAAATGCTTATTGCGGATCTACTTGCGGCAACCCTGCACATTAATCATTGGACATCAAACTGTCCACCTTCGTGTACACTGATCTTCACGCCCCACTGAAAAGACTCCTTCTCCACAACACATTGTTCTCACTGCTACGATAGCATGCAAAAATGTTCCTAGAGCACAAATTTCAAAACACAACTAATTTAGAATTTTGATGGTGTGGTATTGTATATTTCTTTTCACTCCTTGAATAATTTTAATTGGTTGCATGGTGGCAACCACATGACTGCTTGCTACGCAGCGTTGCAATGATCATAGTTCTTGGTTGCACAATGTGGTGCACCCGGAAGAGCCCGAAAGACACAATGAGAAAAATTAGTCACCAAAATATATCATCCAGATTTCCCCTGTATTCCCCTGAGTTCCCCTGTATTCACAATTAATACATATGCAAGATAAGTACTTTCTAATTACATAATTTATACCTGACGAAATCAGTCTTACTGCGACGCCACCACCCAGGGAGCAACATTACACTCATTCTTTTCTTTAGCACAACATGGTATATGACTCGAAATATTTAATGTTATTCATCTCAAATAGGCTCTCTCTCTCTCTCTCTCTCTCTCTCTCTCTCTCTCTGTGTGTGTGTGTGTGTGTGTGTGTGTGTGTGTGTGTTTCTCCAGTAACAACTACTCTAATCACTCTTCCTATGAGCACGCTAATGGTGATGGACAGTATCTAGTATACGACCAATTTACAATCTGGTTACACATCCGAGGAAGGGTAGTCCCCGAAAGGAAATCGCCAAAATGGCTTGTCAACAGATGAAACTGGAACACGTACAGCCAGTTAGAGGTATCGGAACACTGAGACAGCGTCGAGTACTGGATAGACCGGTGCCCTATGAACGGGTCCCAGTGAAATTTACATTCAGAAAAGGTCTACACAAGTCCCAATAATCCAACCCCCCCCCCCCCTCCCCCCTCTCAAATCCGCGACTTGCCCAGCAGATAAGGGCCGAGAGCCCGCACCTGCCTGCCTTTATGTGGTGTCCTGATGAAGCGGACTAGAGATGTTCGAACAAGCACTGTAATGGCTGCTGGATCCAATATATATATATATATATATATATATATATATATATATATATATATATATATATATATATATATATATATATATATATATATTACTTTCGACGAGGTCTTTAGAAAATACAAAATAAAAGATCAAACCAGAATGCAAAACACGGATTTTAAGAATCGTACATCTTCTACTCGACAGAGCATACTTTAAAACTAAATATGGTCTATACCGTGGTTCTGCATATGGTACATGTAATGTGCATAAGATGCGTTATCTTTCTAACGAAAAGGCTCTTTTGCAAGTATACAGGATGAACCAGAACATCACCGACTAAACTTCACAGGTTGTCCAGGGATATTTTTCGAGTATTGTGGTATGAGTTTGGTCTCCGGTGATTCTTTACACGGTAATAACATTTCCTTTGTGTTCTTACCCTTTGTATCGGCACTACACTGAAAACGTCTACACAAAAGTGACCTTGCTGGTGATACGCGCTGTGTATCTCGTTTGAATGCATACTCCATACAGTCATGGTACTTAATGTTGACAACAGTAAGTCCTCCTTTACTGTTTGTCCTCAAGACTGCATACAGTACTGCTCGGTCCAGCCTCAGTTTGGTTTTTCAAACAGTGTTAGTACGCTAACAGTGATACACAACAGCTTGATTAGTTCACTCAAGAGTAATCGGCAGATATGAGTCTCGTTTATGGGTTCATTGAACTTAATGAATAAACGGCGCGACAAAGGTATGCTCTGCTGTTCCCCGTAGCGACGGCTGCATCAAACAGCCGTTTTGCATCTATACATAGGGCCCACGAATAACCTCACCTTTCGTGTTATTTCGTTTTGATGATTGCATATTACAGCTTCTTTACGGAAACAAAGATAAAGCTTGTAACGAAGCCTGTTAAGTCGTAATTACATTATTACTTCGTAACGCGCCACCAGAGATCACTGGTCTTTATACGAAAATACTCAGAAAATAACCCTGAACGAAGTCTGAAATTTTGAAGATGGAGTTCTGGTTCATTCTGTATACGTGCAGACACGAGTAGTACGTAGCTGCTTCCCTCACTCCTAGGGCAACGTGTGCGCGTTCTCTATATGTGACGTAAAACATGGAAAAAATTTTCTTTATGACAATAATTCTACATCTACATAGACACTGCCCAAAACACTGTAAAGTGCATGGCAGACTGTACTTCTTGTACCAATTATTAAGACTTCTTCCCGTTCCAGTCACGTTTGGGGCGCGGGAAAAATAGTTGTGTAAAAGCCTCTGTGTGCGCTAATTAATTTAATCTCGTCCTCGAGATCCCTACAGGACCGTTGCGTAGCGGGTTATAGGATATTCATAGATTCATAATTTAAAGCTGGTTCTTGACACTTACTAACTAGGCTTTCTTGGTATAGTTTGCCTCCATCTTCAAGCGTCTGCCAGTTCAGTTTCATCAGTATCTCCGTCACAATTTCCCACTGATCACACACCCCGTCACCATTAGCGCTGCTTTCTCTTTTTCGTTGAATATCCCATGTTAGTCCTAATTGTCACGGGCCCCACACACTTGAGCAATATTCTAGGATGAGTCAGACGAGTGTTTTCTATGCAGTCCCTTTCGTATACTGATTGCGTTTCTTTAGTAACCAAAGTTACTGCTTTAACTACGTGTGTGCCTATATGGTCCTTCCATTTATGTGAGTTGATCGATTCCAATTGTGACTCGTTGATATTGTAGTCATAGGATACCTCGTATTTTCGTTTTTTGAAGAGTATCATTTTACACTTCTGAACAGTTAAAGCACGTTTTCAGTGTCTTAATCACTTCGAAATCTTATCAAGATATAATTGAATATTTGTGCAGTTTTTTTGTCGGTCAGCGCCTCATTATACAGTGAAGTAAAGGAAGTCGTGGTATAGAGATGTGCACATACAGGGTGTTATAAAAAGGTACGGCCAAACTTTCAGGAAACATTCCTCACACACAAAGAAAGAAAATATGTTATGTGGACATGTGTCCGGAAAAGCTTACTTTCCATGTTAGAGTTCATTTTATTACTTCTCTTTAAATCACATTAATCATGGAATGGAAACACACAGCAACAGAACGTACCAGCGTCACTTCAAACACTTTGTTACAGGAAATGTTGAAAATGTCCTCCGTTAGCGAGGATACATGCATCCACCCTCCGTCGCATGGAATCCCTGATACGCTGATGCAGCCCTGGAGAATGGCGTATTGTATCACAGCCGTCCACAATACGAGCACGAAGAGTCTCTACATTTGGTACCGGGGTTGCGTAGACAAGAGCTTTCAAGTGCCTCCATAAATGAAAGTCAAGAGGGTTGAGGTCAGGAGAGCGTGGAGGCCATGGAATTGGTCCGCCTCTACCAATCCATCGGTCACCGAATCTATTGTTGAGAAGCGTACGAACACTTCGACTGAAATGTGCAGGAGCTCCATCGTGCATAAACCACATGTTGTTTCGTACTTGTAAAGGCACATGTTCTAGCAGCACAGGTAGAGTATCCCGTATGAAATCATGATAACGGGCTCCATTGAGCGTAGGTGGAAGAACATGGGGCCCAATCAAGACATCACCAACGATGCCTGCCCAAACGTTCACAGAAAATCTGTGTTGATGACGTGATTGCACAATTGCGTGCGGATTCTCGTCAGCCTACACACGTTGATTGTGAAAATTTACAATTTGATCACGTTGGAATGAAGCCTCATCCGTAAAGAGAACATTTGCTTTGCACTGAAATGAGGATTGACACATTGTTGGATGAACCATTCACAGAAGTGTACCCGTGGAGGCCAATCAGCTGCTGATCGTGCCTGGACACGCTGTACATGGTACGGAAACAACTGGTTCTCCCGTAGCACTCTCCATACAGTGACGTGGTCAACGTTACCTTGTACAGCAGCAACTTCTCTGACGCTGACATTAGGGTTATCGTCAACTGCACGAAGAATTGCCTCGTCCATTGCAGGTGTCCTCGTCGTTCTAGGTCTTCCCCAGTCGCGATTCATAGGCTGGAATGTTCCGTGCTCCCTAAGACGCCGATCAATTGCTTCGAACGTCTTCCTGTCGGGACACCTTCGTTCTGGAAATCTGTCTCGATACAAACGTACCGCGCCACGGCTATTGCCCCGTGCTAATCCATACATCAAATGGGCATCTGCCAACTCCGAATTTGTAAACATTGCACTGACTGAAAACCCACGTTCGTGATGAACACTAACCTGTTGATGCTACGTACTGATGTGCTTGATGCTAGTACTGTAGAGCAATGAGTCGCATGTCAACACAAGCACCGAAGTAAACATTACCTTTCTTCAATTGGGCCAACTGGCGGTGAATCGAGGAAGTACAGTACATACTGACGAAACTAAAATGATCTCTAACATGGAAATTAAGCGTTTCCGGACACATGTCCACGTAACATCTTTTCTTTATTTGTGTGTGAGGAATGTTTCCTGAAAGTTTGGCCCTACCTTTTTGTAACACCCTGTATATAGATGGCGGTAGCATCGTGCACACAAGGTATAAAGGGATTTTACACTGGCTGAGCTGCCATTTGTACTCAGGAGATTAATGTCAAAAGGTTTCCGACGTGATTATGGACGCTCGACGGGAATTATGTGTGTCTGTGTGTGTGTGTGTGTGTGTGTGTGTGTGTGTGTGTGTGTGGGTGTGGGTGGGTGGGTGGGTGGGTGGGTGAGTGGGTGGGTGGATGGATGGGTGGGTGGGGTGGGTGGGTGAGTGGGTATGTGTGTGTGTGAAAATTCGCGATGGACCAAACTGCTGAGGTCATCTGTCCCTAGGCTTAACCATTACTTAAACTAACTTATGCTACGAACAACTCACACACCCATGCCCGAGGGAGGACACTCCGCGTGGCTGGACGGGGGAATGAACAAACGCAGCGTGGTAGTTGGAGATAGACCATGCAAACTTCCGTTTCGGAAATCATTAGGGTATTCAGTACTCGAAGTCCGCAATGTTAAGCGTGTAGCAAGAGTACCAAACTTCAGGCGTTACCTCGCACCACAGAAATCGCAGTGGTCGATTGACTTCACTTAAAGACCGTGAGCAGTGGCGTTTGCATAGAGTTGTCAGTGCTAACAGACAAGCAACCCTGTTTGAAATAATAGATAAACAAAATAATCTAGAAGAACATAAACCATGACCAACTATCAAAGAAAGCGAACCTATACGACAGAAATGATTGTGGGACGTATCGATTAGGAGTCCGGCGAAATTTGGCGTTAATGGGTTATGGCAACAGAGGAACGACGTGAGTGCCTTTGCTAACAAGTGGTTCAAATGCTTTGAGCACTATGGTACTTAACATCTGAGGTCATAAGTCCCCTAGAACTTAGAACTACTTAAACCTAACTAACCTAAGGACATCACACACATCCATGACCGAGGCAGGATTCGAACCTGCGACCGCAGCGGTCGCGCAGTTCCAGACTGAAGCGCCTAGAACCGCTCGGCCACACTGGTCGCCTTTGCTAACAGCGCATCGTTTGCAGTGCTTCTCCTGGTCTCATGACCATGTCAGTTGGACCCTGCACGATTGGAAGACTTGTGGCGGTACGGATGAGTCCTGATTTCAGTTGGTAAGAACTGATGGTAGGTGCCGCAAACCTCACGAAGCGACCCAAGTTGTGCAAGCTGGTGGTAGCTCCATAATGGTGTGGGAGTAGCAGGGCAAAGAATGTAGTAGTACGCCAAAGAGAGAACTATTACATTTTGTCTGTGCAAGTTGTATTGATTCAGGGGCAAACATATTACTATGGTAATAGATTTCTGATCCCTGGGGGACAGATTTATAACTCCCTGCAGATAATCCGTCTTTCTGAGAAACCTCCACACCTCCGACTCCTCCATTGTCACTCTTCTGGAAAATCTCCAATCCCTCCCCCCCCTCCCAGTCGCCGACAAAAGCACACTTCTAAATTCAAATTAATTGACTGATTCATTAAATTGCTCATTTAATTAACCCTCCCCTTTGGGAAATCCTCCAAGTCACTCCTACCCTCTCCCCCCCCCCCCCCCCCACCACCACCATGACTACTGAAGCCAGGTCTTTACTGTATGCAACCAGCGTGTAATTTGCGCCTGAATGCTGTACAGCTGAGCACATGATAGGGTCAAATGAGGGTTGAACATCGTTCGTATGAAAAATTTTTAACAATACTTGCCAGCAAAATAATATTATTAATTAGGCCAACAGGACATTTATATATAAAGACAAAACTGTAAATTTAATTAAAATTACTTAAAAACAATTAGTAATAATCCATCAACAATTTATCAAATATTTCAGTGAGATAAAATTACTAAAGGTTTTAGTGTTAATTCAGATACTTGCTCTCAATTCTCCAAAAGTCAGTCATGGGAACACCAAGTATGAAAATTTAAATTTACAACAAATGTCATTCTCTTTCCAAAACACACAAATCTTGTATGCCACTGGTTACTATTGTCGAAATGTTTGCAGCAAATTTTAATAAGAGAAGCAAGACAATATTCCACCAATTGAAATTACGTAACAATCTCTTCAATGTTTCTGAGGAAATAGTCTTCAAATAGGTAAATAACAAACATTTCTTGAATGTGTTCGACTAAAATACAACAAATAATTGAGGTTTACTTAAAAAGGGTTCACTAAAAGAGAATAAAAACAGTTTAAGTTCGTTGATAAGAAACCGCCACACGTCGGGTAATATGGTCTGGACAAACGGCCCCAAAATTACTTAGAGCAAGCCCAATACGTTGCTCACCACGCTCCTTTTCTAAGCAATCAGTGGGAACACGCCGCAAGGCAGAAATATACAACAATAACATGATGAATGATGAACAGAGAAATAATTTTTAAGTGAAACGAGTAAAAATACAAGTCATCAGATTTCATACTGGCATTGGAGACTAAACAGTTATGAAATGAAAAGATAACGTAAATGGCCAAGGCAAACCCCCTCCCCCCCCCCCCCCTTTACACCTGATAGTGAATAGGTTTAGCCGCCAACCGACATTCAGCTGTTCAAATCACATCACGAGCCGGTAATGGTAAAAATTAGCCATTGTGGGATGGAAAACATAGGTGGAAGGAAGACACTAATGGTTGGCTGAAGAACCTCACCTATGTAAACACAAACTTGGCTTGGAAGTGAAACCCCTCCAAAGGACATGCAACAGGATTTGCATCGGTACGGTACATAAGCTTGCTGACTCTAAATAAGTAAAGGAAGTGACTTTGTGATTTAGTGCATAACATACCAGACAAAACAATGCTTAGAATATCCTAAATAATGAGGCATTAAACATTAAAGCTATTTACATAACGCCAATACTTTAAAAAACACTATTAAATAACAACTCTATGACAGTTAACAAATGAAAGCTATAATGTTTTGATACGAGCGACACGTTCCTCAAATTGTGAGGCCAAACGCAGTACCAGAGATCGACAACAACAGAAGGCTGAACCGGATCCGGTATAGAAGCAGCAG
Organism: Schistocerca piceifrons; assembly: GCF_021461385.2. Lineage (NCBI taxonomy): Eukaryota > Metazoa > Arthropoda > Insecta > Orthoptera > Acrididae > Schistocerca > Schistocerca piceifrons. The sequence goes on from NC_060138.1 coordinate 690,988,169, forward strand.
GGCACAAACACGAGCAGGAAGCGAGCCAGTCACAATTATCACTGCCACAGCAGAGCGCAAGACCAGTCTTTACGAATGCCACGTGGTCTCGGCACCGAAGCAACGAATCTTCCTCCTGAATTTTCCTTGCATCTTGTCGGCGGATACTGGCAAAGTTAGGTCGTTTGGCGGAAAATCCATTACGTTGGAAGTAGCTGAAAACAGTAGCCAGAATTTCAGATTACATGTCAATTGCGCTATGTCCTTAATTTACAGGAGACAGCACAGGTTTTTGACTGGAGTGTCCTCGGAATGACACTATCGGAAATTTAATTAATTTAATTTAAATTAATTATAGGATTATATTTATTCTAGGATCCTTACAAGATAGGATTGACGGACGACATCGAAAAAGTCCAATGAAGGATAGCTCGAACGGAAGAAGTTCTTCGTTGCGGCGAGGTCTCTTCATGAAATTGTGATCTCCATCTATCTCCGTGCATTGCGAAAATTTTTCGTTGAGAAATGATCATCGTAATAAAATAAGAGATATCAGAGCTCGTACGGAAAGACTTAAGTGTTCATCTTTCCCACACGCTCTTCGTGAAACGGTAGAGAAATAATGCAACAGTGGTTCGATGAACCCTCTTCCAGACACTTAAGCGTGAACTGCAGAGTAGTCACGCAGAAGAAAAGGAGGAAAGTAGTATATAAACGTTAAAACAAGTAGAACCAGAGTCATTTGTGTTTGGAAGAGGGAATATCGGCCATAGGATATTTTGTTCACGTTGGTCATTTGCATGGAGGCGGCGACGCAGCTCGGACGGGGCCGCGCAGTACCCCCTCGCCGGATGGAAAGGGCGAGCGAGGACTTGGGGCGCAGGCATGCTGGCTGCAAATTTCGTAGTTTTCTGGTTGGGTGCAAATTTCACTGGGTGCGTTTTTCATATATCGAGATAGTCTACTCCAGGAGCGCGGTTAACCGCACTGCCGAACCTTTGATCCCACAAATTTCAGAACAGCAAAAGACGTGGTTTCTCTGGTGGAATGACGAATGGCATCCCGCAGTCAGGGTCAGACGAGTGGCACCGTGAACGTTCACCAGTCTGTCAAAGAATTTTTATATCCTACAGAAATACAGACAAACAGAGATGATATCACAAAAAAGTTCAGACTGTCAGCAAAGAACTTCGCAGCATTTCGTATAGCGGAAGCAAGAGTGTGAGCAGTGAAAGAAAATAGAAAACATTTAGAATGCGATAAATCGATCCACTCTGGCTAAAAGAGTATGGGAATCAATGGGGGAGATTTACCGAATGAACGGTAGAATTACACTTACGATGTCACCACGCCTTATTGAGCAGACAATTGCAAATTGCTTTTATGGTGTGACATCTAGTGCGAGGCAAAATCCCACATTCACAAGAAATCTAGAAGACAGGAAGGAAAGAAGACTAAATTTCTGGTCCACTAAGATAAAATATATGATCGCTCATCTTCCATGTAGCAGTCAGAATATGCGTTCTCTGTGTCAACGGGCAAAGCTGTTAGCCCTGACAAAATTCACTACAGATTGCTGAAGAAATGCAATCACAAATAAAAATAAATCCTCCTGGCACATTTGAATAAGATCAAATTCGCATAATATACTAACTCCCAGAGCAAAGTTGTCGTGATACCTCCCCTAAAATTAGAGAAATATTTCACATCGTCGGAGTTGCATTGTGGATTCTGGAGAAAAAGGATCTTCTGAGATACTTCGTGTGTGTACAGAAGGTATCTTTGTACTCTCGACAACCCAATTTTACTCAGCTGTAAACGGCAAGACGAAAGTCTTTTCTTCCTGACGCATCCTAGTTTTGCAATTAAAGATAATAAAAACAGTTCGATAATTGATCATTTAGTATCAGAAAGGTTTTTAAGGTATTTATCCATGTAAAAAAGAAACTCGCCAAATGATAAAGAAGTGGACGATAAATGACAAGGTATAAGAGCGCACGTCACCTAACTTGGACGGTGAAGTCTGGATGCGCAGCACAGACAGGTGACATAACGTGCCAACCAATAGCGGTAAGTCAGCCGTGGCGTGCGCTCGAGTTCGTTTCGTGCAGTGTGGAGCGAGTTTACGACTTGTTTCAGTATTCTGCGAGGTGTTCTTCCGAAAGTTATTTCGAGGCAATCTGATCAGTATGAGTGGCAACAGCAAATCTCAGCCGGTGTTGCACAAACAGGCCGCAGAAATAGTGTTTCTTTAGGCGGGAATCGGAAGCGGCATCCACGTCTGGTCACAAAGCGTCTCCCGCTGTTGCGAAGTGCCAAGAACGAACAGCTGAGGTGTGTGGCATTGGGATCGCGGTTGAAGCCAACGCATCTGCTGCAGAGAAAGGATCATCTATATTTAAGTCGCATGGTAAGCGCCGAAATCGAAAGAAATTCGTAAGTGAGCGCAAGGAATTCAGCAATAATGTATCACGGCGCAAAATATTCGACATGTATAGTAATGGTGAATACCTTAAGGCAGATAAACTGTGTTCATATAAGATAAAAGCCGACAGTTTCAACGTTAGCAAATCTACCATGTTCAGAATATTAAGGAAAACGGGATTCAAATAATGGAAAACCGATGACGTATAAAAGCGGTCTTGAGGGATGTTACATTGTAAAAGCAGGCACTGTGATCCTGAGATCAATATATGAGATAAGCTGGAAAATCACGTTTATTACTTTGATGAAATTTTATTGAGTCAGAACCATCCAAGACCAATGTGCTGGAAGACAAATGAGGATGTTAGAGGCCCAAGGTTCTGCAGAGTAAAGTAAGTCAAAGCATTCAGATGACTGCCACTCTCAAATTACTTACGTTGTCTTCAAGCAGTGGTTTGAACAACAGCCGGCATAAAATTCTGTTACTGTCATGGACAATGCAAGCGTCCACTCTGTAAAAGTGAATAAGGCACCTACTCCAGACAACAGAAAGGATACCATTATTTAATGGTTGCCTTCTAATGGAATTCCTTCCATTGCATCACAGACCAGGGCGGAGTTACTTGTGCTCGTAAATGTATGCAGGCCTAAATACTCCACTTTGGATGACGATAGAAATAGGTCACAACACGTCACAGTCATATGTCTCACGTGTATGTATAAGAACAGGAAAAAGTGAACGAAATAAGAGCTAACTATGGACGGAAATTATGAAAATAGGAAACAAATCTTTTCGATCGACAATATTATTTACTACTTCCTCCTGTTACGGATGACTGTGCGATACTGTGTAAAGGACCGCTGATTTCGAGGATGTGTGGTCATCTCTCAGTTTGTTACTACAGTGGATGCCGAAATCCGCGAACGCAATGAGCTGACAAGGCCTCCTGAGTTTAGTATTAGGAGTGCTGCTTGTAAAACAAATCACAAAAATTGACGTCATCCCGCGATATTTTGTTCAGATCGGTAATTAACTATGTGTTAGATATACTACGTGATCGGTATGAAAGAAGTTCAAAGTTAAATCTTCTTTTTTTTTCGTGTGGATCACCACCGAACGAAAATCTGGCTTCTCCTGACCAACTGACTGACCTCAATACAGTATTTAATATATTTTTTCATTTCGGTGCAGCAGATAGTTTACTTAGCCCGTGCAACTTGTGAATTCGACGGGCTGTCAAAGGCAGCTTACTGCGTATATGAGGCTAGTTGTACGCGGGACTGGACCTGAGGCGTATATGTGTCTTTGCGGAACATACCTGTGCTTGCTTGTTTACAAAATAAATGTTAAACATCAATAGTATTTTCAACGTAACGTTTCTCCTATCGTATATGAAAGCTACGTGTAATACTCGTTAAATAAATGTTTTTTTAAGCGGTGTTTATTTCTGTGGAACAGGGTTTCAGGCTGGCGGTTTACGTCGTGTTCCACATGTGGCGAGAGAACCTAATGGTAGCAGATTTTAGCTACAGCAAGTGTGGAAACTTTGACGCCGTCACCTTGAGTCTTGCCAACTGAGTGAAGTCGTTGGTAAACGTCAGTGCTCTACTGGCTTCCTACGGCTCATCTCTTGTGGTGTGTGCATTTTTTCTTAAGTGAAATGGTGCGGTAACTGGAAACGTACTCCGTTATTGGAGTACACGAGACAGTACGATTCTTTTGGGCAAAATGTCTAAACTGCACACCGATTCCCGGTGAGGATTTGGTGGTACAAGGAACGTTGTGTCCAGCGGTAGTGGAATGGTGCCAACAATTTGAGCAATGCAGCACAGACGTAGGTGGTGCTTATCGAGAAGGAACGCCGTCGACCTCGGCATCGACCACAAATTACAATGTGCAGGCAATCGATGAACTGATTCGCAGTAATCGCAGATTTTTCGAAGTTTAGACAGCGGTTCTCGGTTGACTTCGGGACCAGTGAGCGGATTTCTATCGTCGAGGAACTGAAGAATTGGTAGAACGTTTCGACTACTGTGCACAGACTTTGTGACTACGTTGAAAAATAGTGCCATGTATCTGCGATCCTTTGATTTATGACGCTGTATTCCATTACGTTACTTGTCGTGTCAAAGTAACGAGCAACTTACCTTTTGAAATCTCCTCATATTACAAATTTTCTGATTGTATTCTCTGAAGAAGTAATAAAAAAACATTCTGTGATACTTACACTCCTGGAAATTGAAATAAGAACACCGTGAATTCATTGTCCGAGGAAGAGGAAACTTTATTGACACATTCCTGGGGTCAGATACATCACATGATCACACTGACAGAACCACAGGCACATAGACACAGGCAACAGAGCATGCACAATGTCGGCACTAGTACAGTGTATATCCACCTTTCGCAGCAATGCAGGCTGCTATTCTCCCATGGAGACGATAGTAGAGATGCTGGATGTAGTCCTGTGGAACGGCTTGCCATGCCATTTCCACCTGGCGCCTCAGTTGGACCAGCGTTCGTGCTGGACGTGCAGACCGCGTGAGACGACGCTTCATCCAGTCCCAAACATGCTCAATGGGGGACAGATCCGGAGATCTTGCTGGCCAGGGTAGTTGACTTACACCTTCTAGAGCACGTTGGGTGGCACGGGATACATGCGGACGTGCATTGTCCTGTTGGAACAGCAGGTTCCCTTGCCGGTCTAGGAATGGTAGAACGATGGGTTCGATGACGGTTTGGATGTACCGTGCACTATTCAGTGTCCCCTCGACGATCACCAGTGGTGTACGGCCAGTGTAGGAGATCGCTCCCCACACCATGAAGCCGGGTGTTGGCCCTGTGTGCCTCGGTCGTATGCAGTCCTGATTGTGGCGCTCACCTGCACGGCGCCAAACACGCATACGACCATCATTGGCACCAAGGCAGAAGCGACTCTCATCGCTGAAGACGACACGTCTCCATTCGTCCCTCCATTCACGCCTGTCGCGACACCACTGGAGGCGGGCTGCACGATGTTGGGGCGTGAGTGGAAGACGGCCTAACGGTGTGCGGGACCGTAGCCCAGCTTCATGGAGACGGTTGCGAATGGTCCTCGCCGATACCCCAGGAGCAACAGTGTCCCTAATTTGCTGGGAAGTGGCGGTGCGGTCCCCTACGGCACTGCGTAGGATCCTACGGTCTTGGCGTGCATCCGTGCGTCGCTGCGGTCTGGTCCCAGGTCGACGGGCACGTGCATCTTCCGCCGACCACTGGCGACAACATCGATGTACTGTGGAGACCTCACGCCCCACGTGTTGAGCAATTCGGCGGTACGTCCACCCGGCCTCCCGCATGCCCACTATACGCCCTCGCTCAAAGTCCGTCAACTGCACATACGGTTCACGTCCACGCTGTCACGGCATGCTACCAGTGTTAAAGACTGCGATGGAGCTCCGTATGCCACGGCAAACTGGCTGACACTGACGGCGGCGGTGCACAAATGCTGCGCAGCTAGCGCCATTCGACGGCCAACACCGCGGTTCCTGGTGTGTCCGCTGTGCCGTGCGTGTGATCATTGCTTGTACAGCCCTCTCGCAGTGTCCGGAGCAAGTATGGTGGGTCTGACACACCGGTGTCAATGTGTTCTTTTTTCCATTTCCAGGAGTGTACATAAATGTATTAATGTACTACAGTTGTCAGTTCATAAATAAAATCGATCAATGGATGCATGAACACATGTCATTACTAGGATGAGAAAGTATTTGAGTCCTGATGTAGGATATATGATACATGCCGTAACATTTTGGTGAATCACAACAGTTTTTTTTATTTTAATATTTTAATACTATTTGGTCCCTGAGCAACGCATTGACATCAATATGAACTTTTCATTCACAAAATCTAAGCACTGGGCTCAAGAGTTTAGGTGAATGTTTCTTCAGAAACAAAACAATATTATAAATGCTGATCTTTGCGAGACTGCACCAACAAACGTAAGCAGTTATGGGGGTCTTGCGGGAAAAATCGCAACACAAAAAATAATTAATGTACAGTAACGAAATTTCAGAAATACATTTGTCTAGGTAGCATATGTATGTAATTAACACTGCAAGACCACAGGTCAATGTAAGAGGGAGATAAGCCATTGCAAGTGTGAAATTGTGGCACGTTAACAACCAGCGTAATGCAAACGTCTGTGCACTGTGTTATACAGGTGCTAGATGTCAGTCTGTGAGACGCAGTTTCATTCCTGTTGAACTAGCTCGGTCAATACAGGTACGATTAACGCTGGTTGTGGGTGTCGCTCGAGTTGTCCGATGATGTCCCATACGTGCTCGATTGCAGAGAAATCTGGTGATCGAGCAGACGAAAGGCATCATGTCGATACTCCGTAGAGCATGTTGGGTTAGAACAGCGGTATGTGGGCAAGAATTGTCCTGTTCAGAAACGCCCCCTGGAATGCTGTTCATGAATGCCAGCACAACAGCCCGAATCGCCAGGCTGACGTACAGTTTTGCAGTCAGCGCGCCCAAGATAAACACGAGAGTGCTCCTGCTGCCATACGAAGTCGCATCCCACACCACAACTCCAGGTGTAGGTCCAGCGTGTCGAGCACGCAGACAGGTTGGATCAGCTGGCCTCCTTCTCACCAGCACACGGCCCTCAGTGGCACCGAGGTGAAACCAGCTTTCATCAGAAGACTCAACAGACCTCCACTCAGCTCTCTCTTGTCCGCCCGGTTAGCCGACGGTCTAACGCACAGCATTTCGGGCGGGAAGGAGCGCCTGGTCCCCGGAACAAATCCGCTGGCGGACTTGTGTCGAGGTCCGGTGAGCCGGCCATTCTGTGGGTGGTTTTTAGGCGGTTTTCCATCTGCCTCGACGAATGCGGGCTCGTTCCCCTTATTCCACCTCAGCTGCGCAAACAAGTTCTCCACATACGCGTACACCACCATTACTCTACCATCCAAACATAGGGGTTACACTCGTCTGGTGTGAGACGTTCCCTGGGGGGTCCACCGGGGGCCGAACCTCACAATAACCCTGGGTTCGGTGTGGGGCGGCGTAGGGTGAAATGGACTGTGGTAGTCGTCGTGGGGTTGTGGACCACTGCGGCTGCGGCGGGGACGGAGCCTCTCTGTCGTTTCTAGGTCCACGGTTCACATACAACAGCTCTCTCTTGACACCACTGGAATCGCAGATGGAGGTGGTACGGGTTCAGTGGAATGCACGCTGCAGAGCATCTGACTCGGAGTTGCCCTTGAAGTAGACGATTTGTAACAGTTCGTTGCAGCACTACGATGCCAACTGCTGCTCAAATTGCTGCTGCAGATGCAGTATGATACGCCAGGGCCAGACGCTGAACACGATGGTCTCCCACGTCGATAGTGCCATGTGGCCGACCGTACGTTCTCGTAACTACCGCTGCCAGCAATCATGTACTCCGGCTGCGTTCCAGCCAAATCTTTCTGCAATATCGCAGAAAGAACATCCGGCTTCTCGTAGCCATATTACACGATATCGTTCAAACTCAGTGAAGTGTCCATAATGGCATGTTTGTCGCCTTAAAGGCATTCTTGCCTACCATCAAATCACCACGTTCAATGTCAAGGGTAACTTACGCTCACGACCGTTACAGTGTATATTTAAAGCAAGTTTGATATGCACCCTGATAGTGGCGATATTACCCTCATGCTCATAAATTAAGGATAATGCTGATACATGGCGAAACAACGATCTGTTGGGCGGTTTGCGGGTTTAAATCACCTCGAGGTGTGACTATGCTGTGCATTTGACCTGCGGTCGTCGCACAGTGGCGCTGACAGCAGTCCACATACGCAGAGGTGTGTTGGTGCATGTCAGAGTACGGGGCAGCGAGTAAGTGTGCAGATGTTTTCAGACGTGCTAAAGGTGACTGTGTGTTGAAAATGGCTCAAAGAACACATATTGATGACGTTATGAGGGGTAGAATACTAGGGCGACTAGAGGCTGGTCAAACACAGCAGGTCGTAGCACGGGCGCTCCGTGTGCCGCAAAGTGTGATCTCAAGATTATGGCAACGATTCCAGCAGACAGGAAACGCGTCCAGGCACTACACAGTACGGGACGTCCACAGTGTACAACACCACAAGCAGACGGCCACGGAGTACTGCAGGTAGCCTTGCTCGGGACCTTACCGCAGCCACTGGAACAGTTGTTCCCTGACACACAGTCTACAGACGACTGAGCAGATGTGGTTTATTCACCCTGAGACCTGCAAGGTGCATTTCACTGACCCCTGGTTACAGGAGAGCCAGTAAAGCCTGGTGTCAAGAACACAGTACATGGTCATTGGAACAGTGGTCCCAGGTTATGTTCACAGACGAGTCCAGGTATTGTCTGAACAGTGATTCTCACCGGGTTTTCATCTGGCATGAACCAGAAACCAGATACCAACCCCTTAGTGTCCTTGAAAGGGACCTGTATAGAGGTCGTGGTTTGATGGTGTGGAGTGGGATTATGATTGGTGCACGCGTACGCCCCTGCATGTGTTTGACAGAGGAACTGTAACAGGTCAGGTGTATCGGGACGTCAATTAGCACCAGCATGCCCGTCTTTTCAGGGGTGCAGTGGGTCCCACCTTCCTCCTGATGGGTGATAATGCACGGCCCCACCGAGTTGCCATCGTGGAGGAGTACCTAGAAACAGAAGATAACACGTGAATGGAGTGGCCTGTCTGTTCTCCAGATCTAAACCCCATCGAGCACGTCTGGGATGCTCTCGATCGACGTATCGCTGCACGTCTTCAAACCCCTACGACACTTCAGGAGCTCCGACAGGTACTGGTGCAACAATCGGAGGCTATACCCAAGCAGCTGCTCGACCACCTGATCCAGAGCATGCCAAACCGTTGTGAGCCTGTGTACGTGTTCATGGTGATCATATCCCATATTGATGTCGGGGTACATGCACAGGAAACAGTGCCGTTTTGTAGCACACATCTTTCGGGACGGTTTTGTCAACTTATCACCAATACCGTGGACCTTCAGATCTGTGTCGTGTGTGTTCCCTATGTGCCTATGCTTTAGCGCCAGTTTTGTGTAGTGCCACGTTGTGTCGCACCACATTCGGCAATTATCCTTAATTTATGAGCGTGAGTGTAGTACCACACGTATGCGACTGGCACGAAATTTGAATAGACATCGTCTTTCAGATGTAGAAACACGACTACCAACTTTCTTTATGGCGCACTACTCTTTCTTGGTGTTGCGATGTTTTTCTGTCAGTGCCGTTACTCGATTATCCAGTATCTACGGAAAGCACATTCTATACTACATGAAAATCACAACACCGTGATAGTGACATGCAACAAACGCCAAACTGGCACGCTGGATATGCGAATGATTAAAATATCAGTGCAAATCCACGAAGTACAGTGAAGCGCCAAGGAAACTGGTATAGGCATGCGTTTTCAAATGCAGACATATGTAAATAGGCACAATACGGCGCTGCGGTCGCAACGCCTATGTAAGACAACAAGTGTATGGCGCAGTTGTCAGTTTACAGCTGCTACAATGGCAGGCTATCAAGATATAAGTGAGTTTGAACGCGGTGTTATAGTCGGTGCACGAGCGATGGGGGACAGAATCTCCGAGACAGCGATGAAGTGGCGGTTTTCCAGTAGGACTATTTTACGAATGTACCGTTAATATCAGGAATCCGGTAAAATATCAAATCTCCGACATCGCTGCGGCCGGAGAAAGATCCTACAAGAACGGGACCAACAAAGAGAATCTTTCCACGCGACAGAAGTGCAACCCTTCCTGGGCCATCATAAAGTGTCAGCGTCCGAACCATTGAACGAAATATCATCGATATGGGGTTTCGGAGCCGAAGGACCACTCGTGTAGCCTTTATGACTGCACGACACAAAGTGTTACGCCTCGCCTGGGCCCGTCAACATCGACATTGGCCTGTTGATGACTGTAAACATGTTGCGTGGTCGTGCGAGTCTCGTTTCAAATTCTATCGAGCAGATGGATGTGTACGGGTGTGGAGACGACGTCACGAATCCATGGACCGTGCATGTCAGCAAGAGACTGTTCAAGCTGGTGGCGAGTCTGTAATTGTGTAGGATGTGTGCAGCTGGAGTGATATGGGACCCCTGACATGTCTAGATACGGCTCTGACAGGTGACACGTACGTAAGTATCCTTTCTATTCACTTGCTTCCATTTATGTCCGTTGTGCGTTCCGAAGTTCTTGGGCAATTCAAGCAGGACAATGCGATCCCCCTCACCTCCAGAATTGCTACAGAGTGGCTCCAGGAACACTCTTCTGATTTTAAACACTTCCGCTGGCCACTAACCTCCCCGACATGAACATTATTGAGCATATCTGAGATGCCTTGCAACGAGCTGTTCCGAAGAGATCTCCACCCCCTGGTACTCTTACGTATTTATGGACGGCCGTGCAGGACTCACGGTGTCAATTCCCTCCAGCACTACTTCAGACATTAGTCGAGTGCATGCCACGTCGTGTTGCGGCACTTCTGCGTGCTCGTGGGGAGTGAGGCGAGGGGGGAGGGGGAGGGAGGGGGCTACAGGATATTAGGCAGGTGTAACAATTTCTTTGACTCTTCAGTGTAGATGGGAGTAATGTCAGCTACATTACGTGTATAAGGCAACACTGCGCATCGAGTTTCCCAGTTTAAAAATGTATCTGAACGTTGATTAATTGCGAAAAAATTTCGTTATGTTTTGAGTAAGGAGGAGAATTGTCTAGCAGCCACAACAGCAGAAAGAGCGTGGCCTATTGGGACAGCAGAGGTTTGCCGTTCCACAAAATTGCTCTCTTATTCATCTGAATCCAATAACTGTGATGTGAGTATGAAATCGATGGCTTGAGGGCCTGTTGTTCTAGTGGTAAAACATGTGTCTGCAAGCCAAAACGTCGCAGGATCGAATGTCAGTTGGACTACGCAACTTTCAGTCTACCTTTAACCCAGCCTTTACCTACCGGTGATGGTCGAGATCCGTCACGTAGTTCGGATTCCACTTTAAACTGTTGGTTCCATTTCCTTGATGGGAACACTAGGGTAAGTTAGGAACACGCAAGTCGCCAAAGTGGCGTACAGTTCAAAGATTTGCACCATGCCGTTTTCGATTTTTATTTTCTTTGAACTGTCATCGGATATTTCCAAAAGACTTTGTTTTGTTTTTACGGGTGAGATGACGGCAACTGATGCCGATGGTGCAAAACGGATTTATAAGCCATTCTTGTGTATCATCAAATTTTTCAATTTCTGGAGAGTATTTTAAAAATTGTAACCTGAGTTTCTGTTGGTGGAAATTTATTATTTTCAAAAGTCCATCAGCAATACTAACTTCATTTGTCCACTATGTACCAACACAGTTGATAAAGCTGCAATATTCCCTTCATTAACGTAATAAATACAAAATTAAACTTCCTTAAACAACCCACTCACTTAACGACGAGCCTTAAAAATATTTTTGTCAAAACCATACAGTGGAAGACTGAGTTTGTGAATTTCATCTACATCTACATCTATCTACATGAAGACGGATACTGTGCAAATCACACTTAAGTGCCTGGCAGACGCTTCATCGAACCACCTTCGCAATAATTCTCTCTTTTTCCACTCTCTAACAGCGCGCGGAGAAAACGGTCACCTATATCTTACGGTGCGAGCTCTGATTTCCCTTATTTTGTTACTATGTTCTTTTCTCGCTATGTAGTTTGGTGTCAACAAAATACTTTAGCATTCGGAAGAGAAAGCTGGTGACTGAAATTTAGCGAGAAGATACCGCCGCAACGAGAAAAGCCTTTGTTTTAATGATGACCACCCCAAATCCTGTATCATGTGCATGACATTCTCTCCCCTATTTCTCGATAATACAAAACCTGCTGCCCTTCTTTGCACTTTCTCAATGTACTCCGTTAATCCTATCTGGTATGGATGATCCGTCATATAATATAATTGGCAAATCCACTCGTCTTCAAAATGCTTCACTAGATCGAACTTCAGTTTTGTAAAGAAACATTTTAAGTTATGTTCCAGTTCAAAAAGACGAGTCGATACGCATCCTTGAGATAACCAGTGCACCTTGGTATGCAGAAACAACTGACAATATGTAGCTTCCATATTATTACACATTTTTTTGGAAAGAAACGGCGTTAATTGCACGTGACTTTATTAAATGTTTCGTGTAGATCAGTAGTTATTTTCTTTCAAATTTTCTCTGTCTATAATGAAACGTTGTCAAATTATTTTGCGAATAGTTTCGCGAAAAGCAATAAGACCGTTTTTTTTACCTGCCAATGAAGCATCACTGTCTGTGGACAAACTTACACAACTGTCCCACGACAAATTTAATTTTAATCTTACGAAATTATGAAGAATTTTAGAAACATCCTCCCCATAGTATGTACCATTAATTCCTTACATCCTAGAATTTCAACAGAAATAACATCTTTTTTAACGACAAAATCATCAAACACAACCACTCATTCATCGATCTGAATTGCAAATCATTTGTCCATTTTAATATCTTCTTCAGTCTGGTTAAAAATATCTTGTGAATTATCACGAGTTCTACGTCTCATACTTGGGTCAAATTTCAGTGTTGTGATTACTTTAGCGTAGTGTTTGTGTGACATTTGATCTGATATACTCAAAGAACCGGGAATAATAAGAGATTAGACAGAGGTTTAAGGCGATTTAGTTTTTGCAACTAGCAACGCTAACTCATAGCGATGTCTCCAATGGAAACTTTGATGATTTTGTAGTATTGTGTATTATGTTTGAACCTAATGTAAATTTTCTGCTCTGGGCATGAAAAATTCGACTGATCTGTCTTTATAGCCGCTGTGATTCATTACCAAATGTCTGTGAAGAATGGATTGTTTCATGGAATTATTCTATAGTTTGGTTGCAACTAATGCAGAAGGGAAGAGATGGAGCACACGTGTTTGACACGAATCCATATTCATTGTAGATTCAATGTAATACCTGTATTTCACATTTTTGGGTTTTCGATTTGCTGATAGATGGCTCAGCTTCGACACTATTTTCACTAAATTCGCGGTGCGGAACACGCATTGCCACACTTTTCACTGGCGGCAGTCCAACACTGTCGCCGTCGTCACTTGTTTTATTGGTTTAACGTTTTCATCCTATAACTTATTCATCCATCTTGCTTTGAGTCAAGAAAACGAATCTGAACATAATAGTCACGAAAATATACTGAGTACTGAAATGTCGGTAACGTTGATTCGCAGATACGGTTATTGTTGTAGGCGTTTGAAACGAACAAAATATATGATCAGCCAGCGCAACTGCAAGATGTTATTGTTGAGTAGGCCGGTAGAGCAAGATAAATGAATTATTGGATGGAGGGCAGTTCAGATCTATCTTACTGAAATATTTTACGTTATTTGTGTTCAAGAAAGATACACTGACGCAAAAAAGTCGCTAAACCGAAAAGTAATTTACGGTAATGAAATTTCAGGAATACATTTGCCTAGGTAACATGTTTCATTGATCAAGACTAAAAGATCACAGGTTAATGTAAACGCGAGCTAAACCATTGCAAAAGTGTAATGCTGGTACATTAATTATGAATGTAACCGCCAGAATGTTGAATGCAAGCATCCAAACGTGCATGAATTGTGTTGTACAGGTGCCAGATGTCGGTTTTCGGGATAGAGTCCATGCCTGTCGCATTTGGTCGGTCAGTGCAGGGATGGTTATTGCTGTTTGCTGATGACTCTGGAGTTGTCGTCCGACTGGAGACAGACTGGTTATGAACAGGCCAATACGACATGTCGACTGTAGAGCATGCCGGGTTACAACAGCGGTGTGTGGGTGAGCTTTACCCTGTTGGCAAACATCCTCTGGAATGCTGTTCCTCAATGGCAGCACAGCAGGTCGAATCATAAGTGAAGGTGCTTGGGATACCCACGATAGTGCTCCTGCTGTCATACGAAATCGTACCGCAGACCATTGCTCCAAGTGTAGATCCAGTGCGCCCAGCACGCAGACGGTGTAATGTTGATGCATTAAGTTGTTCTGAAAGCGGTGCTGATATTCAAGATAATAAGAGCGGGTTAAAAGCTGTGAGCTTCCTGGGGAAGTTATCCTTGCATTACTGAGCAAATGTTTCACCAGGTATCCAATCTAGTTTACCAAATTGCCAACCAGACTAACATTAATTATAATCTTTTAATAGTCATCTTACGACAACCGGTGATATATATATAGAAATTAAATAAAAAGAAATAAATCAGTTTATATTCGGACATTTATTTTAACATTGAACATTGTTCCGCTAAATTTCAGCATATTAAACTTGATTCATAACTAAACTGGTGCCTTATTTAGGATTGTGAAAATGTGAGTTCGTAATCTTACGGAACACATCAAATATGGAGCCAAGATTTGGAGACCGCATACAACACCGCATCATACAATAACACATGAAGAACGTTGAAACATATGCAATAGGAAATTAACCACAACCAACAGATTCAATTTTCACCCAAAGAAGTTACGGTCGTAGCGCAATCCTGTCCGTCATGAAATTACCACACACTGGTATACTAAATGCATACTAATGGTCTGTGAAATCTTCCCGAAAAGAATAGCTGAGGGCTACTTTGATGATTACACTACATGCTTCAGGTGGTCAACTTGGTTTACAAAAAGAGTGTAACTCCAAAATAATTTTGATAATTAAATTACATCGAAACGCAATTTACAAAAGAAAAACTTCGAACTGGTTACTATCGTCATACTGTTAACCTGATGTGTCAAACAATTATATAAGCACGTGGTACTGGTCTCACAAAATACACCCCATGTGGGTTGAACATAAAGAAAAGTTGTTATATTGAAAAATATTGTCAAGACGAGACGTTATAATCTCAGGCACATTCGCATTTACGATTAATGATCTTAGTTAGAGTTACGGATCATCAACACATGGTTCCACTTTGCTCACAAAGTAGTGACAAAGCAAACTACTGGAAGATATTCTGAACTTCACAATCGAATTACACTGCATTGCAATTTAAGATAATATAAGATATTTTAGATCTAAATCTGAAGTAAAGGTGATTAAATTTTCAGTGAACTTAAGAAATCCATTGTCCTACAGACTTAGCAAAGACGCGCTTACCCGGAGAGCTTACCACTTCAGACGCTCACTGCAGACAGACTGGCGTGGGCCCCTGTACCTCATAGATACAAACGGAAGTGACCAGAGAGGCAGCTTCCTATACCAACATGACAAGGGATGGACAGGACCATACCAAGAATAGAAACCTCTTTGCTTTTAGAAAGCATAGCTACCTGTTCCGACGTTGGTCCTACTGTTCTCTAGCAGACAGGCTTGTCTGCTACCATCGAGCATGCAACTAGAAATACATTTGCTCATTCAGCCTTTCACACAGAAGGGAAGGGGTATGACAGTATCTTATCATATACAGTATATAAAAGAAAGCAGATGTAGGTTCCGTATGAGACTGCGTGACATGAATTACGTATAAACTGTGTTTTAAAGTGTAGTAGTGTGACAGATCGTTCTTGATTATGTGTAAAAGTAACACGTTCCACTGCTCAGTCTCCTCCCAGATAGAGTCAGAAACACCACAGTAAATTTAGAAGTGGAATGTACGCCGTAAATGACAACAGATTTAAGAAATTAACATGAAAGGAATCCAACAGAGACCTTTCAACAGGGTGGTTGGCCTCCTTTTGACCGACACACGACCATCACTGGCACTGAGGCAGAACCAGCTTTCATCAGAAACACAACGATCCTCCACCCCGCCCTCCAGTGAGCTCTCGCTCGGAAGTGACAGTTCGTTGTGTCACTGTGAAGCCAACTGCTGCTCAAATTGGTGCTGCAGAGCCATATGCCGAACCCGACGGTCTTCCCTCTCGGTAGTGCCACGTGACCGTCCGGTGCCTGGTCTTGCGACTGTACATTCTGGTGACCACCGCTGAATGCAATCGTATATAGTGGCTACGTTCCTGCCCGAACCTTCGGCATTACTGCAGAAGGAACATCCAGCTTCTCGTAGTAGTCCTGTTACAGTCTCGTTCAAACGCAGTGAGGTGGTGTTAATGGCGTGTTTGTCGCCTTAAAGCCATTCTTGACTAACATCAGCTCATCATGTTCATCCTCAAAGTTAGCTAAAGCTCACGGCCTTTACAAGGCGTATTTAAATCAAACCTTATTTACATCGTAATAGTAGTCCGCCCCGAAAGCTCAGTGGTCAGCGTGACGGATTGTCGTCCTAAGGGGCCCGGGTTCGATTCCCGGCTGGATCGGGGATTTTCTCCGTAAGGGGCCTCCCGGCCAATGACGCCAAACGCTCATCGTAATATTCGCGCCGCTAGTGTCACACCTACGCGACAGGCATGAAATCTGAATGGACATCTTCTTCCACATGTAGAAACACGCTTACCAACTTTCGTTTGTGTTGTACAGCTCCTCCTTTGTGTTGCGATTTTTTTTTTCCCTTCAACGTATTATACTGACTGTAAGCGTCATCATTCAAGAAACATATACTGATTGTTCACCCGTTTTAAAATTTACTTGCCCCCTAAGAGGTCTTCACGTATTCCTGAGAATACGCGTACAGTAGTTTGAATATCGCAGCTAAATCATTAGTATTTTTGGAACCGAACTTCCGTGGTTTCGAATTTTAATCAGTACCGTTAATCACTCAAACACAACACAAAATCTGGATGAGGTCACATCCCATGACAAAATATGCTAAACACTGTCTTCTTGCAGAGATTTTTTATCACCTGGCGTAAAATCTCCTCCTTCAATACAACCCGTGTCTAGTGCAGAGAGATCTGTAACTTTAAGTTATGTAGTAAATGTTCTCCGCAGCAGATGTAACACGCGATCATTACTATACTACGTGCACAAATCCACAAATATAGTTGTAGGTCTTCTTTTCAGTAGCTATTGATCTCTTGGGAATATCTGTTTATTTTGTCTACTGTAGTTATATTGAATGTGGTGCAAGTTATTCCAACGATCGCTTACAGAAGCATGTTACCTCTGCGCTACCGGCAAACAATAGTCTAAACCAAAGCGAGGATAACACAGGTACTTTAATTGACAGGTATTGAAGACTCTGCGCAAATTGGTCATTAAGCACGTAACAAGGGTAGCTTAGCTTCTCAAATTCCTTATGCAATTCACCAGGGCAGATTTTTCATGTTGTGGAAATATTGGCTTATTTAGTGGCTTTTTTAGCCTCACCAGATACTGGTATTTTGCCCTGTTTCACATACGGCAAGTTAAGTATACGGATAGTGTTTTTATGAGATATGTACTGCTAGGTATGACAGTTGGAACACCGCTAAGAGGACATGCAACAATTTTCAAACTGGCATTAAGCATACTACTTGCTTGGATATACAAATGACACGGAAAGTGCAACTCCACAAATAGGTAAAAGTAACATCGTCTGAAGCCTGTAAATAAAGGAAAATTACTCGGCGGGTTTCTAATTCAGAAATCGCATTGAATCTTGGTTTAGTGTGAGAAGATCGCAGTATGTTTAGTATAAGAAGTACCAACACTTAGTGGAATTCAACAGTGGCATGATCTTCGCATATCGAGACCAGTTCATCGTTCCGCGGTATTGCTGCTCGCTTCGGTTGGGATCTCAAGGCAGTCATGCAGTCATATGTGATCAACGGCACCTCGCGACTAGCTCCCAAGAGGACAAGTATCGTTCACTTGGGCGTGCATTATCTTGTACCCAAGTCACGTACATTGAGTCACGAAATAGGCACGTTTGCAACAAGAAAAATACCCACGCGGGCAATGCGACGACGTCTCAAGCACAATGCACTGTCACTAAGCGTCCATTGTTGTCTGTTCTCTTGATGTGGCTGCAAGGGAGAGGGCCGTGAGGACAGTGCTGCGTTCGGCGGCAACACTGGACAGGGATCTCATGTCCTATTTTCAGACAAAATCCGGTTCTGCGCATAGCATCACGATGTACATGTCCCTGCTTAGAGGCTCAGAAGAGAAGGTAATGTTCCCGTATTGCATTCATCGTCATCACACGGGCACAGCACCCATCATGATGACGTTTTGTACCATTGGTTAAACAACACGATTACCTGTGGTTCGTATAGCTGACAGCAACCTTTACTTTTCTGACCTGTTAATGGCGGTGGCTCTGTTCTATTTTCCAGGTATCTGGAACGTTATCTTTGAACAACATATAGGAACTCTGCATTGCCTGTGCCGTTCTGACCTACTTCTATACATAAGGTGTTCGACTTCTATACATAAGGTGTTTTGTAGTCGTGGGTAGCTCGTTCTCCATCCCTCTCACCCACTGGAAGCATATGAGAGACTGAGACGCCATCACTCGTCTCCCGCTACGACTGTTGAACTCTGCAGGACGTGAAGTTGCATTGAATGACGGAACCACACCTCACCCAAGCTCAGTTCGACTCGATTGACAGCTGGGTAGAGCCATTGCAGTTACCGGAGGTGGTGTTTCTGTGTACTACATTTAGTACCCTGTATACTCCAACCCCCAAAATCACCTACAAACTTTGTAAGTAGCCTGTTTACGTGTTTGTATGTTGGCAGCGCTATGTAACGCTTGACATTAACAACTCTGACAGGGCTGTGCGCACTCTATAAGAGACTCCGTGGTTGGTCGGCACTAGCAGCTGGAGGTGAACAGCCAGCAGTGATGGAAGTTAGATGTCAGTAGTCAGCAGTGATGGAGGTTAGAGGTTAATAACTAACAGTGTTGGAGGTTTGCAGTATTAGCGCGAGCGGACGATCTGGAAGTGTCCGACTTGTAGACTGAATATTATTCATGATTAATTTTTCGAATTGGATATCACGGACGATTATATATATTTTTTGTACTGGATGTCACATTATTAAGGTAAAAATACATTGTTTGCTTGGCAACAAAATCTTTCCTTTGCTAACCACATGCCTATCAGTAGTTAGAGCCTTCAGTATTTAGAATCTTTTATTTAGCTGCCAGTAATGGTGCTTGCGGCATTGCTGTAGTTCGGGTAACGAAGATTTTTGTGAGGTAAGTGACTTATGCAATGAATAGGTTATTGTTAGGATTTCTTCTTACTCGAGCCATTCTGTTGTATTACTTATTTGAAGTCAGGTTATCATTTTTTGAGCAGTCGGACTGCGTTGCGCTAGGATATTGTGGATGAGTGTTGAAATGATAAAGAATAGTAAAGAAACAGTATAGTCCAATTCACTCAGCAATATAGGCAAAAAAAATATTATTAAGTTTCAACTTGACGACTTATCTTTTTCGTTAGCGTTTATTTAGTCTGGTAAGGACTCCGATGTACTAAAGTATTTGGCAAATTTATTTTATTTAACTTCTCGGCCGCATGTCCTACCTGTCGCAGCAGTCGTCAAGGTAATCTAAGGGAGTGAAGTCGTGGGCACCCCCCGTCTGCGAACTGTGTAAACTTTGTTCTGTGTGTGATCGTATTTCACCTGATTGTGCATCGTATTTTTTGAGGCTGGAATTCGGAATCCAGTATTTGCTTATTACGAGCATTGGAAACCGGCGAAAAACTACACTGAATCTGCCAGTGGCAACAGCCACGGTCGCTAACTCGCCGCGCGTATTCGATCCGGGTCTGGTACACTTTTTTGTCTCGCAATCTGGCGTGCTGCTCGTTACCTGTTATACTGTAGACGTACGATAGGTAAAATTTCGTTATTTGCTTTCCTTCGAGGTGTCGCAATTTTCATGAACAGCAGTCTAATTTCTCAAGCTTCTTATTTCCGATACCAAACGTTTGAAAAAATAATTGTGGTTGCTTGCAGAGTGCGCATTTTATTCATTTGCTCTCTTTGGACTTGAAATGACTTGTTCAGTACATCCTCTTTCTTCCAACTATCTCTTTGTTCTTTCACTTTCGATTACCTATTCTATTGCTATAGCAATTTTGATATTAGTATCAATCCATCTATGATCTTCCACTGTTATCTGTAGCTGAATCCTATCTTGCAATGCTGTTTTTGGATGTTTTTCCTTATTTCACTTGGTAGATCACATAACTAATGAGGAAGTGTTGAATAGGATTGGGGAGAAGAGAAGTTTGTGGCACAACTTGACCAGAAGAAGGGATCGGTTGGTAGGACATGTTCTGAGGCATCAAGGGATCACCAATTTAGTATTGGAGGGCAGCGTGGAGGGTAAAAATCATAGGGGGAGACCAAGAGATGAATACACTAAGCAGATTCAGAAGGATGTAGGTTGCAGTAGGTACTGGGAGATGAAGAAGCTTGCACAGGATAGAGTAGCATGGAGAGCTGCATCAAACCAGTCTCAGGACTGAAGACCACAACAACAACAACATTCCACATGACTTCGATTTTCCCTAATGTCATCCGCTTTTTTCTTCATGACTTACCTGACACACTCAGTTTTCTCTTCTGTAACGTAATTGCAATCGGTTGTACACTCTGGTACAGTTCCTGTCTTGATCCGTGTATTCGGACTCAACATATTTTTTCGCGTTGTGGATGTCTCTTTTTCCAAAGATCGTCGACTCAGGTGCTTGTAACGCGGTATTAAATTCCTATTATCGACGTATAATGTCGCAAATTGACAGTCTAGTTAGCCTGTCAGGTCAGCAACTGCATGCACCATGCATCACGATCACGATTTCTCGCTATATCAGTTAACTCCTACAAATACACTCTCTCAACGAAAAACACATGATTCCCATCATCTTCGATACATTGTCTTCGCAAAATATCATATGTTGTGCAACACTTGTAACCAGTTTATAGAGTTCAAGGACCGGCGAGCGAGGGTCTATCGTGTTACTAATATGACACGATCCCCAAAAAAGACTTCCGGAAGACGCATAGTGTTGTTAGCTGTATGCGCAGTGGCTTCATATTGTTGAGACCATAAGTAATTTATTTCATATTCCTTTAGGTGGCCAATGAAATCGTCCATCGTTGAAGAATAACGTTCGCTACCCTTCGAAAAATAAAGGTCCAATAATGCGCAATCTGGATATTACTGCCCAGACTTCAGTTTCCTGATTCTGCAATGGCATTTCAAGCACATCACAAGGATTCTTCAGTTGACATAATCGTGTGTTTTGTGTGGCAGCAGGATCAGAGGGTGGAACCAGGCTTCGCCTTTATGGAAGGTGATACCAAGAACGTCAGTGGTGTTTCTCTCAATAAAAGACGCAAACCACTTGCAGTAACAGTATTTCTCTGAATAAAAGATGTAATATATTTGCAGAAACTGGTTCGCTTTTCATTATCCGCATCTTTCGATTCTTGCACTATAGTCATTTTATACGGGAACAGTTTGAATGTCTGTTTAACCACTCTATGTGTAGTTGCAAGCACGATATCTTTTTCTTGTGCTAGTTTGCGCAAAGATGTTATTGGGCTTTGTTGGGTAGTCAGAAATACCCAATACCTTCTATTCGTTTAGTTAGGTGGTCTGCCAGTTCATTCTTTATCTGACTAAGCCTCTCTCGCGAAATTTCTGAATAAATCGACGAACTGAGCTACGAAGAGGTAGAGCTGTTTCTGGGAATATTTCAGTGAGTGCCTCCTGTGTACTTGTTGGCTTGTCGAAACACATATTCAACAAGAAGAATATTTTCCTCAGTTGAAAGCACCACAATTTAAAACAAATTGAGCATCCAGGCATTGCACGTCGCATTAGTGTCTTTCATCAACTGAATCAAAGAGTAAAATGTTACGCAACACGAGAACGAATTAAAAAACAATCGCTTATCTATAAACATACAGCTCTGACTACTTGTATTCAGATAACTTTGTTTCGAACTTTCAATGTAGTCTACATCCGTAGCCGTACTCCAGTGCACAGCGATTTTCCGAACGCACTGATTTTCCACCCCTCAGCCTTCATGCTCCCAGCTCTGCTTTCAATATCTTAGTCTTATCCGGTCATATTCGGGCCCAAGCGCAGTTGAGAAAAGAGCAAGGAGGGATAGCACCGCATTTACCTGTCTAGGTTGACACCAGAAGAAAGTCACGGCATCGGTGAAGAAAGAAGGTGAGAATCTCAGCGCCAAAGCAGGTGGAGAAATTTTCTCGATTATGAACCTTATCTTAAAAAAGGTAGGATATATACAGTGCAGGAGCTGTACTTCGACACTACGTAGGTGATGTTAGGACGAAAGCTGATGTTAGGACGAAAGCTGCGGTGCCTGTGCTCCGGGTAGCGGCAGCAACAGGCGTATGTTCTCCCCGTTAGCGGCCTGTTTACATCTCGTGGGTTTTCTACTTCATTTGTAGTCCGATTGGCACTACTATGGTAGCTCAATTAATAATTTGCCTTGGCAAATAGTCACGTAGTGTGCGAAAATCGGAGCACGTATGCAGATGTAGATAAGCGACAAAAAAGATTCCCCTACAGACCGAGGACGGAAACTTGAACTTTTGAATTTTTTGTGAGACATTTCCCACTTAGCCACCGAGCCACACACAGTTTATCTTTTTATTTATCATAGTCCACTTTCTTGATTATAATAATGGACTGTTACACTAGGAATTACATGTGCGTGAATTTTCATTATAATCTACATATTTTTGTATCCCTTTTTTCTGTTAAGCTCTGAAACTTACCTGAAATAACAGCGCTCTTTACAGTAAAGTGTGGAACCTAATGTCAAGCAACGGCTTTCCTCTTCTGGAGCTATAATGGCACTGTTTCCTGTCGTGAAAAAAATTCGTAGCTATTATTGTTGTTGGATTACTTCTGGAAGATAGGCGGAAGTTCCCGATAGGCAACTATGTCAAACTGGGCTTCCCAAATACTACTACTTCCATGACTGCAACTGAGTAGCTAATGCACTACGGTGCAGACATCTCAGCAGGCTCAGTGGGGGGAGGAGAAGTTGGAGGGAGATAAGGGCTTCCGAGCAGTAGTAACTAGAATTCAATTATCACCTCCAAAAAATAAAAATACCTAATCAATGGTTGTTTGTTCGTAAGGAACGTTCCTGCAGTCCCACTGCACACTGAAATATTTGGGCCACTGTGATGTAGCACGTTGCTATAGAAGCCTAAAAAATGGTGCAAATCAACTCCATTTTGCACCTACAAACAACAAACAAAATTAATTAAGTAACACTATTTTGTTGACGTGATAATTAAGGCTCTATTATTACCCACTGAAAAGTCCCGTCTGCGGTGAGACCTTTAGAGACGACGATAGGTCCCAACAGCTGATTATACATTGTTGACCAACGTGGGTAAGTGGATGATTCTTCACTACAAGAACTACTGGCCTCATTGAAAATGATTTGACATGTGGTACTAAATATGCGACGCCAGGAATGGACAGTGCGCAGTGACCCTCTCCTTACAGACATTTTTCTGTTTGGTCTGAGGCTATTTAATTACAGTACGAGGGATACGGGCTTCAAAATTAACAGTTGTCTCTCGTTCGAAACAGATGCTGCATTGCGTGATATACACTGAGAGGAACAAGTCATGGGACAGCGATATGCACAAATATAGATGTTTGTAGTATCACGTACAAAAAATATAAAAGGGATGTGCATTTGTCCTCAGTTGATTCATGTGAAAAAGTTTCCGAAGTGATTATGGTCGCACGACGGAAATTAACAGACTCCGATTGCGGAATGGTGTTGGAGCGATACGTATGGGACATTCCATTTCGGAAATCGTTAGGGAGTTCAACATGCTGAGATCCACTACGTCAAAGATGTGCCGAGAATATCAAATTTCAGGCCTTACCTCTCGCCCTGGACAACGCACTGGCCGACGATCTATACTTAACGACCGAGAGCAGCAGCGTTTGCGTAGAGTTGTTAGTGCTAAGAGACAAGAAACGCTGCGTGAAATAACTGCAGAAATTTTTGTAGGACGTACGACGAACGCATCAATTAGGATAGTGCGGCTATGGCAGCAGACGACCGATGTGAGTGCCTTTGCTAACAGCACGACATGGCCTATCCAGTGCTGGTGACCACATCGGTTGGACACTAGACGACTGGAAAACCGTGACCTGCTCAGATGAGTTCAAATGGCTCTGAGCACTATGGGACTTAACTTCTTATGTCGTCAGTCCCCTAGAACTTAGAACTACTTAAACCTAACTAACCTAAGGACATCACACACATTCATGCCCGAGGCAGGATTCGAACCTGCGACCGTAGCAGTCCCGCGGTTCCGGACTGCAGCGCCTAGAACCGCACGGCCACCGCGGCCGGCGCTCAGATGAGTCCCGATTTCAGTTGATAAGAGCTGACGGTAGGGTTCAAGCGTGGAACTAAATTGTCAACAGGACACTGGGCAAGCTGGTGGTGGCTCCATATTTGTGGGCTGTGTGTGCATGGGATGGACTGAATCAATCATTGACTTGAAACGGCTATCTCCGGCTACTTGGAGACCATTTGTAGTAGTTCACGGACTTCGTGTTCCCAAACAACGGTAGCACGTCAGTGGGCCACAATCGGTCGCGATTGGTTTGAAGAACGTTCCGGACAGTTCGAGCGGATGATTTGGCCACGCAGATCCCTCGAGATGAATCCTACAGAAAATTTATGTGACGCAGGTCAGTTCGTGCACAAAATCTTGCAACAGCAACACTTTTGCAATTATGGACGGCTTTAGAGGCAAAATGGCTCAATATTTTTCCAACGAGTTGCTGAGTCCATATCATGTACAGTTGCTGCACTACTCCTGGCAAAAGGAGATCCGAAACTGTATTAGGAGGTATTACACGACTCCTGTCACCCCACCCGTAGTTCGACACGACGAAGGAAACTAACGCCACAGTGGGTTTTTGGGCCGTACTCGCAGTGGCTTCCTCCAGTTGTTCTTACCAGGACGCGGAGTCCTGAGGGTAATTAGATAGCCTTGGAGAAGGAGATCGATGAGAGAGCAGACGGGGCATACTTGGTCCTGCGTCGCACCACTGTTTTGCATTCCCCCATCCTCTCGAGGGGCGAGTGCAGGGAAGGTGCCGGCTGCCGGCAATTACATTAGCGCGGCGGAAACTTCGCACCGGCACGGGCGGCTGCCTGTCCTCGCCAGCCACGTGTGCCAGTGCCCGGCAACGATCGGGGAGTTGGGTCTGAATATTAAGTGACACAGCCGGCGATTCGTTATTCCGCCAACAAACGTAAAGAGATCACTGTTCCTATAGTTCGGGACGATTTTTGTGGTATGCGCTAATAAGAGATCCTTGAGTCACGGCTTCCTCGAATTAATTTAAAACTCAACGTCTCAGATATCAGAGTCACCTCCGGCATTGTCAGTCAATAAGATACGACTGAAGTGCAGTACAGGGGGGCGCATGCCCTCTGCATGCGATTACAATATTTCGTCTTCTGAAATAAACAGCTGCAACAGTGGGCAGTTTTATGCAATAATCGTTTGATAGCATTCCTCTGTCAGCATTTCAATTTATTTCTTCGGTGGAGTTAAACGTTTCTCTTTACCGTCTGCAAAATAACTTTCTCGATAGAAGAAAGAATTGAAATTGTGCAAGCATATGTGAAAACAGGTTCGATTAAGACAACTCACAAAATGTTCGGGGTCGAGTATCTGCATAGAGGACTACCAGCTCAGAGAGCAGTACAGAGTCTCTATAAAAACTGACGCATCTACGGAACCGTGCAAGATGTGAAACGACAAAGGACTGCTCCAGTGCGCACACCAGAAGTTACTGCAGACATTCGCTGAAAAAATATTCAGAGCCCAATAAAATCGACACGTAAATTGAGCCAAGAGGCGCATGTACGTAGGAGTTGCAGCAGATATTGAGAAGTCTTCATCTGAAGCCATATTGTGTAGCAGTTGTACAGCAATTACGGAACAGTGACAGTCAGAAACGTGTAGATTACTTACGGCATGTGGCTTTTGAATAAAGTCAACGATGACTTATTAAACCATTTCCTTTATATCATGAGTAATAACGCATGGTTTCATCTTGCTGATCTTGTGAATTCACAGAACACAAGGTACTGGGCAAAGGAGAACCCTAACGTTGTGTGTCAGCAACCACTCTCTGTTGAAAAAATCAGCGTTTGGTGTGGTGCAACAGGAACGCGCATCCATGGGCTGATATTTTTTGACACTGCCCTCATCACGCTTGAATGTACGGAAATTTTTGGTACATTCTATGCACAACTCCTGAATATGAAAGACAATACTACTACTTCCAGCAAGAGTGTCAACGTGCCACAAGTCTATGGTATCCCTGGAACGAGTCCATGGTGTCTTCACTGAGGAACGAACTGTCAGCAAAATTTATGGCCATCACGTTCGCCGGATCTAACAACATGTGCTTTTTTCTGGTGGGAACACATGAAGAGCGAGATCTATGAAATAAATCCACATACAATACAGGAACTGAAAGGCAACATCAAACGTGAAGTTGCCGTCATCGAAACCCGAACTTTACGCCGAGTGTATCTGAAAACGCTTAGATGTGCATAGCTGTGTACTGATGTTTCAGAGGGTCACTTTCAACGTCTTCTATAAATGTATTTTCACTGTGTTTTTTATTGTAAATAAATGGTAAGTCAATTTCAGCTCTTCGTTTCTTTAATTTCACTGCATTTCCTTTATACTTACATGGACTAAATTTATCTGTGCCACCCTGTATTTGTACTTCTTAAATAAAGAAGTACAATTTTGTAACACTGTTATTAGTCAAGATTTTTTACAGTCTTGGCGCTGACCAGGTCATGAATATTCTGTTTAGTTTCTATCGGAACCATTTTTGTGCTGTGGTAATAGCAGTGCATTACATAAATATACTTCGGGGTGTACTCAGCCTCGTGATGCCAACTGAGGAGCTACTCGACAGAATAGTAGCGGCTCCGGTCAGAGAAAACCATCGTAACGACCGGGAGAGCGGTGTGCTGACCACACGCCCCTGTTATCCGCATCCTCAACTGAGGATGGCACGGCGGTCGGATGGTCCGATGGGCCACTTGTGGCCTGACGACGGAGTGCTGTGCTACATAAATATACATTGATGGGAAAGAATGCAACAACCTCCAGGACAAGGTCATTTTATTGACAAGTGAGGTGACACGTAGTTCGTCATCGTAGGAGAGCAGTAAAGGATGCCCAAACATTGCATAAATACACAGTGTGCCCCTCCCCTGGCGGCAACGCAGGCGTGTATTCTCGCAAGCAAACGATCATAAACGTGCCGAATAGCACCCTCCGACGGAGTGTCCCAAGCATTTTGTGTCTTCTATTGCAATTTGGCAGCTGTTCTCGTATGCCCAGAAAAATATTAAGTTCCCACTTCATCAAGTCCAAGTGGTGAAAAATCTGGTTATTTTGCTGGCTAGGGCAGCGGTTGCGCACGACGAATAGCACGTTGCGTTGCAGTAGCCATATGTGAACGTGCGTTGTCCTTTTGCAAAACACGCCACCTCACTGTCTAAGAAATGGCAATAGCACGGAGATAACAGCCTGTGCATTATAGCAGGCACCGGTTACTTTGCCTTGCAGAAACACCGAATGTGATCACGAGCTGTAATGATGGGCATCCACACCATGAAGCCTGGGATGGGAGATTTGTGTCGTGGGTGAATCCGCTCTGGAATAGGCAGGTCACAAGATCCACGCCAGATACGCGTACGTACATAACTCGCATACAGACAGAACCTCCTCTCATCACTGACGACAATAGAGTCTCATTAAATTTTCTGCCCGACTTTTTCGAGACGGCAAAGTAGCTGTGCTTGGCGATGTCGTGGTGTCAGTGGCTGCCTGGTCATAGGCACACTTAATCTTAATCCTGTTGCAAGCAGACGGTTCCCAATGGTCTTTGATGGTGCAACGTCTGTCACATTTTCGTCTCTGGGTGACGTTCGGTCGGCCACTGGACCTCGCACAATGCGTTGATCCTGGCGTGCCTCTGTATTATGCGGGTGTCCAGGACCTGGTCTACAGGTGTGGCAATGTTCGACGGATAACTGTCGAAAGCCACGGCACACCACCGATACATTTTGCTGAACACGTGCAGCATCTGTCGTTACGTCCATCCAGCTTCTCGCGGGCCCACAATGCGACCCCGCTCAAATGGCTGAAGCTGCTCCAAAGCAATACGTAGTTATCGGTGACGTATAGTTCTATCCTGGAATGAATATTGCTAACAATGTTCATCTCCAAACTCAGGACAGCTACCGCCTGCACACTCAAAACAAAGATCGCACAGACAGGCCTCCGAACCGCCATCTGATTGCCGATGACCGTGACAAATGAATCACTAATACTACAACCTCTAAGTATGCTCATATTATACTCTGGTGCCACTGAACACGATCCGCAAGAGTGCTGTACTTTTTTCCGGCAGTGCATAAATGAGCGAATTTACTGCTGCAAATTAAATGAATGCATGACATGTCGAGCAACGTGTTGCTGTGGTAAGACACTAGACTCGTATTCAGGAGGACAACTGTTCATATTCCCTTCAGATCATCCATATTTAGGTTTCCTTGATTTCCCTAAATCGCTTAACGTCAATGACAGGATGGTTCCTTTTGAAGAGCACTGCCGATTTCTTTCCTTATACTTCTCCAATCCAAGTTAGAGCTCAGTTTCTAATCACATCGATGCCGACGAGACCTTGGGACATAATCTTCTTTTAATTTTTACATACACGATTACTTCCATCTTTCATTATGTAGGCAGGGTGGGTTACTGTAGAAATCTTGGTATTTTACAACTAAATCCTGGTGAGCTGGAGAGGAACAAACGCGTAACTAGTTCGGAATATTTGTTAAGGGATTCCAAGTTGAGGCATTCATCTGATAACTGAGAGATACCTCCAAAAACCTTAATCGGAACAAGACGATTAGATTAAAAAGATGTTTCATGGGCGTTGCTGCCAATTACCCCATACAGAATTGATTACCGTTATGATTATTATTTGTATCTTTCGTTCTCTATTTTAGAGTGTAAGTCTTGCAGAACATGGTTCTCCTGGGCTAAATATTGCAACACCCTGGGAGTGGGACCGATGGGTTCCCAAATGGAAATGTTTGGAAGGTTATTTCCGGTACCAGCGTTGGCATGGCGAACAAAGGAAATGTCCGAAAGACTTTGGTCTCAACCGGGAGACTGGGACTATTTGTTGTTTATGGGAAAATGTTGTTCATTGTCTGGAACAAATATTGAAAATGTGTGTGTGTGTGTGTGTGTGTGTGTGTGTGTGTGTGTGTGTGTGTGTGTGTGTGTGTCGTTTGCGTGTGCGCACACGCGTGTATGCATTCCTGCGGGTGGGTGGGTGAGTAGGGGTGTGTGGGTGGGAGGTTGGGAGTGAGCTTGGATGTATAATTATACCGTGAGACGTTCTCTACAGCGAAGGGTAGAACGGACTGTTCCAAGTGCGGAGACCAGGATTTTTCCAGCCCCATATCAAGCCAGCTGCTAGAGGGGAAGAGGGGCATCCCAGTACGGAATATTTGTAGGGGATTCCTTTACTGGCATTTTCCTTATATTCGACGGAAAACTTACCTAAAACTTTAGTCCAAGCCGTGGTTCCCAGCCAAAATTATATCTTTGAGTAGCTGTTCACTAACGTCAATGACATGTGCGGTGTACCTACTATAGGTGCCGGTATGGGCTAGACTATACTTAGGAGTTTTATTTGATACACCTTAGATTTTTTTTTTTGTTTGAATTTTTTGATATGACTTATCATATGAACATTCAACAGGCACTCCTGTTACTTTACAGCACCTTTTTCCAGTGTAAGCATCATGTGACCGTGTTTTAGTGTCAGTACATATTGCACTTCACTCGAGTCCTTCACCTTGTTTCTGGGACGTCAGCTGGAAGAATTCAGGTACAGTACCCGTATTCTGGCAACTCTTGAAGAAAATGAGACTATTCAGTGCTTTACACCACTGTACCCTCATCGATTACAGCTGCAGAATGCATCTGCAGATTTCTTGCTATGCAGGTTAGATATGTGCGAACATAGGCAGTCAACGAAATGTTTTCGAATGTATGAAATTAAAGCCGGCGGTTCTAGGCGCTGCAGTCTGGAACCGCGTGACCGCTACGGTCATGGATGTGTGTGATGTCCTTAGGTTAGTTAGGTTTAACTAGTTCTAAGTTCTAGGGGACTAATGACCTCAGAAGTTGAGTCCCATAGTGCTCAGAGCCATTTGAACCATTTGTATGAAATTAAAACGAAACTGTTATCAACATGAAGTTCAATTATGTTTCTGAATGACCAGGTCTACGACCAGAATGACTTTACACCAAAATCTCAACGCGGTATTGGGTCAGTAGTAAATACACTAAGGAAACGCAAAGTGTTACACCTTGAATAGCCAGTCCAATATTCATCAAGCTTTGTGGAATTGTTCATCCCATAATGGGTATGGAATGATTTAACTTTCATTCCAGTAGGGACTTATGTGCATTATCGACATCAGTGTGTGGTGAAGCAAGTCGCCTCCTAATGTCATATTGACGAATTTCTTGCCTTGCCTAAAATAAATGCTGTGTCGGTTCATAAGGATGGTATAAGGGTGAACGTATATAGTATCCCAGACATGCTCTATGAGTGACAGATCAGGGGACTGTGCGGGCCATCAATGAGCCGTACATATCTCGAGGAGTTTGTGCTGTAAACTTTAGCCTGCGATCTTATCATCCTGTATAAAAAGCCATTTGGTACCCTGGTTGTGAAGAATACGAGAAAAGCGTTGGCTGTTCTTATCACATACTGACCATAGTTCAGCCTAACATCAGGAATTACCAAATCAGCCCACTTGTCGTATCCAATAGCTCCTCGCACCATGTTCCAGGAACTGGTGAAGTATGGGTCTCGAGAGTAGCTGTACTCGTGTGACCTATAGCTATGTCGTCTGTGGACATCTTGGCGCCGATTAGGCCACCACAACCGTAAGTGAAAACAACACTCAGCACCCCAGTTGACTTACGTTCTACACTATGCAAGACTATTTTCTCTGGTATGGTGTAAGCAGGAAACAATGCATGGTAACTCCCGACCTCAATCTAGCTATCAGTAATTTGTTCCCTACGGTTCGTGGTAACAACCTGCCCATTTACCTCTACCAGGGTTTCGGTTATTTATTTACTTAGTTACTTATTCCAAGAGCATCTGAACGTTTGAACGAGTCATTTTACAACAAATCTATACATCACTAAACATTGATGAATATACCATTATTTTAGTCTTACTCATGCAGCTACACTTGAAAGCATTTTTTTTTTTCACTGGCTACCAGCTTTAAGTCGAAATTCGTCAGTGGAATAGTAGATATCTTTAGGAGAAACAGTTCTAAGTTGATTTAAAACTTACTTTTATATCTGTCAGACATTTTATGTTATGGGCAAATGATTAAAAATTTTTGTTACTGCATAGTGAACTCCTTTCTGGGTCACTGGCAGCTTTAATAATAGGCAATAAAGGTCATTTTTCCCTCTATTGTTGTAGGTGTGGACATCACTGTTCTTACCAAACTGTGGTGGATTGTTTATGACGAACTTTATTAGAGAACGTCTGTTTTGTGACGGTACTGTGACGGCACAGCTAAAATACCTAGCTCCTTGAAAAGATACCTACATATCCGTGTGTGAACACCACATATTATTCTTACTGTTCCCTTTTGTGCAATTAATACTTTCTAAGTGATGAGCTACCCCAGAGAATCATTCTGTAAGACATTATTAAGTCGAAATATATCAAATATTTCAGGAAGTTTATTCGTTTGTTTCCTAGATTAGTAACTATGCGAAGGACAAAAGTAGTTGAACTTCATTGTTTGAAAAGCTCAGCAAGATGCATCTTGCAGGAAAAAATTTCATCGGTATGTACGTGAAGAAATTTGGAGCATTCTAGCCTGTTTACCGGCTCCTGATCTTACGCTACATCAATTGTTGGTATGGCTCTATTTGTAGAACAGAACTGAATAGAGTGTGTTTTTTTCCAAATTTAGTAACCTAATATTTTGAATCTCCTTCTAAGGGTAACATGTTGAAGGTGTAGCACAAGTTCAGTTAGCTTAGTAGACCTAATTCCTGTAGCGAAATGTTGCCTTTTATTATATGTATAATCGTACAACAGTTTCAAAACCAATGGGAACAACGTTGCGGGAAATTCGGCATGTCGAAGGGAAGTAAGGTGGCTATCCCATCGTCCCCCTTCTTAGAAAGATGTCGGTAAAATCTTATTGGAGTTCGTAACACACTGACGGAAAAAAAATCGCAGCACCAAGAAGGAGTCGTGCGACATAAACGAAAGCTGATAGGCGTGTTCATGCAGCTGAAACATGGTGTCTATTCAAATCTCGAGCCAGCCGTATAAGAGTGGAGCTAGTAACGCCACTATGAGCATGAAAAGCAGATTTGCTATAAATGCACGCTGTAACGGTCGTGAGCTTTAGTTACCCTTGAGATTGGACGTGGAGAGATGATGTTAAGTCGACAAAGCCGCTATTATCAGACCTCGCTGAATTTGACATAGGTCGTGTAGCAGGGCTACGGAAAGCTGGATGTTCCTTCTGCAACACCACAGAAAGACGTGGCAGGAATGTAGCCACGGTACATGATTGGTGGCAGCGGTGGTCACGAGACTGCAGGTCGCAAGAAGATCGGCTTCCGGACGGCCATGTGGCATTACTGATAGGGAAGACCATTGTGTTCGACGAAAGGCTGTGGCGCATCGTGCTGCATCTGCAGCATATATTTGAGCAGCACTTGCGGCCACAGTGACACAAAAAACTGTTGCAAATCCGTTACTTCAAGGACAGCCCCGAGCCAGACGCCCAGATCCCAAACCAGCGCCATTTACGGCTTAAATGGTGTAAAGCGAGAGCTGATTGTTAGGACGGAGTGGAGATCTGTTGTGTTTTCTGATGAAACGTCGTTCTGCCTCGGTACCAGTGACGGCTGTTTGTCTGTTAGAGGGTGGGCAGCTGAGGGCCAGCAACCCTGCCTATCTGCGTGCTAGAAACACTGGACCTACACCTGGGATGCGATTTTGTATGATAGCAGGAGCACTCTCGTGGTTACCCCATTCACTCTGACTGCAATTTTGTACTTCGTACTGTTGTGCTGCCTTCCATGAACAACATTCCAAGGGGTGTTTCCGAACAGGATAACTATTGTCCACATACCACTGTTGTAACCCAACATGCTCTACAGAATGTCGACTTGTTGCCTTGGCCTCCTCGATCACCAGATTTGTCCCCAATAGAACGCATATAAGTCATCATCGGACGACAACTTCGGCTTCACCCACAACCAGCATTAATCGTCCCTGCATTGACCCACAGAGGGTAACAGACATGGGAATGGATCCCACAAACCTACATCCGATGCCTTTACAACACAATGCATACACATTTGCGTGATTGCATTCTACAGTCTGGCAGTTACACCGGTTATTAATTTACCAGCATTTCACATTTATAATGGCTTGTCTCGTGCCTACATTAACTTGTGATCCTTCATTAACAAAAAAAAGATAGCTAGACAAATGCATTCCCGAAATTTCATTGCTATACTTTAAATATGTTTCATTATGTCTTTACTTTAATTATACCTTGCGATTTCTTCTGTCAGTGTAAACTTAACAAGCTAATTTTTTGTTTATTTAAATATTTATTTTACTTAGCATGATTAGGACTTCCAGACCCTCTCTTACATCTGCCGTACATCCTCAGGGAGTTGACAATACAATATATGTAGTGTATGATAATGGTAATAATAATACTAACAATATTAATAATAATAAAATGAATATGTAATAATTATAAATAACAGTCTAATTAACACAGTGTGGGTTTGTCATGATATGTAAGAGAAATATATGGTACCAGCATAACAGGTATTGATCTGGAGAAGAAGAAAAAATTTTCTTTCTTTCTTTTGCTACTGCCTTTACCCCGCATTGCGCGCAGGGTCGGTAGCGTTAAGTACGGAATTGGCATGGTTAAGTTTAGGGGGTGGCCGGATGCCCTTCCTGTCGCCACCCCATACCCCTGGGACGGAATTAGTGTACCCCAGCTGTCTGCGTCTAGTGTAAATCGTTAAATAGTGTGACTGTGTTTCAAATGTCTGCGAGTCATGTAACTGAGGCGGGACGTGGGGACCAGCCCGGTATTCACCTAGTAGGATGTGAAAAGCTCCTAAAAACGACATCCAGGCTGGCCGGCATACCAGCCGTCGTCGTTAATACGCTGGGCGGATTCGATCCGGGGCTGGCGCGCCTACCCGAGTCCAGGAAGCAGCGCATTAGCGCGGAATAGAAGAAAACATAACAGGGTAAAATTAGCAGGTGAGGTAGAGAAAAGAAACAGGAACATATAGGGGTGAAGAAATCCTGTATAACTTTGAATTGGACTCGAGGAATCGGGTTATGTAAGTCAATGTTTTGGTCACATGCTATTTATAAATAGAGTACCGTACCAAAATAAGCATATTGCGAGCATATAAACGCCACTGGGTACACTCTGAATGACATCCCATCCGATTTAAAAATTATACAGCGAAAAAAAAATGCTCTGATCAAAGAATTAGAAGAAATTGAAATCTATGCCAACTGAACTCTCTAGACGAACAATGCGAGTTCAGCCACAGCACCTGTTTCGACATCTTCAGAGATCTGGTGTGAAAGAGAGTTCTGGATGAGGTCTGGGCGCACCATGGCTCATAGTAACTGCGACAGCCTTTATTATGGAAGCTGTGCTTCATGTAGTTAGCAACCTCGCGGCCCGGCGACGTCAGCACAGGCGGATGGACTGGCCGCGCCGCCCGCTCTGCCGCTGCTGTCGCCGATGGTCGGCCTGGGCTCACACCGAGTGCTGACGTCACCTGCACTGCTCCGCCAGCTTCTACATTCACAGTTGCAGAATTTCAGTGCCGTCTTTGTGTTACCGTTCTCTTTCTTACATTTTTATTTAAATTGCTTTACATTAGTATCTCATGCTTTCCAACTTAGCCGGCCGAAGTGGCCGTGCGGTTAAAGGCGCTGCAGTCTGGAACCGCAAGACCGCTACGGTCGCAGGTTCGAATCCTGCCTCGGGCATGGATGTTTGTGATGTCCTTAGGTTAGTTAGGTTTAACTAGTTCTAAGTTCTAGGGGACTAATTACCTCAGCAGTTGAGTCCCATAGTGCTCAGCGCCATTTTTTTTCCAACTTATTTAAACTCGTCTTTACTTTCGATATAATATTTTGCGCTATATCACGAAAAAATTTGTGTGGAAGCTGCAAATGTGTATCACTTTCCATGTAATACCTTTGTGATCCAACAGTATAGCTGCAGACTTCAAGCGCATTTCACATTTTTTTTATGCTTTTAACTTTTATCCTACACAGGAGGTCCCTCCTAAGAGCCACCAGGCACACTTTCTCTGGTGTTTCCTCAGATATTTGCAATTTCTTTTTTTCAGTGTGTAGCGTCGACGGAAAGCGTCGGTTTGTTTCCCATTACAAACAAAATGATTTTCAAAGCGGAATTTTACACGCCCATTCAATAGAGCAGCCCCAGACTAGTCTAGTGCGAAACTTGTTTTATGAATTTGTATTAAAAGGGACAGTAAACACGAAGAATAACCAGTATTCCAGCAGCGACCGAGCAGCTCTGCTGCATGGCGGTAGCATCAGCGCAGACCAGGTCAATGCCGTCACCGTTGCAATACTGGTTATACTTCATGATTTAATGTGATCGCTGTACCGAACAGACACATAGAATTCCGCTTTAAAAATAATTTTGTGTGTAATGCAAAATACGTCAATGCTTTCCGTCCCTGCTGGGTGTCACTCCAAAGACACGTCGCAAAAACGAAATTGCAAAACGAAACGAAACGAGCGCATGGCATCGTTGGCCGGGAGGCCCCATCCGGGGAAGTTTGGCCACCGAGTGCAAGTCTTACTTCAGTCGACGCCACATTGGGCACGCCGGCGATGAGGATGAAATGATGATGAGGATAACACAACACCCAGTCCACGAGCGGAGAAAATCTCCAACCCGGCCGGGAATCGAACCCGGGCCTGTTTGTGTGGGAGGTGAGTACATTACCACCCAACTAAGCAGGCGGACAACGGAATCGCAAATATCTGACGAAACACCAGAGAAAATGCGCTTGACGACTCTTAGGAGGGACACCCGTATTAATATTTTCTTCTGTCGAGCATATATAAATTTGCTATCTGTTTTGAAGAAAACATATTACACATAAAAGATTTTCCACTTACATCTTATGTATTTCAATTTTCTGTAACTGGTATTTTACTGACACCGACCATCGTAAATTTTACTTAATCTGGCAATATGCATTCCCTGCTCTTTTTCTTCTACGCGCCTACTTATCGCTGGTGCAATTTTTAGCTAACTTGTTACCTCTTTCCGGGCATTAATGAAGTCTATTTCATTCTTTTTTTAAATCTATCTATTTTTTTATATTTCCTCATTTTTAGATCTTAAGTCGGGTGATGCTGATGGAATTAGATTAGGAAATGAAACACTTAAAGTATAAAGGAGTTTTGCTATTTGGGGAGCAAAATAACTGATGATGGTCGAAGTAGAGAGGATATAAAATGTGGACTGGCAAGGAAAGCGTTTCTGAAGAAGAGAAATTTGTTAACATCGAGTATAGATTTAAGTGTCAGGAATTCGTTTCTGAAAGTATTTGTATGGAGTATAGCCATGTATGGAAGTGAAACATGGACGATAAATAGCTAGAAGAGAATAGAAGCTTCCGAAATGTGGTGCTACAGAAGAATGCTGAAGATTACATGGGTAGATCACATCACTAATGAGGAGGTATCGGATAGAATTGGGGAGAAGAGGAGTTTGTGGCACAACTTGACCAGAAGAAGGAACCGGTTAGTAGGACATGTTCTGAGGCATCAAGGGATCACAAATATAGCATTGGAGGGCAGCGTGGAGGGTAAAAATCGTAGAGGGAGACCAAGGGATGAATACACTAAGCATATTCAGAAGGATGTAGGTTGCAGTAAGTACTGGGAGATGAAGAAGCTTGCACAGGATAGAGTAGCATGGAGAGCTGCATCAAACCAGTCTCAGGACTGAAGACCACAACAACAACATGGCTGCAAAGCCGAAACCAGTCATCAGTCTCAATAAAGTAGCGTGTGTTCGAAAAACTGGCTTTCACAATCTCATCCAACACAAAGGTCAGTTTCCTTCGCTTGTCCAAATTGCATCATTTCACAGACAGCAGGATGGCTCAGTTATGGAATGAATGATGATAGACGTTTGATAAGTGAGGAGAGGTTTTGGGGAAACCAGTGACTAAGAAGCGGGGGAAGAAGATAGTGTGTGAAAATCATCTTGCCTACCCGGTCGCATCCACTGTAACTGAACACAGGAAGGGTTAACGTGATGAAACAATCGAATTTTACATATATACTCGTGCTTTATCTTACGTAGTCATGCATGACTAGCTCGAGTCACCCATTCTCAGTACTTTTGCAGTGTTTAATCATATCAGATTCGGAAGAACTTGAGAGATTCGGTGAAACTAGAGACTGGAATGGCTTGAACTGATGAACTGCCAACGTATACACTATAGATGATGCGAAGCTTCATTCTAGTTTACGCCGCTGTTCTGGACCGACACAAAGTGTAGATGATGCCCGCTGCCAACGACATCTCACAGAGTCATATAGGGGCCTGAGGACGATGTAATGTGACATCGAAACCTGTAAATATAGCTGATGGCGTTATTCTTACTGCGTATGAGATACAATATTCTACAAATATTCACCATAAGATAGATGTACCGAGACTGGACTAGTTTTTGTGTTATTTTTGGTGGCAATATTTTTTTAAAGATTTTTTGGTCGCTTTGTAGGCACCACGCTCTGCTGGGCTGGGAATCCGTACTAATTCGTCAGGATGCAGACGAAGGACCTGTGTAGCACCTTTAGATGCAATAAAACAATATCCAAAATTCTTCCATTTCTTACTTAAAACACAAGTCGTTGTTCCTTCTTCTGCGCAATCTGGAGAAATATCTAGTGAATCCAGTGGCAGACTGTACACCCCTTTAGCTGCGTGGTCAGTGCGACAGCATGTCAAACCAAAGTGAACGGGTTCGATTCCCGGTTGGGTCGGAGATTTTCTCTGCTCAGGGACTGGGTGTTGTGTTGTCCTAATCATCATCATTTCATCCCCATCGACGCGCAAGTCGCCGACGTGGCGTCAAATCGAAAGACTTGCTCCCGGGCAACGGTCTACCCGACGGGAGGCCCTAGCCACACGACATTATTGTTATTAGTGGCGGACTCACGTCTGCTGAGGGTGCTGCATCGGCTCGGAGTGGAAGTCAATGACACCTTGATGCAGCGGTTTTGCTGCCCGTTGTCGAGGTACGCACGCCCCGTCGGTAGCTGAGTAGGATATAGCCGTGACCACGACGTGCGTGTTTTGCTTCATTAAATCCCTCCCAGAACACTGCCCGCGTTGTACCTTCAACTGGACTGCGATGTCGGACGCTATGTAGTCTTGCTCAGTGCTGGCCTTCCAGTATGGTAGATCTTCAAATCCGTTGGACGGTGGGGTTCAGGTCAGCTTGTCTGAACTAGGGTCGTGTTGGTAGACCCTCGGACTACCTATGGTACGTGGTACTTGATGCTGGACTCCATCAGCCGTGGCTTCGCATCGCTGATCGTCTCGTAGAACGGTAAGTGCAAAACCATCACTGGAACAATCTCACATTCAGCATGTTACCATATAGTAACAGAGAATCGAGTGCTAACGACATAACGCCATCGACCCTACTGATCGAGTGCCAAAGGGAATGCTGGTAGAGTACCCTGTCGCCGAAAAGATGCTTTGCTATACGGCAACATTCGTAATGACCGAATAGATTCCGCTCTTCCCCGAGTCGCCAGCGTCCTCAGATCAGAAACATTTGCTTCACGTATTTGTTACAGGGTCTTTACTGCTTAGTCAGACTCTTGCAAGCTGTCATTGCGGCCTACTTAGTGTCTGTTACGTAGTGTTAATGAGGGCGTTTGGTCTGCGGTGCTCTAATGCGCTAAGAATGTCGAGGTGTCTGTCCTCCTGTACCAGATGTCTACGCTTCCCAACTGGCGGCTGGCGACGCTTGCGCGTGATTGAGTAACGCCGGCTGCTCGAACTCAGAAAAAAATTTTACTCTCGCCTTTCTTTACTAATCCTGTCGCGTAATAGCATGTAGCCAAAAGGAAAAATTCTACATGATATGACAAGTAATTCTTCCCAGTTCCAATGCTGAGCAATGGAAATAACTGGACAGGGATTAGCCGAACGGTGCAAGAGGTGTTGCATCGATAGTATCAAAAGACTGGCATAGGAATACGAACATTACTGACTCAATTGTGTCATGTTGAGAACATATACGGGTCGATCTAAGTTTTGCTTGGGAAAAACTTTCAATAGTCAAGATCGCATAGCCGCGCTGGTTTGGTCGAGCGGTCTCAGGCGCTGCAGTCATGGACTGTGGGGCTGATCCCGGCGGAGGTTCGAGTCCTCCCTCGGGCATGGGTGTGTATGTTTGTCCTTAGGATAGTTTAGGTTAAGTAGTGAGTAAGCTTAGGGACTGATGACCTTAGCAGTTCAGTCCCATAAGATTTCACACACATTTGAACATTTTTTGAAGTAACTGGACAGATGTCGTTCTATCTGTTCCGAATGTCTTTGCGCATTCCATCACATTTTATCCTGCTTACCAAGGTGAGATAAACCCCCCAATAAGCCCGTTAGCTCGTACAGTGTCATATTTACGGTAACAAACATAGATAAAGCCGGTGATAAGCTCTTCCATGCTCTTTTAGGATCATTAAGGGAGGCAACGACTGCTCTTAGATGCTCGGTCCTTCGATATAAAAAAAGAACTACACAAAAGTGGAAATTACCTGGCTTTATTCTCATTTTTCCACAGAACGGGTCTATCGAAACATTCAAAATGTTTAGTATCATAAAAGAGAGACTGAGCTCTGTAATACCTTCCTGTACTTTCAAGCCTTTGAAACAACCCGCTTCAAAATAGGAATCGAGACTTTGAGCAAAACCATTAGAGGATATTTATTCGGAAATGAAGTCACTGCAACTTGCACACAACGCCGACTGCTCTATGCTTCCTCCGCTGCCTCAGTACGTAAATGCGGTCACGCTAACGCAGATGTAATTGTCAGTACAAGAGTGCTCATCACTGAGCGCGACATTCGACAGCAGTCGTAATTACTTTTGTGCTGGTAACTAACCAATGCAAATTAATATACATCGTCATCTGGTGGCTATTTCCATTTAGTACCTAATCACGGCTTCTGACCATCACAACTGAATTAACTAAAAGTTA
The DNA here is from genome assembly GCF_021461385.2 of Schistocerca piceifrons. Classification (NCBI taxonomy): domain Eukaryota; kingdom Metazoa; phylum Arthropoda; class Insecta; order Orthoptera; family Acrididae; genus Schistocerca; species Schistocerca piceifrons. The sequence continues at coordinate 691,028,943 of NC_060138.1, forward strand.
TATCTAAAACATATTCGCGCTTCATTACAGCTGTCGCCCCACATGTTTGTTAATTAATGTTTTCAAAGCATCCGGACAACAAAAAGAAGATAGTTAAAAATGTTCTTGGCGTGCGGACAACCTTTCCGCGGCGCGCAACGTCAGTTCTCATGTTTGTGAACGCTTTTATGTGGCCAGCTCTGTGAAGGCACTACATTTGCATATTGCATTAACTACAAACGGGTACCCTGCAAAGGCCATTTACATTTCTCTATGTCTGCATTTGAAACGTCAACCATAACGCAAATGCAGGAAAATCATTTCGCGATTTATGACAGATAAATGGAAAAATATTGCGATGTAATATTTATCAGAAAAATATGCGCTGCAATTTAGTAAACATTAAAAACCGCATGGCAATTTTTAGAGATGTCCTTAACGGAATCGACAATCTGGAGAAATTAATTTTTGTGGGGTACTGTACTTTAAACAAAGCAAAATGATTCAACGTGTAACTCTCCTCGCTTTTTTTGGAACTATGTTGAAATTCGGTGTTCTAAGAGTTACAGTACCGGGGATGAACAAAATGTACAGTGTTACCTGATACGGTACTAGTCCGACTTCAACACACAAAATAACCGGAGGCCACCACAGAAGCGAGACATACAAACCCGGATAACAGACAAACAACACGAAAAGAAACTTTTCAGTTCGTCGTGCGATGTTGGAAAGAGGGAAGAAAAGTTGAGGCTAAAGTCCTTCGACGGCGCTTTAATGAGAGGCGAGCATAAAATCGTAATCGACAAGAACAAGGCTAAAAGCGACCATAATATTTTTCAAAAGTATCATTCCACCATTCGACTCAAGTACTTGTAGAGAATTCATAGAAAACCTGAATCTGAATAGTCAGATGGGAATTTCAGTCTCGTTACTCATGATTTTGAGCATAATGTTTCAACTAGTGCGCCATCTGAAAGAGGACTGTGTATCGACAACTATTACTTGTCCTATCATCTTCAGAATCGTCTAATCGCAACTGAATAAAACAAAGTTTTCTTGCCATACGCAGTCTGCCTTTATTATTTGCAAGGCGTCATCAATGACCGCTGCTTTATACACTGAAGCGCCAAAGAAACTGGTATAGGCAGGCGTATTCAAATACAGAGATATGTATTAGGAATAAGAAGGGTAGATAACGACTGGTTTTGATCATACCTAGCAGATAGGGTACAAAGAGTAGAGATTTTTTTCTTCAAACAGATCCAAACATTTAGAAAAACACTTATCAGAACCAAAATATATTAATGTAGGGGTTCCACAAGGTAGCATATTAGGACCAATACTATTCCTGATATATATCAATGATTTTCCCAGTAGTGTTACTCATGGTGAAAAATTTCTCTTCGCTGATGACAACAATATTATAGTCGCTGAGTAAACAAGAGAAGTCCTTGCAGAGAAAGCAAATCAAACTCTCAAGGAAGTATACGATTGGTCCATAAGCAATAAAGTGACATTGAACATAAAGAAAACTGATGCCATCAATTTCAGTTTGAAGAGGGAAAAATGACAATCTTAAATTAAATGTAGATTGGACCTCTAGAGACTGTGTAACAAATGCGAAATTTCTAGGGATGAATGTTGAATCTCAGCTGAAGTGGTGTGAACACACAAAGGTATTTGCAAACAGAATGCTATCAGCATGTCCTGCCCTTAGAATCCTATCATCAGTGTGTAGCATGCAGTGTCTTTTAGTTACATACTGTTCGTATGTACACTCAGTTCTTAGTTATGGCATTCTTTTTTGGCGAACAAATGCACAAAATATGAACACAATTTTCAAACTCTAGAAAAGAGCCATAAGAGTAATAGCCAAAAATAGCAGTCGAACTCATTGTACAGATCTGTTCAAAACATTGGGGATTTTAACTGCTCCGTGTGAATACATTTACCAGTCAGTTGTACAAATAAAAAAATAACATTGGTAATTACTCATAAACAGCTCTGTCCATGACTATGGAACAAGTGCTAAACTCAACTTACATTTACCAAGGAAAAATAAACGTAAAACTCAAAACAGCATTTTCTACCAAGGAATAAAACTGTACAAAAAATTAGCAAAAGAGATTAAAGAAATTGCAAAAATACACTTATTTAAAAATGCAGCTAAAAAGTACCTGTTATGCAATACATTTTATACATTGAAGGATTACTTAGACAAAACAGAGTGGGGGTTTGCTTAAAAAAAGTTATACAAATAAATAATAATAATAATGATTATAAAACAGCCAACATTTCACATAACAGCTTTACACTATGTTTTTACCTACTTTTTTCCTTTTCTAGAAAAGCTTGCCCCCAAGCTATGCATAGCACAATACTAACACCTCTACCTCTTCCAGAGCTCAACATCTCACTCAATATAGAAGGATGCTGACTCAGTTTTTCAGGATAGCAAATGAGAAGTTGCGATACAGAAAATATCCCAGAGATCACCAGTGTGTGTGCGTGTGTGTGTGTGTGTGTGTGTGTGTGTGTGGTGAGTGAACTGTTATGAAACAATGTGTGTATAATGTGTGCAGTGACTGATAGTGAGATATGAGTGAACAGTGTGGCATTACATTATTTAATAAGTCATTTGTAAAAAAAAGTATTGTGTACCAGTAGTAAATGTCTAGACTAGAAGTCTGTAAGTATATGTGTACACAAATTAGCTTATTTTAAATTGATCTAAACTTGTAAATACTTTGACATGTCCTATATCCTTGTAAAAAGAGATCTACGGATGAATAAAGCTACTACTACTACTACTACTAAACAGGCAGAATACAGCACTGCGGTCGGCAACTTCTATATAAGACAAGGGTCTGTTGCAGTTGTTAGATCGGTTACTGCTGCTACAATGGCAGGCTATCAAGATTTAAGTGAGTTTGAACGTGGTGTTATAGTCGGCGCACGAGCGATGGGACACAGCATCTCTGAGATAGCGATGAAGTGGCGATTTACCAGTACGATATTTCACGAGTGTACCGTGAATATCAGGAATTCGGTAAAACATCAAAACTCCGACATCGCTGCAGCTGGTAAAAGATCCTGCAAGATTGGGGCCAACAACGACTGAAGAGAATCGTTCAGCTTGACAGAAGTGCACCCCTTCCAGCAAATTGCTGCAGATTTCAATGCTGGGTCATCCACAAGTGTCAGCGTGTGAAACATCCTCGATATGGGCTTTCGGAGCCGAAGGCCCACTCGTGTACCCTTGATGACTGCACGACACAAAACTTTACGCCTCGCCTGGGCGCGTCAACACCGACATTGAACTGTTGATGGCTGGAAACATATTGCCTGGTTGGACGAGTCTCGTTCCAAATTGTATCGAGCGGATGGACGTGTACGGGTATGGAGTCATGACTCCATGGACCCAGCATGTCAGCAGGGGACTGTTCACGCTGGTGGAGGCTCTGTAATGGTGTGGGACGTGTGCAGCTGGAGTGATATGGGACCCCAGATACGTGTAGATACGACTCTGACAGATGACACGTACGAAAGCATCCTGTCTGATCACCTGCATCCATTCGTGACCATTGTGCATTCCGACGGACTTGGGCAATCCCAACAGGACAATGCGACACCCCAAACGTCCAGAATTGCTACAGAGGGGCTCGAGGAACACTTTCGCTGGCCACCAAATCCCCCAGACATGAATATTATTGAACATATCTGGGATGTCTTGCTGTTCAGAAGAGATCTCCCCCCCCCCCCCCCCTCGTACTCTAACGGATTCATGATGTCAGCTCCCTCTAGCACTACTTTAGACATTAATCGAGTCGATGCCACATCGTGCTGTGGTACTTCTGAATGCTTCCGTGGTCCCTATACGGTATTAGGCAGACTTGCCAGTTTCTTTGGATCTTCAGTGTATTTTGGACATTTTGTATTGCGGGTGTAAACAATTCTGGCACTTTCTGCTTATCTGTGACATAGTGAAAGTATGAATTTCTAAATAAAAATTATGCATTTCTAGATGCTGGTCCACACGTGCTCCTGTTCCCGTTTTGCAGCTGTTCTTCTGCTTTTTGCAGCATGAAATTTCGTTTTTACAGCACCTGAAAATGAACATTTATTTACCTGATGTTATATTTTGAATGGCATTGCCAACTGTTGAGTGTTACTACCAACTGCTGGAAGTGGCTTTGTGGTGCCAGTGATCTCTCTCTCTCCCTCCCTCTCTCTCTCTCTCTCTCTCTCTCTCTCTCTCTGTGTGTGTGTGTGTAAGTGTGTGTGTGTGTGTGTGTGTGTGTGTGTGTGTGTGTGTGTAAGTGTGTGTGCGTGTGTGCGTACGTGCGTGCGTGCGTGCGTGCGAGTGTACATACAACACATCAGATGAGAGAAATATGAAACAATTCATTCCACATTTGCAGAACAATTAAAACACCATGTAATCATACAATCAACTTAGAATAAGATATGAAAATAGTTAGGACAAACACCAACAACAAACGCCTCACATCATTGCAGGAACTATATCATATCCAGAAAGACATAACAGTGAAAGAACATGTGACAAATGACCAAACATACATCAACACACAGTCTCTACTAAACTTAATAAAAGAAATAAAAAAGTAAATTACTAAAATTCATTCACACGTATAACTACGTCAAAACAAATAAATGCCACCATGTTAAAAAAACAATCACACCCCTCCCCCCCCCCCCACACACACATGCACACACATACACACACAACTGGTATCACAAAGAAACTTTCAGAATTCCGTATGGGAGAAACCAAAAGAACACTACAAAACAGAAAAAAAGAATAGATGCAGACCAGCATCTATGAAATTTATAAGTTGAAATTTATACTTTCACTACACCATAGATAATGGGAGGGTGCCAGAACTGTTTACAACCTCAGTATACAATGTCAAAATATAAAACAAAATAATTTAACCACAAATATGTATATATTTCAGGCAACTGAAGATGCTATGCAAGTAGCAATGGAAAATGGATATGCCAAGGAAATAATGTTCTATTCAATTTGAATTGGATGATTCTAAAGGGCTGTGCAGTGTTCAAATAAGGGGAGTGTGGAGCTCGTTACTATCTCGGCTTCACATTCATCCTTATTTTGGTCCTTATCGGCCTTACGCTTCGTGGCACTGCCATCTCAGCTGATGCGGTACACTACTGTGTACAACTTACAGGCCATGTAAAGAACATGGTCACCTGTAGTGACTTAATGTGCCATAATTCTACGTTCATTGTGATCGTTGTACGCACTGAAAACTTATGAATGAACATCGATACTGTTAAAAACTCAACGCCATGCTTCACATTTCGAGCAACATATTAATCATAACTGTAAGCCTTACGTGATATTGTACATACTTGAAACATCCGACAAAAAGGAACAATATGAAAGTGAACTGTTCGGACGACATATTTCTCGTGGTTGGTAGCAGGCCCATAAATAAGCTGAAGCAGTTGAAGTCCAGGGCACCTGGAAACACAGGCTGTGGTTCCCGCAACGAAGATAGATAGATAAAGAGAATAGGGAAAATATTATAATGAAAAGGAACAGTGGAAAATCTAGTTTAAATTCATTGTCAAGTCTTTCAGTAAGGTGAAATAATGGAAGAGGTAAGGATATGTGAATAATTTACCTGAGCTGCCCAGGAAAAATTAGTCTATCCGAGGACACGAACATCAGTTAACTGGGTCCGTAAATAAAATAGACATGGTCCAATAAAAATTTTTGCAGCGAAGGCTATTACCTAGCGTAATTAATTCCTACAGCTTCCTCGCTCAGCTTAAAGTATTGGAGAGCATCAGCATATTAACTGAAGTCTTGACATCTGAGAGTTTGGATGTTGCAGTTTATTAATGGAACTATCACACACACACACACACACACACACACACACACACACACACACACACACATATATATATATATATATATATATATATATATATTATTCATCAGACTGCATGATGATAGTTTTACATTCTGTGAAAGATGGCGTACTGGGTGTAATTTCTCTAACAAACGAGTAAATGCAGTAAAGAAGCGCTTTTACGAATTTAGCGAGGACGAGACGCTGGCAGGGCCCGTAAGTAGACTTAGAACGACTCTTCTCTAGCAGTTAAATCTGGTTTTGAGGAATGACGTAAGTTCAGCGCGCATATGGAGCAGTATAATCTTTAGTCTCTATGAAATTTATAGTTATTCAGGGAGAACGAACCATTATGAAAACTGAAGTTAGAGCAATAACTGAGACGTATTTTAAGAAAAAATATGAACATAAAAGCATTGATACTCTTAGATTTTACTGTGATTACTATCTCGTAAAAGCGGAGGGAAAGACGAGGTAAAGTGACCAGGGCGCGAAAAATGGTCATACCTGAGGAGTGCTGCTACCTGCCGAGAAGTGGTGAAACTAGTTCTACTATACATCATCATTAATTTCGGTGAAGAGGAAGCTTGTCCCGCTATCTTTTAGTAAAAACGTTTCTGATGTTCAGACGGCTGATGTCTGATGTGAGGTAGGTCGTTTATATCATACTTCTTTCCTCTCTTACACGTACAGTAATACTTTGTTACAATATCATTGTTGGAATAAAGTATTTTGGATTACAAATGTAGCTCTTTGTTGTTCCTTCTAAATCCAGGCTAGGAAAAGGGAAATATGTCTGTTGGCAACAGATCTTGCTTTAGTTGATCTATACAAAAACTACTCAGAATCTGGAAGAAAAGTTATTAAAAATCAAGGACGTACACCTCATGTCAGGAATAGGTAATTTAGACAACAAACTTGAGTCTTAATGGAAAGTACTGAAACGAGAGACAGGACAACCAGCCACAGAACAGGATAACATCACTACTGAACTGAATGGAAGCGCTATAAATGACGAGTCACAGGTAGAAAACATACTTCATAATCATTTCTTAAATATTGTAGGAAGGACAAACAGCTCAAGAGAAAAATCACAGCAGTATGTTTAAAAAGCAACTCTCATAAAATTCAGTCATATAAATGTGTTACCAACTTCTTCTGAAATTAAGAAAATTATACATTCTCTCCAAAAGCAAACTCAGCTTGTTCTGATGGTGTTTCCAAAAGAGTAACGAGTGGTTCTCAAATAATAAGCCCAGTCTTATTTGAATTGTATAATGCATTGCAAACTCAAGGCACTTTTCTATAGATACTGGAATATGCCGTTGTCAAACTACTATTTAAGGGAGGTGATAGGAGAGATGCCAGTAACTACCCGTCTTCAGAATGAAATTTTTCGCATTGCACCGGCGTGAGCAAGTGCTCTACCGTCTGAGCTACCCAAGCACGACTCACGGACCGTGCTCACATCTTCAATTCCGCCGTATTTCGTCTCCTACCTTGATACGTGTATATCGACTCCACTCCGTCGTCCGATTAGCAGAGAGAGTGCTGTGCCGGACTGGATCTAGAGGGAGCGAGCGCCGCGGGAGGAGAAAGATTCTAGGCGGTGCGAGTCGGCAGGCAGTTGGCGTGAGGACATGGACGAGAGAGGTGGATCCTATAGACAGTGCTGTACTTGGAATCGTGTGCTGTGCACACGTCTGCCCAGAGAAGTCTGTGTACTTAGTCCTGTTTGCACTGCGCCAGGGCTAGCGACAGCGTGAAGTCGACTGTTTGGGCACAAATGGCTGGAGCCAGCTGTGGGAAATGACCATGACGAGAGTGATAGTAACCGTTTCATGTTTTATATTAATACCCCTGTCTCCTTTTTGTGCTCGCCAGTTGATTTGGTCGTCGGTCAATTAGCTTGTTCGGAGCGTGCTTTCCGAAGGTTGAGACTTGTTCTACTTCTGTGAACTAATGAACTTACTTTGTTTTGTTGTAGAAACCTGAGGGTCAAGGTGCTGTGTAAGATAAGTTTTGGACGTGAGGGTGGTGACGTACCAGCCGCCGCATCTTATTCTTGCTGAAAACGCGCTCACTCCGCTCATTGCTCTGCCGATGGCAGAACGTTTATCTCACCGTCGTTTATTATTTATGCCACTTGGCGTGGCTGATGGTGCAGTAGACTGTGAGTTGCGTGTACTTGTTGTAATAAGGTGATGCAGCCTGTCTAGGGATCCTCGGCACATGAAGAATATGTTAACTGCAATGTCTGTTTCCTAGTAATTATTGATTCAGCACGAGGGACTTCGTCGTTATTTTCTGGTTAAGGTATTTGTTGCCAAGACTGACTGGCTAGTTGTTCAGTACTACGTCCGTCATTAATTTATTATCAGTGTTTAAAAAGAAAAAAAACTGTTATTTCAGTTTCAGTGCTCTTTGTCTGAGCAACTGTTTAAAAATTATACTACCACGGAACGGGATAGAGCTACCTGTCAGATTGCCTTAAGTAGTGGTTAAGGCCTTAGTGCACTGTATCTGAGTTAGATGTTACTTTTCAAAAATTGCGTTTTGAAATGGTTAATTTACTTGAGTTAGTGCTCACCTTAGGGACTAATGGTTAATGTTTCAGTCGTTAATCTAAGTGGACCATCGTCCTTAGCTTGAGCAGCTATTTAAATATTTTGCTACCATTAAATCAGGCTAGTGCTACCTATCGGAGCGCCCTAATTAGTTGCTAAGGACTTCGTCACTATTCTATAGCCTTGAGTTTATTGTGTTTAAAATTGTCATTTTTCTGTTTGCCAGTTGGGCCCTTAGCTTAAGTATCAGACCTGATTGCTGTTTCTTATTAAATCTCTCTCATCAATTACAGTGGACTAAGTCAATGACTTTATTGATTTAAAGTTACTGCCTTAAAAAGTGTCTTTTAAATTTGGTAAATCACGTGAGTAAGCTCTCTTAACTTTCAGTTGTTAACTTTATTGGACTAGTACTCTTAACTCGAGTACCCATTTGTATTTTCCTAACCAAACGTGCTGTTTTTGTTTATTGCCTATTCGCTCTGATTAGTTCCGGCGAATTATGTCCTCCATTTGTTTGATTAATGGCTAATGTTTAAAAAATGTCTCTTTGGTTGCTAAATTGCGTGTGCCAGCACCTGTAGCCTGCCAGTCTGAGGTAGTGCTCGATGTCACGTGTCAGTACTAAACTGTTTGCTGTTAAATTTAATTTAGTGTGCACAGTATATCACAGCAGTGTTAATGGTGATCCTAAACTAAGTATTATTGCTCGTGTATGTCTTTTTTTGGGTTGTGATCGTAAGGTTTTGAAAATCTAATAGTTCAGCGCCTTCCACTCAAGTGACCGAGTATCCAAGCGAAACCACTCAAAAGATAAAAGTAGCATAATCCCGTCCCATTACTCTTTCAAGAACAACACCAGGTGGAAAATGGAATTCCTTAATCCACAGCAGGGTTGTCTTTAGCACAAAAATGGGGGCACAATGCTGCAACAAAAATTTTTGATCACTTACCCAGTGAAATAAAATGCCTGAGTCAGCAAAGTGAAATTTGGAAACAAAGTGAAAAATTTTCCCCTTGACAGTTGTTGTTACCTGAAACCATACTCGTCATTTTACCACCTATACACTGATTCTCACATTATGTGGTAATTTCATTACGTTCTTTGTAAATACACTATGTGTTCAGAAGTATCCGGAAACACCCAAAAACACACATTTTTCATATTAGGTGCTTTGTGCTGTCACCTACTGCCAGGTACTCCACATCAGCGACCTCAGAAGTCATTAGACATGGTGAGAGAGCAGAATGGGGCGCTCCGCGGAAATCACGGACTTCGAACGTGGTCAGCTGAGTGGGTGTCACTTGTGTCACACGTCTGTAAGCGAGATTTCCACGCTCCTAAACATCCCTAGGTCTACTGTTTCCTATGTCTTAGTGAAGTGGAAACGTGAAGGGACACGTACAGCACAAAAGCGCACAGGCCGACTTCCTCTGTTGGCTGACAGAGACCGCCGACAGTTGAAGACGGTCGTAATGTGTAATAGGCAGACATCCATTCAGACTATCACACAGGAATTCCAAACTGCATCAGGATCCACTGCAAGTACTATAACAGTTAGGCGGGATGTGAGAAAACTTGGATCTCATGGTCGAGCGGCTGTTTATAAGCCACACTTACACCGGTAAATGCCAAACGACTCCTCGCTTGGTGTAAGGAGCGTAAACATTGGACGATTGAACAGTGGAATAACGCAGTGTATAGTGACGAATCACGTAACACAATGCGGCGATCCGATGGTAGGGTGTGGGTATGGCGAATGACCGGTGAACGTCATCTACCAGCGTGTGTAGTGCCAACAGTAAAATTCGGAGGCGGTGGTGTTACGGTGTGGTCGTGTTTTTCATGATGGGGTCTTGCACCCCTTTTTGTTTTGCGTGCCATTGTCACTGCACAGGCCTACACTGATGTTTTAAGCACCTTCTTCCTTCCCACGCTTGAAGAGCAATTCGGGGATGCCATCTTTCAACACGATCGAGCACATATTGAATGTATGCCTGCGAGAGTGGAAGCTGTCATCAAGGCTGTGGTATTCAAGCATTACCGATGGAGGGCGCCACGAACTTGTAAGTCATTTTCAGCTTGTTGCACGGATACTTTCGATCACATAGTGTATCTACATACTACTGCAGACTATATGAATGCTTGGTGTCTGTTCTTTCGGACATGTCTTACAGAAGACACCACGCATTCATATAACTGGTACGCCTAGATGGACAATGAATTCAACTTCTACTCAACGGATACACAAATTCGTCCGACCTATTGTGGGGATCTCAGAGTATCGAACGAAAGTAAAATGTAAAGGGCCTGCCGATAGGTTGCGCTCGGTGGGAGTGTAGATTGGCCGTGAAGCGTGCCGAGGTAGTCCGCACAGTTGCGTTTGCGCTGTGTCCCAGATGGCGCAGTAGTTAACACACCTTCCTACAAGGGGTGGAAGACCCCATCATAAGAAACACGACCACACCATAACACCACCACCCAAGAATTTTACTGCTGGCACTACACACGCTGGCAGATGACGTTCACCGGTCATTCGCCATCCCACACCCTGCCATCGGATCGCCACACTGTGTTACGTGATTCGTCACTCCACACTACGTTATTCCACTGTTCAATCGTCTAATGTTTGCGCTCCTTACACCAAGCGAGGCGTCGTTTGGCATTTACCGGTGTGATGTGTGGCTTATGAACAGCCGCTCGACCATGAGACCCAAGTTTTCTCACCTCCCGCCTAACTGTTATAGTACTTGCAGTGGCTCCTGATGCAGTTTGGAATTCCTGTGTCATACTCTGGATAGATGTTTTTTGCTTGCGTATCATGTCATTTCTGGAAACCCAGAATTTACTCTGTAGGAATCAACATGGATTCCGGAAACAGCGATCATGAGATCCAACTCGCTTTGGTTCAAATGGCTCTGAGCACTATGGGACTTAACATCTGAGGTCATCAGTCCCCTAGAACTACGTAAACCAAACTAACCTAAGGACATCACACACATCCATGCCCGAGGCAGGATTCGAACCTGCGACCGTAGCGGTCGCGCGGTTCCAGACTGAAGCGCCTAGAACCGCTCTGTCACACAGGCTGGCCCAGGTAAACAAAGTAAGAGCCTACGGAATATCAGACCAGCTGTGTGGCTGGATTGAAGAGTTTTTAGCAAACAGAACACAGGATGTTCTCAATGGAGAGACGTCTACAGACGTTAAAGTAACCTCTGGCGTGCCACAGGGAAGTGCTACGGGACCATTGTATTTCCCTATATATATAAATGATCTAGTAGATAGTGTCGGAAGTTCCATGCGGATTTTCGAGGATGATGCTGTAGTATACAGAGAAGTTGCAGCATTAGAAAATTGCAGCGAAATGCAGGAAGATCTGCAGCGGATAGGCACTTGGTGCAGGGGGTGGCGACTGACTCTTAACATAGACAAGTGTAATGTATTGCGAATACATAGAAAGAAGGATCCTTTATTGTCTGATTATATGATAGCGGAAAAAACACTGGTAGCAGTTACTTCTGTAAAATATCTGAGAGTATGCGTACGGAACGATTTGAAGTGGAATGATCATACAAAATTAATTGTTGGTGAGGCGGGTGCCAGGTTGAGATTCATTGGGGGAGTCCTTAGAAAATGTGGCTTACAAAACACTCATTCGACCTATACTTGAGTATTGGTCATCAGTGTGGAATCCGTACCTGGCCGGGTTGACGGAGGAGATAGAGAAGATCCAAAAAAGAACGGCGCGTTTCGTCACAGGGTTATTTGGTAAGCGGGATAGCGTTACGGAGATGTTTAGCAAACTCAAGTGGCAGACTCTGCAAGAGAGGCGCTCTGCATTGCAGTGTAGCTTGCTGTCCAGGTTTCGAGAGGGTGCGTTTCTGGATGAGATATCGAATATATTGCTTCCCCCTATTTATACCTCCCGAGGAGATCACGAATGTAAAATTAGACAGATTCGAGCGCGCACGGAGGCTTTCAGACAATCGTTCTTCCCGCAAACCATACGCGACTGGAACAGGAAAGGGAGGTAATGACAGTGGCGCGTCAAGTGCCCTCCGCGACACACCGTTGGGTGGCTTGCGGAGTATAAATGTAGATGTAGATGTAGATCCCTGGTTCGAATCCCGGTCCGCTACACATTTTCACTCGTCGCCGCTGATTCCGCGTAACGTCCCGCTGCAGCTTACTGCGGTGATCCCCTTTAATTTATATATTTGAGATTATTTAATTTAATTATATTTCATTGAGAAAATAAAAGTAATGGAAGAAAGAATTGCTTAGATAATTTGTCCTTCACATCAGATAGTTATTTCTTGTTATTGCGATCTAAAGTCCCGCTTAACAATTCCTATTCTGTAGAAGAATTCCTGTTACTGTAATGGTCGTGGGTAGAAATTACTAACTCATTTCTGTATGTTAAAAAAAGACATAAGTGTTCAGCAGGCAACTATATTTACATATTAATTTGCGATGTGAATGTAAAATGGGTCTTTCAGCTTAGTTATAATTTATCGTGCAAAATGTTCCATGGAACAAGAAACTAATTAAAACTAACTATCAATTTCTATTTCTATGTGACGATTTTTAATTAATGAATTATATTTAAAACCCTCTCAGTTCTGCGTACTGTTCTACAAAAAACCTATTAAAAACGGTCTGCTGCAGCCACATCGTATTGTATCAGATACTGGAGCATCAAGAAGCCTTTCAGAAATCAGAGTAGTAAATATGGGACTCTTTTGTGATGGGAAATGCAACTGAGGTGGTGAAGAATGATGAGATACCTTGTTTTGCAGAAGCAATACAATTTAATGTTCCACATAACTCACGGAAAAGATTTCTAAGAAAGAACAAAGACGCAGTAGGTGGAAAAAAGATTATAGGAACTTACGGAGCGTGTGCAGTGCAGAACGAGAACAGTCATATTTCTGAAATGCAAAAGTGGTATTATAGATTTACAACGAATAACGTAAGGGGATTTGCGTTCCAGTTGAACAGTGCAGAACAAAATAACACATGATTAATGAATGGTCAGGCACTGACTACCTTACCCCCTTAGGCAGGAACAAGTGGCCGCTATGATAGCCTTCAGAAAAGTGCATTTAGTTCCTATATATTACTTTCTTTTCCACTTAAAAATATTTCGTGTGATACCTTATAGTTAGCAAGTTCAAAATGTCTAAGCGGCAGGTATTTATCTATAACCATGCTTTGGTGAAAATTATATTTCCTTTAGAGTGGTCACTTTACTCCTCATTCTCCTAGTTCATGGTAAATAAATTTTAACCGTCACAATACACTGACCTCTAGTTTGTGAGTGTGAGTTATTCGTGAAACAACTATACGCCTTTTTACAGTTTTTAACTTCTGAACAGAATGAGGTAATATTAAATGAAGTCTGATTTTAATTTTTTTGGGCATATCTGTTCTAAAGCTATGTATCACTCCCTTTGTATTTCATATAATCTACCTCTCTTCCGCGCAATTTACAAGAATTATTCTGTGAATCAATAGCATTTCCATTGATAACATTTTTATACACACATCGAGATTGCAGAGTCATAGTGTAAATACTTCCAGTTAAACCACAAGACTAATAAATGAAAAAAGAGTTGAGGAACTCAAGACAGAAGTCGCCCAGTTGTTATTAAATTCTCAATACCTGACTTCTTATAATCTGTAAATAGTGACCCATGTAAATCGTTTAAATAGACGAAGCAGATGTAAAGAACATACTTGGCTCGCAAGACCTTTCAGTATTAACTAATAGAATAATAACTAAATGGATCCTGAGGTGTCATTAGCAGCCACGAAGAACCGATACAAACTTACCTTAAAAACTTGAAGGATTCATGCAATATACTAATAATTTTGTTGCTGAAAAAATTACTGTCAAGTGTACAACCAACCAGTGAATAAACACATTCACTGAAAGCAAATTATCATGGAAATATTCCTACTACAGTTTTCATTTGTAAACGCAATGAGCATATTAAACAGAATATTTAAATTTCAGTAATCAGTTTAATAGTGGTAATGAATATCTATAAATTCAGAGAGTTCTTGCTCAAATTACTGATTACTGCAGGCCAAAGCACAGCACATAATAGATGTAATAGTTATTTCTACTTGAACCACGTGGCATTCTATACCACTTCATATCAAAAATTCACCCGGAAAATGTTCAAGTAACCTGGGAAAGTACTAAGAATCTTCAAATGAAAGAGGAACAGAATTATATATAGTTATCCCAAGATTCCAGTATGCTATACAGAGAAACCGAATTACAGACTACGTGAACTGAGACCGGCTACAACGCAGTACAGGTAATGTTGAATCCCATAGTGCAGATAAGAAATTTTAGCAGTTGCAGTCAGCATATGCTGCTTGCTTGAGTGTCATCTGAATGGGTAATACCTGACATACCACAGTTCTCCCTACTAAGACATTACAAGGACGACTCCACAAGAACAGTTTTTAGCTACATTCTTATAATGTACATGTGTTGCTGACTAAGCTGAAGTGTGTCAGTCCTGTTCTACTCCTAAGTACTAAATCATTTCCTATGGGGTATGGCATATTACATATCAATATATGCTGCAAGAAAAAAAATTAGTAAACCCTTTTACAGGTTTCCAATTCGCTCAATATTTATTGTTGCAACAGTGCATGCGGATTACATGAATTGATTACATTTACAGATCAATAGGACAAGCGGGTCTGACGTTCTAGATATCGACCCATGCTAAACAAATGTTAGTATGTGGCGTAGCTCAATACGTTTCGTTGAAGGCGCTGACTCTGGCGTGTAGTCAAGCGTAAATATGGCGAATACTGTTCTGGGATAGACTCTGCTACGCCTCCTCGACTTCAGGTAGTTCCGTAAGAGTTACTCGTTGAAGAGTCATGCAAGTCAGTTCCGATCTCGTTATATCCCACACGAGCTCGATTGGAGACAAATCCAGAGATCGTGTTGGCCAGGGAAGTTGCTGCATGTCCTAGAGAGCACGTCGAATTTCACGAGCAGTGTGTGGGCGAACATTATCCTACTGGAGCAACACATCACCTTCCTGTTGTAATACTGGCAAAAGAGCGGGTCTAACATTCTGCACGTATAGAGCGCTGGTTAGCGTTTCCTCCAGAAACACCAGAGGTCGTCGTGTGACTAGGGCCTCCCGTCGAGTAGACCGTTCGCCAGGTGCATGTCTTTCGATTTGACGCCACTTCGGCGATTTGCGCGTCTATGGGGATGAAATGATGATTAGGACAACACAACACAGCACCCAGTACCAGAGCGGAGAAAATCTCCGTCCCAGCCGAGCATCAACTTTCTGTCGCGCTGACCATTCAGCTACCGGGGGCGGACACACCAAACGTGAACGAGACGTATAGCTTATCGCATCCCAGATCATAAGGCTGGGGTGAGCCAGTGCGTCTTGAACGAAAGCACTGTACGAGACGGCGTTCACCAGCTCTACGTCGTTCGCATCATTGAAGACCCCAGAGCGCCATTACATCTTCCAAGTGCTGCTCCGGCGGCACCAGTCGAGCCGTGCACGTCAGTGCCGTGACGTGAGTGGAAGAAGGGCTAGAGGTGTGCATTATCAGTCCCAAGAACTGAAAATGCGTAAAAGAATTATAATCCTAGATAAAAAGCAAAAACGCCAGTAAAATGTAACTAATTTTGTACACTACTGTCCATTAAAATTGCTACACCACGAAGATGTGCTACAGGCGCGAAATTTAGCCGACAGAAAGAAGATGATGTGATACGCAAATGATTAGCTTTTCAGAGCATTCACACAAGTTTGGCGCCGGTGGCGACACCTACAACATGTTGACATGAGGAAAGTTTCCAACCGATTACTCATACACAAACAGCAGTTGACCGGCGTTGCCTGGTGAAACGTTGTTGTGATGCCTCGTGTAAGGAGGAGAAATGCGTACCATCACGTTTCCGACTTTGATAAAGATCAGATTGTAGCCTATCGCGATTGCGGTTCATCGTATCGCGACGTTGCTGCTTGCGTTGGTCGAGATCCAATGACTGTTAGCAGAATATGGAATCGGTGGGTTCAGGAGGGTAATACGGAACGCCGTGCTGGATCCAAACGGCCTTGTATCACTAGCAGTCGAGATGACAGGCATCTTATCCGCATGGCTGTAACGGATCGTGCAGCCACGTCTCGATCCCTGAGTCAACAGATGGGGACGTTTGCAAGACAACAACCATCTGCACGAACAGTTCGACGATGTTTGCAGCTGCGTGGACTATCAGATCGGAGACCATGGCTGCGGTTACTCTTGAAGCTACATCACAGACAGGAGCTCCAGCGATGGTGTACTCAACGACGAACCTGGGTGCACGAATGGCAAAACGTCATTTTTTCGGATGAATCCGGGTTCTGTTTACAGCATCATGAAGGTCGCCTCCGTGTTCGGCGACATCGCGGTGAACGCACATTGGAAGCGTGTATTCGTCATCGCCATACTGGCGTATCACCCGGCGTGATGGTATGGGGTGCCATTGGTTACACGTCTCGGTCACCTGTTGTTCGCATTGACAGCACTTTGAACAGTGGACGTTAGATTTCAGATGTGTTACGGCCCGTGGCTCTATCCTTCATTCGATCCGTGCGAACCCCTACATTTCAGCAGGATAATACACGAACGCATGTTGCAGGTCCTGTACGAGTCTTTCTGGATACAGAAAATGTTCGACTGCTGCCCTGGCTAGCACATTCTCCAGATCTCTCACCAACTGAAAACGTCTGGTCAGTGGAGGCCGAGCATTTGGCTCGTCACAATACGCCAGTCACTACTCTTGATGAACTGTGGTATCGTGTTGAAGCTGCATGGGCAGCTGTACCTGTACACGCCATCCAAGCTCTGTTTGACTCAATGCCCAGGCGTATCAAGGCCGTTATTACGGCCAGAGGTGGTTGTTCAGGGTACTGATTTCTCAGGATCTATGCACCCAAATTGCGTGAAAATGTAATCAAATGTCAGTTCTAGTATAATATATTTGTCCAATGAATACCCGTTTATCATCTGCATTTCTTCTTGGTGTAGCAATTTTAATGACCAGTAGTGAATCAAAACCATGCAGGGCGTCAGGGTATAAGAGCAGATAGTTTTAATTGTGACGTACTGAACAACGTTACATCAGTATTTACTTCATTTCCAAACTAGTAATTATAGCTAGCAGGTGTAGTACGTTTTTAGGTTGGTTAGTACCTCCAAGTTCATGTGACAAGAACAAGTCATTAATGCTTTGGTTTCCCTGGTCAGCGAATCAGGTGTTGGAAGTGTGGACATGTGAACGCAAAGTGGTTAGTCGATACTGATAGGCGTAGCCACTTAGTGGTGCAGCTACGAACGTGCAGAAAACATCAGGTAGTAAATTATGAGACGTGTTAGCGGGAAGACTGTCAGACACCAAGGAAAAAATCTGAATTTATACCCTAAACATCCTGTATGATTCCGAAGTGGTTTCATTTCGAAACCATACATAAAAGCAATAGTACAAACGTTACATAAAGGCATGTCACAATCTGCTACAATCACACTGTACAATCTCCACCCCAACTGTTGCTTCGAACTCAGTGAGTCACTGCCACAGTCACTGCATTCATAGAAGTACCTTGATGTACCACTAGATGCCTCTGCATGGTTTCATGCTATGGGCATTGGTACTTAAAAAAGTAATAGTAATAACTGGTAATATGGTGGTTTCAGCCACAAAGCACTGCTACTCAAAGTGTGAAACATCAGAAATATAAGGCTTGTTGTCTACATTATGTGCTGTGCCATTCACAGGTGCTCGTGTTGTGCACAAAATGGCTGTGCATTTCATGAAGCCAGGTGCTGATCCGTAAGACAGTTACGAATGCAATCTGGTAACGTTCATTCACTTCGGAGCCCCCCACAAACGGATACGTCCATGGTGATGCTCTGTGTAGAACCGGTATTCGACGGCGGAGACGATGTCCTGCTTCTCCTGCGTCCAATATTGTCGTCGGCTGCACAATGCGTGTCTGTCTGTTTGTGTGGCAAGGAATGCCACGACAACGGCCGTCGTGCTGACAGTCCACGAAGCTCCAAACGCCGCCACACTGTCCGTGTAGGCCCGTTTCCTCATGTAGAGTGTAGCCTTCCAGAACGCATCTGTTTCAAATTCACTTGTCAGTCGTTAGATCCCAGCGCGAGCAGCAACATCGCAGAACTGTAAACCAGCCTCGGTAGGCCGCGGCGTTGCACTGTGTGCTTGGAGGCGTTCCCGGTTCTTACATGAAGCGTAACACCGTCTTCTTACAAACAAACGACATTTAAATGCAACTTTTGAATTACTCTACTGCCCATTAAAATTGCTACACCAAGAAGAAATGCAGATGATAAACGGTTATACATTGGACAAATATATTATACTAGAACTGACAGGTGATCACATTTTCACGCAATTTGGGTGCATAGATCCTGAGAAATCAGTACCCAGAACAACCACCTCTGGCCGACCTGCAACATGCGGTCGTGCATCATCCTGCTGAAATGTAGGGTTTCGCAGGAATCGAATGAAGGGTAGAGCCACGGGTCGTAACACATCTGTAATGTAACGTCCACTGTTCAAAGCGCCGTCAATGCGAACAAGGGGTGACCGAGACGTGTAACCAATGGCACCCCATACCATCACGCCGGGTGATACGGCTGTATGGCGATGAATAGACGCTTCCAATGTGAGTTCACCGCGATGTCGCCGAACACGGAGGCGACCTTCATGATGCTGTAAACAGAACCCGGATTCATCCGAAAAAATGACGTTTTGCCATTCGTGCACCCAGGTTCGTCGTTGAGTACACCATCGCTGGAGCTCCTGTCTGTGATGTAGCTTCAAGAGTAACCGCAGCCATGGTCTCCGATCTGATAGTCCACGCAGCTGCAAACATCGTCGAACTGTTCGTGCAGATGGTTGTTGTCTTGCAAACGTCCCCATCTGTTGACTCAGGGATCGAGACGTGGCTGCACGATCCGTTACAGCCATGCGGATAAGATGCCTGTCATCTCGACTGCTAGTGATACAAGGCCGTTTGGATCCAGCACGGCGTTCCGTATTACCCTCCTGAACCCACCGATTCCATATTCTGCTAACAGTCATTGGATCTCGACCAACGCAAGCAGCAACGTCGCGATACGATGAACCGCAATCGCGATAGGCTACAATCCGACCGTTTTCAAAGTCGAAACGTGATGGTACGCATTTCTCCTCCTTACACGAGGCATCACAACAACGTTTCACCAGGCAACGCCGGTCAACTGATGTTTGTGTATGAGAGAACTGTTGGAAACTTTCCTCATGTCAGCACGTTGTAGGTGTCGTCACCGGCGCCAACCTTGTGTGAATGCTCTGAAAAGCTAATCATTTGCATATCACAGCATCTTCTTCCTGTCGGTTAAATTTCGCGTCTGTAGTACGTCATTTTCGTGGTGTAGCATTTTTAATGGTCAGTACTGTAGAAACCCTTCGAAAAAATTTTTATTTATAGAATGTACTCCTTCCTACGTTGTACGCTTGCACTGAAATGCCCATCATTTGCCTGTCCAGACCTGCAGTACACCTCATGCCAGTTTGACACTTGCTCCATATCGATGTTCCGGTGTTGCAGTTTTTATGGTCAGCAGTGCCTTTGATGTAAGTGAGGAACCATTGTTCTGTCTTCGACTGCAAGCTGCTTTTGTGTCTCTGTTACGAATCTGCGACCAATAAAACAGATAGGAGACGTTAGACTACCTGCCTGCCAACTTTTGCATCCACACACTACAGACGGAGGTAGGCTTTGGACCGGTCTGTGCCCGCCATCGAGAACTACTGCGAGGCGCCGAGGGAATATCCGTAAAGCGTGTGGTAGCGAGTTGGTGCGCCTCATCAGGGCGAGTGCAGCCGCTGCTAGTTGGGGAAACTGTGAGCCCTCCGCCCAGACGGGCGCGCCACCGCTGCGGGGTGCTGCTGCTGCCAATGGCGCCGACAACTAGCCTCCACATCCAGCCACACCCGGCTCCCTTTGTACGGTCGCCGCCGCGCATTCCGCGGTCGCTGCTGCTGCACTGTCTGTCTGCAGCAGCGGCTAGGGCACCCGAGAGAACTGTTAATAACCGCGGCATTCTCTGGCCTAATGTAATGGAATCAGACAACCTTTAATGTGGTTTCAGAAACACTCACTTTGTAGGTTTGCATCGAGAGATGGTAGGACTTTATAGTCACTCCACGATGGCACTTAATACAGGTAACCTCTACAGACCGTTGGTCATGACTTGTGTAACATCGCGTGCATTTGCGAAGTGCTGTATGTGCAATGGGGGACCGACAAAGCGTCTGATCGGGTTTTTGTCACCATAGTCAATGGTAAAGGAAGCGATTCTACACTGAGTTTCTGATCAAATGGAGCTGTATTTTTTGATACAGTAAAATTTGCGTGTTGTTCGCTTACTTCTGTGGTGAAGTAGTGTTATAGGCCCTTTGCTGTTCCTTATCTATATAAACGATTTGGGAGACAATCTGAGCAGCCAAATGGCTCTGAGCACTATGGGACTTAACATCTGAGGTCATCAGTCCCCTAGAACTTACAACTACTTAAACCTGACTAACCTAAGGACATCACACACATCCATGCCCGAGGCAGGATTCGAACCTGCGACCGTAGCGCCTAGAACCGCTCGGCCACACCGGCCGACATCTGAGCAGCCGTCTTTGGTTGTCTGCAGATGACGCTGTCGTTTATCGACTAATAAAGTCACCATAAGATCAAAACAAAGTGCAAAACGATTTAGAAAAAATATCTGAATGGTGCGACAAGCTGCAGTTCACCCTAAATAACGAAAAGTGTGAGGTCATCCACATGAGTGCTAAAAGGAACTCGTTACTTACTTACTCGTTCGGCATCACAGAGGCATAATTTACAATATTCTTATCACTATATACTAAAAAAGAAAACAATATAATTCTACACTACATTAGATATGTTTTTAAGCCACTCTATGGCCGAGTCACTGAGTCTATGTATGTCCATTAGGAGTTCACCACCGTAGCCATACACTTTGCACACGAGTAGATGGTCCATTGTCTGTATTTCACCGCACTCACATACAGCGCTGTCTGCCAGGCCCCACTTGTTCATCAGGTATTTACATCTCCCAACACTCGTTCTGACCCGGTTTAGAGCTGTCCACACTCTTCTTGGTAGGTTGAAGCCATCAGTCTTCTTGTTCGGATCGTGTACTAAATTTTTGTTCTTAAATTCACTTGCTGACCATACTTCGTTCCAGGCCGTTCTCGGCTCAAAGGCTTGTAGTTCTTCACCGATTTTCCGAAAAGGTGATCTGGATTTAAGCCTGTTTGTCGGTGTCAGATCTTGGTGGATAGGGAGGTCCGGGTTGTCTATAATTTTTCTGTAGGTTTTTAGGGCTAGCTGTGATCGCCTGATTTCTGGAGGCTCTATGTTCGCTAGTACAGGAAGCCATGCACAGGGGGTGGCCCTGAGTGTTCCCGAGATTATTCACATTGTCTCCCTCAGCTGGACATCCACTTTAGATACGTGTGCACTTCTCCTCCAGACTGGTGAACAGTATTCAGCTACACTGTAGATAAGGGCTAGTGCTGAAGTTCTCAAAGTGCTCGCTCCACATCCCCATGTTGTTCCAGCCAGTTTCGAAAGGATAGCATTGCGGGATTTTAGTTTTTGCTGTGTCTTCGAGGTGTGAGCTGTACGTTAGGGTCCGGTCTAGTTTCACTCCCAAATATTTTGGCTTATCCTCATGTCTTATGCTTTGGCCATTCGAAGAGATCTGTAATTTTCTGTGTGTCTCTCTGTTGTTGAGGTGCATTATGGTGCTGGTTGTTTTGTTGGGGTTGGGAAGTAGGTGCCACTTGGAGTAATAGGTGTTCAGGACTTCAAGGTCTGCATTCAGTGTTTCGTCGAGATCGTTGTAGTTTTTACTCTGATATGCGATGGCCAGGTCATCTGCATATGCAAATTTGCGTGATTTAGTTTCTGGCAAGTCAGCTATATATAGATTGAAGAGAGCGGGTGCTAGTGCCGAACCCTGTGGCAGACCATTATTCAGAACCATGCTCTTACTGTTTGTACCATGGAGTGAGACCTTGATTTTCCTGTTCGTTAGTATGTTCTTGAGTAGTTTGTAAGTCTGCTTGCAATTTATGATTCTAGTTAGCTTAAGCAGTAACCCTTCAATCCATACTGTGTCGTAAGCTAATGTGAGGTCTATGAGGACCAAGCCAGTTTTCATCTTGTTCTGGAAACCTTTCTCAATATAGGTTGTGAGGGACAGCACTTGATCGCAGCAGTTTCTACCTGCTCGGAAACCCGCTTGGTATGTTGGGAGGTTGGCTTCGATGTATGGAGTTAATCTAGTCAGCAATATTCTCTCGAATAATTTATAGGAAGTACATAGCAGGGATATTGGTCTGTAATTCCTAGGATTATCTCCAGTCTTTCCGAGTTTCAGCACTGCGATGACTTTTGCTTCTTTCCATTCCTTAGGCACAACCCTCGTGCTTATGCATTCCGTACAAAGTTTGGCCAGCCACCTTCTTCCTAAAGTTCCCAATTCCTTTAAGAATTCTGGTAGGATGTTGTCAGGTCCGGCTGCTTTTCCTGTCTTCATTAGCTTCAAGGCCAGGGATATCTCTTCTGTCTCCACTTCTTTTACAATGCCCATGTTGGTTGGGTTATTAAGCAATAAACTGCTTAGCTCTTGGGAAATTTCTCTTTTTTCGGCTGTTTTTAGCTGGATTTTGGAGGTCTGTTTCAGGGCAGCTGCAATCTCAGATGCGCTGGTTCCAAGAGTCGGCCTGTTAGGCGCTGTGCCACCGCCTAATTTCCTCAGCAGGCCCCAGCTCTTCCTGCTGGAGTGGGTAAAATCTAGATTTTCCATCGCCTCCTTCCATCTACTCCTACGCAGTTGGTCTGCAGTCTCCTCGTCCCCAGTCTTCTCATATTCCTCCAGTAGTGTTTCACACACTTTCGTCCAGCAGGGGGTGTATTCCTTTCTCGATCCTCGTGGAATTGCATTTAGGGCCGCTTTTTGTACTAAGTTTACGGATCTTTTGTAGTTCTCAGGTTTTAGTGGTATCCGATTTATCGTTTTGTCAACATAGGATCGATATTTATTCCAGTCAGCTTTCCTCAGGTTCCACCGGGGGATTGGGGGGCTCTTTATGACTGGGATTGATAGTCCGATCTCCACTATTACTGGATTGTGCTGGCTCCGGGGGAACGCCTCGAGGACCCTACTTATAGCTCGCACGGGTGTACCTGTTGCTCCACGTGTGACGAAGTTCAGGTCAGGTGTTGACGTTGTGCCCCACGCCTTTGATTTGAAGGTTGCTGTGTCCTTGGGGTCGAAAAGGAGGTGTAGGTCCCGGTTGTCTGCCCCGTCACTTAGTCCAGTCCCTTCAGCTGTGGATCTCGGGTATCCCCATCTGGTGTGCTGAGAGTTAAAATCGCCAGCGTAAACTGCTGGGTGGTTAGCCTCGGGTAGGATACCTGTGGGCCATTTCTGTGATGGAGGTTTGTAGACATTATACAGTGTCATCTCTCCCAGTTTTATGCCTATCGCATGCTCTGCTGGTATCACTTTGGTGTCCAAATTCCTTAGGAGTTCGTTCTTCACTAGGGTGGCTATGCCATGTTTGTCGTGTCCAGTGTAGCTCACAGCTGTAAATCCTGGTATTTTGAGTCGATTGATGGTTTCATCTGTGAGGTGGGTCTCTTGTAGGAGTACGACACTTACTCGTTCTCTCGTTAAGATCTTTCCGAGGATTTCTCCCTTGGTCCTCGTGTAGCCTTCTATGTTGAACTGGCATACATTCAGCTTCTTCATGCTAAGACTCTGCTCTATTTGCCTCTGTGTGGGCCGGGTGGCGTTGTCGCGTCCGGCCGCCGTGGATGTGTAGACTTTTCGCCGCTGTACCATGTTACAGCGTTGCCCGGGGTACACCATCTAGGAGGTTGTCTACACTTCGTACCCCAAGATTAGACTGATTTATCTTGTAACCGAAGGAACTCGTTAAACTTCGGTTACAAGATAAATCAGTCTAATCTAAAAGTCGTAAATACAGCTAAATACCTAGGTATTACAATTACGAACAACTTAAATTGGAAAGAACACATAGAAAATGTTGTGGGGAAGGCTAACCAAAGGCTCCGTTTTATTGTCAGGACACTTACAAAATGTAACAGACCTACTAAGGAGACTGCCTACACTACGCTTGTCCGTCCTCTTTTAGAATACTGCTGCGCGCTGTGGGATCCTTACCAGGTAGGACTGACGGAGTACATCGAAAAAGTTCAAAGAAAGGCAGCACGTTTTGTATTATCATGAAATATGGGAGAGAATGTCTCAAATGATACAGGATTTGGACTGGAAATCATTAAAAGAAAGGCGTTTTTCGTTGCAACGGAATCTTCTCACGAAATTCCAATCACCAAATTTTTCCTCCGAATGTGAAAATATTTTGTTGACACCGACCTACATAGGGCGGAACGATCACCACGATAAAATAAGGGAAATCAGAGCTCGTACAGAAAGATATAGGTGTTCACTTTTTCCGCGCGCTATACGAGAATGGAATAATAGAGAATTGTGAGGGTGGTTCGATGAACTCTCTGCCAGACACTTAAATGTGAATTGCAGAGTATCCATGTAGATGTAGATGTAGAAGTGGTATCGTGAGTGGCACAATACACTACTGCGTGTGGTCGAAATGGAAACGACTGCCTTTACTGCTCGCTTGGTTCTGTAGGGAGTGAGGTCTACGACGACGAGGGAAGTGCAACCTTTGTGTTACATTTTAATGCTTAAACATCCAAATAAAGGTGAGGAAACCACATTTCAACAAAGTTTGCTGCGTATGCAGCACCGATACAGATAAACTGTGTACGCCAGCATGCTGCAAGAGGTGTTGCATCGACAGTATCAAAATACTAGCACAGGAATACGAACATTACTGACTCAATTGTGTCATGTTGAGAACATATACGAGTCGATCTAAGTTTTGCTTGGGAAAAACTTTCAATAGTCAAGATCGCATAGCCGCGCTGGTTCAGTCGAGCGGTCTCAGGCGCTGCAGTCATGGACTATGCGGCTGACCCCGGCGGAGGTTCGAGTCCTCCCTCGGGCATGGGTGTGTGTGTTTGTCCTTAGGGTAATTTAGGTTAAGTAGTGTGTAAGCTTAGGGACTGATGACCTTAGCAGTTAAGTCCCACAAGATTCCACACACATTTGAACAAGATCGCATAAATTAGTCTTTGTTGTTGCCTACCGGTTTCGTCAGTTGTAACTGTCATCTTTTGGTCTTCTAAACATTTTTCTTGTAAAACGTGATTCATTGTGAGTTATTACTTCATGCCATGTTGTCATTAAGGTGGTTAAAACACAAGACATTACAGAAAGGGTTTGCTGTCGACAAGCCAGTGTGCACTGTTCTGTATTTCATCCGTCATAATGACAATATGGCATGATGTACTAACTCACAATAGAACACGTTTTATAACAAAAAAATTTTCAAGATCATAAGATGGCAATCAAAACTTTCGAAACCGGTGGTCAACAATAAAAACAAATTTTTGCGATCTTGGCTATAACAAGAATTTTTTCCCCAACACTACTCACCCATTTCTGAAAAAAACACAAGGCACTGCCGCTGCATTATTGCCTCAGAAATGTTTTGTGACTTTCTGTACGACCACTATCTTTGTGTACTCTTGATATACGGGGTTTCAAATCTGTGCTTGGAGATCACGTTCACAATATGACTGTCTTCTCTGTGTTGAAGAGGAAACTTTTTGAAGATAACTGGAAATATCTAAAAGAAAGTGGAAGAGGAAGGTGAAGGTTTCAAAATACTCCAACAGAGCGAAAGATTCATACAGGACTGGCGCCTCAACGTAGGACCAAAATTGGTGGAGTAATTGTAATAGCCCTAAGAACTTGGAATGAACTATTTGGGCTGACACTCCTTTGTACCCTAATTGCGGCTCCGGTTCGTCAATACAGTGGCAACTACAGATACCCTTGCCGGTTGGCAGTCACGTTATTAGCCAATGATAGTTCCCGAAGGTTAATCAACAAGAGTAGAAGACGCTGATATTTGCCTCGATAATTTCACAAATCGTGGTAGGAGTGCGATTAAGGTACTCTATGGCCCATACCTGTAATTCGTCCTTGAACTGTTCACATGACGATTCTTACACAGTTCAAAACGCGCGGTTTGGTGAACTCCCCTTTCAAACATAAACCTGTTAAACAAGATGCTGCACATTAGTAAACAAGTACAAGAGGCTTACACGCAGGTTCTTGGAAGGAACTATACCATATCTTTTTGTGTTTTGACATAACTGCCTTCAAGAAGTGTGACTGAGTGAAATTTAAAATGTTTATTTTACACCACAAAAGGTCAAGTCACAGTCACTAAAACAATGAAATTTCTGAAAGGTTACGTAGCTAGTTTCGAAGCAATGAGTCGTCGGTCGCACGGAGTGGCCGCGCGGTCTGGGCGCCATGCCACGGATTGTGCTGCCCCTCCCGCCGGAGGTTCGAGTCCTCCCTCGGGCATGGGTGTGTGTGTTGTTCTTAGCATAAGTTAGTTTAAGTACTGTAAGTCTAGGGACCGATGACCTCAGCAGTTTGGTCCCTTAGGAATTCACACACATTTGAATATTTGAGTCCTCATCTTCAAATGTAATCACAGACCGGAAAAACTGCGTTAATAATTGCAACCACACGTGTTTCAAATGTACAGGGTGGTCCAAAAGTCCGGAAACACTCTCATAAAATTCAAATGGAGTAGCAAACAAGGAAACAGAGTCCCTACACACGAGGAACGGGAAGGGGGAAACCTTATAGGCTATGCCACCAACATGGCGGCCGTCTTGAAAGCCGCCATCTTGGATTCAACTTCAAAATATCAAATGGGAACGTGGTCATGTGACATATCAGACAGATAGAGAATTTCACCAGAAAAACAATGTCGTTGTTATTTTAAACATAGCTTTATTCATTCTCGGGTTATAGCCAGTTACATGTGGCAGCCGTGGGACGCTCGGCAGCATGTATGTTATGTGCCGAAGAGACATTACGCCGATGTTACACAGTCCCGAGAGACCACCAACAGTCATAGGGATGGCTCGATATGTTGTCCATTATGTTGTATTGTTAATGCTATCCTCCGAACTCAGTCCTGATGAACTTTGTTTGACCAACACATCTGGCTGAATTTGATCACATGCACCAACAATGCGCTGCTTTAGATGATGCAAAGCCCGTATTTTCACAGAATAAACCAGTGCTTTGACATGACCCCAAAGATAAAAATCCAAAGGAGTCAAATCTGGTGAACGTGGTGGGCACTCCACAACACCCTCATGTCCAATCCACATTTGAGGGAACTGCACATCCAGGTATGCTCGCACATTGTGCCCATATTGTGGTGGGGCTACATCATGCTGTAAGAATTCCAGAAATGTCCTGTCCTTTGTTAACAACGAGGGAAACACTTCTTCATCCAATAACATCAGATAACCGTTGGATGTTAACGCACCATCAATAAAAAAAGGTCCAACGACTTTGGTACCCCACACACCACACCACACCATCACTTTTTATGAATCGACCGTTCTGGAAGCATCAATCCAGTGTGTATTTGTGTCGGACCAGTATCTGTGATTCTGCTTGTTCACTTCACCATTGATAAAGAAATTGGCTTCATCACTGAACAGCACCTGATAGGGGAAACGTGGGTTTATCTGCAGTTGCTGTGACACCCATTCTGTGAACTGTACCAGACGGTCTGGGTCATCCTCGTTCAGGTGTTGGAGCAGCTGAATTTGTACAGATGCCATTTGTGCTGCGATAAAATTCGCAGTATGGAGGTACGGCTAACCCCACATTCTTGTGACAGGCGACGTGTACTCCGCTGCGGACTCTTGCTAAATGATGCCAACAAGCTCACTGTTGTTGCTTCATCGGTGACGGATTTTGGTCTTCCAGCCTTAGGTTTATCTGCGACAGAACCTGTTGCTCGGAATTTGGCCAAAAGCTTGGCAACTGCGCTGTGAGAGATGGGCTGTCTGGTTGGGTGACCATTGTTGAAAACCTCAGTAATGAACTGTGTGCTTCTTTCTCCTGATATCAAGATGATTTCAATGCGTTCTTCATGTGTTAAGGACATTTTGTAGCCTATAAATCAGGAAACAATGATTAAAACGTCAGCATGGGTAACTGATGCCTAACAGTTAAACACATGTAACGTATCAGGCATGGGATAGCCACTTTGCACCGTTTCAGACTCCATTTTATGACTTCTTAGTACGTAATACTCACGCTGCCGAGCGTTCCACTGCTGCTGCAAGTAATTGGCTATAACCCGAGAATGAACAAAGCTATGTTTAAAATAACAACGGCATTGTTTTTCTGGTGAAATTCTCTATCTGTTTCATATGTCACATGACCACATTCCCATTTGAAATTTTGAAGTTGAATCCAAGATGGCAGCTTTCAAGATGGCCCCCATGTTGGTGGAATAGCCTATAAAGTTTCTCCCCTCTCGTTCCTCGTGTGTAGGAACTCTGTTTACTTGTTTGATACTCCATTTGGATTTTATCAGGGTGTTTCCGGACTTTGGGCCACCCTGTAGATAACATATCTTCTGGAAACTTAATTTTGCACCTGGTTAATATTTCCCATATGAAACATCAGCTCTGCTTAGAATTGTACGTTGTTGCAATTGGAACGTAGTCTCTGGTGAACTTTTTGACGCAATCTGACTCTGCAGTCAGCGTGTACAACGACCCGTCAGTTCAGACGGAACTTTTCCGTACGACAGCTGAGTTACAGATTCTGCTCATCTCCGTGCCGCGTCACGTCCAGTTAGCAGAGGTGGCCAGGTAGGGTGGTTGTTTTTGTGCCCCACAATGAGGCGACAGAATGGAATGGCTGCTGATAAAGTGTTGTACAAACTGAGAAGTGGTGTTTAGCACAATAAAAAATAATCGAGAACAACTACGGGTTACCACACGTTGATAATTTGATCACTGAGTAAGTGCAGAAGAAATTTATTTTTTATTTAATTTTGTTGACATTCAGTGTACATATCATGCAGTCAGTACCATATAATACAGCTGCTACATCTGAAGATTAAAAGCATCTACTAGTATGTATGTTAGTACGTACAGAGCTCATAACAACTCATGATTATACGTGTATCTCTTGAGAATCCACGATTAAATTTGTAAATTTTTACATTTTTCAGGGCTAGGATAGTGTGATATTAGCGGGAAATTCGTGTTTCCATTTCATTAGTCTTTATATAAAGTTATTCGCTGATCACCATACCACTCTCATGAACAGAATTACCTCCTGCTGTTGCAGTAGGTAAATGCAGGTGAGGCGCCGCATGCGATGTACTCTCCGCACCGCTCGTAGTTTCGGCAAACACACACAGAGTGGGCTGGGCGGGTATCGGCACTGCAGTTGTTCAATAGACGCAAGGCCATAATAAAAGTGCTTGCGTTTCGATCGGGTAAATTTTACATAGGCTCTGCGGTAATAACTGAGGTAAGTCTACAAACATCCCTTGAAAAATGTTTCAGCGTCACCATTATTCCTTAGCCTATGCTAAACAGTCAAAAATGTCCAAACATGTGAGTAGTTGTATTAACATGAAGTTCTATTATGCGTGTTTTGATATTAGTAAAGCCTTCTTTGATATCAAGGCCATGAATTTATCAGGTGAGGCGTCTCTCCCCAACAGATCGGGATACATGCCGCAGTAAAATCCGGAGGAGCATATGCGACCTTTTTCGTTAGGTATTTTCACCAGACGAACAAAATAAGTTTTAAATAAGTGAAAACATTTCTAATTTGTTTGTATTTTCGCTCAAATATTTTCAACTATTAGTACATAAATTAGTTACCTAAACTGGAAACTACTTATGCATATAAATAAGACATCATTAGAATAACTATTGTTAACACTTCATCCTTTTTTCTTCACCACACAACATATTTGTAACCGTATGTGCAGGTTTCGACTTAAAAAGGTAGTTTTGCCGCTTTTAGGATGAGGTGTATCACCCACAGCATAAAGGACAGATGCCGCAATGTAAAGATGTTTTCGGGGTCAAATATCATGTTTAAATGGTACATTGAAAAAAGGGACCAGGTTCGCATGTCATAGACAACTCGCATGTTCAGTTGTACAAAAAAAAGAAAGATTTTTACTAAAAGTGTACCATGGAACTTCACATATGCGATTTTGAAAATGTGTGCCATCTCTCCAGGATTTACCCTAGTTCCGACAGGGGGACCCGTCATATCCGGGACATTGGGGTTCGGTTACTCATTCGGTCATCCTGATTTAGGTTTCCCGTGATTAATAAAAGTACCTGGAAGTTAATTCAAGAAGGACAGGACCGATATCCTATCACTTCTAACAAAACTGAGCTAACATTCCAATAACCTCAGATTCCACGAGCAGTTGAACTCTTATCTTTTTTTTCCCTAACAGTGACAGTGTGCTCTAGAGTATTTTATGCCTGTCCAGCTACACAAACTAGACATTTCCTACTTTGACTCGTAAAAACTCCACTGCTTAAATTACTCATCGGTCCATTACCTCTTGCTTTTGGTCGCAGAGATCAAGTCGCGCTCAGAGCAGCTGAAATCCCGTCATTTGATCATCCAGATTACGAATGCAGCTTAGGTGGCTAGCAAAATACAGCAGCACAATCGTTGCAGGAATATGCAACGCCGGCCGCGATGGCCGAGCAGTTCTAGGCGCTACAGTCAGGAACCGCGCGACCGCTACGGTCGCAGGTTCGAATCCTGCCTCGGGCATGGATGTGTGTGATGTCCTTAGGTTAGTTAGGTTTAAGTAGTTCTAAGTTCTAGGGGACTGATGACCTCAGAAGCTAAGTCCCATAGTGCTCAGAGCCATTTGAACTATACTTGAATATGCAACGCTGATGGTCGCAACACCATTTTAGCGAAGTATATGCCTCCAGTGCAGTTGTTCAACAGCATAATTTCAGTGTTAAAGAGAGAAAAACACTATCCAGAATTATGATCTTTTACTTTAAGAAATACAGCAATCAGCAACTTAGACACTGTTCTTAAAATAATATGATCCAGTGTTCTGGGCCTCAACATCCCTTAAAATGATGAATTAATTCGTCTTTTACGAAGAGGGGTGACTTAGCGTAACAGTTTAGAATAGTCACATCACAGAAAGAAGTTAATCATTTACCTCCCTTTCCCTGAATTTTAGAACTTTTCTCATTTAAAATTTAAATATATTTACTTAATATTCTACTAAGTATTTATATTTTGCGAAAGAGAAAGAAATGAAAATTATGTGTTAAGGAAACTGTTTTAAATTTTGGCAACAAGCTACGAGAAAATAATTTTCGAGATGTTGAACAAGAACGTTCTCTCAGCAGCACGTTATAGCATTTATAATAGACCTAACAACTTGTAAGATGGCAAGAACTATGCCCTTTACATGATGTCATTAAAGATCACCTAACTCACATTGAGCGAATAGTAGGGCTGAACAAAAAATTACTGATAAGGCACAATGCGTCTTGTAGAGGGTATAGTATGGACATATTGGAATAATTAATGTTGGGTGAAGGTTTTAAAGTAATTCACACGACCTGAAAAACTTTGTGAAAATGCGTCAATTTACTGGAGGCTAGTTTATCCCAAGGAAGTATACAGAGTGACCGTGGCCAGCCAGCGGGGGAGCGGCGAAGGGAAGCGACAATAGGCAGCTTAGGGTGGCTCAATCTCTGAGAAAGCGGTAATGGGGCGCGGCCTCCAGCTGCCTTAAGATGAGTGACAGTGAGTCGGTGGTTGACCCCATGCTGGTGTACAGGGAAGCAGATGGAGAACTTGTACGCCTGTTGATAAATGTCCGTCATCCCGTTTTCAGTGAAACATGCGAGAAAGTCGCGCAAAGCTACGGTGGAGCGGTCAACAGAGGTCAAAATATGCGTGTTCGTGACTATAGCAACTTCACACTGAATTCACGGTCCGCAGAGCCTGAAGTAAATCAGGTGAAGAGCGACAGAATGGAATACACTGGCCTCCCGATGGAAATGTAGGACCAAGGAATTTGAAGTACTCTCCTGGGAGTCAGAATTCCGGAAAAATTGGTGATTGTGCAGACACTAACCTTGATGGGTGGCCTGGGAGGAGCTAAATAGCAGAAATTGAGAGGAAGGGAAATTTTGTGGGAGTTTGTCCACTTCCCAGAGCAGGCATTGGTCGGCGCTGTTAAGAAATGCATAATTAACGTGATTTGCGCTGCAATTGGCGTAAGTGATTTTGCTGGAGGGGAAACCGAGGCGAAGAGCGGACTGTGAGAAGTCTCCGTAGACGTCTTCCATTCCCAGCTTGCCTAGAATGCGGATGTGCCGATCTTTACTCAGCTTGCCTGAGAAAGAGTGAGCATCTCTGCAGTTTAGGACTTAGCAAATAGAACGATTGAGCTCGGAGATAGAAAGTTTTGGTTCAGCTATGTACTGAGCAGGATAGCTAGGAGTGAATAGATGAGCGCAGCCTTGCAGCACCACGAGGTTGGCTGACGTCCACACAACAACACTGCTCTGCCACGCTGTATTCGGTGATATTGCGCCCGCTCTGACCACTGATTAATTTGTTGGATCACGTCGGCAAAGTTTCCACAAGGATTTCATGGGCCGTGTATTGTAGAATTCTTCTCGCACTTCGCATTATGCCTGGATCAGTCGATAGGAATCACTTTTGAGTTATCGCGCTTTACTCCATGCAAGCGCAATTTATTACCACTGCCTGATAGGAGAGTCTTGTAATGTGATGATTGAAGGTCGGGAGTTAAAATAAATTTGTGCTAATCGACTGCATCTGTTTTCAATCAAATAGTTGAAATCCCAAGTCACTTTCTTAATTAATTTTGTGTTCAACATTTGCATCTGGTGTACAATAGCTGAATATAAAATCAATGTGCACCCCTTTTTAATTAAAAGTGATCAATTCTGAATAAATTAATGTCAACACTGCCACCGCAGTTCAATCAGGAGTCACAGGGCCATACTACTTTTTTGCGTTATCCGATATTGCGGCAGTTCTGCACATTCTGTTGATCTGTTAGTCAATTAGTTGGGATGAACATACGCCAAAACCAGCTAAGTGACGGGTGGGGTGTTACAAACTCTGCTCTGAACTTCTTTGAGGTCAATTAAAATTCTTATCCTGGTCGTTCTTGCCAGATTATGGTTGTTCTCCAAAGTTCAGTGAAATAGAGAATAAATAAATAATTCAAAGACAGTCCCAGCACTGAAATTAGCTCCAGAGGTCCCCTTTTTTATCCTTTTAGTCTCCAACACTCGAACAAAAATTTCATCCACTTGCCAAAACGGCAGCATCTGTCTTCGGATGTAAGTGAAGGAAATCCCCGGATGTTTTCTCTCTCTTGGGTTGGGTTTCTCCAATATGAAATCGGAAAATCTACCAAACATCATAAATAATTATTCCCTGAGTCAAGTAAACCGAACAGATTCCTCTCATGCTGTATACTACATGGTCTTCGGCTTCTGCGATAATTTGGCGTTCTTCTCCCCCCCTTTCCAAGCCCCACCCCCCTCTGTCACCTCCCACTCCACAGCCACCATTACCAGACATTAGATGCCTTTCCTGGGGCCTATATTCCTCGTCGCAGCTGAAAAGTAGCGTTCACCCTTACTGGTCAGTGGACCTGGAGTCTACTGCTGATGGCAGCAAGAATTTAAACTGACACGTTCCATCGCAGAAATAGTGTAAGAAAAAATGTTAGCACTAAGCTTTGAGCAGTACGGAATTTATTATTTATTTATTTATAAATATCACATTAAAATTTTGTTTTATACTGAGTGGTTACAATCAAAGAGTAGCAATTCACAAAGTCCATTATCGTAAGATAGTGGAAACTGGTAGATGTTCTAATGCATTAATGCAGAACAGATATCTCTGTAAAAAAAATTGTCAGAACTTTGATCACAAGGTGAAAATCTAGGCACTACAAGAGGAAGAAAGACGTATATAAATATTTCCGTGTGTGATGGATAAGGAACAGACGAGTAGTAGGGAGATGGTGGCACAAGCACTTTTTTGATGTCAGACTGATGTGCAAATTCTTTTGCAAAATTCATTATATTCATTTTAATTACTCCATCCCCATCACATCCCCCACCCCCAAATGACATCATGTTTTTCTCAGTCTACACGTGGGTGCCCGCCCCCTCCCCTTTCCCACTCCTCCCCCACCTACCTCACTGGTGGATATTTCGAATTTTAGTGGGAATTTCAAATTTTTGTCGAAATTTCGTTGTCTCTGGGCTGTGCTGACATCCCGTTCTACTACCACACCACATGGGAATTCTCGGTAAATTAAAAATGGCGATCCCCTTTCTGGAACTCGAGCTCTGGTCCTTCTGGACAGAAAGCCCAAGTGCACACAACCACCCCCCTCTCCCCCCCCCCCCCTGCACATGGAAACTGACCAGATCAGATGCAAGAGATGAAGGTTAGGTTAGAGTACTTTATTTATTTTGTCTGGGAAACTGAAGAGTTGATCGGTCCTAATTATGTAATTAATCGTAAAGATTAGCCCCAATTACATAACTACATGCATAGCGCTGCGAAATGAGCAATACAGCTTAAAGAATTGGTGATGCCATAGAACTGGTGTTACTCTGCTGGGAAAAAATTTCACAATAGGACGCGAATATTTTTTTTTTTTTTTTGAGTCATCAGTCTTCTGTCTTCAAGCACGAATTCTTCTCCTGTGCCAACCTCTTCATCTCAGGGTAGCACTTACAACCTATGTCCTCAATTATTTGCTGGTGTATTCCAATCTCTGTCTTCCTCTACAGTTTTTGCCCTCTACAGCTCCCTCTAGTACCATGGAACTCATTTCCTCATGTCTTAACAGATGCCCTATCATTGTGTCCATTGTCAGTCTCTTCCATATTAACATTTTCAGGGAAATAATAAATCTGAATAGACCCAGGTTTGAAAATATCCACTAGCCTTCTCGCAGACTCCCCTTTTTTCTTCTGACAGCTATTCCAATAATTTCATGAGAACGTCATAATTTCTTTCCAACGATTTTAATGATTGTATCCTGACACACCAATTCATAGGAAGAAAAAAGATGTTCAGATGTGTGTGAAATATTATGGGACTTAACTGCTAAGGTCATCAGTCCCTAAGCTTACATACTACTTAACCTAAATTATCCCAAGGACAAACACACACACCCATGCCTGAGGGAGGACTCGAACCTCCACCGGGACCTGCCGTACAGTCCATGACTACATCGCAATAGACCGCTCGGCTAATCCCGCGCGGCCCGTAGGAAGAATGGTCGCAAATTCAGTCTGTGAAAGATTTTTACATCATCTTCGTAGTCTTCTTGTAACTATTGAAATACTGCTAGTCTCTTTGGCGAATGTCTTACAAATGATATTAATTCACCAAGAATCACCAGAAAGTGTCGCACATAACTAACACTTTGCATCGCATCTTGTAATACCAAATTCCAACGATGCGCCGAATAATGAACAAAATGTAGCTCTCGGCTCCGAATGAGTAATCCTACTTTGTAATCCTGTTGAATATCCGCTAACATTGCTCGCGCCATCATAACTTTGACCACAACAGCGTTTCATGTCGAGAGATATACGTCTTATGACAGACTGGACGACTTCAGTGTCCTAGATCTTGTTGAAGCTACTTCATAGAAGCCCATAAAAACTTCAACTTGAAGATTTTTATCTACATATCTGAAACATATGGATAGCTATTCCTTCAGTGATAGTTCGGAAGTGTCATCTACAACAAGAGAAAAATTTAGCTCCTCCTTAAAAGATTTCAAATTGTTTTGCTATATATCACTGAATAATGATGAGAAAATTTCATTTAATATATCGTGAGACACCTACTTATATGAAGTTTGCTGCAGCCAAGATTTCAAGTCAAGAGCATCCTCTGCTCTTATGTAGCAGCAACTGATGAATACTTGATGATTCATCGATGTGATCACGAACTGCTGTTCCTTAGCGACTTAAAAACTGAAGGGGCATTATTATCTTTAAAACCGCTTTAGGTGCATTTTTAATATCTTCTAATTTATGTGTCGAGACAAGGGATGACACATTGGTGTCTTGTTTCATAGTTGCTGGAGCAGTCACAGTCGAACGGTGAAGTGTATATTTTTCATGAACTCTAAAACGTTTAGTTGCATTTTTTCCACTGAGAAAATCCATTTTGAACAAGTGCATTACACGAAACCGTGTCTGCAGAAGTAGCAGTTGCCGAAAGAAGCATCGTATTCGAATCAATATTGTTTCCACACACACTACAGAAATTTTGTCCAATTCCTTGTCGTAATAAATGCGAGGAAATGTGTTTTTCCATCCTTCATGGTATGATCTGCCTGACTGTTTCTTGACACTTCTTGCTGAAGTACTACAGGAGCTGCCAGGAGACACATTCTAAAACCAGCGCGATGGCGCAGTGGTTAGCAAACTGGACTCGCATTCGGCAGGACAACGGTTCAATCCCGCGTCCGACTGCGGGGCGGCGGGTTGAAATAATTGTTATTAAATGTTCCTTTTATTTATTTATTGCTGTTGTTTGCCGTTCTCAACACTGGTTCTCTAACTACAATATTGGCAACCAGAAAGTGATTAGCAAAACATGAAGCCTATTATTAGAATTCCTAGTGCCCACTTCATCTGAGAAGTACAATTATAGCTATAGCTTATAGCTCTGAGGAATTAGGAGATTGTCTGGGATTCATAATCAAAAACCATTCTCTGTAAAATGTTCACTATATTCTGAAAATCACAGACCAAAAAGAATCCACACAATCCAACTACCAGAGCAGTTCAGAGTCTAATGCGCTGATGCAACTATAATTGTTCAAATTAAATGTTTAAGTGAATGCTCGCCTTAATTTGATGATAATGTTCATCAAACGCCACACTAAATAATGGTAGAATGTCTGTCCCGCGGCGGCACGTGAAAATACGACATACGCAAACTGAAGATAGATCATTAAACTCATCCTTGAATTAACACTTCACTCGAAAACGATTTCATGGTTACGCGTATCCCGAGTAACTTATTACGGCATCCGAGGCTTTTTATAGCAATGACACCGACGCAACGCGACTCCCAGCACAGGTGGTGCGATAATCAGCGTCTGGAGAGAACTGGGGCCTTTTTTTTTCTCGCGCAGCGTTCTTATATACAAAGCCGCGGTGCCGACGGCTAAGGGAACGCCTGATCAAATCCGCTCTCCCGACTAGCCGCTGGACTAGTAATGTACCACTATAAGTTATTGAATAAATCATTGCTTCCTTTGCTGATGGCCGATGAAGCTCTCAATTTAAACGTGCAATCAGCACACCGGTAAGTAGTCATAATAAAAGTCTGATGTGGCTAAGTCAAATATTTTTGGCGAGAGAATTAATTTAATTACACTACAAGCAGTAGACGAGCTCTGAACTTGCCCTTTGGAGATACGCTATCGCTATAGTTTTATTGTTATTCAGTTGAAACTTCTCACATCTTTATGATTATAGCGGATCTCCCTTCTACTTAAATTTAAACATCCTAGCCTTATTTATTCGCCTACTTAATCTATCTTGCTTCCTTAATTTCTAAGACAAAAACCAGAAAATCATGAATTTCAACTAAAATTTTAATTTATGAGATCAAGAATACTGTTTCTACTAAATTATTATGCAAAAGGAATCTAAATATAAATTTTTAAGTTTCTAGCTCTTTTCTGTTGCGCCAATGATTTTTACAGAAAAACGTCCAAATTTCGAAAATGGTTCAAGTTATTGAACTGATATTCAACACATATTGATTTAGTATTACTCCTGACATGCTAGAAACGTTTCAGGTTATTTACTTGATTTTTAAAGTATTGCACAACATTTATGACGTCAGAGCTAGTTACAGCGGACTGGCTGGCACACAATGGAAAGACTGATGTGAATTTTATACGGCGTGAGTAGACTGCTTCCCTACACGACCATCCTGATTTAGATTGCCCTAAATGGCTTCAGGTAAATGCCAGGATGGTTCCTTTGAAAGGGCACGGTCAACTTCGTTCCGCGTCTTTCCCTAATCCAATGAGAGCGATGACCTCGCTGTTTTGTCTCTTCCACCAAATCACCCCAAACCAACACATTCTCCAGTTCCTTCTTTTTTGGCTGATCATTCTTTTCACTATTGTGGTGGTGGTGGTGGTTAGTGTTTAACGTCCCGTCGACAACGAGGTCATTAGAGACGGAGCGCAAGCTCGGGTTAGGGAACGATTGGGAAGGAAGTCGGCCGTGCCCTTTCAAAGGAACCATCCCGGCATTTACCTGAAACGATTTAGGGAAATCACAGAAAACCTAAATCAGGATGGCTGGAGACGGGATTGAACCGTCGTCCTCCCGAATGCGAGTCCAGTGTGTCCACTATTGTTGCAGACCGTAATACCCACCCATGATGATGACGACAAACGTATGACGAATTGAGCCATAGCGACTAGGAAACTGTTCGAATTCGGAAGTATGTATAAAAGAAATACTAAATATTGTATTTCAGCTTCCAACACGCATCCAGTAATCGCGCAGCCATTGAAAACCGCAAAAATCTTGCCCGGCAAAGAGCTTTTGCTTGACGCAACTCATCAGTACGCATCTTCTTTGTATTAGCTATTAATGTGGTAATGTCCCTTCAGTCTACAATATAAGCTCCCGCATCCTTCAAAGCCATTGTCTCAACAAACAAACCGAAAACAATCTGTATTACGTGACAACAATTTAACTTACATCTTAAACCACGCAGCTGTTAAGTTAAAAAAAGTAACAATTGAGGTAGTCTGTAGCAATCAGTTTCCTTGTGTCTTGGATGATTCTCTATTTTTTCTCAATGTTGGCAAGCAGATATTTTAAAACAATTGTTGACGTATGGAGTGGAGGTATTGAAGCCCGAAAGAAAGGCGAAAGGACAGAGTTCCATTCACAGTATAGTGGAATTGGGAATGATTGTATGGTTGGCCGGGAGGCCCCATTCGGGGGAGTTCGGCCGCCGTATTGCAAGTCCTTTTTAGGTGATGCCACATCGGCGACTTGAGTGTCGACGATGATGAAAGACACACAACATCCAGTCACCTGCCGGAAATCGAACCCGGGCCCCCTGTGTGGTAGGCGGTAACGCTACCGCTACGCTAGGAAGCCGCACCACAGTATAGTACGACCGTTATTCTGGGTAGCCCCTTTGACTCAGCCAGTGAAAGGCGAGGAAGGGGGAGGGCGTTGCTTGGTTATCTTTGCACAAAGACATCTGAAACAAACAGCTGTTTCAGAAGTCAGAAATTTTAATTTCCATCTAGGTGGTAGTTATAATTAAACTTTCCCTTGTTAACACATTATAATTAATTATCGTATGAATACCAAACTTGGGAGCATTAATTTCAAGGACATGAGGAAGAGAAATAATGCAAAATCAATTCAATTGAAACACTTTTAATGTGCTGCTACAGTACATTGTACCATTAAATACCGGTACCATTACTACTACAACAGGGGCTCAATATGACACTGATGTGTCCAGAAAAGTCTGAATGCGCAGGATTGCCATCTACACAGCAGAACAAAGCTTGTCCGTAGGTATGCTGGCTATCGCTCTTGATATGGTGCGCTTCAGGTCAGCACATGAGTAAATGTTCCCCTGGTAAATACTGTCCATCAGGTAGCCCCACAACCAGAAATCACAGGGAGTGAGATCAAGTGATCGTGCTGGCCAAGCATTTGCAAACGATCGGCTGATGATTCAATCGTTTCCGAATATGTTTCAGAGAAGCATGTGAACTTCATGAGGTATGTGCGGTGGAGCCCCATGTTGCATGAAAACTGTTAAGTTCAATGCGTCACTCTCCTGTAGGGGGGGATGACACTGGCAAAGCATATCGCAGTAACTCTGGACGGTCACATTGCACCTCTTTGGTCCTTGAGCGCCAATCTGTTCAAAAAAGAATGATCGAGTGATGAATGTAGCCGTGAAGCCACACCATATGGTGACATGCTCACAATAGAGGAACTCCAAGCACAGTGACTGGAGGTGAAGGTCCCCACACATGGAAATACTGTGTGTTCACCTCACCTATCAGAGAAAAATGAGCTTCCTCTGTCCATAGGATAGTCCAGGGCCAGCCCTTAGTGGAGAGTGAAGTCAACATGTCGTTCTCAGTCCCACGGTGCAAGCTGCAGTACGATATGGATCTTGCACGGATACCATCTGAGAATGGTTCGAAGCACCTACCGTACAATGGACCACGGGATGTTCAACTGTCGTGGCACAGCCCGAGCACTGCCTGACGTCAGATCGGGAATTGCACGCAGCGTTATCTGCCACAGCAACAGCGACTTCATAAACCACCCGTGGTGCAAATGGTTATCAGCTTCTTCCCAGAGCGACGCCAGTTGATAAGAACTTCATCATGCTCCACACAGCAGGTGGAAATCCTTTCAGCCGGCGATATTCTCAAAGTGCAGCTGCAGCATTGCTGTTGTTTTGGTAACAGAGCTTCACCAATAATTCCCTGCTCCTTTTGTCCAAGCTCATGTTGACACGTCAAGAAGTGCACTGCGACTGGTCAGTTGTGTGAGACCATCAATCATGATGACTGATTACAGCACCTGAGGGCCGAAGATGGAACTGGACTGTGATGCATGCACCCCATACTCTGGACAATAATGCCGCCAAGTTCGGTACTCATACATGAATTAATTTCCGTGTTATAACGTGTTAAATAGGGAAAGTTTAACTATAACCACCCAGCATTTCTTAATTTTTTGATAAAGGCAAGTGAGAATTTTTTGTTTTGTTTTTATCAAACTAAAAATTTGGTGGGTGCTCGAGCGATGGTGCACCTACATAGTCGGCGCGCATGACCTGCAGCTGGAAGAGCTAAATGTCTACATGCTTGGCCCTGTAACAGCTTAGAGGCTGAGAGTGAAATTGGTAGAATGCTTGCCGAAAAAAACTGAGTAAATGACTGCCAAAGGTAAATGGCTATTTATAAATTACCTCAGTTACTATCAAAACATCAAATATTTTTTCTAATCGTCAGTTAGTCCCTGTATAGATGTATCACGAGTGTAGTGCTTCTGCATTATTTTTTATAATATATTAAAAGACTTATGCACCTTGTATAATAAAAGCTTTTAGAGTAAAACAGGTACATGTGCAAAAATGTATTCTTTATTGTGTTTTATACAAGAGATTCGTTTAATACTACATGCATGGTACTCATACTTCAATACATGTTCGTTACAAAACAAGGATATGTTCGTAAGTAATGCAATATGAATATAGAAAGCTGAAAAACGCAGGTAAATAGCAAAGAAAATAAGAACACCACAACAAAAGTATCTTGGTGTGGTTCCAACATGTGCAAGAGATTATTCATTGTCATTTTCTATAATCCTCTCACAGTCAGTGCTCTAATTCAGAATCATTTCCTCCTGTGATATTTCTTGAAAAAAGTCCTTCCTGGGGCAACACTCGTCATGCTGTACCATTGCGTTGTGCACCTTTTAGCCCTCCCTTTCCTCATCTTTGATCATGTCCTCTTGTTTCTCCACTCCTTATTACATCCATGGTAACTGCTGTCTAGGAATGGAATATATTGTTACTGAACTCGTGATAAATTGAAGCGATGTAGTTCTTTATATCCTGAAGATTTTTCCACGTCTCAAACTTTATTTCATACTCATATCGATGCAAAGGCTGCAGAAGAGGTAGTGATGGGCGACCAGTTCAAATGGTTCAAATGGCTCTGAACACTATGGGACTCAACATCTGAGGTCATCAGTCCCCTAGAACTCAGAACTTCTTAAACCTAACTAACCTAAGGACATCACACACATCCATGCCCGAGGCAGTATTCGAACCTGCGACCGTAGCGGTCGCGCGATTCCAGACTGAAGTGCCTAGAACCGCTCGGCCACACCGGACGGCGGGCGACCAGTATTGTCCCTTATAAAACCCACTTCAGTATAAACTCAAGATCACGTTTTAGTGAATACTGTAACCGCACTGTTAGAAGAGTTTCTTTGCTGATTCTGATCATACTAACATTCCTCCATTTTATTTTGTTTTCTTGAGTGTCTTTAGCAAGTTTGCCCTTTGCTATGGCATCCATGACTTTAATTGAAAGAAAGTTCTCTCCTATCATTTGCATTGTGATAAGCTATAGGCTGACCTCCTTCAACGCTTCTATCATGCCTTAAGGAACAAACACATATTTGAAGTGTTTCTTTGCATTGTCACATTCCATGTACATATGGCCAGGATCAAGGAACTTGGGATGTGGTGTGTCAGTATGCTGATTGTGCCTCAAGATGTACATCCATTATTACAAAACAGGGACTATTTAAACATTTGTTAAATGCTATTATCATAATTAATCTAGAAAGAATACACATAAGGTGAAACGTCCCCTTAGAAAAATTATACAAGACTGTGCTTAAACTGACACACAATATTTTTAGCGGGACGCAATCTGACTTTCAAAATCCCTACAAAAGAATGGCCCTGACTAACATTAAGCTATACCTTTCACAAATCACTTACCTCACAAAAATCTTGGTTACTTGAACTACTGCAATACAGCGAGCGCCACTACTGCCAGCTAAATAAAAGATTCAAACTACGGAAGGCACTACCTACTGATAGGCATAGTTAGCAAATGAAAGATTTTGATAGAGAAAAAACAATGTATTTACCTTAATATTGTTCAAAAGTCATTATATATATATATAGCAGTTCATGACATCCAGTCTTACAAATTTCAAAACTCCGCCATTTCTCTCCCCACATCCACCACTGCTAGCGGCTCACCTCCAACTGCGCAACGCTACGCGCTGTTCACATCCAGCTGCCCAACACTACAATGGCAGACCACAATACAAACTAGCCACAGACTGCACACAGCACAGCCAGTGATTTTCATACAGAGCGCTACAGGGCGTTACCAATAAGAAAACATAAACAGCCTACTTACAGTAGTTAGTGCCTTCCGTAGTTTGAATCTTTTATTTAGCTGGCAGTAGTGGCGCTCGCTGTATTGCAGTAGTTCAAGTAACCAAGATTTTTGTGAGGTAAGTGATTTGTGAAACATATAGGTTAATGTTAGTCAGGGCCATTCTTTTGTTGGGATTTTTGAAAGTCAGATTGCGTTGCGCTAAAAATATTGTGTGTCAGTTTAAGCACAGTCTTGTACAATTTTTCTAAGGGGACGTTTCAAAGGCTATTGCACTACTTCCACAAATATGGTACAGGAAGCTTCATTAAAGTTCGCTGCCACTCTCCTTTCATGTGCCACTTGTCACTTGTACTAGTCGCTTATTAAATGCAGTCCATGGAGTGGCTTAGAGCCTAAAAATGAAGTTAATCACACTTTTTAATCAAATTTAATTTAGTCTTGATAAACCAGTAAATGAATTTAGTCAAAATTTAGTCAAGTACTGCAATAATATGACCCCTGAACAATTTATGGCTCCACATTATTTTGTGACTGAAATACGTTAACATAATATTAGATGCAATGATTTTCCCACTTAATAATTAATGACATTTAGACAGCATTTAAGTAAGTAAATGAAAGGTGCTTCAAATAAAAAGTTAACA
The DNA here is from genome assembly GCF_021461385.2 of Schistocerca piceifrons. NCBI lineage: Eukaryota > Metazoa > Arthropoda > Insecta > Orthoptera > Acrididae > Schistocerca > Schistocerca piceifrons. The sequence continues at coordinate 691,073,195 of NC_060138.1, forward strand.
CTTCGAAATTAAACTGTTTCTGCATTAATCTAAAACACACTTTCGTTACAATAATTTTTAACACTAGTCTGACTTTTCTTTACAAAGTTAACTCTGAAATAAATTGTCAGTAGTCTGACTTGTCTGACGCAGTGCAGTTCAGAATTTGGTGCACATTTGTTTCTACAGGTCTTCGTGTCTTTCGTTAATTAGATGGACCAAACACACCATTATCCCTACCTTCTGGAAACCTTCTTGATGCACCATGATTAATTCCTACAACATAGTATTTTTTTCTGGAAACATGTTGTATCCATAGCTAAAACTTATTAGAGACGAATTGTTCAATCGTGAAATAACGAGTACCTGCCTCCCACCAGTGTTAGCACGAAATGTTCAGTACTTGAAGGGGAAACTGTTATGCGACTACCCTCGACCATGGCTGGCTAGCTACTTCGCATTTCCGTCTGTGCGCCGCCCTCCGCGTTCCAAAAAGGCGTTCCAGGAACGAAACGCGACAAGGTCACATGTGTGCCCCATAGCGACGCGCTCCTTTGTGTCTGGCTGCTGCGCACGTCTCCTACAGAAAAGGCGTCCCAGAAACGGGGACACGCTAGGAAAAATTTGCCAGCTCCCTGGTCTAATGGCTTCCCTGATCGCTACTGAATATCACGCTTTTCAACATATTAAATTGTTATTTTCTCAGGAAGAGCTCAGAGTTTACAGAAATGTTTTATTTCAATACTTAAATAACATGAACGTAAAATGTTAGTTTCCTAATAACAACATACGCTACTGGCCATTAAAATTGCTACACCACGAAGATGACGTACTACAGACGCGAAATTTAACCGACAGGAAGAAGATGCTGTGATATGCAAATAATTAGCTTTTCAGAGCATTCACACAAGGTTGGCGCCGGTGGCGACACCTACAACGTGCTGACATGAGGAAAGTTTCCAACCGATTTCTCATACACAAACAGCAGTTGACCGGCGTTGCCTGGTGAAACGTTGTTGTCATGCCTCGTGTGAGGAGGAGAAATGCATACCATCACGTTTCCGACTTTGATAAAGGTCGCATTGTAGCCTATCGCGATTGCGGTTTATCGTATCGCGACATTGCTGCTCGCATTGGTCGAGATCCAATGACTGTTAGCAGAATATGGAATCGGTGGTTTCAGAAGGGTAATTCGAAACGCCATGCTGGATCCTAAGGGCCTCGTATCACTAGCAGTCGAGATGGCAGGCATCTTATCCGCATGGCTGTAACGGATCGTACATCCACGTCTCGATCCCTGAGTCAACAGATGGAGACATTTGCAAGACAACAACCATCTGCACGAACAGTTCGACGACGTTTGGAGCAGCGTGGACTATCAGCTCGGATACCATGGCGGCGGTTACCCTTGACGCTGCATCACAGACAGGAGCGCCTGCGATGGTGTACTCAACGACAAACCTGGGTGCACGAATGGCAAAACGTTATTTTTTCGGATGAATCCAGGTTCTGTTTACAGCATCATGATGGTCGCATCCGTGTTTGGCGACATCGCGGTGAACGCAAAATGGAAGCGTGTATTCGTCATCGTCATACTGGCGAATCAACTGGCGTGATGGTATGGGGTGCCATTGGTTACACGTCTCGGTCACTTCTTGTTCACAATGACGGCACTTTGAGCAGTGGACGTTACATTTCAGATGTGTTACGACTCGTGGCTCTACCCTTCATTCGATCCCTGCAAAACCCTACATTTCAGCAGGATAATGCAGGACCGCATGTTGCAGGTCCTGTACGGGCCTTTCTGGATACAGAAAATGTTCGACTGCTGCCGTGGCCAGCACATTCTCCAGATCTCCCAGCAATTGAAAACGTCTGGTCAATGGTGGCCGAGCAACTGACTCGTCACAATACGCCAGTCACTACTCTTGATGAACTGTGATATCGTGTTGAAGCTGCATGGGCAGCTGTACCTGTACACGCCATCCAAGCTCTGTTTGACTCATGCCCAGGCATATCAAGGCCATTATTACGGCCAGAGGTGGTTGTTCTGGGTACTGATTTCTCAGGATGTATGCACCCAAATTGCGTGAAAATGTTATCACATGTCACTTCTAGCACAATATATTTGTCCAATGAATACCCGTTTATCATCTGCATTTCTTCTTGCTGTAGCAATTTTAATGGCCAGTAGTGTACATTTCGCAAGCATGCTGCAACATCTTTCTTCCGTCTTGATATTGAAAAAAACAATTACTAAGATTACAATAAATAGTGGCAAAACATCATGTACATTTAAATGTGACGCATTTCAGTTGTAGCAGGTATTCCGACGGGAAAGTAACAGAATCCCGCGCTGCATTGAGGACAGCTGTGCTGACCCATACATGACGCGACCGCCTCCACGCGATCGATTGCGCGTCTAGGCGTCCATTTCGAACAACAGTACAAAGTGCTACGCACCGTGGTGCGTGATGAATACGAGATACGTGAGTGATGAGACTGATGTTTTCTCTACTTAAGTTTTTACTTTTTGCAACAAGAACATTGTCTCTTCAAACTAGTTCCATCCGTCAGCTGTACACTGGCAGAGTCGTTATTTCCAGTCGCGGTAGCAGCGCTGAAAGACGTCAACTGGTAGGGTCTTTAACATGTCGGTCACATTGTTTTTAAGTTCTCCAGAGTCGAAAAAAAGAAAAAAAGTCACAAGGACTGATAGCAGGTGAACAGAGGGGCTGTGGAGCAACAGGAATGACTTTTGAGGTCAAAAATTCCATGATGGATGTGGCGTTGTCGTGATGCAGTATCTACTTGTCTGCAAAGTCTGGTCTCACTCGATTCACTCTTTTCCTGAGCCTTTTCTAGGGCATCTATGCAAAACATTTGGTTGAGAGTCTGTCCTGGAGGAACAAATTCTTTATGCACGATACCCCTACTCTCTAAAATCCAAATCAGCATTATTTTGATCTTTGATTTGCTCATTCGACCTTTTTTCGGTCGAGGAGATGTCTATGTCCCACTCCTTACATTGTCGTTCTGCCTCAAGATCTTACTAAAAAAATCCACTGTTCATCACCTCTGATCACACGACTGAACTAGCCCCTCAAGAAGATCAATGCACACGTTTCTTAGATTGTCCTGTTGCTTAGCTGTGAGCTATTTTGACACCGTTTTGGTATAAACTTTTCAGATGTGCAAAACGTCGGTAAAAGTTTGATATATGGTAAAAATGTTTAACAGCTCACTCATCATCGTTATTGTTAAACTTCGGTCCAATCTCAGAAGAGTAGACGCACGTTGGACGTCTTTTTTAAATTGAAGGTCTCCCTGAGCGAGGTTCATCTTAAACGTGTTCTCCGCCTTCCAAAAATGATTTGTGTCAGCGAAAAACTTGTGCTCTTGATAAGAAATGTTTCCCATAGGTGTGTTTCAACTTTTCGAAGGTTACGCTCGAGAATTCCCAAGTTCAACTGGAAACGTAATGGCATTGCGTTGCTCTAAATTCCACTGTTCCATTTTGGTAACACACAGCTCAGTGAAGGCGCTCTCAGTAGTCACGTGATGGCTGTACGGAGATGAAACTCTGACTGAGCATCTAGAAGGGATGAACATACCGGGCTGCACAAGTAGGACAACACTGTTTTGGCAGATCGTTTGAAGTGTTGTCAGTCTCATTACTTTTCCCACACACCTCTTATGAGCAGCTGTAGAGCCCGTATAGAATCTGAGTCAGTGAGGGCTGGTTCTCCTTATCAGTGACTAGAAGACCAATCTGATACCTGATGATCGTCGTGTAAGAGTGTGGAATAGTCAGGCCTGCAGTTTCATGGGTTCTGCGGGAGCCACATCGGTCGTGTTTTGGTTAGGTACCATGTGTAGATGTCGGACGTCTCTCATTGCTACCAAGGATAATTTGAGAGGTTTGCAGTATCGAACATTATCCTGCCACTTCAGACTGAGTCAAAATTTCACGGATTGGGTTCGTCTTTCAAGAGGGTGATGCAGGAGCGCACTGGCCTCCCCTCGTGAACATTTTCTTTGGGGGACAGAAATCAACCGAAAGGAATGGCTTCCGGTATCTGCTGAGACCAACTCGACTGAGGCTGCTTGTGGCCAGTTGAAAGTTGCAGTGCATCGCCGTTGGAACCCTTCTCGCAAACCGAATGACCTTTGGAGGGTCGCTTTTGGCGAATCACGCACGCTTCAGCGGCAGTGTCTCCACCATCTTGTGGACAGTGTGCCAAGGAGCATTCCAACTCAAAAGCTGCACTGAGTGGAGTAACACAATATCAAATGCTGCTCAGTAACTGATTTTAATTTTAGAGATGTGCGCTTTCTGAGAGACTGCCTATAGTTCGATTATTATTTGGCTTTCACCCTTCTCCACTTGAATCCATGTCAATGCACGTTCGCTTGCAGATATGCTGAAACATTTTCTAGACAATTTATTATCTTTATGTAAAAGACTTTGCAAACTGTTGAAAAATATTGAATTATGTACCTCTTATTTTCTTTAAAATTTTAAACTTAAAAAACGTAAATTCAGTTAAATTCAGTTCAAAAACACCTACGTTTATTATGTATGATATGCGTACTATTGTAATGATAGTCCACCATAACTCAGCTTTTTTTGTAGATATTTATATTTATTGCTCCCACTTTCAAGCGTAACTCATTCTCAGGCAATAACTAGATACAATCAAGCTATTATTAGTGTATATACCTACATACGTCAGCATAAAAATATGTAATATTTAATTGAATTATATTTTTTTAAAGTTTTATTTAAGCTCGTAAATGCTATTTCTCAAATATGATTTACTTTATTTTGCTATATTTGTAGACCAACCACAAGAGACAGTTAAGACTTAACTCATCATGTCACTCACTAACACACAAAACTGCGTGTTTTCATGTCAGAATAGGTTCCGTGATTAAAATTCCTCCTACTGTAGAAAATATGAAGGCGGAAATAGATAGCATTAAAAAATTGAGCCATACATAGTGGTTACGAAGAAGGAAAATTAGTGCCCAATGCACAAATGAAAATGAGGAAATAACATTAGCGGAAGAAGAAAGAAAAAATCGTTATATTACTATAGACGGGAAATAGTTTTGCAAAAACAAGTAACACATTTCGTAATAATTATGTTAAAATTAGCCTCTGTACAGAGAGTGAACTAAGAATGAAGATAATACGTGGAACAGGCAAAGTTATGAAACATGACCAGTGAGGAATACGAGTATATAAAACTAACAAAGGTGTACAGTATTTGGTTTTGCGGCCAACGAATAAATCTGCTCAGAGAGCAACGTTTAGAAAGTGAATATCATCACCGCATGATAGGAAAATTATGTGGAGGCGTGAATGTGATGTGCTCCATATTGAATTTGCGTTTGGTATGACACTTCATGGCAATGATGAAAGCACATCCTGCTGTAAGTACATCGTGATGTAAGTAATATGTTTACAACCTACGAAAAAATTGTATAAAAATCATGAGTTATGTGTATGAGTGATTTAATATGTATAAGAGGCTGGCTGAGATGGAACATATCATCTACGTTTTTAGTTCGTGTTACAGCACACTTCTTGTGAAACCTAGTGCGCACTGTAGTGCATTCAACTGTTGAGACTCATTGGCGCAGTTATTTGCCATAAGACTTCTTCGCCGCGCCAGACAAAGAATATTGTCCACATCTAGTTTTGATTCAAAGTAAACAGAAAGCTGAAAGTTGAGCCATCTCCTGAGCTGCTAAAAGGACGTACTGGATTCAAACAAAGCAAAGATACTGAAGTAGTTTTCCGGAAAGCGTTTTACTTGAAGCATAAAAAGTAAAAAGCCACACATTTTGGATTCGCATGTTTTTTCGCTGTGCAACTGTTCCCAAACGATTGTAGAGAATCTACTGGTTAAGAATATTTTATTATTTCAAATTGTAAGTTTCACATCACATGATGAGGTAGTTACTTGACAGTTCAGTAACCCACTGCTCGTTGATGGAAAGATTTGCAGTGGATTAAGAGTGAGAATTGAGAAAAGCAGAAATTGGCTGTCTCAAATTGTCGTCACATTTTGAAGCGTGTCGTCAGTGGAGATTCGTTTACCAGTCTTTTGCATCATTTGAAAGTGTCCAAACAAATAATATTTTTCGCTCCCACTACGCAGAGAATGGTGCTCGCATCTACGTTTGACTCTTGGAAAGTAGAAAGCTGAAGGCTGAGTCACTTGTTGCGCTGCTGTAATTTTTTTTAATATATAAACCAAGCAAAGCTGAATACCACGCTGCGTTTTACTTTATACACAAAGAGTTGAAAACAGCAGGCTTTGCATTCATAAGTTATTTCGCTGTGCAGTTGCTGCGAAACGATTCCAGTCAATTTGAAGGCACTCAGGCGACTTGAACGTATTCAACCAGATATACAAACAAGGAAAAAGGGGAGCTTCAGTGTAACGGGGACTACGAGCTACGTTTCGTTTTTGGCGAATCTCCACCACTGAAAGGGGAATGCTGGGTTAAAAGGCAGAGCGATAAAAAATAGACACAGCCAGGATTCGCTCGTACAACTTTTCGTTTTCTAACCAGACGCTTTACCGATTGATCACCATAACAGACGCAAATTGTATCATGGATTTTGCTCTCTCACGTAACTGCTCTTCTCTCGAATTATGGTGACTGCTAGCTAGGTGGCAATGGCGTCACTTTCACAATTAAAGTTTAGTTCATTATAAATCAGACAATTTATACAAATTATTTACAAATTATATAAAAAATCTTCGGATCAACGTATCCATTAGTCAAAACTGGGTCAAAAGCCATATATCGGTTCCTGAGATTAGTCTGCAGTTATAGACAGAGGCGAGGAAGTGACTTCAGTTTCTACAAACTGGGGTGACAAAAGTCATAGGATACCTCCTAATATCGTGTCGCACCTCATTTTGCCCGGCGTAGTGCAGCAACTAGACGTAAGTAGCATGGGTTCAACAAGTCTCTGGACGAACCCCTGCAGAAATATTGAGCCATGTTGCCTCTATAGCCGTCCATAACCGAGGAAGTGTTGCGGGTGCAGGACTTTGTGCACAAACTGACCCCTCGATTACGTCCCATAAATGTTTGATGGGATCCATGCCGGGCGATCTGAGTGGGCAGACCATTAGCTCGAATCGTCCAGACTGTTCTTCAAACCAATAACGAATAACTGTGGCCCGGTGACTATTACATCATTGTTTGGGAATATGAAGTCCGTGAAAGGCTGCAAATGGTCTCCAAGTAGCCGAACATAGTCATTTCCAGTCAAAGATCGGTTCAGTTGGCCCTGAGGACCCAATCCACTTCATGTAAACACAGCCCACACCATTATGGAGCCACAACCAACTTGCACAGTGCGTTGTTGACAACTTAGGTCCATGGCTTCGTGGGGTCTGCGGCACACTCGAACTGTGCCATCAGCTCTTATCAACTGAAATCGGAACTCATCTCACCAGGCTACGATTTTCCAGTATTCTAAGGTCCAACCGATATGGTCACGAGCCCAGGAGAGGCACAGCAGGTGCTTTCCTGCTGTTAGCAAAGGCACTTGTATCAGTCGTCTGTTGCCGTATCTTGTTAAAGCCAAATTTCGTCGTACCGTCCTAACAGATATCTCTGTCTCGCGGCCACATATATATCTGCGGTTATTTCACTCATTGTTGCTTGTCTGTTAGCACTGGCAACTTCACGCTAACCCGTTGTCCGTGGTGAGGGTTAATACTTGAACTTTGGTATCCTCGGCACACTCCTGACACTGTGGAACTCGCAATATTGTATTCCCTAACGATTTCCGACGTGGGATCTATCAGGCGTCTAGCTACAACTGCATTCCGCCTTCAAAGTCTGTTAATTCGCGTCGTATGGCCACAATGACGTGGAAACCTTTCCACATGAAGCACCTAAGTACAAATGACAGCTTCGCTAATGCACTGCCTTTTTATACCTTAGCATACGATACTACCACCATCTGTATATGTGAATGTCACTATGCGACCTTGTCGCCTCAGTGTATAGAGAGATAAAATGCAGTGAGTATGACAAGTTGTACATCGGACAAACGGCACGAAAACTTACTACAAGATACAAAGAACACATAAACAAACTCGAAAACAACCTCTCCATATTCAGTATGCATCTTCGAGAAAATAGGCATCTACAGTAGACGTAAGTACTAATCTCTTAATGCTTCATAGAGCCGAAAAATAAAACTACACGAGCATCTTTGAGAAAATAGAAAGCTACATCCACTTTCCAAAAAAACCGAATAACATCTTAAAAGAATAAACAAAGCTCTGCAATGAAAAATGTATTGAGAACTTCGACAAAAATTCTTATTAGTGACACATATTAAAAAAAAAAAAAGCCAATCTAAAATCTTACACACGACGTGAATCGATTTTCGTCGAAGATATAAATTTAATATCAAACCAAATTTCTGACTCATAAATGTACAACCATGCACAAATATAATAAAACAACGTAGATCACATTTGTTAGAGTAAGTATAAGAAATGTACTCAAAATACAACTATTACATACTTTTATGTACACATACATAGACAAATGCACTAATAATAGCTTGACTGTATCTAGGTACCGCATGAAATTGAGCTGTACACGAAACCAGTAGCAGTAAATTAAAAATGTACAAAAAAAAGTAGCAAGCAGTGGTGTGCATTTCACACAGTTTATTGAGGTTGCAGAACAACATACGAAACAAAAATTTACTTTGTGTGTTTTACATTACTAACAGAACCGAACATTGCCACATATTTCATATAATGATTATTTGCAGTCTGCTTATTGGATGCCTCTGACAATATTAACGATGTGCATTGTTTGCGATAATTCACAAACGGAAAATTTCCAATTATTACGTACTATAATTAATTACAGTGTTAATTAAATGTTGTTTTATTGTTATTGCGTGTGCTTTCCAATACCATTTCACGTTTGTGTTCCTACATATGAATGCAGAAGTGTTAGCATATAGAGCAGTGTCGATAGGTCCGCATGCAATCTGTCAGTACAGACGTCTATCAGTTTCCCATCCCGTTGTTTTTGTGTCAGGCGTTGCATATAATAGAACAGTATTGCCGCAAGCACAGAAAATAGTGAGCGGTATTGCAGTAGTCCGTTGCGGCGCAGTTGTATGAACGTGTCACGCTCTCAAAAATTGCTAAAAATTTGTTCGTGTTTACTCCGACTGCCATCCTCTGAGATCATTACTATCAATAAGGGTAGACTGCGGAAGGCTGACAAGCCCCTTTGTTTGTTTTTAAGCGCTTCTCTGAACGTGTTAAACCAATTGTTTGGCTAGTTTCCCATTTTTCTCTCTGATAAACCGTGGTCAAGGGCTTAAAACTGAAAATACACACGTTAAAAAAAGTTTTGCGTCACCCCGGTTCCCAGAACTCCTGAAAACAGACATTGACTGCAGATATTGTATCACAGACACAGTCCCTTTGACCGTTCAGGGATGTCACTAAACCCGCCCAAATGTGTAAACAACCATGCATGAGCAGCGCCTATTAGACGGACGGGGTCCGACAGCCAATCAGTTCTAGTCATTCTATCAGGAAGGAGGTACACGGTTCGTGTTGTCTGTAGTTCAACCATGCCTAGACGGTCAATACCGCGGTTCGATGGCGTCCGCATTGTTACTTTGTGCCTGGAAGGACTCTCAACAAGAGAAGTGTCCAGACGTCTCGGAGTGGGAAGGGCTCTCAACAAGGGAAGTGTCCAGGCGTCTCGGAGTGAACCAAAGCGATGTTGTTCTGGCATCCAGGAGATACAGAGAGACAGGAACTGTCGATGACATGCCTCGCTAAGACCGCCCAAGCGCTACTACTGCAGTGGATGACCGCTACCTACGGATTATGGCTCGGAGGAGCCTTGACAGCAACGCCACCATGTTGAATAATACTTTTTGTGCAGCCAAAGGACGTCGTGTTACGACTCAAACTGTGTGCAATAGGCTGCATAATGCGCAACTTCACTCCCGACGTCCATGGCGAGGTCCATCTTTGCAACCACTACACCATGCAGCGCGGTACAGATGCTCTCAACAACATGCCGAATGGACCGCTCAGGATTGGCATCACGTTCTTTTTACCGATGAGTGCTGCATATGCCTTCAACCCGACAATCGTCGGAGACGTTTTTGGAGGCAACCGGGTCAGGCTGAACGCCGTAGACACACTGTCCGGCGAGTGCAACATTATGTGGGGCCGCCATACGCCGCTGGTGGTCATGGAAGGCGCCGTAACAGCTGTACGATGCGTGAATGCCATCCTCCGACCGATAGTGCAACCATATCGCCAACATATTTCCGAGGCATTCGTCTTCATGGACGAAAATTCGCGCCCCCATCGTTCACATCTTGTGAGTGGCTTCCTTCAGTATAACCACTTCGCTCGACTAGAGTGGCCAGCATGTCCTCCAGACTTGAACCCTATCGAACATGCCTAGTATAGATTGAAAAGGGCTGCTTATCGACGACGTGACGCACCAACCACACTGAAAGATCTACGCCGAATCGCCGTTGAAGAGTGGACAATCTGGACCAACAGTGCCTTGATGAAGTTGTGGGTAGTATCCCACGACGAATACAGCCATGCAACAATGCAAGAGGACGTGCTACTGGGTATTAGAGGTACTGGTGTGTACAGCAGCCTGAAGGTCTCACAACATGCAACGTGTGGTTTTCATGAGCAATAAAAAGGGCGGAAATGATGTTTATGTTGATCTCTATACCAATTTTCTGTACAGGTTCCGAAACTCTCTGAACCGAGGTGATGCAAACCTTTTTTTATGTTTGTACATAGGCCAGACATTAAACTATTAAAAGGGAGAAAAACGTCTGTGGCTTTTGAGCAAATTCTGTGAACCTGTTTATTCCTCACGGGTTACTGTCACTTGGGATGTTTTCCAAGTTTTACAGAATTTGAGAACTGAAAAGTGACATTTCAGGCAAACGACACTTCTAAACTCTAGCCTTCATGATTTACGGCAGAACTGTGAACATGTTTTGAATAATTAACAGTGGAAAGACGCAGAAGTGGCCCAAACCTTGTGCCTTATACGTATAGAGATAATCACGGGCCATCTATACTTGATAACTCGCCTCACGCTTCGTCATAGTTTCGGTTTCCTAGCATGATGCTTAATATTTGTATGCTAAGAATCACTTCAATGTGTACAGAACCGATGAGGTGCATATTGCATAGTCTTCTGGCAGCTAGAAGCTTAGGCCGTCATTTATCGTTCAGAAAGTTTGTGCGAATTAAGATTGGTTTAAAAATAAATTTTTCGTCAACGAAAGTGTCATCATTATAGAGATTGGCTTGCTCGCGTAGAAGTGGAACGAAAGTTCAAAATGGTTAAAATGGCTCTAAGCACTATGGGACTTAATATCTGAGGTCATCAGTCCCCTAGAACTTAGAACTACTTAAACCTAACTAACCTAAGGACATGACACACATCCATGCCCGAGGCAGGATTCGAACCTGCTGCCGCAGCAGCCGCGTGGTTCCTGACTGAAGTGCCTAGAGCCTCTAGACCACCGCGGCCGACTGGAACGAAAGGCGCTCCCGATAGGAGTCTAGGGGATTCGGGTTGCCACATTTCGTGCTAATCATGTTCAGTGCAACAGTCGGTATTGGAGGAAACTTGTGTTCCTCCATGTACTTGTAAGAACATCATTCTCTTACTTCGCAATTGGGAAGATGGGTAGTGTTCATCTTAAAATGCAAACTGAGCAGGCTCATTTACAACAAACAAGTGATTTATTTGTCTCTTTACCAATTGCTAGGATATATTTGGAGGGTCGAAAAGCACTTCTGAGGCTTTTGCTGTTTCTGAGTCGTATGATGTGTTTCAGACGCCAATAATACCTGAAATAGCACCGTCGCATAAGCAGTTGTATGTACGATCCCTCACGATTTGAAATGACACACTCTGTCTGGCTAAACAGGCTGATTCAGCTGCTCCTATCAATGTCTACATCTACATGGATACTCTGCAAATCACATTTACCTACCTGGCAGAGGGTCCATCGAAGTACCTTCACAAATCTCTATTATTCTAATCTCGTATAGCGCGCGGAAGGAACGCTTTATCTTTCCGTACGAGCTCTGATTTCCCTTATTTTATCATGGTGATCGTTTCTCCTTATGAAGGCCCGTGCCAACAAAATATTTTTGCATTCGCTGGAGAAAGTTGGTGATTGGAATTTCGTGAGAAGATTCTGCCGCAACGGAAAACGCCTTTGTTTGAATGATGTCCAGCTCAAATCACGCTACCCACAAGGTTATATTTGGCCTTCATAAACCACGATTGAGAGTTTCATATTCTCTCGCTCCCTACGCCCAAACTGTTAGTCCTACAGAAAAAAAGCGAGAGAGAATATGAAAATCTCGTGGTTAGTTTATGGAGGCCAGTTGTAATATTGAGGGTTGCATAAAACGACATTGGTAGGGGCAGATGAATCATCCTGCATATGATTTGCAGTGCACCACTTTTATCGATGATCTGCGGAAAAATGACTTTGTCTGAATTAAAAAGGCTTCCCGTTGGTAATCTCTTGCTAATGATAGTATCTCCGGTTTTAATTACAAAAAACTGCTGAAAATTAGCAAAAAGGGGTTTTTATGGACTATCGAAGACAAAGGATCTTATAAGAATAAAAGTCATATGGCTTCATATCAGGTGGTCTTGCAGGCGATGCATCTGCAAAACCTCTTGAGAGAACACATTCATCGAAGGTTGCATTAAGCAGAGCTTTGACTGGGCGAGCGAAATGAGGTGTTGCCTCATCTTGCATGAAAATTGTGGTTTCTATACAGTTCCGTTCTTCTTAAGCATGCTTAACGTACAGACGTCACTGTACGTCAGACAGACCCTCTGTATGTTTTCAAAGAAGAACGGACAGAGACTAAAGGTGCTTGTGAATCCACACCACACACTCACATATGACGAGTGTAATGATTCTTCAGGCACCACATGAGGTTTAACAGTACCCTACATTCAGCAGTTCTGTATGTTCACTGAACCCCGTAACGTAAAATGTCCTCGTCACTCCATAGAATATTGTCTGGCCACGTGTCAGCAACTTCGATCCGTACCAGTAAACGAAGAGCAAATTCAGAATGTTGCTGCGGATTACGAGGTTTTAGTTGGTGCGCCGTCTGGATCTTGTACGGGTACCAGCGTAAAATAGACCTCAAAACTTTTCCTGCTGTACACCATGAGATGCGCAATTCTCGTGACACTGTACGAGCACTAACGCTACCCAGGGCACATGCTGCATGGTCAGTTACAGGACAGCAACCTAGTCAATAACTCCCACCGGCATGGGTCGCCTTCCTCTTCCTGCGCCAAATCAACTTCGTCAGCGATTTCGAAATTCATTATCATCTCCTTGAAACAATTTAATGACATCGTGCCTCTCCTGAGATCTTTCAGTCGGCGATGCTCTCTTAAAGCCTCACTATAACTGCTGCCGTTCACATACAACAGTTTCACTAACAGCACACGCTCACTCTTCGCGATACCCATACCGTTCACTCACGTTGTTGTGTTTTGGTCTTCAGTTCAAAGACTGATTTGATGCAGCTCTCCGTGCTACAATATCCCAGGCAAGCCTCTTCATCTCCCAGCAGCTATTGCAACCTACATCCTTCTCCATGTGCATCGTGTATTCATCTGTTGGTCTCCCTCCACGATTTTTACCCTCCATGGTCCCTCCAGTACTAAATTGGTGATCCATTGATGCCTCAGAGCGTGTCCAACCAATCGATCCCTTCTTCTAGTCAAGTTGTGCCACAAATTCCTCTTCTTCATAATTCTACTCAGCACCTCTTTATTAGTTACGTGATCTACCCATCACAGGTTGTTAAATGACTGCGAGGATGGCATAACGTCACACAGTGTTCACAGCCAAATTTACGCCTGGTGTCCCGAGTTTCGCTGCCATTCGATAATTACAGCCCACACTGCATTTCCATGCGTAGCTGCGCTTTAATTACAACCAACCGATAGACGTAACGCAAGCGCGACGGAAACACGCCCACTTTTTGAATCTTTTTTCCCCGGATTTAAGTGACCAGCTCCAAATTTTTAAAAGATCTTGGAATACTGGTGAAATTTACACTATGTGGAATATTCACGAAATTTTGTTTCCATATTTGTCATAATTCAGTGTTAGGTTCTCACTTAAACATATAGTGTGTCAGTGTAAAAGCTAGGTGCACATCATGTTTCATAAATACTAGTCCCATTTGCACTACTCGCCATTAAAATTGCTACACGAAGAAAAAATGCAGATGATAAACGGGTTTTCATTGGAAAAATATATTACACTAGAACTGACATTTGATTACATTTTCACGCAATTTGGGTGCGTAGATCCCGAGAAATCAGTGCCCAGAACAACCAAATCTGGCCGTAATAACGGCCTTCGTACGCCTGGGTATTAAGTCAAACTGAGCTTGGATGGCGTGTACAGGTACAGCTGCCCATGCAGCTTCAACACGATACCACAGTTCATCGAGAGTAGTGACTGGCGTATTGTGACGAGCCAGTTGCTCAGCCACGATTGAATAGACGTTTTCAATTGATGAGAGATCTGGAGAATGTGCTGGCCAGGGCAGCAGTCGAACATTTTCTGTATCCAGAAAGGCCCGTACAGGACCTGCAACATGCCGTCTTGCATTATCCTGCTGAAATGTAGGGTTTCGCAGGGATCGAATGAAGGGTAGAGCCACGAGTCGTAACACATCTGAAATGTAACGTCCACTGCTCAAAGTGCCGTCAATGCGAACAAGAGGTGACCGAGACGTGTAACCAATGGCACCCCATACCATCACGCCGGGTGATACGCCAGTATGGCGATGACGAATACACGCTTCCAATGTGCGTTCACCGCGATGTCGCCAAACACGGAATCGGCCATCATGATGCTGTAATCAGAACCTGGATTCATCCGAAAAAATGACGTTTTGGCATTCGTGCACCCAGGTTCGTCGTTGAGTACACCATCCGAGGCGCTCCTGTCTGTGATGCAGCGTCAAAGGTAACCGCAGCCATGGTCTCAGAGCTGAAAGTCCATGCTGCTGCAAACGTCGTCGAACTGTTCGTGCAGATGGTTGTTGTCTTGCAAACGTCCCCACCTGTTGACTCAAGGATCGAGACGTGGCTGGACGATCCGTTACAGCCGTGCGGATGAGATGCCTGTCATATCGACTGCTAGTGATACGAGGCCGTTGGGATCCAGCACGGCGTTCCGTATTACCCTCCTGAACCCACCGATTCCATATTCTGCTAACAGTCATTGGATCTCGACCAACGCGAGCAGCAATGTCGCGATACGATAAACCGCTATCGCGATAGGCTACAATCCGACCTTTATCAATGTCGGAAACTTGATGGTACGCGTTTCTCCTCCTTACACGAGGCATCACAACAACGTTTCACCAGGCAACGCCTGTCAACTGCTGTTTGTGTATGAGAAATCGGTTGGAAACTTTCGTCATGTCTAGGTGTCGCCACCGGCGCCAACCTTGAGTGAATGCTCTGAAAAGCTAATCATTTGCATATCACAGCATCTTCTTCCTGTCGGTTAAATTTCGCGTATGTAGCCCGTCGTCATCATGGTGTAGCAATTTTAGTGGCTAGTAGTGTAGATGGTAGACGAGCAGATAAAATTGAATCTTGGAGCATTCCCAGCACGCTTTTGTCGAAGGAGGAAAAGTAATCTGCCGTGTTTGAATCCACTCTTTGAAACCGAATTTTCGCGGAGGGAGGGCAGCCAGCTGAGCTGAGCCCCAGGTAAGCGGCTGAGTTCGCGGCGTCTAGGCCGATATTGCATAGCATCTTGTAGATCTACGGCAGTTAGAACACTCGCACATATATCTACACTTGACTATTCGAACATCTCACACACTGAATACTAGGAAATTGTTAGCAACGTGGCAAAAAGAAAGAAACGAAATCACAATGAACTGGAGACAGTATCTGCAGCTAGTGGGCTTTGGCGTTTGAAGACTGACAGGATAAGAACCGAGGATGTTCCCCGCAGAATCAGCGAGGAAAATAATATGTGACAAGTACTACCTAGAAGAAGAGATAAGATGATAGTTCATATGTTAAGATATCTGGGAGTGATTTACATGGTACAAGAGGGAACTGTAGTGGGAGAACGTGTAGGGTAAACAGATTGAAATGTGTACGACAAATAGTTTGGAGTAAAATCAACAGTCAAGATCGCAACAATATTTATTTACCGGTTTCGGCTTATGTTAAGACATCTACAGAATTTTAGGCCCTGCAAGGGTAGGACCAGCAAAGTTACAAACAATGCTATTATATGTAGCCTGAAAATAAGGTAGAGAAAAGTTGTACGAAAAATTACAAACGGTGCTACTACATATGGCTTTAAAAGAAAATAGAGAAAGGTTGTAGCGTTTATCCCTATGGCTGGTACTGTTTGTAACTTTGCTGTTCATACCATTGCATGGCCCAAAATTCTGAAGATGGCTTTAACATAAACCGAAACCGGTAAACAAACAAATATTATTGAGATTTCGACTGTTGATTTTAACCTAAATATAGCACCAGGTTGCTGTACTCCGTGGACAGTGTTGTCTAAACTTATAAATAATTTAGGAATTTGGGAGCAGATGCTATTCTGAGATCCGAAGACTGGTACAGAAGTGTAAATATTGGCAGGTCGCATTAATAGAGCCAGATAAAAGGTTTTTCTGGAAAGCGTAAAAATTTAGTGGAATGGAATGATTTCATCACACTATTCTCATCCCATTTCCACTTTGTGAGCAGTTGTTGGAGGAGATTTTGATAGCCGAGCTGAAATTGTCGGAAGGACTGAATAATAGATAGCAAGTGCGAAATATCTATTAGTTTGAATATTTTTAGAACATGTGGAGCAAAGTTTGGGTGTTTTATGGTTTTAAGTGGATCAGATGATGACGAACATAAGTGAGAGGAACTTTTACTCTCCATTTCGGTTTTGAAACTGAAAATTCCAAGATTTTTAAGTCAGAGGATATCAGAAACGTATAAACAGGAGTACAGTCTCAAAGAGAGCAATTCAAACATAGGACCAGGATTGACGTAAGAAACATCGATATTATAGTCGTAAAACGTCGTAACTGTGTTGGGACAGAACCAGATGTCCAAGCACTAATAGAAAGGACTTGAGCAGCTCATAGGTACTGAAACATGGCTCAAGCCGGAGATAAGATCAGTCGAATTAAAAGTGTTGAGAAAGGATAGACTGAATTCAGTTGGTGGTGACATGTTGGATGCTGTTAGAAGTAGTTCGTCTTGTAGCGAAACTGAAATAAGAAATTGCTGAGAGTTAATACGGATGGAGGTTATCCTTGACAGCTGGAATATAATTATAATTGCTTCCTTTTATTGACCTCTGGCTCAGGTGGTGTAGTTGCTTGAGTCTCCTTTCGAATAGGTATTGACTCATACAACTTTATCAGTTGGTGATATCCACGATATCGTTCCGAAAATACATTGTTTCACCGCCGTTCCGAGCGAGGTGGCGCAGTGGTTAACACACTGGACTCGCATTCGGGAGGACGATGGTTCAATCCAACGTCCGGCCATCCTGATTTAGGTTTTCCGTGATTTACCTAAATCGCTCCAGGCAAATGCTTGGATGGTTCCTTTGAAAGGGCACGGCCGACTTCCTTCCCCATCCTTCCCTAATCCGATGAGACCGATGACCTCGCTATTTGGTCTCTTCCCCCAAACAACCCAACCACCGTTCCACTTGTCGAAGCAGACACCTCGTTTGAAGACCCAGAAAAATGTCGTCATGAGAAGGCATCACAGGCCACCTTTGTAAGAAGGTGAAATGTCACAAGAAAACGCCTTAAGGATGCATGAACCAGTACTCAGCAAGCTGAAGTTGCCAGACGGGGCTCAGGAAAGGAGAAGTTGTGACACATGAACAATATCGCCAGGTGTGTGAAGTTGCTGATCTGACAGAAGAAGTGGAGTATGATGTCATGATTGCTCAACAATTCGGCCTCATAATTTGGTTTAGAGGGCAAAACCATTACTGCTGCAAAAGCGACAATTGGACATGGCTAGCATAAATACCTCCAAAATTAGGCGCACATTCTCAGACATCACCAGAAAATAGCTGAAGGTAGTACCACGCGAGTCTAAACAATAAGATGCACCAGTCAGCTGCCATTGCGTGACACTGCTGTCAATAACTGCAGGCCACCGTCTGAGCTGGATATTAATGTTGTTCGTTTGGGTCTTCCCACCAGTGAGTCTCCTTTTACGTGACAATCATCTGCCACTGGTCGCCCTTCTCATGGACCAGAATTCGAGCCTGGGCTATCTAGCTGCCCCAGCGTTATGGCCTTGTGCAGCAAACACTGTTGCTGTCCACTGCCTAGTCCATGAACATGCCATCGCCATCAGCCATACTGGAGGCTGTGGTTTGACCCTGCTTGCCCTTTACGCTCGCTGCTGAGCTGCAGAAACAGGCCAGACTCTGTGGCCATTTTCTGCTGTCCACCACTGCTTTCTAACTCCAGCGTCCATGTAAATGCCCATCATCCTGTGTACACACAACACATCACCCTTCTGATGGGCTACTGCTGACTCCAGCATGCTGCACGACCGAAGTCTGTCTACATCATGGAGGCCATTCAGTACCTCTCCAGCTCAGTCTTTACTGCTGTAAATGTTATGAAATAGAGGAATAATTCAACCACCATTGTTACCATGTAGGATCACTGCCCAACACCTGCCATCACTCCAGTGGACCCACAGCCTGGGAATAGAACTGCCATACATACTGACCTATCGTAACCGGTTTCCCCTTCCACCATAGCAGTCGCTCATCCTGGCCATTTTTTTTTTTTTTTGGTCATCAGTCTACTGACTGGTTTGATGCGGCCCGCCACGAATTCCTTTCCTGTGCTAACCCCTTCATCTCAGAGTAGCACTTGCAATCTACGTCCTCAATTATTTGCTTGACGTATTCCAATCTCTGTCTTCCTCTACAGTTTTTGCCCTCTACAGCTCCCTCTAGTACCATGGAAGTCATTCCCTCATGTCTTAGCAGATGTCCTATCATCCTGTCCCTTCTCCTTATCAGTGTTTTACACATATTCCTTTCCTCTCCTCTTCATCCCTTACCTTATTAGTCCATCTAATTTTCAACAAACGTCTATAGCACCACATCTCAAATGCTTCGATTCTCTTCTGTTCCGGTTTTCCCACAGTCCACGTTTCACTACCATACAATGCTGTACTCCAGACGTACATCCTCAGAAATTTCTTCCTCAAATTAAGGCCATTATTTGATATTAGTAGACTTCTCTTGGCCAGAAATGCCTTTTTTGCCATAGCGAGTCAGCTTTTGATGTCCTCCTTGCTCCGTCCGTCATTGGTCATTTTACTGCCTAGGTAGCAGAATTCCTTAACTTCATTGACTTCGTGACCATCAATCCTGATGTTAAGTTTCTCGCTGTTCTCATTTCTACTACTCCTCATTACCTTCGTCTTTCTCCGATTTACTCTCAAACAATACTGTGTACCCATTAGACTGTTCATTCCGTTCAGCAGATCATTTAATTCCTCTTCACTTTCACTCAGGATAGCAATGTCATCAGCGAATCGCATCATTGATATCCTTTCACCTTGTATTTTAATTCCACTCCTGAACCTTTCTTTTATTTCCATCATTGCTTCCTCGATGTACAGATTGAAGAGTAGGGGCGAAAGGCTACAGCCTTGTCTTACACCCTTCTTAATACGAGCACTTCGTTCTTGATCGTCCACTCTTATTATTCCCTCTTGGTTGTTGTACATATTGTATATGACCCGTCTCTCCCTATAGCTTACCCCTACTTTTTTCAGAATCTCGAACAGTTTGCACCATTTTATATCGTCGAACGCTTTTTCCAGGTCGACAAATCCTATGAAAGTGTCTTGATTTTTCTTTAGCCTTGCTTCCATTATTAGCCGTAACGTCAGAATTGCCTCTCTCGTCCCTTTACTTTTCCTAAAACCAAACTGATCGTCACCTAGCGCATTCTCAATTTTCTTTTCCATTCTTCTGTATATTATTCTTGTAAGCAGCTTCGATGCATGAGCTGTTAAGCTGATTGTGCGAAAATTCTCGCACTTGTCAGCTCTTGCCGTCTTTGGAATTGTGTGGATGATGCTTTTCCGAAAGTCAGATGGTATATCGCCAGACTCATATATTCTACACACCAACGTGAATAGTCGTTTTGCTGCCACTTCCCCCAATGATTTTAGAAATTCTGATGGAATGTTATCTATTCCTTCTGCCTTATTTGACCGTAAGTCCTCCAAAGCTCTTTTTAATTCCGATTCTAATACTGGATCCTCTATCTCTTCTAAATCGACTCCTGTTTCTTCTTCTATCACATCAGACAAATCTTCGCCCTCATAGAGGCTTTCAATGTATTCTTTCCAGCTATCTGCTCTCTCCTCTGCATTTAACAGTGGAATTCCCGTTGCACTCTTAATGTTACCACCGTTGCTTTTAATGTCACCAAAGGTTGTTTTGACTTTCCTGTATGCTGAGTCTGTCCTTCCGACAATCATATCTTTTTCGATGTCTTCACATTTTTCCTGCAGCCATTTCGTCTTAGCTTCCCTGCACTTCCTATTTATTTCATTTCTCAGCGACTTGTATTTCTGTATTCCTGATTTTCCCGGAACATGTTTGTACTTCCTCCTTTCATCAATCAACTGAAGTATTTCTTCTGTTACCCATGGTTTCTTCGCAGCTACTTTCTTTGTACCTATGTTTTCCTTCCTAACTTCTGTGATGGCCCTTTTTAGAGATGTCCATTCCTCTTCAACTCTACTGCCTACTGCGCTATTCCTTATTGCTGTATCTATAGCGGTAGAGAACTTCAAACGTATCTCGTCATTCCTTAGTACTTCCGTATCCCACTTCTTTGCGTATTGATTCTTCCTCACTAATGTCTTGAACTTCAGCCTACTCTTCATCACTACTATATTGTGATCTGAGTCTATATCTCCTCCTGGGTACGCCTTACAATCCAGTATCTGATTTCGGAATCTCTGTCTGACCATGATGTAATTTAATTGAAATCTTCCCGTATCTCCCGGCCTTTTCCAAGTATACCTCCTCCTCTTGTGATTCTTGAACAGGGTATTCGCTATTACTAGCTGAAACTTGTTACAGAACTCAATTAGTCTTTCTCCTCTTTCGTTCCTTGTCCCAAGCCCATATTCTCCTGTAACCCTTTCTTCTACTCCTTCCCCTACAACTGCATTCCAGTCGCCCATGACTATTAGATTTTCGTCCCCCTTTACATACTGCATTACCCTTTCAATATCCTCATACACTTTCTCTATCTGTTCATCTTCAGCTTGCGACGTCGGCATGTATACCTGAACTATCGTTGTCGGTGTTGGTCTGCTGTCGATTCTGATTAGAACAACCCGGTCACTGAACTGTTCACAGTAACACAACCTCTGCCCTACCTTCCTATTCATAACGAATCCTACATCTGTTATACCATTTTCTGCTGCTGTTGATATTACCCTATACACATCTGATCAGAAATCCTTGTCTTCCTTCCACTTCACTTCACTGACCCCTACTATATCTAGATTGAGCCTTTGCATTTCCCTTTTCAGATTTTCTAGTTTCCCTACCACGTTCAAGCTTCTGACATTCCACGCCCCGACTCGTAGAATGTTATCCTTTCGTTGATTATCAATCTTTTTCTCATGGTAACCTCCCCCTTGGCAGTCCCCTCCCGGAGATCCGAATGGGGGACTATTCCGGAATCTTTTGCCAATGGAGAGATCATCATGACACTTCTTCAATTACAGGCCACATGTCCTGTGGATACACGTTACGTGTCTTTAATGCAGTGGTTTCCATTGCCTTCTGCATCCTCAGGTCGTTGATCATTGCTGATTCTTCCGCCTTTAGGGGCAATTTCCCACCCTTAAGACAAGAGAGTGCCCTGAACCTCTATCCGCTCCTCCACCCTCTTTGACAAAGCCGTTGGCAGAACGAGGCTGACTTCTTATGCCGGAAGTCTTCGGCCGCCAATGCTGATTATTTATCAAAATTTAGGCAGTGGCGGGGATCGAACCCGGGACCGAAGACGATATGATTATGAATTAAAGACGCTACCCCTAGACCACAGGTACATTACAACGTGTTTAATGTCGGTGGTAGTCATACATCACGTCCAAAACCGTACTAATTTCTGTCTCCAAAAATTGTTTTGAGCAATTAATTTACGCGGGCACTAGAAATATCAATATTTGCGATAATATTCTAGACCTGTTTTTGACAGAAAGCAACATGACGAATACAGGAATTAGTTACCAAGAGGTCGTTGTAGTGAGAGTTAACACCATAGTATAGGATCAGTGCATGTTCTGACCCAAATTCACATAGCTGATGGAATCCGTGCCAACATTCTCGGAATTCCGACATCACCACACATGGACATGTGCACCAAGGCCATGACATAACTGTTCCTGGAGTTCTGATGTCATGTCACTGCCCTGTAAAGACCACCCCCACCCTACATCATCTGCCTCCCCACGACGTATGCGCCCTGCATCCCTATTCATTGCAGAATTAATTTGCGTATGGTTTAACTCAAGTATGTGAAGACGTTAATTGTTGTGCACATAAATGTTCTCGGAAGAATCCAAACGATCTGATCACATCACTCGTGTCACATCGATGTAACGTCACATTGACACCCATACTTAATTTAGTGATCATCATTTGCTACCTGTACTTCGTGTTGTGGGTAGTATCCAAACGATCTGCGCTGTGGCCTCAATATTGGAGGTAGCCCTGTCTGAGGCTATTAAGCTTGGAAGATGCAGTCGTCTGCAAGATGTGGCTTACGTCGGCACCAACTACATCTGTTGCATGGGTTATGAGGCCATACTCAGTTCATACAGGTGGCTGGCGGAGGTGGCGCAAGCAGAGGTCGTGGTTTGAAGCATCATTCCCAGAGTTTATCGAGGTCTTAGCTTCGGGGCGGAGTGGAGGGTCTCAACCAAAGACTTCGTCGACTCTTCGATGGTCTTGGCTGCAGATTTCTAGACCTGCATTATCTGGTGGGGATAGCTCAGGGGCGCACTACACAAAGGAAGCAGATACTTTCGTAGCAGAGTACTAATGGAATGCACATAAGGTTTCTTAGAGTAGGCGATAGTTAGAAGTACTCTGATGAACACTCGCCCGCCGATACGCAACAAGGCAAGTCAGGCCCCGTTCACAGTAAAGACGCTTCGACAGCCAAAATTTACCAGTAAATTGTCGAAGTATTCGTAATAAAGTTCCCGAATTTACTGACCTCCAGGAAAGCTCTGGCGCTCAAATTATTCTTGGGACTGAGAGCTGGCTACAACCCGAAGTGGAAAGCTCTGCGATTTGGCAAATCGTGGAACGCATGTCGGTAATATAGATCAGAGGCCACAGGAGTGGGAATGTTCATTGAAGTTGAAAAAATATTGCCTCTACTGAAGTCGAAGTTGAGTGTGACAGTGAAGTTATCTGGTCGTGTATAGTTGGTGTAGGTGGAACCAAGTTAATTGTTAGATGTTTTTACCGGCCACCCGATTCCGCTGTGACAGTTCTAGAGTCATTCAAAGGAAGTACGAGAGGATACAAAAAGACATCGTGCGAAGTATTTTTGAACACGTTCTTTGAAAACTACTTTGAGCAGTTAGTTCGGCAGCATACAAGCAATGGAAATAGATCTTGTAGCTACAGATAGGCTGAATCTTATCGACAATGTCAGTATAGAAACGGGGATTGGCGATTATAATATTATTATAGCAACTATGGTTACGAAAATTAATAACTCAGTCAAGGAGCCTAGGGGAATGTTTGTGCTACAGGAGCAGTTTAGCATCTGAAACTTCTTGGCAGATTAAAATTGCGTGCCTGACCGAGACTCGAACGCGGGACGTTTTTCGATTCTCGATCCGGCATAGAGTTTTAATCTGCCAGGAAGTTTCATATCAGTGCACATTCGGCTGGCGAGTAAAAATTTCATTCAGGAGATTAGCAGTTGTTGGCATCTCACTTCGATAACGAATTGACATTACTTAGCTCCAGTGAGATGTACGTAGATTCGCAGAACTGTGGGCAAAGTTTAAGCAGATTGTAAATGATGGTCTGGAGAGTTACGTGCCTAGTAAATGAATTAAGGATGGAGAAGACCTACCATGATTTAGTAATGAAATTCTTAAGATGCTGAAGAAGCAGAACTGTTGCACTCTCGGTTCAAAAGAGAACGCATAAATGACGACAAGAAACGATTTGTTGAAATTCGTGCGTCTGTGAAGAGATCTATGCGCGAAGCGTATGAACGACTACCACCGCCATGCATTAGCAAAGGATGTGGCAGAGAACCAGAGAAAATTCTGGCCTTATGTAATATCGCTAAATGGGTCTAAGGCATGTTGACCAGTCTGCCGACTCCTGTATAAGCATCCCTGACGCAGAGAAATAACTGAAAGATCTGAAAGCAAGTAAGCCAGCAGGTCCGAATGGAATCCCAATTCCGTTGTACAAAGAGTACTCGAGGGATTGGCCACTCACCCAGCTTGCATTTACCGCGAATATCTCGCCCAACGCAAAGTCCCAAGCAACTGGGAAAAAGCGTAGGTGAATCACGTGTATAAGAAAGGTAAAAGAATGGACCCGCAAAATTCCAGACCAATATTTCTAACTTCGGTTTGCTGCATAATCCTTGAACATATTCCAAGTTCGAATATAATAAACTTTCTTGAGACCGAGAAGCTTACGCCCAAGAGTCAGCACGGTGTAACTGGTGGGCTATCCTACTTAAACGTGTTACTTAGTATCACCATAACTAATGACTACTTTCAATGCACCTCAGCAGAAAAGTATTCGACATTCCGGAAATATGAGCAAACACGTCACCTGAACTCTGGTGCAGTTTACTTCAAACGCAACTCAATGCGTTTGGCAAGACATTCGTTCTGTGTCTTCAACTTAGGCACACAATGTATGTCTACAGCTGTGTAGCTCAATCCTTATATGTAAGCAACACCTTCGACTCAGCATTCGCAACGACGTGATATAAGCACTCCGGTATTAACAATTTCACGCAACGCCACACAGTTTATAAAAGTCTCAATCTGAAACACGAACCTCTGTGTGTCAGCAGTAATAGCAAGTTTCTTGAATCTACCCAAGTCGTGCTTATGTATTCGTGACATTTATGTGTCAAATGAAAGAAATATTTGAAAAATATTGTTAAGAATAATTGCCGTTACAATATCGTGCACCGCGGCATATACCTGAATGAAGAAGAGCAGTCCGCATATTTACTCTGCGCTTTACAAGCCTGCATGTGATTATCGCAGTAATTCAAAGGTACCATTTGCACTAGTGTCAAATAAAGGAAGGAACAGCCATAATGAACAAAAATAAACCCTCTCATATAGAACCAGCAGAAAAATACTCCTATCAGAGCTCAAAAGAAGGCAAATATGCTCCTCTTTACGAGACGCTGACAGAAAAGTGGCGAGCCGGCTGCCTTCGTTCTCATTTGGCCCTTCTCACAAAAAATTTTGGGTTGGGAACATATTCGCTCTCTTTTAACACAGAACACTCTAAGGCCACTTATCCAGTCTCTCTTTGTAGTAAAGTCTCCATACTCAGCATCTCGCTCTAACTGCCAGTTCTACATATGTCACTCGCCAATGACACCATTTATTCCCGCTGATTTACATTATATCCCATTGACACTGTCTCCTCTCTCACTTATACTTTTCTGGTTAAGTCTTCATGCTCAGAATCTCCCTCTCACTGCCTGTATCTATATATGTCTCCATCCCACTGCATCCTTTTTCTTTCGTTGACTGCAGTATATTCCACTGCCGCTGTCTCTTCTCACTTACGCTATCCCCGTTTGCCTTTGTTTCCCACTGCCATGTCTCCACCATACCTCAGCAGCTACGAAATTCTGGGGGTGGCGAGGGGGGGGGGGGGAGGAGTAGGAGTCCCACTTACCTTCTCCTCTGTACCCACGTGCTTAAAATTTCGGTCCAAAATGCGTCCTCTCCGACACCTACGTATTAATGTTTGCCAGTCTGGGAGGGTCCAGACACACGCAAACTATATATGGTTTCCACTCATCTCTATTTTTCATTTCCATTGTCTCCTCTCTCTTTTCCTCCCACAGCTTCCATCGCTATCCACCTCTTTTTTCTCTTTTACTGCCACTGTCTCTCACGGCCTGTCAGTACCTCCCTTGTCTTTACCTCCCACTGCTATTGTGTTCATCCATCTCCCTTTCCCTTTCACTGCCAATTTCTCTCTCTCTCACCATCATTGTCTCCTCTCTCTTTCTCTCTCACTGGCACTGTCTCGTCTCTCTTCCACTGGCACTGTCTCTTTGCTACTCTCTTGCAGCACAAAAATATGCAAATATGTTCGCATACCAAAATTTTTGGTGAGGAAGCTGGGATGAGGACTGAGACAACTGGTTCCCCACTTTTCCATGTCTTTCAAAGCAGAACATACTCGCCTTTTTTGTGCTCCAACATGAGCTTTTTTTCATCTGGTTCCCTTTTCGCTGCTACAGGAGAGTGTGCGGCTTCTAAGAAAATTCTGTGGGTCAGTAAAGTTTTGATAGTTCATTTATGTACTTCGACACATTTATATAAAACGACACACATAAACAACAAATACGTACGCATGATATAAGACTAACACAAAACCGTTTGCTTTAGATTTTTTCTGAACACCTTGCTCACTGATCGCAACTCACCGAAAATGCCAGTTTAATATTTTTTGTGGGATCTAAAATTTTAAAAACCTCTCTCACACCGGCCTGATTTAGCTTCACTGATCAGGATAGTAAAAAACATGCGTATATTAAGGTAATTTTCATTCACAAAGCAGGCTTATCACATTCACACAGTTCAATACTGTTCTCTCCTGATTAAGTTGAGCTTAACTTAAATTCCATAAGGCAGTGAAGCAATTTCGAAGACTCGGTGCGACGAAAATTGTCAGTCGATCTCCTGAAAACATTTTTAATAATTATTAACTTTCGGTGATCACATGGGGAAGACTGGAGATCTGCTGGTAAGACCGTGTTAGAGTATTTATTGGAAGTAATAAACTGGATATCTGGAGCATACAAAACGGCAGGTTCGTCCAGTGTAAATCAGACGTTCCCCACTGATCCCGTGCAACACAGCGTAGTAAGCAGACACTGTCAATAACAATCAGTTAAATAATACGCGAACACACTTACTTTAGTTTAGTTCATGTATTGAATTCCTTCTCATACAGAATCTCGTCAAGATGGCAACTCACTCAACAATTGCTGTGATTGCTGTGTTCGGATGAGGGCTGAGTTGGCATCCCTTCGCTCACATATAGTGTGTCAGTGTAAAAGCTAGGAGCACTTCATGTTTCATAAAAACACTACTCGCCATTAAAATTGCTACACGAAGAAAAAATGCAGATGATAAACGGGTTTTCATTGGAAAAATATATTACACTAGAACTGACATTTGATTACATTTTCACGCAATTTGGGTGCGTAGATCCTGAGAAATCAGTGCCCAGAACAACTACATCTGGCCGTAATAACGGCCTTCGTACGCCTGGGTATTGAGTCAGAGCTTGGATGGCGTGTACAGGTACAGCTGCCCATGTAGCTTCAACACGATACCACAGTTCATCGAGAGTAGTGACTGACGTATTGTGACGAGCCAGTTGCTCAGCCACGATTGAACAGACGTTTTCAATTGATGACAGATCTGGAGAATGTGCTGGCCAGGGCAGCAGTCGAACATTTTCTGTATCCAGAAAGGCCCGTACAGGACCTGCAACATGCCGTCTTGCATTATCCTGCTGAAATGTAGGGTTTCGCAGGGATCGAATGAAGGGTAGAGCCACGGGTCGTAACACATCTGAAATGTAAAGTCCACTGCTCAAAGTGCCGTCAATGCGAACAAGAGGTGACCGAGACGTGTAACCAATGGCACCCCATACCATCACGCCGGGTGATACGCCAGTATGGCGATGACGAATACACGCTTCCAATGTGCGTTCACCGCGATGTCGCCAAACACGGAATCGGCCATCATGATGCTGTAATCAGAACCTGGATTCATCCGAAAAAATGACGTTTTGGCATTCGTGCACCCAGGTTCGTCGTTGAGTACACCATCCGAGGCGCTCCTGTCTGTGATGCAGCGTCAAAGGTAACCGCAGCCATGGTCTCAGAGCTGAAAGTCCATGCTGCTGCAAACGTCGTCGAACTGTTCGTGCAGATGGTTGTTGTCTTGCAAACGTCCCCACCTGTTGACTCAGGGATCGAGACGTGGCTGGACGATCCGTTACAGCCGTGCGGATGAGATGCCTGTCATATCGACTGCTAGTGACACGAGGCCGTTGGGATCCAGCACGGCGTTCCGTATTACCCTCCTGAACCCACCGATTCCATATTCTGCTAACAGTCATTGGATCTCGACCAACGTGAGCAGCAATGTCGCGATACGATAAAACGCAATCGCGATAGGCTACAATCCGACCTTTATCAAAGTCGGAAACTTGATGGTACGCGTTTCTCCTCCTTACACGAGGCATCACAACAACGTTTCACCAGGCAACGCCTGTCAACTGCTGTTTGTGTATGAGAAATCGGTTGGAAACTTTCCTCATGTCAGCACGTTGTAGGTGTCGCCACCGGCGCCAACCTTGAGTGAATGCTCTGAAAAGCTAATCATTTGCATATCACAGCATCTTCTTCCTGTCGGTTAAATTTCGCGTCTGTAGTACGTCATCTTCGTGGTGTAGCAATTTTAATGGCCAGTAGCGTATGTTGTTATTAGGAAACTAACATTTTACGTTCATGTTATTTAAGTATTGAAATAAGTATTGTTATTTAAGTATTGAAATAAGTATTGTTAGCAACGTGGCAAAAAGAAAGAAACGAAATCACAATGAATTGGAGACAGTATCTGCAGCTAGTGGGCTTTGGCGTTTGAAGACTGACAGGATAAGAACCGAGGATGTTCCCCGCAGAATCAGCGAGGAAAATAATATGTGACAAGTACTACCTAGAAGAAGAGATAAGATGATAGTTCATATGTTAAGATATCTGGGAGTGATTTACATGGTACAAGAGGGAACTGTAGTGGGAGAACGTGTAGGGTAAACAGATTGAAATGTGTACGACAAATAGTTTGGAGTAAAATCAACAGTCAAGATCGTAACAATATTTATTTACCGGTTTCGGCTTATGTTAAGACATCTACAGAAAGCGAAAGACGTCCCCGGAGGCTGATCAGAGAGCCTCCCCGGTGCGCCTGACAAACAGGTTTCAGGCACTGTCGCTGACTGAGCCAGATGCAGCTGCCTGCCTTGTTTCAGAGGATGATTCTCAGCCTTCAAGGTCCGGGCAATCACAGAGGGTGGGCTTATTGGTAGTTGGGAACTCCAATGTTAGGCGCGTAATGGGGCCCCTTAGGGATATGGCGGCTAAGGAGCGGAAGAAATCCAGTGTGCACTCCGTGTGCATTCTGGGTGGAGTCATTCCTGATGTGGAAAGGGTCCTTCCGGATGCCATGAAGAGCACAGTGTGCAGCCAGCTGCAGGTGGTGGCACATGTCGGCACTAATGACGTGTGTCGCTTTGGATCTGAGGAAATTCTCTCTGGATTCCAGGGGCTATCTGATTTGGTGAAGGCTGCCGGTCTACCTTACGAGATGAAGGCAGAGCTCGCCATCTGCAGCATCGTTGACAGAACCGACTGCGGACCTTTGGTGCAGAGCCGGGTGGAGGGTCTGAATCAGAGGCTCAGACGGTTTTGCGACCGTGTTGGCTGCAGATTCCTTGACTTGCGCCATAGGGTGGTGGGGTTTCGGGTTCCGCTGAATAGGTCAGGAGTTCACTACACTCACCTGGCGGCTACACGGGTAGTGGAGGCTGTGTGGCATTGACTGGGCGGTTTTTTAGGTAAGAAAGCCTCGGGAAAGTACGGGGTGGGCTGCAATCTCAAAGGGTGCATGGCAAATACAGGACGTTCTTGGATCAAGGAACAGTCGGAATGTAGTTGTAAATTGTTGTAGTTGTGCTGGGAAAGTCCCTGAGCTTCAAGCGCTAATAGAAAGCGCAGAAGCTGAAGTCGTTATAGGTACAGAAAGCTGGCTAAAGCCTGATATAAGTTCTGCAGAAATTCTTACGAAGTCTCAGACGGTGTTCAGGAAAGATAGATTAGGCAGAATTGGTGGTGGAGTGTTTGTGTCTGTCAGTAGTGGTTTATCTTGTAGTGAAGTCGAAGTAGATAATCCGTTCTAATTGGTATGGGTGGAGGTAATACTTAACAGCCGAACTAAGTTAATAATTGGCTCCTTCTACCGACCCCCAGACTCCGATGATATAGTTGCTGAACAGTTCAGAGAAAATTTGAGTCTCGTAACAAATAAATACCCCACTCATACGGTTATAGTTGGTGGGGACTTCAACCTTCCCGCTATATGTTGGCAAAAATACTTGTTCAAAACCGGTGGTAGGCAGAAAACATCTTCCGAGATTGTCCTAAATGCTTTCTCCGAAAATTATTTCGAGCAGTTAGCCCACGAACCCACGCGAATTGTAAACGGTTGTGAAAACACACTTGACCTCTTAGCCACAAACAATCCAGAGCTGATAGAGAGCATCATGACTGATACAGGGATTAGTGATCACAAGGTTGTTGTAGCTAGGCTCAATACCATTTCTTCCAAATCCACCAGAAACAAACGAAAAATAATTTTATTTAAAAAAAGCGGATAAAGTGTCACTAGAAGCCTTCCTAAGAGATAATCTCCATTCCTTCCGAACTGACTATGCAAATGTAGACGAGATGTGGCTCAAATTCAAAGATATAGTAGCAACAGCAATTGAAAGATTCATACCTCATAAATTGGTAAGAGATGGAACTGATCCCCCGTGGTACACAAAACAGGTCCGAACGCTGTTGCAGAGGCAACGGAAAAAGCATGCGAAGTTCAGAAGAACGCGAAATCCCGAAGATTGGCTAAAATTTACAGACGCGCGAAATTTGGCACGGACCTCAATGCGAGATGCCTTTAATAGGTTCCAAAACGAAACATTGTCTCGAAATTTGGTAGAAAATCCGAAGAAATTCTGGTCGTATGTAAAGTACACAAGCGGCAAGACGCAGTCAATACCTTCGCTGCGCAGTGCCGATGGTACTGTTACCGACGACTGTGCCGCTAAAGCGGAGTTATTGAACGCAGTTTTCCGAAATTCCTTCACCAGGGAAGACGAATGGAATATTCCAGAATTTAAAACACGAAAAGCTGCTAGCATGAGTTTCCTCGAAGTAGATACCTTAGGGGTTGCGAAACAACTCAAATCGCTTGATACGGGCAAGTCTTCAGATCCAGATTGTATACCGATTAGGTTCCTTTCAGATTACGCTGATACAATAGCTCCCTACTTAGCAATCATATACAACAGCTCGCTCACCGGTAGATCTGTACCTACAGATTGGAAAATTGCGCAGGTCGCACCAGTGTTTAAGAAGGGTATTAGGAGTAATCTATCGAACTACAGACCTATGTCATTGACGTCGGTTTGCAGTAGGGTTTTGGAGCATATACTGTATTCAAACATTATGGATCACCTCGAAGGGAACGATCTATTGATACGTAATCAGCATGGTTTCAGAAAACATTGTTCTTGTGCAACGCAGCTAGCTCTTTATTCGCACGAAGTAATGGCCGCTATCGACAGGGGATCTCAAGTTGATTCCGTATTTCTAGATTTCCGGAAAGCTTTTGACACCGTTCCTCACAAGCTACTTCTAATCAAGCTGCGGGCCTATGGGGTATCGTCTCAGTTGTGCGACTGGATTCGTGATTTCCTGTCAGGAAGGTCGCAGTTCGTAGTAATAGACGGCAAATCATCGAATAAAACTGAAGTGATATCAGGTGTTCCCCAGGGAAGCGTCCTGGGACCTCTGCTGTTCCTGATCTATATAAATGACCTGGGTGACAATCTCAGCAGTTCTCCTAGGTTGTTCGCAGATGATGCTGTAATTTACCGTCTAGTAAGGTCATCCGAAGACCAGTATCAGTTGCAAAGCGATTTAGAAAAGATTGCTGTATGGTGTGGCAGGGCCAGCCGGAGTGGCCGTGCGGTTATGGGCGCTACAGTCTGGAACCGAGCGACCGCTACGGTCGCAGGTTCGAATCCTGCCTCGGGCATGGATGTATGTGATGTCCTTAAGTTAGTTAGGTTTAATTAGTTCTAAGTTCTAGGCGACTGATGACCTCAGAAGTTAAGTCGCATAGTGCTCAGAGCCATTTGAACCATTTGGTGTGGCAGGTGGCAGTTGACGCTAAATAACGAAAAGTGTGAGGTGATCCACATGAGTTCCAAAAGAAATCCGTTGGAATTCTATTACTCGATAAATAGTACAATTCTCAAGGCTGTCAATTCAACTAAGTATCTGGGTGTTAAAATTACGAACAACTTCAGTTGGAAAGACCACATAGATAATATTGTGGGGAAGGCGAGCCAAAGGTTGCGTTTCATTGGCAGGACACTTAGAAGATGCAACAAGTCCAATAAAGAGACAGCTTACACTACACTCGTTCGTCCTGTGTTAGAATATTGCTGTGCGGTGTGGGATCCTTACCAGGTGGGACTGACGGAGGACATCGAAAGGGTGCAAAAAAGGGCAGCTCGTTTTGTATTATCACGTAATAGGGGAGAGTGTGTGACAGATATGATACGCGAGTTGGAATGGGAGTCATTAAAGCAAAGACGTTTTTCGTCGCGGTGAGATCTATTTACGAAATTTCAGTCACCAACTTTCTCTTCCGAATGCGAAAATATTTTGTTGAGCCCAACCTACATAGGTAGGAGTGATCATCAAAATAAAATAAGAGAAATCAGAGCTCGAACAGAAAGGTTTAGGTGTTCGTTTTTCCCGCGCGCTATTCTGGAGTGGAATGGTAGAGAGATAGTATGATTGTGGTTCGATGAACCCTCTGCCAAGCACTTAAATGCGAATTGCAGAGTAGTCATGTAGATGTAGATGCAGAATACATACATATACATCTTCCTTCTTTTACGGCTAATCGGCAAGATCTGAATCATTCTTTTCATAAGAGAAAACGTAGATAGCAGAGAAGCTATTCCATGGAGTAAATGGACACTCCAAGGAATAATAGGGCTTGAAACTACTTTGCATTGATAATCATCGTATAGTAAAGTTTAGGAATCGGTAAGATAAGAAGAGATATTTCGAGATATGTACTGAGTTATATAATTTATAAAATTTCTGAAAATATCGCGGAGAGACCGCTGCAAGAGCCATTACACCAGCCTTTTATCTTTTTTTAAAATAAAGTAAAAATGTTATTCGAAATATGTTTCTGAATTAGCGGTCTCTCCACTTTCACGTAATTTTTGACAATCGTTTTAAGTTCTTTTCAGAAATGTTAAAAGCCTTTTTAGCCCAATTTTTGTCACTTCGGTACCAGTTTTCGTATATTTGTATAGGCATGAAGTGCCTATTATACATAGACAACACATCATAAAGTTTTATTGGTGAAAAAACGCTAACTAAAAACATATTCGGGTAACCACTGACATGACCTGAGAACCCTTGCCATGTGTCGATTACGCCTCAGATCAGATATTACGTCCGTATTTTACGTGCTGAAGGACGGTAACTTTAAACCGTCGCTTCTTGGTAACGGATAATGATACTGAAAAGTTTCGGAGTTACTCGACATCATCATGTTAAGAATATACAGTTAAAATTTTGGCGATTTGCCATATATACAGGGTGTCGCAGCTATCTTGTTCACCCAAAATATCTCTGGAACAATAACAGCTACTGGAAAACGACTTTCACCGGTATCAATGTAGGGCTGGGGCCCATGAATGTACATATTTGGAAACATTCTAAAACGAAAGCATATGTGTTTTTTAACACAAACTTATATTTTTTTAAATGGACCTCCTATATTTTTTCTTCAGCAATCGATAGCATGACAAAGCACATACACATTGGCGTTGATTGCATCGCAATATTCCCATTACATCCCGAGATATTAAGGCGTGAAGTTGACGCTTGAAACACCCGAAATGCGCTGCTAGCGCACGTCCTGAGGCTCAGGCGTGAACCCCATGCTGCCCGTAATCGCGATGTGATTGACATGCGTAATCACACTTCCATACTTATCAAGAGGTCCGAAACGAATAATACGTTCTGCTGCGCGATTACGGGCAGCATGGGGTTCACGCCTGAGCCTCAGGACGTGCGCTAGTAGCGCATGTCGGGTGTTTCAAGCGTCAACTTCGCGTCTCAATATCTCTGGATGTAATGGGAAAATTGCGATGAAATCAACGCCATTGTGTATGTGCTTTGCCATACTATGGATTGCTGAAGAAAAATATAGGAGATCCATTAAAAAAAAAACATAAGTTTGTGTTAAAAAACACATATGCTTTCGTTTTAGCATGTTTCCAAATATGTACATTCATGGACCCCAGCCCTTCATTGATACCGGTGAAAGTTGTTTTCCAATAGCTGTTATTGTTCCAGAGATATTTTGGGTGGACAAGATAGCTGGGACACCCTGTATATAGATTATAGGAGTGATCATCCGCGCAACTGGTACTTCTGGAGCCCAAAAATCCAGGTTCTTCGTGTGTATCTTCATGAGATTTTCGAGAAAATGGCGTTTCTAGATGAATACTGAATTTGTGCCATTGGCTATGGTTACTTATTTAGAAAATTGTGACCCATGGCGCAAAAGCGGATAAAAATTTCTTTTGCATTTTACTGCATAGGTGCTGCAATTTTGAACATCTGGATCTCGATAACGGGTAACGATACCAAAAAAATTCGAAATTCCCTAGAATATCATCTGAAAAACATATGGTAAAAATTTCGGCGATCTGCCATGAATACAAGTTATAAAAGTGGTCCTCCCCACAAGTGGGACTTTTGCCACCCAAAAATCATGGTTTTTCGGGGTTTTCGCAGGAATCGCCGATGAACAATTGATGCCTAATGTCAACCCTAGACCACAACTAGTGCATGAGAACCAACCGATTTTCTTACTTTGTCTGGGCTGGAGGAAGTGCGTAAGTTGAAAATTTTGACTCTCTACCGTAGGATAGCTACAGTACGCCCGTTCTTGCGATAGGTATATAAACGGTGGCTAGGCCAAGGGCTACCCAAAACCCTTGATCCCTCACTTCTGTGTTCTATAGATCCCGACATATGACCCATTGAAAAACTGCAGTTTTGAGCGCGGCTTTTCCTAACACACTGGTACCGTGCACAGTAGTGCACGGACCGTTAAGACCTTTACATTAATATGAGATCAGTCAACAGAAATCGCCTCATATTAACATGGAAATTGTATATATGGGAACTGTATCTACTGCATGAGTCGGAAAGCCTTCGATACGCTGGCAGCATAATGCGACATGTTGAGGGCAAAATACAACAGTGCAACCATCCTCATACATGATTAGTGATACGTTAAATTCCTAGAGAGCTTGCAGCTACGAAAAGCCTCCACAATATTTTAGATGTTTACATCAGTCAAGGACCGTATACCTTTGAGGCGTCTGGAACATGGTCTACATCGCAGCAAGCGTATTACTATACGAACGCAATCAGAGCAGTATGTCGCCTCACCAACATGCATTACAAGCAGGATCGACAGTCTACGAAAATTGCCTCCAGACCTGTAACTGTCAGTTTCTAGCACTTAATGCAGTGGGTTTGTAAAACCACTAATTGAGTAGGTGAGAGAAATTGTTGCAATACGAGTCAATAATAATAACTTTACAACCCTACCCTGTGAAATTAAGGCACGCAACTGCCGACATACGTCACGCCTTCACCCTGCTTTGGAAGCGACGCAACTGGTAAGCGTCGTACTGGAACTCAGCACGCCCCCTGTTTCAGTAAACCGACTTGTTGCACACACCGAGAGACCACGCGCCTATGACACGCGACTGCCACAGGCCAGTCGGCCAGCCCTACAATGTAAGAAAAATTACTTTAAAATTTAGCAATATGCAAACCGCTATCAGCAAGTACTGGGTATTTTCTGTAGGCGCTCCGCTTCCTACCGTAATCTGACATAATTTAAGCTGATTTACAAAAATATCCCGGTCTGAGTACGAGACTCAGCAATTATCACAGGGCAACTAAAAACTGTTGTTACGAGGAAGCATAACCGTACATTATTAGTGTATAAAATCATTATGACGCTGCTCCCTAAGTGGCTGTAAATGTTACGAGGTGCGGTACTTCAACGAAATTATGATATGATACAGTATACATGATACGCAAATGCCGATCTACGTCTGCGTTTGTCAACAGCTGTAGCTGTAAAAGAATCAGAGCCTTCTAACTGTCAGTTTCTGGTATTGGTGAAACAGTTATTTCAGAGCAATATTACATTAGTATAAGATGTGCTGACTCTCTTAGATTTGAATGCATTCAACTCGCTACATGGGTTTGAACATGTGACGGTGCAATAAAATGACAGTGAAAATAAAATTACCAAAAAGAGAGGGAATGTACCGGCTCTCTAGCGATATCTCAGCAATCTGGCTGCACCCTTGCTCCATCATTGTTGCAATAAGCTACATTGAAGCGCCAAAAACTCTGGTAGAGGCATGCGTATTCAAATACCGAGATATGTAAACAGACACAATTCGGCGCTGCAGTCCGCAACGCCTATATAAGACAAGTGTCGGCATAGATATTAGATCGGTTACTGCTGCTACAGTGGCAGGTTATCAAGATATAAGTGAGTTTGAACGTGGTGTTACAGTTGGCGAACGAACTATAGGACAGAACATCTCTGAGGTAGTGATGAAGTGGGAATTTTCCAGTACGACCATTTCACGAGTATATCGTGAATATCAGGAATCAGGTAAAACTTCAAATCTTCGACATCGCTGAGGCCGGAAAAAGATCCTGCAAGAACGGAACCAATGAGAACTGAAGAGAATCTTTCAACGTGAAAGAAATGCAACCCCTCCGCAAACTGCTGCAGATTTCAGTATCGGGTCATCGACAAGTGTCAGCGTGCAAAACATTCAGCGAAACATCATCGATATGGGCTTTCGCAGTAGCTTTTATGACTGCATAACTCAAAGCTATACAACTCGCCTTGGGCCCGTCAACATCGACGTTGGATTGTTGATGACTGGCAACATATTGCCTCGTCGGACGAGTCTCGTCTTTAATTGCATCGAATGGATGGACGTGTACGGGTATGGAGACAACCTCATGAATCCATGGACTCTGTATGTCAGCAGGAGATCGTTCAATCTGGTGGACGCTCTGTAATGGTATGGGACGTGTGCAGTTGGCGTGATATGGGGTCCCTGATACGTCTAGATACGACTCTGGCAGGGGAAGCATACGTAAACATCCTGTCTGATCACCTGCATCCATTCATGTCCATTGTGCATTCCGAGGGATTTGGGCAATTTCAGCATGACAATGCAACATCCTACAAGTCCAGAATTGCTACAGAGTGGCTCCAGGAACACTCATCTGAGCTTAAACACTTCCACTGGCTACCAAACACCCCAGACATGAACATTATTTAGCATATCTGGGACGCATGCAACGTGCTATTCAGAAGAGATCTCCATCCCGTCGTACTCTTACGGATTTATGGACAGCCCTGCAGGATTCATGGTGTCAATTGCTTCCAACACTACTTCAGACATTAGTAGAGTCCATGCCACGTCGTGTTGCGGCGCTTCTGCGTGCTCGTTGGGGTCCTACACGATGTTAGGCATACACGATGTTACGCAGGTGTACCAGTTTTTTGGTTCTTCAGTGTATAATTAATATTCATACTTTAAACTTTTTTTACACAGATAAACCGAAGACGATACATCAATTATTCTAGCTAGTATACGTAGAACTCCCTTTTCTTGTGGAGTAATGTGTAAAGTTCTATGTAACACAGGCTGAAGCGCTACCAGGCAGGAGTTAATAATGTATGTATATGCTGCATACAGTGGAGGAGTTGTGGAATGCACAAAAAGAGGTTGAGACATTTGATTTTATATTTGACATTTTTTTATTCATCATCGTTGTCTTCATTCATATCATCGATATCAAACACAGCAGTGTCCAAAATTAATGCAAGAAACAACTATATCCCCGACCTGTGTGTAATTCACGATATAATCTTACAAACTGTCAACAGATGTCCGTAAGATCGTGTTCTACACAAAAGAAGGCTTTCCAATGATGATTCCACGGCATCTATCAAACAGAATAATATTTGCTGGGTACTTCCACATCCACACTCGCTGTGTACACAGTCACAGACAATGCAGTAAGGCACGGAGAAGACGCCTACCAGACTCTCTGCAGTGGAGAGCCATAGTTGAAATAAGCAGTTCTCATAATATGCAAAGATCAGCACATTCCTCAAACTGGGGAACTATCAAGAATGGGGTTCCACAAGGGTCGGTCTTGGGACCTTTGTTGTTCTTAATATATATTAATGACTTGCCATTCTATATTCATGAAGAGGCAAAGTTAGTTCTCTTTGCTGATGATACAAGTATAGTAATCACACCTGACAAACAAGAATTAATTGTCAATAATGTCTTTCAGAAAACTACCAAGTGGTTCCTTGCAAACGGACTCTCACTGAATTTTGATAAGACACAGTACATACAGTTCCGTACAGTAAATGGTATGATGCCATTAATAAATCTAGACCTTAATCAGAAGCATATAGCTAAGGTAGAATATTCCAAATTTTTAGGTGTGTCCATTGATGAGAGATTAAATTGGGAGAAACACATTGATGATCTGCTGAAACGTTTGAGTTCAGCTACTTATGCAATAAGGGTCATTGCAAATTTTGGTGATAAACATCTTAGTAAATTAGCTTACTACGCCTATTTTCACTCATTGCTTGCATATGGCATCATATTTTGGGGTAATTCATCACTGAGGAATAAAGTATTTATTGCACAAAAGCGTGTAATCAGAATAATAGCTGGAGTCCACCCAAGATCATCCTGCAGACATTTATTTAAGGATCTAGGGATATTCACAGTAGCTTCTCAGTATAAATACTCTCTTATAAAATTTGTTATTAACAACCAAACCCAATTCAAAAGTAACAGCAGTGTGCATAACTACAATACTAGGAGAAAGGATGATCTTCACTATCCAAGGTTAAATCTAACTTTGGCACAGAAATGGGTGAATTATACTGCCACTAAAGTCTTTGGTCACTTACCAAATAGTATCAAAAGTCTGACAGATAACCAACAAGAATTTAAGAAGAAATTAAATGAATTTCTGAATGACAACTCCTTCTACTCCATAGAGGAATTTTTAGATATAAATTAAGAAAAAAAAGTTGTTATATTAACTTAATTATGTTGTTAAATTAACTTAATTATGTCATGTATTGGAAAATTTGACTCGTTCTACATCATTACAAAATATCGTATTCATGATCCATGGAACTAGTATTAATCTCATCTAATCTAATCTAATAGGAAAAATGGAAGCAGCAGATTGATGTGGCCCGATGACTTAAGGGGACCCGGAACGTCCTATACCTCCAATGTTAAATGTAAGGATCATTTTCTTATGGACTATTAACACCAGAATGATGAAACTTTTACAGTATAATATTACATATATTTAATCCATGTACCATATGGATTTTA
Organism: Schistocerca piceifrons; assembly: GCF_021461385.2. NCBI lineage: Eukaryota > Metazoa > Arthropoda > Insecta > Orthoptera > Acrididae > Schistocerca > Schistocerca piceifrons. The sequence goes on from NC_060138.1 coordinate 691,113,018, forward strand.
ATTTATTGGTGTTTTTTGGGAAGATATTAATTATTTTGTTACTGAAAGTAATTGACACATTTTTTGGCATAGTATCTTTGAAATAAAAAAAAATACAAGGTATATTTAGCACTGTTTACATTCTTTGAAAATTTTTATTTCTAATAGTTAAGCAGAAAATGTTCCTTATATGGCAAAAAAGTGAACTTGTGGAAAACGAGTTTCAAAGTTTCACTAACATTTTAGTGAAGTCCAGCACCATAAGAGGGGTTTTCACTGTCACTAGACATCACCCCATCTAGCCTTCTTTTCACACCTTTCATTCTTTGTCCGGCTTGCCTCTGACACTCCTTTTCTTTCCTTTCAGCATCCCATTTCCTCTCATTGTCTATCGACATCATTGCACTCACCATATACTTTCCGGGCATCACATCCAACTTCTGCAGCACATTGCACTTTGTAATGTTACCTTTGTTGTACGTAGCAATGGCATCATATACCCCAAAGTGAAGAGTATGAATTTCCACAAACACATTTTTTGGGATTCTGGTCCAAATTACATTATTCACACTCTCATTTTGATTTTGTGTACGTCCATGGAGACATTTCTTCAAAAGTTCAGTTGCAGAAAGATCTCTGAAAATTGGTTTTATAGCCTTCATGACAGTTTCTGGTAGACTGTGATGATGCTTGTATACACGTTCATATCCCTGATATTTGTTGTACTTGCACAAGGAATTGGGTCCCTGTGGGCATAGTCCATGTAGTGGTTCCTCGTCAGTCGATAAGGTGTAGTAGTCAAGTGGCATTACAGCGTTTTCCATTGCATCAACACTGTGAATATTTTATCTTATTGCCAGTACATAGTCTCTCTGCAATCTGTTGATTACCTCGTCTGTCAATCTTTTAGCTCCACCCAAAGGTTTTCCATCACTGAGTACTTGGCCTTTCATTGTAGTCTTCAGTTGACGCAGCCTTGTTCCCATACGTTTCTGAACGTGACCTATGCACTCCTGTCTAGCAATGGTAACACCCCCTAATATGAATCATTCTGTTGTTTCTCAAATGTGGCAACAGTTTATAAAATCCAAATCTGTATCACAAAGACAAGAGCAGCGCCGACATGCATGACAAGAGAAACCGATGACCATTACTTGGCTGTAAGGGCACGACGGTACGCCTTAGCACTGCACAGCAACTTGCAACTGACCTTGCAGCATCCGCTGGACTTGTTGTATCGAGTCAAACGGTGTACAGAAGGCTTATTTTCGGAGACAAGAACGTCTGACGCATCTTCAGAGAAGGGCACGTCTAGAGTGGAGTCATCAACATGCCACCTGAACGGTCGAACAGTGGGTCAATTTTCTTTTCGCAGATGAGAACTGATTTGGTCTGTAGAGTGATTGTCGATAGATTTGCAGGTGGGGGGAACGTGAAGTATGATTTCGGGACCCAGACGTTGGGGAATGAGAGCGATATCGAGGAGTACCTCTAATGGAGTGAGCAGGGATTGTATTGACCACTCAGACATCTCTTCGTGAAATTGTACAGGTAAATATGCAAGGCTGTTAGGTATCGTGACAAGATCTTGGGACGTCATGTGCAGCTGTTATGGGCCCAGGCTTCATGCAGATGGACGATAATGCTTGAACTCGTAGAACATGTGATGTTATTTTGGAAACGGAAGATACTGCATGCACAGTATGGTCTGCTCGCTCTCCCAATCTGAATCCCATACATCATGTCTGGGGTGCACTAGGGAGATGGGTTCCATTATGTCCACACCTACTGCCCACTCTCCAAGACTTCCGAGCAGCTCTGCAGGAAGAATAGGTGTTATTGCCTCAACACAAGACTGATGATATCAGGTCACACCCCAGACTGAGTACATTAACCAATTGTCAGAATGTGTGTGCCAGTTTGTTAAGTTGAAAAAAGATGTTTTTCTACCATTCTATATGTTGCAATTGTTTACATTCTGTATTTTTACATTATTTCTACTTCACTGTCATCAGTTTACATAGTTTTGTGGCGAAATAAAAGAACCTTGTAAAATTTTCGTTTATTGCTTTAATTATGGTCACCAGTGTATTTCCATATTCAATGATGCTGACAATACTCGACTCCACGTCGCTAATACCTTCTCAGGTGGTGAGAGGACTGGCTGAAGATGCCGTAGGCGTAATTCCGGAGGTATTTGCTCTATTTTATCTACAAATTCCATGAATTCACGATCGTGCACCAGCAGAAAGTCGGGTATTGGCGGCGGTGATCCTGATGATGGTGATGGCGGTAGCATGTGCCATTCGTTCACATCACTTAAATATTCCGCATAGTGCAGCTTGTGTGAAACTGCATCCGAGAAAGGTCTGCCGGGCAAGGCGGGTCATGGTACTCAGCTGCTGTCACCGCTCACTTAATAAACCACCATAGCGCGCCGCCTTTGGGTCTTGCGATCTACAGTATAATGCGCGAAAAATCCCGCGCCCGGTAGATGTGCAGTCGGCTGGGGAGGCGTGGGGAGAGCGGCAGTGGTGGTGGTGGGGGTCGTTCAGAGCACTGGAGGGGAAGTGCCATTCTAAACAGAAGCCTACACTCACATTCTTGGTAAATATTAAGCAGGGCCCCTCCACGCCCACACTTGGGTGGTGACCATTCAGAAAGACCTGTCACCTCTGCCTTGGTTTGTATCTAATAAGAATTCCGTCGAAAATGCAGGTTTGTTAACCATTTGTAACTTTCAGAGAAGAGTCACGACTGGGGAATTTTGAGTAAAACCTACACATTTATCTTGTTGCATTGTTAAAATTTGCATCTTTTGCCAAAACTCAGCGGAGTTTACACCGTCTCACCTGACGAACATGTCGTACAGACGCAACTGCAATGGAATTCTGATACATTAGTTTATTAAGTTTGTTAAGTGACGAACCGAGGAAAGGGCAGCATATTATGAAAGACAACATCCTCTGTTCAAAATAAACGTGTAATGACTTCACTTATGTCGTTCCGAAACCCATAGCATTTCTCGTTTCACCAGCTACCGGTGGCCCTCAAAAATTACATCACTTCATCGGAAAAGTTTGTAGTTAGTGGAATAACGCGGTAGGTAATGAAGTTTTCGATAATAACCATATAGCAAAATACTCTCTTCTTTGTGTGCTACCATTTTCCAAACTCTCATTTCTATATCTCGTACTATTTATGAAAAATGAGGAAAGTTTTGAATATTTCACTCTGGCTTCATCGCTGGCACGGTGCGATCGCAAATGAGAGAGCTATGTCAGATCAGTTTTCTCCAGATTACTGACAGACACCTCGAACAAAGTCTAAAGAAAAATGCAATATGTTAGCTAAATTTCGTAAGCAGCAGCATATTATGTAATATGTACCAGACGCAAAGTCATAGCGACTCGTATTTCTCATTGCAAACTTCTTAGAATTTCGCATAGTGTCTTACTTCCACGTAAATATTCCAATAACTATGACCGTTAACGAAATGATGGGCACTTTATAATGAACCTGACATATAAAGCTACAAGCAAAGCAAAAATCAATATTTTTTTCCGAATACTATCTCTAATATCTTCTGAGAAGTATTGCAAGACGTGCGCGTCGATTCTGTCTTCGCCGACCGGCCGAAAGGTGTCAAACGCCTGTTACATTCCCCTTCAGAACGAACGAATGAACCCGCCCAGCTCTTTGAACGAAAACTGGTTACTGTGCATCGACCACAGTATCCTGCGCGACCTTTGTACAGCGGATATGAACCCACATACAAGAACATTATACAGCTGCCACTCATATTGTATCTACGCACCACAGCCACAGCCACACCCTACAACATTTCTTACGAATACTAGCTGACCATTAACACATCGCAGATAATGTGAAAAAAAACCAAACGCATGGATGTAAAAACAAACGATATCACCTGCTTGAATCTATTACGTTGTCGAGTATGAGTGATACAAGCCACTCGTTGAAATCCGTGACATGTCATTCACTATTGTTCATTGCTATGATATCATAGCACAACTGCCCTCAGCGACTCATGAAGCCAGAACCTTTAGGTCTGGATCCAGAGTTGGAGGGTTGTTTTAAGTGACGATTGTGTAACTGATCTTCTACGTATGTGAATGAAACAATGGCGGATTCCAACGTGGCAGAGAGAGGTGGAGGTACCCAACAAGCGTCGTCGAGTACACTCCTTCCCTGAAGTCCGCGAAAGATTACAACTAAAACGTGTCGACCCAAGCCGAGAATGGTCCAGTTCCTGGGAGGGTACACTTAAAATGAATGGGTCTAACTAAGAATGAAATATGTAATTACGGAGAAACTGGGACACCAGAACATGTCACACTACTATGCAACACGCTAGCACAAGTGAGACCAACACAGAACGACAATGACATCGCCAGATATTACTGTTTTACAGTATATATAAATGATCTAGTAGAAAGCGTCGGATTTTCTCTAAGGCTGTTTGACCATGGTGCGATTTTCTGTAACAAAGTAGCAACGCCAGAAGATCAACGATTTGCAGAATGACCTCCAGAGAATTGATGAATGGTGCAGGCTCCATCAGTTGACTCTCAACGTAAATAAATGTAACATTATTGATGACAAACCGCTGGAAACAATGTCTACCGTAAAATATCTAGGAGTAACTATTCAGAGCGACCTTAAGTGGAGCGACCACATAAAGCAAATAGTGGGAAAACCATATGCCAAAGTCAGATTCGTAGAAATAATCTTAACGAAACGTAACTCATCCACGAAGTAGGTGGCTTACAAGGCACTTATTCGGCCGATTCTTGAGTATTGTTCATCTATGTGGGATCCCTATCAGATAAGACTGATAGAGAAGATCCATCGAAGACCTGCACATTTCGTCACGGGATCGTTTAGTCAACACAAAAGCACTACGGAAACGCTCAAAAACTCCATTGGCAGACGTTGCAAAAGAGGCGTTGACCATCACGGAGAGATTTGCTATTGAAATTTGGAGAGAGCATTCTCCGGGAAGAGTCGGACAACATATTACTTCCCCCCACATAAGTTTCGGATAATGACCATGAGAAGAAAATTCGCGAAATTAGAGCCCATCCTGATGCTTACCGATAATCATTCTTCCCACGCGCTATTCGCGGGGGAACAGGGTTGGAGGGCTCAGTTAGTGGTGAAAAAAGTATCCTCCGCCACACCTCATTAGGTGGTTTGCGGAGTATGATGTAGATGTAATTCTTTTCTTTCACTGAGCATAGCAATGTCATCAGCGAATCTTATCTTTTATATCGTTTCACCTAGAATTTTAATCCCACTCTTGAACCTTTCTTTTATTTCCATCATTGCTTCTTCGATGTATAGATTGAACAGTGGGAGCGAAATACATCATCCAAGTCTTACACCCCTTTTAACTCAAGCACATCGTTCTTTGTCTTCCAGTATTATTGTTAGCTCTTGGTTCTTGCACATATCATATGTCACCCGTTTTACCCTACAGCGTGTCTCCATTTCTCTCGCTTTTTTTATAAAATCCTATGAACGGTCGTGATTTTTCGTTTTGCTTCCGTTATCTATCACACTCTCTGGTGCCTTTACCTTTCCCAAATCCAAACTGATCTTCATCTAACAGATCTAAATTTTCTTTTCCAGTCTTCTGTATATTATTATTGTCAGCAACTTGGATGCACGAACTGTTACTTGTTTGTACAATAATTTTTGCATTTGTTGGCTCTTCCTAACTTCGTGATTGTGCCGATGATGTTTTTCCGAAAGTCTTATAATATATACATTCTACACACCAACGTGAATAGTTGTTTTATTGCCACTTACTCAAATGATTTTAGAAATTACGAAGGAATGTTATATATCCCTTCTGCTTTATTTGATCTTACGTGGTCCAAAGCTCTTTTAAATTCCACTTTTAATACTGGATCTCCTATCTCTTCCCTGGCGGCTGCTGTTTCATCTTCCATCATGTCATCGGACAAGTCCTTCCTCTTCCTTCAACGAACTCCTTCCACCTACCTGTTCTCACCTATGCATTTAATAGTGTTATTCCCACTGAACTCAAAATTATCGCCATTGCTTTTAATATCACCAAAGATTGTTTCGACTGTTCTGAGTACCGCGTCAGTCCTTCTGGCAATAATTTCTTTTTTGATTTCTTCACATTTTTCATGCAGTCATATCGCTTTAGCTTCCCTGCACTTTCTATTTATTACGTTCCTAGGTGACTTCCATTTTTGTATTCCTGCGTTTCCCTGAACATTTTTGTACTTCCTTCTTTCTTTGATGAACTGAAATATTTCTTCTGAAGCTTTCTTCGCAGTTACCTTCCTTGTACAGACGATTGTCCTTCCAACTTCTGCGAGTGCCCTTTTTAGAGATGTCCATTCCTTTTCCCCTAAACTGCCTACTAGGCTTTTCCTTATCTCAGTATCCACAGACTCTGAGAACTTCAAGTGTACCTCTTCATTTCATAGGATTTCCACATCCCACTTCTTTGCACATTGATTCTTCCTGACTAGTCTCTGAAACTCCAGCCTATTCGTCATCGCTACTGAATTGAGATCTGAATCTATATCTACTGCTGTTTATGCCTTACAACACAGTATCTGATTTCGGAATCGCTGCCTGACAATGATGTAATATAACTGAAATCTTCTCGTATCTCCCAGTCTTTTCCAAGTATGCCTCCTCTTCTTGTGATTCTTGAACAGTGTTCGCTATTGTAGAACTCAATCTTCCTCCTCTCTCATTCCTATTGGTGTGCACATATGCTTCCATGACTCTTTCTTCTATTCCTTCCTCTAGAACCGCATTCCAATCCCCCACGACTAGTAGATTTTTATCCCCCTTTACTTACTCAGTTAGCTTTTCACTATTTTACACTTTTTCTATCCCTTCATCTTCTGCTGGCGACGTTGATATGTATGTATGAACTTTTTGTCAGTGTTGGTTTGCTGTGATTCTGATGAGAACAATCCTATCACTTAACTGTTCACAGTTACTCTATGCCCTACATTCCTATTGATAAGAGTCCTACTCCCGTTATATCAAATTCTGCTTCTGTTAATATTACCATAAATTCCTTACCTTGTTTCCATTTCACTTCACTTACCCCCAGTAATTTTCCCTTTTCAGATTTTCTAGATGCCCTATGACGTTCAAACTTCTGACATTCGCCGCCCCGATTAGTAGATTGTTTCACTTTCACTGGTCGTTGTTTATCCCATCTTTTTCTCATGGTTCTTTCCCCATTTGCAGTCCCCTCCCGGAGATCCGAATGAGAGATTGGTCCGGAATCTTTTGTCAGTGGACAGATCTTCATTAAAATTTTTAAATTACACACCGCATCTCTTGTGGATACATATTGTGTGCATTTAATACTGTGGTTTCCATTGCCTTCTGCATCCTAATGCCATTGATCATAGCTGTTTCTTCCGCTTTTTAGGATCAGTTTCCCACCCCGAGAGCAAGAGAGTGCTCTGAACATCTTTCCCGTCCTGCGACCTCTTTGACAAGTGCTTTGGGAGAACGAGGGCGCGAGGGTGACTTCTTACGTGAGAAGTGTTCGGCTGCCGTTGCTGAAGATTTTTATTCACAATTTAATCACTGGTGAGTTGCGAAGCGGTGACCCAGGACGTTATGAGTACTTGTCAAAGGCTCTACCCCCAGTACAGTGCTGGATATGTATGCGTGAACGTAGCTCTAGCACCCAACGGGAACTTCGATGTAGTTACTGAATTACAGAACGCTTAACGGTTTTTGGTTGCTAGAGTGCAGTACACGTGATATGACCGGACTCTTGTGTGCAGTATGATGAACTACATTAAAATATGGTCTGCGCCATGTTTGGAACGAAGGTATCAACCATCGATATGTGTGGAGAAGCAGTTTACATGATCTATAGCGCATGTTAATAATTATGACAGACAATCAGAGTCAGCCTCTGGCGTTTCTGTATTAGAGATGGTTCCTATGACTACGCGAATTTAGTTTAAATATGAAACTATTAAAAGATTGTATAAATGCATGTATTCATTCAACACTAAATTCTGTCAATGCTGAACCTGTAAGTATAAAAGAATAGAGGCTGAATATTTTGTCTTCAAATCCTTATGCCACCTATAGGATTTGTGAGAAAAAGATCACAGAGACCCCGCTGAGCGCTCCGAAACACACAGCCAGTGGCCGGAAACTGAACGCAGTGGGTTGCTCTGCGCTCTACAATGCCCGCGGCTGCGTACATTTAAGTTCACTGCGAAGCGTGATTTTCTGTTCGCGTACCCACCGACAGTTGTAGAAATGTATGACATTATTGTTTCACCAGAATCAGCGACATATGTGTAGTTAAAATCCATAACTCGTGACCGTAAAATTTGCAGCACGCTATCGCGAAAATGCGTGACTCATTACTTCCACAAGTGTACACGCCACCGCATTATTGTTTTGCCGGGGTCAGTTTCCACGCGTCCGTAGGAACGCGTGACGCCTTTCGATCACACGTCGACAATGCGTGTCAGAATTGTCTACACGTGTGCAGAAAAACGAATCTAAAGCAATTTTTGTCAGAAGTGCTGCGCATATCCATAGAAATACGCTGCACCTGTGCAGTAAAAATCATTTCTGTGGGAAAACGGCATTTGTCAGTATGCTGAAAAGGCGTCCAATGCATTCGGTAAAAAAATATTTTTGTTGAGCAGTTCAGCGGTATTCTCACGTATAGAGAAAGTACAGATGAAGTTTGGGTCTTATAAAAGGATGAAATCTCTATCATGAGACCATTCTGGATATATGTACGAGTAGGAGCTACACCTGAATCCTCGTCAACATCAGCTGTCGAAGACAATGAATATTAATAGTTAATGCTGCTGATGAATAAATGCGACGTAATGATCATGTGACCATCCTGGGTATGTATAGGTCTAAGAGATAGACCTGCACCCTCGAGGTGTTCTTCTTCTTCCTCTTCTTCTTGCCACGCTTGTGCAAAATGATACAGTTCAGCTGAAAACGTGCCGGAACCAAATTGGTTCAAATGGCTCTAAGCACTATGGGACTTAACATCTGAGGTCATCAGTCCCCTAGACTTACAACTACTTAAACCTAACTGATCTAAGAACATCACACACATCCATGCCCGAGACAGTATTCGAAACTGCGACCATAGCAGCCGCGTGGTTCCGGACTGAAGCGCCTAGAACCGCTCGACCACAGAGGCCAGCGTGCCGGAACCAGCGTTGCCTAAATACAGCACAGAAAGGCGAGTTTACATCCTGTAAAGAGTAGCCCGCCGTTCTCTATTAAGTTGTAACCAGACAGACTAAGTGAACCAGAATACTTTCACACCGGTAATGGTGATGAAACAATTTGTTTTCAGTTTCGGTGGAAGTTTGAAGCATTAGCATGAAATTGATAATCCATGTCCAGCACATGCTCTGTGGTTCTCCAAATGTATATTTGAGATTAGTGTAAAGGACATTGATTTTCTGGATGATATCCATCGAACGAGAAATGGGATAATTTCACCAAACGATGTATCTAGTGTTAAATTTGCAGCAAATATTCCTCAAACATCTGGACAGCATATGGCTGAGAATACTGTCTGGGTAAAATTTACTCCTGGAACGAGGTGAGTGTGGTATTCCATCCATGCAGATACATTACTAAATGTGCTATATGTGATCTCGCCAGTTCCTCGTATATTGTGAGTTTGAAGTTTTAGCATCTACAGTGAGAATAATTTTTCGGTACAGTTGTTGCTGTATCAGCAATTTTTTGTTTGTTTTTTGTTTTGGAGCATGTAAGTTCGTAGTTTACAATTTAATATGTATCTGGAAATACAACACTTTTCTCTGATTTTGTTAACTATGGAAGTAATGTGCAATAAATATTTTTGTAACCAAGTTCACACAAGTACCAACTGAAACTCTCCAACCCCCCCCCCCCCTCCTATCAGTTGCTTCTTATCCTTCTTTCTCAGCTTTTCCAATTCCTATGTCTCTATAACGCCACATAGTGTTTCTACATGTTAGTATGCAGTAACATTCTAAATTGATTTATAAATAGTGTACAGAGTATATATATATATATATATATATATATATATATATATATATAGGGTGGTCAAGATAAATGGGACACTATATATATATATATATATATATATATATATATATATTTGGTGTCCCATTTATCTTGACCACCCTAAGTAACTGTTTGACCAGATGTAAATTACAAAATGTTTCAAGCAAATGTTCTATAGCCATCAAGTGGACATCAATCAGCATGATTGCCTTCGTTGTAGCTTTGTTTTTTACAAAGATATGAACAGCGGTATGACTTTTTTAAATGGTACCCTGTATTTTTTATTCAGTAATTCATTTCCTCTCCTAAAGACCTATTCAAAAATGTATCACAGTGTACCGTTCACTGAAACACAACGTTATTAATTACATAACACAACATTGACGTTGACGCTCCCAGTGCTTAGTGCAGGTACTGGGGGTGATGGAACACATCCACGTGCTGACGTTGACAGAGGACAAATGTAAACATTAATTGAAAGCACACCAGTCATTCCGTCAACCATCGTCAGTTGAAGAGTTGTGTGAGTAGAATGTACACGAACGAAGAGAAGGTAGAAATGCTACTCATCTATGGGAAATGTAAGTTAGCAGAACAGTAGTTGCAGTACTGTCATCTTATGTGCAGGTACATTTAGTACAGTAGTTTAGTCCTTTTAAATACTGTTGTGTGGAGCAGGTATACAGTAAAGGCTGTCCTACAAACTGCATCGACATAACGTTTCTTTTATTGTTGCTGTTGAAGGTAGGTGAAATGCTACGCAAGCAGCGGATTGTACAAACAGCGATATCCTGAGAAGAACCCACCTTTCCGACTGATGTTTTCTCGTCTTGTTGCGACGCTCCAGGAAATGGGAAGTTTCAACCCACGACAACGCAATCGCCGGAGCACTTGCACAGACGAAGCTGCCGAAGTTATTGTTCTCGCTTCAGTTGCTATGAATCCACACGTGAACACACGACAACTTAAACACGAGATTGGCATTCCTAAAACCAGTGTACATCGTATTCCTACACGTCATCGGCTCCATCGTTACCATGTACACCTACATCAAGAATTGCATGGGAATGATTTCCAGAATCGTGTACAGTGCTGTCAGTGGGCACAGAAGCAAATCCTCGCCAACCCGAACTTCTTCTCCAATGTTCTATTTACCGATGAATCTTCCTTCTCAAACAAAGGACAGGTAAATACAAGGAACAAGCATTATTGGTCCAGCGACAACCCACTATGGCTTAGACAGGTGGAACATCAGCGTCAATGGAGAGTTAACGTCTGGTGTAGGTTGCTTGGGACTACAGTTCGTGGCCCTTATTTCATCAATGGTAGTCTAAACGGCACAGCGTATGCCAACTTCCGCAGACGAATTCTTCCTAATCTTCTGGATGAAGTGCCGCTAAGAACCAGAATGCTTATGTGATATCAACACGATGGATGTCCAGCACATAATGCCTTGTGTACACGTCGTGTTCTGAACTGAAGGTATCCTGCCAGATGGATTGGACGAGGATGACAGTTACCTGGCTTGCTAGGTCTCCTGATTTAAATCCTCTGGAATTTTTTCTTTGGCGATGCATCAAAGACGTTGTCTATCGCGATATTCCAACAATTCCAGAGGACATGCAGGAACGTATCGTGCTTGCTTGTAATTCTCTTCAGCAAGCAACACTGGAAGCAATATATAATTCCTTCATTCAACGAGTGTACCAGTGCATCCGTGTCCAGGGTCACCACTTTGAGCACCTTTGAATGTTCTACTCCTGGGCAATGGTACACGAGAGTCAAAGTCAATTTTGTGTTATGTTTTGACTTGGTTTTTATTTGTTTTCTGACAACGCCAGAAAGCGGACGAATTTGTGATCCCGGGCTCAAAGTTAATGTTTTGTTATGTAATTAATAACGTTGTGTTTCACTGACTGGTACACTGTGATACATTCTGGAATAGGTCTTTAGGAGAGGAAATGAATCACCGAATAAAAAATACAGGTTACCATTTAAAAATGTCATACCGCTGTTCATAACTTTGAAAAAACCAAAGCTACAACGAAGTCAATCTTGCTGATTGATGTACCTCCAACGGCTAAATAACATTTGCTTGAAACATTTTGTAATATGCATCTGGACAAACAGTTATTTAGGTGGTCAAGATAAATGGGACACCGTAGGTTGTTATCAACTAATGTACAGATTGTACAGATGATGTAAAAATTGCCTTACACGTTTTCGTTTTGTATTTTCAGTCATTTTAATGATATAGCTAGGTCTCCTGACTTAAGTCCTCTGGACTTTTTCTTTGACGATGCATTAAAGACGTTGTCTATCGCGATATTCCAACAACTCCAGAGGACATGCAGGAACGTATAGTGCCTGCTTGTAATTCTCTTCAGCAGGCAACACTGGAAGCAGTAAATAATTCTTTCATTCAACGAGTGTACCAGTGCATCCGTGTCCAGGGTCACCACTTTGAGCACCTTTGAATGTTCTACTCCTGGGCAATGGTACACGAGAGTCAAAGTCAATTTTGTGTTATGTTTTGACTTGGTTTCCATTTGTTTTCTGACAACACCGGTAAGTGGACGACTTTGTGATGCCGGGCTCAAAGTCATTGTTGTGTTAAGTAATTAATAACGCTGTGTTTCAGTGAATCGTATACTGTGATACATTCTGTAATAGGGATTTAGGAGAAGAAATGAATCGCCGAATAAAAAATACAGCGTGATATTTAAAAAAGTCATACCGCTGTTCATATCTTGATGTACAGATAATGCAAAATGCACCTTACGCATTTTCGTTTTGTATTTTCAGACATTTTAATGATGTAGCTGTCTCTCTATTCAAAGCGACACACATGTATGTCCAACGTTTTTTTGTCATTCTATGCAGACATCGAGTGCATGCTGTCAATTATGAACTATTAAAGTGACGTCACTGTAAGGCGGCCATAGGTTTTGTATATCTCTTTGTGGATGTCCTATTCTTAGAGGTACCCTATTGCTCGAACTTAATTATGCATTATACACACAGAATGACTTGGTAGAGAGTGTTGTCAGTAGTACCGGAACTGATGCAGTAGAATTCAGAGGTAGGGTTGGTGGCTTGATATAGATTCGTCTCATGATTCAGCTATGAAGCAGTTGATTCACAACGCTACTGCAACTCCACCTTTCTGCTACATCAGTGACGTCATGACTCCGATCCCTCTGCTTGGCTGGATTTCGTGGTAATTATCCCAGTACCTTGGATAAAGTACTTGATATTTGTCATTCTATGCAGACATCGAGTGCATGCTGTCAATTATGAACTATTAGAGTGACGTCACTTAAATAGATACATCTTAAAGAATTGTGCTAGTATTGTGGTTGCCTGCTTTGGACTGATTTTACCCAATATGATGTGCTTGCACAACAATGTGCCTCATTCCTAAAAGTAGTTAAATTTATTCAGTTTATATATATTCTAAGCCATTGTTTTGACTGTGTATTTGTCGTCCTTCACAGTACACAGCAACATGATGACAATGGTCTAACAACACTGTACTCGACAATGGAATGGAAGCCGAAATCTAGATTATACAGAAGTAAAATACAGTAATATACAGTCAAATGGTGGTGCATTCTTTGAAAAAAATATCCTAATTCGGTTCCCAAAAAATGAACAAGAGAGCGATACAAAAATTGGATGTGAGACGATAGTGAGGATCAAACCTGAGCCAAAGTTTGATCAGTCTTTGTGCTATGATCTACGCTCTGAGAATAACTGACATTGATTGTAGCTGGTGGGCCGCTTGAGTTTGCACATGCAATGGCCTGACTGGCTATCTTCAATGCTAATTAAGATCGAAACAGCACAAACTATCGAATTTTTCTCTTAACAGCTATTTATGAGCCTAACCTACCCTGCAACATCCTCCCAAGGATTCAAGACTGTTTCTGATCGTCCTATATACATATACAGGACGATTTTTCCTCCGTGTAAAAACTACGGGGATTGATCGATGACAGAATACAGAACAAAAAAGGTCTAATAAAGTAAGTCCAGAAATACATGGTTTCCATTCTAGAGACCATTTATTCAATCATATATTGTTACAGAAACTGTGGTCTAATATGCGCTGTATCATGCAGCCACAGTTACAGGATATATGGAAAATGGTTTCCATGTACTTCAACGCACGTGTGTATAAGCTGTGGCATGACCTGTCTGACACGTTCACATCAACCAGACTGCATCAGAACAGTATCAAAAGCAGCATGAATAGACTACTCCAGTGTCTCTATATCTGGGATGGGATCTGCATACATGATACTTTTGAGATTTCCTCATAAACATAAATTGCAGATCAGGTGAACCAGAAGGCCATACAACTGGACGCCCTCGTCCAGTCCATCGACCAGGGAAAACATGATTGAGACACGTCTGGACATTAACGGTGAAGTGAACACCATCATGTAGTAGCCACATAACCCCTCGAATCATCAATGGCACTTCTTCCAGCAGGGGAGGCAAAGTCACCCACAAGAAATGCCAATAGTTCCAGCCTGTTGGGTGACATGGAAGTAAGATTGGTCCCAAACTACGGTTGCCAGTTCTTCTGGTTCACACATTCTGGCTGCACCAATTTACTGTCACCATACCGTGGGAGTGGTAATTGGGTAGGCTGAGCGCACTAAGGCATTGTTTAATGATCAAACCCACCCCACCCACAAAAATAAATATAAAAATTAAATCAATAAAAATTTACTCATATAATGAGCTCAATATCGTGAAAATCGTTATTGTTACTTTTAGTTCTCTTCATTCCTTTATATTTTAACTGAATATTACCATCTTCAAAAAATTGGGAGTCTCATGTAGTTATTATTTTATTGAACCTATCAAGCGAAGGTCAAACGAGTTTGTAACCAATAATCCAACACACAACATACTCCAACCAAAACACCGCCTGATAATTGGTTGCAAAATCGTTTGATTTTAGTTTGACCTACATTTGGTGAATTGAAGTTTGTTAACGTTTTTAGCTATCGATTTTTCCGATCACTGCAGATCACCCAAAAATTTTTATTAAAAGTGGAATTTTTGTATGGTGGACAGAAACCAGGGTCCTTTCATTTTTATTAAAAAGTTGAATTTTTGTGGGAGCGACGAATAGTGGTGTCTTTTATAGTCGTTTCGAGTTTATTTTTAGGCTCAGTTTTTCTGACCACTGCAGTGCATCCCTTCGAATGCTCTGTTCCATAACTAAAGTTGGTGTTCTGCTGGGTTTAAAAATTTATAGAATTACAAATTAGCAACAAAAAAATTAAATTGGAAATTCGTCTTTATAAAATTTTACCTTAACAATTCCTTAACAAAAATCGATGTGTTCCTTGTCTCTGATGTCTTAATTAAAATTCAGTGCCTCACCATGTGGGATACTGAATATAAAAAGTTTAAACATAGATTTGAACAACAAAATTAAATCCTTCTTCGGTAAATCCAACAGCCATTGTGGTCTATTACATCTTCTTCATGTGGAAATGGTTCTTTACAATATTTGTCATTGTCTATTTCGCTTTCTTCACTTGAATCCAACTCATCATCTTCCAAATAACATTTATTAATTGCCTTAAAAATCTTCTTTATATATTTCTCTCTACTGCGTTTATTTAAACCTTTTATTTCTACAAATGGATCTTTGTCATACACCATAATTGGACAACCGTTTTAAGTAAAATTAAATGTAAATACCCTATTTGGTATTCTTTATCTAACAAACTATTTAATTTTTATTCATATCAAGGTAATACATTTTACTCTTGAAAAACAGATTAGCATTTCTGTCTTCTTCCATTTATTATTACAGATTTTTAGTAAGTTATCAATAAATTTAATTAGATTATTTGGAGAAACTAATTATTCTCTAAGTGATTTGTGTAATATATTTTGGGCTGGAGTAATATTTTTTTTATTTTCTGACCTGTTTAATTTTCTACAATCTCTACAAACTGAAAGTATCTTTCCATGATTTTTTGCAAAACAATCTAAATTCTTTATAATATTACATGAAATATATATTTCTGGTCTTTCACTGTTATTGCTGTTGTCCATACTATTCTGTGGGTTATTATCTTGCTTGTTGTTTATATCCTTCTGCATGTTTTCCATACTATTCTGGGTTTTAGTCACTTTAATAGAATATCTACTCATATGATCATTACTTAAATATTTTTTTCAAATTGATGTAGGTTTAGCTAATTTCTTCCTATATTCATTTACCCTTTTTACTGTGTCAAATTTAGTGCACCTTTTTCATATCTACCCCACAGTATCAGTACTCTTCAATATGTTATTGTTGTATTTGTTTTTGTTTGAATAATATCTACTAAGCCAATCCTTATTTATACACTTTTTTACAAATCAGTTTAGGTTTATCTAACAGTATCCCATATTCAATAATGTCTTTCAATACACAACATTTAGTATATTTCTTCACTGTCTGCTGTATGTTGTCTATTTAATACATGGGTAGCTGAGAGCATGGCGATGTTATGTGTTTTAGTATTATTACTTTTATTCTAAACAAATGGATATTTTACTGAAGAAGCTTAATAATGGAAGCAATTCTACTTTGCTTAAAAAAATAGTGACCTAGAAGCAAATGAAGTGTATCACATTAGAGACTGCGAATATTTAAAAACTAGTTATGGGTAGAAAATTTGTATGTAGCTTAATAATAAACTTAAAATTATTTTGCCAGATAGGTTTATTTCAATTTTTTGAAGATGGTAATATTAAGCTAAGATATAAATTAATGAAGAGACTAAAAATAATAACGAATTTCATGATCTGGAGTTCGTTACATGAGTAAATTTTTATTGATTTAATTGTTATATTTATTTTGTGGGTGGGTGGGTCTGATCATTAAATAATCTCTTAATACCCTCAACCTACCCACTTACTACTTACAGGGATTCGGTATAATATCCCACATATGACTGTTATGGAAGATGAAGATACCACTCCATGTAAAGGTCCTCTCATCTGTGATTAGGATGGATGACACAAATGCTGGAATCATGGTTGCCTGGTGAAGAAACTAGTGACAAAACTGCTCCCAGTGTGGAAAATCTGTCACCAGAAAGCCCTGCACACACTGTAAATGATAAATGTAATAATAATTGTCGTGGAGAATGTTGTACACGGTCGTCTGGCTTACCCTGTACTAGTGGGCCAACTACCTCATACTGAGACGGCAGCCTCCTTCCACAGTGTTAATAACACTTTCCTCCGAGTGTCCAAACATTTCCTGCTTCCTGAAACGAGCTTGTCTCAGACAAATGGCGAAATACTGTTGCACACAGTGCTGTGGTTGTTGCCAGCGGGGATAGGTCTCCTCATACAACGTTGCTGCCCACTGCCCATTACCATTTGCCTTTCCGTAAGTAGACATCATGGTGACAAGCTCTTGATTAGAATAGGGAACCATTGTGTACAACGCTGTATCAGATCCGCTACAAGGTGAGTCAGCAAGTGAAGTGAATTGCTCACATTACCAGTTACTACAGCAGGAGAAGGGGCTAGGGCGTGACGTATTAGGAACAGCATCACCCTCTAGGAGGAAACTATGCATACTGTAACTGTGGCTGCGAGGTACAGCACATATTAGACCACAGTCTCTGTAATAATTGTATAAATGATCTCTAAAATGGAAACCATGCATTTCTGGACGTATGTTAAGTACACCTTTTTTGTTCCGTATCATCATGCGTGTCTAAATGCCAAAGAAAAACAGTATCTACTATATTCTCGCTTTACTCGGTTCCAATCGTCCAAGTGTGGTGGTGTAAATTTTATTGCAGACTCCAACAAAGATAAATAGAAGTAGAGGCAGGGTTCCTGTCACCACCTCAATAGTAGCAGTGTTGAAACCACTTATAGTGTATGATTGAAGAAGATGCTTTTATAAACTGGATGTATGTGTCTTGCTACTCGTGTGACAAGGGCCTCCCGTCAAGTAGACTGTTTGCCGGGTGCAAGTCTTTCAATTTTACGCCACTTCGGCAACTTGCGCGTCGATGGGGATGAAATGATGATGATTAGGACAACACAACTCCCAGTTCCTGAGCGGAGAAAATCTCCTTCCCAGCCGGGAATCTAATCCGGGCCCTTAGGATTGACATTCTGTCGCACCGACCACTCAGCTACGGGGGGCGGACTGTCTTGCTACTAATAACTCAGAATTTAATTTGTTAAGCCAGAGTTCAATTGGATAGCACACAGGTTTCTTACTTCGCTGCCCATATGTCATATCTCATCTCGTTTCCTAATCTAATTACCTCAGCATCACCTAATTCAATTTGACTACATTACCTTCGTTTTGCTTTAGTGATGTTCGTCTTTTATCCTCTTTTCAAGACAGTGTCCACTTCGTTCAAATACTCTTCCAAGTCCCTTGCTGTCTCTGACAGGATTACAATGTCATCGGCAAAGCTCAAAGTTTTTATTTCTTCTCCCTCACTTTAATTACTGCTCCAAATTTTCCTTTAGTGTTCTTCACTGCTTGCGCAATGTACAGATAGAGTAACATCGAGGATAGGCTATGACAATGTCTCACTTTTCAACCATTGCTTCACTTTCATGCCCCTCAACTCATACAACCACCATCTGGTTTCAGTACAAGTTGCAAATAGCCTTTATCTCCCTGTATTTTAACCCAGTTACCTTCAGAATTCAGACTATTCAAACAAATATTGCCAAAAGCTTTCTCTAAGTCTACAAACGCTATAAACGTAGGTTTGCCTTTCCTTAACCGATCTTGTTCCTACATTTCTCCAGAATCCAAAGTGATCTTCCAAGAGGTCGGCATCAACCAGTTTTTCCATTCTTCTGTCAGGTATTCGTGTTAATATTTGCAACCAATATATTAAACTGATAATGTTCACTGATGTCAGCACCTGCTTTCTTTGGAACTGGAATAACAACATTCCCTTGAAATCTAGGTTATTTCACCTGTCTCATACATCTTGCACACCAGATGGAAGAATTTGCTCATGGCTGGTTCTCCCAAAGCTATCAATAGTTCAGACAGAATGTCGTCCACTCCAGGGGTCTTGTTTCGACTTAAGTCTTTTAGTTCTCTATCAAATCCTTTTCGCAGTGTCATGACTCCCATCTCTTCTTCGTCTACGTCCTCTTCTGTTCCTATAAAACTGCCTGCAAGTTCATCTCCTTCATATAGTCCCTCTATATATTCCTTCTACCTTTCAGCTTTCCTTTCCTTGTTTCGGACTAGTCTATCATCTAAGCTCTTGATATTCATACAAATGCATCTCCTTTCTCAAAAAGCCTCTTTAATTTTCCTATAGGCAGTATCTATCTTTCTTCTAGTGATATAAGCCACTAAATCCTTACATTTGTCCTCTAGCCATTCCTGCTTAACCAGTTTGCACTTCCTGTCAATCTCATTTTTTAGACGTTTGCAATTCCTTGCCACTGTTTTAGTCACTGTATTTTCGTATTTTCTTCTTTCATCAGTTGAGTTCAGTGTCTGCTGTTTTATTCAAGGATTTCTATTTGACCTTGTCTTTTTACCTAATCGATACTCTGATGCCTTCACTATTTCATCTCTCAAAGCTACCCATTCGTCTTCTGTTGTATTACTTTCTCCTGTTCTTCTCAATCGTCGCCTAAGGATCATTCTGTAACCCTCAACAGCCTCTGGTTTTTTGAATTTATCCAGGTCCGACCTCCATAATTTCCTATCTTTCTGCAATTTCTTCGGTTTTAATCTACTATTTATAACAAGTAAATTGTGATCAGAGCCCGCATCTGTCTCTGATATGTCTTACAATATCTGCTTCCTAAATCAGTGTCTTACCATTACATAATCAATCCTTCCAGTATCTCCAGGTCTCTTCCATATGTACAGCCTTCTTTCATGATTCGTACACCAGGGCCGCGAGGGATTAGCCGAGCTGTCATGGACTGTGCGGCTGGTCCCAGCGGAAGTTCGAGTCCTCCCTCGGGCATGGCTGTGTGTTGTCCTTAGGATGATTTAGGTTAAGTAGTGTGTAAGCTTAGGGACTGATGACCTTAGCAGTTAAGTCCCATAAGATTTCACACACATTTGAACATTTTCTTAAACCAGGTGTTAGTAATAATTAAATTTTGGTCTGTCTTCTACCAGGCAACTTCCGCTTTCATTCCTTTCCCCCATGAAATATTCACTTACACTTTTTTCTTCTCTTCTTTTTCCTGCTATCGAATTCCAGTCAGCCATCACTATTAAATTTTCGTCTCCTTAACTATCTGAATAATTTCTTTTATCTCATCCTACATTATTAATTTTCCACAATAGGTCAGTATATCTGCAAAATACACAAGCAGTACTTCTCTGCGTCATGCGTAAGCAATATGGTGTTAGCTGCTGTCCTGGTGTTATGTTGGGTACTGTGACGTGAGCACGCAAATTGGTGACCTTTGCTAATAATAACCATTTTTACAGGAAAAACAGAACTGACAATTACTTATCAATAGTCTTCTCCTTCCCAGCTGATCGCTGCTACGGGCGGCGCTTCATACTAGACAAAGTGCAGACAGCAAATGATAGTCCACACCCAACCGAATTGAAAATTAATCGAAGGGTGGGGAGTTGGAGTTCCCACGCCGTAGGCAGATAGCGCGATGACGTCGAGGAGCGGAGACGTGGGGGTGGTGGGATGGGGTAGGGGTGGCCTTCATGAAATGATGACACGATGATGTGAGAATTCCGGGAGCGATGACGTAAGGTGCTTGGATATACGATGTCAGAATGCCAGGAGTGATGATGCCATGGTCTTATTACATGTGTCTGGGTGTGATGACGTCAGAATTCTGGGAATGCTGATGTCACCAGTTTCCTGAATTTGGGCCAGAACACTCACCATAACATCCAAATCCATCAGAAATAAACATGAAGTATATCTATCTGAAAAAGCATATAAAAATTCTTTTGACGCTCTCGTAAGAGATAGTTTGCGTTCCTTCCATACTATCAATGTAAGCTTAAACCAAACGAATATTACACCAATGAAATTAATACGAGACGGAACAGTTCCTCCACTGCACACAAAACAGGTCATGACACTGTTGCAAAGCAACGAAACCCGCATGGCAGATATAAAAGAACGCCAAATTTACAAGATATGCGACGATTTACAGATGCTCAAAACTTATCACAGACTACAGTGGGAGATACGAAACTCTGTCTGGAAATTTGGCAGAAAATACAAAGAGATTTTGGTCGTATGAGCAGTGTACCAGTGGCAAGATACGGTAAATACCTTCAATAGCAATCATAATTTTATCGACAATAGCACCATAGATGCATAATTACTAAACACGTTTTTTTCCGAAATTCTTTTATCACAGAGAATTCAGTAAACTGAACAAGTGATTTCCTGCCAGGAAGGTCACAGTTCGTTGTTATCGACAAGCAGTCATCTAGTGAAACCGAAGCGACATATTTGGTTCCCCAAGGAAGTGCTACAGGTCGCCTGCTGTCCTTAATCGGTATAAACGATTTAGGAGACGATACAAGCTGCCCTCTTAGATTGTTTGCCGATGATGCTGTCGTTTACTGTCTAATAACTTCAAGAGAATATCAAAACGAATTGCAAAATTATTTAGACAAGATACCTGCATGGTGCGAAAAGTGACATCTGAATCCATACAATAAAAAGAATGAAGACCTTCACATGAGTATGTACTACAACGCTTCGATTACACGATAAATCATACAAATTTAAAAAATGCCGATTCAATTAAATACCTAGCGATTACAATTAGGAACAACTTAAATTGCAACCATAACATAGAAAACATGGGGCATGCCAACCAGAGAATATGTTTTATTATCAGACCACTTACAGAATGCAATAAATATACCAAAGAGACTGCCCACACCACTATGTCCTTCCTCTCCTGGAGTACTGCGTGCGGCATCCTAACCATACCAGATAGCATTGACGGCAGACTTCGAAAAATTTCAAGCAAGAGCAGCTCGTTTCTTATCATCATAAAAAAGGGCAGAAACTGTCACGAATATTATAAGCGAGATGGAGTGGCGATCACTAACATAAAGGCGTTTTTCATTGCGGCCATGCTCTTGAAAAAATTTCAGTCACTAGTTTCCTACCCCAAATGTCCAGCATATTTTTACTTTCTCCTACGTATGAAGTAATGACCATCATAATAAAATAAGAGAAAGCAGAGCTTGCGTGAAGAGACTTAGGTGTTCATTTTCACCCAATGCTATTCCAGAGTGGAAGGTCGACAAATATTCTGAAAGTGGTTCTATGTATTCTCTGTCAAATGTTTATGTGTGAATTGCAGAGTAGTCACGTCGTTGTAGATAAAGCGATTCCAGAACGAAGGCTACATAATATTGGATAACGTGAGCTCTATATTCCTATGTTCTGAGGCAAGTTTTATTCCTTTTGTGTCCAAGTTTGCTACCCTATGATAATCTATCAGGCTACAGAATTTTTGTTCATACTGAATTAATTCGTGAATTGTTCAACATGATGTTCTATAAATAATAATCATTGCATTTGTCTATCAAATAGAGAATTTTGTTGCTGAGCAGGATGCGTGTTAGCATTATGAAACGTTTCCGCTATTCGCATCGGTTCGTTTCATAAGTACGCAACACGGTACTCCGTTATTTTCCGAAGAAGTGTTTGTCTATAAGACGAACTTCTTTACGCTAAAAGTCTATTATCTTTACAGATCTCCTTTGCCAATATTAACTAATTTGTTTCCTTCTCAAACACGTGAACAAAATTTGCGATGCACTTCGAAAGTTTAACCGTTGTCACTGTGTATTTTGAGACAGATTGCGTTATCGCTTGAGCTCCCCTGAAAATTGACTGAAATTCAGCTGAAAAGGTGTTTTAAAATTAAAGTTAAACGATTCGAGTTGAAGTTTCAAGACGATGGTTAGTTTTCAAATGGACAGTAGGTACTAGCAACCCCACTTAAAAATAGTATCTCACTTTGTCGCAAGTAATAGAACTAGTTGTTGAAGACTGTTTTAGCGAGAATTAGGCCTCCAGAACCTCCGGATTATTATCTGATTATTATGGTATTATTCGTATTTGTATTGCAGAAATTATTATGCCCGCCACCATCTTCAACTCCTCCGAAAAAATTGGAGCAGTATCTTTGCTATTCCTAGTAATGACCACTGATCAGGATTTACATGCATCGAAAGCGGGAAGAAATGAGACTATTTTGGTATTCTTATATTTTTATCCACACCCTACGGGTTTCTAATAAATAGCGAAGCTGCGTGTTGTGCCAAGGCAAATGAGATCGACGGTCATGTCAGATACCGCACTTATCCTAATTTTGACCACTGCTAACACTCATTGCTTAGTTCTGCGACGCTACGCATTAGCTTTTGCAGTTTCTGCTGGCCCCAATTCTTCTGTGACCCAAATGCGGCTTACGGGCAGCAAGGAAGTGCAGCAGCGCATCGAAAAACAATTTGCCGTGGAGCTTAACAGCGCAGCTCTCAGCTCGCTAATTCTGCCAGCGAAATCTAGTTATCAAACAAATTGGAAAAAGCGGTTTGATTAATTTGTCTTTCTAACTTGTATAAATGTTTCAGCGGAAGAAGTTTAGTCTGGCGTCAACTAAGGAGAACAGATGAAGTAGTATTATCTGTGATTCAAAGGGCGAATATTAATGGCGTAAGTAGAAGTTCTTGCAGTTTGAGAGATCAGAGAATTATTTCTCTCGTGATATAGAACATTTCTAAATATCTCACTTATTACTAATTTCTCGTCTCATGGTGAATTGCTGAAGACACTAATTTTACTCGCTCCAGAAGGGACGCGCGGTTTCTGTTTTAAGAAGTTACAGAAAGGGAGATAACACAATATGGACTAGACTTCAACAATTGTTGAATATTATAAGATAGGCAACTGGAATATTCGAACATTAATAATATTTTTATATTTAACGACCTAAAAAAGACCAGTGAGAAAAACTTTACTGTATTTGTGTTTTGGGAGTATATGAAAGTATATTGAAAGGCTACTATAACTTTTATTCTGAGGAATTCAGAGTAATACACGATGGAGGATGGGAGGTAATAAAGAAAGAATGGCAGTGGTAATAGATTATAAATTAGTCATTAAAGTAATGAACACTTATACCACGTTAGTGATTGGTTTTTTGTGTAAAAATTAGATAGTAAACGAACAGACTCAGTTACTATGGAACCATGTCTACCAAATTCAAGCCACGTTGAAGAAGAGTATTGGAACTGCTTATAAAAAGACCTCTAGGTGTGCTATATAAAGACGCCGATGCCTCTCTCCACTCCAAGAAGTTAACGATACTTTTATTTCATTTACTGCTAGTTTGAGGAAGAGGATAATGAGAGGTTCAATTAAGAACACTGATAGTTTGTGGAACACAAACTCTACGGTTTCGTATTGAAATCATTGCTCACTTGTAACGCTTTGAAATACATTCAGTTTTAGTAATATTCCACATGCCACCGTACAACATTAATCGTTTCACAATGAAACCTTAAAGAGAACTGAACATGTAACGAATAATTGTAGAAAAAGTAAATTAGCCAATATGTCCGAGCAATATAGACGAGCACATCGTCTGAACCCCACTGTCCGTCTAGCGGTGACTCGGCCACCATGGTAAGTGTGCTCGTGCCAAGTTGCAACAATAACTACTACTGAATGCATTTTCCGCAGGCAACGATTACTCTAAATTCTCTCTGTGACGAAGCAGATAGATAAGTTTACGCCCAAATGTCGTAGAGAATGACAAATATATCGATGTGAGATGATGTAGGTCCCTCGTATACTGTTCGAACATATCTCGAGGTAAAGACGATGTAATAATTATGGATAACTTCGACATTCTGGCTGGTCCCCACAAAAAAATAAAACCATAGGGATATTTGAGTTAGAAAGGGATGAAGAGCCTAAAATACTACTTGAGTTATGCGATCAAGGTGAAACTCTGATTACAGTGTTCAGAATTGGTGATACAAGATTATATATGTGGACAGCAGCTGATACCCTCAGAAGTTTAGACGTGAACTACATATTTATCAGGCAACATTACACAAACCAAGGCCACTCAAGCAAAAGTTAAACATAAATAGCAGTGTCGATTGGTCCCAATCCTGAATACTGTCTGTAGCTACGTTATCGTAAAAGGACAAGAAAACGGGATGTAGATACTCCAAAATACAAAGAAATCAAACATTTCTTCAAGAAGAAGACAAATGAAATTGCAGTAAAACAATCAAATTACTAGTAATTCCAATAAAACAATCAAATTACTAGTAATTCAAGGACGTTAAGAAACATGGAATTACGATATCAAAGTCGATATCGGAAATGGCAATCAATAAAAAATAAAAGTATGATATAATAATCCTCAAATTAAAATAATTGCAGCAAAAAATTGACAATTTTCAAAAGCATAAATAAAAACATAATGACAGATACTCGATAAGAATAGATAGAAAATCTTCTTAATAACAGAGAAATAACATATCATAGGGAAGAAATTATGGAAATCTAAGCGATAAATAGTTAAATAGTGGTGAAGCGGGTTGCACTATCACTAATCATAAATTTCAAGAATCACTTCAGAGTCTATGGGATAGGAAAACAGTAGACATCGACGACGTATCAGCGTAACTCCTAAATACCGGTTGGTGAAAAACGTGGAGGTTTCCTTATTTAGCGTTATTATAGTTTTCGGCTAAAACAAGAAAATTTCCAATGATTTCCGTAAAATTAAAACAATTGTCCAGCCTAAAAAAAGACAATGTAATGTACTATTACACGACAATGTTTCTACTATTCCAGCATGAAGAGAATAATAAAAAGTGGTACATGATACAAGTATTAGATAAAAGAGGGTCAGTTCGGTTTTAGATTAGAATGGAAATTAAAGAACCAGTCTCAGCTTTTCAGACGATATTGGGGACAACATTGGAAGCAAACAACCGGATTATTACAGTTCATGATGTTCTGCAAAAGGCCTTATAGTTGGTGAACTGGAAATCGGTATGTCGTTCTAAGCAAAGAGTGGAACTGGCTACATACATAGGTCATTGATGTGGAAATTATATAAAATCGGTGCACTCTTATAAATCTTAATGTAAGTGAAAGAATAGCAAAAGCCAAGAAAGGAGTTTACGAGGACGGCTCGTCGTTGATCACAATCATCTACATCCTCTATATCAGGCATTAGGCCATGTGACTTGTTTCACACTTTATATTTATTTCACTGTTCGTCATTTCATCCAGTATTTAGCCTTCCCACTTTGCGGAAGCCCCACTGATAGATACTGAAACACTGATCTTTCTGAATGTATGTAATGCATCACTTCTGTTTGAGAGCTCTACTTCTGATGATATTCGAAGTGTTTATGACTTATGGTGCAGATATTGAGCGAATGGCGTATGTCGTCGTTACGTAATTGTCGTTCCTTGTTACATCAATAACGGTCTGAAGAAATGCAGCTTTTCCGAGATCTTTATTCTATTCCTTGCGTTGCTGGAAGGATTCCCATGTTTTAGCACCAAATACAGCTCCGGCATGTAGTCCGTCATAGTCTCGTCGAATATCAGCATTATTTCTATAACATATCGGTTATACGTTTTGATTTTGCGTTTTGAACGAATGTAATTACACGAGTAAGAAAGACAAATTCAGCAAACTGTTTAATAGGCTTGTTATTAATAACCAACTTGAAACGCGCTTGTGATGGACCACAAAAAATAACAAACTCTGTTTTACTCGTCGAGATTTTTAACTTGTACCTTTTCATTGTGTTCTGCAACTGACATAGAGCTCTTTGCAACGCATCGTCAGACCTTGAAATTAATACCTGATCATTTACAGACACGAGCCTCTAATAAAATTATTACTGTTTGTGGATTACCGACACCCAAGTGTAAAGTTTTGACTTTCTTTCCATGATGGCAACGTCAGCGTAAAATGTTAATAAAAGTAGTGAAATAGAGCACCCTTGGTGTACATCCTCTTGACTCTTCTGGACACATGTTTGATTCCTGTCAGGGAAATTCCTTAACATCAACTAATGCATCTGGGGTTTGGTATTCTCGTTATCTGTGTCATCAGGATTATATTTCAGTGTAGGATTATAAAAACTACACTCGCTTGCAAGAAGCAAAATATTCACTGTGACAAGTTGGTGGGGAATGGTAGTTATTATAGTATAAAAAAAGTGTTTCTTAATCGTTTCGGTAAGTTTAACCCTTTTTAATATTCACTTTTATCGTGGTGCCCCTGAGTTGCTCCTATGTTATGTTTTAACACGACATTTTGTAAATGGATTATCCGTAACAAAAATGACAGTTATAACAGCAATCCTATAGTACTTACGTAGGGCACTCCTCTGGAGATACCCTTGTCTCTGATGAACAGTCGCCGTCCTCAAAAAAGTATAAGGGCAGTCAGATGAAAACGAGAGTGATTGGAAAAAAGTGAACTCTTCTATTATTTCAAAATTAACCGTCGTAACTGTTAATACATTTATCATATAGTCAGGCCCACGGACAATGCCTTAACGGAAAAATATTTGCGGTTATCTAAGGATCCATGATGTACCCAGTCGTTCTCTTCCTGAAGCAAATCGACGGCAACGAATGTCTGTTTTCAGGGCACCAAAAATATGGAAATCGCATGGGGAGAGATTGGGACTGTATGGAGGATGTGTAAGGGTTTCCTACAGAAACTTTTGCAGTGTAGTAGAGAAAACTTTGGCAAACAGCTCCATAAGCAACTGTTTTGCCATAAATAATGATGCCTGGGATGCGATTTGTGTAGAAAATGAAAGTTAATAAGGGCAATAATTATTCTCTGTGACACAGAGAAGCACAGCATTCTCGCTTCAGATCTTATTTTCTCTCCTGTGGTTTTTGTGATTTCTGTATGTTGTTTACTGTTTGTCAGGTCTGACAGGATCCTGTCTCCTGTATTCCCTCTTATGCCATATACTTTTATATTTCTATTAAAGTTTTGTGGTCCACACAGTCAAATGCCTTTGCTAGCTCCATAAATACTCATAAATTTACTTTTAGCGTCGAAGTTGGTTACGACATTCTTGATGAGACACGTGGCAGCATCTATGGTGCATTTGTCTTTCTGGAAGTCAAACTGCTTCTTCTTGATTAATTCATGTTACATCACAAATGCAACTAGTCTCTGTGTATAAGCTTGCACAAACATTTTTGGGATAACTTATTGAAGAGCCATAGGTCTATAGTGTACTGGTTAGTCTTTGTTTTCCTTTTTATGTATTGGTTTTATCAGTGCTGGCTTAAGCAATTTGGAAAAATTCCTTCCAGAAGTGATGTATTGATTAGTTGATTAAGGGGTACTTGAGTTTCTGCATACAATATTTAATTTCTGTTGATGATGTTACATCAGTTCCATATGATCTTGTTTGTTTTAAGTTTCTTATTAGTTGTATTGTTTCTTCTGTCACTGGAAAAACCGCCATAGTTTTTCTGTCGCTATTATTAAATGTTTTCTGTGTTTTTTTTGTATTTAGTATAAGTTTTTGGCCTACTGTGGCAAAACGGGCATTGAGCAGGTTTATGATATTATTGAGTTCTGCTTTGTTTTTTTTTTCTTGGTGAACGCTTTTTTATTTATAATGGACCATCATTCCTTGCTTTTATGGTCACCATTACTTACGTAAGTTTTTGAATCTAGTTGTTTGGCTGCTTCCAGTCCTTTGGCGTATATTCTGCTATATTTTATGTAATACTAATGGAAGTTTCCATCACTGCTAGTTCTGAATATCCTGTGCAACGTTTTTATCTTGTTCCTAGAGACGAAAATCCTTTTGTTATCTATGTCCTGTTTTTTATTAATGTTTTTCACATGACATGTAATATTGTGATAGTCTCAAAGGCATTTATAAAATGTATTATTTTATGATCCAGTGAAGAGTATTTTGAAGCATTTCCCATGCTTCTTTCTTAAGTTTAACCCTAAGGGCTGTTAAGATTCGTTTATTAGGGATTCATTACTCCCATTTCTTTGTATCTTTCCTTTTGTAAGCACATTTTGATGGCGTCATGGCCTGACAGAGCTGTTTCTGTGACTTCAGTTTTTTACTGAAAGTCACATAGATTTGTGATATGTGATCTATTTGTGTATGGGGGTTTGCAGTTGTACATCTTCAATTTGATATTGCATTTTTAAGACATATGTTTCCATTGTGTTAAGAAGTTCCCTACTATTATTCAAATCCTGGAATGTATTTTTGTTTAGGTCGTCTAGGAGTATAAATGCACAGTTTTTGCTTGGAATGATATGTAAGAGTCATTTGATTTTAGTGAAAGTGTTTATGTGCCCATTTGGTGTTCAGAATGTGCAGTGAGGAACCACTTAAATTTATTTTTTGGCCTATTACTTCTACAACATGGTCAATATTAAATCTTTTTACATAAATTAAGATTGTTTATGCAGCTTCTGCTTATGTTGTTACGAGTTAATATTGCAGCTCCTCTACCTTTAGTATTCTTTTTATGTGAGTTTGCTGTTACGCTCTAATTTGCTACAGTAATATTTAAAACTTCATGCTCGCTTAGTCCATGTGCTGTCAGAGCTAGAATACCTGGAGGTTCTTCATTTACTATTATTTCTAATTGGGTTATCTTATTTTGGATGTATTTTATGTTTTGGTGGATTATTTTTATATTTGAGTGTCCGTGTTCTTTGTTTGTGGTTTCTCTGTGTCTGTTTTGTTGTTTGTGTTAATTGTGGTTATCAGGTTTACTGGTCTTCCCCCCCCCCCCCCCCCCCCCCCCCCCATCATGATGTATTAGTTTCCCTTATTTCTAATGATTGCACATACAGTTGTAAACATACTGCTGAGCGTTACAGATCCCAATCTGTTTAAATGTATACCGTCCTTTCCTAGATACTTTTCACACAGAAAACTGTTTGGGTCTATGAAGACAGCCGGAAGACTTTCGTCTTGCTGTTATATACAGTTTATATTCTATAGTTAATCGTCACCCACTGACCTTCTGTTTACTGCTTCGCTGAGTATGAGCCTAGATCCCTCATAGACACTTCTATCTGCACGAGTCAGGTTTATTGTTTCGTTTGATAGTTCTTCTTTGTTATTGTTCTTACCGAGTTCGTTCCAACATGTAGAAAAACACCTTTTGTAGCAATTTTATAGCCTTGCTTTTCGAATCTTGTTGTGTTTCTCTATGATAAATTTGACATACACATCACTGTTTCTCTCGTATCAGTCCTTCATTTTGTTTATTTGTGGTCAATATTTCGGTTTTCAGTGCCTCAATGTTCTTTTGTAGTGACTGAAAATCTTGGTTTTCTAAAATCCACTGTACTTGATTGGCCGTTTCGTCACAAACAGCCGTGGCATATCGGCAGGAAATCATCATTAACGAATTTTAGACATATTCACGTGCACTTTTCGTGTAACCAGTAGTTGCACATGACACACAAAACACCTTTTCATAGTCTCTGCACAGATAACTGTTTATTTTTTGCCTTTCTGAAGAGAACGAAGTGTCTTTACACTTGTCTCTCGGCGCCATTTTGTGAAAGATGTAACAGGTATTACAGAGTGGAAGGGAAAACTAGTTTTTATTCTATTTTTTAATTTCGTAGAAGGGTTAATCTTTATTGTTTTTTAAGTTATTATCTTCAATGCTACAAAAAAGGTGCATTAAGTTTCGTACAGACCTTGAGTGATCTCTGCGGAACCCCAGGGTTCTGCAGAACACAGTTTGAGAAGTGCTGATGTAAAGATTGTTTCCAAAATTTAGAAGGTTGTTTCCTCTGAAGTTCTTGAGATTGGTTCCATGCTTTTATAAAATATAGGAACTGCTGTAGAATGTGGTGCTTTTGTTGACTGCGGTTGCGATTAATTAACTGCCTGTTTCCAATCTCCCATTCCTGAGGGCCCAAGGAGTAATTCAAGTCCAACCAAGGTGAAGAGCCCCTCAACAGGGGCCTAATACTCAAATCTCTGAATGTATGCAACGGACATTTAATTGAAAGTATCTTTTTATGCTCCTAAATATGTATGTGAATGCGTATTGAAGTAAGTTCTTACCTATGGGCAATCTAAAGAGTCCTAAGAGTTTGAGTGAGTTCCTAAGAATATGTGTTCTGCTTAGCACTCGCAGTATTCTTTACTTTAATTAAAACTTGAACTGTGTATTAATCATCAGGTCACTTATCTCACTTCAGTATTATCACCCAAATACCTTCAGGCTACCAATAGGAACACCAAACTACTGGATAACATACCTCAAATACATTCTTCAAACATCGTTTACAGGTGCTGCGGTTAATGATTCCCTGTCTGTTCTTCAAATAATTCG
Source organism: Schistocerca piceifrons (assembly GCF_021461385.2). Classification (NCBI taxonomy): domain Eukaryota; kingdom Metazoa; phylum Arthropoda; class Insecta; order Orthoptera; family Acrididae; genus Schistocerca; species Schistocerca piceifrons. The sequence continues at coordinate 691,144,502 of NC_060138.1, forward strand.
GTTAGTATTTACTATAAACTCATTCAAATCATCTGCCCTGGCACAACATAGATAAACATGGACAGGTACAGAGTATTAATAAATTCTTAAATACCTGCAACGGAACCCAGACGCTCCTTCGCTGCTGGTGCATGCTACTACTGCTGTTGCCTCCCACGCTGGTAAGATCAGCCTCACACACCTACAACAGTTCTCAAAACAATTAATACAATTGACGCGATATGCTGCTGCAGTGCCTATGTTGTCCGGAAACACGATGTGAAGTTCCTCTGGACATGCATGCATGTCCGAAGGAACAGGAACTGCGGCAACGGGGGATCCTTGGAACAAATTTTAAATCGCCGTTGCAGGCTGCATATATACCTCATGGGTGTTTGAGACTTGAAAAGGTCTCTAGAACCATAAATTGTTTCATTTGACTAAAGCACCGACTCCTGGGTTCAGGCAGCATCACCCACTCCGCCATATGCTGTTCCAATACAGTTGGAGAGCCTCTGCAGTGCTGTTCGAGTTTAGGTGGGAATATCAAGTGGGCCAAGGAGTGAAAGGGACTTTGGATTGAGGGGGGGGGGGGGGGGGGGGGGCGGTTGTGCGAAGCCACTTTATCGGGTTGGCGTAATGGTTAGGACATCTGCTTAGTGAGCACAAATTTTCATTCGTCGCTTCAGTCTGCATACCTACATAATTAAAAAATAAATTAACAAATATCAGACTTGACAATATAAAAGACGAAATTCTCTTAGAAACGACAACAATATTTAAGAGTCTTGAAGAACGGCAAAATTTACTAATTAATATTTTTACAGCAGAAATGTGTAAGGGTAGTGAGCCATTTGAAGGAGCCTACATTGGCTTGTTTAAAGTCTAATCTGGTGTCATTAGTGAATGAATTTCACTCAGAAACGCTAGTTTGTCGTGAAGACAATGTGCCAGTATGTAGTAATAGAGAAATAACTGAACCGAATGAGCTTCAATTGACTGTTTTTGAAGTTAATTACGCCTGTTTAGTTGAGGTTACTGGTGCTCAGGCAATTACAAAGAATATATGTACTGAGAAATGTTACGTTTCATGTAAGGAGCAGTTCTTCAAAGTAAATCGTTTGCAAGACTCCAACTGATCTAAAAGTTCACAAGGATCGGATTAAAATCAAATATAATGAGAAAGCAAGTGAACGGTCTTTCAGTCTAAGAGAGTTTTGTTGTAAAATGGAGAAAAGATCGGTTGAAGATGTAGATTTGATGGGCATTTTCGTCGACCATTTTCAAGCGTGTGTGCAGGGCGTACCGAAAAGCGAAGCATTAGGCGCATATGAAATAACGCAGGGCTATCGCAAATTTATGCGACACCAGTGCAAAATTATGCACATTGCATCACTTTGGAAGATAGATCAATACATGAGACTGATAAGTAGCAAGTGAGGTTTGGATAGGATAGACGAAAATGTGTGAGGGACCAAACAAAGTAAAATTATTCAACCTACAGAGGAGACAAAAAGGGCACAATAAAATGAAAATGGATAATACACATAAAAACAAACCCAGTTACGCGTGTGAGGAGAATATGGACATTGTAAATACGAGACTTAACGCAGTCCACTGAACAGGCAGAGGATAGAGTAACGTCTCGTATTATCGTGTGATATACGAGATTAACTCCATAAACGGCGATAATTTTGGTAATCCAAGGATGAATTCATGGAATGATAAACTTCTGAACATTTGTAGTCTAGAAAATGATGATTGTGAAAGAAGGGAGAATTACTGGTCAAAATTTAAATAAAGGACAAATGAGAAACAATAGGAAGGTAAAAGTTATAACGAAATGTTACTGATGCAGAGAGTATAAACTCATTCCATGAGGAAGTGAACTTACCATAAAGATGTCATGTGTATAAAATTTATACGTTGAGGAGATTGCAGTAGACAACAATAAAAACATCGGAGGACTCACAGCTCTTTTATTGGCACGTAACTGGCGATTACAGAGCCTCAAGCTGCGGTAGTGCTGTTTCCTTTATCGTAGATTTCTCTATTTTGTCTACTCTCCTACTTTCTATAAAACTGTCAACAACACTTTTAACAATTGATGCGTGAGAAGTGAAGGTGAATGCTACGTAAAACTCATTTATAGAGTCCAAGACACAGTTGAGTATAAAGATGCGAAACTTACAAGTTGTGGAAAACACATACGTGAAACAGATCATGAAACTAAGTAACACTTAATAGGGGCAGAGATGTGTAATGATATGGGCACATGTTTGAATAGGATTTATCAGAGAAACATACAAAATATCTTACATATTGTCAATGATACAACAACTCCGAGTTCATTATTACGCTATACTTCAGCGTACCAAAGTAAACATGATAGAAAAAGAGCAAAGAGCTGGTAAGTGAACAACATTGTGAGTCCAAATTGATACTTGCGTTAATAGGCCAAGAAAGGTAAGTTCTAAAAAGAAGCCAGCTAGCGCATACAGTCAGACTACTAGAGTATGAAATACTGTAGTCAACCGACAATGGGAAGCAGCTTATTAATAAGTGGAACAAGTGAGAGAAGACGAAGTACTATAAGCAACTGATAAAGGGCCACTAATTACTAAGATATGTAAATGAAAAGAACATGAGAGACGATTAAGTACTTTAGGCAACCGGTAACGGGCCACAGCTTAGTAAGATAGAGAAGATTGGTTAATGTAGGCAAGTGGTAATGGGCCACAACTTGTTTAAGTAAATAGGTGAGTTGGTGAAGTAATTGCGCCGTAAGAAATGAGCTAGTTAGTACTGAGGTAGGAATGGAATATTGAACTTTTCGAGATAGGTATATTGGAAGATATCAGGAGAAATACTAATCATTATGAGTCAGTGGAATAATAAGAAGAATATAAGGACATGAAAATATGATAGTATGAAGAAGAGGTGAAAAACGAATTCTTGGAGAGTTCAGATAGGACAAATGAATTCAAAAGGTATAAAGAGTAACACATCGTGTTGCAACAAGTACAATAAAAATACTGTTATATTATATGTGAACAGGTAAATGTAAACTGTTAGTGGAAAGGCGCTCCATGCTGGGACAGAAGGAAGCAAGGTGAGCTAATGGCTTTCAGTGGGATATGGCACAGCAATCCTCCACTTACGAAGGTTCACAGCAGGTGTGTCAGCCCAGATGTCACACAGGCAAACTCACCAGTGAAACACACAAAATATATGTGGATCAGTAGAGCTGTTGGCTTCCAAGCCAGAGAAAGACAGCATAGCGAAGGTTAATGACACATATATGTAACGATGTATAAGAACACTGTTAGTACCAGTAATGATGGCATCATTTGAAATTCAATGAGCATTTGTTTTTCTTACTCTGTTAAGATACAATTGTTTGTTATGAATTGATAAAAATTGTCCGTTACAAGTAATTACGTTATTGATATACAACGGGAGGAAGAGTAGAAAATGAGGGAAAACTGCCTTACTTCAATGGCACAATAATCAAGGGAAAAATATCAAAAGCAATACACTTTGACTGGAAGTAATCAACAGCGGCCCGCCGTCAATATTGTTTAGTGATATGTAAAGGTGCCAAAGCACCAGAAGCAAATGTGACGTTGATTTATGTTAAATTAAAATCAGTAAGTATTAACAGATGTAAGTATTAACAGATACCAAAACTCTTGGTATTGATAAATATCGTTAACAGAGACAGCAAGGTGCTGAGTAATGACATTCAGTATTAGGCAGTGAATTTAATAATTAATATTTCAAATATCACAAGAAAAATCATTAAAAATATCAAACATTTTGAGCAAAAAAACTCCCATAAATTAAAGTAATGAAAATAAGTGATATCTAAATTGTTTGCAAGCAATATTGGTAAAAAAAATTAGGATATGGTTTAAGTCAGTTCAGAACTGAAAGGAAGACATAAGCAACAGAGTTTCTGTCTTCATTCTTGGATCTTTCAAACTTGTCATTGTCTCTAAGAATTTCCCATTTTGGAAAACTAAATGGCTCTGAGCACTATGGGACTTAACATCTGTGGTCATCAGTCCCCTAGAACGTAGAACTACTTAAACCTAACTAACCTAAGGACATCACACACATCCATGCCCGTGGCAGGATTCGAACCTGCGACCGTAGCAGTCGCGCGGTTCCGGACTGCGCGCCTAGAACCGCTAGACCACCGCGGCCGGCATTTTGGAAAACAGTTAAGAGGGAATGTATAACATTTGTGTCATGTAACAAGTATTTAAGACGTCACAAGATTATGCTACACATCACAAAATCTACTATTTGCATATATAGACAATATGGCGTCGGTACGATGTGGAAGTTACAGCGAGGGACCTTTCTGACGTGAACTACCGTCATAGCATTAGAAGTTTTCTATTATCTGATTTTGAAACATAATTTCCATATCTGGTTTGGCTGAAATGAGCGATGCAAAAACTTTCTTGTTTCTGTAGGCACAAAGGTCGAGAGGGTAGAGGAAAGTCTGATAGTGTGGACCGTGGAAGACCAACGTATAAGTGGTGCCTCTCATCAGTTGTAGAAAATTAACAAGTAAAATATTGTGTGATTGTGTAGTCATGGATCAACCCATAATGCGGTCGCATATGTGTGTTGGAAGTAATTAAAGTGTAACCTACACATAGTTACAAAATTGTAAGCATAACAAAAATCTTGTGCAACGTATCAAGTGTGAGTTTAAATGTGCTTAAACGACAGGAATACCATTTAATAATGGCATTCCTTTAAAAAGTTAAACTGTGTGCTCTTTGCTGCAAACGGAGAAATTAAAGATTCCATCCATTATCACCATTACATCGCCACTTCCGCAACGTCTGTATGAGTTACCGACTGAGTGCATCCACTGCAGTGAAAGGGATATCTTTGAAACCGCAAGATAAACCGCGAGATGTGGCGTGTTTGCACATCTCCACCGGCAACCTCGGGTATAGTCACGCTGTTAAATTAGAGGCCAGGGCACGTCTTGCCAACGCAAAGGGAGTAGTGCAGTGATATAACTTCAGGCTAAACTGTCGCACTGTCTAATAGAGAAAAACAAACAATACTTCAAAACATGGCCATAGTTTTGTAGAAAGGAGAGTAAAGCTTTGGTTATGGCAGAGCAGTGGGTTGTTAAGATTACATCTGTTACGTGTTACAATTAGATAAGGATCGAAATAATACACTGATTATGATTTTTAATAATATATGCGGTAGATATAATCTTAATAATATAAACAGATATATTACTCACTTCACCCCTGACTTCCTCAGAAATAGTATTTTGTTTTCATATTTTTTATTTGCACATCGAAATAATGTTTTTGTTTTTGATGTGTGTTCTTTGCAATTATTAATTTCTGGACGCCATGTTTGTTCCCTCAGTGTTTAGAAAGTGTGATGGTGTATGTTATGTACTACGACAGACCATGGTGCCTCTGAGACTGGAAGTATTTTATTTTAGTTATCGTAATTCCTCGTTTGTATTTTGTTTATTCCTTTTGTAGCTACACGTCGTCGCCATCCGCAATCATCAGCTGTGTGTGGTCTTCGAGCAGTCAAATGAAATCCCGCGCGCCGCCACAGACAATGCTACAGCGACAGTGTTTTTATTCTTTACCTTTCTTTCATTCTCTGTGTAACTGTATATAGTTACAACTTAAGTCTACTACTTTGCAGCGTTTTAAGGACGATGTTTACCTCTTGTAAGACGTTTTCTCACTAACGTAACAGGTTGTTCCGAATTAATCGAGAGTGGATTATTTGCACATGCTCTGGTAGCTTCAAGAAGCACGCTTAACAGAGTCTAGCAACCCTAATCTTAGCTACACCTTACAATTGGTAACCCTGACGTTATTCAATGAATACAAAGGGGAGTCGTTTATAAGAGTCAGAACATCTACATCTACAAGGTTACTGTGCAATTCACACTTAAGTGCCTAGCAGAGGGTTCATCGAACCATTAAAGAAGTCAGAGTAGCCAGATTAGCCGCATGTTTCCCACCATTCTCGCCACATAATCCAGTGCCATGGTTCATCTAGTGGAGGTAAGTTTTCACTACTTAGAAAATGCCAGTCACGTTTTCGTTGCTAGTGAGCCAGCTGGACCATCAATTTGCTGCAGAAGTACAGGATACAACAACAGCAGCCCCATGGGAAGAATCTTACAAGAAACTAAAAACTGAGATCATCTGAAGAGTAGCAGTCACACAAGACTACATCGTGGATCGTAAGCTCTGCCAGTACATTCAGAACTTGTGGAGCAAAGAGGACGTAGGTACGGTTCCAACAACCTCCGTATACAATATGGAGCAACCACCAGGTTAAGGTGATCATAGCATCTCAAACGGAACTGTCACTGGACACCATTGTGCATCTTGCAGGACGCATGCAAGAGACTAACACCCATACATGAGTTAGTGTCTCTCAACGGCAACTACAAACTTGAACTGTCTGATTACGTTAGTACAGCCAATACGCACAACCCACTAAGGACGGCACGTGCATTTCCCTGCACGTTTCAGAAGTGACGCACCGCTCCCAGCACAGGGGCAGATTTAGCGACACGTCATCCGCCGTCACTACTGTGTGTGGTCGTCTTGCATTCAACTGAAATTTCGCACGTCGTCATAGATGATGTCACAGCGACAGTGTCTTTATTCTTTCCCTTTCTTACACTATCCGTTTATTTTCCCAGAGCTGCTACTTCATCTCTACTACTTATTTTCCATTAGCCTCCCCAGAGTGCTAAGGACGACGTCTTCTCGTTAATGTAATTAGTTGAATACGATTGTTTTACTCTTCGATAAATAACGTTACTGTTCCGAGTTAATCAAGAATAGATTATTTTCATGTGCTCCTACGGCTTGAAGAAAAACGCTAAATGAATTCGAGCAACTCTAATGCCAGCTGCATGCGACACTTCAGTCAAACACTTCCACAGAACTGTAAGCCACGTTCTGAAATAACGTTTCGTTTCTCTGTACTAGACAGTACCACAGATTACTCCAGAGTTATAATACAACCCATACATGCTATATTAGTTCAGCTGATGGTACAGCTTCATACCTTCTAAATGCGTTGTGGAAATAAATAACTTGTAACAGTGAATTTGTTTCATTCGTTAAATGTGTTGAACTTTCTTAAATATACATCAACTACATATTAAAAATTGGACATAAGGTGCATGAGGGAAAACTGCAATACATTATAAACTCAGAAAAAGTCAGTTCACTGGTTTTACTGCTTCTTCGGATAGCTCAGAAAATAGTGTGAATACCGTGATGAAAATACTGACGGTTGCACTTACAAAGAATAAATAAAAGATAAACACTAATAGCAAAATTGTTAGTAATAGGAAAAAGTAGCCAGCAAATCATTGCAAACCTTTCCCACCGAAGGTCGCAAGTTAAATGGGTAAAATACGTTTTCTGTTTAGGAAACATATTTTTTTAAGACAGCAAATGCAGTTTGGAAACTGAAAAGGTGTTGGCCTCTGAGAAACCTGAATACCAGAAGAGAGGAAGTGTTGCAACACCCTGACGTAAAGTGGTGTAAAACGCCACATTCAGATTTCCCTATTAATTCACTTTATGTCATCCTAAAATCAAAAACAGAACTTAGGTATTTTGTATCCCTGGACGCAAGGAAAGTGTGCACCTACGCGACAAGTTGAAATAGATTTCGACTATAATTATATCAGCTGAATAAAAGGCACAGCTGTTACTGTTTGATTAAGATATGGCAAATGATGACAGTACACATAGTCATGAGGTATCGTAATGAAGCTTTTCTGTTGAAACATTCAGTTTTAAAAGATTCCTCTAAACCCTTAAAGCTTTTCATCGTCATACACTTAATTTGACTCCACTTTTGGGACATGTGACAAAAAAGGAAAAATTTCAAAAATCATTATAATTAATAAAGCTTCTCTATTTCTCCGAGGATAAAATACCTAACAGCACCACGAAATTGCTTTCAGAGGAGTCGCCATCTTAATTTTATTCGTGAATATCAGTTTTTTGTATGCTCTATTGGTTGCTCTACTACTTGTTCTCTCCCAATCAACTGATAGAGTTTAAAATAATTTTCCATCTCATGTGCAAAACAGAGAAGCGAACCGTAAAGTCAAACCATCATGGAGACATTATGGTTTGTGACTTAATATTACATTCACAACACTGAAGCGTTCCAGAATAGCTCTATATTCATAACCCATAAACACTTCCTTTCAGTAGAGCCTTGTAATACCCACCTCGCTTCTTCTGCGATAGCTGAACTTTCTGTTTCCTTCAAATTTTTCCATATTCTTCTCGAGCTGACAGCTTTGTTGTTTACTGACACTTTGAAGGGAGGTTTCCAATAAGCAAAATTGCTTGGACACAATTAGCGCTTGTAGGGTAACGCCTTCCTCTTCTGTTGTTAATGGACATGCTATTAATACTTCCTTTGTCCTATTACCCAGATTTCTCAGGGCTAACAGCTTTTTTATTTACAAAGCGCATTTGCTATCGTAAAAATTATGCGTCCTAAAGAGAAAACGTATTTTAACCACGTGAAACGTGAGTAGCAGTAGAAAAGAAGTATTAATAGCATGTCCATCAACAGAAGAGGAAAGCGTGCTTACTCAAGCCGTCAGCGCGCATGGAAATAATCTACTCTTGATTAACTTGGAACAATATTTATCGAAGAGTAAAACAATCGCATTCGACATGTTGCATTAGTGAGAAGACGTCTTACACTACTGGCCATTAAAATTGCTACACCAAGACGAAATATAGATGATAAACGGGTATTCATTGGACAAATATATTATACTAGAACTGACATGTGATTACATTTTCACGCAATTTGGGTGCATAGATCCTGAGAAAACAGTACCCAGAACAACCACCTCTGGCCGTAATAACGACTTGATACGCATAGGCATTGAGTCAAACAGAGTTTTGATGGCGCATACAGGTACAGCTGCCCATGCAGCTTCAACACGATACCACAGTTCATCAAGAGTAGTGACTGGCGTATTGCGACGAGCCAGTTGCTCGGCCACCGTTAAACCAGTCGTTTTCAATTGGTGAGAGATATGGAGAATGTGCTGGCCAGGGCAGCAGTCGAACATTTTCTGTATCCGGAAAAGACCGTACAGGACCTGCAACATGCGGTCGTGCATTATCCCGTTGAAATGTAGGGTTTCGCAGGGATCGAGTGAAGGGTAGAGCCACGGGTCGTAATACATCTGAAATGTAACGTCCACTGTTCAAAGTGCCGTCAATGCGAACAATAGGTGGCCGAGACGTGTAACCAATGGCACCCCATACCATACCATCACGCCAGTATGCCGATGACAAATAAAAGCTTCCAATGTGCGTTCACCGCGATGTCGCCAAACACGGATGCGACCATCATGATTCTGTAAACAGGACCTGGATTCATCCGAAAAATGACGTTTTGCCATTCGTGCACCCAGGTTCTTCGTTGAGTACACCATCGCAGGCGCTCCTGTCTGTGATGCAGCGTCGAGGGTAACCGCAGCCATGGTCTCCGAGCTGATAGTCCATGCTGATGCAAACGTCGTCGAACTGTTCGTGCAGATGATTGTTGTCTTGCAAACGTCCCCATGTGTTGACTCAGGGATCGAGACGTGGCAGCGCGATCCGTTACAGCCATGCGGATAAGATGCTTGTCCTCTCGACTGCTAGTGATACGAGACCGTTGGGATCCAGCACGGCGTTCCGTATTACCCTCCTGAACACATCGATTCCATATTCTACTAACAGTCATTAGATCTCGACCAATGCGAGCAGCAATGTTGCGATACGGTAAACCACAATCGCAATAGGCTACAATCCGACCTTTATCAAAGTCGGAAACATGATAGTACGCATTTCTCCTCCTTACACGAGGCATCACAACAACGTTTCACCAGGCAACGCCGGTCAACAGCTGTTTGTGTATGAGAAATCGGTTGGAAACTTTCCTCATGTCAGCACGTTGTAGGTGTCGCCACCGGCTCCAACCTTGTGTGAATGCTCTGAAAAGCTAATCATTTGCATATCACAGCATCTTCTTCCTGTCGGTTAAATTTCGCGTCTGCAGCACGTCATCTTCGTGGTGTAGTAATTTTAATGGCCAGTAGTGTACATTAGCGTAATATCGTCCGTAACACTCTGGGGAGGCTAACGGAAAATAAATAGGAGAGCTAAGGTTGTAACTATGCAAAATTAAACAGATAATGAAAGAAAGACAAAGAATAAAGACACTGTCACTGTGGCACCACTTGTGACTACGTTCGCAATTTCACTTGACTGTAAGACGACCACACGCAGCGGTGACGGCGGATGACGATAACGTGTTCCTTAATCTGCTCCCGCGGTGGAAGCGCAGAGTCCCTTCTGAAATGTGCAGGGAAATGCACGTGCTGTCTATAGAGGGTTGTGTGTACTGGCTGTACTTGCGCTTGCGCTTGAGGTCGTGGCTGCTGCTGCGGTACTGGGACGAAAGGAGGAAGCTGTCTTCTTGAAACATCGGCTTATGATACGTCCTGAAAGCTGACATGGTCATTGGAGACAGACGTGGTCCTGCCGTTGAGGGGAACGTCTACTGCCAGTGCACACTCAGGGTGGGCCCGCGTACGGAGATTGCAGATAAGGCTTCATACCGTCTGTATATAGCATCACGTGTGAAACTGCCCAAATTGTGATACACGTGGGCGGCGTGCCATGTCTAGAACTTGATGCAAACGATGAGCTCACGCAACTGACGTAGAAAATTTGGCTGATCTTGCGTTACAAACTGGACAGAATTAGGATCGACGTATTCGACCGAAGACGTATGTGTTCGCCGAAAACCAGTTCTGCCAGCGAAGTGTCTATGTCCGACTTCTAGGCATTTCGCAGCCCAAGTAACACAATCGGCAGAACATTCGTCGAGATCGTATCATGGCATATAAGAGCTGTTTTGAGTAAACGATTCTGTCGCTCTATCAGACCTTTGCTTGCACGGTGTCAACTTGTTGTTTTGTGATGGACATACCCGCAGTAAATTGCAAGCTTGCAGAATAACTTTGACTCAGACAGCCTGCCGCGATTAGTTGTCACGTACCAAGGGCAGCCAAATCCTGACAACCCTCTGAGCACGAAGGCGGACGCTTATGTTTCTTGTGAGAAGCTGTCCAATAGTGCCGCCTACAGCCATCGGGTGAAACTCTCTCTGAGAGTCAAATGTATCATTTTCCATGTAATGGAGGCAACGAAACCACAACGTCCATAGTACAGGTATAAACGTCAGATGATATTTGGAAATTTTCCCACCGGTGGATCTACGTGGCTATGTTGCCATGGCATACACATGCGCGTCTGCTTGCGGCAGTTCTTCTCCATTAATAAAATTCTCAGTCAAAGATACAATACTTGCGTTGCCATGGTGACAGATTACGGGAATAAAAGGCTAGTGATTGCTTCGAGCCAGCGCTCCTTCTTGCAGTATTGCACTTATAGTTCTTAGCCTTGCATCATCTACCATCGTTAAGGGGGCGACATATTTAGGATGCGGCAGAAGTGCAGCATCTGCCATGATTTGTTCAGCAGCTTCGGAGGCGGAATTCATTGCCTGAGTCCACTGCACCGGACAGTTCCAATCAATCTTAATGCTGTTCTGCTGCTCACGATAGTTGCTGGCGATAAAATTTAGCATCCTGAGGAACCGACAAAACTCATTGACGGTCCTTGGCTTCCGAATTCGCGGAATAGCTTCAACCTTATCCAGTAGGAGGAGGGAACATGCAGAAGATACAGTGACTGAGGAAATCGACTTCAGGTGGCCTGAATATACATCCAGCTGCGTTCAGAACCACACCATATTGTTCCAACCATTTGAACACAGCTCTTCTTCAGTTTACAAAAAGATCAAAATGTCATCAAGATAGGTCACGCAGAAGGTTAAGCCCCAAAAGACATTGTTAATAAATCTTTGCCAAGTCTGAGCCACTTTGCATAGACCAAAGGTAATAAACATTCAAGCAATCAGAATGGTTCAAATGGCTCAAAGCACTATGGGACTTAACATCCTAGGTCATCAGTCCCCTAGACTTAGAACTACTTGAAACTAACTAACCTAAGGATATCACACACATCCAAGCCCGAGGCAGAATTCGAACCTGTGACCGTAGCAGCAGCGCGGTCCCGGACTGAAGCGCCTAGAACCGCTCGGCCACAGCGGCCGGCAATCAGAACGGTTTAGTGATTGTTGTTTTCGGTATATCTCCTGGATCTACGACATTAGTACCTTTTTTCCATGCCGGCACTTGTCGACACAGTAGTTCGCTGAGCTGCTTGCAAAGGGCGTCTACCTCCGCGATCTATGCGTGTAACTGCTGCTGCTGCCACTGTAATTCTGCATGACTCTGTCGCGACCACAGGGCATAGAAGTGAATGGGGTGGCCCACTGAGGTGCTGGTCGCTCCACCCAAAACGTATCCCATGGCACACGTGGAGTGAAATTTCATATCATCCGATTTGCCTTTAAAAATTGTCTAAAAATTAGTCTTTAATGTTTTAATTATTGACTTAATCTGCCCCTTGTCAGTGTCATGGAGTATTTCAGATAACAGTCTCGGAAAGTTTTTTTTTTCAAATCAAAGAGAGTTATGCGATTCCCTGTAGGAACTGTTTAGCTCACTTGCTAGGTTCAGGCAGTGGTTATTAAATACAGTACATATACGTATACGACTTGTCAGCAGTTGAAACATTTCTACTACGCACGACTTTATATCCTCAACCTGTTGCTGATGACCATACACTTCCTTCGGGACTGTGCAAATGGTTTTAATTGTATCCTGAAAATTAGCTATTCTATTTACGTACCAAATACTTTTTGCCTTCCTAATAACATTGTTAAGCACCTTACAATACTGTTTCTAATGGGGAGCTGCAGCTCGATTGTGACTGCTTCTAACATTTGATATAATTCCCACTTCGTTCTACATGATATTCTTATCCCACTAGTCAGCCACCCAGGCTTCCTTTAAGTAGTAGTAACCCGTTCAGAACATTCTAATGGAAAGCAACTTTATAGAGTATGAGAAATGTGTTGAATGAAACATTATAAATACCGTACAGGTTATCAGCACTATAGACATAAACTCTTGTTCCTTAATGAGGCTTGAAAAGGTGTGTATTGCAATTGGATTGGATTTTCTAAATAATTTATAATTATATTTAACATGTTATTGAGCACAAAAAACTTTTAGCGTCAAAATTTGTGCATCGTGGTTTGAAAGGCCATTCACTTTTTTGCTAACAGAATGTCCTTTTAGTAATAAAAGCAGAACAAAAATGTTGTTTGGGATTGTGCTGCTGTTCTCCTGCACTGTCTTTGGAAAGAACATAGTTTGCATCAGCTGATTTCATATAAAGAGATCTCTTTCTTGCACACTCACGTACACAAGTAATAGTGAAGTCACCACATAAAAGGAATTTCTTGCACTTCCTATAACTTGAGCAGAAATGTTCTGAAATCAGAGTGAAATAACAACAATTAGAAGTTTCGTTTCACTAAATTCAGGCACACCTGCACAACATTCAAACACCTGTTCCATGTAGTACTTCGAAACATCAATCGACTCAAATGGGAAGTGTGTCCAGCAGAGCTCAAGGCGTCATAAAGGCAGAGTCCACTAACAGGTCTCCGCATACTTTTTATCAGATGGGGTATGTCTCTAATTAAAGACGTGGTAAAAGATGTTAATACAAAGCGGATAAATAGTGCTGCATTTAGCTGAGTAACGGAAAAGTTTCATAGCATATAACTGTAATACCAGAAATTATTCGTGATAATCAACCAACAGAGGCAATGAAATAACAACCGGGAATCTACTGTTCTTACTAAATGTAAATTTAATGAAAAATGTAAATTATGGTGAGAAACGTATTCAGTTTGTAAGAAATGTGCAACGAAAATTCTGTGTCCCGGACTGAAGGTGATTTTTTTGCACGCTCCACTGTCTGACTCATCGCAGTAAGGAGTAACTGAAGTTAATATCCTTCATTTGCTAATTGAAGACTAGGTATTTGCAAGAGTTTCACTGCTATTGAATAGTTTAAACGCTTCAGTAAGGAATTACAGAAAATAATGAGCCTGTTTGATTTCGTTTGCGAGGGGTCTTATCTCGATTAATAATACAGATTAAACTGAAGAGAAAACTGATAATTCAAAATCTTTAATTGATCCTAGAAGCACGATTCCGCGCTTGTCGAAGACGGGAACCCGTATTTCGAAGAAACGGTTCTTATCCACCTTCCGCAAAGGTTCTTCTCTTCAAGATAACGAGCGCTCCCTGAAGCAGAGCTTTTGTGCTGACTTTTATTGATAAACTTTCGGATCGTTCGAAGTGGGGAGCTGTATTTCAGTTCTCTTATAGCAGCACATAACAAGTATATTGCAGTACCTAGATAGAGCCGCACATTTTAATACTACGTACGTAGGTGTGTGACATCGTTACCCTGATGGCAGTGACTTGTTTTTCCAGTTATGGATGGCGAACTAACGAGCGGCAGCCACTCAATGGACGACCCTCTGAGAAAACAAGAAAATACCTATTGTGTTCCTCCTCCTTTGTCCAGGCGCTATTGAGTTTCCTCAGACCTTTCTTCACGTGAGTCAATGTCTCCCTCGAGTTACTGGTCACGACCCAAAGCACACACGCACTGTATAGATAGAAAGAAACTGAAACAATGTGCACAAGGAGATTGTTTCAGGATTTTATAAAAGTACTGTCCCTTGCATAATGTAATTCAATACGCCAAACATATTTTACCAGTATCGGTAAATAGCGATTTTGCAAACATTGGCACATAGCGTATCTGTGAAACAGAAGAAATATTACTGAAAGAGTACAATAATTGCTGAGTGAATCTACCGACGTTCTAAAATATATTTCCTGTTAAACAGCTTCAGCTTCCTGATAGATGGATAATCTAAGCACAGGCAGAAGTCAGCCTCTATTGGCAGAAACTTTTCACTATATATTCACAAGATTTTACATTGCTCCGCTGCTCCGAGCTACATACAAAGAAAATAAATTCATTTAAATAAACCGTTGCCAGTTTCTAACAACAAGTATTTATTTGCCCAATATAGTTCCATGAACTCATTCTTTTAGTGAGCTCATTGTATTCTTGGATTCGCTCCATATACGTTACGTGTCAGTTGTAGGATTGTGACGTTGGGTCACAACTACATGTACACTCAGGTCATGTAATTAGTTTGTGCCATGTACCATGCGAAATAATGAACACACTCGTTAAGACAGCTTGAGTCTATTACAATGTTCTCCAAGTTTTAAAATCATAGTGCAGCAAAGCAACGCTGAAGGTAAGCTATTCGGAAAATCTACAACAGCAGAAACATAAGCACCCTTGTTTCCCATACCGTATCATTGTCAACAGCGAAATGTGGAAAATCATACTATCGCGGAAACATTTACTCCACCCGTAGTTACGGAAATTGTTCTAACATTGCTGGGATATTAGGTACGCCAAATAATGAAATCACTTTTTTCCAGTCATTACACAGTTTCAAGAACAACTGGCTTGACGGCTTTCAGTATGGACAACAAGCTCTTCAGTTTCTTGCTGAATGAAAAGGGATGAATCAACAGGTAGAGATAACGAACGATTGCTATTAGACTCTGTACAGATCATTAATCAAAATAACGATATAAGAGAAGAACTGTTGTTCACCAGATATTTGACCACCGATCGAAAGACTCTTCTACACATACTAAGAGGAATATTTTTTAAAAACGCATCTTAACAACCACACTTACAAGTGTAGCAGCATCCATGATGATTAGACAGTGTAGGTTTATAGCCCATTTAAAATCCGCTTTACCTGATATCACGGTAGCAACTCGTTCCTAAGAAAGTAAATGAAACGTTGCATGGATTTGGACCCTACAACATTAATGGTATTAATAAGATAAAAGTGATTTTTTGAACGACTGTCTTTTCCATAAACACTGTCAATAAAATGATAGGGAATTTTTCGAGACAGATTGAAATAAGTCATTGTGAAACGACTTTACAAGAAACGTGACAAGTAAGACTTTAATAATTATCGCCCAATTTCCTTACTGATTTTTTTTCCAAAGTATGCCAAAAAGTAATTTACTCAAGAGTAGTACAAGATTTAACTGCAACATTTTTTTTTTTTTTTGAGTCATCAGTCTTCTGACTGCTTTGCTGCAGCGCGTTACGAATTCCTCTCCTGAGCCTACCTCTTCATCTGGGAGTAGTACTGGCAATCTACGTCCTCAATTATTAGCTCGATGTATTCCTATTTATGTCTTCCTCTACAACCTTTACCCTCTACAGCTCGTTATAGTACTAAGGAAGTTATTCCCTGATATCTTAAATGATGTCCTATCATCCTGTCCCTCTTTGTCAGAGGTTTCTGCATATTCCTTTCATCTTCAGCTCTGCGTAGAATCTCCTCATCCCTTACCTTATTAGTCCACCTAATTCTCAACATTCTTCTGTAGCACCACATCTCAAATGTTCCGATTTCTCCCATAGTCCATGTTTCACTGCCGTTCAATGTTGTGCTCCAAATGTACATCCTCAGAAATTTGTTCCTAAATTTAAGGTGCATCTCTGACACTAGTAGACTTCTCTTAGCCATGGATGCATTTTTTGCCAGCACTAATCTGCTTCTGAGTCCTCCGTATTTGGTCCGTCATGGGTTATTCTACTCCCTTGGGGATGGGGTGGGGGGGTGGGGGGAGGGGGGGTGTTAGCTGGCTGGGTTGCGGACAGGAAGGGCATCTGTCGACCCCTTAAACTAACCATGCCAATCCGTTCCTAGGCATGTCGCCCCATTGCAAATTTGGAAATAAGACATAATTTTGGATTTCAGAATGGTTGCTTGACCTAAAATGCTATTTACACATTCACTCACTTATTATTACAAACCTTAAATAATAATACTTTGTGATCTTACCAACGTGCTAGTTTCTAATGATCACGTTAATCTCTTCAAAAAATTAAGTTTCATGGAATTGATGACTTAACAATAAATTTGTTTGAATTATAGTTAACAAACACAACGTAAAAAATTTTGCTTCATAATTCAAACAATTTTGGAAGGACGGAATATTTTAGTGGCTGGACATACACCCTACACAGACTAAAACAGATAGTAAAGCACCCAGACGACATGACCTGATGCCAGTGTAACTATTTATGCATACACAACAACAGGTGGTTTGTAAACAATTACAGATGCAGTTCTCTGAGACTTGTAGAATACTGCTAGAATGCATTAGTGTTGTTCGTGTTTACTTATGTTGTCAGGCCTGGTAGGGTATACAAGAGGCGCGAACAGTAATAGGTATTGAGCGGTCACTGTAAAGTACGTGGAGATGGTGCGTTCTCTTGTGAGAGCATTATCAGCACCTGACAAAGGCGCCTTATTTTGGATCTCGATTGGGCCGGCAGGTGGAATTGTGCAGTATCCAAATTTGTGGGGCATTTAGATGCGGCAGTGGGCCGATGATGGACCACATGGGAACCTGAGGGCAGGCATATTTGTAGTCAGGGTTCTGGTCGACTCCTCTGGCCTCCACGAGTGAGGGTCGCAGTTTTATGTAGCAAGCACATTTTAGCCCCTCCACATCTGCACCTGCAATCTGAGCACAAGTAAAGGACTCCCAGAGGACTCTGTATCACTCTGCACAATTTATCAGAGACTATCAGCAGCCAGACTAGGGAATTACCGTTCCATGCATAGACTGCTCTTACCACCACGATACAAGTGGCTGGGCCTGGGGTGGTGACGTGACAGGAAAGCACGGATTTCTGATAAAATGGCGTCACACTATGCTCTGTGACGGACAGTGGTTCTGCACTGTCCTAGATGAGCCTCGTCGGCGAGCGTGGATTTCTCATTCTTCTAATGTTTTAGAAAGGCACAGTGGTGCTACTCCTGGCATCACGGTCTGGGGAGTCATCGTGTATGACTTCACGCCACGGCTGGTAGTGGTTGAGGGTACTCTAATGACACAGCACTAGGTCACGGACATCCTCGCTCTCATGCGACTGTATTGTCAACAGGAGAATTCTCGTCCACACATGGCATGTGCGTCTATTAACTGTGAGCTTGATGTTGGTGTAATTCCATGGCTAGTAAGATTCCCAGCTCTGTCGCCGGTAGAACACATGAGGGAGGAGGTCAGATGCCACCTCTGTCCCAGTTGCAGTATCCAATTGCAGCAGCTTGCATGTGGAGTGGACGCCACAGCTGCCTAACCGAATCAGTGCATGTGTTCAGGTCAGAGGGAATGCAACTCATGCTGGTGAGTGGGCTTACACAAGCAAATTATTTGTACATTTGACTCGATTTTGTAAGCACTGAGATAATATCACGCACTCCTTCAACCCTTAAGTTTCACTTGGTGTCTTTCGCCCCTTCTGGACGTATTTTCTTTTTTTCTTTTTCAGGCAATGCATGTGAGTGATCATTCATGAAACGGAATTGGTTCTCCTTGCAGACAATACTAGTGTTATTTTAAATCCCATTAGAGAGATAGTAACAGAATGAGATTTTTCGAAGAATTATTTCGTGGTTTTCTGACAATGGTCTCATTAATTTTGAGAAAAATACTATGTTCAGTTCTGTATATCAAATAGGGTCTTACCAACAATTAATATAGCACGTGAACAGCAAACAGTAAGCAGGGTAGAATGCTACGAATCTTCGAGTGTAAAGGTGGATGAAAAATTTAACCGGAAGAAGCATTTGTTGACCAGTTCAAGCAACCCGGTTCAGGTACTTTTGTTCTTTGTACAGTTTCTTGTACTGGAAGCAAACGAATCAGCCTCCTGACATATTTGCATATTTACTCTCAATAATGTCTTATGGAGTAATTTTTTGAATGAATCACTGTTTAGAAAGAAAGTACCGATAGCACAAAAGTGAGCACTAAGAATAATATGAGGTACTCACCTGCAGTCATCCTGCAGGTACCTCTTCAAGGAGTGTGCCTTTTTAAGTGCACCTTCGCAGTATATGTACTCGCTAGTGAAATTCATCATAGTAATCCACAAGCATTTGAGAATAGTACTGATGTTCATGTCTACAACACCAGATGAAAAGAAATTACCTTCATTGCCTATTATTCAAACTGTCAGTGGCTCAGAAAAGACTTTGGTATGCAACAACAAACATTTTTATCATTTTTCCAAAACCTAAAATATTTGACAAGTGGCAAAGCAAGTGTTAAATCTTATATAAAAGCATTTTTTTGGACAATTCCTTCTATTCCACAGATGAATTATGTGAAACGTACAAGCCTGTAAGAGAAACAAGCTAATTTTAAATATAGTTGGATCAGTAGGCTTAAAAATAATATGTTCGCTAATATCAGAATTAATTATGTAAACTTTTTCTGTAAAATGACTCGTTCCACATGATTTCGATAAAAATAATGTTCAAATGTTCGCTGGAACAAGCAGCTAACTAACCGACAGATAATTCTGAGCTCTTCCCCTACGCATCAAGTTGAGATAGCTATCAAGACGCAAAGTGTCTGCGAAGTTTCTACAAATTGTTGAAGCACACGAACTACACAGTCCTCACGTTTCCTGTCTCTCAGTGTATTAGAGAAATTTAATGAGGTCTGTCAAAATTTGCAGGGAGTCAAAATGAACTTCATTAAGGGCAAAAACAGGACCAAAGCTGGAGCTCTACATCAGTAACTTATATCGACACATAATTTTGGATTATTCATTCTTTTCAACAAAATCTTCCCCATCACGACTTTATTCTTATGCATCTGTTATTTACCAATTTTGAATTATTCAGCAGATTTAAGTACTCCTTTGTAACAACGTTCAGCATTAATGGTAATTTGTTAAAAATCTCGAATTTTACCAAAATATGTTAAGTATTATGAAGGCTGTAGGTTAGTTAAGATAAGTTTGAGACATGTCACTGAAACTATTAAATAAATGTTCTTGAACACATTTTAAATTACTTTTTCTTAATATAAGTTATCATTTAAAAATTCAAATTTCTCCGAAATGCTTATGACAAAACACTGCTGGCCATTAAAATTGCTACACCAAGAAGAAATGCAGATGATAAACGGGTATTCATTGAACAAATATATTATACTAGAACTGACATGTGATTACATTTTCACGCAGTTTTGGTGCATAGATCCTGAGAAATCACTACCCAGAACAACCACCTCTGGCCATAATAACGACCTTGATTCGCCTGGGCATTGAGTCAAACAGAGCTTGGATGGCGTATACAGGTACAGCTGCCCATGCAACTTTAACACGATACCACAGTTCATCAAGAGTAGTGACTGGCGTATTGTGACGAGCCAGTTGCTCGGCCACCATTGACCAGACGTTTTCAATTGGTGAGAGATCTGGAGAATGTGCTGGCCAGGGCAGCAGTCGAACATGTTCTGTATCCAGAAAGGCCCGTACAGGACCTGCAATATGTGGTCGTGCATTATCCTACTGAGATGTAGGGTTTCGCAGGGATCGAATGAAGGGTAGAGCCACGGGTCGTAACACATCTGAAATGTAACACCCACTGTTCAAAGTGCCGTCAATGCGAACAAGAAGTGAACGAGACGTGTAACCAATGGCACTCCATACCATCACGCCGGTTGATACGCCAGTATGGCGATGACGAATACACGCTTCCAATGTGCGTTCACCGCCATGTCGCCAAACACGGATGCGACCATCATGATACTGTAAACAGAACCTGGATTCATCCGAAAAACGACGTTTTGCCATTCTTGCACCCAGCTTCGTCGTTGAGTACACCATCGCAGGCAGTCCTGTCTCTGATGCAGCGTCAAAGGTAACCGCAGCCATGGTCTCCGAGCTGATAGTCCTTGCTGTTGCAAACGTCGTCGAACCGTTCGTGCAGATTGTTGTTGTCTTGCAAACGTCCCCATCTGTTGACTTAGGGATCGAGACGTGACTGCACGATCCGTTACAGCCATGCGGATGAGATGCTTGTCATCTCGACTGCTAGTGATACGGCGACGTTGGGATCCAGCACGGCGTTCCGTATTACCCTCCTGAATCCACCGATTCCATATTCTGTGACCAACGCGAGCAGCAATATCGAGATACGATTAACCGCAATCGCGATAGGCTACAATTCGAGCTTTATCAAAGTCGGAAACATGATGGTACGCATTTCTCCTCTGTTGTGTCGGTAGCTGGGCCGACACCGTGAAGTTGAAGGCTGAAAAGGAAGGCTAGACTAACGCTGTAGCCGATAGTGCACGCAAGGCTAAAGCAGACGGGCGTGAAGTCTGGAACATGAGAACTTATAAATGAATAAGAAGAAAAGTATGTAGATGCTTAGTACTTATCTTTTATTTAGTTCTTGGAATACATCTCTCTTGAATACTCGTAAGCTATAGGCACTGATACAAATGGCTCCTTGCTAGTTCGTAGCCATTAACTTAGCTGATGGCTATTCTGTCTCTCGGCTAATGAGAGAGAAAGGCTTCGTACAACTGGTCGGTAGCTAGGTTCTCATACAACTGGGCGGTAGCTAGGTTCTCGTACAACTGGGCGATAGCTAGGTTCGCGTACAACTGGGGCGAATCCACTCTCGTATCACGAGACCTGCCTTGGTGGTGGCGCTAGGTCTGCGATCACAGTGGCGACACGCGGGTCCGACATGTACTACATGGACCGCGGCCGATTTAAGCTACCACCTAGCAAGTGTGGTGTCTGGCGGTGACACCACATTCCTCCCCCGCAAATCGGCGAACGGTCGTGAGATAAGGCTTCCGCCCGCCGTGGGGAGGACCACATGTTGACGTATGCGATGAGGTGGGGAGCCTAACAACAGGCGAGGCTGTGCCACCCGCACCCGGCCATTCGGTCCGAGGGGAGCTAGGAAACGCCTGCAAAACTAGTCCAGGGTGCACGTCAACATGCGGTGTATGCGCCCGTAAAGAGACAGGAGGGACCGAAGGATCAATTTCCATTGCGTCGGGGTAGCCGACGCGCGATGACGTCATGTGGTCCGGAGCGGGCGGGAGTTCCATGGCGGAGGACGGCTGGCCACGGGAAGCGATCGGCGGCGCGTGACCCTGGGAGGCGCTTGGCGGCTGCAACGAAGCGTCGAACGCGGGCGGCGCCGGCGGGAGAACAAGCGGCGGCGGCGGCGGCTGCTGCTGCTGCGGCGGCGGCGGCGCGTCGCCATGGGGCAAAATGGAAGGCATCGTCGGTAACACCTGGGGATGAGGCGAGCCAGTAGATGGGTCCCCAGGGCGCTGACCGGACGGCACCGTCGCTGAAAGCAGACGGGGAGCGGCAGAACCCGAGCGACGACAGAGGCGCAGCTGATTGAGATGCCGACGCACCTCACCAGAGGCCCCCAAAACCAAATACATCGCGCGGCCGAGGCAGCGAAGAATGCGCCCTGCAAGCCAACGCCGTGAACCTCGATAGTTGCGATAAAATACAACGTCGCCTGGAGCAAAAGAAGGAGTCTGCCGCGGCACAGGAACCTGATGCGGCGGATGCAGCAAAGACATCAAGGTGCGATGAGGACGACCGTGGAGCAACTCAGCCGGCGAGCGACCATCTCGGGGCTGAGAGCGATACGAAGACAAAAAGAGCAACAATGCGTCCTCCCGAGAATGCGACTCTTTCAATTTCAACATCTGTGACTTGAAAGTCCGGACCAATCGTTCAGCGGCACCGTTGGACTGAGGCGAAAACGGCGCGGATGTCAGATGTTGAATACCATTGGCCTGGCAGAATGACTGAAATTCTGCGGACATGAATTGTGGGCCATTGTCGGAAACAATAGTCTGCGGAAGACCTTCAATGCAAAAGATAGCAGACAACGCTTGGATGGTGGCGGAGGACGTCGTGGAAGACATCCGGACAACAAAAGGAAAATTACTGAAGGCGTCGACCAGAACCAACCATCGAGCATTCCAGAATGGACCAGCAAAATCAATGTGCAAGCGTTGCCAAGGGGAAGTGGCTTTTGGCCACGCAAAGACTTTCCGCGGCGGTGCGGACTGTTGTTCGGCACACGCCGGGCACGAAGAACACATATTCGTAATCGCAGCATCGATTCCGAACCAAGTACAGTGCTGACGAGCAAGTTGTTTCGTTCGCACTATACCCCAATGTCCTTGGTGAAGAAGCCGTAAAACAGAGGACTGTAACGAACGTGGGACCACGACTCTGGACTGATCATTATCAGAACGCAACAACAAAACACCACGTCGAACAAAAAGTCTGTCCTTGTGAGCAAAAAATCGGCGAACCAACGGATCCTCGATCCGAGACTTTGACAAAGGCCATTGCGTAGCAACAAAACGTAAAACAGTAGCAAGGACAGGGTCAGCAGCTGTGGCTGTAGCGACACGACGAAAATCAATCGGAAACGATTCGACCACTTCATCGGTTTCCGAATCAATGAACATGCAAGCAAGTTCGGAAGAATCGAATGCTTTATCCTCAGCAACAGGCAAACGGGACAACGCATCGGCGTTTCCGTGCTTAGCAGTGGACCGATACAAGATATCGTAGCGGTACTGCGAGAGGAAAATAGACCAGCGAATGAATTTCTGCGCTGTACGTGGAGGTACAGGCTTGGTCGGATGAAAAAGCGATGTCAAAGGTTTGTGGTCTGTGATGATGGTAAAGTGACGACCATACAAGAAATCATGGAACTTAGTAACACCAAACACGAGAGCCAAAGCTTCTTTCTCTATCTGTGAATAATTTCTTTGCGCAGACGAGAGCAATTTGGACGCAAAGGCAATAGGGCGATCATGGGAGCCAACTTTGTGCGCAAGCACAGCACAGATCCCGAAATCCGATGCATCTACTATCAACAAAAGGGGTTTCTGGGGATCGAATGGCGTAAGGCAAGTATTAGAAAGCAACGCCGATTTCAACTGGCGAAAGGCGCGTTCGCATTCCGTCGTCCAGACGAACGGAACACCTTTACGGCGTAAGCGATGAAGCGGAGCTGAAATGGAAGAGGCATTGCGCACATATTTATGATAATAGTTAATTTTACCCAACACACTCTGTAGCTGTTTCAGATTTTGAGGGGAAGGCAAATCGTGTATGGCACGGAGGTGCTCTGGACTTGGATGTATGCCTTGGGCATTAATGACATGTCCCAGGTATGGTAAGTCACGAGCAAAAAACACACATTTGTCCTTCCTCAAGCGAAGACCATTTTGCCGCAAGACCTGAAATAATGTTCGTAAATTCGCAAGATGATCTTCTTCTGTCTGTCCGGAGATCACTATATCGTCCAGATAGTTTGCTGCAGTAGGGACCGACGCACAAATAGTTTGTAAATATTGCTGAAACAAGGCAGGGGCGGATGCACACCCGAAAGGCAGTCTTTTGAAGCGGTACAATCCAAGATGCGTGTTAACCACCAATACGCGCTGGGATTCGTCGTCCACCGGTATTTGCAAGTACGCATCGGCTAGGTCCAACTTTGAAAAATATTTTCCCGGGCACAGTTTAGCAAAAAGATCTTCCGGGCGGGGCAAAGGAAAAGTAGCAGTCACTAGCTGTGGATTCACTGTGGCCTTGAAGTCCACGCAAAGTCTCAATTTTCCGGAAGGTTTTGGCAAAATGACTAAGGGTGAGGCCCAGAGAGAAGCTTGCACACGTTCAATTACACCCTGTGATTCGAGATCGTGTAACGTTCTTGCGACCTCATCACGCAATGCGTGGGGAACATTGCGCGCTCTGAAAAATTTCGGTTGCGCGTTTACCTTCAGTTCTAAATGTGCTTCATAGTTTTTAGCGCAACCTAAGCCCGGTGCAAAAATGTCTGCAAATTCGTCACACAGCCGGGAAACACTGTCTGGAGGCACAGTCCGATTCACAGATAGGACCTGATTTACAATAGACATGTTAAACAACTTAAATAAATCTAGACCAAATAAGTTCACTGCAGAAGAAGAACGAAGAACGTAAAATGACACAAGTTTTGTTTGTCCCTGGTATGTTGCAAGAAGACTGCACTGTCCTAACACAGGAATTTTCTGTCCGGAATATGTAGTTAGCTTAACATTTGCGGAACGCAACGGAGGTTTGCCCAGTTGTTTGTACGTGTCGTGATTGAGCAATGAAACTGCAGCTCCGGTATCGAGCTGGAATGGTATCACTTGGCCGTCAAAGTCTAAGTCCACAAAAAGTTTATTGTCCTGCTGACGACAAGAGCGACTGTTTTGTGCAATGGGAACAGACACTGGTACAGAATCACTGGCTAATTGACGTGATTTCCGGCGACGTCGACGCACAGTTGTTGTGGGACGATCACAGTCACTGTTAGAGAAAGTGTCACTGGACGAAGTGGAATTAACGACATGAATGTCCATAGGCGAAGGTCCATGAGCCTGAGTGTCCTTGGTTCGATTCCGGCGCGAAGCAAAGGGCCTGGAATGATTGTGATTGTCTGATCTGAGCTTTTTCTGGCAAACACTTTGAACATGTCCTTTCTTATTGCAGAAAAAGCAAATAGCTTGGCGTGACGGGCAATGTTCACGCGAAGGTCTAGTAGCACACCGCGGGCACGATTTCACTACATGTGTGTGCTGGCGCGGCACACCTGGCTTAGCACGCGGCGGCAGCTGTGCGGACGGCCGCGAGGGCAGTTGACCGGGCCGCGTTGCGCGAGCGCGCCCGGCGGGCCGGTTAATGGTACTCACAGCTGGCGAAGTTTCAAAAGATTCCTGAGCACAGTCAAGTGTGTCTTGTCTATCCAATATGTCTATCACTTGTTGAAGGGAGGGATTAACTAGTTTCAAAATTTGCTCCCGTATGCGAACATCAGAAACGTTCTGTGCAATTGCATCACGTACCATTGTATCTGAATAAGAAAGACCACAGTCACATTCAAAGGCACAGTCCCTAGTAAGTCCTTGCAATGTTGCTACCCACTCCCTATTAGTTTGACCGGCCGTACGTTTTGTACGAAAGAACGTATACCGTTTTGCAACCACATTAACTGTTTCTTTGAAATAGGCATCTAATGCAGACAAAATTTCCTCGTAGGACAGAGTTGCTACGTCGCGTCGGGGAAACAATTTCACTATCACACGGTATGTGGACACACCGACACAAGAAAGCAAAAACGGCTGCCGCTCATTACCTTGAATTCTGTAGGCAGCCATGTGAAAGGCGAACTGACGAGACCACTCTTGCCAGGTCTCATCGGCTGCCACGTATGGTCGAAAGGGAGGTGCAACAGCGTTCAGTGGCAGCGGTAGCGAAGAAGCGGCGGCGGCCGCATCGGTGTGCAGCGCACGTTGACCCTGGACGAGCTGTCCAAGGGCATCCAGTAACGCCTGCGTCTGCTGATTCTGCAAGCGATAAAATTCGGACAGTACATCTGGAGAATGTGGCGAAGCCATGACACAAATAAATGTAAGCAATCAGAAATAAATGTAAGCAATCAGAAAAAGGTCCTTTTCCCTCGTCGCCAATAAATGTTGTGTCGGTAGCTGGGCCGACACCGTGAAGTTGAAGGCTGAAAAGGAAGGCTAGACTAACGCTGTAGCCGATAGTGCACGCAAGGCTAAAGCAGACGGGCGTGAAGTCTGGAACATGAGAACTTATAAATGAATAAGAAGAAAAGTATGTAGATGCTTAGTACTTATCTTTTATTTAGTTCTTGGAATACATCTCTCTTGAATACTCGTAAGCTATAGGCACTGATACAAATGGCTCCTTGCTAGTTCGTAGCCATTAACTTAGCTGATGGCTATTCTGTCTCTCGGCTAATGAGAGAGAAAGGCTTCGTACAACTGGTCGGTAGCTAGGTTCTCATACAACTGGGCGGTAGCTAGGTTCTCGTACAACTGGGCGATAGCTAGGTTCGCGTACAACTGGGGCGAATCCACTCTCGTATCACGAGACCTGCCTTGGTGGTGGCGCTAGGTCTGCGATCACAGTGGCGACACGCGGGTCCGACATGTACTACATGGACCGCGGCCGATTTAAGCTACCACCTAGCAAGTGTGGTGTCTGGCGGTGACACCACATCCTCCTTACATGGGGCATCACAACAACGTTTCACCAGGCATCGCCGGTCAACTGCTGTTTGTGTATGAGAAATCGGTTGGAAACTTCCCTCACGTCAGCACGTTGTAGGTGTCACCACCGGCGCCAACCTTGTGTGAATGCTCTGAAAAGCTAATCATTTGCATATCATAGCATCTTCTTTCTGTCGATTAAATTTAGCGTCTGTAGCACGTCATCGTGGTGGTGTAGCAGTTTTAATGGCCAGTAGTATAGTTTTAACTAAAGAGGATTCGAATCCAGTTTAAGTCAGATCCTTTTAAACCAGGAAAAGTCATTATAGCTACGGTGCGTAAAGGAGGGTGGAAACTGCAAACCAGCGTCGGCAGGGGGGGGGGGGGAGAAATTGAGTTGAAAAAGATTGAGAACCACTGCTCTACATCATTTTGAGTCAACGTTGAACTAATTTATTTACCAAGCATTCCCTGCCCCTTTCCTCTTGTTGCTCTACATGATTCCTCTCTTAGTCTTTGTCCATTTGCGAATGAAGCAAGACAACTGGACAACTGGAAGGCTGAAATAGCCTGAATGACCTTCAGCTGGTTGGGACTTGCAGGGGACCCGCCCCCCACCACATGGTAAGAACGGAGACACCACCTTGCCAAGAGACCAGAAGCGGCAGGAGCGACCTTCGACTGGCCAAGAACTAAGGCATGCCAGCGGACAGAAAGCAACCGACGAGCATAAAGCACAGCACGGCACTTCACAACAAAGGTGCAGGGTGATAACATGTGCAAAAGACAAGTTCCTTAAATCAGCAGGTCTGAAACCTTGCAACGACATTGTTCGATGTAACTAAAGCAGCAGAACATGACAAGCATATTATGCATCAACAATGCTTCTTGCATAAAGCTTATACTTCAACCACATTAAACAAGAATGATAAAATAACGATTGTCATCCAACACCAAGAAGTTTTAACCCTTCTGTGCAGACGTTTCGTATACCTTGAAGGATTATTTCCGAAAATGGATGATACTGCTACGGTGGGATCGAAGCTTACACTTACTCCTCTAGCGTTCCTGTTTCATGAGATATGCTCCTATCTTAGAGTCTAGAATGACCATACGTGCAATGTAGGCATAGCATCAACTATTAAAATGTATACTTCTGCTTCCCCATCGGATATGAACGATTTAGAAAATGGTGGATGATTCATAGACGAGCCAGTGGGAGAGCACAGGAGATTTACTGCATGTATACCTCTTGTGGGATACTTTGAAGACATGCAATGACTTATTTTGAATGAGAAACAGGAACTTATACTGGTATGGACTGCAACGGATAACAATTCATACATTCAGGAAGCAAAAGAGTAGAACAAGATCACCATAAATAAAATCATATGGAAAACGTCACACATCATTGTATCGGATGAGCAACGCTTGAAGATTTTAAAAAGTCTGAATGCAGGAGTATTTCCACCATTATCTTTCTGTTCAGGGGATCATTTGAATACACAGTTCTACAAACAGCAAGCAGACAAATATGGGCTATTAAAACCTCTGCTCAATTGGAACACCTAGATTCATCATACTTGCGTTCCGCACCAACAGAAGAAGGAATATAGCAAATGATTCGACCAAATCTGGGTTAACTGAGTCCACAGTCTACTCCGTATTCTACCCATATGATAATTTACACCTGACATGTATGCAGGGTTCTGCTCTTCTTTCTATGAAGAGGAAGGATGTCTGCTCAACCTACTGAATTTCAAGGAGCTGGCACCAGTCTTCGTAATAGACTGCTCAAAACATTGTGAGATAATTAAATAGTGTCCTATAGGTGTGAACTGAATTTGAATCTGCAGCAAATTTCCCTGAACACACTGCAGCGTACGCTCTAGTTCTAGATGACTGCGTGACTAACTATTGCCTGCTCTCTGGCGTTCTGCAACGAACTGTATGAATGAACAAGTGCTGTGCCATACATGAAGCCTTTTACAACGGCATCTCAAGACGTGAAGACCATTGTGAACATTCAGGGATCTGTAATGAAGAGCATGGACAGTTCGTATTTAAAGATGTTTCATTCATGATGTATACAAAATATGGTGGTATAACAGAGACAGTCTCAGCATGCATTACATCCCTGAGGTTTTTAAAGGATGTGAAGTGTCTTAAAAATGGAGGAGTGTAAAGTGGCTAACACATTTCTACCATGGAATTCACTGGGATGATCCTAGTACACCCTATAAAGATATGACGACATTCTTTCCATTATTTGACTACACAGATTCCCTCATCTATGTCAAAGGCGAGGAGAGGGTCAAATGGATGCTTCGAATTTTCGAGTTTGTTGCTATTGCAGACATGGAATTCTATGGGCGCCCTACTCTCCATTGGCTCAAGAAGACGTTGTGTGAAAATAGTGTTGTGTCTGAAACTTTCTGGCAGATTAAAACTGTATGCCCGACCGAGACTCGAACTCGGGACCTTTGCCTTTCGCGGGCAAGTGCTCTACCATCTGAGCTACCGAAGCACGACTCACGCCCCCTCCTCACAGCTTTACTTCTGCCAGTATCTCATCTCCTACCTTCCAAACTTTACAGAAGCTCTCCTGCAAACCATGCAGAACTAGCACTCCTGAAAGAAAGGAGGACTGGGCGTGAGTCGTGCTTCGGCAGCTCAGATGGTAGAGCACTTGCCCGCGAAAGGCAAAGGTCCAGAGTTCGAGTCTCGGTCGGGCAGACAGTTTTAATCTGTCAGGAAGTTTCATATCAGCGCACACTCCGCTGCAGAGTGAAAATCTCATTCTGGCAGTGTTGTGTCTGCTTATGAAAATTTAAAATAACTTTTAAGTTTCATCATTTTTTCTATGTTTTCACAGAAGAAGTATGTATAAGGCACAGATGGTGTGCAGGAGAAGTTTGACACAAATGGTGTGCAAAAAAAAGAAATATTTACAGAGTGCAGTGTGCGTGAAAAAATTGTTTACACTGCAGCACTCGCGATGTACAATCTACTATTACTATTTACACTGTGATGAGTGGGTCATACTATTTCACACACATTCATTCATCATACACCCACTGATTCGCTGCCTATCGTTCTCTCCACCCATGATATGAAGTGAATAATGTGAGGACGGGAGGGTTTCAATTCCATCCTGACAAATGACCCACTTACCGTCATGAGACAATAGGCTGATTTTAGATTGCAGCATAGTGTACACCTCATGCACTCATGATTGAATTATAGTTAGGTGCACCATGTGCTATGTTTATAGGGAAGCACCACAAACACCACCATACAGGCATTGCTAATAACCATAAGGGCCCTTGATGCACCACAACATGCACCCTTAGCCCATCTCTGTGTAGCATCTTCCAGTGTGCAATATGCATACATTTTTGCTTGCAGACCTACAAACTCCACAACTGGCAGTCCAACAACCTTTTTGTTTGATGGTACAATATCACAAAGATTATCAACCATGTGTGAGGACATATCGAATTCACCGCCATGGTACCTAATCACTTTATGTGGACCACAGGTCTTCACCCAGTAGATGAAGCTATCTATGCATATTAAGTAATTTCGGACTAGCGAAATGAGTTTTCTTGAACTCGTAATGGAAATGGTAATGTGGAGTTGGTTAGGTCTAATTTGCATATCCCCATGTTATAGGTTTTGTGAACTCTATTGCAAACTTCGCCATTTCCACAGTGGCAAAATTCCTATTGAAAGTGGTGACTCGTTTCTCATTTGGTATGGTGATGCACTTCCTTACGCCACAATCCCCCTCCCATATGGTTCTAATAAGAATGATGCAGTGGTTTATTAAATTATTCTTTGTTCACTAATTTAAAAATATCCAAAATCACTCATCGTGGAAGACCTCTGAGCAGTATTTAAATCAATGTACTTCTTCAATCAGGGTTGAAGGCCTATTTCCTACCAGAACTCTCCCTAACCAAAGACTCTGGTGGAGGTTATGGTAGCGACATACGTACCTCTGCTTGTCCCACAGGATTCATCAGCTTAGGGATGGAACCTGTGCCTGTGCCTGTTTTCACAACATAGCCTGCATCAGAATCTTCTGCCATGCCATATTTTTAAATATCTCACCTGATGTTGATGTTGATTACAGTTTATTTCCATGTTTACTCAACTGGAAGGAAAGGAGTCAGGACACTTCCCTGACCCATACGTAGTGTTTGTTTCTATTATCATCTGAGAACAGCAGCATGTCAACATGCAGCTTGTGCTGACCTAAAAAATACGATTATTGGAGGGGTACAACGACTTTGAGGGTCATTTGACTATTTTCATCTGGCTTCTTATTCTTCAGGCCGAAAACGTCAACCGAAATACGCTCATTCTCGAATCTGGGTATGTGCTGAAGTTTAATGGGAAACCAATACTGTTAAAGTTATAACATGTATTAATATCACGAAAATGCTATTTGTCTGGATGCTCCGAATGAACGTTACAATTTCTGCTACAAGCCAGGACTGACCATGCGAAACAGACGTTGTCTGTTTTATTCTTGACATTAATACATTCCTGTTCGGCTGCTATATGTTTTCTAACTCACATAAAAAGTATACCGAAGTAAGCACGTGTTTGAATATTTACAAAGGTACCCTTGCAAGCCTCTTTGGAGCTCGTTAGCAACAAGTTTGAGGAGGACATAGTAGCATTATTCATACACGTGTTTACTTCAACATGCTTCTTATTTCAAGACTAATATTTTGAACAAGTGGACGGTGTCGCCATGGGAAGCCCTCTCTCTCCTGTGGTGGCCAATTATTTCATCTCTCCCGTCCTTCTGTCCCACACACTGGTGATTAGTTTGAGTTGCTGTAGAAATAATAATGTTTTCTCGTGCTCACTGAATATTGGGTTAAAAAAATCACGTTTCTGTGTGTCCAGGGTTCGTAATGAAGCGGTACTGTTAGCGCCCCGTTTACACCACCTGTATGCCATTGATGCTAGAGTGTCACCATATTGATTGTCGTGGTACTTTGTGCCATAACAGTTTATTACATTCATGAGATGTGGCGTTTGGATTTGAGAATGAACCCATCTGTGTTTTATTTTCGTGTGTCACACTTCCAGTTCCTGCCTATGCCCTTTAATTAGTGTGTGATTGCATTAAGTTTGAGTCTGATGGGTTACAGAAGAGTAAGGGACCAGCCAAAGATACTTAGAATGTAGTGGACTCTGCCAAAGTACAATCTGTGGGGAAGCTAAGAAAAGAGATTGCCTGTGGGCTTCAGAGAAGAGTGACAGAGTCGAGAGTAGAGGGTGTGAGGTGGCTACAGCCAGTAGCAGAGGTCCACCTCCGGGATGTTTGAATAAGCAGACGTTGGCTCCGAAGACCACCATACTTGGGCACTGTAAGACGAGCTGGCGTGAGGATCGGTCGCTGCTGTGGAGCTCTTGCTGATGTGGAGGATAAAAGGCATAAAAACGAGTTATATTAATGTGGATAACGGTCGTAATGTGTCGTTTCGAGTCAATTTAGCAAGGGAAGTCTTGAAAGGTAGTTTAATTATTATAATTTTGTTGGTATAAAACAAGTCCTAAATTGTGGTCGTGATTATTGAGTATGAGTGCTGGTCATCTGTTATACATTCTGTTTGGGGAATAATTATGGGTAAAATCTATTCATTACTCAAGAATTTGTCTTTCCGACAGTAAAGTTTCGTAAAATAAAGTTGAATTTTATATTAGTTTCTTTGTGGTCCTGATCACACGTTCACGATAATTCTGTGAGAGCGGATTAACAATTAGAAATTCAAAGTTTTTCATGTCGTTAATCATCTTAAATGCTTGCTAAAGAGGATAGAAGCCGGCCTACAGCCTTTCACTCGGTTATTTTATAAATTTTGCGTAGTTTCTTTGTTAGTTGGACTGGAAATTTTTGTAAATTTGTGGTAAGTCCCTATGGGACCAAACTGCAAATGTCATCGGTTCCTAGGCCTACACACTACTTAAACTAACTTACGCTACGGACAACACACACACCCATGACTGAGGAAGGATTGGAACCTCCGACGCGTAGGAGCCGCGCGAACCGTAGCAAGGTGCCTGAGACCGCGCGCTACACCGCGTGAGGTACTCAAAATACAGTGTTCACAACGTAGGTGTGTGGAACTGTTCTGAGCCCACTTGAGGTATCACAATGTGTGAAAGTTTATTAACGTTTTGCAACTGTGATTCTATGAAATTTTTATACCCCCTTTTGTGAGAATTTTCGATCGAATTTAAATTGTTTTTTTGCAGGTGAGGTTTGGCCACGTGTGGATCCGTATTTCACATGGTACATAAATCGAGTGATTCAAATTTTTAATGTCCTACAGTACGGTATAATGATTTTGATGGCCATCAGCGATGTCTTACGTAATACTTTGGTAATTTTCGGTGAGATGCTTTTGTGAATGCTAACGGACTCCATGTGTTCCCACCACGGTGTGTTCGTTACGCCATGTCCGTCCAAGCCGCTTCCTTGAATCCTTTAGCGTGGAATAATAGCCTATAACAGATAAATTAATTAATTTAGCTCAAATTTTAAACTTCGCGTAGATTTTATTTTTTGAGTCAGTCCACACCAGTTGGCTTTGGCGAACGATTTTAGATACAGTGACTATTCTGATAGTGTATGACGTAGTTTGTGTATTCGTCAATGTTACTCAAGAATTAAGATTAAAATTGAAGAAACTACAAAAAGGTGGGAATTTAAGGAGATGGGACCTGGATAAACTGAAAGAACCAGAGGTTGTTCAGAGTTTCAGGGAGAGCATAAGGGAACAATTGACAGGAATGGGGGAAACAAATACGGTAGAAGAAGAATGGGTAGCTTTGAGGGATGAAGTAGTGAAGGCAGCAGACGATCAAGTAGGTAAAAAGACGAGGGCTAGTAGAAATCCTTGGGTAACAGAAGAAATATTGAATTTAATTGATCAAAGGAGAAAATATAAAAATTCAGTAAATGAAGCAGGCAAAAAGGAATACAAACGTCTCAAAAATGAGATTGACAGGAAGTGCAAAATGGCTAAGCAGGGATGACTAGAGGACAAATGTAAGGATGTGGAGGCTTATCTCACTAGGGGTAAGATAGATACTGCCTACAGGAAAATTAAAGAGACCTTTGGAGATAAGAGAACCAATTGTATGAGCATCAAGAGCTCAGGTGGAAATCCAGTTCTAAGCAAAGAAGGGAAAGCAGAAAGGTGGAAGGAGTATATAGAGGGTCTATACAAGGGCGATGTACTTGAGGACAATATTATGGAAATGGAAGAGGATGTAGATGAAGATAAAATGGGAGATACGATACTGCGTGAAGAGTTTGACAGAGCACTGAAAGACCTGAGTCGAAACAAGGCCCCCGAAGTAGACAACATTCCATTGAAACTACTGATGGCCTTGGGAGAGCCAGTCCTGACAAAACTCTACCATCTGGTGAGCAAGATGTATGAGACAGGCGAAATACCAAAAGACTTCAAGAAGAATATAATAATTCCAATCCCGAAGAAAGCAGTTGACTGATGTGAAAATTACCGAACTATCAGTTTAATAAGTCACAGCTGCAAAATACTAACGCGAATTCTTTACAGACGAATGGAAAAACTCGTAGAAGCCGACCTCGGGGAAGACCAGTTTGGATTCCGTAGAAATGTTGGAACACGTGAGGCAATACTGACCCTACGACTTATCTTAGAAGCTAGATTAAGGAAGGGCAAACCTACGTTTCTAGCATTTGTAGACTTACAGAAAGCTTTTAACAATGTTGACTCGAGTACTCTCTTTCAAATTCTGAAGGTGGCAGGGGTAAAATACAGGGAGAGAAAGGCTATTTACAATTTGTACAGAAACCAGATGGCAGTTATAAGAGTCGAGGGACATGAAAGAGAAGCAGTGGTTGGGAAGGGAGTGAGACAGGGTTGTAGTCTCTCCCCGATGTTATTCAATCTGTATATTGAGCAAGCAGTGAAGGAAACAAAAGAAAAATTCGGAGTAGGTATTAAAATCCATGGAGAAGAAATAAAAACTTTGACTTTCGCCGATGACATTGTAATTCTGTCAGAGACAGCAAAGGACTTGGAAGAGCAGTTGAACGGAATGGGTAGTGTCTTGAAAGGAGGATATAAGATGAACATCAACAAAAGCAAAACGAGGATAATGGAATGTGGTCGAATTAAGTCAGGTGATGCTGAGGGAATTAGATTAGGAAATGACACACTCAAAGTAGTAAAGGAGTTTTGCTATTTGGGGAGCAAAATAATTGATGACGGTCGAAGTAGAGAGGATATAAAATGGAGAGTGGCAATGGCAAGGAAAGCGTTTCTGAAGAAGAGAAATTTGTTAACATCGAGTATAGATTTAAGTGTCAGGAAGTCATTTCTGAAAGTATTTGTATGGAGTGTAGCCATGTATGGAAGTGAAACATGGACGATAAATAGTTTAGACAAGAAGAGAATAGAAGCTTTCGAAATGTGGTGCTACAGAAGAATGCTGAAGATTAGATGGGTAGATCACATAACTAATGAGGAAGTACTGAATAGGATTGGGGAGAAGAGAAGTTTGTGGCACAACTTGACCAGAAGAAGGGATCGGTTGGTGGGACATGTTCTGAGGCATCAAGGGATCACCAATTTAGTATTGGAGGCAGCGTGGAGCGTAAAAATCGTAGAGGGAGACCAAGAGATGAATACACTAAGCAGATTCAGAAGGATGTAGGTTACAGTAGGTACTGGGAGATGAAGAAGCTTGCACAGGATAGAGTAGCATGGAGAGCTGCATCAAACCAGTCTCAGGACTGAAGACCACAACAACAACAACAACTCAAGAATTTGTCTTTCCGACAGTGCAAGGTGGCACGATCAGTCGGAATGCTTATGACGCACACCCCCGTACCTCTGTGCTGCAATTTTTTTCATGTGAATCTCATATTGTAGGCTGCTACGTGGAATAAAGTTGAACTTAATCCATGCTTCTACCATGCAGCGTGATTGCAGTTCCCTTTGCTCATAGGAGACTAAATAACGTAAATTTCGTAACGGTTGTTATTAATCGAAACATGATTACCGAGCAATGTCGTATACACATAATCTAGTGCTGGGGGCAATGTTTTAGATCAATAAATGCAGATATAATAATGAACCAAATTTCGAGATCAATATAACCTTAGCACCACACCATTTTGTGGAATACCATTGCAAAGGATGACTTGAAATACGAAAAAAAAGATTGTAGGAAGATTGATTAAAGCTTTAATGGAACAACATAAAATAATATTTGCACTATGGTCATGATAAAGCAACGATTACCTCCATATGTGCTAAATGTGTTGGTTCGGGGTGCAGCTAGCGTTATCCGTTGCGTTTGTTAAACTGACTGGATTTCAGTGTAGAACCAGTAAATATAATTCAAACTAGGTTGTTGTCGTAAATTAAAGTAGCTGCATCAAGAACCGCAGCATACAGTAAGAGGTTAAAAAGTGCATGGGGATTACCAGAGAGTGGATACGGTTATAAACCTAGGTTACGTAGTCTGGAATACAGATTAAAAATAGCACAGAATATCAGAGTATTTGCGGTTTATGTACGGTAGTTTCATCTTAACCGTGAAGTACGAATAAATATTGGGTTCATTTCATCTCAACTCTTTCATTAACATCTTAAAGATAGCGTTCCCCTTTGTTGGCAATCTTAATCATAAATTTAATGTCCGTAGAGACGAAGTCAATAATCTTGCACTTATAAAACAGAACCTATAACCAAAGTGAATATTCCTTTCCATTTGCATATCGGAATAGTGCTCAAGCGGACATATGCATGTGTATGTATCTCACTTTTATATTTTTTCCCCACCTCCTGCAGCCTTCACGCTGTGGAGAGGTTTGAAATGTAACTTACGATATCGGCGCAACATTTACTCATCAAAACCTTGTAGTGTTTCCTTTTCCTCGGGGCTCTGCCGTGAAAAATATAAAATAGAAAATCTGATTGATGTCTTGAATTTTGATGGTTTCAGTTACGGATAAGGCGGACTTCGTATTATTGATTGAGATCGTGCTGTAATTTGACCGTGCATGGCAGACCGGGTCGGCAGCACTACTAAAAGCGACTGTACGGAAATCAGAAACTAATTGAAATTTACCTTATAATCTTGTTAGATACGCAATATTAATTACAATATAGTCTTCATGGCTGTCCTCCTAATTTCTTTTGTAGGACGACCCGTCTTTCACTTTTCTCCGTCTGTTGAAAACTTCTTCAAATTGTCACTGTCATGATCAATTTACAAATTTGGCGATAACCACCTCGAATCACTATTGAAACAACCTCGCTTTGTAATATAATTTTAATTTCCACCCAAAAGCACATTCAACACATCGCCGAAAAATACACGTCTTTCGTATGAAGACAAGAGAGAGAGTGTAATCAATTAGTTGTTAAAAACAAAAACCTACGCAAAAGTAAAAAGATGAACAAAATTATTTATAAAAATCGGTCGCTGGCGCAGCGCTCTTCTGCGTGCGCGATCGTAAATTATATCTTTGTATTGGCGGAGGCGCGATAGTCAAAGTACCATTACAACCTGTAAGTAGGCACCTCTCCTTCCCTCTCTGGGCAACTACTGGCGGTGAAATTTTCTTGCACCGCTAAGATTCGAACCGACTACCTCCGAGTCTAGCACAGGTGCAAAAGCT
This sequence comes from Schistocerca piceifrons, assembly GCF_021461385.2. NCBI lineage: Eukaryota > Metazoa > Arthropoda > Insecta > Orthoptera > Acrididae > Schistocerca > Schistocerca piceifrons. Next base: position 691,182,289 of record NC_060138.1, read on the forward strand.
TGCGAGAACGAACACAGCAAAGAGATATCAAAATGTCATTAATAACGTTCGTTTGGTTATTTGCATAATTTCTAGCACCATCTATTTGCTTGCTTTTGATTTAGGTGCAGAAGACTTCGTGGAAAAGCTCATAATTTAACTTTCCTGCTCCTGAACATTCTGAAAAAGAGACCGCTCTAGATAGCAAATAATATCAACATTGTTCCTCTGTTCTTGTGTCGATGACATAAATCTGAGAAAGACACCAAATACTTAGTCAAGATGGATATCTATAGAAAGACATAGTCTTTCATGATGGTTCCACTTCTGCACTTCTTCGACTTTTTTTGCTAATAATCTAGTGTTCTCCTCTTCTCAAGTACCGATAATGGCTATCGCTACGAATAGGTATACTGATGCTACCTGAGCTACGTAAACACGCTGTCTGAAGCACACGTGTAGGATGTGAGCGAGAGACGGAGTGCCTCACTCGCAAAACAAGCTAAGTGCACAACAGCGTTACACGTTCTGCTGTCTTCTCAATTACATGAGACGTGATCACAATTGTGAATATGGACGGCCGTCGACTGCGTAATGGAATGATGACAGTGACAATTTGTGCCGGACCGAGGCTCGAACCCGGATTTCCCGCTTATCGCGAGCTGCGCAACTGCGACTTCATTTTATATGCGAGTAGCGGCGGTAACCGCCACTGTGCTTGTGAACATGGATCGTGTCCGAAGAAACACTGCATCGTACTTTTGAATAAGGGACTGCAATATCGTACTTCTTGGATCAGCAACCTTTTTATTTTCGTTTCATTAAATTGGAGCTGTAACTCACTACGTATAACAGGTGGTTGACTGTCTTTTCTTTTTTAGTGTTTCACCGTATTATTGTGTCAGAAGAAATGAAACATGAAAATCAGGTAGAAAGACATAAACATGTTAGTCAGTCAGCAAAACCGGAACATCAACTGAGTTAACGATATGGACAACGATCTACCTTAATTTATTAAAGGAGTCCCAGCATTCACCTAAAATGATTAACGGAAGTGCGGAAAATCTAAATCAGACAGGAAATACTGTTTCAGCCTTCCAGCTGTCCAGCTGTCTTGCTTCATTCGCAAATGGACAAAGACTAAGAGAGGAATCATGTAGAGCAACAAGAGGAAAGGGGCAGGGAATGCTTGGTAAATAAATTAGTTCAACGTTGACTCAAAATGATGTAGAGCAGTGGTTCTCAATCTTTTTCAACTCAATTTCTCCCCCCCCCCCCCCCTCTCCCGATGCTGCTTTGCAGTTTCCACCCTCCTTTACGCACCGTAACTATAATGACTTTTCCTGGTTTAATAGGATCTGAGTTTAACTGGATTCGAATCCTCTTTAGTTAAAACTATACTACTGGCCATTAAAACTGCTACACCACCACGATGACGTGCGACAGACGCGAAATTTAATCGACAGGAAGAAGATGCTGTGATATGCAAATGGTGACACCTACAACGTGCTGACATGAGGGAAGTTTCCAACCGATTTCTCATACACAAACAGCAGTTGTCGGCATTGCCTGGTGAAACGTTGTTGTGATGCCTCGTGTAGGGACGAGAAATGCGTACCATCATGTTTCCGACTTTGATAAAGGTCGGATTGTAGCCTATTGCGATTGCGGTTAATCGTATCTTGATATTGCTGCTCGCGTTGATCGATATCCGATGACTGTTAGCAGAATATGGAATCGGTGGGTTCAGGAGGGTAATATGGAACGCCGTGCTGGATCCCAACGTCGCCGTATCACTAGCAATCGAGATGACAAGCATCTCATCTGCATGGCTGTAACGGATCGTGCAGCCACGTCTCGATCCCTAAGTCAACAGATGGGGACGTTTGCAAGACAATAACCATCTGCACGAACAATTCGACGACGTTTGCAGCAGCATGGACTGTTAGCTCGGAGACCATAGCTGCGGTTACCTTTGACGCTGCATCAGAGACAGGACCGCCTGCGATGGTGTACTCAACGACGAAGCTGGGAGCAAGAATGGCAAGATGTCGTTTTTCGGATGAATCCAGGTTCTGTTTACAGTATCATGATGGTCGCATCCGTGTTTGGCTACATGGCGGTGAACGCACATTGGAAGCGTGTATTCGTCATCGCCATACTGGCGTGTCAACCGGCGTGATGGTATGGGGTGCCATTGGTTACTCGTCTCGTTCACTTCTTGTTCGCATTGACGGCACTTTGAACAGTTGGCGTTACATTTCAGATGTGTTATGACCCGTGGCTCTACCCTTCATTCGATCCCTGCAAAACCCTACTTTTCAGTAGGATAATGCACGACCGCATGTTGCAAGTCCTGTACGGGCCTTTCTGGAAACAGAAAATGTTCGACTGCTGCCCTGGCCAGCACATTCTCCAGATCTCTCACCAATTGAAAACGTCTGGTCAATGGTGGCCGAGCAACTGGCTCGTCACAATACGCCAGTCACTACTCTTGATGAACTGTGGTATCGTGTTGAAGCTGCATGGGCAATGTACCTGTACACGCCATCCAAACTCTGTTTGACTCAATGCCCAGGCGTATCAAGGTCATTATTATGGCTAGACGTGGCTGTTCTGGGTAGTGATTTCTCAGGATCTATGCACCAAAACTGCGTGAAAATATAATCACATGTCAGTTCTAGTATAATATATATGTCCAATGAATACCCGTTTATCATCTGCAATTCTTCTTGGTGCAGCAATTTTAATGGCCAGCAGTGTTTTGTCATAATCATTTCAGAGAAATTTGAATTCTTAAATAATAACTTATATTAAGATAAAGTAAGTTAAAATGTGTTCAAGAACATTTATTTAATAGTTTCAGTGACATGTCTCAAACTTATCTTAACTAACCTATAGCCTTCATAATACTTAACATATTTTGGTAAAATTCGAGATTTTTAACAAATTACCATTAATGCTGAACGTTGTTACAAAGGAGTACTTAAGTCTGCTGAATAATTCAAAATTATTAAATAACAGATGCATAATAATAAAGTCGTGATGGGGAAGATTTTGTTGAAAAGAATGAAAAATCCAAAATTACGTGTCGATATAAGTTACTAGTGTAGAGTTCTAGCTTTGGTCCTGTTTTTGCCCTTAATGAAGTTCATTTTGACTCCCCGCAAATTTTGACAGACCTCATTAAATTTCTCGAATACACTGAGAGACAGGAAACGTGAGGACTGTGTAGTTCGTGTGCTTCAACAATTTGTAGAAACTTCGCAGACACTTTGCGTCTTGATAGCTATCTCAACTTGATGCGTAGGGGAAGAGCTCAGAATTATCTGTCGGTTAGTTAGCTGCTTGTTCCAGCGAACATTTGAACATTATTTTTATCGAAATCATGTGGAACGAGTCATTTTACAGAAAAAGTTTACATAATTAATTCTGATATTAACGAACATATTATTTTTAAGCCTACTGATGCAACTATATTTAAAATTAGCTTGTTTCTCTTACAGGCTTTGGTTAGACACTGGACTCACATTCGGGAGGACGACGGTTCAATCCCGCGTCCGGCCATCCTGATTTAGGTTTTCCGTGATTTTCCCTAAATCGATCCAGGCAAATGCCTGGATGGTTCCTTTCAAAGGGCACGGCCGACTTCCTTCCCCGTCCTTCCTTAATCCGATGAGACCGATGACCTTGCTGTCTGGTCTCCTTCCCCAAAACAACCAACCAACCATATTACAGGCTTGTACGTATCACATAATTCATCTGTGTAATAGAAGGAATTGTCCGGAAAAAAGGCTTTTATATAAGATTTAACACTTGCTTTGCCACTTGTCAAATATTTTATGTTTTGGAAAAATGATAAAAATGTTTGCTGTTGCATACCAAAGTCTTTTCTGAGCTCTGACAGTTTGAATAATTGGCAATGAAGGTAATTTCTTTTCTTCTGGTGTTGTAGACATGAACATCAGTACTATTCTCAAATGCTTGTGGATTACTATGATGAATTTCACCAGCGAGTACTTATACTGTGAAGGTGCACTTAAAAAGCCACACTCCTTGAAGAGGTACCTGCAGGATGACTGCAGGTGAGTACCTCATATTATTCTTAGTGCTCACTTTTGTGCTATCGGTACTTTCTTTCTAAACAGTGATTCATTCAAAAAATTACTCCATAAGACATTATTGAGAGTAAATATGCAAATATGTCAGGAGGCTGATTCGTTTGCTTCCAGTACAAGAAACTGTACAAAGAACGAAAGTACCTGAACCGGGTTGTTTGAACTGGCCAATAAATGCTTCTTCCGGTTAAATTTTTCATCCACCTTTACACTCGAAGATTCGTAGCATTCTACCCTGCTTACTGTTTGCTGTTCACGTGCTATATTAATTGTTGGTAAGACCCTATTTGATATACAGAACTGAACATAGTATTTTTCTCAAAATTAATGAGACCATTGTCAGAAAACCACGAAATAATTCTTCGAAAAATCTCATTCTGTTACTATCTCTCTAATGGGATTTAAAATAACACTAGTATTGTCTGCAAGGAGAACCAATTCCGTTTCATGAATGATCACTCACATACATTGCCTGAAAAAGAAAAAAAGAAAATACGTCCAGAAGGGGCGAAAGACACCAAGTGAAACTTTAGGGTTGAAAGAGTGCGTGATATTATCTCAGTGCTTACAAAATCGAGTCAAATGTACAAATAATTTGCTTGTGTAAGCCCACTCACCAGCATGAGTTGCATTCCCTCTGACGTGAACACATGCACTGATTCGGTTAGGCAGCTGTGGCGTCCACTCCACATGCAAGCTGCTGCAATTGGATACTGCAACTGGGACAGAGGTGGCATCGGACCTCCTCCCTCATGTGTTCTACCGGCGACAGAGCTGGGAATCTTACTAGCCATGGAATTACACCAACATCAAGCTCACAGTTAATAGACGCACATGCCATGTGTGGACGAGAATTCTCCTGTTGACGATACAGTCGCATGAGAGCGAGGATGTCCGTGACCTAGTGCTGTGCCATTAGAGTACCCTCAACCACTACCAGCCGTGGCGTGAAGTCATACACAATGACTCCCCAGACCGTGACGCCAGGAGTAGCACGACTGTGCCTTTCTAAAACATTAGAAGAATGAGAAATCCATGCTCGCCGACGAGGCTCATCTGGGGCAGTGCAGAACCACTGTCCGTCACAGAGCACAGTGCGACGCCATTTTATCAGAAATCCGTGCTTCCCTGTCACGGCACCACCCCAGGCCCAGCCACTTGTATCGTGGTGGTAAGAGCGGTCTATGCATGGAACGGTAATTCCCTAGTCTGGCTACTGATAGTCTCTGATAAATTGTGCAGAGTGATACAGAGTCCTCGAGGAGTCTTTTACTTGTGCTCAGATTGTAGGTGCAGATGTGGAGGGGCTAAAATGTGCTTGCTACATAATACGGCGACCCTCACTCGTGGAGGCCAGAGGAGTCGACCAGAACCCTGACTACAAGTATGCCTGCCCTCAGGTTCCCATGTGGTCCATCATCGGCCCACTGCGGCATCTGAATGCCCCACAAATCTGGATACTGCACAACTCCACCTGCCGGCCCAATCGAGATCCAAAATAAGGCGCCTTTGCCAGGTGCTGATAATGCTCTCACAAGAGTACGCACCATCTCCACGTACTTCACAGTGACCACTCAATACCTATCACTGTTCGCGCCTCTTATATACCCTACCAGGCCTGGCAACAAAAGTAAACACGAACAACACTAATGCATTCTAGCGGTATTCTACAAGTCTCAGAGAACTGAATCTGTAATTGTTTACAAACCACCTGTTGTTGTGTATGCATAAATAGTTACACTGGCATCAGGCCATGTCGTCTGGGTGCTTTACTCTCTGTTTCAGTCTGTGTAGGGTGTATGTCCAGCCACTAAAATATTCCGTCCTTCCAAAATTGTTTGAATTATGAAGCAAAATTTTTTACGCTGTGTTTGTTAACTATAATTCAAACAAATTTATTGTTAAGTCATCAATTCCATGAAACTTAATTTTTCGAAGAGATTAACGTGATCATTAGAAACTAGCGCATTGGAAAGATAGCAAAGTATTAATATTAGAGGTTTGTAATAATAATTGAGTGAATGTGTAAATAGCATTTTGTGCCAAGCAACCATTCTGAAATGCAAACTGTTGTCTTATTTCCAAATTTGCAATGGGGCGACATGCCTAGGAACGGATTGGCAAGGTTAGTTTAAGGGGTCGCCAGATGCCCTTCCTGTCCGCAACCCAGCCAGTTAACCCTCCCCCTCCCCCCCCCCCCCCGTCCCCGTCCCCAAGGGAGTACAATAACACATGATGGACGAAACAAGGAGGACTTCAAAAGCAGATTAGTACTGGCAAAAAGGGCATCCGTGGCTAAGAGAAGTCTACTAGTGTCAGAGATGCACCTTAAATTGAGTAACAAATTTCTGAGGAACTTTTGAGATGTGGTGCTACAGAAGAATGTTGAGAATTAGGTGGACTAATAAGGTAAGGAATGAGGAGATTCTACACAGAGCTGAAGATGAAAGGAATATGCGGAAACTTCCAACAAGGAGGGACAGGATGATAGGACATCTGTTAAGATATCAGGGAATAACTTCCATAGTACTATAACGAGCTGTATAGGGTAAAGGTTGTAGAGGAAGACATAAATAGGAACACATCGAGCAAATAATTGAGGACGTAGATTGCCAGTGCTACTCCGAGATGAAGAGGTTAGCTCAAGAGAGGAATTCGTAACGTGCTGCAGCAAAGCAGTCAGAAGACTGATGACTTAAAAAAAAAGAAAAACAAATAGGTTAATGTTAAATCTTGTACTACTCTTGACTATGTTACTTTTTGGGAAAAAACATCAGTAAGGAAATTGGACGATAATTATTTAAGTCTTACTTGTCACGTTTCTTGTAAAGTCGGTTCACAATGACTTACTTCAACCTGTCTCGAAAATATTCAAGAGGTTTTAACTTTTGCATGAATATCTTGTTTATAATCACACTGATAAAAGTGCTAATGAAATGCATGTAATACAAATATATTAGTTTCTGATGCAAATGCTGTTTCTTGTCTCTTTCTCTGTGCGGGTTGGTTGTCCGTTTTTCTTCAGTTGATAAATCGAATAAAAATTAAAATTTAAAGACATAACGTCAGGCTTCAGTTTTTTTCCGATACCAAAGACTTCAATGTCAAAACATGTAGACCAAAAATAGTAGTTGCGTAGCCGTGTAGTCGTTCGAATCCAAATTCTTCTGTTTAAAGATATAAAAGCTCTTATCATTCAATCCGAAATCCTTACATAGAAATAAATTCAAATAGAATACCATGCGCTCTATTCGGTTTCAGTTTTTAGTTTCAGTCTATAGTTTACTGAAGTCACTTAAGTAGTGGAGCAGAGTATATATGGCCCCATAGTACCGATATCCAATATGACAGCCGCCATCCCAAACAAGGACATCGCCCCAAAGTACCATTATCCAAGATGGCGGCTGTGACGCAAGTACGTGATGCCAGCTGATGATGCAACTGACGTCATTCAAGATGGCCGGAAGACAGGTCAGTTGGACTACCTCCACTAACGTAAGTCACCTCGTCCTAGGAACTGGCCGAAGTTTGAATTTTGGCAGGGAGATAGGTCAATTGGGCTACCTCTACTAACCAAAGAAAATGGCGGTAAAGAAACGGTACTGGGACTACCTACACTAACGTAACTCACCTCTTCCTAGGAACTGGACATAAGTCTTTATTTAAACAATTACAAACAGTTGCACTGCCTCTACTAGCCCACGAAAGGGCCATGCCCCCCTGGTGGCAAGTTTGAATTTCTGAGGAAAGATAGCTCGATTGCGCTACCTCTACTATCAAAACCTATGTCACCTGGACATAAGTCTTTATTTAAACAATTAGAGGCAGTACGACCATCAAGTGTGTTCGCCATTCTCTTGCAAAAAATGGATGTTAATTTTGGTCTAAGAGCTTACTCCTGCAGCTCAGGAGAGTTAGTACTGTGTTGCTCGACTAGACTCTGCTCATTCAATACGAATATAATTTGTTTAAATTTGTTATCTATCTACAATATTAGTGTCGTGTTGCGCCACAAGAGGCTAAGATATCGGTTGTCGGTATATCACGTGCACTCATTCAGCTCTACACCAAAGTCTTTATTTAAACAATTAGGGGCAGTACCACAATCCTCCTGGAAAATACACGTTAATTTAGCTCAAAGAGCTTATTCCCGCAGCTGACGGCAGTTAGTATTGTGTTGCCTCCACTAGAGCCTGCTAATTCAATTCGAATATAATTTGTTTAAATTTATCTACCTACAACATTAGTGTCGTGTTACAGCCATAAGCTGTATTACTTGTACTGGACATAAGTCATTATTTAAACGATTAGAGGTAGTACAACCATCAAGTGTGTTCGCCACCTTATTTGAGAATGCTCATGAAATTTGGTCTAACAGCTTACTTCTGCATCTCTGCAGCTGATGGGAGTTAGTAAGGTGTTTCCATTCATTTCGAATATAATTTCTATAAATTTGTTCAAATTTATATAGATTTCTTTAAATTTGTTTAAATTTATTATCTACCGACAGTGTTAGTGTTGTGGTACCGCCACAAGAGGTTTAGATATCGGTGTTTTAATAGCTATATTACATGCACTGGACATAAGTCTTCATTTAAACAATTAGAGCCACTACCACCATCCTCTTGGAAGATGTGCATGAATTTTGCTGAGAGAGGGGGGGGGGTTAGTATGGTGTCGCCCCCACTAGAGGCTGCTCTTTCATATAGGCAAGAAAAGGTGTTCGCTAAGCTTCCAAATACCTAGTTTCAACTGCTTTTCAAGGTCATCCAACCACATTTCCTACATACATCGAATTACGGATCTCACCTAGTTTATTACGCTGATACTAAACACTCACCATGCCAGCGGTCTGAAGGGGAGAAAAATTGGTGTGAAAAAAAGGAATCAGCCTGTTCTGGGCTGCTGGAGAGAGGAGGGAGTGAACTTTATTTTTTTGAGCATTTTATTTAGCTACGGATTTCACCTAATTTATGTATTATGCTGATGCAAAACACTCACCCTAAGCTGCTTAGAGTCACAATATACAGTTCACAGTCCTCGAAACTTCTCCTAAATAATAACAATACATTACACTGATGTGCCGAGACGCAATCAACTCAGCATCACTGGTAGTTCCGCTTTAGATGTTGTCATATAGTGATTTCCTCACCGCAAAAGAAGACATCCTGGTCCATAATACGCAGCTCCAGATAGTCCAATGTCTGGGAGACACATAGGGTTGGTAGAAGTCTCAATAATACTGTACCCAGCTCTAACTGATGGGAAGAATCCATAAATTGTATGAATCAATCTATTTTTGAGATAGAAGTTTGACGCAATGTTACACTCGACACTGATTACACTGACAGGGAGTATATATACCGACTGATCAGACCCGTAAAATTTATAAGAATCCTTCTTCAAAACCTGTTCTTTTGTGAAACCCATCTGTCGTCCTACTGAACATTTTTGGTTAAGCTTAGATTAGATTAGATTAATTATTCATTCCATAGACCCACAAAAGAGGGGATCCTCCTGTGTGGGGAACATGTCAAACACATAACAAAAATGAAATTAGAAAAACTTGAGTTTCATTAATTTTAATGATCCTCAGTCACTAAACAGTAAAATTATCTACTTGAATAAAAATTAAACTTTTAATATTTACAGGTTTAATGCTTGCATCTGCTTTCATTAAATTCATCATTCACACAGTAGCTAGTTACTTGGTTGGCTATTACAACCAAGTATTGTCAAAAATTAATGTAAATTATTCATTTCAGTGTTCCTCACTTAAGTAAAGCCGAATTATGTACAAGATTTAAAATTAAACTTCCACTATTTACAGACTTAAGACTTACATCTCCTCTCCATAGATCCATCGCTCACACAGTAGGTAGTATTTGGCTGAAAACCAAGTATTGTCAAAAATTAAAGTATAATAAATTTTCATTAAAATGGTCTACTGCACTTGTTGAGAAATTCATGGATGGAATAGAAGGAGTTTATCACCAAAAATTCTTTTAAATTATGTTTAAATTGTGCCTTGTCTGAAACTAAACTATGAATGGTTGCTTTTAACTTATTGAAAATACGCGTTGCTGAATTCTGGACTCCTTTCTGGGCAAGAGTAAGTGATTTTAAATCTTTATGTAGTGTTTAAAGTCAATTGTTGAGGTTGCTGCATTTCATATTTAGGTGTACTGTTGTTTGTGCTTAGCACAATCCCTTTTCCAGTTGTTTTTGTTGTTGTTGTGGTCTTCAGTCCTGAGAATGGTTTGATGCAGCTCTCCATGCTACTCTATCCTGTGCAAGCTTCTTCATCTCCCAGTAACTACTGCAACCTACATCCTTCTGAATCTGCTTAGTGTATTCATCTCTTGGTCTCCCTCTACGATTTTTACCCTCCACACTGCCCTCCAATACTAAATTGGTGATCCCTTGATGCCTCATGCCTCAGAACATGTCCTACCAACCGAACCCTTCTTCTAGTCAAGTTGTGCCACAAATTTCTCTTCTCCCCAATCCTATTCAATACCTCCTCATTAGTTATGTGATCTACCCATCTAATCTTCAGCATTCTTCTGTAACACCACATTTCAAAAGCTTCTATTCTCTTCTTGTCCAAACTATTTATCATCCATGTTTCACTTCCATACATGGCTACACTCCATACAAATACTTTCAGAAACGACTTCCTGACACTTAAATCTATACTCAATGTTAACAAATTTCTCTTCTTCAGAAACACTTTCCTTGCCATTGCCAGTCTACATTTTATATCCTTTCTACTTCAACCATCATCAGTTATTTTGCTCCCCAAATAGCAAAACTCTTTTACTACTTTAAGTGTCTCATTTCCTAATCTAATTCCCTCAGCATCACCCGACTTAATTCGACTACATTCCATTATCCTCGTTTTGCTTTTGTTGATGTCGATCTTATATCCTTCTTTCAAGACACTACCCATTCCGTTCAACTGCTCTTCCAAGTCCTTTGCTGTCTCTGACAGAATTACAATGTCTTCGGCAAACCTCAAAGTTTTCCAGACTGTTTTAAATTTCGTTTAAATCATCAATATCGCCTGCACCACTTTCCGTTTCCACAATTTCATTTCGGCTATTAATTTCCAGATTGTTGGCCTCTGTGATATTTGGAATGCTCTTGTACCTCTCCAGTCCAATCAATACAGTACTCCACTCTCCACTGCTTAAATCAATATAGACGAGCGTTCTTTTAAAGTCAAAGTACACGACATTCTATCAGAACACTAGCTGATGAATGGATGTTTATTGTACCTCCATATATTTCCTCCTTCATAAAAGTTAGCAGGATCATGACGCTTTGATGTCTCCACACGTAAGTATTTAAGTCTTGGTATTGCTGTAACCATTCTGGTGGTTGCAGATCCCCAGTGAAGCTGAAATAGTAGACTTTATTTGTATTTTTTTTAACATACGCTACCCAGTGGGCTCCAGGGCATCAGCAACATTTAAATTCACAATTTCACATTCTCCGTATTTCCATATAGTCTTTGGTAATGTATCCCACATAAACACACCACGGAATCTTGGAATGCTGAATTTTTTCACAAGAAACTTGAACAGTTCCTTATTGGTAAGCGGTCTATCGGGTAGGATGGCTCACAGGCTTATTTTTTATTTATGAAGAGACCTAGTCCTTTATTGCATGGTTTCGGGCATAGCCCTTTTCCGATCGCTGCTACTTTCATCAAGTGGTTATGTCTCCTTGCCACCACTAACCGCTAATGTGAGTTCTGTAAGTTCTGGGCTGTTCTGGCAATAGCTGCAGCATTACCAGCGAGTCAACCCATCGCTGGGAGATCTGAGAGGGCTAGAATGAGGAATCGGATAATTTCACCCCATGTCTTAGATACTGGCAGAACACAAGCTGCTTTAACCAGTCCTTTATGATTTGGGGCACTTTTAGCTACATAAACTGCTGTCAGTATACAGTTTCCTAAACATCCCTTCTTCGTCTTCTTCTTCATTGTTGTCTTCTTCTTCTTCTTCAGTGCACGATGTGCAGCGTTCATAAATTGCTTGAAATTCACATCCAGACCCGACTTCATTTTACCACACATGGTTTTATCGAGTACAAATGCTGCAATGCACTGGCCTTTACCAATGTACTTTGCCTCGGCTTTATCAGCTAAAATTCGAAATGCAGAGTGACATCCTGGAAGATCTTAAGGTTTTGCATATGCAATGTCATTTTCCAAACATGCCTTATCAAGCAGGTTATTCCCCTTATCACGTTTCCGAAGCTTCGTACCAGGTTCACAGTAGAAATGTGCAGTTCACTGGAATTATGTCGATAATACCACCGCCTCCTATAATGTGTCTCCTACCGTGCATGTATGTTACTGTGCTGGTTGTGCTCTGTGCACTCCATTAAACAGCAAATCATAAGCATGAATCCAGCTGTTTCGTGTTGCAGCAAAACCATGTCATTTAACCGGTGCTCAGTTCCCTTGGTGGATTATGACATGTTCTATGTGAAACACATCTGATTCTGATCTCTTCTGCATTTCCTCTGCGTAAAAGCAGTCTGAAATTTCAGTGCCACTGCTGTCCTTTAAGATGCCTAAGTTATGGGATTTGTTCTCTGCACTTTGGAAACTGTGAGTATCTCACTTAACCAGTTTGGGAAGTTCGACTTCTCAAATGCTCTCTTGTGTTTTGAGATATGCACCAAATCACCCACATTAAATTTCTGTTTGCGTGGATCTAGCATTTTAATATGACAGTATGCTGTGTCCACAAGTCCATTATCACGAACATCTATTGATCTGTTTTTTATTGGGCAATGTTTGGTTAGATTATACTACGCAATTATTTCTGGAAGGATATCTGTCCATTTGTATAAACCACGAGGATTAAAACCCATCAATATTTTACCTTCTATTGTTCTGTTCAGATGTTCCATGATGCTCGCTATCAGGTGGGTGATTGTTGAGTAATGATGTATTCCCTACCACTGCATTCAGGTCTAGAAATACCTGTTGTAAAACTCTCCACCATGATCGATTTCGATGGTCGATTGCTGACTTTTGTGCTATATGTCAGTATCATCACCAGTGTTATATCGACCATCTAATATAGGTCTTATAACGGTTTTGTTCCTGCTTTCCTACGTACACCGGTCGTTTGAAGTATTTCACCATACATCTCCAGATGTTTAGGCGAATTATTCACAGTTTTTGTGGGATTCAAGAAAATGAGGTTCATTAGAACAGTTGTTTTCTGAAACTCTATATCACCTACCTGTATTGTTTTGTCTTTTAAACTTACAGGTTGCTTGCCTAACAATGACACCAAATATTTTGTCCATCCCATTATCACAGTGGCGGTTAATGAAATCAGCAGCTTCGTCATCAATGTGTAATTTCACTGAGAGTTCATTGAAAGATTCTGTAACTTGTTTAAAGGTTTCTTTCAGTGTACGCTCTTGATCCAACTGCTCTAGCCTTAGTATTCGTAACTTCTCTTGAACTGCCTTCCGTGCAGCGAAGACCTTTAAACTTAGTCGACATCTTGTTATATACTAAGTGCACTGTTTCATACGCATTTCGCCCAGTTCTATCAACCTTTACTGTTAAGTAATGTACTTTCTTTTCAGTTTCATCAACCTTTACAGTTACGTTCTTTTCAAGTGGAGTAACGATGGAATCTAAGTTAGTTATCAGTCTCAGAAGAGCCTGGGCATATGGCATACGTCTCTATGTCCTTAACTTTATATTCAAGAGCCTGAAATGTTTCACCAACAAATAGCCAAATTCTCTTTTTATGTATATCCATACTGTTGGGTGGAGTGCTCGGTATGGACAAGAACTTGGTCCATAACGTGATGAATATTAACGTGTCCAACGCCCAACTCTTTAACAGCTCTCTCACTGTCTCTCCCTCTCTCTTTATATATATATGAAAACTGAATGATGGTTTTATATATATATATATATATATATATATATATATATATATATATACACCATCGTTCAGTTTTCATGTTTTATCAATGACAAGAAACCTGTGTGCAACTCGATTCAAACAACCTCCATATATCTTTACAGATTCATTGAATGACATATCATTTCCTACATGCACTTGGTAAATGTGCTTTAAATTCAAACTGTCTTGTTTGAAACCTATAACAATGGTTGCATTATCCCTTTATCCCTCACCAACTGTTTCGGGATTCTGGGATGTGTCTGGCTCGAATAAAGTACGTCAAAACCCTCACGATGACCAAAAAAGAAATATTGTAGAAATTGATCCCGTTTTTTCACAGTAGCATCATCAAAGATGAACACGGTGTTTGGTTTTACTTTTCTGCTGGAGGAATTTCACTGGTTTGACTGAATGTCATGTATGTTACGCCATCGCGACCTTCTACCTTTTGCAGCAACTGGTACTTGGGCAGAAACATTGTTTTTGAAAATACACATACATACTCATATCGGGCTTCATATGGGCGTGTTAACAGCAACTGAGAACGTTCATCTCATTTCATTTGGATGGACATATAGATATCGCTCATATATTGTCAGGGAGTAGTATCCCATTCTTCTTCATCTTCTGTTCTTCCAAGCAGTACCAGTCGTTTACAATAATGTTCTGATGCTTCATCCACCCTGACATGATACCGACTACATCGGGTATTGATGTGCAATGGGTTTTTATACAAAAAACACCTGTAATAATACATGTCGCCACTATCGCACAATCAATACTGTACTGATTCAGTTCCAATGGCTATGTTAAAATGAGAGGTTTATGAAGTAAGAAAAACAAAAGGTTTATGATAATGTATTTTATTTACACGTCCGTAATTGTACACAGGATGCAGTACATCAGCAAAACCCACTGGTTCTTCTTTACACCAGTACAGTGTTTAGCAAGTAACGATTTCTAGTGTGCCCACATTCCAGCGTGTATTTTTCTCAAACTGATGGGTATTCCTTGAGCTTCTTCCAGCTAAATGACGTAAATCTGTATTCGTGAGTGGCAATAACGGTTTAGTCGTTAATATATTCGCAGAGATGATAAGTTTCTAAGTCTAACGAGAAAAACTACATAGATTGTAGCTCATAAAGCGGGAATTTGTA
Organism: Schistocerca piceifrons; assembly: GCF_021461385.2. NCBI lineage: Eukaryota > Metazoa > Arthropoda > Insecta > Orthoptera > Acrididae > Schistocerca > Schistocerca piceifrons. The sequence goes on from NC_060138.1 coordinate 691,197,496, forward strand.
TATTTTCGTGAAAAATAGGACATTTATTGTGGTCAGAAATGTTTTGCTTTATTATAGGGGCGAAGTTGATGTTAAATAAATAATAATCGAACGCTGAATGGTGGCTCTCTCCAGCCCTGCTTGAGCGTACTACGTGACGTCAAACAAAGTCTGGGAACGCGAGGCGTTGTGGGGCTGTGACAGCGGTGCTTCGTAGCTATTAAGTCAGTACACTTTTAAAAGGAACAGGTTGTATTTGGAGGGAAAGTGGGACTTTCGCAGCAAGGCATTTCGGCGAGGCAGGTGCTGTGAGACCGTTGGCGTAGTAACTCGATCTCGTAGTTTGTAATTGTATATGGATGAGAAGGCAGTCTTTTAGGACGAGGATCTCCCACTGGCTTCTGCTAGGGTGAATTTTTAGTAGGTGTGTGTTGAAAACTGTGACGTCAAACAGGGATAGATGGCATATGCTTGGAGCTCATAGAATTTTTTAACTCATCTCTGTCGAATAGCAGGATCTAGTGAGTTTAACGTTTTTCCCCTAGCTTGTAGGTGTAGGGTAGAGTTTGAGTGTTTCTGTCGCTGGTTTCGAGTGGTACAATTTTTTTCCCAAACAGGATAAGACGAGCTGTCAGTTTTTTGCGGAGTATTGCCGTTCTTTTGCAGGTGCTATGCATATAGTTGTGTACATAAGCAGGATAAGGTGAGTTGTATAGTTATTTTTTGCTATTGTAAGGCGTCCTTATGCAGCGCTATGCATATAGTTGTGTAATTAGGACCGATCTTTGTGATTAATTATGTGGTTAGGATGGATATTTGGGTCAGTTTCCCGAGCAAAATGAATAAAGTACACTAACCTAACCTTCCCCTCTTGCATCTGGAGGGTTTCCATGAGTTTGGGGGGGGGGGGGGGGGGAGGTGCACTTAGGTTTCCATCCCGTGTAATCAGGGTTCGAGTGGTTGATAAGTTGGGCTTTTTACTTGCAGAGAGTGTTTCTTCATTGAATTATTTTCGGATGATTAAGAAATGTCAGTGTGTTTGCACGCATTATTTCGGTGATCTACGAGTAGACTGCGCGTCTGCATGATATGTACTGGATTATTTCGGTAATTTAGGAGTTGGGTTGTTTGCGGGAGGAGATCAGAAATGTTCAAATGTGTGTGAAATCTTACGGGACTTAACTGCTAAGGTCATCAGTCCCTAAGCCTACACACTACTTAACCTAAATTATCCTAAGGACAAACACACCCATGCCCGAGGGAGGACTCGAACCTCCGCCGGGACCAGCCGCACAGTCCATGACCGCAGCGCCTTAGACCGGAGGAGATCAGACAGCAAGGTCGTCGGTCTCATCGGATTAGGGAAGGATGGGGAAGGAAGCTGGCCACGCTCTTTCAAAGGAACTATCTTGGCATTTGCCTGGAGCGATTTAGGGAAATCACAGAAAACCTAAATCAGGATAGGGCCGAACGCGGGACTGAACCGTCGTCCTCCCGTATGCAAGTCCAGTGTGCTAGCCACTGCGCAACATCGTAATTTACGAGCGTCTCGGCACATCAGTGTAATGTATTATTATTTACGAGTAGTTTCGAGGTCTGTAAACTGTATATTGTGACTCTAAGCACGTTAGGATGAGTGTTTTGCATCAGCATAATACATAAATTAGGTGAAATCTGTAGCTAAATAAAACGCTCAAAAAAATTTAAAAAATTACACTTCCTCCTCTCTCAAGCAGCCCAGAACAGGCTGATTTCTTTTTTCACACCAATTTTCCTCCCCTTCAGACCGCTAGCATGGTGAGTGTTTAGTATCAGCGTAATAAACTAGGTGAGATCCGTAATTCGATGTATGTAGGAAATGTGGTTGGATGACCTTGAAAAGCAGTTGAAACTAGGTATTTGGAAGCTTAGCGAACACCTTTTCTTGCCTATATGAAAGAGCAGCCTTTAGTGGGGGCGACACCATACTAACCCCCACCCCACCCCCCTCAGTAAAATTCATGCACATCTTCCACGAGGATGACAAACACATTTGATGGTGGTAGTGACTCTAATTGTTTAAATGAAGACTTATGTCCAGTGCATGTAATATAGCTACTAAAACACCGATATCTAAACCTCTTGTGGCGGTACCACAACACTAATACTGTAGGTAGATAATAAATTTAAACAAATTTAAAGAAATCTATATAAATTTGAACAAATTTATAGAAATTATATTCGAATTGAATGGAAACACCTTACTAACTCCCATCAGCTGCAGAGCTGCAGAAGTAAGCTGTTAGACCAAATTTCATGAGCATTCTCAAATAAGGTGGCGAACACACTTGATGGTTGTAGTACCTCTAATCGTTTAAATAATGACTTACGTCAAGTCAAGTAATACAGCTTAAGGCGGTAACACGACACTAATGTTGTAGGTAGATAAATTTAAACAAATTATATTCGAATTGAATTAGCAGGCTCTAGTAGAGGCAACACAATACTAACTGCCGTCAGCTGCGGGAGTAAGCTCTTTGAGCTAAATTAACGTGTATTTTCCAGGAGGATTGTGGTACTGCCCCTAATTGTTTAAATAAAGACTTTTGTGTAGAGATGAATGAGTGCACGTGATATACCGACAACCGATATCTTAGCCTCTTGTGGCGCAACACGACACTAATGTTGTAGGTAGATAACAAATTTAAACAAATTATATTCGTATTGAATGAGCAGAGTCTAGTCGAGCAACACAGTACTAACTCTCCTGAGCTGCAGGAGTAAGCTCTAAGACCAAAATTAACATCCATTTTTTGCAAGAGAATGGCGAACACACTTGATGGTTGTACTGCCTCTAATTGTTTGAATAAAGACATGTCCAGAGCGGAATGAGTGCATATAATATAGCTATGGATATCTCAATGTCTTGTGGCGGTAGCACGACACTAATGCTGTAGGTAGATAATACATTTAATCAAATTTAAACAAATTTAAAGAAATCTAAGCAAATTTAAACAAATTTATAAAAATTATATTACAACTGAATGGCAATATCATACTAAAATTCTAAATTCGAAGAGGGTGGCGAACACACTTGACGGTGATACTACCTCTATTTGTTTAAATAAAGACTTATGTCCAGGTGACATAGGTTTTGATAGTAGAGGTAGCGCAATCGAGCTATCTTTCCTCAGAAATTCGAACTTGCCACCAGGGGGGCATGGCGCTTTCGTGGGCTAGTAGAGGCAGTGCAACTGTTTGTAATTGTTTAAATAAAGACTTACGTCCAGTTCCTAGGAAGAGGTGAGTTACGTTAGTGTAGGTAGTCCCAGTACCGTTTCTTTACCGCCATTTTCTTAGGTTAGTCGAGGTAGCCCAGTTGACCTATCTCCCTGCCAAAATTCAAACTTCGGCCAGTTCCTAGGACGAGGTGACTTATGTTAGTGGAGGTAGTCCAACTGACCTATCTTCCGGCCATCTTGAATGACGTCAGTTGCATCATCAGCTGGCATCACGTACTTGCGTCACAGCCGCCATCTTGGATAACGGTACTTTGGGGCGATGTCCTTGTTTCGGATGACGCCGTCGTATTGGATAACGGTACTATGGGGCCATATATACGGGGGGCAGTTCAATAAGTAATGCAACACATTTTTTTTCTCGGCCAATTTTGGTTGAAAAAACCGGAAATTTCTTGTGGAATATTTTCAAACATTCCCGCTTCATCTCGTATAGTTTCATTGACTTCCGACAGGTGGCAGCGCTGTACGGAGCTGTTAAAATGGCGTCTGTAACGGATGTGCGTTGCAAACAACGGGCACTGATCGAGTTTCTTTTGGCGGAAAACCAGGGCATCTCAGATATTCATAGGCGCTTGCAGAATGTCTACGGTGATCTGGCAGTGGACAAAAGCACGGTGAGTCGTTGGGCAAAGCGTGTGTCATCATCGCCGGAAGGTCAAGCAAGACTGTCTGATCTCCCGCGTGCGGGCCGGCCGTGCACAGCTGTGACTCCTGCAATGGCGGAGCGTGCGAACACACTCGTTCGAGATGATCGACGGATCACCATCAAACAACTCAGTGCTCAACTTGACATCTCTGTTGGTAGTGCTGTCACAATTGTTCACCAGTTGGGATATTCAAAGGTTTGTTCCCGCTGGGTCCCTCGTTGTCTAACCGAACACCATAAAGAGCAAAGGAGAACCATCTGTGCGGAATTGCTTGCTCGTCATGTGGCTGAGGGTGACAATTTCTTGTCAAAGATTGTTACAGGCGATGAAACATGGGTTCATCACTTCGAACCTGAAACAAAACGGCAATCAATGGAGTGGCGCCACACCCACTCCCCTACCAAGAAAAAGTTTAAAGCCATACCCTCAGCCGGTAAAGTCATGGTTACAGTCTTCTGGGACGCTGAAGGGGTTATTCTGTTCGATGTCCTTCCCCATGGTCAAACGATCAACTCTGAAGTGTATTGTGCTACTCTTCAGAAATTGAAGAAACGACTTCAGCGTGTTTGTAGGCACAAAAATCTGAACGAACTTCTCCTTCTTCATGACAACGCAAGACTTCACACAAGTCTTCGCACCCGAGAGGAGCTCACAAAACTTCAGTGGACTGTTCTTCCTCATGCACCCTACAGCCCCGATCTCGCACCGTCAGATTTCCATATGTTTGGCCCAATGGTACCGTGCAGGTATACATGCCCTCATTTCAAGGTGGCGTAAGGCCGCAGCATTGAATGGAGATTACGTTGAAAAATAGTGTTGTGTAGCTAAAAGATTGGGGAATAACCTGGTATATTTCAATGCTGAATAAAACAACCCCTGTTTCAGAAAAAAAATGTGTTGCATTACTTATTGAACTGCCCTCGTACTCTGCTCCACTACTTAATTGACTTCAGTAAACTATAGACTGAAACTAAAAACTGAAACCGAATAGAGCGCATGGTCTTCTGTTTGAATTTATTTCTATGTAAGCATTTCGGATTGAATGATAAGACCGTTTATATCTTTAAATAGAATAATTTGGATGCGAACGACTACACAGCTACGCAACAACCATTTTTGGTCTACGTGTTTCGACATTGAAGTCTTTGGTATCGGAAAAAAACTGAAGCCTGACGTTATGTCTTTAAATTTTAATTTTTATTCGATTTATCAACTGAAGAAAAACGGGCAACCAACCCGCACAGAGAAAGAGACAAGAAACAGTATTTGTATCAGAAACTAATATATTTGTATTACATGCATTTCATTTGCACTTTTATCGGTGTGATTATAAACAAGATAGTCATGCAAAAGTGTAAACCTCTCAAATATACCCAATTGTTTCATTCGACCTAAGGTTTGATTAGTTTCGATACACATTTATGTAGAACACTATCGATAGTGATGTTGAGTAATAACTGCTGTTATCAATATATTAATAGGATGCAGACAATAAAATTACAGTACCAGAATGTGGTGTGTGTAACTTATAGTAGACGTTAGTAGTAGATTGTCAAAGTTCCAACTTCATACCTCGATATTGTTTCAGTATGTGCAATGAACCTACACTGAAGGGCCAAAGAGACTGATATAGGCATAGGTATTCACATACGGAGATATGTAAACAGAAAGAATACGGCGCTGCAGTCGGCAACGCTTATATATGACAAGTGTATCGCGAAGTTGTAAGATCGCTTATTGCTGCTACAGTGGCAGGTTATCAAGATTTGAGTGAGTTTGAACGTGGTATTGTAGTCGGCGCACAAGCGATGGGACACAGCATCTCCGAGGTAGTGATGGAGTGGGGATTTTCCCGTATGACAATGTTACGAGTATACTGTGAATATCAGGAATCCGGTATAAACTCAAATCTCCGACATTGCTGCAGCCGGAAAAAAATCCTCCAAGAACGGGATCAAGACGACTGAAGAGAGTCGTTCAACGTGACAGAAGTGCAACCCTTCCGCAAATTGCTGCAGATTGCAATTCTGGGCCATCAACAAGTGTCAGCGTGCGAAACATTCAACGAAACATCATCGATATAGGCTTTCAGAGCCGAAAGCCTATTAGTGTACCTTTGATGACTGCACGAATTAAGTTTTACGTCTCTCCTGGGACTTTCGAAACTGACTTTGGACAGTTGATGACTGGAAACATGTTGCCTGGTCGCATGAGTCTCGTTTCAAACCGTATAGAGCAATTGGACGTGCACGGGTATGGATACAACCTCATGAATCCATGGACCCTGTAAGTCAGCAGGGGATTGTTCAAGCTGATGGAGCTCTGTAGTGGTGTGTGGCGTGTGCAGTTGGAGTGTCATGGGACACCTGATATGTCTAGATACGAGTCTGACAGGTGGCACGTACATTAGCATCCTGTCTGATCACTTGTACCAGTTCATGTCCATTGTGCACTCCGACGGACCTGGCCAATTCCAGATGGACAATGCGACCTCCCACACGTTCAGAATTGCTACAGAGTGGCTCCAGGAACACTCTTCTGAGTTTAAACACTTCCGCTGGCCACCAAACTCCGCAGACGCGAGCATATCTGGGATGCCTTGCAACGTTCTGTTCAGAAGAGATCTCCACCCCCTCGTACTCTTACGTATTACCGACAGCCCAGCAGGATTCATGGTGTTAATTTCCCCCAGCACTATTTCGACATTAGTCGAGTCCATGACACGTCATGCTCCGGCCACTTCTGCGTGCTCGCAGGGGCCCTACGCAATATCAGGTAGGAGTACCAGTTTCTTTGGCTCGTCAGTGTAGTAAACGCCATAAAAAGGTAACCCTTTATTGTCTAAAAACCGGATGTCGTTTCATCAAACAACATAAAACACATTTCACACTTATTTCTGAGGAAATCGTCTAAAAATTTAACGCTTCCATGCAAACTGATATTTTGGCTCCCAGCACGGTGAAAATTGCTCAGCTAAATTATAAAGAGTGTAGCATAAAAGGAAATTCACTGAGGATGATGTAATTCTGGAATCTGAAAACGACACACAGAAAGAATTGTATATATCTATGCAATGCCCCAATCTTTATGTTACTATTTCATTAGGTTGACAGTTAAAACGATAAGCACAGGGAAATATGCAAAGATTATGACAATAGGAAGTATTATCTGAATAGTACTGACACAAAATGTCTCTCAAAGTTGTTAAAATCAATGCTTATTTCAGGAATATACCAGAAAAACGGTAACAGTTAGTGTCACTTCGCATAGTGTTTAACGGCAGAAACTCGGGTTTATACGAGCAGTCACGTGACTTACATATCTGTCAGTTTTACTTACGACACTTTCCACTTACACATCAATGCGCAGGTGCTGGCTTCCGAATGTCAGCGCTTGCGTAACGATAAAAATTTTGATCATTGTTTTACTGTCTCTGTAATTGTTATCGATGTATCACTAGCCATTAAATACTTGTAACTGCATCTAATCGCTATATTCATTTTGAATTTCCCTGTGTATTAAATCTCTAACTGCACAGTTCAAATTTATTCCTGAAGTTTATGCACTTTCCTTGTTGGTTAGATTGCTTCCAGTTCGACACTCGTTACAAGAGGTTGTTGCTCGGACCCAAGCTTCCCACTAGAGTTTCTCCCCGCTGCTACGAGGGGTAGTGGCAATGTGAGAAATTCCCTCCCCCAGAGTGATGTGGGTGAAGAGGGAAGCCCTCACCGTGACACAGGGTGCTGGGTGGAGGGCGGAACCACGTGCCTCGTGCCCAATACCTCCCCACTGTTTTGTGGGGTTTCACGAAAACGAAGTAGGTCACCACAAACACTCCATTCAGAATTACGGAGAAGTCCTACGCAAACATTTTTCCAGTAGCTAAATGTTTAGTTTCCCGCAATTCTTTTACGTGATTTCCTATTTGCGGGGTTCGATCTGTCAGTATAACGACGCCGTCGCCTCATTTTGCAGGTCTTACTGCTTTATTCTGCTTTCTTTTTCTTTTAACGAGTTTTAGCTCATTGTCGACTTGGTGTTTCTTTCTATAACCTGATTGTCTTCCCTAAGATTATAGCGGGAAATATTGTGTCTGAGAATCGTGAGAACTGTAAAGGTTGCGGTTTCATGTATGTGTATTGTCTTACAGAAACAGATTCGTCCAAACGGGTGTGGGAAACCGCAAAGTCTGGTCCATACTCCAGAACAATCGCCGTTAATCCTGCTCCTGTGTTGAAGCGCGATTTTAGGTCACCCTATTGTTTCCAAAGCTGGCAGAAAATAATAGTATACCAATGCACTGTTTATGAAGTATTTCATAAGCTCACTTACTCTATTGTATTATTGATTCAGCTGTAAAACTCCTTCACAGAATAATAGTAGATCTCTGGATATGTGTCATAGAAGGCTGCAACTAAACCACTAGAACATGAATTGTTACCAGGAAACTTATTTCCTAACGACGCACCTTCCAATGACAGTCATATTTTCAGCGCTTCGTATGCTTAAAATTATTAGAAATGTGTATCAGTTACTGACTAATAAAAATTGCTGCTCTTCTCCTTGGAGGACCTTTTTTAGGGTTTCTTAGCTTAATTGGTAAAAACAAAACCCTTAAAGGATATCTTTGTTGCCTGTTTGTCTATCTTGTCTGACCGTCTGTTAAGACCCCATGTTCTGGGAACTGGAATTGTTAATTTATAATCAAATCACACGAAAAAAAAATTTGTCGTTTTTCATCTGACCTTTAGTGTAGTTCCCTTTTTCTCAGTAACGTCTCGACGTATCAAGTTGAACTATATGTCACATACTTAAGCCTATGGTCTTTCGGTGGTGTACAAACTTCAAGCTTCCAAGTCTATGTAATCAAAAGATGCGGCTATTTATGTCACATATTTTTATATCTTTCCAGCATCAATATCGATATCAGGCAAAAATTGTCGAGATTCTAGATTCTCGGAATATACGAACTATCTGTATGCATTATTAAGTTTGGACAGGACCCTCAGTGCGCGAGTTCTACTCTCACGTATGCGTATTTTCTTTATGTGACATATTTAGTAGATAATCTCTTCGCTTACCACCCTAGATCTTTAATGCGTTGTAGTCCTGCCACACAGAAGAATCATTGGCTGCACGTGAAGAGAGCTCCATATTAGGACTGTTACTGTTCACGATTCCCGTGACGTCACAAAGTAACTGAATCTCCTTTTAAAAAATCAGGTAGAAATGGTTCTTTGAGAGCAGTAATTCAGAAGGCAGTGGGAACTATCGACGCTTTCATTTGTTGCTGGATTGAAAATAAACATGGCGCTATCACTTGAAGAACGGAAATTGGTGCTAAAGTGTTACTGGGAAACAGAGAATGTGAGTGACATTCAACGATGTTGCAGAGCTGAATTTGGAACGCAACGGCCTTCACGATTAACCACGTAAGCTCTCCACTATGTGCTTCTGTATGAAATTTAGCCCAATTGTACCCCCCATTCGATAAAAAGTCCAAGTATTACCAAAACAATGTACCCACGAAATATTATTCAGCTTAAACTTGTATGCTAACCTTTGACAAAATAGAACCTAATTTGAATTGAACTGCAACTCGTCTTTATATTAAATCTGCAACTGAAATAAAACAGTTATCTGGCCCTAAATCAGATTCCTTGAAAGCACAACAGCAGACAGCAAGCAGGCAGCGGCTAAGCTAGATTTCTATTTTTGAATAAAATTTTCAAACAGTATTGGAACTGATGCATACCATTTGGCGCAATGTGGTAATGCGTAATGATAAATCCTTTTTTTAACAGTTGGATGGAGAGTGAAACTATTTCCATGAAATCATATTCCAAGACAACGGTTTCAGAATGAAGTAGGTATTCAAAAAGACAGAGTAAAATTTCACGTGATCTCCATACATAATATTAGTCTGAACAATACTATGCTTAACAGAGAGAACAATGATTTGAAAAGGACACAATGATAACAGAGAATTTCTATAGAAACCAAACAGCTTAATCAACTGATATCTTAATGCATAACTCCAGGAAGCGGGGTCGTCTTTCTCTCAGCTCTGAGCAAGTTAAGCTGACAATAATCAACCTGACAAATTAGTTGCACAGTACTTCAGTCTTATCCAGAACATCTTCTCTCAAAAATAATAGCATTATTCACAATTTATATTATTTTCACCTTCCAATATATACACCATTTCATCCTTGCTGCCCTTACAATACATCTTTCTTCATCTAACAGATACAATTACAAATCAATACAACGCTACTGAATACGTCCGTCGCCTCCCACACTTCAACTGAGAAGGTATCAAACTTCACAGAGACAAAGACTGTGCCACAACAAGACCAAAGATTGTTTGACAGTAACATAACTTCCCCCCCCCCCTCTCTCTCTCTCTCTCTCTCTCTCTCTCTCTCTCTCTGGCACGCACATCAATAAGTTACAAAAATCAAAATTACGTTCGCACCTTACCTATCCTTCACCTTCACCAAGTAGAATTTTATACCAGGGTCATTTCAAATGGAATGAGACAAGGAAAAAATTCCAATCGTTAAGGACAGGAATATACAAAACATGTTACAAATACAAAGAGATAAATAGCTTTACGAGAACTGGAGTTGAAGTACCATAAGTAAAGAATATTTACAAAATTTGAGAACATATGAATGAAGTAATCAATGAATTCACCACAGTAGGCCATCAAGTTTCATGACATACACGAGAAGGTTCTAGACAGGGCTGTTTTGAAAGTTCGTGTGTCACATTTCGTATTGCAGTAAGTAACGTTGGTGATCTACACTGTTTTTGTAGTGCACAGGAAGGTTAGAGTGTCTGTATCACACTAGGCCTAAGTTTATGAGGTACAGTCACATCGGCAGCAGTTTGCACGATGAAAGTAGGTAGAGGATGTCTTTGTGACAAATGACCAAACTTCCTTTAGCTCGTTGCAATTATCTCACTTTTGTGGGAAGTTATGTGGAGGCAGACTCAGTGGGACTAAGCACATGCACAAACAGTAAAATACATAGTAGCATCTGTTTGAAGCACACTGTAGATCCATTGATAACTCCAAAGCCATCTTGTAGTATCAGAGAGTTTGTTATAAAAAGTTGCACCTTGTATAAATGATTTACGCCAACATTTGGCAGACGATTTTAGTATATAATCAGTAGACATATTTCTATCGCTCTAGCAAGTCTGAATAATTTTTGGTAAACAGTCAATCAGCTACAATTTGTTATATTTACAGTATACAATGACCTATATTACGACAGGAGTAAGAAGGTTTTACATAGTTGTATATACGGACTGCACATGTAGTGTAATGGTAACAATGGATTTCTATGTCTATAAAAAATTGAGGAAAAATAGCATCATTGTTTTACAAGAATGAATTACAGAAACATCAGACAAGTAAATCACGTGAAATACCCATAATAAGAAACAATTATTATATGTGTACAGAATGACCTACAGAATGATCTATTCAAATAAACATGAATGCATAAAATCAGTAAAATACACAAAATTGTAGAGAGTAAGGTAGAAAAAGACACATAAGGGTAATGATTACACACCAGAAATAAACACAAGAGTATAGGGGTCTCACACACACAGATAAGGTGAACACAAATATACAATTAGGAAAAATATGGATTAGGGAGTGACCATGTTCACACCAAAGAATACTTTACGCAGTCAGTCAAACATCATTAGGTATAATATGGTCAGTAATTAGCATACTGTCTAGTTATATTTCATCCTTTAATTTGTGGAGCTCTTAAACATTTTACCCATAATTTCATCAAACCTACTGCTATTACAACTTTTTAATTTATCTATTTTCTTCTTTCTATCATATTTCATACATTCTTATATATTTAATTTATTTAGTTCAATTGCTTGTCATCTTTGTCCTACTTAACTGTTTCTCAGGTTTGTCATATTTAATAATTTCTCATTTGTGCCCTACCCAATCATATTTCATCTGATGTTTATCCGAACTAATCATTTCATCTCAAATTCATCTTTGTAACCATTTCTCTGCTCATGTATGTGTTGCACAACTTCCTTTCATACTTTTTACTCTTTGCTTTCTCCGTAGACATCTTTCATGACTTTTTACACATCTTTCATGTCTTATGAGAACTCACTACTGTACTACACTTAGCATAATTATTACACTAATCGTTCTGCATCCTATAGTAACAATTTGTACAGAGAATATGCATTATAAAGAAACACAATAAATGACATAAGTGTAAGAGGCAAATTAAACTCAAAAACTCCTTAAGCTAAAGCAATGAATGTTATTATGTTACATAATATGCAAATACAAGAAGACAATTAGTCTGCAATGTTACACATGTTAGTACAAAAAATATATTCATAATGGAATCTTATCCTATACTATGAGAAAAAGAATAAAGTTGAAAAATAAAAAAAACCATTAGTATTCCACATACTTCCTGCAACTCCTTTCTCTTATTTCTTTTTTTAATCTAAGTACATTGTCTACCCATTTCACACCTCGCAAGCCATGAGTTTCATCTTCACTTCGAAAATATTCCGTACAGCTCGACTATATGGACAATATTATTATGATATCGTTTCATACATATCTTTTAGACAAAGAAAAGACAGATTAGTTGTACAGAATTCAATAGAAGTCAAATGTATCGTGCATTTAGCTACATACAAATAAAAAAAGGTCATTTATCAATATAAGCAAGAAATTAGACACTACCACAAAGACAAGCCACAAAAAAGTTCAGTGAGGTACCACATGCTGAAAGTGTGTGTCACAGTACAGGGTAGTAATCAATCCTCAGCCAAATCTTTCCAAAGCATTTTTTGTACATAAATGCAGACAATAATGTACACCTCTCTAATTACTGTGAAATGTTCATAATTGTTACATGCTGCATTGTTCCAATGTAAAAAAATGGTAGTGTATATTTAGTAAAGAGGTTGAATAACTTGTGTCAAATAGTCATAAACTCAACACCAAAGGAATTACTGTGCTGTCTCAAGTCACGTTACCTTCGTTCAGTATTGTCATGTAGCCTCATCTTTTCAAAACTTAGCTTGTACAATTATAAACAAGAAATGTATTCCCATGGAATAAAAATTGACCATAACAAGAAACACAGTCCCTGTGCTCTAACTATTAATCACTTAGTCTTTCTCTATATTAATTGTCATAATCATTGTATCATTCTATTACATTAGACATCATAAATCGCAAAATTATCATCTCATGTGCGTAATCAACATAAATCTCATTATCCTATTATGGCATTAATCATATTTGCTGTCATCCAACATAAACAACACCCCATAGCTATAATCTTAAATACACTCCTGGAAATGGAAAAAAGAACACATTGACACCGGTGTGTCAGACCCACCATACTTGCTCCGGACACCGCGAGAGGGCTGTACAAACAATGATCACATGCACGGCACAGCGGACACACCAGGAACCGCGGTGTTGGCCGTCGAATGGCGCTAGCTGCACAGCATTTGTGCACCGCCGCCGTCAGTGTCAGCCAGTTTGCCGTGGCATACGGAGCTCCATCGCAGTCTTTAACACTGGTAGCATGCCGCGACAGCGCGGACGTGAACCGTATGTGCAGTTGACGGACTTTGAGCAAGGGCGTATAGTGGGCATGCGGGAGGCCGGGTGGACGTACCGCCGAATTGCTCAACACGTGGGGCGTGAGGTCTCCACAGTACATCGATGTTGTCGCCAGTGGTCGGCGGAAGGTGCACGTACCCATCGACCTGGGACCGGACCGCAGCGACGCACAGATGCACGCGAAGACCGTAGGATCCTACGCAGTGCCGTAGGGGACCGCACCGCCACTTCCCAGCAAATTAGGGACACTGTTGCTCCTGGGCTATCGGCGAGGACCATTCGAAACCGTCTCCATGAAGCTGGGCTACGGTCCCGCACACCGTTAGGCCGTCTTCCGCTCACGCCCCAACATCGTGCAGCCCGCCTCCAGTGGTGTCGCGACAGGCGTGAATGGAGGGACGAATGGAGACGTGTCGTCTTCAGCGATGAGAGTCGCTTCTGCCTTGGTGCCAATGATGGTCGTATGCGTGTTTGGCGCCGTGCAGGTGAGCGCCACAATCAGGACTGCATACGACCGAGGCACACAGGGCCAACACCCGGCATCATGGTGTGGGGAGCGATCTCCTACACTGGCCGTACACCACTGGTGATCGTCGAGGGGACACTGAATAGTGCACGGTACATCCAAACCGTCATCGAACCCATCGTTCTACCATTCCTAGACCGGCAAGGGAACTTGCTGTTCCAACAGGACAATGCACGTCCGCATGTATTCCGTGCCACCCAACGTGCTCTAGAAGGTGTAAGTCAACTACCCTGGCCAGCAAGATCTCCGGATCTGTCCCCCATTGAGCATGTTTGGGACTGGATGAAGCGTCGTCTCACGCGGTCTGCACGTCCAGCACGAACGCTGGTCCAACTGAGGCGCCAGGTGGAAATGGCATGGCAAGCCGTTCCACAGGACTGCATCCAGCATCTCTACGATCGTCTCCATGGGAGAATAGCAGCCTGCATTGCTGCGAAAGGTGGATATACACTGTACTAGTGCCGACATTGTGCATGCTCTGTTGCCTGTGTCTATGTGCCTGTGGTTCTGTCAGTGTGATCATGTGATGTATCTGACCCCAGGAATGTGTCAATAAAGTTTCCCCTTCCTGGGACAATGAATTCACGGTGTTCTTATTTCAATTTCCAGGAGTGTATTTCACTTCAGCAGACACAACTTCACTACCTTACAACAGTCCCAGGAAAACATTTTATCAAAGTACCTACTACTGTTCGTTCCAGAAAACACAGTTACCATCCTAACAATCTATATATTTCATCAAAAGAGATAGAAAATGTTAAATATCTTCGTATTTGATCACAGTGTACAGCCAAAAATATTTCTCAAGTGAACAACACACTGCTCTTAACTTGCATATATTCTCAGAATTGATTTAAAAAATACTGTGAACGTTCATTTTATTATAAATTATTTGTTCTTATTCGGATTCAAGGTGAAATTTCGTAGCAGTGTTTTCATAGTATGTGTCGTGGCAGCAAATCGCTCGATTTTCTGCATCATAAATCAAGTTTGTTGTGCGACGAAAGTCGCCTGATTCTTGTCAAAAGTTGCCCGCCGCTCGACGGGAATCGCTCATCCATGCGGTGCAATAGAATTGTTTATCGCTAATTTTTGCTGTGCGCCATAACGCAAGAAATATTTTAGAAATAGGTGACATATAATTATATCATCTGGGTCAACATTAGAAAACAGAATTATTCGATATATGGTTTGATATACGAAATATGATGAAGTCTCTTGCTCTTCTGTATCCGAATAGTTTCAATTTCCACACCATTCACTATGTTTAAATGTGATACGTCTTCTTAAAGACGGAAACCGAATTTCAGAAACCGTTTTCTGCTGTCGTTTTTATATGTGTTAACGCCTGAAGCGGATTTGGTAGCTCAGTTAAATATGGCGTCTAGAGAACAGCTGTTCCAGCTTCTGAGTTAGAACAGCAATTTGTGCTGCTGTCCAGGGCATCTCCAGACACGTTCTCAGCCTGAAATCTCGCTGACTGGAGTATAATTGTGTACAGTGTTGAGTACCGCATCGAAATGAGCCCTGGTGACCAATGAAGATATATCTGGCCGTTTCTTTTCATAGGAGGACCTCTTTGGTAGTCAGCCATGGCACCCTTACAGCACAGCTGTTCGTCGAAGATACTACGCTCCGTTTTGTTGTCCTTCGTGCCAAGTCGTCCTGTTCTTAGACTTCAGCAAGACAATGCCCGCTCATTCAAGGCGAGAGTTTCTACTGCTTATTTTCGTGCTTGCCAAACCTTACCTGGGCCAACAAGGGCACCGGATCTCTCCCCAGTTGAGAACGTTTGAAACATGGGCAGGACCCTCCAGCCATCTCGACATTTTGAGGCTCTAACGCGCCAATTGGACCGAATTTGGCAAGACATCCCTGAGAGAACATCCAACAATTCTGTCAATGAATTCCAGGCTGAAAAACTGCTTGCATAAGGGGCACAGGTAGACCAACATGTTATAACTTGCTCAAATTGTGGAACTCTTTCTCTTGAATAAATCTTTCAATTTTTCTGAAATTATTATCATTTTTTGTCTGTGCATGTACAGCACATATATCGATTTTCATCCCATTTGAATAATTCCTTCGCGGTGTGACATTTTCTTTTTTCTATGCCTTATTTGCATGTCATGAAACAAATGTCAAAATATAATATTTATAAATATTACACCCTTTCTATTGAACAAATAAAACAAATATCAAAATATAATATTTGTAAATATAATATTTTTACATTTTATTTGTGATACGATCACCTCGTGTGCAAAGTATATGAGAAGGGTGAAATACCCTCAGAGTTCAAGAAAAATGTCGTAATTCCAAATCCAAAGAAAAAAGGTCCTGGCAGGTGTAAACATCACCGAACTATCAGTTTAATAGGTCATGGTTGCAAAATACTAACACAAGTTTTTGAAAGAAGGATAGAAATACTCATAGAAGCCAACCCCGGGGAAGATTAATTTGTATTCCAGAGAAATGTAGGAACACGTGAGGAAATACTGAACCCTATGACTTATCTTAAAAGACAGCTTTTGTAGTCTTGGAGAAACCTTTCCACAATGTCGACTAGAGTATTCTCTTTGAAATTCTGAAGGCAGCATTGGTAAAATAGAAGTAGCAAAAGACTATATGCAATTTGTACAGAAGCCAGACGGTATCCACATCCGCATCTACATCAATACTCTGCAAACCACTGTGGCAGAGGGAACGTCCCATTGCACCAATTATTAGGCTTTCTACTCATTACTTTCACGTATGGAGCACAGGAGCAATGATTGTTTACACGCCTCTGTGTGTGCCGTAATTAGTCTAACCCCGTCCTCACGATCCCTATGTGAGCGGTGTGTAGGCGGTTGTAGTATATTCCTAGAGTTATCATTTCGAGCCAGCACTTAAAACTCTATAAGTAGGCTTTCTTGGGATAGTTTACGTTTATCTTCAAGAGTCTGCCAGTTGTTTCTCCAGTATCCCTGTGACACTCTCCCACAGGTCAAACAAACCTGTGACCATTCGTGTTACTCTTCTCTGCATACGCTCAATATCCCCTTTAGTCATATTTGGTATGTGTCCCAATACATGAGGAATGTTGTAGAATGAATCGCAAAAGTGATTTGTAAGAATCTCCTTTCTAGACTGATTGTATTTTCGCAGAATTCTATCAATATACCGACATCTACTACCTGCTTTACGCATGACAGACCTTGTGTGATGATTCCATTTCAAATACCTACGAAGCGTTACACCCAGGTATTTGTATGAGCTGACTGATTCTAACTGTGCCTCATTGATATTATAGTCATAAGAGAGTATATTTCTTTTTTCCTCTTGAAACGTGAACAATTTTACATTTCCCAGTCTGTATACCAATTTGAAATCATATCAAAATCTAACTGAATATTTATGCAACTTCTTTCAGACAGCATTTCAGTACAGATAACTGAATTGTCTGCAAAAAGCCTGAGGTTACTATTAATATTGTCTGAAAGGTCATTAACATACAGCATGAACAATAAGGGTCCCAACACACTTCCCAGAGGCACACACGGAACTACATTTACATCTGGCGATGACCCTCCATCGAAGATATCTCACTACTTCCTCCCAATCAAAAAGTCCTCAGTCTAGTCACAGATTTCAGTTGATACCCCATACGATCACTCTTCTGGCAATCAGCTTAAGTATGGTACTGAGGCAAGTGCTTATAGTTATAGGAGGGGCTAACTTTAATATAGACTCTGATAGGGATTCCATTGGGCCATGGAGCTTTCTTTAATTTTAACAGTTTCAGATGTTTTTCTACGCCACTCACACTAATACTTATTTCACTCAAGTTTTTAGTGGAATGGGGATTAAATTGGGGCAATTCTCTTGGGATTTCCTTCGGTGGATGAACATTTGAAAACAGAGACAAACGTTTCAACTCTTGCTTTGCGATCTTCAGTTTCAGTTCCTGTCTCATTCGGGAGTGACTGAACACTAACATCCCTTACATATGACCAGAATTTCTATGGGTTTTGTGAAAGATCATTTGACAGTATTCTGATATGGTAGTCATTGAAGGAACACTCATTGCTCTCTTGATTGTCAAACACGTTTCTTTCAGCATCTTTCTATCTGTAGCCCATACTATGTTTTACACCTATTGTGCAGTAGTCTCTGTTTCTTTATAAGTGTCCTTACAGTGACTGTGTACCATGGAGTAATTCTCCCGTTATGAACTGCTCTACTGGGTACATTTCAGTGCATGGTCAACTTTTAACCTGAGCCATAGTACCTCTATATGCTCCTCCCCCTTGCGAAAAGTATCAAGTTCCCCATTGAGAAATGACACTACTGCGTTTTTATCTTGTTTCCTGATCATTATATCTTTCACTTGTTTTAAGTGTCCTTTGCACTTTGATAATCATTGTTGCTCCAACCGTGGCTTGGTCATTGATACCACTTTCATTTTGGACATTCAAAAAGAGGCCATGTCTGTTTGTTGCCATTAGATCAAATATATTTCCATCGTGAGTGGGATTCCTAACTATCTGTTCTAGGAATATACTATAACCGCCTACACATGGCTCACATAGATATCGTGAGGACAGAATTAGAATAATTACAGCGCACACAGAGGCATTTAAACGATCATTTTCGATGTCCTACAACTGCTGGTCTGGAGATAATCTAAAGCCACAATGGTGGGTGTGGAACGGCATCCCACCTGTCCGAACCAGAGGAGGACGTTCTGCTTGCACTTGTCTCTGAACACGTGAACAAAGAAGACATCATGTGACTCTCAGACTTCACAGAAGTTTGCATATATAGCTTGCCGCTGTCTCATTCAAACCAGTCTGTAGAGGCTCCTATGCACCATACAAAGAATGCCTTGTGACTCTCAGAAGTCGTGGAACTTCCTGTGAATGTTGCATTCTGATTGGTTCTTACTGAATTCACCTGCCAACTTACTGCTGACGGCGTGGGAGCACTGTTCAAATGGTTCAAATGGCTCTGAGCACTATGGGACTTAACATCTATGGTCATCAGTCCCCTAGAACTTAGAACTACTTAAACCAGCTAACCTAAGGACATCACACAACACCTAGTCATCACGAGGCAGAAAAAATCCCTGACCCCGCCGGGAATCGAACCCGGGAACCCGGGCGTGGGAAGCGAGAACGGGGTGCACTGTCCATCACTTTCTACAGATGGACAAATTACAAGACTTTCAGCAGCAAACTATTCTTTACTGATCGAAAAACATATAGCAGTCATATTGCACTGGACATAATTTTCCGCGTAAAATATTTCATTCTCCCTTCCAGCTATTGATGCGTTGAAACCACAGTTCTCCATGTCAAGTCCATATGTCCCCTTACGAAAGGACAAAGTCATTTTCTTTGCACCTGTTGTATCGCTGACCACAGTAGCTTTACATCTCATCACGTACTTTATAAGACTGCTTATCACAGCAGATCTATTACGCATCACTTACTAAGTATAATACTTTGCCAGTAACTGACTGCTGCTGACTCCAAACGATACTGAGCAAAAATCCGCAATGGATGGACGTGTCTCAAGGTTTTTTTGTTTTTTGCAAGTGTTAGCAGTGTGTCTTTATAAAGAGAGACATGATCGTCTTATGAGCAACCAGCTATTAAAAACTGGACCACAAGGACTATGTTACTGTCAGTCTTCATAAAAAGCAATTTTGTTTCTACAGGTGTACAGAAGTATTGCTGACAATATCCATGTTAAAAACTATACAAACTTTATAAACCGAGATACGTATTGCTTCCGAATGAAGTGCTCTTCCCCACCAATACTGCGACACTGAATGTAGATTGTGATCACTGGGGTGTGTATTAACAGGCCAAAAGAGTGGGTGCACGTCGCCGGCAGTGTAACCTCGTAAGAAAATCACCCTTCTCACTGAATTTAGAAAGTAATTGGGCTAAGGAACGTGATGTTAAGCCAATATTTGCAGCTCCGCCACGCCTTCACTAGATATTTCTCATGTTAACAAACAGTATTTGTAATTCATTCTATCTTGACGCCATGCCAGAGGTTCTGCGATATATCCAATGGGTTATAGGAGGATAGTTGATTGAGAACGACCATACACAGTAGGTGACGTGCTATGTGACGAATCATTTAAAAAAGCAACTCTTGATTGAGGTCATAAAATATGCACAAAATCCTATGACCAACACACTGACTTTTCGGATCTACTGTGTTACTCTTTCTGGTAGAAATGCTGTCTGTCATTTGGAATCAAGCCTTTCCATTCAGCCACATACTTGCGTTGCAGTCTATGGATATGTCTTTTAATGGTTACAGCCATTAGTGAATTACATTCGTGGCACTCTCATGTCTCGAAACCAGTCGCCGTTTTCGAAACTATGTGCCAAGGAACCCATACAGTAACACTCCAACATGATTTTAGACAGTCCCTCTGCATCTTGTAACTGTTCCTCAGTCTCTGCTCCGCCATCCCTGCAGTTTTGTCCATGTGATCGCCCAAAATTTAAGTCGGAACTGAGCAGAAATCAGAGAGCACTATATCTACCACCATTTGCAATCCATGTAGGAACAGGATGTGCTGAGTTAATACAACACGACATGTTTTGACCACTCGGTGGAAATGAGAACATGTTGTCATAGCTCTGACAAATGTGTATGAGGTGTAAGGCCATTGCCAATTGAAGCTTTCTTCTGAAACATGAAGTAGTAGAAAAGACAGTACGAGCAGTATCCTTCCCAATTTCTGTATCATTGCTAAACCACCCCTACACTACTTTGCGACTACCGTACACTAGATTGCGAATGTAGATAGATGACTCTTCAGTACGTCCATTCATTGTTAATTCTCTAACATATATATGTCAAAGTAAACCAGGCGACGTCCTATAACGATCTATATATTTCTAGCACTTCGGTCATAGTGCGTAATTTACGGTTACGATTTTCCATCTTTCCCCATGTGGATGGGAGTCACAGAGTATTTCGCATTCTTAGTATTAAGTTAGAGATTGAAAGATCTCCTTGCATCGTCTTTGACCAACCCTCCCTGCAACACTATCTATGATTTAATATTCAGCTGACCGAAAGTAGGATGCTATTACACATGCTACGTTCTGTGTCTCATAAGGGACAGAGCAAACTGAGTCCGTAACTGCTATTCAGGGAAGACTGTTCCACACCAGTTTTGCTCACGGCACACACCCAAGTGCACAAGATCTCTCCAGATGCACGGATGTCAAGGAGGCTAGCATCTGTTATCAGTTTATAGTAGCTATGAGAGTGTTGTCATGATTTGTGGTTTTATGCATAACAGAGTACCAGACGGACGAAGTTTGAAGAATCTTACGTAAATCAGCTGCACTATCAATTCTAAAGTATCGTTCTACTGTCAGGGGTTGGTATCAAGAAGATACTGGTAAGCGAGAAATGACCATAAAACATAACAAAGCACTCTAATGCAGAACATAAATGTCCGACATACTTTCACCTGTAAGTTTTCTATCCCACTCACTATGGTGACAAACACTATGGTGACAAACTTTAAGAAGAAAAAACTACTTCCTTCTACACCAAAGAAAAGATAACATAGAGTATTTGTAATACATGCGCAATATAGCCTTTCAGATGTGTATTGCGCCCACTGTCCACATCTGATGATATTTCAGAACTTATACTATGCTCCCATCAGTCCTATAAAATGATCGTCAGCAACGGAGAATGCCCCTTACAACGAGACAGACACACAGCAGCGGTATTTGATATGTGAAATTACACGCCATGCTGCCACTAACTCTGTAAACTGGACATCCGTTAAGTAGTTATATACACAGGGGTTGCAGTACCTCAAAAACGCTTTCAACTAAACTAGCATCAGCTTAGTTATGAAACTGAAGACTTCTGTGGAAGACCATATTATTCGGGGGCAATTCATATCTCGAGTTAAAAAGCTTGTATAGTTTTTAACATGGATATCATTAGCGATACCTGTTTGCGCCTGTAGAAACAAGACCGAAGACCGCTTTTTATTGTTGAGTGACAATAACATAGCCACTGCGATCGTGTTTTTAATCGCTGGTCGCTTCTAAGATGATTCTGTCTCTCTTCCTAAGACACACTGATAGCACTCGCAAGAAAAACAAATGAGAACCGTCCGTCCATCACAGATTTTCGCTCAATATTGCTTGGTGTCAGCAGCATTCAGTTACTGGCAAAGTATCATACTAAGTAGGGAATGGGTGATAGGTTAGCAGTGATCAGCAGGGCCTATAAAGTATGTGTTGGGATATAAAATTACTGTGGTCCGTGTTCCGACATGTGCAAAGAAAGTGACTTTGTCCTGTCATAAGGGGACGTATGGATTTGACGTGGAGAACTGGGGTTTCAGTGCATCGATAGCTGTAAGGGACAATGAAATATTTTACGTGGAAAATTATGTTCAGTCATAAGGAGGATATAGATATTTATATTTCCAGAGCCACAGCTGTCAGCAGGGGGTATTTCCGATACTTCAATCACTGTTGAATATCGCCATATTGGCGCTACGAACTTAATATTTAATTGAAATTACGCTGTTAAATATGTGGTTGGTTTCCTAGGACGATTCTGCCTGGCATGCGGGAACGCTTGGTGGAGGTAGCCTGTGGCCAGAACGACTCGACATTTCTGGCTCGTGATGGAGGCCGTCGTTGAGCCGCCCAAACTGGAGAGGCTGGAGTACAAGAATGTAGCTGACCTAACAGTTTCGCCCTCTAGGCTGGTGAATAGCGAACTAATACTCAGTATGTGTTGGGCAGCCTTCGTGATCATGTGAGGTAAGAGTATTCTCTCTGAAAATCTGAGAAGATTCATTATGGGTGAGTGTTTGCGCTGGACAGTTATTCCCTCCCATGTAAATTGGCTGGCTGACTGACTGCTTATGCTGCCATTATGTGCACTTCCCATATTTATTTGGTTGGGGGAAAATCGGCTGTGTTGAGTGTTGTGTGCATCTAGATGGTGAAAAACAGATGGAAGAGACATTCGCCGGATCTCTAAACATGAGAAACACATATGATAGTAAGTATTAAAACCTTATTTTACTATGTATATTATAAGGATGAATTGGAATCTGTTATATCACTGACATCGGCATTCGTTAAGAGATAGGAGTGTAACTACAAAGTCCTCTCTTTTCGAGTTTTGACATAAACATCTTCACAGACGAGATAAGTTTCTAGTTACTCAGTGGTTTGCAGCACGTCTCACTTCGTCGCAGTTCACTAAAATTTTAGGTTTCTAGAGATATAATTTCCGCTTTTTATCTTCTGAATTGTACTGTGCAAGCAATCGGTAGCATACTACTATGTGCTTGATGTCGAAAACTATTGCGTAGATGATATGGTATTCTGTCAATCCATGTCAAAATACATGTTTTCTTGTAACGCCAGAATCTGGAGGTGATCGCAAGTCGTTGCAGGAAACACGGCCACAAACAGACCAGCTCGGAAACAGTACCATCACCAGACGCCTTTGTGCCGGGGAAACCGGGCAAGCCTTGGTACACCAGTTTGGAGAGTATCCGTGGTATGCGGAGGGCACTCCGATTGCGCATCAGGCTAGGATGTGTGGGGGGCAGTTGTCTCATCACCGTTGGTTGCCGTGGATGACCGACCAACCTTGTGGGAAGTACGTAATACTGCGACTATATACGTTGCACGTGCTTATGTTTTTTGGGATCTGCCTGTCTTCACGGTATATGTACGAGTGTTTGGTGGCCGATAGCTATGTGCTGGATGCAGAAGCGATGATTTTGCATGGTTCAGGATACGAGTTGCGTTTCGATATGGTGTGGTGGTACAATCGTTTCTGGCCGTATAGCCTGGTTGGAGATCAGCTTCACGCCGAAATGGTTAAGCTTTCCTCGACAGCAGCAGAGCCGTGTAATTGAGGAAGTGTCTTAGGCGGTAGTTTTTGTACTGTAGACCACTTTTTGAATATTTAACTGTCAGTAAAATATGACTACTGTGGGTTTTTCGATCAGTACAAAATAGTTTGCCGCTGAAGGTCTTGTAATTTGTCTATCTACTGAAAGTGGTGGACAGTGTTCCCATACTAGCAGCAGCAATCTGGCAGGTGAATTCAGTAAGAACCAATCAGAATGCTCCATTCACAGGAAGTTCCATGACATCAGATGGTCACAAGCCATTCTTTGCGGGGCCGTAGGAGCCTCTACAGACTGGTTTGAACCAGACGGGGGCAAGGTATCCTCAGAAAGTTCTGTGAAGTCTGATAGAATCACGTCTGTGCTTAGACCCTAGTGTGCTTCGAAAAGTGAGCAAAATAAAAAATAAGAGCGTTAACGTACCTCACTCTAGCAGCAAGTACAAACTAAGCCCAGTCAGTGATGAACACCACAGCAGCTGTAGGGGTCAGAAATTTTTTCTCTCTTCAGCAGTGCCTCCAAACAAGCAGCTAAAATTCTAAAAGTAGTGAGCATCCTGTTTAGGATTACGGAGGTATTTATCTCGACTTCCAAATATCGTAGTTTTGGCGTATAAAATCGGATACTGGATATCGATTGAAGCTGATATCGGTTTCGGGATCTTTTTCCCACGAAAGCGTGTGATGTGCCTCAGGAAGGAAAGGTGGGAGGTTTCACAAGTGTGCCACGATCTTTTTAGAATCTGTGTTCAAATATGGCTATGTACACCACAAAATTGAAGCTTACTACTGCTTAGTGATCTTATTGAGAGTGTATTTAGAGACATATTCAATTGGATTTAGTAACTTCTGAAGCAGCTCGTGCTTAAGGGCAATGGAAGTGTGTGGTATTTCCCACGAAAGCGTGCAAAATTTCTCAGGGAGGATGGCTGGGAGGTCTCACAAGTGTGACACGATCTGGAGGTGTAATTACATTGCAAATTGTTTAAATATTCTTACGTCATCTGCGACGCTCTCTCTCTTTCTCTCTCTCTCTCTCTCTATCTCTCTCTCTCTCTCTCTCTTTGTGCAGTGGTATATTTACTTCCTGTGACAGCTTTAAGATATGTATATGACAGTATTCCACACAATGCTTAAACACCAGATTTAATAACGCCTGAAGCAGTTCATGTTCAATGACAAGGGGTATCCGTGTGCCACAAAGAATGAAAGTGCACCAGGGATGAGGAGGAGGAATGCTGCGGGTATTTCCCACATACAGGAAGTGTTTAGCACGCGGCCCTGCATCTGCCGGTGGCCAGCGCTGCAAGCTCGATCCATGGCTTCTTCCAATGGGCATGACTCTGGGGCAGAGAGTGCGCGCGAGATAGTTTTTGAGATACAAATTCTTCATTTGTGTGGCCATAGTGTCCGTAGTTGCTTTATAATTCTTGAGGGTATTTTTGTTCTGTAGTTGCAACTACAAGAATGCGTCATTTTTTTCACCAGACGCGTTTTGATTTATTAAGGTAAAGCATCATCAGTAGTCTGTAATTAAGGTATTTACATTTTGATTTGCTTTTAGATCAAAAAACAGTTCGTTAATAATAAATTGATTTGTACTTGTGATTTTCGGTTGATTTCTCACTTACATCGGGAAATGTCTTTTGCTAGCACATTATTGCTTTTCTGATTTAGACGCTGATAATTCTGGTCTAATTTTTAGATGTTCTAAAGCACTATACATTTATCTTTTTCACAACACACTTTTAGGCACACCACTGTATTCTGTTTGTTTTCGTACATCAAGTATGTTTTGTGGTTTGTGTTTTGTAGTGTACCCAACATAACCTTTCCACTACTTTGTATTTGATCTACAACATTTTTTAATTAGATTATTGTATGTTTGTAATTCTATTTAATTAAGTTTCTGTGTATCTGTGCACTGTGCAAGTGTAGAGAAGGAATAGCGATGGAGGGATTTTTTTTCTGTGTAGGGGAGGGGGAAACCATGATGAGTGGACATAAGTATATAGCAGCGTGCTGGAGTGTGAGTTAGAGGAGAAGGTGAGGAGCGAGAAGTGAAATGAAACTGTGAGTGTGGGGGAGGGGAGGGGGTTGTGAGAGAGTGGGAGAGGCTCTTTTCTTTTCCATGTAATTTCATCAACTATTCTATATAGAGTCTGGTTTCCAATATTTATTTGGTCATTGAGCAACTGTTTATTTATGTTTTTGTATGTGGAAATTTTCTTGGAAAGGGAGGAGACATCTAATTACCAGAAAACGTTAGCCATTATAAAATAGATAGCATTAAAAATGGACACAAAGAAACAATGGTAGACAAACTAAACAAAAAAATAAATGATATATAATGAAAAAAACTAACCAAACCACACTAACACATACAACTTGCACTACAACAAAAAAATGACCTACCACATCAAATTCACACATAAAATAGGTAACATATTCAAAAAACAAGGCATAAATATTGCTTACAAAGCAAAGAGTTCCATACAAAAGCACATCCCAAAACTCAAACCAAAAACAGACAGATACCAATAATGTTGTATCTATCGGCTATGTTGAAGAGATTGTGCGAAGATATACATTGGAATGATTGACAGGATATTCGACACAAGATATAAAAAACACATCAGATCATTTGAATATGGTACAAATCATTAAAGATTTACGGATCATCTAAAACAAGAACACCATAGACCAAACAATATAGAAAACGATATGACTATCATAACAATCAATAAAGACAGGCGCCTCCTCCCTTCCCAAGAAAATTTTTCTTAACGAACTGTTTTTCGATCCAAAAGGAAATCAAAATGTAAATAACTTAATTACAGACCACTGATGATGCTTTATCTCAATAACGCAAAAACACGTCTGGTAAAAAAAAAGACGCATTTTTGTAGTTGCAACTACAGAACAAAAATACCTTCAAGAATTCATCAGATATGTTTAGCGAAAGGAAGTATGTAGTTACAGTGTCACAGTGTAACTACGTGCTCCCTTTTGCTATCAGAATATAAAAAAGTTGTGCAACTGATTAACATTGCCTAAATTGTTTAAAACACCAGCGTCAATTTCGAGATATACTGCGATTTCAGAAATAAACAATATTCTTATATAAATTGTTTAAACAATGCATTGCACACGCTATATTAGCCTACTGTCCTGAAATCCTCCCTGTCCAGCAGCTACACAAAGACTGAGCGAGTTACCCAATATTTTTCCCAAGCCACTATCTTGGCTTATGTCTTGGGACACAGAAGGGGGGAGGTCAACAGCGTCCTCTGGTGGTGGTGGTGTGAACTAAGTCAGTTGGACTCTGCATCTCAAGATGAATACACTGTATGGAGCTACTGTCTAGTGCTCAATCAATGACAACTCAAACTGTTTAAATAAACAGTATACTGCAATATATACAAAATAAAGTCCTACATCCATCCTGTCTGGCAGCCCATCACAGACTGAGTCCTTTTCCCACTAATTTCCAGATTGGGGTAGGGAGGGAAGGCAAGGAGAGGGCGAAGGCAAAGTGGAGCAGGGCAGAGTTAGGTTAGTGTAGGCCAATTGACCCATTTTCCCTCCAAAATTTGAACTTCCTACCATGACGCCAGTGGAACATTGCCACATCTATAGCCGCCATTTTGGATTCGTTATCTTGAGTAAATTTGGCATCAATGCAGAGTGGGATATCCCTGGCTTTGTTCCACTGCTACCTCATACTCTCAGGAGATTTTAGACAAACCCTTCCAGTTACCCCAAGTCAACACCAACACAAATCAATGCATATTAAGAGAAAATCGTATCTCTGGCCACACATGCGAATACTGCAACTAACAAAAAATATGAGAGTTGAACTATCGAAAGACGAAGTAACAGCACATTTTACTCAACAGCTTTAACAAATAAGCGAAGGAACATATCCTACTGGCCTGACGACTGGCCTCATTAAACTCAACAGTGATCTCTGCAACATAGTCACTGCTTAAAACGAACTCGTTGACCAAATTTATCCATTCACGAGTATGTCAGTCAGGGCTGGATATTTGAAAGGGCAAAAATAATATTGCCAAAGATATATTCAAAAGATAATTCCCGGTGAAGAGAGAAGAGATATCGACACGATAGTAAACGCTGAAAAAAGTGTGAACTTCCGTACAGAATTTCTCAACTCTTTGCCAGTACCAGGGATGCCATACACTGCCTACGAGTTAAAATTGTATCTCCCACCGTACTACTCAGCTGTCTCAACTCGCCAATACTATGTAATTGAACTAGGACGATCGCCAAACAGCTATCGAATATCATCATCAAAGCGGAACTTATGACTGGAAAGTACAAAGGATAGGTCTTCTATATCCCCAGAATACCACTGATCTCTTCTGAACTGCCATTCCAATTTAAAAGACTGCAATTTCCAATCAAATTAGCCTACAGTTTTAGAATTAACAAAGCTCAAGGACAAAGTTTAAAATATAGGAGCATCAACTCCTGCTGCTCTATGGCCAATATACGTAGCTTGCTCTCGAGTAGGAAATTCGCAAAATTTGTATATACATACCCAGACAATAACATGAGAAATGTTGTTTTCAAACATGTATTGTAAATAGTTAAAATACGTTCCTAATCATTTTTTTACGTCTTATACTTTAAAGTTTATTCTTTTATCCAACTATCACACAATCTCGTGTCAGCTCCCTGAGCGAAGCCGGATACCCCAGCTAGTATATAATATGTACATACATCTATACATTCTGGTCAAGTTTCCATGCTCTCTGGAGTTGTGGCAGGTGTTTACTGCTTTTCCCGCCAGATAGCACCCCCTCTGTATCTGACCACGTCGTAACTCCCGTCATTGCCATGAGATTCACTCCGAACCCCAATTAAACGTGGGACAGATAATAGTGCATATATTTCACACTTGTCAGTACAGTGATTATAAACTGTACACACAAACCTTCTTCGTGAATCAGTCTCTCCCTTGTGGAAACTGTATCAAAATCCCTATAGTAGTTACAGAGACAAACCTTCACACACAGACAGAAAAAATGGCTAGGGGCTTGGGTTTGTAATATGTACAGAAGAATAGCAATGTAAAATATATGTCTGATTTTTTTTAAGAATCAGCTCGTATGAACCGTAATCACCTGTCTTCCATTGTACTCAAATTGTTTGGTGTAGCACAGAATTTTCTATTGCGTTTTCATTTGTTGAAGGGATTCACGTAATACGACGTGTGTGTGTGTGTGTGTGTGTGTGTGTGTGTGTGTAAGGAGAGAGGTGTTATTTGCGTTCAAATGGTTCTGAGTACTATGAGACTTAACATCTGAGGTCATCAGTACTCTAGAACATAGAACTACTTAAACCTAACTAACCTAAGGACATCACACACATCCATGCCCGAGGCAGGACCTGCGACCGTAGCGGTCGCGCGGTCCTGACTGTAGCGCCTAGAACCGCTCGGCCACAACGGCCGGCTGGTATTTACGTCAATGAACCGTTGACAATGGTCTCTCACAGTAAGTTAGCATGACGTGCAGCTCACTTGACTTTAGAAAGAAGCTATATTTTCCTCTTTGTGAATACGAGGTGTGGCTAGAAAAAAACCGGACTAGTACTGGTGAAACAATAAAACGAATGCAATAAGGCTGAAAGTCGCGTGGCCTGTCACGTGACTCTCGCTCCGCCTACTGCTCGAGTTTCATCTGCCTCCTGCACTCAGTCTGCCCGTGGCGTCTGTTTTAAGTAGTTGACGTTTTGTCTGTGCGTCGGAAAATGTTGAGTGTACAGAAAGAACAGCGTGTTAACATCAAATTTTGTTTCAAACTAGGAAAATCTGCAAGTGAAACGTTTGTAATGTTACAACAAGTGTACGGCGATGATTGTTTATCGCGAACACAAGTGTTTGAGTGGTTTAAACGATTTAAAGATGGCCGCGAAGACACCAGTGATGACACTCGCACTGGCAGACCATTGTCAGCAAAAACTGATGCAAACATTGAAAAAATCGGTAAACTTGTTCGACAAAATCGCCGTTTAACAATCAGAGCAGTGTCTGAGTTAACAGGAGTTGACAAGGAAAGTGTTAGGCAGATTCTTTATGAAAGTTTCAACATGAACAAAGTGTGTTCAAAAATGGTTCCAAAGTGTCTCACAATTGAACAGAAGGAACGCTGAAGAATGATTTGTTCTGACATCCTGGAAAACATTGAAAGTGATCCCACCTTCTTACAAGATGTTATTACTTGCGATGTATCGTGGTTTTTTACTTACGATCCCGAAACTAAACGCCAATCGATGCATTGGAAAACTCCTGGTTCTCCACGACAAAAAAAAGCACGAATGTCAAAATCGAAATTCAAGGCAATGATGATTGTTTTTTTTTGACATCAAAGGGATTGTGCACATTGATTGGGTACCAGAGGGACAAACAGTGAATCAGCATTACTACATTAGCGTCCTGGCTACCCTACGTGAGCGAGTACGGAGAAAACGGAACGATTTGTGGAGAAAAAAGTCATGGATCCTTCACCAAGACAATGCCCCAGCTCACAGTGCGTTGTCAGTGAAGACGTTTTTGGCAAAACACAACATTCCCATCTTAGATCATCCACCCTACTCACCTGATTTGGCCCCCTGTGACTTTTTTCTTTTCCCTAAAGTCAAGTCAGCTTTGAAAGGAACTAGATTTGAGACTGTTGAAGCAGTAAAAGAAAAAGCGACGGAAGTAATGTATGGACTTACCGAAAATGATCTGCAGCATTGCTATGAACAGTGGAAAATTCGTATGGAGCGGTGTAGAGACCGAGGAGGAGAGTACATTGAAGGAGATAACATGAAATTGTAAATAATTGTAAATAAATGTTTTTTCCAGCATCAGTCCGGTTTTTTTCTAGCCGCACCTCGTATACGAGTGTATCCTGAAAAACAAGGATTGTTGTAGGAGCAACGACCCGGCAAACGCCTGCCGGCATTCGAATGTTTGGCAGGGAGGCAGCTGCTCAGTCAGGTAGGAGTAAAAAGCAAGAGTAGGGGTGCTGCTCCACCCTTTGAAGTCCATCTTTCCGAAGCGTAGCCGTTATTTTCACACGTGTTTTCACTCAGATGCGAGGTTGTTGGCCGCAAACATCAAAAAGAATAACGACAGGGCTGTTGCGACAACGTCAAAATTCAAGCGGGAAACTTGTTTTGTCATATGACAGTTCTTAAAAGAATGTATGCCTGAAAACACTGTGCTTCCGATAGCGATGATTGGTAGCAGGTGGAACAACGGCTTTCTTAACGATATACGGCCGCCCAACGTTGGTTGTACTGGACAGTAGCACATTCAGAGTGACCCTGCAGAGTTCAGCTGACTGTCGCTTCGTTAAATGTTTCTTCTGAGGTATTTTCTTTAACTTGGCGAGCTCTCCTATTTCATATATTAGTTCATTTTTGTGGACTCCAGGTGCAGCGAAGCTTCATTGTGCTGCAGAACATACATGACAGAATAGATCTAGGAGGCGCGAAAAGTAACGGCACTTCTCAGTATGGTACTACTTGAGTTATACGCATTCTCGTTGTCGGGACCGTTAATCATTATGAAAAGTACGATGTAATCTGTACGATTAATTCGCAGATTATTTTGCAGAGTTCTTTAATTCTAGAGTGGGTGTGAGCCACATCTCGAATCTTCATACAGTTAATTATAAATTTAGAATACCTTAAAGAATAAAGTTCATCTGTATTCCAGGTTGGGGAGCGATGGGACCATTCAAGATCGCCTTTTCAATGAAAGTTTCAAATAAGAAACAGCGTCACTCTGGAAAATGACTTCTTTGAAGAAATTCGAAACAATCATACCTATGCCACTGTTAATCAGCTTCTGTTTCTGAATCTTCTGCGAACTGAAACACATTGTATGAGCGCCCCATCACCGAATCAAAAGCATATTAAATAAAATCACAACTGCATTTTCTGTATTTCTGAGCGATTGCTTGCTACGTTGACTAGTCTACTGAGATCGCGGGAGGTCACGCTGTGCATACAGTATATCTTTTAAGATTCGTGCTTACAAGTTTATAGTAGCGATGAAACTCGCCGAGCGATTACTAGCGACAGTGCATGCTCCGATGAGCAAAGCTCGTTATAAGCTGCAGGCGGACTTTCCTAAGCGGTAAACAACCTTATCGACTCGCCGTTGGGGCGATTACTCTGGTTTCTCTATGCATCTTACAATATGCAGTAAAGCTAATACAGAGCAGTTTTTTGTGAGGCAGTTCGTTTCTAATATCATACATTTCATAAGCCTTATGAACCACTTGTTGCATTTTCTTGGTCTAAGACCGACAGGCTGTTACTCTTTTACTTTCCCAGTGCAGCAATTATTTTTTGTATTGCCATAAATCTTTTAACTACATTGGTGAGCAAAAGTAAATCACGTAAGTAGCTACACGTAATGTATCACTGCCAGATAACACAGACTGACTCAACTTGGACCTTAAATACATTAACGGAAGAAAATCGCAACACCAAGAAGGACTGCAAGGTGGCTTGGTTTTAAACCGCAAAGTAAGCCTAGCAGGCATCGCAATTATACGGGGTGTCCCAGATAAAAACGGTAAGCCTCACATCCAAGATTCACGTAACAATGAACTAACCAAAAAAGAATTGATAATAGTAACGCTAAAAACATGTAATCACCTGTTTATAAGAGATGCTGGAAGTGGCGACCACGAGCATCCAGGTGTCACTGACTTCGTGTGATGATGTTACCCCTCTGTAATTCTGCAGGTGAGGTGTTGTTAATTTCTCAGGTAATGTTCCGTTGAATATCATCTGTTGTGCGAGGTCTCCCAGCATACACTTCGCTTTTTAGTGTGCCCCATAAATAAAAATCACACGCTTTTAAGTCTTGGGACGTTGGTGGTCAGAGTGGTCTATTGGCAAGTCTGTCTTCAGCGAAGAGTTTGGTTGGATGTGTGAGCAATTGCTCCATCTTGTTGGAACACTGCATACAGCTTCTCCACACCTGCTAGTTGCACGTAGAAAGAGTCAAAGATCTAACAGAAAAATGTGGGGGTCACTAATGTGCATTTTGGACAATGCACACCAAACACCTATCTCGTCTGAGTGGAGAAGTTCTTCGTTCAGAATATATGGGTTGTCTGGCGACCAGTATCTGAAATTCTGGGTGTTTTCATAACCTGGAAAATGAAACCACACCTCATCTGACATGAAGTAAAGCAGGGCGTCGAAGTAACTGTTAGCAACTGATGTTAACAGCCAGTTACAATACTGAACACTTTTTTCCTGATCCTCAAATTTCAGTCCTTGTGTATTTTAGTACACCATGACACGATGTATGAGATACACCAACCTGCTGTGATAACCTCCTTACTGACTTGCAGAGGCTTATCGAAATGTCCATGGGAATTGAATCTAAAGTTTCAGGGGTCCCCACTGTTGGTCGCTTATTCCTCTGCACATTCTGAAAGGATGTACAGCCCTTCATTTCTTGTACAGTTCTTGAATAGGCTTGGTCCTGGGGAGTTTCTTACCAGGATACATCGCTTGAAATATTTATTTACTTTCCTCGATGGAGCCTGTCTTTGTGTAACACTCCACGATATCAGTTCACTGTTCTAATGGAAACTGGTCATTTCTGTAAAACTCATCAATATGAGCTTCTCACAAAAAATGTTCGAGGCAGTGTTCCCATTCGACTAGAGATGATTAACCAGTACGTGAGACATAACAGTTTTATGTGAGACACCATGTATTAAGGTACCCTAAAGGGTAATGACTGGGAAAATGTAATGACAAATCTACGAGAAAGATTCTCTGCTGAAAACTTGGACGTCTTTCAGTTTTCAGTTTTTATTCCAGAGAATACTATTAAGGAATCTCTTTGTGAAAATGACAAAATTTATGGCGTCTCTCCTCGACCGGTTCGGGTTGCTTCTTGACGACAGTAAGGGTGATGCTTCCCTTCTGCTAAAAGATGAAATGTTGCTGTGCCGAGAGAAATGGATTCAAGGAATAGAACGGAAAAGTTTCCCATAAATGCTCTACATATATTGGCTAGTTGTGATAAAGACGCATTTCCTAAAGTACATGAGCTTTACTGGCCCTTGCAATGTTTCCAGTGCCAGATCCATCCGCTGAGAGATTATTTTCGTCACTGTGGCGCCGTAAGACATATGTATGAGCAATCATGACTGATAACCGCCTACTCGGTCTTGCTCTTATGAACATCTAGCGGCATGTCCGTAATGGCATCGTGAAAGTAATTACAAACCGACCGTAGGAGGAAGCGGGAGTTTATTGAGTCTTATGTTACGTATCTACTTATTTCAAATTAACTTTTTTTCTTTACGCCTCTTGAGATTTTATTTCTCACTGTTTTATAAATCAGACAATCACAACATTTCATATGTAGGTACTAGACATGACAACAAACTGAAATTTTGTGAATATTTTTGTTCGGAATTATTTTGTTGGTAGGCAGACAACTTGCAACCGCTGTCGTGGAACTGCCCACAGTCAACAGGTGACGTGTGGTGCCTCGACCCCTATTTATAATTTTTTTCTTTTTTTTTTGCAACCGTGATGTTGCGTCACTTCTAATATCCACACTTTTGCTGTTATTATGTTCCAGATCGTTTCCTCCAGCACCAATTCTCTCGTAATAATCCTTCAAAAAATATTTCCATTATGCTAATTTCTTAAAAGAGAACTTTTCCGAATAGACTGTTTTTAGTTCTGTCACCAAGCAGGCTAGGACAAATCCAATCTTTAGTTGCTAAGAGGCGTCTGTCCATGAAATCTGCGTCTTACGTTTAGTTTCTGTCCCCAGTATCTTTGTGCCAAGACTCCAGAACCTTCCCTACGCATCGTTCCGCCTCCGCTATCGGTGATTTGCATTTTTCTGGACCCTTAGCGGCCCTCCATGCTGGAATGGTCGGACGCTACTGTTGCGACGAATGATGATGCCAACACTCAACTAAAATTCAAATATTTGCCAATCCAAAGGCCGTGTTACGATGCGGTTTGCACCAGTCAACGTTAAATCAAATACATACGTATTAATCATACGTCCCGCTGTCATTTCTTACACAAATCTACTGACTGGCTGACTCAAATTAATAAGTAAGGAATGAGTGTGGTCGGTGTGTTAGCAGATCACTTCCATGTCTGACAATGACGCCGTTCTTGAAAAGGGCTTCTAGTCCAGTCAACGAATACACTAGAGAATACATGGGTATGCTAGAACTTTTGGTTTAAGGACTTTGTTAGGAATAGACAGGAGATATACATTCTAAAGGTTCCCGTCCATAGGAGGTGAATTAAAGGTAGGAAGGGGGTGGAAAGGTCACTTTTTTGGTGTACCGCTTATATCTCGAAAAAGGTACACTGTGGAAAAACTGTTCTGACTAAAATGAAAGGTAATTAAATTTGCTATAAAACTGTTTTCATACATATTTGCGAATTCTCGACGGATTTCGAGTTATACGTTACTGAAAAACAATGATTTTCGTAAAAACCATTTTTGTCAAACATTTGCGTCTATTACCTTCTACGATCGTTTCTCAGAAAAATTGTCAGAGACAAAGTTGCAGAGCATTTAACATCCTCTAATTTGAAATAAAATTTTGCCACTTTATTTTCCGCTAATCATAAGTTATAAAAGATGTATGCCTAATTACGATGTTCCTCTACAAATGAGTGTGTTGAGAGCCTGTTGCGTTTTAACTTGCTATCATGATGAATAACAACACTTTAACAATGGAAATACGGTAATTACAATAGAAACACTACACTTTTTATACCTATGCCTTCTATTATATTTTTGAGAATGATGTAACTAAAGTATTTGCATGGCCTATAGTAATTAAAACCTTGTTTTTTTCTGCAACCATACCTGTCTCTGTCACATCCTTTTGTGCAACGAATCTAGATGGTCACATTTCCTCTCCCAACAACAATTCGGCGCCCCAGCATTATTAGTTTCCTCGCCAACCAAAGGTATACTTGTTGGTACGTCCAGAATCCATTATGCTTAACAGCTCCTTCAGATGGAGGGAGAGTTGGGAGATGAGGCTTCATGTTTCCAGCTGCTGTGATAAATGATTTGTAGCGGAACTCGAGAGATTTTTCTGTGGCTGGATCGCCATACCATGAGCTGATCCCAGCTGTCTCACTGGAGTCACGTGAAGAAGAGATGCTGACAAATACCTCAGCTGCGCAATGTATGATTTTAGACTTGTAGTACATTTCGACAAAATCTACTTCACTCTTACGATATGCTGCAGATGTGTCACGGCATGGGCATTATCCTACATTTTCAACTCCAACTGCAGCCATTGTGAAAAATGCAGACTCGCCTTTACCTTTTCTCTTCCAGGTTTTACCAGCAGAATATCGCAAACAGTTGGGGTTTTGCCTACCAGGACAACAGCCAAATCGATGTCCTCTCCAATAACAGCTGCCAAGGAATTTTGCGAATTGTTCACAGCTGTCTTCGTAATTTCAACGACAGCATCATCTGAAAATTAGAGCTCATTTATCCCACTTTTCGATAGCTGCATCATCAGGAACTTTATCAGCTGACTCTTGTTATGAAAGCTGGAAAAGAAGTCCTCTTGTCTGACTTTCATTTCACTTTCCAATCTTACACTGATGTCCACACATATCCCAAGTCGATAACGTCGACTCTGTTCAACTGCTCTTGTCCTCTCTGATAAGTCACTGAGTAGTAGGACAAAGTGGCCTCCACCCCACATTGCAGATTGCCTACATCTTGGACATGCACACATTCAGGGGCAAACCTATTTTTCTCTTTTGACTGACAGGTCCTACACCTATTATTGTGTTAAGTGGATTATTACCCCCTGGGGATAACTGTCCTTCCAAGAAACCTCCACCATTCTCCCCCTTCCTCCTCCCCCCTCCCCTGCCTGCTCCCACCTACCCCTCCCACTCCCCAATCCCTCTGGGAACTCCCCTCACCCATACAAGCACACTTTTGATATCAGTTTGATTGATTAATTAATTAAATCGCTCAATTAATTAACCCCTCGCACTCTGGAAAATCCTACAACCTATCCTCTCTCCTCCCCCACCTGAAATTGACTGAAAAAGACTCAGTTGATTGGGCATTTGGCGTGAAACCGATTGTAGTGTATGGAATATTGTTTATTTAAACAGTTCATGGGATATGAGGCAGTGTTTGGAATATAGGTCATTCATTTACCTACAGAATTTGTCGGGAAACTGACTGCAGTGTATGGAACACTGTTTATTTGAACAGTTTACAGGATACAAGGTGATGCACTGAATATAGTTTATATAAAGAATTTGTCAGGAAATCGATTGCAGTGTGTAGAATATTTACATAACTGCGGCACTTTTTCACTCCGTTCGCTTAAGGAAACATGTAATTACACTTTCAGAGATTGCTTAAACATATCTGAAAAACTTCCTCATTTCTCGCCACCTGCGCAGGCTGCTTGGTGTCAGAATGTGCCAGAGGATCTCGAATCCGCCGGCGTCTGTGCCGGCCGCTGCAAATAGCAGCGAGCTGATCCCCAGGAATAAACGCACACTTCCTGTCAGCGTCCTTTGCCATCTCAAATGGTCTGTGTGCATGAACCAACCTGTCTGATGCCAGCGCATGCATCCTTCAAAAGCAAATACCTCACTGGGAATCCATTCAGAAATGTTGCTGAAGTTAATAAATAGTTTATTTCCGCCCACGTGATCAATATGTAGATGATATAAGGCAGATGTGGTGGCTACCTCTCTTACACACACAAATTGATGATGTCACAAAACTAGTAGCCAGCTGACTCAAAATATACTTTTAAAAAAGGTTGTTGCATACACACACACACACACACACACACACACACACACACACACACGCACACACACACTCAGAGAGAGATGTAGTTTGCTTTGCAACTGACATAGGAACCAGCATGAGAGATTTCATTCTGTCATGGACTCTAAACTGCTCTAGCCTTCCAGTACACTTTACTTGAGGTACCCTTCACGAACTACTTCAAGACTTATTAAATCTGGAGCTTCAGAAGATGTGCCACGGGAAATTTTAATTAAATCGTTAATATGGCATCGAAATAATTTACTTCACACAGTTTAAAACTACTCTAAATTTAAAGAAAAAGATCGACACTCCACAGTAGTTTGCATGCACTGTGTTATGTTTTTGACGGAGAATTTCATTAAATAATCCAAATCTGTTATTTGATGTCGCGATTGCAACTGGTGATGTATGAAATGATGGTTGGAATTTCAAATTTCGACGTCAATTTGTATCGCCATGGTTATAGAATTCCTGTCCACTACAGGTCTGCTAAGTGTATTTACTTTTTTAAAAGTGCTATAGAATTCCTAAGTTGGCTGGTCCTCTCAGCTACACCAGGACAAAGGAGAAGGGAAGAAAGGCTCTAGGATAGTAACAGCAACAAATTCCACTGCGATGTATTGAGAAACATCATCCATTCATAACTGGTTGTCTGAGGTCGCTGAGAACACTCACCTTCCATACGTACACATGCAGTGCACCGTGCGTCAATACAGTGTCACTGCTCAGAGACCGGAGGAGATTACCGCCATTAATGCGGCCCAGGCCGCAGTCGCAAAAGCGCGTCAGCCAGAGAGAGGATCGCCAGCTGTGGAGTGTCCTCCCAAGAGGACCTGAGCTGTAGGAATTCGAATGCTATCAATAATCCCAGGGCCAACACTCGTCACATTAAAACTTCTCGAATTTTCCATGGACTATATTTGCAACACACGTGGTTCCAAAGGCCACTCAATGCAAACTGGGTATTAGTTCATTATTCAACCATCCGGGGGGGGGGGGGGGGGGGGGGGGGGGAGCAGTGAGTCATATTGCCGTAAGCTGCTGTAGACCGGGCGTTTACTCAGACCCTCTGAACTGGTGTACAAAGGATGGGCCAGACCCAATCTGGAACAAAGACAGGCGTCTGCAGTCTGACACCGAGCGGTATACTGGAAATATCTCCTTTTGACGGTGGTGGTTCTGGAACAAATCGCGCATTGAAATTTCAATTCCTATAGCGGACATAATTTTCCACATAAAATCTCCCTCACGCCCTCACGGCTATCGATGTGTTGAAATTTTCCACATGAAATCTGTATCTCCCTTATGATTTTCTTTGCACATGCCAGATCATAACCCACAGTGACTTACCATTCAACATATGCACATTTCAGAGGTGCTGGGTTAGGTTGTTAGGGGGAAGAGACCAATCAGCGAGTTCATCGGCCTCATCGGATTAGGGAAGAATGGGGATGGAAGTCGGCCGTTCCCTTTCAAAGGAACCATCCCGGAATTTGCCTGGTGCGATTTAGGGAAATCACGGAAAACCTAAATCAGGATGGCCGGACGCGGGATTCAACCGTCGTCCTCCCGAATGCGAGTCCAGTGTGCTAACCACTGCGCCACCTCACTCGGTACATTTCAGACAGGCAGTGCAGTTATCGTCTATATGTATATAGCACCAGAAAAAATTATGGTATGGCCACATTCACGCCAGCTACGTGTCTCGATTCTCTTCAGTTCTAGGAAATTATTTGTCATTTAAGTCTTCCAGTCAGTGCTTCCGGATGGTGTTGCATCCTGCCAAGACATTCTCAATCAAGTGTTGTAAAGCACAGGCGTGTGGCCCTGTGTGATAATCAACAGTGCTCTTGCAGACAAAAGTGTTGGAAAGACATCGATATGGGTTGGTGTGCTGTAATCAACACCGCCGTCGATACTGCAACAAAGAAATCGTGAGGATCTGCTTGGGAGAGCCGATGAGGGGACGTTCTGTGTATCCATTTTGTTACAGTCCTATTGCCCGTCCTGTTTGTACACTACAGGAGATCCAGTTAAACCCTAGCATCACTATACTGTGCGGTTGTTTATGAGCCGGCCGATGTGGCCGTGCGGTTCTAGGCGCTTCAGTCTGGAACCGCGTGACCGCTACGGTCGCAGGTTCGAATCCTGCCTCGGGCATGAACGTGTGTGATGTCCTTAGGTTAGTTAGGTTGAAGTAGTTCTAAGTTCT
This sequence comes from Schistocerca piceifrons, assembly GCF_021461385.2. Lineage (NCBI taxonomy): Eukaryota > Metazoa > Arthropoda > Insecta > Orthoptera > Acrididae > Schistocerca > Schistocerca piceifrons. The sequence goes on from NC_060138.1 coordinate 691,237,587, forward strand.
AGGGGACTGATGACCACAGATGTTAAGTCCCATAGTGCTCAGAGCCATTTGAACCATTTTTTTCTTTTTGTTGTTTATGAAATGAAGCTATAACCCCTTACGTTCAGATATACTCCTCAGTGCGTTGAAATAACAATTTTCCACGTCAAATCTAACCTCCCCTTACGACTAGATATACGTAATTTTTTTTACATGAATAGTAGTCTGATTACTTTCCACAAACATCTGGTGATATGTCGAACATAAGCCATAGCACCTTTACGTTCAAGCAGCATAACGTTTCTGATTGCCATTAATAGTTCTATACAAAAAAATTATGATTCGTCCACACTCGCACCAGCTGAATGTCGTTTTCGCACTGCCAGTAGCAAAAAAGTCTCCCGCCATCAAAAATTTGTCGATGAATAGAGACTAATTACAATTTTAAAAATCCCTATGGTCTTTTTTTTTCATTTTTTCGATTTCACCACTTCCACGAAACCTTTACATATTTTTGATACTTGTAAACCCAGGCAACACACAGTGGCGTATTCAGACCGCCAAATCGGGGTCTGTGTCAGTGGATTCTATGCATATCTATCGCCACATTGTGTGTGTGGTATACAGGGGCGTCCATTGACAGTGACCGGGCCAAATATCTCACGAAATAAGCAGCAAACGAAAAAACTACAAAGAACGAAACTCGTCTAGCATGAAGGGGGAAACCAGATGGCGCTATGGTTGGCCCGCTAGATGGCGCTGCCATAGGTCAAACGGATATTAACTGCGTTTTTTTTTTTTAATAGGAACCCCCATTTCTTATTACATATTCGTGTAGTACGTAAAGAAAGATGAATGTTTTAGTCGGATCACTTTTTTCGCTTTGTGATAGACGGCGCTGTAAATAGTCACAAACGTATAAGTACGTGGTATCACGTAAAATGCCGCCAGTGCGGACGGTATTTGCTTCGTGGTACTTTACCCGTGTTAAAATGGACCGTTTACCAATTGCGGAAAAGGTCGATATCGTGTTGATGTATGGCTATTGTGATGAAACGCCCAACGGGCGTGTGGTACGTATGCTGCTCGGTATCCTGGACGACATCATCCAAGTGTCTGGACCGTTCACCGGATAGATACGTTATTTAAGGAAACAGGAAGTGTTCAGCCACATGTGAAACGTCAACCACGACCCGCAACAAATGATGATGCCGAAGAAGGTGTTTTAGCTGCTGTCGCGGCTAATCCGCATATCAGTAGCAGACAAATTGCGCGAGAATCGGGAATCTCAAAAACGTCGGTGTTGAGAATGCTATATCAACATCGATTGCAACCGTACCATATTTCTATGCACCAGGAATTACACGGTGACGACTTTGAACGTCGTGTACAGTTCTGCCACTGGGCACAAGAGGAATTACGGGACGATGACAGATTTTTTGCACGCGTTCTATTTAGTGACGAAGCGTCATTCACCAACAGCGGTAACGTAAACCGGCATAATATGGACTACTGGGCAACAGAAAATCCACGATGGCTGCGACAAGTGGAACATCAGCAACCTCGGCGGGTGCAGCTTATGGGAGGAAGGATAATTGGCTCCCATTTTATCGATGGCAATCTAAATGGTGCAATGTATGCTGATTTCCTACGTAATGTTCTACAGATGTTACTACAAGATGTTTCACTGGATGACAGAATGGCGATGTACTTCCAACATGATGGATGTCCGGCACATAACTCGCGTGCGATTGAAGCGGTATTGAGTAGCATATTTCATGACTGGTGGATTGGTCGTTGAAGCACCATACCATGGCCCGCACGTTCACCGGATCTGACGTCCCCGAACTCCTTTCTGTGGAGAAAGTTGAAGGATATTTGCTATCGTGATCCACCGACATCGCCTGACAACATGCGTCAGCGCATAGTCAATGCATGTGCCAACTTTACGGAGGGCGAGCTACTCGCTGTTGAGAGGAATGTCGTACTCGTATTGCCAAATGAATTGAGGTTGACGGACATAATTTTGAGCATTTGTTGCATTAATGTGGTATTTACAGGAATCACGCTGTAACAGCATGCGTTCTCAGAAATAATAAGTTCACAAAGGTAGATGTATCACATTGGAACAACTGAAATAAAATGTTCAAACGTACCTACGTTCTGTATTTTAATTTAAAAAACCTATCTGTTACCAACTGTTCGTCTAAAATTGTGAGCCATATGTTTGTGACTATTACAGCGCCATCTATCACAAAGCGAAAAAAGTGGTCCAATTAAAACATTCATCTTTCTTTACGTACTGCACGAGTATGTAATAAAAATGGGGGTACCTATTTTTTAAAAAACGCAGTTGAAATCCGTTTGACTTGTGGCAGCGCCATCTAGCGGGCCAACCATAGCACCATCTGGTTTCCCCCTTCAAGCTAGACAAGTTTCGTTCTTTGTAATTTTTACGTTTGATGCTTATTTCGTGAGATATTTGGCCCGGTCACGATCAATGGACCACCCTGTATACTAGAGTACGTCCGCTCAGAAGTTAGTTTTTAGGGGCCAAACGGATGGATGGAGAAACAGCAAAACAGTTCTGGATCGAGTCTCAGCACCGTGACTGTTCAGCACTATGGAACAGGAGGAGGAGGATCAGCGCAAGACGATTTGTTGTTTCACCTGGCAAAATTATGGAAAAAAAGAGCGTGTTAGAGCGTCATACAAAGATCTTGTTTGCTGCATGTGTGAGAAACGGCGACTTAATGATATATACCTGTTTGGATCCTATAACATGTGCGTGCAGGAGCTGAATTTTCAAAAAGGAATGCCATGTTATGTAGAAACCTGCTATAGGCTTGAATGCAGCGAATGCTTTATTCCACGCGTACAATAGACTTCTGTTTGTCTCTTTCAGCGCACCAGCTGTATGTAACTGAATAATCACTACGAATCCATCGTCATTCAGTTATTCAACTTCAAGTGTGTGCAGGATGTCTGTGAATAAGGTAATACCGTAATTCCAATAGTGAATTTGAGGGGTGGTAGTGGGTGTACTGTGCAAAGTACGGTCATGCTTTAGTCATCGCTGTTAAAGTGGGATAGTGACTACTCAACTCTGCTTATTCAAGAACAGAGCTGTAGCCACACATTAGAAAAAAATATTCCGGAGCTCTTGCTTCTTCAGTATGTTACAACAACTAGCGTTGAGGACTACGGATTCGCTGGAAAAGGGAATGTTACTGCTTACAATGTGTTTGGGCGGCTGAAATCAAGAAATGTGAGTAATGTCCTCTTGGATATTTGTATGAAACTGATTAACAGTGGTCGCCAAGTGAATGCTTTTGATTACTACATGTTCCCTACACAACTTGTACCATTACTATGTGATATATATCGCACAGATTTTATTTGCTGCCGGTTTGATTGCTTAGAACTAAAAATGCCGAGGAGGAAGTGTTCATTCAAGAAAAATTTTCCGTTGTATGTTTGTTCATGAAACGAGAGAGGCATGACTGTGAAGCAAAATGTGTAATTTGTAAGTATTATGATATCACTGCGGATGGGGGAAGTGAAGATATTAAGTATCATTTAGGTAATGTAAAGGACAAATCAAACGTGCATTCTGGAAGCACTTAAAGAAATGGGCAGTTACTTTGTTTCAAATTCATTCAAACAGGGTCAGTTAGTAACAGCAGCAAAATTAGCAATGTGCTGTCATACCGTTAATCATCATCATGTCTTTGAAATCAGTTAACTATGCTTTCACGCTAAGCTCCAAACTTTTTAAGGTTTCCGAAGCCGGAAAAAATTGTGACGTTGGGCCTAACAAAATCAAAAGCAATTGTGAAATAAGTGATCATTCAGAGTTCCATTATTTTCGTTATAGCTGCAGCTGTTTGCAACTAAAAGTGGCATTTGCTCCAATCTTCCACTTTTTTAAGCTTAAGAGAAGTAGCCCGCTTTGTCCCGATTTCTCCTTCAAAATTACGTCCATTTTTGGTCAATTTGAGATAAACGTCCCGTTTTGTCAGACAGAAATTATGGCAACCCTAGATACATAGAAAGCTGAACGTATTGTTATTGCGAAATGGGGAGAGAGTTACCTTAATTTAATCTCACTTTCGAATAACAAAACCACCACGACCAGAGGGACACAGGCTGTGCTTGCAGGCCAACGCCGATTTGTCCAGCGTGCCATAAGAGTAAGAGATTTATGTGTGCTGTAGATATTGAAATTTCAACGTGAGATTCGTTACAAAACCATAGTCGTCAAGAGGAGACATTTTCAGTACATCGCTCGTTGTCATAGTTTAATTGTAATTACACTGATAAATATGTGCCTTGTTCCCAATATTCTTGTGAGTCTGGAGATGGCCGTCGAAAGCATAACAGAAAACAGCCAGGTCGGGACCGGAAATAGCATCTCACTGGACGCATTTGTTCCCGGCTGGGGCTGGCCCATCTTTTGCTCACCAGTTTGGAGAGTCCAAGGACGCTTCCGGTCTGCCGCGGCTTATGAAGGTTTGGCTCGCGGCTCTCTCTGGATGGGCGAATAGTGAACTAATATCCAGTTCGCGTTGATGAGCAGTCTCTGGGACCGCGTGTGTTGCAAGTATACACCATGGGAATTTGAGAAGATTCAGTACGACGAGTGTTGGCAGTGGGAGTATTGATAGGATTCGAATTCCTACCAGCCAGGTCCTCCTGGAAGGATCTTCCACGGCTGGCGGGCTTCTCTCTGTCTGACATGCACTTCCGGTGTTTTCCTCTTTCTTAACTTCATAATTGCCAGTATCGCATCCTTCTGCGCAAATGGAATCACAACATTGTTATTCACGTGCTGCTCTAGTAATTCATAGCGAAGACACTGCTGATACTCTGATTTCCACCGTTGTATCGCCCAGCAACAAAGTTCTGAGTAGGTACAGCACTGATGTCTCCCAATGTGTCGTCATCGTGCTGCCGTATCATCTCAGGGTTGATAATACAGTGTGTGGTCGAACCTTGTTTGTTGCAAATTTGTTTGGAAAACCCCAAACATCTGTTTCCGTTTTGTTCTAAACGTACGCCTCCCATTTGTCTATTCTTGTTTCGTCTAGTAGTTCTTCATATTGCTTGATTCTTCGATAGAAACTCAGCCTTCTTTGTCGTTCTGTTTCTCCTAAGGATCTTTGGTAGAATCTCCTCGCGTGCCTGCCTCTGCGTCTTAAGGACTTTGGGGTGGGACTTACGCAATTTAAAACCATTTTGACTTTCTAACAAATGCTGGGATCGCCTTCTCTTGCGCCGTTTACAACGTTCGCACCAATTCATCTGCTTTAGCGTCAGCATCAAATCCGCTTCCTTGCAGTGGCTGCATCTTGAATTCTGCCTTTAAAAGTTCACAGTTCGCTTTTCGTAGATTCTATAGTCGCTCGGCCAGGATGTTAGCGTCTAAGCTATTATCTGTGCTTGAAATTGAGAAGTAAATGAGATTATGGTCACTTATTATAAGAGTGAGATAGTGAGAGTGAGAAGAGACAGCAGTAACGGGTAAATAATGCCAAAAGATTTGGGAAAAATTTTGAAGGTCTTGAGGAAGGTAGAATGAGGCAGCTGGTGCTCCACTTTTCAGTCAAGAGTCTTTTAAGCAGCATATTCGTCTTTTCATGCTTCGATTGGAGCATTTTTCCACTTGTTTCGGAAATCCTATACAAAGAGAATTTATTATGGTTCTGATTATTTGAAGAATCGGAAATCATGTCTCTTTTACCTCCTCTGCGCAAGGATGATGCCAATTAGGATGGAGCGCTGAAAGGCAACCATTATTCGTTTGCAGAGCTAATCGGTCCACTGGCTGCCGCTGTTCCATCGCAGCGATTTACAGTTGTTGAGGTTGTGAATCGCCTTGCGTCAGTGACTGAATTCGTCGCCGCAAAAACCACTGTCGGGTTTTTGGTGCAGAGGTATGGCAAATTGGGTCAACCGGATTAGCTGCCGCCGTAATTGGAGCTGTGACCACGTAGTTTCCGCCGCGACCACCGCGCTGCGCCACCGTACACAGCTGACTGCTGCATCGCTCACGTCGTCCGCGCTCTGTGACGAACATTTATTCAGCTTGTACATAGAATTTGTTTTAATTTTGAAACAAGGAAACGGGGCATCTTAAATTTTTCATAATAAAACAAGGGACAAAAGCGACTGCATAAATTTTATCGTCATAAATATGAAAGTTTTGAAACTAATATTAAATAAATAAATAATGTGCAACTCACATATGAAGAGCACAAGGCAAAATGATGATAGTCACTTTTTTGTAACTTTTCAGGACGACGAATTTTCTGCTCTAGTCTCTCGTATATCATAAACGTTCACTGTATAATTATCACAACATTTTTATTGTTCTATATCTATTTGTTTAGGTAATAAATGTAATACAATAAACACATTTTCAATTTTAAGGTACTTTATTAATTAAGAACTTAAATAGGTAAACAAAAAACATGGTAAAAGTGATGGTAGTCATAAAAAACTTGGTAAAAACGATGAAAGTCCACTATCTTTCTTTGCTTCTTCAGTGGATCTTGTAACCTGTAAACAGATTCTGTTTACTGTTTATTTTATAAGATTTATTATATTCTAAATTTTAACCCATTAGGCCCATATAGATTTTATTTTAATACTGTTACTTACAACTTATGTTTTGTCAATGAGGAAGTTCTTCAAAGTACTTTTGAACAGATGGACTGCAAAACTGCTTCAGGTGCTGCAGGTCTTGGTATTTTCCAGGTATTAGTTTAATTAGATCTGGAAGTAAGCAAACGTTTGGGCTAAAACAGGGGAACTTGCTGGTGGTTTTTGTCATAAAATAGTAACCTACCTACTTACATAGCGTATTATGAATTTAACTAATAACCTAATTAAATATCTATTGCAATAACGGCAAAAATATTTCCTGTACTTATAAGTTTTCATTACTTTCAAAGTTACACTATTTTTGTGAGGTATTATTCTGTAACTCATTATAGATCTATAGATTGTTGATAAGTGAAAGCAAAGGTAAGGTGTTGGGTCATTTTCTGTTACCTTCACGTAGAATTGGTGGTAAAGAGAAGGACGTATTATCAGCAGGGTCTTCTGTCTCTCTTGAAAGCTTGCTATGTTGGTGTTGTGTTAGAATCGGTGACATAAGAAAGTAACCAGTGTTAGATGATCTGTGTTCAACTAACCTACAATGGTCTTTTGAAAATTTTATTTCACGAATTGGTCGTGTATCAAATGGGCATTTCTTGTGATAGTGATTTTCCAAAAACGCAGTCCATTTTCTAAATAGGTTTTGGTCAGCTTCAATCACAATGAAAGGCGAAGGCTTTACTCTGGCATTCTTTATTTCATTTACCCAATGTTCTGGTATCGCTACGGGAAATTTCCGTTTATCAGGGCCATATCTCTATTGCATTCTAGGTAAGAGTGGTCGCGAATAGGAAATATGATTGTTATGCAGTCTAGTTTCTTTTTTTTTTTAGGTTTTGTACCACATAATAACAGAAGCGAAATATGGTGTGGTTCTTGTTCTGTCCGCTACAAGAATCGCAAAATATGTAAAGTTTTTGACATTGGACTGTTACATAGTGAAGATATAATAGTGCAACATCGATACTACTTCGTCTACACCTTTACCGCCTTCTGTTTCTGGTTAAGCAAAAAAAGTTGCATTTCCCGTAGATAGGCTGTGAAATATGAACAAATACAATGACATTTGACGGCGGTAGTAAACGTCATTTGTGGTCAAATTAGGTAAGGTTAAATTTTTTTGAAATCAGTGGTAAGTGTCTCAGTATCCTCCCTTTTCCTTGAAATTTTCCTACATTTTCTCTTTGTGTCATAAAACATGTTAGCTTTCCTCAAGTGTGGTTCATTCTCATACTGTTTTGTCTTAATGCAGCTTAAAGTATTTGCTTTTTCCTTGTCATCATTAGTCAGTTCCAGCTGGAGGTTTAGAGCTTTCATTTCTGCTTGGTACCTGTCACATGCACTGCAGGTGTCGCTTCTGGCATATCCGAAAGCTATGTTAAACTTAGATACGAATATCTGTCTATAATATTCATAGGACACAATCTTACCACTAGGCCTACCTGTCTTGTATAATGTGTAGATTTTTTTCAAATTTAAAGTGTCTGGCAAGTATGTTTTTTTAGTTTTATCAAAACTATAATGGCTTGTACGCCCCTTAAACGATGCAATGTGATTAACGACACTTTGCTCAACTTCTTCTGAGGTCCTACAATGTTTGTGGTCACACTTTCCTCTCTTGTCTGTTGAGGGCACACCTGTTTCTTTTAGACTGGTTTGAATAGTTTGACCCCTTCTCCCAGTTACACCAAAAATAGACAAAAATGCTTTATAACACACAGGGGTGTCAATAATATATTCTTACTTTGTAAGTGTAGCTCTTATCATTAAAAATGATTCATTTTCAGGCTTTCTTGGTCTGCGATTTTTGACGTCATAAACACTGATAAGCCCAGCCAAGTGTGTGGACTGAGCATCATTAGATTATAAACTATTAAAATGAGAAATTAATCTTTTTCTTTCACCTTCACAAACTCTATCAAAACACTGTAGTCTTTTACATCTCCAATCGGGTCCAGTTTCGTGAGTACACACTTTAAGTTTTTTCATCACACCTCTTACCCTTCCATGGGATTTTCTCTTGTTTATATTAGGTTTACTGACGTTTTCACAATCTTCATCCACACTTGACCCACTTAATTCAAGCTGGCCGGAGTGGCCGAGCGGTTCTAGGCGCTACAGTCTGGAACCGCGCGACCGCTACAGTCGCAGGTTCGAACCCTGCCTCGGGCATGGATGTGTGTGATGTCCTTAGGTTAGTTAGGTTTAAGAAGTTCTAAGTTCTAGGGGACTGATGACCACTGCAGTTAAGTCCCATAGTGCTCAGAGCCATTTGAACCACTTAATTCACTCATTTTCACAGAAATTACTACCAAGAACACAAGCTATAAACTTTGGCAACTTTCTTACTACAAACACAAAGTAAACAAAAGAATGAAGACAGCACGTTGAACTCCTGATCAAGCAGATTTTGCCAACCTTATGAAATGACTCATCATATGTGCCGTGAACACATATGACATTCATCGGTTTTACATTGCACAACGAAAGTAAAATGGCAAAAAACTTAGTAACTGCCAGCATTCTTGCTGTGTCTACCCCGCTACAAATTCGGCCGTATTCGAGCTACAAATTCCTGTCCTAACCTGAAAATGGGAAAAAACTGACTATCATCATTTTTGCCTTGTGCTCTTCATATATTTCAATTCTGAATTCACTCCAGCCAAACAAACCTGTAGAATTATTAGTGCAGCAGTCATTCCTTGTTGAAAATTTGCTGGTGAATGGAGCTTCTTCAATAGCTCCACTTTACCACATATTTTGTAAAACTTTCCATAAGCGTGATTAAAATTCACCTTATTAATCTCCGTAGCTTTGAAAGTCTGCACTGAAGGACTGTTCTTGTTATTTGTCATACACATGAGAAACCACTCTTTCAGTGGGGGCATTAGTTCCAGAGAAAAAGCAAGAAATTCTAATATTTTAAGAAATTGGCATAAGGCACATTGTTCGTATTACAATCAGAAATTGTTTCTGCCCAACAGTCGCCAAGTGATGTTTTTTCCATATTCCATTTTCATAATATTTTCACCTGTATATAGGCCCTATTCTTTAGTAGACACATACCGGTACTCATCTCCAGACCAGTACCGATTATTACAGTTGAAGGAACCATTTCACAAATGAAATCTTCAGTCTTCCACATATCCTTCCATGGAGGTACTCCTGACTTAAGTGTTACCCAACTGCAGTCCCGCAAACGGTCAGTCGTTTAAAGCCACTTATTTAAATACTGAACCGCAATATGATAAAATATACAGACATACTGTTCAAATTTTGTAGTCTCGACGAGAAACCCTCATTTTTCAATGAACCAAGAATTGATCTGACAGCTGATCTTAATAAAACAACATGGACAGCTGGAAACTAAGTTTTAAATAATTCAAAGAAGAAACTACTGGAAAAACTAATTGTTTCACCCTCTCTCTGTTCTTTGAACTGCAGTGTCAAAAGTTGACGCTTGGTTGTGGAAGTAGTAGTTGGTAATAAATGGACATTTATTTTGAGATTCAGAATATGACTTCAAAGGAACAAACATCGTCAGAAGCCACCTCGTTTTGCTATAGCCTAAAATTTGTTTGTACTCTTAGTTTACAAATTTACAAAATTCCTTAAGATTTTCAGCCCTTACAGTACACATATAGAAATAAGAATATATTTTAAGAGCAATGTCTTCAACATCAATTGCAAGAACATCAGTAACCCGTTGGAGTGTTATGGATTGTATGAACAGTACGCCTAACCTCAACTAAGTTCTGACCTAAATTTTCTTTGTTTCATGAAGACGTTGTTGGCGCCGTTTCTAGCTACATATCTGCGCAAAGAGTGTTTGTTTTTCTCATAAGTTATTGTTTTTTAAATACTCAATCAAAAAAGTACACTATGTGACCAAAAGTATTCAGACACCTCGCTGAAAATGACTTACAAGTTCGTGGCGCCCTCCATCGGTAACGCTGGAATTCAATACGGTGTTGACCCACCCTTAGCCTTGATGACAGCTTCCACTCTTACAGGCATACGTTCAATCAGGTGCTGAAAGGTTTCTTGGGGAACGGCAGCCCATTCTTCACGGAGCGCTGCGTTGAGGAGAGAGATCGACGTCGGACGGTGAGGCCTTGCACGAAGTTGGCGTTCCAAAACATCCCAAAGGTGTTCTATAGGATTCAGGTCAGGACTCTGCGCAGGGCATTCCATGACAGGGATGTTATTGTCGTGGGATGACACCGCCACAGGCCTTGCTTTATAAACAGATGCTCGATCGTGTTGAAAGATGTAATCGCCATCCCCGAATTGCTCTTCAACAGTCGGAAGCAAGAAGGTGCTTAAAACACCAGTGTAGGCTTGTGCTGTGATGGTGCCACACAAAACAACAAGGGGTGCAAGCCCCGTCCATGGAAAACACGACCACACCATAACACCACCGCTTCCGAATTTTACTGCTGACACTTCGTCATACCCATACCCTGCAATCCGATCGCCACATTGTGTACCGTGATTCGTCGCTCCACACGACGTTTTTCCACTGTCCAATCGTTCGTGTTTACGCTCCTTGCACCAAGCGAGGCGTCGTTTGGCATTTACCGGTATGATGTGTGGCTTATGACCTAACTGTCATAGTACTTGCAGTGGATCCTGATGCAGTTTGGAATTTCTGTGTGATGGTCTGGATAGACATCTGCCTATGACACATTACGACCCTCTTCAACTGTCGGCGGTCTCTGTCAGTCAACAGACGAGGTGGCCCTGTACGCTTTTGTGCTATACGTGTCCCTTCACGTTTCCGCTTCACTATCAAATGGGAAACAGTGGACCTACGGATGTTTAGGAGTGTGGAAATCTCGCGTAGAGACGTATGACACAAGTGACACCCAGTCACCGGAACACATTCGAAGTCCATGAGTTCTGCAGAGCTCTCACGATTTCTAATGACTACTGAGTTCGCTGATATGGAGTACCTGGCAGTAGGTGGCAGCACAATGCACCTAATATTTAAAAAAACGTATGTTTTTGGGGTGTCCGGATACTTTTGATCACACAGTGTATTAATGATTTCTGAAGCTTCTCCAGGCAAATATTTCAGATCCAAAATTTTAACTTGAATCCACTCAACAGAATTACGGTACCTGACAAGCAATGGAAATATTTTCACATCCTTATGGTTGGATGCATCCGTCATTATTGAAATAAAATTAGCTTTCTCTAAATAAGATTCTAGTTGACAAATGGCAAATGGCAAATGGAGTCAAAATATTTAACGTAACTGTCTTGGTTTTGCTCTGGCCACAAATAAATTTTATTTCAAAAATACGTTGGATGAGTTTAGCAGAATACTCTACTTATCTGAAAGTTTGGTGATGTGGACAGCATGGTACGCGAACGCTCGTTGAACAACTGCTAATTTCACACCTTCATCAACAAAACTTTCACTTAAAAATATAATCAATACGGTGCGAAAAGAAGCACTTGCACGCACCATTCTTTTACATTTTGTAGCGTTTATAAGTTGTGATAAATCCGATCGCCCCCAACCCTCATGTCTTATTCTGCATGCAGATTCACACTTATTGCATCGAACATCTGAATCAGAAATTGTGTTTTTAGTGTATGTATTCCTTTAGTAGTGGATTATTAAGGACACACTTCCTTTTCGGCGGTAGCATTTTAATTTCAAGTGTTTTAGCATTCACAGTGTACAAGGTTCATGGTATTTTATTATTACACAAATGCAGAACACGGTTCTATCTTCTACCGAACTCGCAGCTGCAATGAAATTTTTTTTACTCACACTTAAAGCATATGCGTTTACAATTTCTGTTGATCGTATTCAAACTAACACGAGTGATTACGATTTGTTAATTAATAGCGCAGACCGTCACAGTTCGACTGTCCTCCGCTTTCCGAGTGAAGTCTCCACACAGTTTCACGTGTATATGTATTGTAGACCCATAATATAAACAGCGCTTTTGTTTGTCACTTATTAGTATCTTTAAAGTTTCCATCAGACTGATGCAAAACAGTATATTTTGAACTTGAGAACTATAGCTAATGGTGTTTTATTCCGGTAAGTCATTGGCACAAAAATGGCACGTTTTGGCGATCCCGTTCTACCCTAAGATTGCGACGGAACGAAATATTCCTTCATCCTGATAGGCAGAATGTAGCCTGTAATTCTCGATGACGAGTTATAAACACACATAGACGGAATTCCTGTTGCATCCCCTGATAACCCCGAATATTTTGGAACCGTGAAAGATATTGAAAAATGTTTTGCAGAAGTTATTGTTTGCTAGTGGTGAATCTCTTACTGCATGCTAATATTTGGGAGTTACGTTATCTGATGAAAAGTAGCCGGAAACATATTATTATTGTTGTTGTTATCTTTAGTCAAGAGACTGGTTTGATGCAACTCTCCATGCTACTCTATCTTGTGCAATGCTCTTCATCTCCGAGTAACCACTGCAAGCTACATCCTTCTGAATCTGCTTAGCGTATTCATCATTTTGTCTGCCTCTACGATTTTTACTCTCCACGTTTCCCTCCAGTACTAAATTGGTGATCCCTTAATGCCTCCGAACGTGTCCTACCAACCGATCCCTTCTTCTAGTCAATTGTGCCATAAATTCTTCCTCTCCCAATTCTATTCAGTACATCCTCATTAGTTACGTGATCTATCCTCTAATCTTCAGCATTCTTCTGTAGCAACACATTTCGAAAGCCTCTATTCTCTTTTGGTTAGACTATTTATCGTCCGTGTTTCACTTCCATACATGACTACACTCCATTCAAATATTTTCAGAAAAAACTTGCTGTATACTCGATGTTAACAAATTTCTCTTCTTCAGAAACGCTTTCCTTGCCATTGCCAGTCTACATTTTATATCCTCTGTACTTTGACCGTCATCAGTTATTTTGCTCTGCAAATAACAAAACTCATCTACTACATTAAGTGTCTCGTTTCCTAATCTAATTCCCTCAGCGTCACCTGATTTAATTCGACTACATTTCATTATCCTCGTTTTGCTTTTATTGGTGTTCATCTTATATCCTCCTTTCAAGACACTGTCCATTCCGTTCAATTGCTTTTCCAGGTCCTTTGCTGTCTCTGACTGAATTACAATGTCATCGGCGAACTTCAAAGATTTTATTTCTTCTGCGTGGATTTAAATTCCTACTCCAGATTTTTCTTTTGCTTCCTTTACTGCTTGTTCAATGTACAGATTACATATTAGTGGACACTAATAATGAGGCACGTCCACCCTTCGCCTTTATGGCGGCTTGAACTCTGCTGAGGACACTTTCCAGGGGCAGTCAAAAGGATTGGCAGCAATTCCTCCATAAGAGCCGAAACAAGGGAAGGTGTTAATGGTGGATGCTGAGGTCTGGAGCGAATTCGATGTTCTAACCCATCCCAAACATGTTGCACTGGGTTCATTTCGTGATTTTGGGCAGGACAGTCCATGTCGGGTATGTTATTGCCCACAAACAATAGCTTAGAGGTGCTACTTTGTGACACTCTGCACTGTCATGCCGATACATTCATTGTCTCCGAAGTGTTCCTCTACTGTACGAGTACTTAACGCTGTAAATTGTCTTCACATCTTTCCGGATTCAGCATTTTCTTAAACCCAATAAGGGGACAACAAATATGAAAAACACCTCCATACTATAACATCACATCCCTATACTTCACTGATGGCATTTCACTTGATGGCAGGTAACGTTCTCCAGTCGTTCGCCAAACCCGAACCCTTCCATCGCCATTTCCTCAGGGTGTAGAGTGATTCATCGGGCCAAATGACTCGTTTCCAGTCATCCATTATCCATCCACTCTACATCACTCTTTACACCACCTCACGTGTCGCTTAACATTGATTTCACAAATGTGTAACTAATGAGCTGCTCGACCATTGAACTTCATTCTTTTTGGCTGCCTACGCAATGTCATTGTACTAGCTGGACTGCTGGTAGCACTGTGGAACTCACGAGTGACTCCTTCCACTGATTTCGTGCTAACTTTTACAGCCACCCTACGCAATGCTCAACGGTCCCTACCTGTCAGGACATTTGGTCTGTTGGTGTTCGTTCAGCTGTCGTCGTTCCTTCGCGTCTACACTTCACATCACGTAACCAACAGTCAACTCGGACAGCTTTAGAACGCCTGATATGTCTGATGGATTTGTTACTCATATGACATCCAATGACTAAGTAATGTTCGAAGTCACTGAGCTCTGCTCGCCAACTCAGTCTGCTGTTACTGCTTCTGTGCTGACAACGGGACACTCCCACACATCCTTTTACACTGGCGGCCCGGCCTCTCGTGGCGACTAGTGAGCAATTCCTCATTACGTATGATTGTCCGTTTACTTGAGATACGTTTGATCAGATAGTGTGCTTCATCTAGATAGGTACTGAGGTAACCACGGTTTTCAAACGGAACTGTGTACTTCTTACAGGCATTCGATAGACTCTGAAAACAGCTTTCGTGATACATTGCTTGACATGGTTTCAGTAGAGTTGTAAAACAACTAAAGGCTTACATGCACTATCATTAGTAATCGTAGACAGTGATAGTTTTCCTAGTAGCCTTGGTCAGTTAAGATCGCAACCCTGTTAACTGGACGTTAGGTGTGTTGTTACCTCATTTGGATCTCTTTGTATGCGTATGCGATCAATGCCGCACTAGAAGTGATGAACCGTCTAAAAACCTAATAAGGATACATAAAGGGCCGCCTAACCTACGGACCACTTTTATTCTGCATCGTTCTGTTCTTTAAAAAATAAGAATTATTTATAGCGTAATTAAAATTGTCGGCGTTTAATTCAGACTTTATTGGCCAATTGTTGATATGTAACGTGAAACAGAGGAATGATACAGTAATTTAAAAAAAAACACGTATTTCCCTAAAAAAAGTAAAATTAAAAAAGAAACAGGAAACAAAAAAGTATCAAACATCGCTTAAGTACTTCGTCGAGCTTATATAAAACATGTTTCTGTTATTTATAAAGAACTTTCACATTAATCAATAAAAACAGACTCTTGTCGCTGATCATGATGAACATTCTGCTGAGTAAAAAATAATACAAATAACTATATATTGTTATGTTTATGCATGTAAACTGTACTTACATCAAAAGTAATTGCTTTCGCCACCAAAAAGCGCAGAAGTCACCTGATCAACTAATTTTTGATACTTATAAAATGTAATTTGTGTTTAGTAGATATATAAAACACACAATGGACTAACACTGAACGATGTGCAGTTCTAATTATGTGCAACACAAATAAATAACAAAGACAAGTCGTCGGCTCCCAGTTTCTCAATTCATTTACGTTTCTTTCCCTAGAACTGTTACCGATACTTCCGGCAATCTTACCATTTACTACGTCATTTATGTACTACAGCAAAACTACCGAATCGTAGTTTTGGTAGTGCTCGACTCTAGCTTTAATTTAAAAGTTTTCGCGTAAAGAAAAGCTGAGCGTGTCCCTTTTCAGGGATCCCACATTGCCTATTTGTTCAATGGAAAATTAATTTTGGATTTGAAACTGTAATATTAGGTGCTTGTGATTGCGTCGCTCTGAAAATAATAGGTAATGCTCATAAGATCGTTAGTGTTTTGTAACGTCTTTAGTAAACCAAAAAACTATTAAAAATGGAAAGAAGGATTTTATTTACATATTCTGTTCCACCTTGATCTGCTTTGCATTATTGCTAACTTGCGCGCTATGATGTCCACAAATTGTTAACAAAGCTACCAAAAGATTGTTTTCCGATATTCCCTCGCATCAAACGACGCATCCTGCTGCGCGCAACAGGCTGACTGCTTGAATTCTTACGAATTAACGTAAGTGATCATCTAGCTAACTTACGATCCTGCTTCACGCCCTTTTCACTAATTTTAAGTTCAGCCAGTGTACTTTCATGTTTCAATCCGGTTCCTGTAAAATTTTCATGAGTGATTTAATATTAAACAGTATTAAATACATCAGTGTACTCTTTCGACCCCTCCAAATGTCGCTATGGTAGGGACCTAGCTATCTGGGCACAACATACACCAGTCTTCCTCAATCGGCATTTTACTGTACTACGAAGTGCGTCACGAAATTTTATTCTATGCAGGGTTCGAAACTTAATCATAAATTCATAAAATCCATTTTACTTTTTAACTTGAGCTGTAATAAACTTTTTTTTTGTATAAATCGTAACATCAGGGAGACATGTGACTATAATTAAATTTGTTCCATAGATCAGAGACATGACAATACACAAATGATTATAATTACAGAACAGTACAAGCACTTTGCACGAACTCAGTACCGAGTGAAGCCCCCCCCCCCCCCCCACCGCCCTGTTTTGCAATCAGAGCCTCCAGACGTCGAGGCGTGGATTCAAAGATGGCCTGGATCTGCTGCTGCACACCACACTGCCACGCACTTTGTAGACGCCTCCATAAAGCATCGACAGAAAATTTGAGGTCTGTAAGACGCCTATGGCGCGTAAAACGCTCAACTTCCAAGGGGTGTCTCATCCCAGTACTCACGTAGGACCATGGGAGGGGCCGCTGGACCGGGGGGGAGGGGGGGGGGGAGGGGGGGGGGGAGAGGGGAGTGAGAGGGCTCCAGATCTCAAGAGCCTCCAGATTTCGAGGACCGGACCATTTCTTATTAAATCCTAAATAAGGCCAAAATATGTTCAGTAAATACAGGGCATGGCCTATTACCAGGCCATGGCAATGGTCAATAGGTGTGTTCTGAATCTTTGTAAAAAAAAATTGCAGAATAATAGCCAATTGTCTACTAAACTCAATTATTCTACATGAAACGTTTTCTGATTCCTATGGGGTCTACACAGCTATACTATAAGTACGTTTTAAACATACGCGCATAAGAGCAGTACAGAGCTTACCAGTGATTTGTTAATGTTTTAACTAAAGTAATACGTTTCAGAAATAACTTTTTAGAAGATTTTATGTAATTATTTTAAACTTTATTTTATGACTATGAAAAGACTCTTTGTACTACTTTTTTGTTGGACATATCCAATTTCGGATAAATATTTATCTAATTATAGTCAGCGCCGTGAAGTGGGTGAACTCCGCTCGCTCTATGGCTGCTTCGGCGCAAAAAATAACTAATATATCCGAACAGAGAAATTGTGTGGTTTCTTTCCCAAAACGAACAACATGCCTATTAAGGCATAGCAACGAGGGAAGTCAATTTGAACATGATAGTCGTAAAATTACGTTATAACCTGCAAATTATTAGGAGAACAAATGAAGACAGTAGTCACTGCAGGGCTTACCTTCGACTTCCATTTGAAACTATCAGGGAATAACCGTCACAACGGGGAAAACGTAAGTTGTCCGCTTGCGCTCTTGCTGTAGGATACTGTGAGTTTCGTATTGACTTCACTCCATTTCATTATTCATAAAGTTCGGTTAGAAATACTGCGTAATTAATTTAATTCTTTCCTTGATTTTCGTTGTGGCGTTTTAAGTGACAAACAGTGATTGTATTATCGTGTCTCTACGAAGATCCCAAAAAGTAAGTAGCTACATTTCTAATTAAGTTACTTTTATCTCGAAATTTTCTAGTACATACTACTGGATCGCAACTGCAAGGACACTTAAATTTCTACAGTCCTTTGTAAACATATTTTTACTTTACACTGTTTTACAGAAAAATAAGACTTTATTGTAATATCGCAACATGTTACAAATTCTAGAATCATAATGTTTAACGAACAAACAATAGTTCATGAAATAGTAAAATAGAAATAATCTTTTATCCACCGAAAAATTAGCTTTATTTTCACCTGCTATATAAACGCTATACACAACGTTCATTTGTATATGAACATGTAATTACGATCATGATGATATCTGTGTACTCTCTAGTAGGCATGGCCAAGGATGAAGGTCGTGGATAGCAGAGACCAGAGGGTGACGAGAGTAGCATCAGTCGATAGCCTGCAGGCTGCTCATTGAGTCAGTACATATTAGAACACTGTAGATGGAGTATCAAAAAGGAGTGCCCTGTGAATGGCTAGCAGCTCTGTTGTGGACACACTACATGATCTTGGCAATAAGTGGTGTTCTAAGCCAGTAGGAGACGTGAAACTGTATTCCGCATTATCTATCGTCTTAAAATCATCAGTGTAGAAATAGTGGGACTGTAGATCTCTGGAAGGATTGAACGTACAAGACGCCAAAAGATCACGTGGGTGACATAGACCTTAGGATCTTGGAATAGGTCGGTCTTAATCCATGGTCTAGGCACCATCCAAGGTGTGTGAGGAAATATATGGGGCGCATTCCAGTGAGTGAAGATGGAGACCCCAACAGGGGAAAGAGAGAGGCATTCCAACTGGCACCCACCCATGGGCGGTTATCAGGAGGGAAGTATCCCTCATTTGCGAAGAGGACAGGGCACACGGGATGGTCAGGGAATCGGCGAATGGCAATTGCGTAAGAGACCAGCAGTTGGCTCTGTCGTATTTGTGGAGGAGAAATCCCCACTTCTGCAAGGCGACTGTCAATGGGACTAATGCGAAAGGCACCAGTAGCCAGACGCACCCCATAATGGTGAAGAGGGTCAAGTATTTTCAGCAGGGAAGGAGCCGCTGAGCCATAAACCTGACTACCGTAATCTAATCTGGACAAGGCCAGAGCACGATAAAGATGGAGAAGAGTAGCACCCCAAGATGTGTGGGCCAGGAGGTGGAAAGCATTAAGCTTCTGCGTGCATGTAGTCTTCAGGTGGCGAATATGGGGCAGCAAAATCAGCTTTTTATCAAAAATAAGGTCCAAGAATCGGGGCTGTGCTACAACATATAAGAGCTGCCCGCCTAAATAAATTTCTGGGTCGGGATGTACTGTGGGTCGACGACAAAAATACATAACCTGCGTTTTGGAGGGAGAAAACTGGAAGCCATGGGTGAAGACACAAGAAGAGGCTCATTAGATGGCGCCTTGGAGCCGGCGCTCCGCAGATGCTATTGGGTGGGAGCTGCATCAGATTCAAAAATTGTCGACATAAAACACGGGAATAACACTGGGGTAGCCAGAGGCCCAGCAGAGGTTACAAGTCCATTGATGGCTATGAGGAAGAGTGTGACATTTAACACAGAACCCTGTGGGATACCGTCCGCCTGAAACCGAGAGGTGATGAGTGAAGTGCCAAATAGAAAAGCCTGTAGGATAAAAACTCGCGGATTGTTGTGGTTGGCAGGAGAGCCAATACCGTGTTATTAGAGGAGGCCGAAAGGCACGCGTTTTAGCTCACGCAGGCTGGCGTGTAGTCTGGAACAGGACAAGGAAATTAGAATTTAGAAAAACGGACGTAGCTGGTGGAATACTTAACTTTAATCCATTAATGATGAACGTCTCTCTTGACAGTACATGATTCACAATATCAATAGTAACTAATAATCGCACCTTGCTGGGTCGTAGCAAATGACGTAGCTGAAGGCTATGCTAAACTATCGTCTCGGCAAATGAGAACGTAAGTAGACAGTGAACCATCGCTAGCAAAGTCGGCTGTACAACTGGAGCGAGTGCTATGAAGTCTCTCTAGACCTGCCGTGTGGCGGCGCTCGGTCTGCAATCACTGATAATGGTGACACGCGGGTCCGACGTATACTACCGGACTGCGGGGCGATTTAAAGGCTACCACCTAGCAAGTGTGGTGTCTGGCGGTGACACCACACGGATAAAAATCGGAAGGGAGCCACGAAAGCCTCAGTCATGGAGGGTAATTAAAATGTGATGGCGCCAAGCCGTGTCGTATGCCTTATGTCGGTCAAAGAAGACCGAGACAAGGTGCCAATGGTTAGTAAAAACCTGTCGGATTGCTCTTTCCAGCCGCGCGGAATTAGCCGAGCAGTCTAAGGCGCTGCAGTCATGGACTGTGCGGCTACTCCTGGCGGAGGTTCGAGTCCTCCCTCGGGCATGGGTGTGTGTGTGTGTAGGTCCCTAGGATAATTTAGGTTAAGTAGTGTGTAAGCTTAGGGACTGATGACCTCAGCAGTTAAGTCCCATAAGATTTCACACACATTTGAACATTTTTTTGCTCTTTCCAATCTGAGTATATGATCTGTTGGAGTTAGTCCTGCCCAGAAGCCACACTGATATGGGGACAAAAGGCCCCGAGATTTGAGTACGCAGCATAATCGGAAGTTAACCATCCTTTCAAGCAGTTTACAAAGAACGTTTGTCAGGCTAATAGTGGAGTAGCTGTTGAGAGATATCGTGGTCTTCTCAGGATTAAGGACGGGGATAACTATACTGTCTCGCCATTGTGGTGGCAAAGAACCCACGAGCCAAATTCGATTGAACACCCTGATTAGATATTGCTTCTGAGTGACGTCCAATTGTTGGATCATCTGGTTGTTGACGGAATCCGGGCCTGGGTGCTGTCTTTTGTGAAGAGGTAAGAGACTGCAAGAATTCCCACTCACTTAAGAGTTCATTATAGGGTTCAGCTTGGTAGGGGTTGAAACGAACGTGGGTCTGTTCAACTCAACGTTTCTGATGGAGAAAGGTAGTAGGAAAGTCACGAAGTGTGTCCCGAGTTGTTCTGCAAGGACCAATAGATCAGTAAGACTCGGGACAGTTGACTGTCGCTGGCGGCCCAGAATGTTACGGAGCTTGGACCAAACCTGCGATGAAGAGGCATACCTCCCCAGGGAGGAAAGATAACGCTCCCAGCATTCCTTTACACCCTGCTTAATTAGGTAACGAGCTCAAAAGTGAGGAAGTTGGTCTGTGAAGGGTGTCGTCAGCGGTCCTGGGCAGCGACTGCTACGTCTTTGATCCACTACAACACCAGCTGACGACGAGAGGGACCTGTGGATAGGGGACAACAGAAGAATAGCCACAGAGACGCCCTGCACGACCGCATCAATGCAATCCGAGAACGGTGTTAAAGTGAACAGCAGACGTATACAAAGAATTTCTAGCAATAAACACTAACATCGAACAACGGTTGAAAAATTCTGAGACTCCTCCACACTTTTGCACTATACATTTCAAGGTAAGCAGAATCAAAATATCAAACACAATAGGTAAATAAAGGAAAACTTAGTCCATTCACCATACGTTACTTTTCTCAAAAAGTAATGAGGGATTGAGTCTTATAAAAAACACAGTAATGTCCAATTGGTTCAAATTTTTTTGAAACTCTACCAAAAATTATGGGGGTAATCGAGTTTATCACACTATTTGGGTATTACAAATAGACAGTGCTAAAAGATGAAAAGATTGTGGAGAACTATTTTTCGTGTTAAGGTGTGTTCATAAATACTCATTCTATAATGAGACACGATGTAATATGATATTGTGCCCGCCCGGTTGGCCGTGCGGTCTAAAGCACGACTATACGGTCAGGAAGGAGCGCCTGGCCCCCGGCAAATCCGCCCGGCGGATTTGTGTCGAGGTCCGATGAACCGGCCAGTCTGTGGATGGTTTTTAGGCGGTTTTCCATCTCCCTCGGCGAATGCGGGCTGTTTCCCCTTATCCCCCCTCAGTTACACTATGTCAGCGATTGCTGCGCAAACAAGTTCTTCACGTACGCGTACACCACCATTACTCTACCACGCAAACATAGGGGTTACACTCGTCTGGTGTGAGACGTTCCCTGGGAGGTCAGCCGGGGGCCGAACAGCACAATAACCCTGGGTTCGGTGTGGGGCGGCGGAGGGGTGAAGTGGACTGCGGTAGTCGTCGTGGGGTTGTGGACCACTGCGGCTGCGGCAGGGGCGGAGCCTCTCCGTTGTTTCTAGGTCCCCGGTTAACATACAATACAATAAAATATGATATGTTATTGTAGTGCATATGATATTCCGACTTAAGATGCACAGTTCCTTTGGACACGCATGCATGTCCAAAGGAACAGGAACGGCGGTGACTAAAGACGTTATGAAATATACTAAACGTATTCGCAGTTGTGAATATGGACAACCATCATCTGCAGAATGAAATGACAACAATGAAAATGACATGCATGCATGTCCAAAGGAACTTTGCTTCGTAATTCGGAATGACACAGGCGCTGCAATATCTTATTTATCCGCCGACACCGGTAAGCGACTCTCAAGTAAAATATCTCTGCGGTACAAAAGTCTACACAGTGGATGTACGAGTACAGGTTGTAGACGCATATGGACGTTTGAGTCTGGCCGTGAATCGTGCACCGGTAGCCAAAAGAGGAACCGGCACAGTAGCTCAGCATGTTTGGTCAGAGAGTTAGTAGCCCTCTGTAATAAAAAACTGAGAAAACGGATCAACGATGAACTTTAACAGCTGCCATGGTACGTCAGTCCCCAACGAACAATAACGAACAAAATGAGGTCAGAAACAAAACAAAAAAAATGGTAAGTTGACCGCTCGCGATAAGCGGGAATCAGGGTTCTACTCCCGTATCGGTACAAATTTTCACTGTCGTCATTCCATTATACGGCTGATGGTTGTCCATATTCATTCCCAACTGCGAATAGATTTAATGCCTTCTGTAATATCAGTAAGTCTCCTCCCTCCGTCTCAAACAATATCGCTCGAAGATGATACCAATACTTGAGCAGCCACAGAACTTCCAACCAAAGATAAAAATTTTTGGACTGCAAATGACAAGCTGTCATACAGCTTTTACGCTGCACCCAAATAACGAAAGAATCACTGCTTCTGGGTAGTAGAGTATGCTGAAAGGAAAGGTATCTTTCGTCCGGAAAATACTTTCAGGCTCCACTAGACCACTGATGGCTACTTGCTGAGCATGTGGTGATCAAAGAGGGTTTGCAATTGCTCCGATCTCCTCCCTTTGAAGTAAAGGTGAAAATTTACAGATTTCACCCAAATAGTTCAAAAATGGGTCTGAGCACTATGGGACTTAACTTCTGAGGTCATCAGTCCCCTGGAACTTAAAACTACTTAAACCTAATTAACCTAAAGGACATCACACACATCCATGCCTGAGGCAGGATTCGAACCTGCGACCGTAGCGGTCGCGCGGTTCCAGACTGTAGCGCCTAGAACCGCTCGGCCACTCCGGCCGGCACACCCAAGTAGTTATTTACCTCTTTAGCCAAATTTATAATGCTGGCAATAAGTGGGTTCATGCACACTTTTTTTAACTGTAGATCTGATGATGTTGAAATGCACAGCAGGGAATTCTGTTATACGTATGCAGTCCTGTTTTTAAGGCTGCTCAGAAGCTTTTCAGATGGGAATTTGGCTGCACTATGTTTACGATTGAGATTTCTCACAGCGTTTTCAAGAAAGGTCACTATGGGACAATAAAACTTCCACTGATGTTTTCAGTTCCAGAAATCTCCTTTGTGACCTGATCGAAAGCATTAAAATTTTCAAAATTTCTGACGACAGTCGGATATCTGCACCAATCATCATTCTTGTTGCACCTTTCATGAAGGGATTCCTTAGCAACTGAGAAGTTAATGCTGACACTTTTACAGATCGTTTCAGTATAGCGTAGATTGTATTCCACCTTGTTTGTACTGACAAACAACAGCATTATGTCTGTGCTGTGCCCTCCCATTCTTGCTCCAACCTCATCTCCAGAAATACATTCTGTTATACGAAAGGAGAACAGAAAGTTTCGAGGAAATAAATAATGAAATTTTATAAAGCCAATTAAGAGAAATAAAATCAGTCGCTCGATTATTTGCCCATGATAGAGGTACCAACGGAAATAAATTTATTTCTGGCTTCTCTTAGAGGTGGATATTGAATTCAACGATGTCAAAACATAGATCATTAACTGAACATCTACTGTACGAAATTTAGAAAAATGGAATACTCGCTGTGGACTTGACACTTAATAAAATCATTGACAAAGATAGTCGTAAGACTTAATGATGAAGGAAGAAAAGCAAACGATTTACATCACCTTTTACACATTTCACAATTTTTAGCTAAGCAAAACCTTGCTTTCCGTAGTCATCGTAAAACATTTATAGGAAAAACAGGAAATTTCTTAGAACTTGTGCAGCTCATGGCAAAATATGATATAGTACTGAAAGAACATTGATTAAAACTAAGAGCCCGCTGATGAGTGATACAAAATGAATTAATTTTTGTTTTGGCTGAACGTATTGAGGAAACAGTTATTGCAGGTATGAAAGGTCAAATATTGCAGAATACTTTCCGACAACACTCTTAATGAAAGTAGAACTAATGAAATGAGTCAAATAATTACATGTGTCCATATAGAAGGCAAAGTTCTAAAAATTCAAGAACCCTTAGTTTTCTTTTTGTATGTTGAGAAAGACTACAGAGTACATGTCAAAGGTTTTTCAACGGCCGATAGAAAAAGATGGGCTGGATGCACAGGGGTCAAGGTTATGAAAATATCACGTTAATGACATATGCATGGAGGAGCACAACTAAAAATTGGAAAAATCAGTCCAAAAACTGTTTTCAGTTGTAATGCTAATCATTTCTTTAAATCTTCGTGGAATTCATGCATTCCCTCTATCATCATCTGTTTTGGAAATAGGCAAGTCGTTCATTCTTTTCTTCCTATAGCCGGAAATTACTAGCAGGAAAAACAGGTAGAAATTTGAAACGATTGTCTGATAATTGCTGGAATGTTCATTACAGTACAGTGAAAGTTATAAAAGAAAACATGGGAACAGTTGTGAGCACTTCGGAAGATATGTAAGACCCATCCAAGGCAAATCTTGACACTAGACATGCAGCAAACTTATTCCTTCTGGCTACATTTGATTTTAACTTTTGACTCACATTAGCTTTTCACACACGATACTGGAGTAAATAAACTTAGTCGATAAAAGTCTAGTCTTCAGAAACGATTATGGATAAAGGATTCAACAAATTATCAAACGGAAATGAATTTTTAGTGACGGAGCCAACTACAATTTTAGACAATGCTGCTACCTTTGGGACTAAAAAATGCAGTAATATGAACACTAATTGACGGATGAGGACGCCGGGTAAATAAAACAATGTGGAGTGAACTAGATCATAAGGGTGGATCTGCATGTAGCTGGTACGAGAATGGACATTGCTGCTAGATTGGCAGCCTAAAAAATTCGTCAGTTTACAGTTATGTAGGACTTTAGTGAATCATCACCCTATGTATCACATAATCCAATACTCCTTGACCAGTCGTGTCTGTCACATCATGCAAGAGAAGTTTTCCTAAACTGAAACTAAAAAAAATTCTTTGCTCTACGACGAATCAAGAACGACTAACCAAACGTCCATTTTATCAACTGCAAGATAAGTTTCAAATTAAATTTATGTTATTGAGAATTTCAGTAAAAGAAGAGAACAAAAACGTTCTGTAACAATACCAGTAATAAATATCTTGTACTAGATTACTAAAATGATGTTGAACAAGCTTTGCTTCCAGGCACAAAAAAGGTAAGTTACTTTTTCCATTCTTTATTACTTCTTTGCACTCAGAGGTGCTGTGCTAAACGATGATTCATATTCTAATTTTCTCACCTACATATTTCAGTACGTATATCACTATTACTAAATCAAGAAGTACACAAAAATACTCTGTCTGGTGAGCCATTATATCTATACTGTTGATATTTTTGCAAGCTGCACATTACAAATACATCAATTTGTAAGCGGACTGAGGCCTCATTTAGTTTCACCACCCAAGGCCTCCGACGGACTTAAACCGCCACTGCTTAGAATAACAGGTATAGATTAGATTAGATTAGATTAGATTAGATTAATACTAGTTCCATGGATCATGAATACGATATTTCGTAATGATGTGGAACGAGTCGAATTTTCTAATACATGACATAATTAGGTTAATTTAACAACATACTTAAGTTAATATAACAACTTTATTTTTTGTGTTTTTTGTTTTTCTTTATTTTTTCTTTATTTTTTTAATATTTTTTTCTTTTTCTTTCTTAATTTATATCTAAAAATTCCTCTATGGAGTAGAAGGAGTTGTCATTCAGAAATTCTTTTAATTTCTTCTTAAATACTTGTTGGTTATCTGTCAGACTTTTGATACTATTTGGTAAGTGACCAAAGACTTTAGTGCCAGTATAATTCACCCCTTTCTGTGGCAAAGTTAGATTTAATCTTGAATAGTGAAGATCATCCTTTCTCCTAGTATTGTAGTTATGCACACTGCTATTACTTTTGAATTGGGTTTGGTTGTTAATAACAAATTTCATAAGAGAGTATATATACTGAGAAGCTACTGTGAATATCCCTAGATCCTTAAATAAATGTCTGCAGGATGATCTTGGGTGGACTCCAGCTATTATTCTGATTACACGCTTTTGTGCAATAAATACTTTATTCCTCAGTGATGAATTCCCCCAAAATATGATGCCATATGAAATCAATGAGTGAAAATAGGCGTAGTAAGCTAATTTACTAAGATGTTTATCACCAAAATTTGCAATGACCCTTATTGCATAAGTAGCTGAACTCAAACGTTTCAGCAGATCATCAATGTGTTTCTTCCAATTTAATCTCTCATCAATGGACACACCTAAAAATTTTGAATATTCTACCTTAGCTATATGCTTCTGATTAAGGTCTATATTTATTAATGGCGTCATACCATTCACTCTACGGAACTGTATGTACTGTGTCTTATCAAAATTCAGTGAGAGTCCGTTTACAAGGAACCACTTAGTAATTTTCTGAAAGACAGTATTGACAATTTCATCAGTTAATTCTTGTTTGTCAGGTGTGATTACTATACTTGTATCATCAGCAAAGAGAACTAACTTTGCCTCTTCATGAATATAGAATGGCAAGTCATTAATATATAATAAGAACAACAAAGGACCCAAGACTGACCCTTGTGGAACCCCATTCTTGATAGTTCCCCAGTTTGAGGAATGTGCTGATCTTTGCATGTTACGAGAACTACTTATTTCAACTTTCTGCACTCTTCCAGTTAGGTACGAATTAAACCATTTGTGCACTGTCCCACTCATGCCACAATACTTGAGCTTGTCTAGCAGAATTTCATGATTTACACAATCAAAAGCCTTTGAGAGGTCACAAAAAATCCCAATGGGTGGTGTTCGGTTATTCAGATCATTCAAAATTTGACTGGTGAAAGCATATATGGCATTTTCTGTTGAAAAACCTTTCTGGAAACCAAACTGACATTTTGTTAGTACTTCATTTTTACAGATATGTGAAGCTACTCTTGAATACATTACTTCCTCAAAAATTTTGGATAAAGCTATTAGAAGGGAGATTGGACGGCAATTGTTGACATCAGATCTATCCCCCTTTTTATGCAAAGGTATAACAATAGCATATTTCAGTCAATCAGGGAAAATGCCCTGTTCCAGAGAACTATTACACAGGTGGCTGAGAATCTTACTTATCTGTTGAGAACAAGCTTTTAGTATTTTGCTGGAAATGCCATCAATTCCATGTGAGTTTTTGCTTTTAAGCAAGTTTATTATTTTCCTAATTTCAGAGAGAGAAGTGGGTGAGATTTCAATTGTATCAAATTGCATAGGTATGGCCTCTTCCATTAACAGCCTAGCATCATCTAATGAACACCTGGATGCTACTATATCCACAACATTTAGAAAATGATTATTAAAAATATTTTCAACTTCTGACTTTTTGTTCGTAAAGTTTTCATTCAATTTGATGGTAATACTGTCTTCCTCTGCTCTTGGGTGACCTGTTTCTCTTTTAATAATATTCCAAATTGTTTTAATTTTATTATCAAAGTTGCTGATTTCAGACATGATACACATACTCCCGGATTCTTTAATAACTTTTCTTAATATAACACAGTAGTTTTTATAATTTTTGACAGTTTCTGGGTCACTACTCTTTCTTGCTGTCAGATACATTTCCCTTTTCCGGTTACAATATATTTTTATACCCTTAGTAAGCCATAGTTTGTTACAAGGTTTCTTACGAGTATATTTAACTATTTTCTTGGGGAAGCAGTTTTCAAATGCATTTACAAAAATGTCATGAAATAAATTATATTTTAAATTGGCATCAGGTTCACAGTACACCTCATCCCAGTCTAACTGCTGTAGGCTTTCCCTGAAATTTGCAATTGTTAAATCGTTGACTGAACGTACTACTTTGGAGGACTGTTTAGTATTGCTGAATGGAGCTATGTCATATATTGTAACTAGCTGTGCACCATGATCAGAGAGACCATTCTCAACAGGCTGAGCATTTATCTGGTTAAACTTATCTTGGTCTATAAAGAAGTTATCTATCAGTGAGCTGCTATCCTTTAGCACCCGAATAGGAAAATCAATAACGGGTGTCAAATTGAAAGAACCGAGTAATACTTCAAGGTCATTTTTCCTATTACCATCTTTCAGAGAATCTACATTGAAGTCCCCACAAATAATAATTTGCTTCCCCCTGTCTGACAGATAGCACAACAAGGAGTCCAAATTTTTCAGAAATAGATGAAAATTTCCTGATGGGGACCTATATACAGTTACAATTATAAATGTGTCTTTATTTAATTTAAGCTCACAGGCACATGCTTCTATATGTTTCTCTACACAAAACTTTTTTGTTTCTATACTTTTTGCACAATGATAACTTTTGACATATATGGCAACTCCTCCTTTCTCCATATTTTCTCTCATTACATGTGCAGAGAGCTTATATCCACTTACATTTACCTTATCCATATCAGTAACAATGTGATGCTCAGACAGGCATAGTATATCTATTTCATTCTCAGCTTCTAAATCTTCTAAACAAACCAGAAGCTCATCTACTTTATTCTTTAAACTCCCAATATTTTGATGAAATACACTCCTGGAAATGGAAAAAAGAACACATTGACACCGGTGTGTCAGACCCACCATACTTGCTCCGGACACTGCAAGAGGGCTGTACAAGCAATGATCACACGCACGGCACAGCGGACACACCAGGAACCGCGGTGTTGGCCGTCGAATGGCGCTAGCTGCGCAGCATTTGTGCACCGCCGCCGTCAGTGTCAGCCAGTTTGCCGTGGCATACGGAGCTCCATCGCAGTCTTTAACACTGGTAGCATGCCGCGACAGCGTGGACGTGAACCGTATGTGCAGTTGACGGACTTTGAGCGAGGGCATATAGTGGGCATGCGGGAGGCCGGGTGGACGTACCGCCGAATTGCTCAACACGTGGGGCGTGAGGTCTCCACAGTACATCGATGTTGTCGCCAGTGGTCGGCGGAAGGTGCACGTGCCCGTCGACCAGGGACCGGACCGCAGCGACGCACGGATGCATGCCAAGACCGTAGGATCCTACGCAGTGCCGTAGGGGACCGCACCGCCACTTCCCAGCAAATTAGGGACACTGTTGCTCCTGGGGTATCGGCGAGGACCATTCGCAACCGTCTCCATGAAGCTGGGCTACGGTCCCGCACACCGTTAGGCCGTCTTCCGCTCACGCCACAACATCGTGCAGCCCGCCTCCTGTGGTGTCGCGACAGGCGTGAATGGAGGGACGAATGGAGACGTGTCGTCTTCAGCGATGAGAGTCGCTTCTGCCTTGGTGCCAAAGATGGTCGTATGCGTGTTTGGCGCCGTGCAGGTGAGCGCCACAATCAGGACTGCATACGACCGAGGCACACAGGGCCAACACCCGGCATCATGGTGTGGGGAGCGATCTCCTACACTGGCCGTACACCACTGGTGATCGTCGAGGGGACACTGAATAGTGCACGGTACATCCAAACCGTCATCGAACCCATCGTTCTACCATTCCTAGACCGGCAAGGGAACTTGCTGTTCCAACAGGACAATGCACGTCCGCATGTATCCCGTGCCACCCAACGTGCTCTGGAAGGTGTAAGTCAACTACCCTGGCCAGCAAGATCTCCGGATCTGTCCCCCATTGAGCATGTTTGGGACTGGATGAAGCGTCGTCTCACGCGGTCTGCACGTCCAGCACGAACGCTGATCCAACTGAGGCGCCAGGTGGAAATGGCATGGCAAGCCGTTCCACAGGACTACATCCAGCATCTCTACGATCGTCTCCATGGGAGAATAGCAGCCTGCATTGCTGCGAAAGGTGGATATACACTGTACTAGTGCCGACATTGTGCATGCTCTGTTGCCTGTGTCTATGTGCCTGTGGTTCTGTCAGTGTGATCATGTGATGTATCTGACCCCAGGAATGTGTCAATAAAGTTTCCCCTTCCTGGGACAATGAATTCACGGTGTTCTTATTTCAATTTCCAGGAGTGTATACTTACATTATTTTTAATTATACTTTTATGAGAACCTTTCCTTATTCTAACATTTGCAGTACTCTCCTGTCTGAGTTTCTCATTGTGCTTAGGCTTAGTTCCTATACCAGTGGTCATATGGTCTCCGCTATTAGTCCTTCCTGTGGCACCAAGCAATTCGTTGCACTTTGAAGGGTATGGTTTGTTTACCCATTTACCAGCTTAGAACCCGCTGCTTCGTTCGCATAGATTTCACGAACTGCACAGATTTTTTAGTTTTTCTTTATTACAGTTTTTATGTTGTTCACAAATTATAACATCTTATAAACTTTTCGCGCTAATTAAGGCGCTAGAAGCATGGACTTTTGTGAATGTAATAAGGCGATTTTGGTAGCTGGAGCCCAAGATTTTTGTTAATCGTGACCTTTGCGTTCTTGTGGTGATATTCCCATAGAAACTTTCATCCGCTAACACTTATTTCTTTATATCTAACCGAGAATTAGTATACGAATTTTGACAAAAAAAGACTTAAAAATTTTAGTATAACAAAATATTGTCTTAAAAGATTTCATCCACCGTTTCACTCCCTTAGGGGGCCGAATTTCCAGAAACACAAGCACGTAAAACCAAACATCAATTTTCGTAGTTCCAATTTCAAACGTGCCTTAGTAACGACATTTTTCAAAAAGCCTTTCGCCCACTGTTTCACGCCCTTAGGAGTAGAATTTCGAACAGTGCCTTCTTAAAGGATGGCTACAGTATAAGATCCACGTTTCCCGTTTCTGTATCAGCAGTTTGGGCTGGGCAATGATGAGTCAGACAGTCAGTCAGGACGTTGTCTTTTATATACAGAGATTTTAGCGGCTAAAGTAAGGTCCTCCAGTCGCAAAAATGGGTCAAATGGCTCTGAGCACTATGGGACTCAACTTCTGAGGTCATTAGTCTCCTAGAACTTAGAACTAGTTAAACCTAACTAACCTAAGGACATCACAGACATCCATGCCCGAGGCAGGATTTGAACCTGCGACCGTAGCGGTCTCGCGGTTCCAAACTGCAGCGCCTAGAACCGCACGGCCACTTTGGCCGGCCCTTCAGTCGCTGTTCCACATCTAAACAGACATTTTCTGAGATATTGTAATACCCATAGTACATAATAAAATTGTGATTACACTGCTGGCCATTAAAATTGCTACACCAAGAAGAAATGCGGATGATAAACGGGTATTCATTAGATAAATGTATTATACTAGGACTGACATGTGATTACATTTTCACGCAATTTGGGTGCATAGATCCTGAGAAATCAGTACCTAGAACAACCACCTCTGGCCGTAATAACGGCCTTGATACGCCTGGGCAGTGAGTCAAACAGAGCTTGAATGGCGTGTACAGGTACAGCTGCCCATGCAGCTTCAACATGATACCACAGTTCATCAAGAGTAGTGACTGGCGTATTGTGACGAGCCAGTTGCTCGGCCACCATTGACCAGACGTTTTCAATTGGTGAGAGACCTGGAGAATGTGCTGGCCAGGGCAGCAGTCTAACATTTTTTTTATCCAGAAAGGCCCGTACAGAACCTGCAACATGCGGTCGTGCATTATCCTGCTGAAATGTAGGGTTTCGCAGGGATCGAGTGAAGGGTAGAGCCACGGGTCGTAACACATCTGAAATGTAACGTCCATTGTTCAAAGTGCCGTCAGTACGAACAAGAGGTGACTGAGACGTGTAACCAATGGCACCCCATACCATCACGCCGGGTGATATGCCAGTATGGCGATGACGAATACACGCTTCCAATGTGCGTTCACTGCGATGCCGCCAAACACGGATGCGACCATCATGATGCTGTAAACAGAATCTGGATTCATCCGAAAAAACGACGTTTTGCCACTCGTGCACCCAGTTTGGTCGTTGAGAACACCATCGCAGGCGCTCCTGTCTGTGATGCAGCGTCAAGGGTAACCGCAGCCATGGTCTCCGAGCTGATAGTCCATGCTGCTGCAAACGTCGTCGAACTGTTCGTGCAGATGGTTGTTGTCTTGCAAACGTCCCCATATGTTGACTAAGGGATCCAGACGTGGCTGCACGATCCGTTACAGCCATGCGGATAAGATGCCTGTCATCTTGACTGCTAGTGATAAGAGGCCGTTGGGATCCAGAACGGCGTTCCGTATTACCCCCCTGAACCCACCGATTCCATATTTGCTAACAGTTACTGGATCTCGACCAACGCGAGCGGCAATGTCGCGATACGGTAAACCGCAATCGCGATAGGCTACAATCCGACCTTTATAAAAGTCGGAAACGTGATGGTAGGCATTTCTCCTCCTTACACGAGGCATCACAACAACGTTTCACCAGGCAACGCCGGTCAACTGCTGATTGGGTATGAGAAATCGGTTGGAAACTTTGCTCATGTCAGCACGTTGTAGGTGTCGCCACCGGCGCCAACATTGTGTGAATGCCTATCACAGCATCATCTTCCTGTCGGTTAAATTTCGCGTCTGTTGCACGTCATCTTCGTGGTGTAGCAATTTTAATGGCCAGTATTGTATATACATGTACTAATGAATATGTGGTACCTAAGAAAAGTTTTTCTTATCAACATTGTGATAAGCAGTTTCCCAGCTACGATCTTGTTAATTTGCGTATTGAAATGTATGACAGCAGTGAAACGGCCATGAATGTGGTTGGGAGTGGAACGCTGGGTCTTTGGCGACTGAGGGTGTTTGGGCTGACATTTTTCCATCGTTTAATTTTTCCAACTTAAATTTCACTAAAAAGAAAATCTTGAGATCCGATGCCAAATTGGAATACCCGACGAGACTGGAGAGGTAGCCGCCAAATGTGAGAACCCGCCAATCTCTGCCAGCGTGGCGCCGGTAGCCCTCAGCTGCTGAAATAGGATGAACGGTGAACGGAAGCACTCCTAGTCAAACAGATTTGAGTAAATTACTGTATCTCACTGCAAACACAGCCACCACTGGCTGAGCACACTTAATATCACACCAAAACATTCAGTTGAGCACTGTTCAAAAACTTAATCAGAATGGCATTGAACAAACGTTAAACGTGATACAAACGTGCACAATGGTTCAAAAACTAACATTCACAGTCGGGAAGCTACACACTTAAGATTTTTCCACGTGCCGCGTTAGCTATAAAAGTTACTAAATGTTAGAACAGCGGCCGTTCTCTAAAGTACACCTACGGTTACTTAAGCCAGAATGCTCACTTATTAAGTTTCCCGAGCTTAGCGTCACTTCATACTATGCCAGGGGGCACTTATGGTAAAATGTGACATTTAGCGCACTGGGCACAGTGGGTCAGAAATGCGCGAACTAATAAGTGGTTTGCAATTGTGCCAGCCTCAGGCAAGCTCGGGTGTTATACCTTACAAAATAACCGTCGCAACGTTGCGAGACGAGCGGGGCTATCGAGTTGTGGGAAGCCCGAGTAAGCGCATTTCGGAAGCGTATAAATACGGAGCCATTTTACACTGAAGTCACTTATGCTGGTATCGCGCTCTGTCAGCACTGCGGGGTGACTACACACAGGAGGCCGCTGGGGGCCTCAGCTATGCAATACAGGAAGCGGCAGCTGGGGAGCCGTAATAGAGCAATTTAAAATTTCATGCTGTTTGTCTGGCGCCGCATGGCGTCCCCCTGCACGGCAAATCCACCAGCTGTTACAGGCTGAAGCAGTCGGCACTAGCCATACCTTAAACTAGCTTTTCAGATTTGAAACGGGACTTAACCCATTTATAAACAAACAGCCAATAGCCTGACCAAATAACTAAACAGCCAATAGTCCGACCAAATAAAGGCACTAACCTTAACACCACCAGTAAGTCCCACCATATGGCAGTATGTTTTAGTAGTAACCAGCACTAATTTATCACTAAAGAATTAGAACAGTTCTCATTTTAGGACTTTGCAGATGATACCTCAAAAGAGCCGCCACGGCAACGAACGCATATCCGTTGTTCCTAACGCAACGCAAGGGCACAACTTCATAGATATGCACACATCCGTAAGGTAAGCAACAGACAAATATACCAAATGTTCACATAACAAGCAGCAAAGATCTAGTTCCTTATGACCAGCTGAAGTAACGGAAGTCCTCGAGCCATGCGCTGATCAGAACACATCGACTTAAATGCGCTGACTTGTATTCAACACACAAGTAATATCAAAATCACGACGAGAATGCTCAGACTTAACTGTACATCACAAGGCGATGAAGCAATTAAACATGCCTATGTTCGTCCAACAGCCGAAGAGTCAATGTGATCATAAATTAATAAAACGCAGTCAGATTTAATAATCTGTGGAACACAGTTGTCGCAAACCGAGTGACATCGAACCACGCCACAAGCATATCACGTAACGCACAGTAGTGCCTCCACTCTTAATTTAGTTGCTAAAAGTTAGACATGAAAAAGCGAGATCTTCTAGTCTTTTCTCTCCTAAAACTTAATACGTCACCACTGAGATACGGAATCAGATTTCAAACACATGCCACAAGGATCTCAAACAGCAGCTATTACAAGACACCAAAGAAAATATAAACCATTAATTTCTCATATTGTTGGACTACTAAAACACACGACACGTGTGTACCTGATTACCGATCACATATCAAAGCAGTACCCCTCACAATGGACTTCTTAAGTAATAGAACCCAGTACGTTGACCTCGATGGTGAGTGTTCATCGGAGGTGAGGGTATCATCTGGAGTGCCCCAGGTAAGTGTGGTAGGTCCGCTGTTGTTTTCTATCTACATAGATGATCTTTTGGATAGGGTGGATAGCAATGTGCGGCTGCTTGCTGATGATGCTGTGGTGTACTGGAAGGTGTCGTCGTTGAGTGACTGTAAGAGGATACAAGATGACTTGGACAAGATTTGTGATCGGTGTAAAGAATGGCAGCTAACTATAAATATAGATAAATGTAAATTAATGCAGATGAATAGGAAAAAGAATCCCGTAATGTTTGAATACTCCATCAGTAATGTAGCGCTTGACACAGTGAAGTCGATTAAATATTTGGGCGTGACATTGCAGAGCGATATGAAGTGGGACAAGCATGTAATAGCAGTTGTGGGGAAGGCGGATAGTCGTCTTCGGATCATTGGTAGAATTTTGGGAAGATGTGGTTCATCTGTAAAGGAGACCGCTTATAAAACACTAATACGACCTATTCTTGAGTACTGCTCGAGCGTTTGGGATCCCTGTCAGGTCGGATGGAGGGAGGACATAGAAGCAATTCAGAGGCGGGTTGCTAGATTTGTTACTGGTATGTTTGATCATCACGTGAATGTTACGGAAATGCTTCAGGAACTCGGGTGGGTCTCTCTAGAGGAAAGGAGGCGTTCTTTTCGTGAATCGCTACTGAGGAAATTTAGAGAACCAGCATTTGAGGCTGACTGCAGTACAGTTTTACTGCCGCCAACTTATATTTCGCGGAAAGACCACAAAATAGGGCTCGTACAGAGGCATATAGGCAGTCATTTTTCCCTCGTTCTGTTTGGGAGTGGAACAGGGAGAGAAGATGCTAGTTGTGGTACGAGGTGCCCTCCGCCACGCACCGTATGGTGGATTGCGGAATATGTATGTAGATGTAGATATAACCGATTCCCGAATACGTAATACATAACAAACCAGGAAGACATACGAGTACGCCAACCAATCTCCCTACAAACCCACGCTGACAATAGGTGGTCAGTACCTGCCGCTGAAGACAAACTGCCCTGGTGCTAGAAGAACATGACCGAGGCTAGCCAGCACTTTCACATATCAAAATAAGTTACCAAACATTGTGACAGGTTAGAGAGAGAACTCAAAAACACTTCCTATTCCAGGCGCATGCTGCATAAAACCTAATGCCGTGCAGATTTCGTTGCCCATGACCGACACAATACGCGTATGCTGCAGTCACTATTACGGAAATCGAATACAGAATTTCAATCGAATTGCGCAATTCAGATCGCAATTAACAGCTGACACTATTAAGCATCAGGAATAAATTTCAGGCGGTTGAACCTCCATGCGTATCGCGAACCTAAATATCCCACTAGGAATGGAATTTCACGCTGGAGAACTCGCCAAGCGATTTCTTTAGACTTTGTGTCAAAATCTGCCGGCAGCATACCCGCTCACTGCTGCAAAACACGAGATTGGCGCATAATTGAAATTATTCCTTCACGCGATTCGCACACCAAACAAACGTGTACTCCTAATCACTAATCACGTGTCGTTTGCTAAACCACTCCCAGTGGAGCCAACGCGATTCAGGGAAAGTGATCTATGACCTGTTGGAAACACACACACACACACACACACACACACACACACACACACACAAAACATTCACCGCAAACCACGAAGACGCTAACTTGTCAGTCCCTACACGAAACAGATAGCAAAAGGTACGAATTCGTTCCAAAGCTTCTAACAATCAACGAATGAGTAAAGACGATCAACCAAAGTGACAAAATACTTTAAGCACTTAAGTTACATGGAATACTAAACAGTGCGCAATTCCACTATACTGCCCATGGCGGCACGATGGAAATCCGGTTATAATACACACTAAATGACTTCACGCCTCGATGGGACAAAAAGAAAAGCTATCATCACAACCGGAAGATGTGGCCCATACTGCTGGCTAGTTCCGCACTATTCCACGTCACTTAAGAGAATCCCTAGTCTCGGCCGTCTCAGTTCGCGGAAACAACCACCAGAGAGCTTCATTTCGACTGCAGCGCCGTACACGGCAGGTGGGGGAATTTTAAGTCATCAGAGGGCAGGACGGCACGGCACAAGCAGTATAGAAGAAATCAAATCTGGAGAAGAAGTTGACTGAACAGAGTAAGAAGGAGAAGTAGTAGGATAAGATTACCATACAAGATAGGAATAAGAAATATTGATTGATCAGGAAAAAGCCCGGATAGTGTTGATATTGTAAGAGATAGTTATTCGCTGCTTTGTAGAAGGAAAACATCTGATACACGCTGAGTGAGAAACTAAAGACATGACTGAAGTTAAAGCTTTAATGTCCCCTTGAATACAATGTGACTGAATGAGACGCAGGTTGCTGGGTAATTTCGTGGGGTCGTATGGCTGAAAGGGGGAACGAGGTGAAGAAAGATTTAGCGTTATACAGAGGTGCAGCCAAGGTGCTGGACGTATCCGGTTTTGTATTGTAGTAATGGAATGATAGATGGTATGTGTTTGATATGCGAGGAAGTATACTGAGGACACTAGATGAAAATGACAGAGAGTGTGAGAATCACGTCGCCTGTCTGGTCACATCCACTGTAACTGAGCTACCAAGGACTGACATTGTCAGACAACTGAATATTATATGCAAATTTCATGCGAACATTAATGGCTAGATCGAAATTTGTGCCGAAATATTTTGAGATTATAGTTTAAGAACGTTTATTGTTTGTATTGTAATTTCCAAGTAAATTATTATGTTGGAGATAAGCCTCTGTAATGAGGAAAAGCTCAAAATAATAATAATAATTTAGTGCGGCTTCAAGGTTAGTTAGGGAGGGTGGAGTTCATAATTTATTACTGCCCCCGGCCCCTTAAATATATTAGGTTGGTGCATAAGCTCGTAGCGCTGTTGTTTTACATGTTCGTATTCCGGTTGCTGCGGGTTTATTTATTGATTGACATTTTTTATTTGTAGTTCACTGTCGCCATTTGAGGTTACATATCTGGAGATAGAGAGTGGAACTGTGGACATAAGAAAGTGGAGTGCCAAATGAAGAATAGGAACATTCCCGCCATATTCTTCTGTTTGAATTCAATGGAGGGGTAACAGCAGAGGAGGCCGCCAGAAATATTTGCGCCGTGGATAAGTATAATGCCATTGGACAGAGCGCGGACAGAAGATAGTTTTCTCCTTTTTAAAGAGGATCGTTTTGACATTAGGAACTCTCCACGTTCAGGAAGACCGAGATTTGATGAAGATCACTTAACCCCATTAATCCACAACGATGCACGTCATTGTACTCGAGAACTGGCACATGTGATGAACTGTGATCATTTCACCATCGTGCGACGTTTGTGTGCAGCGGGAAAGGTTCAGAAATCGGATGTGTGCGTAACGTATGCCGGCCCTTGTGGCCGAGCGGTTCTAGGCACTTCAGTCCGGAACCGCGCGACCGCTACGATAGCAGGTTCGAATCCTGCCTCGGGCATGGATGTGTGTGACGTCCTTAGGTTATTTAGGTTTTAGTAGTTCTAAGTCTAGCGGACTGATGACCTCTGATGTTAAGTCCTATAGTGCTCAGAGCCATTTGAACCATTTTGTAACCTATGCTCTAAGCCAAAATCATAAAAATCAGCGGGTGGACATATGTGCATCTCTGCTTGGTCGTCATCAATCGGCTCGTGAACAACACCGACCACTCCTATCCTGCATCGTTACTGGTGGTGATAAGCACTGCCTTTATGCTAACATAAGGAAAAGAAAAGAATGGCTGAGCGCAAAAAATTCAGGAAACGCCCCCGAACAAAGACCTGCGGGAACCCACAAGAGAAAATATTATGCGTCCGGTGGAACGGCGACGGCGTGGTGTACTGCGAATAGCCTCCCCGAGGTGTAACTATCGCTGCTGACATTTATTGTCAGTGAGAGGTCTTGCAGACGCACCCAAAAAACAACGACTAAGAAGACTGCGTGAGTTGATACTGCTCCACGATAACACCCGCCCGCGTTCTGCTAGACTTACCGAAAATACTATACATGAGTTAGGTTTGGAAGTCACTTCGTACCTACCTTATTCACCTGATCTTGCGGTCTCATATTTTCACCTTTTCCACTCTCTATCGAACAACCTTCAAGGAACTTCCTTTCCGGATGGAAATTCACTACGAACATGGATGGCTCTACGAGTTCTTCGCTTCAAAACACCTGATTTCTGCAGTCGCAGAATCGAGAAGCTACCCCAACATTGGCAGACTGTTGTATATAGTGAAGAAGAATATGTTATTCATGACTAAAGTCTCTATTATAAGTATCTGTTGCGTTTATTTAATTCGTGGAGAAAAGCTACGAAATAACTCACCATTACGATCACTTGCCGTCATCCCCCCCTTTTAAACTGCGACGGATACCTGCAAATTCTGAAAATAATAACAACAATATATACAAACTTTTTTTAACTAATAGCCGGCCGTTGTGGCCGAGCGGTTCTAGGCGCTTCAGTCTGGAATCGCGCGACCGCTACGGTCGCAGGTTCGAATCCTGCCTCGGGCATGGATGTGTGTGATGTCCTTTAGGTTAGTTTGGTTTAAGTAGTTCTAAATTCTAGGGGACTGATGACCTCAGATGTTAAGTCCCATAGTGCTCAGAGCCATTTGAACCATTTTTTAACTAATAAAAATTATAATAAATTTTTAACTACAATAAAATATGCCTGTGAGAGTGTGCAAATGAGGGATTCTATTTCTTTCCATTGCTTCCTCCTGTGTTCTGTATGTTAGTCTTTCAGTTTGTTTCTTTTTTTTCTGACTTCAGATGCGGCTTGTCTATGAAAGGACGCATTTGCATCGATGAACTGCTGCCAATCAGACCGCAGGCTTGTCGACGTGTTCAGGGCCTCTGCAAGCAACTGAAAGGTATTCTGTGTCGAACGTAACTTGTAATTTCTGCATTTCTTAGGCGTTTGGGAGACACTTAGTTCTCAAGCTACTTCGTTCTCCAAACTTTAGTGGTAAATTTTGGAAATAAATGTAAACTTATGAACACTTCTATCAAAATATACGAATGTACGGTTTCGCGGCGATATGTGCTGATAAAATTCTTTCGAGCTTCCAGCCGCATCGCGTGCTTTAAATTGCACGAGCTTTCGGGCGAGCACACCTAGGCCATGGTCCAATGCTGAGTCTTTTGGTTGCTGCTATCGTCGTTAACATAGACGCGCCGCGCTCTGTGATGTCACTAGTGCGGGCTCCAGCGACATGTAAGTAATGGATTCGTTGCGCGCCCGCTTCAGCCTTCCGGAGGCCGGGTCGCAAGCCGTGCTTAGCTGCAGGCCGCCGTCTTTATTGGGGGTGTTGTCATAAACTTTCATCTCGATTGCTTCTTTTATTACACTGTCCCAGAAAATACGAGGGTCACTCCAAAAGAAATGCACACTATTTTTTGTAAACCATCTTTTATTCTACATGTTTCAAAGTTTTACAGTGTGTAGATACATCCTTTAGGAACGATTTTTTCATTTCTCCACATAATTTCCGTCCTTCTCAACTGCCTTACGCCGTCTTGGAACCAGCGCCTGTACACCCGCACGGTAAAATTCTGGACCAACCTGTTGGAGCCACTGTTTGGCAGCGTGCACAAGGTAGTCATCATCTTCAAACCTTGTTCCACGATGAGAATCTTTCAGTTTCCCAAAGAGATGATAGTCGCATGAAGCCAGGTCAGGACAGGAAGGTGGGTGTTTCAGTGTTGTCCATCCGAGTTTTGTGATCGCTTCCATGGTTTTTTGACTGACTTGTGGCCGTGCATTGTCGTGCAATAGCAAAACATCCTGCTTTTACCGATGTGGTCGAACATGACTCATTCGAGCTTCAAGTTTCTTCAGTGTCGTCACATATATCAGAATTTATGGTGGTTCCACTTGGCATGATGTCCACAAGCAAGAGTCTTTCGGAATCGAAAAAAACCGTAGCCATAACTTTTCCATTAGAAGGTGTGGTTTTGAATGTTTTTTTCTTGGGTGAATTTGCATGATGCCACTCCATTGATTGCCTCTTCATCTCTGGTGAAAAATGATGGAGCCATGTTTTATCACCTGTCACAATTCTTCCAAGAAATTCATCTCCACGATTTTCGTACTGTTACAAAAGTTCGCTGCATACCGTTTTTCTTGTTTCTTTGTGAGCCACTGTCAACATCCTGGGGATCCACCTGGCACAAACCTTTTTTAAAGCCAACGCTTTCAGTATTCTGCAAACACTTCCTTTCCTATCCCAACGTAGCGTGACAATTCGTTCACTGTGATGCGTCTGTCAGCAGTCACCAATTCCTTAACTCTCTGCACATTGTCTGTAGTGTGTGCAGTACGAGGCCTGCCGCTGGGAGTACAATCCTCAAAATTGCCGTGCCCGCTATCATCACTTAACCTGCTTGCCCACCGACTAACTGTACTGTCATCGACAGCAGCATCTCCATACACCTTTTTCAACCTCTTGTGGATGTTTCCCACTGTCTCGTTTTCACAGCACAGGAATTTTATGACAGCACGTTGCTTCTACTGGAAAAGTTATGGCTACGGTTTTTTCGATTCCGAAGGACTCTTGCTTGTGGACATCATGCCAAGTGGAACCACCATAAATTCTGATATATGTGACGACACTGAAGAAACTTGAAGCTCGACATCTTGAAGACATGCTGTGATGGCGCCACTCACGGGAACAGGTTGAACTAAGTTTGAAAACAAGCGGAAAGGCTGTATCTACACACTGTAAAACTTTCACACATGCAGAATGAAAACTGTATTTTTACAAAAATAGTGTGCATTTCTTTTGGAGTGACCCTCGTGTTAGTGCGTGTAATGACAAATGTGTCGTCGAATGCAACACGATGTCCGTTTTCTAGCACATGCTCTGCTACCGCTCATTTCTCAGGGTACAGAAGGCGAAAACATCTCTTGGGTTCTACATGGCGCTGTTCAATATTACGTACTGTCTGTCAGGCATAAAACTGTCCACACCAACACGATATTTTCACCAGACAGACGGCGTCGCAATGGGGAGCCCATTAGCTCCAGTTATACCCAACATGTTTATGGAGTACTTTGAAGACTTTGCCCTGGATACGGCTCCTGCAAAACCTAGTCGCTTTCATCGTTACATCGACGACGAGATAGTTGTCTGGTCTCAGGGACGTCAAAATCTGAGAGAATTCTTCGACCACATCAGTAATATCCATGACAACATCAAGTTCATGATGGAGAAGGTGCAGCGCTTCTCATCTGCCTGTGTCCATATTGGATGGACTCTAGACTGCTAGAAAACCTTGACCTGGTCAGATTAATCCCAATTTCAGTTGGTAAGAGCTGGTGCTAGGGTTCGAGTGCGGTGCAGTCCCCACGAGGCGATGGATCCCAGTTGTCAACAAGGCACTGTGCAAGATGGCGGTGGCTCCATAATGGTGTGGGTTGTGTTTGCATGGATCATTGACTGGAAATGATTACGTTCGGCTAGCTGGAGACGATCTGCAGCCATTCGTGAACTTTGTGTTCCCAAGCAGCAATCGAATTTTTATGAATGACAAAGCGCCATGTCATCAAATCAAAACTGTTCGCGATTGGTTTAAAGGACAATTGAGCGAATAATCTGGCCACTCGACATGAATCCTGTCGAACATTTATGGGATATAATATAGAGGTCAGTTCGTGAACACTTCCGAAATTATGGACGGCTATAGAGTCAGTGTGGCTCAATATTTCTGCAGAGGACTTCGAAAGAGTTGTTGAGTCCATGTCATGTAAGAGTAGCTGCACTACGCCGGGCAAAAAGAGGTTCAGCACGATATTAGGAAGTATCTCATGACTTTTGTCAAAAAATATGGCTCTGAGCACTATGGGACTTAACATCTGAGGTCATGAGTCCCCTAGAACTTAGAACTACTTAAACCTAACTAACCTAAGGACATCACACACATCCATACCTAAAGCAGGATTCGAACCTGCGACCGTAGCAATCGCGCGGTTCCAGACTGAAGCGCCTAGAAACCCCTCGGCCACAACGGCTGGCGACTTCTGTCACATCAGTGTATAAGGATAGTAGCACCAAGTTAAAGACAGTCACCTCTTGTCAGCAGCCGAGGAGTACTTCGACGAAAGCTCGTGTATTTTAAACCACCTGACGCGGTTGGAAGCTCGATACAATTTTATCACTTCTACTAAAATGCCTTTTTTTTGGTAGGGGGCAAATACGACCCACATGAGACCCCACCCTTTCTTTCTCTCTTCGATCTGCAACTGTTCAAACTATATCACAATAGTAGAGATGTGGCCAGAGTAAGGACTACACTAATTTTGTTTTATCTGTGATGCAAATTTATCTAACTTTCTGGATTACATGTAGGACAAAATGTCCTGCAAGCTATGGCACTTTGTTTTCTTTCAGTTTCGATGTTCACCCAAGGTTATATCGAGGCTTTTTACCATTGGGGTGCCAGATGTGGTGATAGGGCATACTGTAGCAATTGTCTGAGACTGCTAGTTGTCAGTCAGCAAGAGTGAAGCAGGGTCTGGCGTCTGGAGAGCTGAGCACTCTTTGCGTCGGCGGTGAACGTGCAATGACTCCACACCAAAACGACCTTCTACATCTATATCTACATGAATACTCTGCAAATCACATTTAAGTGCCTGGCAGAGGGTTAATCGAACCACCTTTACAATTCTCTATTATTCCAATCTCGTATAGCGCGGAAAGAATGAACACCTATATCTTTCCGTACGAGCTGTGATTTCCCTTATTTTATCGTGGTGATCGTTCCTCCCCCTGTAGGTCGGTGTCAACTAAATATTTTCGCATTCGGAGGAGAAAGTTGGCGATTGGAATTTCGTGAGAA
Source organism: Schistocerca piceifrons (assembly GCF_021461385.2). Taxonomy (NCBI): domain Eukaryota; kingdom Metazoa; phylum Arthropoda; class Insecta; order Orthoptera; family Acrididae; genus Schistocerca; species Schistocerca piceifrons. Next base: position 691,282,024 of record NC_060138.1, read on the forward strand.
GATTCCGTCGCAACAAAAAACACCATTCTTTTGATGATTTCCAGCCCAAATCCTATATCATTTCTGTGACACTCTCTCACATATTTCGTGATAATACAAAACGTGCTGTCTTTCTTTGAACTTTTTCGATGTACTCCGTCAGCCCTATCTGGTAAGGATCCCACACCGCGCAGCGGTATTCTAAAAGAGGACGGACAAGCGTAGTGTAGGCATTCTCCTTAGTAGGTCTGTTACCTTTTCTAAGTGTCCTGCCAATAAAACGCAGTCTCTGGTTAGCCTTCCCCACAACATTTTCTATGTGTTCCTTCCAGTATAAGTTGTTAGTAATTGTAATACCTAGGCATTTAGTTGAATTTACGGCCTTTAGATTTGAGTGATTTATCATGTAACCGAAGTTTAACGAGTTCCTTTTAGCACTCATGTGGATGATCTAACACTTTCGTTATTTAGGGTCAACTGCCATTTTTCGCACCATTCAGATATCTTTTCTAAGTCGCTTTTCAGTTTGTTTTGATCTTCAGATGACTTTATTCGCCGATAAACGACAGCCTCATCTGAAAACAACCGAAGACGGCTGCTCAGACGTGACGTACTTCTCCATGGTGGTGCTTCTAGTACCAATCTTAAGTGACTGGCAAAAAATCTGAATGGACATCATCTTTCAGATGTAGAATCACACATTTCAACTTCCGTTTACTTCGCACAACTCCTTCTTGGTGTTGAGATTTTTTTTCTATCAGTGTATGTAATCTTTGGCTAATTTTTTCGTAGGAGCAATAGGTGTGATCCAAAATGACTTACGACCTGTGAGTGAACGACCTTTGCTTACCTATTGTACGGCATTACTGTATAAATAACAGCAATGTCAGTCTACTCACGTCTATTTACAAGAAGTTCAGCTGTAAATAAAATAAAATTTGAGAGGGGACGCAGTTGGCTAATCTACCATCAATAGAGGCGTGACCAGCAGGTCGCCGAAGCTCCAGCACCCACCAACAACACAATCTTGACAAGACTATGAGAAGAATAGTTTGGCCGACCACAACACGCTCGTTCGTTGTCAAGAAGAACTTTGGTGGACGTCGTGGAAACGGTAGGGACCCCATTCGCCAACAGGCAGCGTTAGTATCGCTGCTGGGGTCACAACATTCGCGGTCACTACTTCGCAACCGACCATCACATGTCCACCGAATGTGGAACGGGTATCCGTCCACTGGTCGTGTATTTAAGATGGTATCCTGCTGATAAGAGGCAGTTCAGTTCACAAAGGGAAGCAGTTTCGGCCCAGAGGCAAATCTGGATCTACACCTCGAAGGGACAGCAGTTCCAGCCACAACAGTAAGCAGGAAGTTATGCCTCTGCAACCGCTATGAGCAGCCAGCCGTCGTTTCCCTGCTGCTGTCTGCTCAGTAGTAGCCTCCTGTCGACTCTGGGCATCAGAACTTAATATCCGCTCATTGTTATTGACTTTTCTGGCTGTGTTCAAAGGCTGCTGTCCAAGACTGGGTCCGGTTGGACTTAGACTTTTACTATTAAACCCTCTGCAGTAATTGACGTATGACCCGAATATTTATAATTCAAGGGTTAGTGTATTTGACATGAACTATAGGAGACAGTTATTCAGTATTAATATCGACCAAGAAGATCGGTTATCTGTGTTCATCCAATCTCGGTAATTTGCAGCACATGGGCACATTAGTTGTAAATCATTAATTTCATGCTAATTAAAATAAAGACATTATGGTTTTATATCTATCTGCGGATCTTGTTTCGTGTTATGGACCGATGTAAGGTCACTACAGTTTAGCGACGAGACTTAAAGTTTACAACTTTTCGTCCCTTCATTAACGACAATCAAGTAGAGAGAACTATAGTTCACATTTTCACTGTAGTCTGTGCATTCAGACATTTATCGCAGTTTTGTGCCATTTCCCCACACAAATTTCAGGTATAATATCCATTTTCTCTGAGTGTCCAGTATGGCAACACATCAACTGTACTTCGTGACCCAGCTACTTATTTCTGTACAGCAACTTCAGAAAAAACAGGAGTCTTATCCTTTTGGAACACTGTCCTGGCCCGTGCGACGACGTCATCGCCTCCACTATTTCACAAATTTAATGAGGAGATGGAGCCATGGACAGTTTTCATCACAAGGTTGGAGTAGAACTTTGTGGTCTCTAGGATTTCGAGTGACACTCACTAACGTGCTTTTTTACTAACTTATTCTGGTGTTGAGGCTTATCTAGTCCTTCAAATAATTGAAAGGTGGATAAATCCGCCAGCGACCCACCGTTGTCGGGCACCTTCTGCCCCATTCTGTGGGGATAACACGCGCTTCTCATATCAATTAGTTGTCATTCGTTCTGGAATGAACAGCCGTACCATGTGATTCCACTGCTTTCAGAAAGAAAACTCTGCAAGACACATCCTGTCATTCTGTGATCCACGCCCCTGAGACACAATTGTATGTCCAGTACGTCACGATTCTTCAGACGGATGAAAATGTCGTCGACCACAGGGACGTCTCACATCCCACTGGATGGCTACAGCTAGCCTCTGACACTACCTTCGAGGGCCACTGGCAGAACTTCATAATGTCTGTAATTGCTCCCTCATACAAATCAACAACAAAAAAACTTGGTCATGCTGGACCACATCTCTGTCACTGAAGAAGATCGCTCTATTCACGACACAATTAACTGCATTTCTCTTTTTTCACGTCTGCTCTCTGCATGGGCCCCACCCCAGCCTGCTCCAATCTTTGCAGCCACACCCAGGCTATCTGTGACATCAGCAAGAAGGATTTTCACTACTTCAATTTCAGGATCCCACGTGCACATTTACAGCCACTGGTGGCACGCACACCCATCGTCATCAACTGCAGCAGCCCCAAGGCATTCTCCCATGTGGACATCAACTTGACATTGGGGTATCCATCATCGATATGACGTCAACATTTCTCCTCAAGGGGAGGAGGTATGCTGATCGTTAGCTGACATTAAGGTAACTTCACCATCTTTCCCCTATGGGAGGGAGGTGGAGGGATGCTGCATCTGAATATACTGCCTGTAATATCCTGTCGTATCAATACCAGGGTCGCCAGCAGGTTGCCAAAGCTAAGGCGCCTGCTGACAAGACAACCTTGGCTGTATTGTGTGACAACATTTGGGCCGGCCACAATGTGCTAATTTATTGTCAAGGAGAACTACACAGATGTCAGAGAAATGGGCGGCACCCACATCGCCAACAAGCAGCGCTGGTATTGCCGCTGGGAAGTATGTTTGAGGCACTGCTTCATGTCCGCCAATCACATGTCCATAAATGTGGAACTAGCATCCATCTGCTGGGCATGTATTTAATCATGTGCAGCGGATAAGGTGCAGTAGAGTTCGCTGAGCCAAGCAGTTTTGTCGCCGAGCCAAATTGGAGTTACCCTTCGCAGCGACTGCAGTACCAGCCGCCACACCTATCTGGAAATTACGCCTCTGCAGCCACTACAAGAGCCAACGATTGTCTCCGGTAGGTGGTGTTATAAATTCCTGATCATCAGTCTTCGCTCTGATGTCCTGTATTAAATTCCAAACGTCTCCACAGTGTCTCATGAGGTGAGAGTATGTGATGCTGATGGTGATCTATCCGTCAGAGGTGGACGTTAAGCGCGGCCATCCCCTTGGTGCTGTTTGGGGAGAGTACTCTTTGTCCTGGCACAGAGTTTCAACCTCCTGCTCTTTGTATCATCATCATCATCATTATACAACTCAAACATAACAGTAAACAATACACATATCTATTACAGTCACCAATACTCCACAAGTACACATATGATACAGCTCTCCACAGAGAAAGGAGTCAATGTGTGCAGAGGAAGAACACTCTTTCTGACAGGTGAATGAACTCACCCCGCAGGATTTCCCAGCCAACAACGCCATATGACATTTACATTTTACAGATTCAATGACACTTTGCATATTATTTTTTATGTGAATGGTGTGGGCGGAAGACGGCCGAATTTTGACACAGAAGTCTGCTGTAGGATTATATGGGCTTGTTAATATAGCAAGAAACTCAATTCTGGAGAAATATTTCCATAAATTATAAAAGAGATCGTCCAGATCGTGCAAGAAAATTTCGACAGAAATTAGATTTACTGAATTCTTAATTGCAAACCTGAAGAGACCGAATGCACCAAGTTCAAGATGATGCTGGAGTCATACCTGTTTGCAATGCTTAATTTAATAAAGCGAGACAGCGTCGGCGTTGAACTGTCCCTTGATCACGATCGGTTGGGCGTTTAACTTGCCAAACGACACTGAGCAGACAGAGATGAAGATCACAAACGACGATGTGTTTTTAAATTGCTGATGGATGCTGCTGCTCCCATGTCGACTTGTAACAGTACACACACTCATTGTACATCCAGCGAAATGTACGGATTTGGCAGAATACAGTTTTCCTGATGCTGTCACATTGCTTATGTGCACTGGCGTTACTTCCGCGTCTGCAATTGCATGCCTGGGCTCATGTCAGCCCATTTACAGTTATGTGGCTTCGCTTGTGGCAGAATGTGTATATGGCACATCTGTGTGGGCAACGAGGTTTGTTACAATTTCTGAAATACTTCAGAATTTAACACAGGCTGTATCGACAGCGACAGTTTATTGACATGGTACGAATTGCAGTAACCAACAAGAGAGAAAATTGTGAGCTACGACGTGTCGCACTGTAAGATCATGAAGACTTCCATATCTCCAGCGGCAGTACCGAAGAAAATAGTGGGTGTCTGCCAGGGACTTACAACAGAGTCAACTCTTGTCGACAGTTGTTGGCGCTATTCCCACCGTCATCGCCGTATTTCGAAGCCATGTGGTGTGAAATGGGCAGTACCTTTCCCTTTTTAAGCATGTGGCTTGTCGTCTGGTTTCACTACATGCAACAGTTGCGGTCGGCATAGATACAGGTGTAAACGTGTCTGAAGGACATGGTTCACGGTCTCCCTAGGGATTTGCAGCTTCTGCGACGCCCTCTGAACAGACTTACGCAGTGAACACTGAAAAGCCAACCGAATCTGTTCTGTGTCGGTCGCCCAGTATGATGGTTAACATCAACGATTCCTGTCTGCAGAAGATTCCCGTACCACCGGTCTTCGTTTGGGAGTGTGGTTGCCTGCTGTGCAGTGTATAGAAGTTCCACTGAACCTGTGTGTCCGTATTTGGTCTGAATAAACCATTCCACATCCTTAGCCTTTTCTTGAACCGTTCTCATTATGATTCCTTCACGACAACCTGGAACACACACAAACGAAACATCGTGAATTTGTCAAACATAGTGCAAATATATTTATTAGTTTGGGTGCAGCAGCATAAACAGTAAAAATAATAGTTCCTGCATTAGTAGATACGGCAGAGGCAACAACAGCAACAAAACGAACGACGAATGGTACTTCCGTAACAGCCAGCGGTAAAAAATACTGTAATATCCTCTCCATCACCGACGTCGTTCGGCAGTTTCGATGAGTCTAAGACTGCAATCACACGGCATTTACATCAGTCACCAGACATCATCGAAAGAGTTCGCCTGATCAGAGAACGTCTAATCTCCTTCGGCAGTTGTTGGAGCGAAGGACTCACGATGTTTCTATGCGTAGAGAAGTGTAGACTTGCGACTTCTGCTATTAAAACGATGCCAAAAGCGAGTGGATGAGGTAGATCTGTTTCGACAAGAACGTGGCGATTAACATACACTCTTTCTTAAGTCGTTGGAACAAGCAGATATACACTGCTGTGAGTTTAGTAAAGCGGATGAACCCATCCGTAAGCGGCCATTGTTATTGTCTTCTTCTATTCAGCTCTACAAAGTAGTGTGGAAATGATCCTCGTGGCACAGACTTCAAAGAAATCTGTGATTTGTTGGTGCAACATATTGGTCTAGAATTCACGTTGTGGCAGCTCTTTTGCGTTTTAATCAATGTGCTAAGAAGGCCTATCAAACATAACCATCAAGCATTGCATCCACCCCCCCCCCCCCCCCCCCCCCCCCCCGCCTCTCTGGTCTTGAGGAAAGCGTAATTCTACATTACTAGCCATTAAAATTGCTACACCAAGAAGAAATGCAGATGATAAACGGGTATTCATTGGACAAATGTATTTAGGACTGACATGTGATTACATTTTCACGCAATTTGGGTGCATAGATCCTGAGAAATCAGTACCCAGAACAACCACCTCTGGCCGTAATAACGGCCTTGATACGCTTGAATGACGTGTACAGGTACAGCTGCCCATGCAGCTTCAACACGATACCACAATTCATCGAGAGTAGTGACTGGCGTATTGTGACGAGCCAGTTGCTCGGCCACCATTGACCAGACGTTTTCAATTGGTGAGAGACCTGGAGAATGTGCTGGCCAGGGCAGCAGTCGAACATTTTTTTATCCAGAAAGGCCCGTACAGGACCTGCAACATGCGGTCGTGCGTTATCCTGCTGAAATGAAGGGTTTCGCAGGGATCGAATGAAGGGTAGAGTCACGGGTCGTAACACATCTGAAATGTAACGTCCATTGTTCAAAGTGCCGTCAGTACGAACAAGAGGTGACTGAGACGTGTAACCAATGGCACCCCATACCATCACGCCGGGTGATACGCCAGTATGGCGATGACGAATACACGCTTCCAATGTGCGTTCACCGCGATGTCGCCAAACACGGATGCGACCATCATGATGCTGTAAACAGAACCTGGATTCATCCGAAAAAATGACGTTTTGCCATTCGTGCACCCAGGTTCGCCGTTGAGTACACCATCGCAGGCGCTCCTGTCTCTGATGCAGCGTCAAGGGTAACCGTAGCGATACGTTACAGCTATGCGGAATAGATGCCTGTCATCCCGACTGCTAGTGATACGAGGCCATTGGGATCTAGCACGGCGTTCCGTATTACCCTCCTGAACCCACCGATTCCATATTTGGTAACAGTCATTGGACCTCGACCAACGCGAGCAGCAATGTCGCGATACGATAAACCGCAATCGCGATAGGCTACAATCCGACCTTTATCAAAGTCGGAAACGTGATGGTGCGTATTTCTCCTCCTTACACGAGGTGTCACAGCAATGTTTCACCAGGCAACGCCCGTCAACTGCTGTTTGTGTATGAGAAATGGGTTGGAAACTTTCCTCACGTCAGCACGTTGTAGATGTCGCCACCGGCGCCAACCTTGTATGAATGATCTGAAAAGCTAATCATTTGTATATCACAGCATCTTCTTCCTGCCGGTTAAATTTCGCGTCTGTAGCACGTCATCTTCGTCGTGTAGAAATTTTAATGGTCAGTAGTGTATACGCAGTGAGTGTACCGTGTCAGACGCATTAATTAGAGATGTTATCGTTCACCTTCCTCCTCACTGTTGCCACATTAGACTTACACTCCACAACACTGTTCATGTGGCTCACTCATCTGCAGTAACGTCATCAGCATAATAAACATTCGAAGACAAGGTAGACATAGACAAACTTACTAACCAGTATTAGATGCCCTAATCATCAGATGGTGGCAGTTAATCATTCTACAGTACTGTTGCACCGCAAAATAGTAATTCAATGTAGGAATAAAATTTTGTTAGAACCGGCTGGGACGATGCTAAGTGGAACGCGTCCGCTGGGTCGCAACGTGTAGCAAGACCAATGGCAACACTGGGAGTGCCAAAGTAAAAACAGACAGGGGGCTTACACAGAGGTGACAAAAGACATGGGACAGCGATATACACATATGCAGATGGTGGTGGTGGTATCATGCACCGTTCGAGAGTGGAACGGTAGAGAGACAGCTTGAATGTGTTTCTTTGAATCCTCTGCCAGGCACCTTATTGTGAATAGCAGAGTAACCACGTAGATGTAGATTTAGACTTAGTATAAACGGGCAGTGCATATTCGGAGCTGTCATTTGAACTCAAATGATTCATGTGAAAAGGTTTCCGGCGCGTTTATGGCCACTCAACGAGAGTTAACAGACCTTGAACGCGGAATGGTATATGTAGTTAGAAGCATCGGATATTCCATTACGAAAATCTTTAGAGAATTGAATATTCCGAGATCCACAGTGCCAAGAATACCAAATTTAGCATTGTGGTGTTTGCGTAGAGTTGTCAGTCCTAACAGACAAGCAACACTGCGTGAAATAACAGCAGAAACCAATGTGGGACGTGCGAAGAACATATTCGTCAGGATAGTGCGGTGAGATTTGGTGTTAACGGGTTATGTCGGCAGAAGACCGACGCTAGTGGCTTTGCTATCAGCAGGATATCTCGTGCTGCGCCTCTCCTGGGCTCATGACCATATCGGTTGGACCCTAGACGATTGCCTAGGCAGACGCGTTCCGATTTCGGTTGGTAAGAGCTGATGGTAGGGTTCGAGTTTGGCGCAGACCCCACGGAGCCATGGATTCAGGTTGTCGACAAGGCACTGTGCAAGTTGGTAGAGACTTCCCAATGGTGTGGGCTGTGTTTACATGGAATGGACTGGGTCCTCCATTCCAACTGAACGATCATTGACTGGAAATGGTTATGTTCGGTTCCTTGGAGACTATTTGCAGCTCTTCATGGACTTAATGTTCCCAAACAACGATGGAATTTTTATGGATGGCAATGCGCCTTGTCCCCATGGCCACAATTGTTGGCAATTTTTTGAAGAACATTCTGGACAATTCGAGTGAATGATTTGGCCAACCATTTCACTCGATGTGAATCCCATCGAACATTTATGGGACATAATCGAGAGGTCAGTTTGTTCACAAAATCCTGCACCGGCAATTATTGACAGCTATAGAGGCAGCTCGGCTCAGTATTTCTGCAGGGGACTTCCAGAGACTTGTTGACTGCATGCCACGTGGAGATGCTGCACTTCATCGGGAGAAAAGAGGTCTGGCATGATATTAAGATGTATCCCATGACTTTTGTCAGCCCAGTGTATTTCCTCGGAGGGTGCGAGAGAGAATACCAGGAAATACTGGATCACCATTTAGGTAACAGTGAGACACAAACACAATACTCTTCTGTAACAAAGCTACATGTAGTAACTCCCCCTAGGGATGACACAAGAAGGCCATTCAGGCGGCAGACTTCGCATGAAGGATCAGTCTGAAGTTCTGAAGCTAAACTTTAGGCTAGCCAAGAGCGCTTGCAGGGTCAGAAAATGGCAGCCCATTTGTCCACTCATATAAGGGGGATTCATGTCGTCGACTACTATAAAACTCTTGCCTTCCTTCCACTCAGTCTCAGAGTTTGGCCATTTCATCTGCATCATGGATACCGGAGGAAGGTCTGATCTACTAGTTGCAGGATGCCCTGGTGCATGCAACGAAATATCTACAGGCACCGCCACCTTGGAGTCCATTGCTACGAGTCTGCAGGAGTCTGGCTGTGGAGGGAACTTCGACTCCGTGAGCTGCATTCCTGCCATTCACAATGGTGACTGAATATGAGCGCCAGACCGATCTTCCATTAATGAGGAAACGATCTTCCCATCTGCAACTTGTTTGACTTGGGAGCACGGTGCTTGAGCCGGCACTCCTGGGTAGTATAAGTACCGCCTTACCAGCTGTAAGCTGGGACTGTCACTCAGGCTGTCCCTCATGTCGCTGTTGGGTCCTCCACTTACACAACATCTCAGAAACCGACAACATGGACCTGCAGATTTCTGCCGTTGAGCCTAAGTGCAGCTTCTCTCAATGAGAGTGCTAACGCACCAGCACACTTCCACAGTCATGCCCGGCTACAGCGACATACCGGCCGCAGGACCATCCTACAGCAGGGCCGCAGAAATAACCCTGGACAACGCCAGAACCTGCGCCTGCGAATTTCTTGCCAGTTGGTGGCTGGTTCAAATGGTTCAAATGGCTCTGAGCACTATGGGACTTATCATCTGTCATCAGTCCCCTAGAACTTAGAGCTACTTAAACCTAACTAACCTAAGGACATCACACACATCCATGCCCGAGGCAGGATTCGAACCTGCGACCGTAGCGGTCGCGCAGTTCCAGACTGTAGTGCCTAGAACCACTCGTCCACCCCGGCCGGCTTGCCAGTTGGTTACATGTTACTCTGTGCCTTTGTGCAATGCGATCTCAGTACAACTGCTGGTGGGCAGTGCCGGGAGAAAGACAGAGTGAATGTAAAACTCTTGCTAATAAGTGACTGGTAATTGAAAGATGTCTCATTAGCGTCCTGTCGCCCCACATGACTCCATCACCGCAGATGTTCTCGTATGTCCTGCACTCAGGTAGGAGGCCACATCTGGTGGGATCCTACAAATGTGGCACCAGCAAGTGGTCTTCTGATGCGCTGGTGCCTACAACTTTGGTGTCAAGAAGTGGTTCTGACACACTGCATTAGTGCCAGAATAACCTACAGTCCTAAATGTTGGGCACCACAGATGCTGACGTCGGCTGTCACCGTCATCGAGGAACCACACCTGCCCATCGACGGTGAGTGACCTGTTTTTGTTGGCCTGTTTTCTGTTTTTCTTATTTTGGTGTCATTTTGAGTCAGAAGGATCTGCTTATGAATTTGAAAGCGACATTGTATAGGTGACAGGTGTGTCCAGACCTTTCAAAGTTCTTCTGGGGTAATGGTAGTGAAGGGTAATTACAGCCGACTAGGTGCCAGTATCGTAATTTATCAGAGCACGGCAGTAAAATGTGAAACTTTTAGAAGGCTTCGCAATGAAGCACTGAAGTGCTGTGAGTCCCTCTGGGCTATAATATGTAGGAAAAAGTAAAACCGTTGAAGTTTTGGCATGTCCGGTAGCCACATTACTCCAGCATAAAACGGAACGAAGTGAGGCTAGTGAAGAAATGCAGAGAGAACTAGTAGCATTACGTGCCAAGACCAGGTTGACCCATTCACAGGGAGATACCAAGACCATAGTAAATGTATCTGTCCGGTCCATTGATTCTTTTTTTTTTCTTTTTTGCAGCTAGCCTCATTACGCCGTTTTCTAGGAAACCATCTGAGGATGCAGCAGCCCTTCTCAATGATGTGATGGAAGCAGCTAGGTTAGGGAATCGATCCGAAGATAGATGTCTGTCTGTGGCTAAATTACGGTTAACAGGTGACGCTGAAATGTATGTCAAATATCACGAAACCCTTGGTAAAACACAGACATTTGACCATTTGGCCGAAGGGCTTACTCAAAATCGCAAGCAAAATAGTGCATGATTTTTTCAGGGAAAAGCTCATGAGATTAACACAGAAACGCAATGAGTCAGCAGTGGCATTCTCTGAGAGAATTGGTAAGTTAAACTCAAAGACTTTCGAACTGATACACAATTGAAAGACGGTAAGTTATTAAGAATTGCGTCCTGCAATTTTTGATTAATTCAGTCATGTGTATATATAGTCATGAGTATGTATGCATTTAATGCACAATTCTCTATACACGAAGGCATTAGAACAATAGGTCATTTAATAAATTGAGTCGACAGTGATCGCATAGTGCTCACCTTGGCGTCTAGTTGCTGTAGGTAATTACAGGTGACAGGTCTTTCCTTTCTGTCGAGTAACCTCGAGAATTGTTTGTGTTAGTACTGTGTGTGGAGAAATATGTTGCTCAGAGAGTCACCACAGAGAGGCCTCCCAGTGCTATCCACAGCACTTTTCTTACAACTTTCAGCCCTTGACACACAATGAGCCAGCGCCCTGGAAGTTGTTTTCTGTGAGCACAAAGAATTTCCTTGGAATTTGCAGGTTTTGTGAACCTGTCTTCAGATGACAAGCATATCTGTTCAGCTGTTAAAACATTTCTCCTCATAACCTGAGATAGCCCCACACTGCTGGGTGTGCGACACTGTGTCATCAGTACACCCAGTGTATTTTTGAGAGCTCTTTACTTCCTGGCACCAAGTGATTTCCCATGCACACAAAAAATAAGTGTCGTGAATGGAAATGAGATCGTGGTGTCAGAAGATGTACTGCAGGCATCTGTAATTCTTGGCGGCAAGCCACTCTATTGGTGGCAATGATCTTGCCTGCCTCTCAGAGGAAGGCTGTGTATCAGAATACGTTTATGCAAGTGACGTAGAGAAACCTGCCAGATGTTCAATTGTTAGTGTGTATTTTCAGTGGCGCTTTACATGGAGCATATTTTCGGTGAGTATGTTTTCCCGAGAGAATTTTGGAGAGGGTTCATTCAGGGATACCAGTGTGAAAGTTGGTCTGATGATGGCATGGAGAGAAGATCGAAGTAGCAGCGGTCACCTGGGGTGTGACAATCACAGTGGGATCCATCATTCGAGTCTGCCCAGGGGCGCACTAGTCACGCACTCGCAGATTTGCGGCTGCCAACACAGACCTACTCACGGGAGGCAATTGTGTACAGTGAGCATCTTGTCAGCCTGATTAATTTCTACCCCAGAAGTAGTCTTTACACGGAACCACACTTAAGAAACACAACTGCAGGAACTTTCCGAGTGTTCTATCGCCTCCAGCAGTGTATTATTTCGATCTGCATCAGCAGAGTTTAGATAATGCATGCACCACACTCTTACAGTGTAGTGGTTCATGCTCACTGTCGCTCAGCATACTCGCAGAAACTATCAGACAGCGTTAATGCTGTAACTGGGTTTTCTCTCTTTTGTTGCTAGTCAATTGCCAGGATGAGCATTACTGCAAAGGACATTTGATTCTAAAGCATTATGTCAAGGTGAAAACACTAAATAAATTACTTTTTCTCTCTTAACAACATGTGGGCAGGGTGGGTTCTTCCTTGGCTCGGGTATGAGGTAGAAAGAAACAGCATTTTTACATAAGATAACTTTTATTGAAGATTTGTGCAACGGTTTTCTTACTGGATTGTTCTGGCTGGGAGAGCGGCAGCTGCGTCGTTTGCGAAACCTTGATGCTGCGTGAGCAGCGGCCTCTGATTACGCCTGGCGGTGTGTATCTCGTGTCGCCGTTTCGCCCGGTTGACTGGAGACGCGCATCGTGCTCTCGACTTAGCCGATTACACACGCTTTACATTAAGTATGTTGAAAATACTTTATCACTTTACTAAAGCACTGTACGCTCATGTATCACATAGTTCACACATAATCATTATAATAACAAATCTTGATGACAATGAATAAACAAAAATAGATTTTTCACTTAAAAAATTACATAGCAACACCCGTTTAATCTGCCCTAATTTAATGGAAGAATATCTATTCTACAGTATTGTTTATTTGAGCGTGAGACTGTTTAATAATGACTGAAGTACAATAAACAAAATTAATATACTAATGCTCAAAAGTAACCACTGAAGTACACCAGTTAAGAGTGTGGTATCCAGTTAACAGGGATTTGATGAAGTGGTATATTATTATTTGGCTTATTTTTTCGTCTTAAATAAAACGAAACTGTACAAAGCAGAAACACCAACACAAATGTTCCAGATATACCCGTTCCTAGCATTATAATTTTGGTTTTGTGTTCACTTTTTAACGTTAAGACGTGTTGCATCATAACATTGGCATCAATTTTGCCTTGCTGTGAGTTTATGAACATATCTAATGACTTCAGAAGGGAACTGTCAAGGGAGTCATTGAGGTAGGATAGGTTTTGTGTAGGAAATGCTTGCATGGCGTTTTCTGGCCAATTAGAGGGAAGGATGAATTAACATTAGTTGTACCAGTGATCTATGTTCAACTTTTTTTTTAAAAAAACGTTATCATTTATTGATTATGTACATTTGTATACTATCCACAGTCTACTATGATTCAGCTAGGACATTCGCACCCTTGGTCGAAGATTGTATGGTGCCATGTCTGTATGTTGAGTTGGCGTGGCCACTCTTTTTCCTTTTCTGGAACTTCCTCCACCCTTCGGAAAATCAGAGACTATTGTTGAAGGAATTACATCTGGAGCGCCCTTAAAAGGTTTTAAACGACTTGCATGGACAATAGTAGTTTGGGTGTGCAGTTGCAGTTTAACATTGACCGGTGGCGTGATCTCAATAATTTGATATGGACCTCTGTAGTTTGTTACAAATTTCTTCGTTTTTCCCTTCGCAATTTATGGGGTTGCCAGCATCACCCACTGACTGATTTTGTAATTTGGATATTTAGCTTGGCCATTACCTAATCTTTCTTGTCGTTCCAAAGCCTTTGTATTAGATTTTTGAACCTTTTTCCATACATCCTTCATCATTCGACAGAAATCTTTTACTGTTTCTCCAGCTTTTCCGTTTTTCTCCCTGATTACATCAAAAGGGGACGGCATTTTTCTCCCATAGACCACTTCATAAGGTGACATGTCATTGCTTCATGCGTTTTGGCGCCGTATACCGACACGATTATTGGTAAATATGTATCCCAATTAGAATGTTGTTCGTTAATATAGTAACTAAGCATCTTGCCAATTGTCCATTGAACTCTTTCTGTGCATCTGTTGCACTGAGGGTGTAACAGAGTTGTGCGTAATTTACGTATTTTTAGTAAGTGGCATAGCTGTTTCATTAATTCAGACATAAAACTAAATCCCTGATCTGTGATAATAGCTTCAGGTACGCCAAATTTAAGTATCCAGTTGTTAACTAAAGCTTCGGCAACTGTATTTGCTTGCTGATCTGGGAAACTCACCATAGCTAGATAGTGTGAAAAGTGATCTAAAATCGTAAGAACATACTTACTACCAGCAGATGTTTTATGAAATGGTCCGTAAAGATCCAGTCCACAGATTTGAAATGGACATGAAGCCTCGGGGAGCCTCTGTAAGGGTATTTTTAAACGAGAAAGTTCAGCTCGTTGTGCGCACGCAATGCAATTACGAACGTACTGCGCAACATCCTGCTTTCTGGTTTGCCACCAAAATCGCTCTGCTACGCGTCTTTTGGTTGTCCGCTGTCCACCGTGTCCTGCAAGGATATGATCGTGGGCCTCTGCTATTATTTCTTGTCTGAGGTGTTGGGGAACAACAATTCGCGGTCCAAGTTTTGTTTTACGGCATAATACACCATCTTCAAAGCAAAATTGTTTTTGAGTTGCATATTTTTTCCATTCTGTATGCTCATCTTGTGCCTTTCTCCAGTCCTCAGTATCTCGGCCTGTTGCTTACAAAAGTGCTATTTTCCGACTTAGGCAATCTGCATTCGTGTGTTTTTTGCCTGGTTTATGGATGACTTTGAAATCCATTTCGGAAAGACATAGGTCCCAACGGGTGAGACGACTAGATGGATCCTTTAACCAAAGCAACCATTTTAAAGCTGTGTGGTCTGTAATAACCTTGAATTTCCTATCCTACAAGTAGCGTTTAAAGTACTTGATGCCATAAATAACACTTAACAATTTTTTCTCCATTGTGGAATAATTTCTTTCTGCCGTTGTTAGTTGTCTCGAAGCGTAGGCTATGGAGTGTTCTGCGCCATTAATATTTTGACTCGAAACAACTCCTACTGAATGACCACTTGTGTCACAGGATAAAACAAATTCTTTATTATAATCTGGGTAGGCTAATACTGGACTGTGTGTTAACTTATCTTTAAGGGTTTGAAATGCTGATTCACAATCTTCAGATCAATGAAATTTTGCACCCTTTTTCAATAATTGGGTTAAGGGTCGGGCAATTTCAGCAAAATTTTGAACATATTTTCGGTAATACGATGCTAGACCAATGAAACTTTGTACTTCCTTAACGTGTTGTGGTGTTCGGAAGTCCTTAACTGCCGAAATTAATCGAGGATCTGTTTTAATTCCTTTTTCACTAATGACGTGCCCTAGGTATGTAACCTCTGTCAATGCAAAACTACATTTTTCCATATTTAATGTTAATTTAGCTTTTCTAAGTCTCCGATGAACGTTACGCAGACGCTCAGCATGTTCATTAATGTCTTTGGAGAATACTATAATATCGTAAGATATACACAACATTGCTGAGTTTTGAGTCCTCGCAATACTCCATCGAGTAGACTGTGAAAAGTTCCTGATGCGTTTTTCAAACCGAAAGGCATTCTTTTAAATTGCCAGTGGCCTCCAGGGGTAGAAAATTCTGTTTTATGCCTATCTTCAGGTGCAACTTCCAATTGATGATATCCGCTACATAAATCGATTGTTGAAAAGTATTTACTGTTACTCAAACTGTCAATGATATCTGTAATGTTTGGAAGAGGATAAACTTCTGAGATAGTTTGTTTGTTAAGGTGTCTGTAGTCACAACAAAATCTATATCGTTTCATACCGTCGGGAGACTTATTTGGAATAATTACAATATTTGAATTATAAGGCGAAACAGAATATTCTATAATTTCATCTTTTAGATGCTGTTCTAAAAATTCATCCAGTGCTGGCTGTAAGTGTTGCGGACCTCTATAAGGCTTCCTATAAACTGCGGGGCTATTTCTTGTTGGGATCCTATGCTGTGTGATATCTGTTGCTGGCAGTGGACCTTCTGCATTAAATAAATCCTGGAACTCAACTAAAACTGCTTCTATCGTGTCACTATCATTTCCTTTCAAATGCTCAATCTTTTGGCGTAATGCGGTTTTATAGGCGTCTGGTTTCTGACCATCAGTTATATCTGACCAAATGAAATGTTCTTCTTCAAAAGTACTGACTGTAGCTACTAGTATTCCCTTATGCAACTCTTTGTCCTCCACTCCGAAATTGTCAATATGTACCAGTACTTTTCTTTCTCCCTCAACGTCTTGAACCTGTACAACACTTCTACATACAAAACAATGTGATACATCTAATTCCTCATTTTCCTCTAATGGCTCTATTAGACACATTGTATCTGTAGGAACCTCGGGGTCAACGGTCATCCAGAAAAGTTTTCCTGAGCCAAATGGTTCCTTATCCAACGAATCAACCTTCAAGGACGTTGCACGCAGTGTAGTTGATTTCGCCTTCCGGTTGGGGAAATCTTGCGGCAGCGGGCCCTTTGCAGCGGTGTCACCTAGTTGAAACACTATTCCGCTAATTTCTACAGTTTGCTGTCTGAGGTCGATTTTAGCGCGATGTTTATTCAGTAAATCCAGCCCTAGGATCACGTCGTACCCATCAGCTACCTTTGTTACCACTTCTACATCTTCTTGAAATTGTACACCATGAATATAGAAAATCAGTTATGTACATCCTAATGACATCACTGTACCTCCTCCTACCCCACTCAATCTATACTCTGGAGAGTCATATTTCTTTTCTCCAATGCATGCATTACTCACTATTGATACGTTTGCGCCTGTATCTACCAGTATCCTTGCCTCTTTAACTTGTATGGTAGCAGATAACCAGCATTCCGCCTTCACATTCGCCTTAATGGCATGAAATTTTATTGGGAACGCCTGGCGGCGGCTCTGACATTCCCGTTTGAGTTTAATTGATTTCTATTTCCAAAAACTTTCTTAGATCTGCATTCCTTGAATGTGTGACCTATTCTTTGACAATTAGTGCATTTAGGTTGTCTGCAATTTTTTGCTATATGTCCCTGTCGATCGCACCTAAAACATTGTACTCCTGCTGAAAATACATTTCGCTTCTCCTTGTATCTGGTGGCAATGTCTATTTCTTCGAAAGCCGTCGCCACAGATACAGCTCCCGCTAAATTTTTAGGAAACTCTGCCCTGACACGACAGGACGTTTCAGGAGGTAACCCACGTAAAAATTTATCCAGAGCTCTACCTTCTCCCTCTTGTAAAATAACTTTATTCGCTTCATCACTAGTTGTCAACTGATATGTGTTATATTAACTTTTCTAATCCTATCTACAAAGCTTTCTAACGACTCGTTTTGCCTCTGAGTGATAGTGTTTAATTTTTCCCTGTAAAATCTACAGCTGTTCTGTTTTTGAAAACGTTTAAGTAATCCTTTCTTCAATTCCTCAAATGTTGGAGCATTCCATAATTCTTCATGGTGTAATACGTGTGCTTTAGCCTCTCCTATCAATCTTAACTTTGTCATTTGTAAGAGCTGTTCATCTGACCATGATCCTAACTTTGCAGCTGCTATTAAATCATCAAAAAAGGCTGTTATGTCCTCCCCAGGTTTACCTGAAAAAGGAGTTACCAAGGCTGCTGCTCAGGAATCTAGGATGGGAGGGATTGAACCAGTTTGCCTAACCTCACACAACTATTTAAATAATGCATTATTATCATTTTTAAGCTGTGCTATTTGATTAACTAAGCTCTGAATAGCTTCCTCAGTAGAAACCGCTTGTGGCGCTGACTCTGACTTTGTACGATTGTGTGTCATCATTTTACAAACTATTAGTTACACAATCATACTGAATTAAAAAGATGTTTAAATATTTCGACAAACTCTTAAAATTATGAGAGAAAATACACTTCTAAATAAAGAAAATATTGCGACTGCTATGCAAACCTCTATCCTTTCGCACATTAAACAATACTAACTGTGGACCTTTAGTAACTGTCATTCACACCTCATATTGAGCCAAGGGTTTTTTCTTTGGTACCAAATGTAACTGGGTTTTCTCTCTTTTGTTGCTAGTCAATTGCCAGGATGAGCATTACTGCAAAGGGCATTTGATTCTAAAGCATTATGTCAAGGTGAAAAACACTAAATAAATTACTTTTTCTCTCTTAACAACATGTGGGCAGGGTGGGTTCTTCCTTGGCTCGGGTATGAGGTAGAATGAAACAGCATTTTTACATAAGATAACTTTTATTGAAGATTTGTACAACGGTTTTCTTACTGGATTGTTCTGGCTGGGAGAGCGGCAGCTGTGTCGTTTGCGAAACCTTCATGCTGCGTGAGCAGCGGCGTCTGATTACGCCTGGCGGTGTGTATCTCGTGTCGCCGTTTCGCCCAGTTGACTGGAGACGCTCATCGTGCTGTGGCCGTTTAATTATTGAGAATGAAGTCGCGAATCGGATGGTGATACCTTGGATGTGGCGTCCCAGTGTTTCTCTTTTCTAAGCGACAGCATGTGTCAGTGTTGTGCGTCGGCCAGCGGAGCGGCGCGGCGGGGGAAGGCCAGTGTCCCGGACTCGAACAATGGACTCAAGCTTGCCAGTCTTCTGCTGTCAGATCTTCATCACCAACTCACAGGTGACTGCTGATGTGAGGTCGTCTCCTTCCCGTCCTCATGAGTCACCCGGATACGTAAAAATCAGTCTTCAAATACCTTCTAACTTCTCTCTTCTGGCGGCGAGGTTGCTGCTTGCTATTCCATTACAGCGTTCGACTTGGTGCTTCTGTGTACAATGTAGTCTCTTCCTGCATGACAGTCTTCAGCACCGAAACTGAACTGAAAACTACCACTCCTCTCGGGCCCACTACGTCTCGGGTATTTATTCACTTCAGTTCACTGGAGGTGAAAGACTTCACGATCATTGCCTCTTCTGTCACGTTGAAAAGCTTCTCGAAGAATCTTCTTAACGTCAGTCATTGGCTCTTGCAGTGATCACATGTGACAATTGAGAAACACCTGAGCCGGTCGGGCAATGCCCTGATGGCTGAATCGACAGCGTCCGCTTATGTGGGGAGGGCGATGGCTTCTCTTGAACGTGCTGACTTGCATGCGCTGGAAGTTGCCACTGCTGCTCTGTCCGCTGTTTGCCAGTATGTAATTCTTCTAAACTAAACTGAGTTTTTCATTTATTTTCTAATTTTTACTTCAGTTCACATTGAATTCACTAATTTATTTGCCTATCTTAAGTACCACTCAACAATGCTGATACTCGAAAAAGAGAAGGCATTGTGCACATAGTTCCAACCCTTCAAGCCAACTTGATCAACATCTTTACTACTTATATGCCGACGGTTCCATCCCGCACCCAGCTATCCTGATTTAGGCTTTCCATGATTTCCCTAAATCGTTCCAGGCAAATACCAAGATGGTTCCTTTGAAAGGGCACAGCCGACTTCCTTCCCTGTCCTTCGCTAATCTGATGAGACCAATGACCTCGCTGTCTGGTCTCCTCCCTCAAAACAACCCCAACTTATATGATTTTCATATATAGATATGCTTTTTTATTTTTGTGTTTAAATGTCAAATTACATCTACAATTTATTCAATAAATCCGTTGTCATGATGAATAACCTTTCATTTCATATAAATTAGTATACCCTCATCACTTAACAAATTTTGGTCTTTTTCTGTGGTGTGTTATTTACTATTTAATTATTTTATGACACGTTTTGTAACTTAGGATTCAGTAATAAGACCATAATTTTTTTTTTAAATTTACATTTATACTGCATAGTCCATTGTTCAGAGATTATAGTTATGTTTCTTATATGTGGTTCTGTGTCAAGACTACTTCTGCGACAGAAATTAATCACAGGTAGTTCCTACGTTATCATACCACTGAGTATCTTGTAGAATGCAGAGACAGAGTCCTGCTGCAGGAAGTAGAGAACGGGGCCTAAGATATATTTGTACAGGGTATGTTACTACACACTAGTGGAAACAAAGGGCTGACACAGTAAAACTTCTGCTCACACACATTATTATTCATATGTCCATGTACAGTTTAGAGTTACATCTGCTGCAGAAAACAGCACAATCTACAGACTTAACAGAACACCAACAGATGGCGTAGGAGTCTTTATTCCCTGACGTCCTCCCCACCTTGGTCCATTTCGAGGGGGATGGCCAGCTGGACCGGTCGACAGATCTTCATACCATCTGGCTGATGGAGGACGATGCACCATATTTTATTCTCTCTGCCGTGTTGCACTTCTTCCACCACAGTCCTCTAACCCAAGTGGCGTGGTTTGCTGCCTTCTTGGAGCAGAACAACCTCTCCAATTCTCGGTTTCCTTTGTAAAGGGTATCCCTTCACCTCCTGGTACTGTCTTAGCAGCAGGAGGTATTCGGTCTTCCACCTACGCCAAATGCCCTCATTGACCTTTATCTAAGTTGGAACTCCTTGGCAAGGTCCCTTCTAGTTGTTGACTGTGACCCACCTGGAATTGTTTCTTATTTCCCACCATTTAGAAAGTGGGCTGGCGTCAATGCATTACGAGGTGCATTCAAGTTCTAAGGCCTCCGATTTTTTTCTAATTAACTGCTCATCCGAAATCGATGAAACTGGCGTTACTTCTCGACGTAATCGCCCTGCAGACGTACACATTTTTCACAACGCTGACGCCATGATTCCATGGCAGCGGCGAAGGCTTCTTTAGGAGTCTGTTCTGACCACTGGAAAATTGCTGAGGCAATAGCAGCACAGCTGGTGAATGTGCGGCCACAGAGAGTGCCTTTCATTGTTGGAAAAAGCCAAAAGTCACTAGGAGCCAGGTCAGGTGAGTAGGGAGCATGAGGAATCACTTCAAAGTTGTTATCACGAAGAAACTGTTGCGTAACGTTAGCACGATGTGCGGGTGTGTTGTCTTGGTGAAACAGCCCTTCCCGGACGTTTTTGTTGCAGTGCAGGAAGGAATTTGTTCTTCAAAACATTTTCGTAGGATGCACCTGTTACCGTAGTGCTCTTTGGAACGCAATGGGTAAGGATTACGCCCTCGCTGTCCCAGAACATGGACACCATTATTTTTTCAGCACTGGCCAACTCTGGAGGCGATCTGTTCAACAGTCATTCAGCGATCCCCCAAAACAGTTCTCTCCACTTTCTCGATCATGTCGTCAGACCGGCTTGTGCGAGCCCGAAGTTGTTTTGGTTTGTTGTCACACAATGTTCTGCCTTCATTAAACTGTCGCACCCACGAATGCACTTTCGACACATCCATAACTCCATCACCAAATGTCTCCTTCAACTGTCGATGAATTTCAATTTGTTTCACACCACGCAAATTCAGAAAACGAATGATTGCACGCTGTTCAAGTAAGGAAAACGTCGCCATTTTAAGTATTTAAAACAGTTCTCATTCTCGCTGCTGGCGGTAAAATTCCATCTGCTGTACGGTACTGCCATCTCTGGGACGTATTGACAATGAACGCGGCCTCATTTTAAAACAATGCGCATGTTTCTATCTCTTTCCAGCCCGGAGAAAAAAAATCGGAGGCCTTTTAACTTGAATGCACCTCGTATTGCTCTCTCCTTGAGTGATGGGTCATGAGTTTATTGCGGCTTCTATGCTGATCAAGGTGGTGTTCAAACTCTCTTTATCCACCTAGGAGCGACCAAGAATTTTCCTCAGGCAGCGCTTCACAGAAACTATCATGCATTCCCACCAGCCTCCCCACCAAACCTCACGTGGTGATATGAATTTCCAAGTAATTCCATGATGGGCACAGAAGAGTTGTACAGCAGTATACTGCATGGCTTTGAAAAGGTCTGACAGTTCTGATTTGGCCGCATGGAATGTTGCAACATTGCCTGAGTAGACAGTGACCGGTAGGCTCCTACATCCTGCAAAACGTTGCACTGCCATCAAAAATCTGTCAGTGGACGTATCAGTGGCAATTTCAATATGAATGGCCTGTGTTGTGGCACATGTGAATACAACCATGTAGAAATTCTTTGTTTGGTGTCCAAATTTCACATATAATGGTCCAGCAAAATCGATGCCAGTTACTGCAAATGGTCTCGAAGGCTGAACTCTGTACAGTGGTAGTGGAGCCTCCATCTCTTCATACCGGCGACTATATATTATCTTGCATGGTAGGAAAGTATGAAGAACACTCCGAACAGCTTGTCATCCCCGCATAAACCAAAATTCTTCTCGCAGTTCCCCTAACACAATCCGCACACCAAGATGATGCAGTCTTACATGTGTGTGTCTGATGAGAAGCTCAGTGAAATGGTGACGTCCATCCAATATGACTGGATGCTTCTCTGAACGTGACAGTGCAGCACATTGCAGCCTATGACCAAGTCGAAGAATGCCATCAGATATAAGAGGATTGTATCGAGCGATCTTTCATTCCTTGGGCAATTGTTCTCCCTTACACAGTGCAGACCTCTTGAACTCTTCTGATTCAGTAGATACATACATTTTGTAATTCCAACGCACTCAAACTGCCAGAGATTCTATTTTTATTTCTTGTTGTGCTGATAAATCGAAATACAAAGGCAGTTATATGCAGTACTCGCCAATATGAACCAAACCTTGCTATGTCCAGTGGTGGTTCTGTGATGGTGATCAGAGTGATATTTGCTCTCGTTTTGGCTTCTGGCATGGAGGTGGGGCTGGGATGTCCAGTGGCCAGAACTGCTTGTCTTCTGAAAGCCATGGTGGACCACACCACCAGATATCAAGAGTGGCTAGCAGCAGGATTCTGCTTCCCCGACAGTGCCTCCATTGGCTGAGTGTGGTGTATGTTAATATCTCAGTCACTCGATTACAAATAAAGGTTTTCCATTTATTTGGATCACTCTGTACCCATTCAAAAGTGACTGTTGAGTCGCTCCACAAGGTAGGTCTGCTGGCATCAAATCCTGTTTCCTGACAAAAGTAATCAAGGAGTCCTGATCTGACCAATGCACCAAGTAACTCCAACCTAGGCAGAGTTACCTTCTTGATAGGAGCCAATCTGTTCTTGCTACAGACAACCCGCACAGTGTATTCATTTTAGATAGCTGTCCTTATAAATACAAAACAGCACTGTAGGCTCTTTCAAATGCATCACAGAATACATGCACCTCCACAAAGCCACCTGTGCCTGGCATCCCTATCCATCTAGAAATATGCAAGGATGACAAATGATGAAGCTTTGAGAGCCATGAATGCCAACGACATGCAAGACCTGTGGGCAAAACTTCCTCCCATGCAAGACCCCCTCAGTCATGTGTCTTGGAAAATTAGCTTTGAAACGATCCCAGCAGGAGTGAACACACCAAGGGGGTCATAAAACTGAGCAGCTGCTCGAAGAACATTTCTCTTGGTAACCAGTTTGTCCATTAGATCTTCACCTTTCTTCTTGTAGTCACTGAAGATAGAGTCATTTTCCATGTTCCAATTAATTCCTAAAACTTCGGTTGTGGATTTTGTTTCAAGGCCTTTGACATCCCATAATGCCTTCACATCATTTGAATTAGTCGTTCGTTTGGACTGCTCCTGATGAACTGTAAGTGGGTTCGAAAGCTGTTATCTCCAGAGTAGTGCTTCCAATTACACTTAGTTGGAGAGATTCGGTCAGTGAATGGTGAATGAAACTCGATTGACTCCCTTTCTCCAGGATAGTATGTGTCTGTTTGCTCTTATCAGTTGGTCCTATGATACTCACATGAGCAGTGTGTGAAGTTAGAAGTCATAGTTTAAATTTTATTTACTGTTGTAGTATGGCTACTACATATGGAAATGTGATGCTCATCATTACATTTCACACAGGACGCCTTTCCCCGTTTGAAATGCTGATTTTCATTGTTGCCACGTCTAAGGCATAGGAAGCAACGGTTGATTGTCTTGAGGGCGTCTATTCTTGCCTGAAAGCTTTTAATCTTTTGGCAGTCTTCGCCCTAGTGCCCCCTTTCGTTACTATACGCACAGCAGGGCTCTGAATTTTGTTGTTTCTTCTTCTTGTCCTCCTTTACATGGAAGACAGATGCTGTTGGTACATAATTTTCGTGTGGAACAGTATCTCCACGAATTTTTCGTGTATTGATAGCTCCTTCCACCTCTTCATTTAAGAACTCCCTTCTTCAATATTTTGCCTTCGGGCGCATGCACAAGCTAATTTTTGCAATTTTCTTCAGAAAAGGCTCGAAGAAGTTTGGATGCAAACACTCTCCCAGAAGAGTCCACATTTCCTCCTCGTAGTGGTTGGATGCGCTTATGGCACTCAATGTAGGTGGAATTGAGAGCCTCTGCACTGCCTGGGGTCAGAATGTTAAGATTCTCCAAGAAATCCAGGTGACTTTGGATAATTCTGTTCTTATCCCCATATTTGGATTTCAAAATTTGCTTAGTATGCTCATATGTGTCAACTGTAACAGCAATGCCACCGACCAAGTCATTAGGTCCCGCATCAGGATAACCATGGATGAATAGATGCTTGTTCATAGTTGAAATCATCGGATTCTCGTCTATGAAAGCTGTGAACTGCTCCCAAAATAGAGGCCAAGCTTCTGTCCTCTGAGAATAGGCGCAGTTTGATAGTAGGCAATTTTATGTCCATACAAGCGTGCTGCTGAGTGGCTGACGTTGCACTTCTGCCCCTGAGCGCGCTCCTCCTAGAAGGCCCTTCGTCTTTCGGAGGACGCGTTTGCATTTATCAGTATATTCCTCACAAGCGTCTGGGTCGGATTCGTATTCAGAGTCATCCAGCAAGTCTTGTATTGTTGAGTCTGGCCAACTCTTCCTATGTTTCCTGTAGGCGTTCCTGGAAGTGTTCGACTTCATCTGCTGCTGTAGAACCATTGAACCCGTTTATTTGGCTGACGAAACGCGTCGCGTTCGATCGCAAAGTCGTCCGCTTTCGCCGCAGCCTCCCCAATTTTGTAGCTACTGCTTCTGTCATGGCGAGTTGGTGGTTTAGCTTTCTGTCCCGAGAGTGCGTTCGAGGTCAAGACACGCCTATCAGTTGGATGCTGTCGCTAAGGGATGGCGCTGTCCTGGAGTGTGAGCCGTTAGCAGCCCCAAGTGCAGTTCTCAACAGATGGCGCGGCCGTGCAGTATACAAGTTCTGTAACCCTTAGCAGTGGTCGCTGTTGCTAACAGATGGCGCTGCAGTCTGCAAATACATTAGCAGTCCCCTTTGTGCTTTGCAAATAATACGCCAAATGCCCTATATCACTCTGCCACCAACAAACATGCACCAGGTAACACCATATACAAATCAATCGACCTTTGGTGTTCTTTGTTACAGTTTCAGACCAACGCCACAACTTATCTGTGTTGGCTGAATGTGACGTGACGTGACCGGATTTTGAGATCAAAGTCGCTCGATACCTTCTCCGCCAGCGTCGAGTCCTCTTTAATGTATAGTAGCACTCTATCTCTTCATGTATTCCCGGGTTGCGGCACCAAAATGTTGCTACACACTAGTGAAAACAAAGGGATCGGCATGGTAAAACTTCAGCTCATACACATTTATTTTCACACGTCCACGTACAGTTAAGAAGTTATATCCGCTGCAGAGGGCATCACAATCTACAGACTTAACAGAACACCAACAGATGGCGTAGGAGTCTTTATTCCCTGCCAGAGTATTCGAGAGGGAGGATGGAAAATTTTAATGATTTGTCCTCAGCTGTTAGAATTGCCACACAGAGGGAGGAGATGGACACTGCGACTTAGACATGGAGTAACTATGGTGTTTCTTCTTTGGGGTTAAATGCCACAGATGTGGATGACTGGGCCACTTGAAGGAGCAGTGCTGCCAACCACAGTGCTTTTAATTGGTGAAGTTGGACATAATGCATGTGATTGCAGAAGTGGGAAGCAGGATTGGTGCAACGGAAAGAAGCTTGTGTTAAACACAAATGGGGGTGCCATGACTGTTAGAGGTTAAATTCGTGATAGACACAAGTGCACATGTGTCAGCTGTAATTTTGGACCTCTTGGGTAGGAAGAGACTTCCATCTTCACAGTATACCAGAGGTTGAATATACCGCTTCACTTGCAAATTTCTTTTATTATCACACGACCGATTTCTGGCTATCATAAGCCCATGCTCAGGTGTCGCAACTGTGCTGTGGCCCGTGAGCGCCGCGGTGGACGTGTTCTAGGTGCAGTGTGCTACCTATGAGCCCAGAGAACCTATGAGAGCCCGAAACCGGTCGTGTGATAAATGATAATAAAAGCAATTTACAATTGAAGCAGTATTTTCAACCTTTGGTATAATGCTCAGTTGCGGATGTTCTTCCAACAGGATTGTTTGCTTCACAGTATTGGTTAACTAGAGTTGGTGACAAGGTGAAATCATTGGCACTGCTCACTTTTAGCATTGCCGCTGGAAGGTTTAAGGAGAGTATGGAGATGCTCTCATGTGTTGGTGAGAGCTACTGTGAAACTTCAGACTTCAGTTCCTGAAGAAATATCTCTCTGTAATTGATCCTTCACTACTTATTTCCACTAGGGGAGGGAGCTCCTAGTGAAACAATGTCGTAAGGTGCCCCTTTCATGTAGCTGTTACCAGCTAAACTGTAACCACACACACAAAAGATTAATTCTTGGGATAACATAACAGCAGGTACAGGAAACTGAACTGGGATAATGTAAGTACAGGCTAACGAAAGGAATTATTGTGCATGGTAGGACCATTGGCCTGCAGCGAAGAGCTAGATATGTTACCTTGTGTGGTGTGCAGGAGCGTATTGTCATTACAGATACAGATGGGGATCTTATGGTTCATGTTAGTGGACACTTGCCAACATGGACGAGCTTAGTCTACAAAGGGCGCAGTGGTTTGCAAGCTAGCCTCCGATGGTGGCAAATGATTAAAAAGTCATAATCGCCACACCCAAGAGGTGCCACATTTATCAATATCGGAAGGAAATCTGACTAGTGGCCCCAGTGTGGATCACTCCAGAGTTGGCTAACTCGACATAAAATTCATTTAATTCCTTGACATTGTATGGAATGAGAATGGGTGTCATTGAGAAATTAATAACAAGGACCTATGGTATCACAAAGAGATTTATTAACTAATATCAGGGCAAGAGAGAACAAACATACAGACCGGAACTTCAACTGTATAACATTTTATTAACACCAACTCAGTTTGGTTGCCAATAGACTTGGGGAACCTAACTAGAATTTACGTGTAGATGAGACTGGCTACCGTGAGTGGAAGGATCTCAATTAGGCCAGCACACTCTCCTGTATCGTTCCACTGATTGGTCTCTCACGTCAAAATATAATTAAGCATGCAAGGGACACTGGGAGTGACTACTGCGAATGCAAGGCTGCTATGAAAAAATATGGTTGTGAAAACGATTGATAGTCTTCTGAATTTGCGAAAGCTGGGCAATGTTACCAATATAGCTGGTGAAAGAAGATATACTGTCGTCTGCGTGCGAGCGCTGCGGAACCACCATACTGCTCTGGAAGGCACCGCCATCTTTCAGGTTGCCAGTTTGATTGTCTCAGAAGAAGACAGTATTGATAGGTCATGTGATGACAGTAGCCACAAGTATACTGTTGGTATTTCTGCACTATATGATAAAATCGAACACTTGTAAGTAAAGGATACGGAAACAGGGAATGTTTACTGTTTAGATTTATAGATTTGTTCAATTCAGTAGGTCTGTTACCAGTGATGCCTTAATGCAGCATAGGATAACTGCAGGAAGCAATGAGCTGGTATATGAGAAACCACACAGGGTCCCAAAGCATGTACAACCTTTAATGTCAAAATTCACTGATCAGAAGTTCGCTGGTGGTATCAATGAGGAGAGTGATAGCCCCTGAAGTGCACACATTGTCATTGTGCCCATAAGGTCATTGGATGGTACCAAGAAATACAGGTTCTGTTGCGATTACCATTTCTTAAATGCAAAGACCATTACCGATGTGTATCCTATGCTGAATATTACGGTGGCACTGGACAATGTGGTCAATGTAAATCCTTGTCAACCATGAATCTGAAGAGTGGCTATCACCAGCAGTTCCAGAAGATTGGTCAAAGGCAGCTCTATCCACAGCTTGGGAATATTACCACAACATAGAAAAAAATGGTTCAAATGGCTTTGAGCACTATGGGACTTAACATCTGAGGTCATCAGTCCCCTAGACTTAGAACTACTTAAACCTAAGGACATCACCCACATATATGCCCGAGGCAGGATTCGAACCTACGACCGTAGCAGCAGCGTGGTTCCGGACTGAAGCTCCTAGAACCGCTCGGCCACAACGGCTGGCTAACATAGAATGCAGACTGAAAAATGCACCAGCTCATTTCAGAGACTCTCGGATGGAGTGCTTCGAGGAACCGAAAAATTACATGGTTAATCTAGATGGCATAATTGTATTTTCACAGGATATGGAAGAACATGTGAAATGGTTATGAAGAAGTCTTTCAACAACTACAGGCAGCATGTCTACACTCAGTGCTGACAAGTGCCATTTCACTCAAAAGAAAGTAAACTGTTGGGCACGTGCAAGAAGCCAGGATGGGATAGGAAATGGTCTGTGGCTAATATCAACAGTTCGTGATTTTGTTCTGCCACAATCTACAAAACAGTTACAATCATGTATAGGTTTCTATTATTATTATTGTGCTGACGTAAGCTGTCGCCAGCACACTGGTCAGAAAAGTTGTAGCAAGAAGATCGGCAGTAGGCTTCTCGACCGCAAGTATTTAGATCGCCGCCGCAGACCTGAGAGGCTCAGTCTCAGTGCTAACTCAGTGTCTCGCTCATTCACTAGCTCCGTCTCTAGCTCGGCCGCTCCGTCACTGGCGCACTAATCCACTCTCCAAGTTGGCGTCTGGCAGTACATTGCGACGAGATTAGTGTACATGGCGGGCCTTGTACTTTACCCATAGCGATACCGAAGTTTGTAATAGGTATAATACCGATTTTGTCTGCAAGAGGACTATTACGGAAGAGCTTGTACCACAACACATGGACTCTCATAAAGATAAGTAGCTTCCTGTTTATGTAAATAAAGAACCATGTTTATAGATGTGTGCAGTTGTGTTGTAGCAAGAGGATGCCAGCCACCAAAGAATTCCCTTGATTCCTATGGTACAAGACACTACAGCGGCGACGAGGACACTACAGTAGCAATGAGGATACTACAGTGACGACAAGGATAATTCAGTGGTGATCGAAGTTAATCAACTTGGCCGAAGATTTTGCTTGCCTCTCTTGTGTTTCAGCTTGCGGGAGTGCTCATTTCTATTTGCTTAATTGTTGTTGTGTTCTTGCATGTATTCCAGGAGGGGAGCCGCAGGAGTAATCAAATTTCTATTTTCAAAGACTTTTTTCTATAACGTATTTTTTGCAAACCACGACTACAATGCCCCCTCCACCCACTGCCCGCACGCCTCAGCCGCAGACGGCAGATGTGATGGATCTACCATACACTTTTCAGTTTCATTACCAACAAATTGCTGCTTTGCTGTACAGCAACTACTGGTTGAACAAGCTGTGTCGACCGTACAACCAACCAACCAGTCCAACAAGTGCCGCCGACCAGCATGCCAACATTCCGGCAATTTAACAACACAGAAGAGGAATGGCTCGAATAACTGACACAGTAACATTGTGAAGTTCATCGTGTTCAAGGTACTGTAAAGCTACAATACGTTCTTTCGATTGCGGAGTCCCCAGTGCTCAGGTTAATGCAAAAACTATTCACAACCGCGTCTCCCGAAGAACCCAGCTATGACAGAGTAATCGCTGCATTAACTCAGCACTGTGACCAGCAAGTCCACGTAGCTGCAGCTAGATATCAGCTCTTTCGTTTGCAGAAAAAGCCGGAACAGACGTACCGTCAGAGGCTCACAGAATTAACGACTTAGGTAGGAAGTGTAAATTTAAGTATAGCTGTGGCAACTTTTAATGCCACGTGATTCTATAACGTTCAACGTACCAGATAGTAGCATACGGGAACAGATCTTAATGTACTCAGCTCCATCACTTCCACAAGTATTGTAAATCTTAGAGCAATATGATTCGCCGGCCGCTGTGGCCTAGCGGTTCTAGGCGCTTCAGTGCGGAACCGCGCTGCTGCTACGGTCGCAGGTTTAAATCCTGCCTCGGGAATGGATGTGTGTGATGTCCTTATGTTAGTTAGGTTTGTTCTAAGTCTAGGGGACTGATGACCTCAGATGTTAAGTCCCACAGTGCTTAGAGCCATTTGAACCATTTGATGAATTCACAGCGTACGTTTTTCCTGGCGCGCCCCATTCCAATTGCTTTAAGAGACGAAGTAACTAGTGAACTGAGAGAATTGCAAGATAATGGTGTAATTGCTCCTATTCAAGCTAGTCGTCTCGTTTTGTTGCCTAAACCTTCCGGTCGCATTCGCGTCTGTTTTGACTAAAAGCCTACAGTCAACCCACAGACAGTAGTTGACGCTTATCCGTTACCTCGCGCATGGGGAGTTCATGGACAGTCTTGGTGCAGGACGTTACTTTTCTAACATAGATTTGAGTGATGCCTACTTGCAGATTCCTTTGGATGAAGAATCACAGGAAGTGTTTGTTGTAAATAAACACTTAGGACTGTTCAAGTATTTGCGTTTGCCTTTCGGCAGTGCTTCCGCACCCACCATTTTTCACTGTTGCTTGGAACAGCTGACTGCAGAAGTGCCAATTTGTTTAAACTACCTTGACGATATTGTCGATTCAGGCCGTTCACCAGAGCTGTTACTATGAGGACTGCATACTCCAGACCATTCCCCGCCGTCTGGCTTGCGAGGCAACAGAACATGCTCCATAAACTGCTGCCAGGGCACATGTCAAGGGCTGAGGGCGCCTTCTGGGGTGATGACTGCGATGATGACGAAGATGAATGGTCCTGGTCCATTGGGTCGGCGAGCAGGGACGGTGGGGGCCAAGTCGCGTACTCTTTTCGAGTGTTGTCAGAAGCAGGACTCAAGTGTCCTCTCGAAAACTGTGACTTTTTTCTAACTGAACTACAGTACTTAGATCATGTGATAAACAGTCAGGGTGTGCACCCCCTCCAATTCATTTGCTTGCAATCCGTGTCCTGCCTATTCCTCGCAATCTGTCTGAATTGCAGTCAGCACTAGGCAAGATGACATACTACATTCGGCTTATACCGAATGCCGCTCAGATCGCGGCTCCATCGCATCGCTTGTATCGCAAAAATGTACCTCTCGTGTCATGACGCATTTCAGAAACTCAAAAATGCTTTGCTTAGTGGCAGATGTTCAGTGCGTTTTGGGTTGGGGTTGGTTTGTGTGGGGAAGGAGACCAAACTGTGATGTCGTCGGTCTCATCGGATTAGGGAAGGGCGCGGAAGGAAGTCGGCCGTGCCCTTTCAGAGGAATCATCCCGGCATTTGCCTGGAGCGATTTAGGGAAATCACGGAAAACCTAAATCAGAATGGCCGGACGCGGGATTGGACCGTCGTCCTCCCGAATGCGAGTCCAGTGTGCTAGCCACTGCGCCACCTCGCACGGTTAGTGCGTTTTTGCCCTGCTAAGCCGATAGTTTTGCAATCCTACAGAATCGGCGCTGTGCTTTCGCACAGAATTGGTGCACAAGACAGAGCTATTGCTTTTACCTCAAAGTTGTTCAAAATGACAGGGGACAACCGTGTGTGCTTATTCCCAAAGATTTGCAAAACAATGTGTTGCGATTGCTCCACCAAGGACATTGCAGAATTGTTCGCACTAAACAGTAAGCGCGCTGGCACTGTACTTGGGAGGGCATAGACGGCCACATTGAACAGATGACGTCACAGATTTGTGTATGCGCGGAAAAACAAGCTGCTCCGCCACAAACTTTCTCAGCTTGGCCTAAAACTCAACCACCATGGCAATGAGTGCACATAGACTTTGCAGGGCCGTTTTGGAACACTCATTGGCTCATAGTGGTATACTCTTAGAAATTCTCCATTTGCGGTGCCTGTGGCTTTTACCACATCACCACATCACATAGCACCATTCAAACGTTATCCTCCATATTTTGCATAGGTTTGCCAGAAGTCCTTATGTCAGGCGACGGACCACCGTTCACTTCAGGTGATTTTGAGCAGTTTTGTTCACGAAATGGTATTCTTCATCTAACAAGTGCTCCATTACACCTCCAGTCCAATGAAGAAGCAGAACGCTTCCTAAGCACTTTTCAACAACAGATGGCCAAGCTCCGCACCACCCTCACCCGGGAACAGGCGCTGTACTCTTTCTCACCTCCTATCGCTCCCACTCACGAGACGGCCCATCACCGGCGAAACTTCTGCAAGGCCGCCGCCATCCGACGCTACTCCACTTGCTACATCCACCGCAGCGCCGCCAATGGTCGGCAAGTATCGCTTTGCGCGGCCCGATCTTGTTCTTTTCATGGTGTACGGCAACCGTGGGCGCTGGTAAAGAGTCGTGATCTATGAACGCATTGGCTCTTTTATGTACTTGATTGCAGGTCCTGATGGTTTTCAGGTCTGCCACCAGAACCAAATGCGTGCGTGTCATTTGCCGCGTGATTCCGCTTCTTTTGTTCCACCAGATTCACGGCCCTCACGGGACCGCGTGGCCTTCGCAGCCGCCCGCTGGTGCCACTAGGACACCCCAGGAGGAGCGGATGGACGATGCGCCCCCGCCGTCCCTTCTCGCCGACCCAATGGACCTGGACTCGCCATCGCCTCAGAACTCGCCCTCAGGCCTGGACGTGTGCCCTGGCAGCAGTTTTCTGGAGAATGTTCCCTTGCCTTGCAAGCCAGATGGGCGGGTATGGTCGGGAGTACACAGTCCTCCACAATCGGGGCTCCCGACTCATCTCTACATCCCCGTTGTCGTTCACATCTTCCCTACACGACAGTGGTGCAGCGTTTCGAGGGGGGAGGGGGGGTGGAGGAATGTGCTGGCGTAAACTGTCGCCAGCACACCAGTCCGCAAAGATGTAGCAGGGAGATCGATAGTAGGCGCTGGATCAAGCGCACCTATCAGGAGAGAGGCCAAAGACAGACTCGCAAGCAATGCGCTGCCAAATATCCTCTTCACTGCAAGTATTTAGATCGCCACTGCTGACCGGAGGGCCTCAGTGTCAGTCACTATAGCAGTCTCAGTCACCAGCTCAGTCTCTCAGTCACTAGCTCAGCCACTCAGTCACTGGTATACTGATTCGCACTCCAAGTTGGCGTCTGTCAGTACATTGCGACCAGATTAGTGTACATAATGGGACAACATTCCATTAGAACTACTGACAGCGTTGGGAGAGCCAGTACTGACAAAACTCTACCATCTGGTGAGCAAGATACATGAGACAGGCGAAATACCCTCAGACTTCAAGAAGAATATAATAATTCCAATCCCAAGGAAATCAGGTGTTGACAGATGTGAAAATTACCGAACTACCAGTTTAATAAGTCACAGCTGCAAAATACTAACGCGAATTCTTTGCAGACAAATGGAAAAGCTAGTAGAAACAGACCTCGGGGAAGATCAGTTTGGATTCCATAGAAATATTGGAACGCTGAGGCAAAACTGTCCCTTTGACTTATCTTAGAAGCTAGATTAAGGAAAGGCAAATCTACGTTTCTAGCATTTGTAGATTTAGAGAAAGCTTTTCACAACGTTGACTGGCATACTCTCTTTCAAATTCTGAATGTGGCAGGTGTAAAATACAGGGAGCGGAAGGCTATTTACAATTTGTACAGAAACCAGATGGCAGTTATAAGAGTCGAGGGACACGAAAGGGAAGCTGTGGTTGGGAAGGGAGTGAGACAGGGTTGTAGCCTATCCCCGATGTTATTCAATCTGTATATTGAGCAAGCAGTGAAGGAAACAAAAGAAAAATTCGGAGTAGGTATTAAAATCCACGGAGAAGAAATAAAAATGTTGAGGTTCGCCGATGACATTGTAATTCTGTCAGAGACAGCAAAGGACTTGGAAGAGCAGCTGAACGGAATGGACAGTGTCTTGACAGGAGGGTATAAGATGAACATCAACAAAAGCAAAACAAGGATAATGGAATGTAGTCGAATTAAGTCAGGTGATGCTGAGGGAATTGGATTAGGAAATGAGACACTTAAAGTAGTAAAGGAGTTTTGCTATTTGGGGAGCAAAATAACTGATGATGGTCGAAGTAGAGACGATATAAAATGTAGACTGGCAATGGCAAGGAAAGCATTTCTGAAGGAGAGAAATTTGTTAACATCGAGTATAGATTTAAGTGTCAGGAAGTCGTCCCTGAAGGTATTTGTATGGAGAGTAGCTATGTATGGAAGTGAAACATGGACGATAAATAGTTTGGACAAGAAGAGAATAGAAGCTTTTGAAATGTGGTGCTACAGAAGAATGCTGAAGATTAGTTGGGTAGATCACATAAGTAATGAGGAGGTATTGAATAAAATTGGGGAGAAGAGAAATTTGTGGCACAACTTGACTGGAAGAAGGGATCGGTTGGTAGGACATGTTCTGAGGCATCAAGGGATCACCAATTTAGCATTGGAGGGCAGTGTGGAAGGTAAAAATCGTAGAGGGAGACCAAGAGATGAATACACTAAGCAGATTCAGAAGGATGTAGGTTGCAGTAGTTACTGGGAGATGAAGAAGCTTGCACAGGATAGCGTAGCATGGAGAGCTGCATCAAACCAGTCTCAGGACTGAAGACCACAACAACAACAGTGGGACGTATGCTTTATCCAGAGCATTATTAAAGTTTTTAACAGCTGGAGTACCGATACTGTCTACAAGAGGACTATTACAGAAGAGCTTGTACCACAACACATGGACTCTCTTAAAGATAAGTAGCTTCCTGTTTATGTAAATGAAGAACCCTGTTAATAGATACATACAGTTGTGTTGTAGCAAGAGGATGCCGGCCACCAAACAACATCCTCTCCCTTGATTCCTATGGTGCAAGACATTACAGTGGCGATGAGGACACTACAATCATAAGAATTTTTTGGGATATTTTGCGAAAATCCCTTGAGATATCTATTAAAATAATAAGTGAATTTGGAGGGCAAAGCAGACTGTCAAGCCGCATTCGAGAAACTGAAACATGCTTTCATATCTAATCCTGGGTTTATATTTCCTAACTTCAAACAACCTGTTGCGAATTTTAAAAATTTCCTGGCGAATTGACTGTTCAAACAAATTTCGGGCTTGCAGCCGGTCGTCGTTCAATACCTCGCACGATATTTCAGCTGGGCACCTGCCAGTCATCTGTCAGGTGCCCAGTTGAAATATCGTGCGAGGTATTGAACGACGACCGGCTGCAAGCCCAAAATTTCTTTGAAGAGTTTATCCTGTCCTGTGGTGCAAGCAATATGGAAATCGGTTGTGTTTTGAGTAAACTCTTGTGTAACAGGGAACATCCAATACCTTATCCAACGAGACAATTGAACAAGGTAAAACACAACTATTCAATGACAAAAAAAGAAATGCTACCTGTTATTTACATTACTAGTTGGGATACCTGGCCTCACTCAGGGGGTTGATATGAGATTGTGTGGTGTTAGGAATAAAAGGATAAACTTTGAAGAGCAAGAGGTAAAAGAAATTATTTACAACATATTCTAACTATTTTACAATACTTATTTATAAACAACATTTTAATTTTATCATCGAATTTATACATGTACAAATTTTTCGAATTTCCACTTCGAGAGCATTTTACGCATAGTTACCCACGAGAAAAGCAGGAGTCTTTCAGTTTGACGTCATAATATTTTAAAGTGTGCCCTTGCACTTTGTTAATTGTAAAATTGTAGGCTACTGTGATTTGAAATCAAAGTTTTTTTAAAAATTGGAAGTGCAGTTCAGTAGAGATCAGTAGTGTTCAGGGGTTAATAGTGTGTACACTTTGTACTCTCCACTCATAAATTTGACTTCTATGATGTTATTTGATAGCTATTTGACGATCATTCTTGCTCGATTACATAGTTTTGGTGAGGTGTGATTTCTCAGTATTATGCTCAGAGATCCAGTTTTAAGTTTCTTGTGATTGTCTTATGTAAAGCATCCATTCCACTTCTATTTTTGCATACGTATCTACCAGGAATTGTTGGAATAAACGGCGAGTGTCGAGAATGTGATTGTATATTTCATTACCTCTGATCATTAAGCAGTAAGAAAGGAACCCCTTGGAAGTGACTTTTTTCTTTGTCACTGCATCTGTTTCAGGTTGGATCTGCTTCACATTAAAATATCTGTCCTCTCTGTGGTTAAATATTAATTGATATTGGGGGGCATCATATGAACAGTGTGTCTCTGCAACGCATTATAGACCTCTTCTTCATCGTACAAATATGTCAAGGCTTGTGTTTTCACTGTCCACAATTACAATGGCTACTTCGTCTGTCTGAGATGCATTAAACTAACGTTTGTGTTCTCCGTGTCGTCTTTTGTCAGCTCGAATTATCACTACATAGTCATCAGAAATCATTCGATCAAGTGCTGTTTTGAATATGTGAATCAGTTTATTGTTTTCTTGTATGATCCCCTGTGCATCTCGGACTACTTCTCGTGTCCATCCACTGATATTTGTAAATCATTGGTCACTTCCTGTTTCTTCATTTCCGATTAAATATACTTGCAGAAATTTATGGTCTTCATTGGATAGTGGTAGTAATGATCTCTTGTTGTGATAGATTTGTCCTTGGATGGAAAAATCATAATCGATTTCATCGCTGTTGGTGTTGACTGAAGTGACACCAAAAGAAGTTATTTGGAAGCAGGCATTGTATGCTTTTATATTTTGAAGGAAGAGTTTTGATTCTGGAGCTTCCCCAGTCATGTAATGTAAAATTCCTGCAGATGTGCTTCCAGTGGTGGTAATCGAATTTTTCCAGTCAAGTGACAAAATACTCATGTTTTTCTAATGAATTTTTTCTCGTAGCAAATTTGCCAGATGCTAGCGATTCTTCCGATTACAATGTGTTTGTGTTTGTTATATTCTTTCGTCGGGCATAATGGAATGCTTCATTTGTTAGGCTGTACTGTTTACTTATTCTCATCTGCGCTTCTAGTAGGGTGATATTTTCCTGGCTGACTTGAATTCACTGTCTTTTATTATAAGATTGTGTTGCAATTCTTGACTCATCAATCCGTTCTGTTCGTTGTTCATCGGTTTCTCTGTTTCTCATGCTGCTTATTCTCATTCTTTGGGAACTTAAACATGCTTCGCGCTCTTCGTCTGTTTTGTTTTTCGCTGTTCCTTTTGTTTTCGCCGTTTTGCTTCAGAACTGGCAAGATATCCTTCTCTTTTACGTTTGGACATTGTCTAAAATATAAATAAAATTACATTTTTATTAAGAAATACACTAATACACTTCACACCTTTTCACACTTTATTTTCGATTTATATTCAGTCACTCTATTACTTGGACTACTCACTCTTCACTGTTTGTTTCTATTCACTCCACTACTTTTTCGATTCCTTCCCTCATCACTGATAAGGCACGGACGTTCGAATTCACGACGAGTCTTGCTTTATACAGGTTGATTTTTTCCTCTGTGTGCAAAACACTTGGGACTGATCGATGAGAGGATGCAGAATAAAAAAGTCTTATGAACTTATGTTCGGAAATGTCATACATTGTAACAGAGACTGCAATCTAATAAGCGCTGTACCATGCAACCACAGCTACAGTATGTGTTGAAAGTGGTTTCCATGTTCCTCAATAATGCGTGTACACACCATAGCACTCTCTGTCTCACAGATTCACATTGGCCAGATAGCATGAGAACAGTGTCAAAGGTAGCATGAATATGCTGCTCCACTGTCTCCACCTTCAGGATAAGTTCTGCATACACGATACTTTTGAGATGGCCCCATAACCAGAAATCACATGGGTTGAGATGTGGTGAATGTACAGGCCACGCAACTTGAATCCCTGTCTGATCCATTGACCATGGAAGACATGATTGAGATGTGTCTGGACGTTAGCGGCGAAGCGGGCTGGAGCACCACCATGTAGCAGCCACATAACCCCTCGAATCATCAGTGGCACTTCTTCCAGCAGGGGAGGCAAAGTCACCCCAAGAAACGCCAACAGTTCTGGCCTGTTAGGCGACATTTAAAGAAGACTGGTCACAAAATACTGTCGTCAGTTATCCTGCCCCACACATTCAGGCTGCACCAATACTGATGATTCTCTGTCACCATACTGTGGGGGTTCTGCATACCATCTCACAGATGACAGTTATGAAAGTTGAAGATACCACTCCACGTAAAGATGTTCTCACCAGTGAATAGGATGGAAGACATAAATCCCGGAATTGGGGTTGCCTGGTGAAGAAACCAGTGATAAAACTGCCTTCAATGTGGAAAGTCTGTCGCTAGCGAGTGCTGCACACACTGTAAGTGACAACAGTAGTAACTATTCTTGTTGTGGCGTAACAAGACAGCCACGCCACTCGGAAGTAGCCGAAAGGCACGCGTTAAGCTCACTCAGATTGGCGTGAGCTCTGAAACAGGATACGTAATGAATGCTATAAAGAAAAGTATGTAGCTTCTGGAATACTTAACTTTAATCCATCATTTGTATACATCGTTCTTGATGAGACATGCTTCATACGATAACTATCAATTGCTATGGCGCCTTGCTAGGTCGTAGCCATTGACTTAGCTGAAGGCTATTCTATCTGCTCTGCAAAGGAGCGAGGCTTCGTCAGTGTAGTCGCTAGCAAAGTCGTCCGTACAACTGGGGCGAGTGCTAGTAAGTCTCTCGAGACCTGCCGTGTGGTGGCGCTCGGTCTGCGATCACTGACAGTGGCGACACGCGGGTCCGACATGAACTAATGGACCGCAGCCGATTTAAAGCTACCACCTAGCAAGTGTGGTGTCTGGCGGTGGCACCACAATTCTCGTAGAGAATGTACCACACAGTCATCTGGCTTACTCTGTACTGCCAGGCCAACTTCTGTTACTGACATGGCAGTGGCCTTCAATAGTGTTAATCACATTTTCCTCCAAGGCTGGTGTCCAAACATTTTGGGTAAGTCCTTCATGATTTGCTGCTTCCTGAAAAGACCCTGTCTCAGACAAACGCTGAAACACTGTTGCAAACATTGAATGCTGTGGTTGTTGCCAGCAGGGATAGGCCTCCTGATACAAACTTGTTGCCCACTATACATTGCCATTTCTCTTTCCATACATAAACAACATGTTGGCAAGATCTCGATTCGAATGCAGAACCATTATGTACAATGTTCTATCACATTTTAATACAAGACGAATCAGCAATAAAAGTGAATCTGACACATTACCGACTACTATGGTAGGAGAGAGCGTTAGGACATGATGTATGAGGAACAGTACCACCCTCTAGGAAATACCACACATACTGTAACTGTGGCCACTTGCTACAGTGTGTATTAGACCACAGTTTCTGTAGCAAAGCATGATTGAATAAATGGTCTCTAGCATGGAAACCATATATTACCAGACACCAGTTCATTAGACCTTTTCTGTTCCATATCCTCTCATTAACCAATCCCTAGAGTTCGTGGAAAAAATCACCCTTTATATTCCTACCAATGGGTAGACCCACCAGTGGCGGATTCCAAAAATCACCAAAAAGGCTTCGAATGATGCACAATGTTCCAGAATATTCCACGAGATGTGGCAGTGTTCTGGAATGAGCCGCAATGATGTGGGATGACCCAGGATGTTCCAACCATTCTGGAATCTTCCTCAGTGTTTCAGATTATCCATGAACATTCCAGAACATCCCAGAATATTGTAGAATATTCCAGAACCTTCTGGAATGTCGTGAAATTGTCCCTTTGCATTGGTAAATTTCGTGGAAAACTGATCCTGAAATGAAAATATCTTACTTTGTAATGTTATTCCTTGGAAACATTGTGCTTGCTGCTCTTTGTGGGCCAGCTAAAATTGCTAACTACAGTTGCTGAGAGCTTAGTGCAATGCTCCAGACAACAAGTACACTATTTTGTACACATCATTGAGCGAGACACCAGTTTACATAAAAATTACTTGGATCGAGGATGTGGACAATGCTCTTAGATGAAATATTCCTTTAAAAAACTGCTTTTGAACTATCTGATATATTATTACTCGTATGCAAATCATGTTGCAACACTCATTAACATTAACGAAAGCAACACTGATACAAAACTCTTACTCTCATAAATGTTAGACAAACCTTATAAACATGAAAAATACCTTAAGTGAAAATTACCCAATCTTTAATGAAAAATTTAAACTTCCCTTATATGGATGTCTCATTTAACAATGATTTTAACTATTCACTACTGCAGTGCCAATAGATAAAAAGATTACCTTCATTCATCTTTTCGCTCTAATTCACAAATCAAATCCTTCCTCGCTGTTTCACAAAATTCAAATACAAATAATTTTACTTAAACATAATGAACATATTTTTATGTCTACATTGCCACTAGTCTTCTGCTCAGCGTCTGTCTCACTACTACCCTAATGATAGAACCCCATGTTCCCCGCTGCCATGCAGCCATGACAAAGCAAATACTTCTTCCACTGACAGAGCGACTCTGACCAAAAAATGTACGCGATTCAAAATTGTTGCTTAGCGTTTGAGACATCCAAAATATATATGAATTCCAGAAATGCTAATGACAAACATCCAGTAGACCTGTCTCACTACCCCACAGCTCCTCCAGCTAGTATTTTTCAGGATCATTTTTGCATATGGCAAGGATTGTACTGAAAAATTCGACTCAACAATATTACACAAAAGTAGTAGCGAGGAAGTGGTACAGTACACCATAGAGACATAAAAAGATTACAGAATATATATATATATATATATATATATATATATATATATATATATATACACTCCTGGAAATGGAAAAAAGAACACATTGACATCGGTGTGTCAGACCCACCATACTTGCTCCGGACACTGCGAGAGGGCTGTACAAGCAATGATCACACGCACGGCACAGCGGACACACCAGGAACCGCGGTGTTAGCCGTCGAATGGCGCTAGCTGCGCAGCATTTGTGCACCGCCGCCGTCAGTGTCAGCCAGTTTGCCGTGGCATACGGAGCTCCATCGCAGTCTTTAACACTGGTAGCATGCCGCGACAGCGTGGACGTGAACCGTATGTGCAGTTGACGGACTTTGAGCGAGGGCGTATAGTGGGCATGCGGGAGGCCGGGTGGACGTACCGCCGAATTGCTCAACACGTGGGGCGTGAGGTCTCCACAGTACATCGATGTTGTCGCCAGTGGTCGGCGGAAGGTGCACGTGCCCGTCGACCTGGGACCGGACCGCAGCGACGCACGGATGCACGCCAAGACCGTAGGATCCTACGCAGTGCCGTAGGGGACCGCACCGCCACTTCCCAGCAAATTAGGGACACTGTTGCTCCTGGGGTATCGGCGAGGACCATTCGCAACCGTCTCCATGAAGCTGGGCTACGGTCCCGCACACCGTTAGGCCGTCTTCCGCTCACGCCCCAACATCGTG
Organism: Schistocerca piceifrons; assembly: GCF_021461385.2. Classification (NCBI taxonomy): domain Eukaryota; kingdom Metazoa; phylum Arthropoda; class Insecta; order Orthoptera; family Acrididae; genus Schistocerca; species Schistocerca piceifrons. Next base: position 691,323,914 of record NC_060138.1, read on the forward strand.
CAGCCCGCCTCCAGTGGTGTCGCGACAGGCGTGAATGGAGGGACGAATGGAGACGTGTCGTCTTTAGCGATGAGAGTCGCTTCTGCCTTGGTGCCAATGATGGTCGTATGCGTGTTCGGCGCCGTGCAGGTGAGCGCCACAATCAGGACTGCATACGACCGAGGCACACAGGGCCAACACCCGGCATCATAGTGTGGGGAGCGATCTCTTACACTGGCCGTACACCACTGGTGATCGTCGAGGGGACACTGAATAGTGCACGGTACATCCAAACCGTCATCGAACCCATCGTTCTACCATTCCTAGACCGGCAAGGGAACTTGCTGTTCCAACAGGACAATGCACGTCCGCATGTATCCCGTGCCACCCAATGTGCTCTAGAAGGTGTAAGTCAACTACCCTGGCCAGCAAGATCTCCGGATCTGTCCCCCATTGAGCATGTTTGGGACTGGATGAAGCGTCGTCTCACGCGGTCTGCACGTCCAGCACGAACGCTGGTCCAACTGAGGCGCCAGGTGGAAATGGCATGGCACGCCGTTCCACAGGACTACATCCAGCATCTCTACGATCGTCTCCATGGGAGAATAGCAGCCTGCATTGCTGCGAAAGGTGGATATACACTGTACTAGTGCCGACATTGTGCATGCTCTGTTGCCTGTGTCTATGTGCCTGTGGTTCTGTCAGTGTGATCATGTGTTGTATCTGACCCCAGGAATGTGTCAATAAAGTTTCCCCTTCCTGGGACAATGAATTCACGGTGTTCTTATTTCAATTTCCAGGAGTGTATATATATATATATATATATATATATATATATATGTATGTATGTATATATATATATATATGAGATGTGCATGTATCCACTGTAATGAAGTCAGTAAGTAGTGGCGCTCAGTTGCAGATAAATTAATGTGCAAAAAAACTTTGTACGTTTCATACTCAAGTAAACACCAAGCAAAGTTACAAATGTTGCCTATACTGCTGCTCAGGTGCACTCAGATTATGTTACATTTCGTTTGAAAGAAGTGTGCACAAGTTAAAGAAAACTGTCCATTTCATTAGTGTGCACTAGTTATATAGTCATCAACTGTGGAAGTAAAAATGACATTCATGGCGTTATTATTTCTGTAGCTACTCTGCACCAAAGTGCATGCAACTGACTGTGATTATACTATCTTTCAACCACAGAAAACATGTATCAAAGCAATGTCTTTTCGTGATTCATGTACAAGAAGCTGTTGACATGACTGTACACAGTACACTACCTAGCACATGTTGAAGTGTCCCTTAACAATTATACATCGTAATAACTCTTGAAGTGAAAGTGTTGTATCATGATTGTTTGTGTGGTGGCAAAGAGCAGACTCAGTGAATGCCATACTTGTTCATAATGAATCCAGTGACAACTCAGAGCCAGACCACTCACCAAATGACTGTAAAGTCATCTCAAACCACAATAAATAACTTGACATGCTGCGGTAAAGAAAATGTCGAACTTTCTCACAGTGCGGAGAGTAACTCTACATAAGTCCATGATTGTGCTTGATTTATGAAGTACATATTTTCTGTTACAATACAGGGAAAGAAAATAAAGCTAAGACATTTATCTAAAACTATGTATCATAAACTCTCAGATTACTTGATGAAGAATAGCAAACTTTTCTTACGAACATCGAAATTACAATTTATATAGCTGTGTTCCCAGTGACATTTCAAAGAGAAAAATCATAATGGAAATCTGTTTTATCCTGTGAGAGGAAAGAAACATTAAAATATAGTAATTACTACATGTAAAATGCACTGTGAATATATCAATAGGCAAACGTTCTTATCAATCTTCTTACTTTTTACATGAGTGTGAGTGGACTACTCATGTTGTTATGTGAGAGTACAATCATAATTTCTGCAGAATATATATTTTTTGTATAGTCGAGTAAATGAATGTAAGGATACAGGTTAAAGGAAAGGAAAAGAAAGGAATGTGCACAATAACTTGCTGCTGTAGAAAAAAATTGATTACTACATTTGTGTGCCATCTGGCAGTCACAAAACATCTGATCATAAAACCTTAACCTATGCACGTCCCAGTTACTTATAATTACCCACTTTCAAAATTTAAGTTATATCAAGAAGTTAGTTACTTTCATGTTCTATAGATAATTTTGCATGATAAATCATCATGATGTGGAATGAGTCATTTTCCATTCATATAGTAAATTAATTTGTACATCTATTTCTATTCTAAAGATGACCATATAATTTTTCCCCAAAAATGAAAACAAGATATACAGATTGAGTTAGCAATTCCTACCCACCACCTTTTACATATTACAAACATAGAAATTCTTCCACGAAATAGAAGTTGTCAAGGAGAAACTTTTTCAATTTAATTTCAAATTTTACCTTGCTGTCTGTTACACATTTTATATCACTGGGTAAGTGGTCACAAATTTTTCTTGCAGCATTGTGCACCCCTTTCTGTGCTAAACACAACCATAATGTTGAGTAATGAATGTCATTTTTTCTAGTATTGTAATTATGTACCTCATTGTTCCTTTTGAACTGTAGTGGATTATTTACAACAAACTTCATGATGGAATAAATATTCTATGAAGCAGCAGTCAGAATGCCTAACTCCTTATACAGATGTCAGCAAGATGATCGCAGCTGAGCACCTCATATTATTCATACAGCACATTTTTTGGGCAATGAAGACCTTCTTTCTTAAAGGTGAGTTGAGTTACCCCAGAACGTTATTCCATATGATGTTTCTGAATGAAAATGAGCAGAATATGTCAGCTTACTGATTTCTCTCTCCCCAAAATTTTCTATGATTCTAAGTGCAAATGCGGCTGAACTAATTTGTTTTAGGAGTTCCAAAATGTGTTTTTTCCAATGAAATTCCCATCAATAAGGACACCTGAGAACTTTGAAGTTTCCACCTTGTGTATTATTTAATCATCATGTGTTACACTTATCACTGGTGCAGTACCCCTGGAGGTGCAGGACTGAATATGATGTATCTTTGTGAAATTAGGGGTGAGACCATTTGCAGAAAACCAGTCAATAATACTTTTGAGAGATCTGTTCACCATTTCTACATGCATACTGGTGTCATCTGCCAAAAGAACTAATTCTGCTTGTTATACATTAGATGGTAGACCATTTACTTATATGAGAAACAGTAGTGGACCTAAGATTGAGCCTTGGGTAACCCCATACATGATTTCTTTCCAGTCAGAATTATGTCCCTGTAATCTGTTGGTTGAATTACTACTAAGTACAGCTTTCTGCATCATTGTGGTTAGATATGACATGATCCATTGGTTGCCTCTACTTGTAATATCTGGTGTGTGAACATGTAAATGGCATTCTCAGTAGAGCAAGCCTTCTGAACCCAAACTGTGATTTTCTGAGTATATTATTGTTGCCAATGTGAGATACTACTCTAGAATATATCACCTTCTCAAAAATGTTGGAAAATGGCGTCAGCCGTGAAATAGGTCAGCAATTACTGGCCTCTCTGTAATCTTCTTTCTTAAAGAGGGGTTTAACAACGGCATATTTTATAGTCTCTCTGGAAAAATGCCTTGTGTTAGTGATGCATTACATATTTTGGACAATACTGGACATTATATGAGAACAAATCTTTAGGACTCTATTGGAACACCATCAGAACCTGAGGATCCTTTATTATTGAGATAATGTATGATCCTTGAGAAGTACAAACTGGTGGTACGTTCATATGATGCAATTTTATAAGAGTAACTTCTTCAACATATTGCTTTGATCTTTCTCTTTTGATGGTCCCTATGCTTTCTACTATGTTTAAGAAATAATTATTAAATACATTTGCTACCCTTCCATTCAATTCAGTGTTTCCTAAAATCTATGAACAAGGAAAGTAAACATGCAGAATGAAAATCATTAAGAAATTGTATCTTTCCAGTAAAGTTGGATAACTATATCTGAAAAAGAACGAGAAATGTTATTATCTAGTGAATGAGGCAAAGTTCATTAGCGCAAGTAAAGTCACAAATTCATCAAAGTAAGTACATGGAAGTAAGCGTCTTCAATCGTTCACGTTGCTGTTCACAAAGAAAAAAAAAACCCATATTGTTGAAACAAACTGTTTATCTACCTGTAAATTCATAGACTTGTATTATCGTTCCGCAACACCTTATTGCAAACCATTAGAAATACTACTCATCAGAGAAAGACACCAAAACACAATTAAGAAAGCATTCATCAAGGGTAAAATCATCACATAATCCCTAACAATCACTAATATCAATATACCATATCATAAATCATAAATGTCTGCATAACAATCATAAAACGTTCGCTATCCTCACTTCTTATTATCTCATCATACCCTCATTACAAAAATACATAAATAATTCCTTCATATATTTAATCTACAATAAATGCTTCAGTCTCCACTTCAGATATGACACTTGTAGCAAAATTCTTACAGTCAGTGAAGAAACCCACATTATAGCTCAGTGTTAGCAGTCCAAGACGCTGAAATTAGATATCTCCCCCACTTACTGACAGTACATGCTATACCTGTGCAAATATATAATACACTACATGTTTTATGATTACTATCTGGGCTCTATTATTCCATACTTCTATACATTAGCCTGTAAGAGAAATTGCATTTTGACGTGAAAAACTGGATGTTATTGTTTCTCATGTTGCTTTCATCTTCTGTGGTGCCTTTGCTTTAAGGAAAAAGTCATTACTGTCTTCATTTATGTAAACTCTGCTTCTAAAATGATGGATTGTAAAGATCTGGGTCAGTTACTTAGAACATACATTCTGTAACAATCATTGTATCTACTACATAAAAGCCATAACACAGTGAAAATAAACATAAGAAATGGCTTATACTTGCATTACTGTATGAGACAAAAAAACTGTTGTGGTTACATACACATGCATGTGAATAAAAGCTACTAATTATGTACAAACTGTCGATGTCAAAAGTAAATGAAATACATGTTGTCACAACGTGATTGCTATGGGAACAGAAAGTCAAATAATTATTCATTGAAGGCTTTTATATTTGTGGTGTGATGAAGATCACTCCAAGCTTTTGTGCTGGGTGTTCCAAGATGTACACGTTGGGATGTGGAATTCGTCGAATCCGAAACGATCGGCTATAAAGTAACCCAAATTTCTGACATGTGTTCTTTGCATTACAAGGGAATGGGCGTGCTCAAACAAAAACTTAATGTCCAACTTCGGATTTCCTAGTGTGACTTACCTTCTTTTGTAGCATTTCCCTCTTCTCAGTTGCCTTTTTTATAGTAGTAATTGCAATGTCAATGTGGATACTGTGACTTGTGGAAAGAAACTAGTTCTTTTATTTTGTCTGGCAGATTTTTATTCTTTAAAACTAAATGTGGTGAGAGCATAATTGAATCATTAGGAGTTGATATAATGGTATCCTGAAAAGTCTAAATACATCTGTTCCATCCAATGTGTTGTTTGGGCAATAAAGTGTACATAGTTTTCCTATCTCTGTCATTATTATTTCACAAGGGTTGTAGAAACTGGTGTACCTGAAAGTACAAATGGGTTTAATGTTTCTGTTGTACAATGTACTTGTCCAAGTTGCGGAACGAAATTGTGTTACACTGTTAGATATAACCTTTTCTACATATCTTACCTGTGGTAAAAATTTCTTTGTGAATGCAGCTGAAAGTTTTAGCTATAGCTCTGCGAAGTGGTGAAAAGAAAACAAATTTAGAAGTTAGCTCAACTGCAATAAATATATAAGAAAAACCTTTTTTGCTCTTTACAGTAGACCTGTAGAGGTCGAACGCAACTAAATAACGTAATTTAATGGGGATAATCGGGAAAAATGTGGCCAAATGTGATCTAGTGGAAGATTTTGCTTGCTGTCAGAGTTTACATTTCGCTAGAACACGCCTAATTCCTCTCTCCATGTTCATAAAATAGGAAGTTTGACAAAGTATGAGGAAACACTTTCTTGGTCCATAATGAGCATAGCTCAGATGTATAGGCCTATCAATTTGTTGACAAGATCATCAGGGGTACAGAGAAGCCAAGTAATACGGTTGGGTTTTAAATGTTTGAAAAGGATGTGATTTTGTACCAAGTAATGACGTTTAATAGTAGAATTTTGTTGTTATGACATAATTGTTTGTTATTCTTCCACACTGAATACTTATCCTGTTCTTTGGCAATATCTTTTACCACAGAAGACATGAAGTTTTCAAATGCAACTTGCTGGATGTAAAGAAGACTGAAGTTTGAATGACAAAATTGTGTGGAAGCAGTCGTTTGACAACCAGTAAGAGATCTTGATAAAGCGTCAGCGACTACATTTTTTGTGTCTAGAATCTGGATGACAGTGAAATTAAATTCCTGTTGATAACGTTTCCATCGTCTCAGACGTTCAAGTGAAATTTAGCGACCACGAGGAACTGAATTGCACTGTAGTCTGTATATATTTTAGTATGTTTGCCACACAAAAAATAACGAAATTTTTTAAAAGACCATACGACTGACTACTTTTAGAGCTCCGTAATAGAATTATTTCTTTCAGCTGGGGAAAGTACATGGCTGGAAAAGACAATTGGAGCTGTCTGTTGCAGTACAAAAATCTTTGGAAAGATCTGTGTGTGATAATAGAGGAGCTTTCAATAAAGCACATTTCAAAATCAGAAATTCAATTAGTGCCTGATCATCCCAGGACTTAGCTGACAAAGTCTTGGTATATCCAAAGCCATATAATGAATTAAACAGCTAAAAAAATTGATGAGGCCAAGAAAACTTCGCAGTTGTTTTTTAATTGTGGGAATAGTGATGTCTCGGATAGCTTGAAGTTTATCTGGGTCAGGTTCAATAATGTCAACAGAGATAATTTGGCCTAAAAACTTAATGGACGATTTTCCAAACTCTGATTTACATAGACTGACGTAATACCCTGGCATCAGAATGGATTGAGTAGTGCATTGAACTTACTATTGTGTGTATGCCGAGTTGCTTCTGGGGTAAGTGTGTCATGGACATACTTTGTGATTTTTTCTTTTAAATCAGATGGAGGAATATTATTCATGCTATGAATGAAAGGTGCAGAAGATTGGTAAGGCCGAAAGGTAATTTGCAGAATTGATAACAATTATCAAAGCATAAGAAGGCAGTGCGCTTACGACAATTGGCTGGGAAGTTCTATTTGGCAACATTAAGACTGAACGTACTGTTACTCTATGAAACGTTTGACACACTTCATCAAGTGTCTGTGGTCTGTCTGTTCCTGTAACTATAATGTCATCAATCTCTGGTGAATCTAACACAAGCCCTAATGATCCGTCTTTTTTTGGAACAATGTGTATGGGCTCATATACGGAGTTGCTGCCGATTCAATAATGCCTTGTGTTAGCGTGGATTCTAGTTCTTCTTTCACTTTGTCTCCATAAATAAAACGTACTGAGAAATATTTTGAAATAAAAGTCTTATAAGGTATAACTTGGAAAACATACACAAATCCTCCCATAGTGCCGGGTTCATTGTCAAAAGCGTGTGAATGTGATTCTAAAACTTCTTGTAACTGTTGTCTGTCTGCAACTGTTGCTATCTCACAATTGTCTACCTTGGTTTGGATTGTCTAAAGAACATCGCAATTAGTTTCTTCATCCGCATTGTCAGCAGAAACGGATGTGCCAGTGAAAAACGATTTACTGTCTGCATCTGTTGCTATCTCACAATTGTCTACCTTGGTTTGGATTGTCTAGAGAACATCGCAGTTAGTTTCTTCATCTGCATCGTCAGCATCAAAGGATGTGCCAGTGAAAAATGATTTACACCATTGTGTATTTTTTGTATATGAAAAAAGCTCCGATCTATTAATTTCCTGTTTCTCCATTGAAATGCTCTGCTGAATCTATACTGCAACGTGCTCGTTATTGTTACATAGAAGAATATCCACTGAAGGGCCAAAGAAATTGATATAAGCATGCATATTCAAATACAGAGATATGGAAACAGGCAGAATACTGTGCTGCGGTCGGCAACGCTTATGTAAGACAACACGTGTCTGGTGCAGTTGTTACTCATAGATCAGTTACTGCTCCTACGCTGGCAAGCTATAAAGATTAAAGTGAGTTTGAACGTGGAGTCACAGTTGGCGCACAAGTGATAGGACACAGCATCTCCGAGATAGCGATGAAATGCGGATTTTCCCATATGACCAATTCACGAGTGTACTGTGAATATGAGGAATCCGCTAAAACATGAAATCTCCGACATAGGTGGAGCAGGAAAGATCCTGCAAGAACGTAACCAACGACAACTGAAGAGAATCATTCAATGTGGCAGAAGTACAGCACTCCCGCAGATTGCTGCAGATTTCAATGCTAGCCATCAATAAGCATTAGCAAGCGAAGCATTCAACAAAACATCATCGATATGGGCTTTTGGAGCCGAAGTCCCACTCGTGTACCTTTGATGACCGCATGACTCAAAGCTTTATTCCTCTCCTGGGCCCGTCAACACTGACATTGCACTGTAGAAGACTGGAAACGTGTTGCCTGGTCAGACGAGTCTCATTTAAATTGTATCGAGCGGATAGACGTGTACGGGTATGGAGCCAACCTCGTGAATCCATGGACCTTGCATGTCAGCAGTGGACTTTTCAAGCTGGTGGAGGCTCTGTAATGGTGCGAGGCGTGTACACTTGGAGTGATATGGGACCCCTGATACTTCTAGATACCTAATAGGTGACAGGTACACTCGACAGCAAAAAAAGGGGGTCACGCCTGAATTCCAACATGTAGGCTGCACCTGAATGTATACAACCAACATAGCATATCTGTGTTGCACATCGTCACAACCCTCCACAGTACAGTCGTTGTGAGATACACAATGGGTACCACTAGGGAGTACTAGAGAACACCGGTCTTTATGACAGTCCGTCCAGATGTAAAATAACACCACGATATTACAGAAGACATCAGAGAGTCCTTAACGTTTGTAAACTAAACTTGATTACAATAAGTGACATTTCAAACGTTATGGGACAACTAATTTTGTCACATAAATCGTTCAGTAATCCTTAGGCACCATTAAATATTTGAAACAGGTATATGGATTTATAAAGTTGTATGGCAATTGGAAACAAGTTCTTTGCTGTCTAAAAGGTTTACCCAACACATGCTGAACGTCGTTCAACGATCAATGGGGAGTGGTTTCTCATCAACTTTATGTAATACTAAGCAGTTAAATGAAAACGTGATTAACGGCAGCAAGCAGTCTCCGAAAATCCCAACACTAACAGTAAATCACAAGTAATATCACTGTTCACATTACTCATCAACAGTTACTTGTACACAAAGTTGTACTTTAAATGACATGACCAACGTTTTCGTTCTGAATCCGGATGCAAACCCAGAACATAAAGCCATTGTTAACCAAGCGAAGATTTGTGCCTTATCGAGACTCGATCACTAGTCAGAAAGAGACGTCAAATATTGACGTTTCCACCAGTATCAGTTATCAATTCTCAACTTGAACGTAAATGACGATAATGTTTGTACGAAACCAAGAACCCTAACATGACAATTACCTTCTTGGTAATTAACCTCGAAAGACGTTGTATATTGTTGCATTGTCAAGAAACAAAGGATGCACGTGTTTAAAATTGAAATACCATCATGTAATGCTGGTGATAAGGATGCGAACCCAGCACCTAATCGGATTGTTGAATAAGTATGTAAAATCAGAATGTAGATATCACGGTTTGTCACCAGTAGTGAGGTTGGAACCTTAAATGATGACTGAAGTTGTATTGCCTGACTGGGATTCGAACCATGAGCCTACCGCCGTCGTTGTCTATCCAGGAACAGACGAGAAATATCCAATGTTGGTCCACCATTAGTGAGATATGCGCACGTTTGACTAGAAATAAGGCGACGAAAACGTCTGTGCTGACTGAGAGTCGAACGCTGCACACATGGTTATGAAGACACGTTAATAATCAAATTCTTATTCAATAGTAGCTAGGAGTAGCATGTTTAGTTGCAAACCTTACGGCCTTTCTCATCCCTAGTAACGTGTTGCCTAATATCTGCGATATCATGGCGTTAATTTACAGGTGGATTGACTGCCGTAAAGAGTAATGTTCTCTAGTAGTCGTGTATCATTGAGATGTGAATGCAGTGCCTCAGCAGAAAGTAATTTCCGTCTTGCAGCATTTTACATACTACATATATACTATTATTTAGAGAAGCTGCCCCCAAACCTGTTTACTTTTACATTCCACTTAGTTGTCATGGTTGAATACACGTTTTCTTATGGCTACATCTAATGCAGAGCGCTTGCAAGAAAGAATAGTTTCCTGCGTCATGCTATTGCTAGCTAGGTGAAATATTTTGCGGTAGCTATGTTTAAAATGAATGTATTTTTGAGCGTATTATTGGTCAAATATTTGAATGAATCGTCAACTGTAGGTGTGCCTGCACATTTTATAGCATAATAGTTGTAGCTGCGTTGGTTTATACTAGAGACTTGGGTAGGTTAGGTGTAACTTTTGATCCTTCAAGGGGTCTGCGGCCTGGGTCTGTACTAGCAGCGGCTCGCGAGCTACGGGCCAGCCTGGCTGGCTGAGGCGAGACGGAAGTGAGCGAGCTGGCTGTGGCGTTGGTGGGCCAACAGCCCGGGACGAGCCAGCACGGCTGCGCCGCTTGCCCCTGCCTCTGCCGCTCCGTTTGACGTAAATGGCTCTGAGCACGATGAGACTTAACATCTGTGGCCATCAGTCCCCTAGAACTTAGAACTACTTAAACCTAAGGACATCACACACATCCATGCCCGAGGCAGGATTCGAACCTGCGACTGTAGCGGTCACGCGGTTCCAGACTAAAGCGCCTAGAACCGCACGGCCTCACCGGCCGGCAGCGGCAAGCAGAAATACATATCGGGTTGTCTGCCGTAATGGCTCACTGGGAGAGGTCTATTCGAGATAGAGTCGTCGCTCTCATTGAAGAAGGAAGATGTTCCATCAGAGAAGCTGGCATACAGTATGGCGTACCACATACCACTGCAGCAAGATGGTGGAGGATCTGTCTTGAAAGAGGCACCACCAACAGGGCTCCCGGCTCAGGCAGGAAGAGAGTGAGCTCACAGCAGGAAGACAGGGACCTAGTGTCTATAATGAAGGATTCAGGATAAAATATTAGAGGCCTTAGATTGTTTTGTTATATCTTTTTTTTCGTCATTCTTCCTCATTGGGAGCTAGTGGAAGATCGCGTGGCAACACAAAAGATACAATATGGGCTAGTTTTGCTTTGAGTTGCCATTTTAACTCAAATGGGTTTCTTTTGAATATACAGTTCGTTAAATATTCTATTCTGATTTCATTTATACCCTGTCTAGATGCTTACAAACTAATCAGCGTAGATGGACTCTGTCACAGTAGTTTTTGTTATTTCAAATACATCTCTCTCTTCCCCTCCATCCATGAATACACCCTCCGTCCTCCACACAATACGCAAACGATTTCATATTAAGTTTACTCGTTGTTAATATCTCCTCTATTCTCTCCCACACTCTCTCTCTCTGACACTATCGCCGCAAGTGCCCTTCTATTCCATTCCCCCAAAACATTATAAACACATCTAGCGGTTTCCATTGACGCTACATTTTCTCTTTTAATTGCTGCTGTCTCTACTCTCTATCATTCCTCTCAACACCTATGAAACCGTATTCTTTGATCCCCCCTTCCCTATAACCCATTCTTCGTTCTGAAAACAGTCCTTCCTTATCTCTCGGTCCTAAGATAAAACGAACTGTGGCACACATCTAAGTAACCAATACTTCGCAAGCATTTCACGCTTATATTTTGCACTTCTGCACTTCTATCCATTTCCAGATCCCGCCCTCTTTCCTGCTACCCGTCCCTTGACATCTGCATCTACATCTAAATGAATACTCTGCAGTTCACAATTATGCGCTTGGCAGGGGGTTCTGTGGTCTGGTGGATTAATCTTGTATTGATGTGTAAAACGTGTAGGTTCACATCTCTTGTCTGGCGTAGATGTGTAACACACACAAGTAACTCTCCTGCACTCCTAGTAACGCCAAGTGCAAAACGCCAGTAAGCTCCGTAGTTCAATATCCGCAGTAAAGATAACATCCCTTCGCTGCTGACTGAGGCAGAGCGGCATTCGTTTGAGCTGTGACAGATGGAGCAACCCCGGAAGGCAGCGACTCTGTCAGCAGAAGCCGTCGTAAACTAGAAAACGTATTTCATTTAATGAACCAATGGCCATGTAAGTTCACAAGGCTCTTACTTTCCTTGAAACTGAGACCCTGCAAATTGTGGTGCTGGACTGGGATTCGAATTCGATTTCACTGTGTTCCCCAAGATTGCAAGCTCTTCTAGGCCTCCTCGAAAGACACCCATCTGGTTTCGAATCCTGATCAACACAAAATATTTATTATTTCATTTCGAGCCCTAGCGTGTGCACTCCGAACTACTAGTGAAAAATAGTTGCACTTTCAACGTCTCTTCGTGCGTTGTCAGCATAACGTGTTCACTTCAACTCACAGCCACATGATGAGCTTTTTATCACAACATTACAAAATCTAACGTTTCCTTACATCTTTTCAAGTTCAAACATTCCTCTCCATCCTACTCGCGAAAACGGATTTGGGTTTGACGTTGTGTTCGTTGTGATCACCAACGACGATATGTTGTGGTGGTGGTGGTGGTTAGTGTTTAACGTCCCGTCGACAACGAGGTCATTAGAGACGGAGCGCAAGCTCGGGTTAGGGAAGGATTGGGAAGGAAATCGGCCGTGTCCTTTCAAAGGAACCATCCCGGCATTTGCCTGTATCGATTTAGGGAAATCACGGAAAACCTAAATCAGGATGGCTGGAGACGGGATTGAACCGTCGTCCTCCCGAATGCGAGTCCAGTGTGCTAACCACTGCGCCACCTCGCTCGGTCGATATGTTGTGGATTCAACTTCTAGCCAGCAGAGTATTTTCCATCACATCATTGAAAGTACAAACATGCCACTCCCAGCTATTATTGAAAAAGAAATTGATAGTTAAAGTGTCTTCATGACCACGTGTGCGGGGTTTGAATTCCAATCAGCATAAAACTTTTCGTCACCTGATGTCTAGTTAAACATGCGCATATCTCGCTACTGGTGAACCAACAGTAGCTATTTATCGTCTGTTCCTGGCTAGAAAACGACCGCGCTAGATGCTGGGTTCGAATCCCAGTCAGGCAAAAACAATTCTATCGTCATTTAAGGTTCCAACGTCTGGCTATTGGTGAAAACATTTGATATTTAACTTCTGATTTTACGTACTTGGTTAACAATCAGATTAGGTGCTGGGTTGGCATCCCTGTCACAAGCTTACAATGATGGCATTTCAATTTTAACCATGAGCATACCTTGTTCCGTGTGAATGACACGACATTAAACGTCGTTGGGGGTAGTTCCCAGGAGGGTAACTGTTATGACAGGATTCCCAGTTCAGTAGAAACATTTTCGTCATTTATTTTCAGGGTCTTAATTGATAACTGATACTGGTGCTAATGGCTATACTTCACGTCTCTTTATGCCTATTGATTGGGTCTCAATAAGGCACAAACAAAGCTTAGCTTAGTCATCAATGTCTATAGTTGCTGGGTTTGAATCCAGGTCCAGAACGACGACGTCGGTCATGTCATTTAAAGTTCAAATTTGTGTACACGTAGCTGTTGATGTGTTACGAGAACGATGATATTACTGGTGATTCGCTGTTAATGTTGAGATTTCCGTAGAGTGCTTGTTGCCGTTAATCGCGTTTTTTACCGGTTCGTCCAATATCCAGTTTCCAGAGCCACTCGCCGTTGAGTGACGTTCAGCATGTGGATGGAAAACCTTTTCGAGAGCAAAAAACTTTTTCCAATTGCCGTACAGCTTTGTAACTCCATATATTGCCTCAATTATTTAATTTTGACTAAGAATTACTGTACAATATATGTAAAATAATCCTTTTTCTCAGAACTTTTGGAATGTCACTTGTTGTAATTAAGGTTAGTTTATGAGTGTCACGGCGTGTCTCATCGCTAAGAACGTGTTTTCTAATATGTTCTGTATGACGATATTAGTTGACGCAAGACTGACTGCCATAAACACCATTGGTCTCTAGTAGTCTCTTGCGGTACCCATTGTGTGTAGTCAAACGACTGTACCCCACGGGGTTTTGGTGTTTAGAGGACCTGCAACACAGCTACGTTATGTTATGGTATTCGACAGCGACCCACTTTTTTTGCTGTCAAGTGTACGTAAGCATCCTGTCTGATCACCTACATCCATTCATGTCCATTGTGCATTCCGATGGACTTGGGAATTCCAGCAGGACGATGCTACAGCCACACATCAGAATTGTTACAGAGTGGCTCCAGGAACACTCTTCTGAGTTTAAACACTTCCTCTTGCCACCAAACTCCCCAGATATGAACACCACTGAGAATATCTGGGATGCGTTGCATCGTGCTGTTCAGAAGAGACCTCCACCCCCTCGTACTCTTACGGATTTATTGACAGCCCTGCAGGATTCATAGTGTTACTTCCCTCCACCACTACTTCAAACATTAATAGAGTCCATGCAACGTCGTGTTGCGGCACTTCTGCGAACTCGCTGGGGCCCTACACGATATTAGGCAGGTGTACCAGTTTCTTTGGCCCTCCAGTGTAAAAGTTTTTAAAATCCAAAATGGCTTTATGTTCTGTCAAGAAATACGTACCTATCATAATTTCAGTTATTAAAAGTGCGACAATACAAAAGATTTGCCTAAAATGTGTGGCTGTAAATGGCAAATTTACATCTACTTCTTTTACAGAAACTGCTTCTCTAACTTTAGTCTTTTTTAATGGGAATGCAGAGCAAGAATTATTCGCATTACATTTATTACATGCTGCAGCACTAATCACTATAACTGGAGATCCAGACTCAATTACTGCGGTGAAATTACGTGAGTGAATTTGTATGTTGATAATCGTATGGTACACATCCGTTTGTGGCTGTTCTTTTTCCTGCAATGAAGTGTCACTTACGTCTTCCAACGAGATAATACGTTCTGTTACTGTGTTCATATTGTCTGCAGATGACGTCTTGCTGTGGACAGCTACTGTATGCTGAGCTTCTAGTCATTGTCTGTCAGGAAGATGGAAGCGTATATCTGGTTCATTCAACATACAGTGTTGTTGCTGTCCATAACTATCATTTTGCTTGTTGTCATTGTGGTTGCTGCGTCTGTAATTCTGACTGTGGTTCTGTTGTTTGTTGTCTTACTTTCTTGTGTATGCTACGTGACGACTGGAATGTAACTCATTATTTCGATGAACATCATTGTTTCCCTGATTATTGTTATTGTAATTATGCTGTGACCCGTAATTTTGCTGAGACGACTTGTGACTGCTATTATCTCGCTGCTGAAACTGTTACTTGTTGCCAGCAAAATTTTGGTTTTGTTGCCTAGTGTACTGAGGCTGTCCGTTAAAATTGTTTCACCTGTTGTAATTATACTGATACCTCTGAAAAAATGTTCAAATGTGTGTGAAAACTTATGGGACTTAACTGCTAAGGTCATCAGTCCCTAAGCTTACACACTACTTATCCTAAATTATCCTAGGGACAAACACACACACCCATGCCCGAGGGAGGACTGGAACCTCCGCCAGCACCAGCCGCACAGTCCACGACTGCAGCGCCCCAGACCACTCCGCTAATCCCGCGCGGAGATACCGCTGACTATTACCGTGTCGTCTGTAGTGTCTATTATTAAATGATCTGTTATAACCTTGATTCCTATTGCTATTGTAGCCTTCGTTGTTTTGAGAGAAATTTTATTGACGAAAGAATAGTCTGTTGAATTTCAAGTAACTGAAGTAGGTCGTGGAATCCATTGATATTTTCTTAATGTTGACCTCTGAATAAAGAAACACCTGGTGAACGAGTAATGTTTGAGATACAGAGATGAATGAGGACTGATTGACTGAATGGCTCTGTTAAAGGCTGGTTCTGTTGCACCACATATTAAAAAAAAATTGCGTAATTTTCATGAATTGCGAATTCTCAAAACTGGGTCGGCTGATTAACTGATTTTTGACGACAGGCTGCGTCGTTTCCGACCTGCAAGCACCCAAAAATGCGTTCTGGAGTTCAACAGAATAGTATTGTCTGGCTATTGGGTATATTCACTTGTCGAGTCACCTCCTAAAAAGCTACAGATGAACTCTAATTTGTGAGATAGTGGCCAAGGTGGAGGTAAAGACAAAGAGAATTTGCTGGATCCGATCTAATGGATGCAAGTCAGTATTAGCATTTTTAAAAACTTTGAATTTTTGTACAGAAATAAAATGTTTATAGTCGAATCCGTCGTGTCTTGGAGAATTTTGTAGATCGTTTCCATTGTAAAATGTTTGCGATTATCGCTGTTCTGTTGCAAAGTCGTTGATTATTCTCATTCCGCCTACGTTTTGTTCATATGTAAATCCATCTGACTGACCAAGAAAAGTATTTGGAGAATCACAAGGGTTTTGTTCATATGACATAGTTTTCGCAATGTTGGCAAGACTACTTTTTAATCTGTTAATCTCATGGAGCTATAAAAGGATGAGAGGTTGCACTATTCCAAAAACACCTGAGGACGAAGTAAAAGCGCCCTAGAAGAACTGGGCCACACGATCATCTCGGTACATGAATACAAAAAGAGAAATCGAGGCACACGCGAACTGATCCACCAAGGGATGTACCAGGTTTCCACACCTATGCACACAGGAGCAGACCAACTATACGACGTACAATTCCTCCTTAACATGAAAATAGTCGTGGAAATGTACAGGCCCCAAACCAGACCCGCACAATGTCACAGGTGTCAGAGGTACGAGCACACGGCCAACTATTGTAAGATGTCGGCCAGATGCCTACATTGTGCAGGACTACACCAGTTGAAGGACTGAGACAAGCACACAGAAACCCCAGTCTGCGCAAGCTGCAAGGGGCCACACCCGGCAAACTTCAGAGGATGCAAAGAATACCAAAAACACATCAAACCATTTCATCGCTTTCAACAAACACAACCCCTAAATCAAAGACGCTAAGGGTTCGCATCCTACTACACAACTAGAGCTGAGAATAGAAACGAGTTCCCGACACTGCCTCGAAACCAAACTGGGCACCAAGATGCACAAGTCGCCCCAAGAGCAACAACTCGCTCCTTTGCAAGGGCCGTGTCGAACTCCCCTGAACCAATGGGCAATACACATGAGCAACCTGAACCATGAGAGGCACAAGGCACACCAGTCAGAACAGCTACAAATTAAAACGCAAGAAAGCAGCCAACAACAGGACGAAAAACCAAGACAAAACTCCCAAGAACAGCGAGTGAGACACAACCCACAAGAACGCCCCCAACCCTGCGAGGCAAGCCGCCAACAGAAAAATGAACAACCGATACAAAATCCTCAAGAACAACGAATAAGACACAACCCACAAGAACGTACCCAAAGCCAGTAGACTGAACTTGGATCCGCGATTAACGAAATCCTCAAGGATATTCACCAAGGGTACGTTCATTAGCACAATCATCACCACTGTCAACAGACTAAAAGCAACCCAGGACAAAACGGCAAAAGCCGCTATAATGTTGGAGGCAGTACTATTACTAATTGAATAGAAATGGCGGTCCAAAGAGTGCAAAAAAGAGACACAACACTCTGTATTTGGAACACGAACGGGATTGAGCGAAAGAAAACAGAACTGTAGGCCTTCATATCTGAACACGACATAGACATACTCCTAGTAACAGAAACACACCTGCGACCTACAGACAGATGCAAAATAAGAAACATGACTTGTCATCGCTATGACCGCCAAAATCAAAGAGGTGGTTGCACAGCCATATTCTTAAAAAAACTCCATTACCCATGATGTGGTGGTAACGCCGGAGCTACAAAACATAGAAGCCACCATCGACAAAATAAACTCACATGACAGGGTGATGTTTGCTAGGCGCTGCCTATATGGCCCCATACAGAGAGCTCCAAGAAGAAGAACTACAAAAGCTCGTCATTTTCCACCCAAAAATCATACTTGAAGGAGATCCAAATGCGAAGCACCCGTTTTGGAACTCCCGTGTAGCCAACCCCAAAGGGAGAAAACTAGCAGGGCTCGAAGACGCCCTACATATCAAAGTGCAAGGCCACGACGACCCCACCCACTTCCCGCTAATGGCAGAACACAGCCCTGATGTACTGTATATTTTAATCACCAAAGGAGTCACGGAAAATATCACACTGGAAGTAAAAGAAGATCTAACATCCGATCACAATCCAGTACTCGCAAAAATCCATAAAATAACCCCATCTCCACCGGCAGCACAAAAACTTTATAAAACAGACTGGAACCACTTCAGAGCTCTCATCACTGAAGAAACTCAACCAACGATGGACCTCTCAACAAGCGATAAAATAGATGCACCAATAGACACCCTTACTAAAAACATCGAAAAAGCAAACCGCCTCTCTACCACAGCCATCACCCAGGACCAACAAAATGACCCCCCCTCCCCACTCCTCCGCGAACTCCGCCGCCAGAAAAATAGAGCAAGACTAACATGGTAGCCCACCCGCGGCCCTAGTTACCGAACAGAAACAAACCGTCTGCAGCGGGAACTAGAGAAGCGCCTAACAGATTGACGTGCCAAGGTGTGGGAGGACAAAATGGAGCTCATAAAACTCCAGCAGAGAGACGAGTGGCGCATAGTAAAACGTGTCAAGGGCACCCAAACAGCAAATAGGGCTTTAGCAGGCAACCAAGGATCAGTATACGACGCCTTGTCGAGGGCCGCACTTCTAGCCAACACATTCAAAGCTCAGAACACCCTTCCAGAGTTCGATGGAAGATCCAGGAAGACCATCAGCACGACATGGTGCTAGATCAGTCAGTCTCAGCACTCAGAAACATGGTCCTAATCATTGCACCAAGACTTGCCACCCCAACAGAAATCCGCAAAGAAATCAGCAAGAGGAAAGGAAACTCTGCACTTGGCCTCGACAAGATCACACACATGCACCTCAAAAACCTCCCCCGAAAAACAATAGTACTGTGAACGAGAATCATCAACAGATGCATGCAGTTAAGCTCTTTTCCCTCAGCCTGGAAGCTAGCCAAACTGATCACAATCCCCAAACCAGGAAAAGACCCAAGAAATCCAGCTAAAAACAGACCCATCAGCATACTGCCAACCATGGGAAAGATATTCGAAAGGATAATCCTGCATAGAATCCAATCCACTCTTCTGGAAGACGAAACTATCAGGCCAGAACAATTCGGGTTTCAGCAAAAAGTCTCAGCTGAACTACAGGTACTCAGACTGACAGAGCATATCGTCCATAACATGAACTTGAAAAACTCCATTCCAGCCATCTTCCTGGACTGGGATAAAGCCTTGGACAAGGTGTGGCACAACAATCTAACTGGGAAGATAATACAACACACCTCTATACCAGACACCTACGCTAAACTCCTTGATGAATTTCTTTCCAACAGGCAATTCATAGTCAAAGTAGACGGCAAACACTCATCTCACAGAACACGACACACGGGGATACCACAAGGATCAGTAATCTCCCCAACAATATTTAATATCTATGCGAACGACATCCCCACCATTGAAGGCGTCCATATCGCCCAATTCGCGGACGACACCACCTTCATCACAAGCGGCAAACGACACCTAGTGAATATCAGAAAAATCCAATGGCAACTCAAGACAGTAGAGAAATGGTGCCGGCAAAATAAGCTATCACTCAATGCAGGAAAGACGACAGCCATCTATTTCACTAGAAAAAGACCTACACACCTAGAACAGCTACACCTGAATGCACAAGAGCTGACCTGGAGGAATGAAGTCAAGTACCTAGGTGTCACAATAGACAGGAAACTGAACTACCACCAGCACATCAACGAAAAAAAAGTCAAAGCGCTCAACCTTGCTAAAGACCTATTTCTACTCTTTAAAAGCACAAATATGAGACAGGAAACCAAAAGGGCCCTCTACAAAACAATTGTCCTCCCCACCATGACCTATGGTTACACATCATGGGGAAGAGCTAGCAAAACCAAAAGGTATGAATTGCAGACAATACAGAACAAAGTCCTCTGATGGGTCCTAGACGCTCCCCTATGGACCAAAACTACAACCCTCCATGAAGCCGTGGAGATGGACACTGTCCAAAAACCAATAAAAAAACTTAGCCACAACTGTCTATAAAAAGCCGGATATATACAGAGACAACAGACACCTGCAAAACATCAGAACAATCCAACCAAGGCGTGACACAAACAAAGAGTTCCATGAAGCATCATAGAGCCAGCAATCTAGATTCGTGCCTGCCAGCACCAAAAGAAACCTCACTCCCTTAGAAAATCACCATCTAGGATAGGCTAATTACTACCCCATACTAGATCAATAGGATGTAAACAAAATCATGGTGATAAACCAATTAGAATAGGCTTACTAAAAACCATTTTAGATCAGTAAGATGTAGGATAAATTCATGGTGTACAATCAAGTAAAATAGGCTATCCACAAACACAAGCTAGAAGTCTAAGTAAGTAATCTTAGATATAAATAAGTAATCTTAGATATAAGTCAAACCAAGACAACATAGGAATACTGACCTAGTGACAAAACTGCTAGAAAATGCATGAAGGAAAAAACCAAAGCCTCAACCCAATAAGGCACAGAACCCCACTTATGGAGGCGGATTAGCGAACTTTTAAGTTAGATAATTCATGATCCTGTCCCCAAAAGTTTAAACAAACGGTGCCACCACAGCACTAAAGTCACACCGCAGGTGGAATGGAATGTTCAGGGTCCACGTAACATACTGTATGCATCATGACCATGTGTTTGGTTTCCTTTTGTTTGTTTGTTGTGAAAAATTAATCAAGAGGTTCGTATTGTTTTGCTTGGGGGTTTGTTCCTCGTTATACTAGTTAGGTTAATGGCATTATACTGTCATAGTATTTGGTAGTATTTTATTATACACCAGCACTTTCAGAAGGAGGGAGGGAAGGCGATGAGAAATTATTTCCTCTCAAGTGGTATGACAGCATGGGCAGCCACGAAGAATATGGTAATCTTGCTGTTCCTATATCTCATCCAGAGCAGAGTAGGGGGTGTTTTAAAGAAACAGTCTCTCAAATCAGGAATGGTGTTCTCCATGAAACCTGATGTCTGTTAACAAATCATCAGTGGATGCTGGAATTAACTTTGAATGTGTGGAAGATGATAAATGAGGCATTCAGGTTAGAAGACAAATTTGTGGATTACAGAAGGAAGCAGAAAAAGAGGGAATTCTGGCAGAAGTCCAGGAAGAGTACTGCAGGTTGCAACTCTCATATGATAAACTGAGTAGCAGTTGAAACAGGTAATCGACTTGGAGCCGAGAACACTGATCCAGAGAAATAGTGGATGAATAAAGGCAGGTGGAAAACTGTTGAAGATAGTGTTTGGAACAGCAGATGGCAAGGATATATGGAATTTAAAAAGTGCACTAGGCCAGGTACAAGCACCAGCTGATGCTACAAAGACTAAGTATGGCATACCATCCTACTAATGAACAAAGAGTGGCTGTTCTGAAACATACAAGGTTGCCAGGGGAATTGGCTATAGAATTGGTGAAATATATACAAAACACGAAACAAACTGGAAATGATGATCTAAAAAGGGTACATTATCAACTTGATACAATAGCTGGGCATATAGTTGTTACACATTTTGACAGACTGTGTTGATGATGCAGTACTGGAAACAGCAGCGTTACAGGAATCCATCTTCCATAGTATTTGTGGCAACTAAGTGCTACACTATTGCCAAACAGTAGTTCTTAGCAGGAGTATGGGAAGCACAGAAGAATTTTACAACTAAGTACAGATTATAGTGGAACCAACTGAGGGAAATTTTGTGTTATTTTCCCACATGGAGGTAGTTGAAGTGAGGACAGGTGGAGTGAGACTATATGTGTCACAACATTTTCCTGTAGTAGGCTCGAATGCCCTCTCTCAATGTTTTATTGTATACATTCGCCCAGTAAAATGGGGCACTTTAAGGAAATGGCTGCAAGTATAAAACCTGTACACTGATGTCAAGGCAGAGTTGTGGGGTTGTCAACAGGAGAGTGTCATGGTGTTTCCAACCTGAGTAGTGCAGACTGACACTCAGGAATGTGAGGTACAATTGTTCTTGGAGAAAACTGAAGCTACAGAGTGTTAGAGAGAAGCATTAACCCCTTATTTGCATTTTCAGAGAATGGGCATGCACTAAACATTTTTGTTACACACACAAGATATATATTTCTTAACTGTTACGAAAATGGAAAGCCACAGGATATGACAGCGGAATCGTAATGAATTGAACAGTTTGCGGCATAGCCAAGATAACATTTTGCCTACCAGCCATAATTATGGGTACGACAATGACAGAGTTAACACATTCCTTTTGTTTTGGCCAGAAAAGCCGTTAGAGATACTGTCAGTCCAAAACTTAACATTTCTAAATGATACCCCGTACCTGAATATCCTTCACTCATTAGATCAACTAATAGCACCACAGAAGTGGTGAATCTCCACTGAACAAATGTTGCAACACAACCAATGGTACCATGAGAAACAGCGTAATCAGGTTGTGTACAAAATCACTTTCTAGTACTATAATAATTCTAATCGCAAACTGTGTAATTTACGTTTGCTACAAGGGTAGAATGGTACCACACCTAGAAGTAAGTGTGTATTGGTTACCTATTGCCTGGTTTACAATATAACAGGAAGTGCTACAGAGTAATTAAAGCTAAATCATAGGTCTAAGCAGACTAAAGATCTGATTACACATAGTTTGATAATTGAAGGGGATTAAGACTTATGAAATTAGCTTCAATTTTTAAAACATATATCCCATGCAGGACGAATTAAAACAACATACGTACTGGTTAGTAAAGTGCAAAATTCAGGATGTATTTTATGAAGGACAGAGAATGTTACACAGCAGAATAAAATTACCTGTAAGAATAAAAATTTTTTACATCCATTTGGGGCGACACTAAATGGAACACATCCACTAAGTACATAGCGGTGGCTAACCAATGTCAACACTGGAAAGGCCAAAGTAAGTAAGACAGGGAGCTTATTGCCTTATAGCACGTAAGAGAAGACTCTGGGAAACACCAGATTCATAACTTACACAACAGTGTCCAGCAGGCCCAATCTAACGATGTTACAAGTAGTAACTCCACATAAGGATGGCACAACAACGCCTTTCAAATTGCAAACTTTGATTAGGGGAACGATCTGAAGTCGTGAAATTAAACATTAGGTCAGCCAAGAGTGCTGACAGGAGAGAAGACAGTTACACATTCGTCACCCATATTGGGGGCGTGAGGAGTAATGTCGTTGACTACTATAAAACCCTCGCTTTATTTACATTCACTGTGAAAGTTATCTCACTCTATCTCCATCACAGATACTGATGGAATGTCCGATCTGCTAGTTGTAGGTTGCCCTGCTGAATACAACGAAATACCTACAGCTACCGCCACCTTGGAGTTCACTGCAACAAGTCTGCAGCAGTGTGGCTGTGGAGGGAACTTCGACTCTATGAGCTGCATCGTTCCAGTCACAATGGTGACTGCTGAAGATGAGAGCCAGACCAATCTTCCACGAATGAAGAACCGATCTTCCCATTTGCAACTTGTTTGACTTGGAAGCAGTGTGCCTGTGCCACCGCTCCTGGGCAGTAGAAGTACCACATTACCAACTATATGCTGGGACCATCTCTCAGCCTGTCCTTCACATCGCTGTTGGGTCTTCCACCTATGCACCATCTTGGCAACAGATAACATGGGCATGCAGATTTCTGAAGTTGAGCCTAAGGGCACCTCCAGTCATCAGGGCACCAAGGTTCCTACAGACCTCCACAGCCACACTAGGCTTTAGCAATGCGACAGCTACCAGACCCTTTTAGGGCCACAATACTGACTTCTGAAATTGCCAGGGCCTGTGCCTGCAAATTCCTTGCCAGGCATTGATGTCCTACGCTGTACATTTGTGAATGTAAAACTCTTTCTAATAAATGATTGGTAATTGAATGATGTATCATTAGCATCCTTATGCTTCAAAGGACTACACCACTGCACCTCCACTTGTCTGTCCTACACTGATGTTGGTCACATCTGGCAGGTTCCTACAAATTTAGTGTCAACAATTAGCCCTCTGATTACCTGGTGTCGACAGTACTAACAGCCAATTAACTACTCAAAAGTCAGTGAAAGGCCACCACCTTTTTAATAGATCAATTGTTAGTGATAATTATTCCACAGCTTTTGTAACTACACAGGGCACAAGGGCAAAATAGTCATCATGTGTCCCATTTGGCACATATAGCTGCAATGACAGTTCATTCCATTCCGCCTTAATTAATGCTACTGAAGATTGCCACAAAAATTTATACAAATCACGCCCTGAGTGCTAAAGCACTGTCTGCACTGCAATGTAACGAACTATGTTTGCAACAAGAAGGGACACCTGGCATCCATGGGGCTACGTTGGTCAGTGATTTTAGTACACCACAATGTGTCACTGCACAAAATCGCCCCACTGTCCTAACTGCTGAAATTCATGGCAAGCTAACGATCGTCTTATAAAGTGGAGTTTACGAGTGCAGCAGTGTAACTCACGAATTTCAACACATATGAGAGTCTGCACTCACTGCTACACCTATCCCCTCAAGGGGATACCATTCTAAGGACAAATTAATTTAACAACTAAGTACACTTAACTGTAGCATCACCAGCATCTGCTAACATTTTTGGCCTGAGTGGATGTCTGCCACCTGATTTGCAGAATCATGAACTTAATTCTCTCCGCATATTCTGTTCAATGATCTTGAGCAGTTGTTTGAACCTCCACAGAGATTTTTAACTCTTATGTCATTGGAAACTTCATTTCAGCCATATTTTATATCTGATTCTATTTCCTGAAGAATTTCTGGCTAAATTAGTTGGGGGCAATTATTTCTCAAAAATAGATTTAGCAAATGTATATATGTAATTTCTACTAGGTGCTTAAATGCAAAGTGTTTTTCTGCTCAACATGCCATTCGGAATGATCAAGTGCAATAGTTACTGTTTAGAGATGCAAGCAGTCCTGTCATTTTTCAAGTGTTTAGAACATCAGCACAACTCATCTAAACACAATGTCCTAATTATTTGTATGATGCCATCATGACATGGAATGCAAGGGATCAACACTTGAAGAATCTAGAAGTACTTTTTCAATTATGCCAAATGGTACCCACTGTTGGCTTGATAAATATAATTTCTTCTGGACAAATATAAAATATGTGCGATATATGTTAAACAAAATGAAGCTCATGCCAACAGCATCCATAGGCATACTAACAGCTCCTGAGAGTGTGAACATACTGACTTCCTTCCTGGGTTTAACCCCAAGATGGCGGAAACTGCCTACTCACTCAACCATTTACGGCAGAAGAAGTCAAATTTATGTGGTCTGTGACCAGTTACTAAACTTTTATGCAATTGAAATGGTATCTTGGAACCACATTACGCATTCCCAAATTGTATAGGAGGCACTGGTCATTGTTTGTAGGTTCAAGAAATTTCAGGTTTAATTTTATGGCACAAAATTACAATTCATGATGGACAATAAGCTTTCCCTGTTTGGGTAACTGGAGACCAAGTCTTAGTGTAACAGCCAAAAACTGGTTTGCAAAGGAAAATAACAGGATGTTCTTCGCCTAACTGGCCTTACTCAAATGACCAAGTAATTTCCCTTTCTATCAGTTATCAAAAATCAGATCTAATACTAAATAGAAATTACCTGTTACGTTCAGAGAAAGGCGACTGCGTTGAATGCCAGTATGCTGGCTGTTTCCTGTAAATGATGTTGTAAGATCAGAAAATGCATTAATCATTGAATAAATAACAGATTGGAAACATTTATTCGAAAAGAATGAAACAAATGAACATCAACAACCATGTGCAATTTCGTATTTTATCTCTGAACAATGGAAAAGATATACAGTTCCTAAAAGATTTCTAGTAAAGATAAAGAAAAATACAGTATTAGCATTATCTTCAAGACAAAACAATTAATATCTCATTGACATTGCTAACATACAGTCTTCTCTTTCACAAAAATTCAACATTGTGTGAACTAAAATAAGGATACTTTTCTTGTTGTCATCAAACAACATGTCAAATATGATCCAGTTGTGATTAATCACAGAATTAGTTTCCATCTCCTTAAAATGCGAAAATAAAGAAGGACCACCTGCATTTCATTCTTGAAATCTATATTTTCTGATAACGCATCAATATATACTTATTTATTACATATATCTTATGTTTTTTGGCTAGTAAAAAGTGTTTAAACCTGCATACTGGTACTTTTACAGTGATCCCATGAATCACTTATTTGAGATACCATTCTTATGACCATAATTGTATTGCAATAGATTAAAAAATACATTAAATCGTTGAAAGTACATTAAAGCCTAATTCCTTGCTTCAAACATCCTGCTAGCGAAGCATGTGGAAGTGTGACTACTTTATATATTAAGCTCTTTGAATATTTCCAAAAGCAAATTATAAAGCTTTGTGCCTTCACACCTCCACCACCTTAAATCAAACCAGTTACCAACGATATAAAATTCCAGAAAAAATATAAGAACGTTAATTTAATTGAACAAACCTAAAAGGTCATTTAAAAAATTCATAATGGAATTTTATAACTTCTTTATTTTTGTTAATAAGATGATATATAAACAGAGGTATTGTTTGCATCTTTTTCTATGGTGTTTCTAGATTATATTGATGCTAATTTTTTTTCTTATTTTGTGTCTTTATCTCTATGTACTACCATTTATTTGTTTTATTTTTCATTTTAACTGGACTTGTCTGTTATAATTCTAAATAGGTCACTGTAACATTCACTAAAGAAGAGTGTCTTGAACAATTCCAACACTTCCACATGCACAATCATTTCAGTATTATGGTTATTAGCAATTACCACACAAAATGCATATTCTAATGAAAACTCTTCCCATTAATGTTTTATGAGAAGAATTTCTTTTCCTATTAATTATCTACAACTCATATAGTTGCAGTAATCTGCTAAAAGATTCTACTTCAATTTTCAAGTAAGATCCTGTCTCATAACCAATAACTCATTTTCGTTAGACCACAAGAACTTGTTTATCATCAACAATGCATTGTGATTTTAACAACAACACATAGTTTGTTTCACTTTTTATACAACTATTCGATGAAGTGGGTGGATCATCATGCATTAAATGATAGCTGCACTTATGCACCGATGGAGAAGACAAAAAACATGTATTTGACTAAAGGAATCTACACATTAGTAACAAGCGTACTGATCACTTTATGGCTGCCAAATAAACATCGTCAATTAAAACTCGGATTATTCAAATGTGTGCTAATTTAACAGTAATTTTATTTCTAGTATGTGCAGCTAGGATGTTTTTGAATTTGGAGCATGTAATCTTACCCTCCCACATATCACTATTATATTTTTCTTAGAGCCTTCATTAGTTTCAAAAGCTTCGATAGGTGTAAGATATACAAAAGAAAAACCTTTTATTGATCTTCATTTTTTTTGGTTGTTGTTGTTGGCTGCAGTTCCTGTGTCTATGGGTACATTCTTACAGCTGCAATTTTAACTTACAGCGTTCCAGGTAATGAAATAAATGATGAAGTACTATCTGTTGCTATGATTTTCTTTTATTTTATCCCATTCTTCCACATCGCACTGACTTCACAATCTCCAATTACATACAACCATCAATTACACTGTTGTAGACAAAATCAAAGAACACGTGCACTTCCATCAGAGGCATGCCCACTACTGCTACATTCTGCATTACTCTCACTATTCCAAAGAGTTTAAAAAGCAAAAGATTTTACAAAATTTCTTGCAAAAGAAGAATCATCACCAAGATATTACATTACTTTGTAATTGAATCAAGAAATAAACTTAATAATTAGCATTAGATTGTGCAATTAATAATAGGTATTTTAAATATGCTGATATTTCATAATTTAAAACATTTCTAATAGAAGAGTAATTTTAACTGTATGTAAAAAGTACTAACAAATTAATTTCCTTTTACATATTTTAGCCTGAAACATAACACATCGTATACAAAATTATATGAAGTTCATTCAGTTAAACAGCTGATATAATGTTCACCTATACAAGAATCGATAGTATACCTGTTACTCGTTATTTCTATAAAAAAAGTGATATTAGAAAAAGGTGTCCCATTACAAGCATCAGTTGCATAATAATTACCCTTTTGTTGACAACGTAGAGAAAACTTTTTGTCTCCAGAAAGACAAAAAAACAAAATTTGATCAAAATGTGTATATTTCTAAAACAAACTGATTTAAGTCATTTATTTTCAAACTATAAAAGATACATCTCTCATAGTAAAAGTGTTCCAAACGTTATTCAGTAGAAAATTTAGTTCCTACACCTGCCAAAAAATTTAATTTACTGTATTGTGGAGCATTTTGCAATACTATAACTACTACATATTACAGAAACAAAGAATTTCACAAGCAAAACAACATTTTCGAAAATGTGCTCAAGCAGTGATATATTTTCGCTTTTTAATCTCATCATTTACGATAACTGTGCAGAAGAAGCCTTTTCCAGGTATCAGGCTAACCACAGTTACATAATCTAAAGATCGAACTTAGAATAGGTGGCATTTGACACATGCCTTAATATTATTTGCCATATTTTCATTTCATGCTCAGATTTGATTATTCCTCAAATCAAGCAAGGAAGTTTCTTTCCATCATCATTTTCCTCAGTACAGTCAATGTTTTATACATATATGTTGGACTGTAGTATCCCATTACCATAATATCCATAGAAGTAATTTTCTACCTGGTTAGCGAATCCTTGTATCACTGAGTAAAATGGTACTGTAGTTAGCACACTGGACTCACATTCAGCAGGATGACAGTTTAAACCTGTGTCCAGCCCTTCTGACTCAGGTTTTCCATGATTTCCCTAAATGGCTTTAGGTAAATGCTGGGATGATTCCTTTGAAGGGGCATAGCTGACTTCCTTCCCCTTCCTTCACTAACCTGATTCGACGGATGACCTCACTGTTTGGTCCCCTCCCCCAAATCAAACAAACCAATCCTTTATCAATATATTCGTTATTTTGTCTTGTGAAGTGCTGTAAGTGTCTGCAAAATTAAATTACTGATATCACTGTCAGTATATGGACTTATTGTATTTATTGCTGACACATGAGATTTTCCTATTGCTAAATAATGTTCACATTGGTACTCACATATTGAATGGGTAGTTTGAAATTATGTTCACTAACTGTTTCACAATCTTTGGAGGAAATGTATTCTGTTTCATGTATGGCAGCCTAAAGGCCAATTCACATTGGTTGTCATGTCATGACACATCATGTCACTGTCACATTAGGATCTATTCACACTATCTGTCACATCACATTGTGCCACATCAGTTCACTTTGCCCTGTACTGAATGGTGAAAGTGAAGCTGTCGTTTACTATCAATAATGCAGAAAATCGGAGTGTAATATTGGAATCGAATGACTAACAAATATAAAGTTTGTTAATGGCCAAAGCAAATTTCATAACATATGTTCTTGATCAGTTTTTTGTGGTAAAGCGCCAAAAATGAAATAACATAGCAAAAGACAGACATTTATTTTTTGGCAAAGATATGTAATTGCAGATATACCAAACAATATTTGTAAGAGGATAAATAAAGGCCATTTACCTTATCCAATGTGTTTTTTTGCTTATGTAAGTAATAACATCGAAAGAAACTGTATTCTTCTTCTTCATTATAGCTGACTTTTTCACTTAAAATGTTATTTAATAATAACTGCTTTATCAACTAATGTTCTTATTTATACACAATGGGGGCATCAGTTCTGAGCTGTTATTGTAAAACCAGAGTGATTTTGCACTTTCCGTTATCAGACTGTGTCTGTGAAAGAATAATTAATGGAAAAAATATACAACTTGTTTTGGAACATACGCAGTTTACCACTAAAAAGTATAATAGCAAAATAAAGTGAATATATGCAGTGAAATAAGTAAATTTCCGACGTTAGCAAACGGTGAAACCATCAAATCTTTCTTCCCATTAAACCTTGATGTGTCATGATGTTGACAGTTGTGTGAATATAGGCATTTGAAATGCATTATGAAATGTTTCGATGTGATGTGACATGAAGTGACAGCAAGTGTGAACTGGTCTTAATAGACTAATGTGCTACATTTTATTTGTCCTAAAAGTACATTGAGAGAAAAAAATGGCAGTTGTCTCTCACTTCATTGGAAATTTTCAGAAAAATTTTACAGGGAAATTTTCATATTTAGAAGCATTCTGGCATTCCTTAGAACACACATAATTTAGCCCTGAAAACGGAATTTTTAAGGGAATATTTGAAATTATAATTATGTTTAAAGTGTAATTTTCAGAAACTATGAGACCATTGTAAATGATGATGTTCATTTTACATTTCATCACTGAGATGTAGAGAAGCACATGGTTTAACATAGTTTTTTTTGGCGCCCATTAACAAATTTATCCATTTGGACAACAGAGATAGACTCTGGAAAAGATTAATTACAATATTTTTCAAATCTAAATTTTGTTGTAAGACATTGTTACTGAAACTCCTAACCTAGATACTAAATAATGAAATATACATATGATACTCAGAAGTTAATAATCACTGAATGGTGTTGAAAATCTGTTAACTTAATATTTGTGAACTAAATAAGCTAAAGCCTGTTATAAATTTATTAGGAGTCAGCTATTGTAAACGAAATACACAAATTTGTAGATGAACTAAGTTTACAAAATAGTTAATTATTTAGGAAAAACGTATTTTTTCTTGTATATCATATGATACCAAGTATTTATTTGCTGCTCATTAAGCTAATTTTTGTATGATGCTGGTATAAGTATTCAGGTTGACAATTAGCAACAAAAATTAACATGAGTGGTGCTTAAGATAAAATTTATTATATGCAATGATTTTTTTTTGTCTTTATATTTATATCACCAAGCTAACAATTCCCATTATATAAATGAGCTCTTCAAACATAACAATTCTAGAAATGATAGTCACACACTTATACCCATTTATCAGGCTTTCTTCTTACAGAGGCACGTTGTTGCCATTTGTCGACATTAAAATTTTCCAACAAAATTTTTCTCTGGCCATGCAATAAAATGGCTTGGATTCTACAATTAATATTGAGTTGTCTTTATGCAGTAATAGTTAATCTACTACTATGTATTACTGTCATAATCATT
This sequence comes from Schistocerca piceifrons, assembly GCF_021461385.2. NCBI lineage: Eukaryota > Metazoa > Arthropoda > Insecta > Orthoptera > Acrididae > Schistocerca > Schistocerca piceifrons. The sequence goes on from NC_060138.1 coordinate 691,355,384, forward strand.
TATGTTTTTACTAGCAGTATGCTCGGTATGCGGTATTGGAAGACATTAATTATTTGGTCACACACAATGTACATGTCTTATTATTATTTTGCCACACATTAAAGTTTCAGATACATCATGTATGCCTAAACAACTTTCAGCAGCACACAACACATAACTTGTTCACTATTTCTTCTGTGAAAATGTTTGTGACCATACTATGGAACTTTGAAACTAGTTATTCTGGTGTATTAAAGTCCATATTCCGTCTTCCTAACTTTAATATACATAGTCCTGTAAAATATTATGACTTTGCCTGACGTTTCACAACCTCTACTCTATGAAAATACCATACTTTATCGTTACTGGTGGACACATTTTGCCACTTACAAGAATTAATGCATTGTACCTTTCCTTTCAAGAATACAGGAGGCTGTTGATGTCAGTACAACACAAAAATTTAACATATAGGATGTGAGTTGCAGAACACTACTAACAAGGTTTCTTAAGGCATAGTAGAGAGGTGGCAGTCGATTTCTTGATATCCCAAATAATCGTATACTGTTTGATGGAAAGTGCTACATCACCTGACTCCGTTTTACTACGACAGCGAAAAGTTTAAGTATCCCAATTCCCTTCACTACTGCAATGAATTCTAGGGAGATGTTGCTAAAATGCTTTGAAGTGAATCCTGAAAATCTTCATTGGTATTCGCTAGGACACTTGTCTTTGTCTGTCAGTGTCGTAAATACCTGAAAAAATCGTTAAATTATGTTTCGAATGCTAAATTTCTTTTCCGGTTATTCATCAATTTGTTATGCCCAGCCCTCATTTGCATTTATCTCTTGGAAGCTCACAGAAGACGATAGTTAAAAAGGAGAATTTGATGTAGCGAACGATATCATTTTCTTTGTCTGCCTTGGTGCATTATATTTTTCGATGATTTTGGCACTTATATTGTGTAATCTTTGCGCAGTCCTGATGTACCATCATTGAAGTTGCCGGTGAGACGTCATCTATGATTTGCTTTGTATCCAATGATTACAATTATATATAATATGGCGGGTTACATGTTTTGAAAAGATGTTGTGATAGTTGATAACAAAGGTGTTTCAGCACGATAATAGGTTGAAACGCAACAAGGTAATTACTGTTTAATATTGTCCCTATAAATCTCTAAATAAATGTGTGGCAGCTTTGCAGTGTATTATTTCTTACAGGAGAGAATACAAGTGATAGAAGTCAACGTTGATGCGTTGTTCCTTGATTTATTTGTTCTGTACATTATGTTTATCAGTAGTCAAGAAAAGATGAAAATCGTTGTGTGATAGTAATAACAGTGCATTCTCATATTTACGTCTGACTCTTCAAGATAAGACACTATACGCAGTTTCGTGTGCACTAAGCCTTCCGACGCTTGGCTGTTGTGCTTCATTGAAACTGAAATGTGAGATTTAGTGTGTTGGACATGTGAGCTTTCTCTTTTATTTGAAAGTTGAAATTTGTCGCTCATTTTATGGCATTTTACATGTATCCTCGTTCGCGAGTGATTGCAGACATGCGTCTGGATGCTCTTCCAATAATTGTCGTCCTTCTGTATCACCGTTGACGTTTCCCTCTTTTGTATTTGGTGCCTCACAGCCATTACCTGGTTCATGAACGTACTTTCTTTCGACGTTTTCTGTGATACGGATGTTGCACTCCTCTGTTTTTATCTCACTTTTGATTTGGCTACCTACGTCTGTTGGTGTATATGTAATGCCACACATATGATTAGACTCTGCACGTTTTTCGTTATATGATTTTTGTGCTGTACTGTCACATTGACGCTGAAGTGTCATACCTGCTTCCATGTGTTTATGTTCTTCTTGCTGCTTCATGAGGTACTTCTTGAATTCATCTCGAAAGTAACTGTCCATTGTCTTAAACACACTTGTGCTATACCATAATAAAATTCCTATGAGGAACACTCCTCGAAACATACCTGCGAGAGGAAGCATAACGATTACCAGTTTGCAAAACTTTGCAATCCCTGTGATTGATTGTCTGATATGTGACTGGTGTTTTAATTTTACAGAATTTGAAATTTTCTTATAGTTTTTGTGTAGTATCATGTAGTTCAGTCCTCAGAAAAATGACCTAATGATATCCAAAAACTGAGACATGTGTGGCCACGCCATTGTTAAAAAGACCACAAAAGAATTTGCTATAACAAAGAGTCTCATGTATTCCACGCCTTCCGAAGAACGCAGCCAACTTCCAAATCCTTGATTTTCATCACTATCAGAAAGGTCACCTGTGTCAATAGGCTGAGCTTTTTCTTCTGTAACTGCTTCTGTTGTATTGTTTGCCTGTTTACGTTTCTTCATTATTAGCTGTAAAAAATAGTAAAATAAAAATAAAAACAATTCTGATAAAGAATGTGGTTGTTGAGTGAATGTTACAGGTGAAATATTTCTTCTGCATAGTGTTTTATGATATACACTTAAGTTTTACAGCAAACCATAATACTACAACTTGATGTCTTTGTTACTTAATACCTTTATTAATTGCTAAACTGCACATTTAATTTATCTAATGTAGTCATATCTTTGCATATAAGGTGTCTTTGTTTTCACAGAAAATAATTTACAGCTGATTTGTGTTTCAGGTTTTGTATATATTCTCATTAGAAATTAAAATATTATATCCAAATAAGGAAGTCTGAAATCTGTTCTTAGGGAAAACACAGGTACATTACTGTTAATGTTGTGCAGTGTATTTTTTATATATGGTTATATAATTGTATTAATCTTCAAAGATGATTTAAAATGGTTGAAAAGCCTGTTTAAAAGGTCTGTGTAATTATATAAGCAGTTTGGCAGGAGTATTGCAGACAAAATTTTTAATTATCATTTCTGAAACACAAAGCAGGCAGGAATGAGTGTAAGAGCACTGAAACATAATAGAAGCAGTCTTGTTGTACTTGAGGTGGGACTGCCGGCCGTGGTGGCCGAGCGTTTCTAGGCGCTTCAGTCCGGAACCGCGCGACTGCTATGGTCGCAGGTTTGAATCCTGCCTCGGGCATGGATGTGTGTGATGTCCTTAAGTTAGTTAGGTTTAAGTAGTTCTAAGTTCTATGGGCCTGATGACCTCAGATGTTAAGTCTCATAGTGCTCAGAGCCATTTGAGGTGGGACTCTCACATTTATTTACTGTTTAAGCAAGTTTGGGCAAAATAATGCTTTTACGAATAACCTCAATATGATTAACCAGATTAATTCTTCTGTTTTTCCTAGAATGAAAATTAAGGAAGTAATGTTGCTGGATAAAGACTGCTAGAATCAAGTTGAAAAAGGTGTGTCATGCTGTGGGAGAGGACTTTCCTAGAATGAAGTTACTGTAGCATTAGTCCATAATAGGCAGGAGCTGATTTCATATTTGCACAATTGAATGTTTGCAGTTTACGAGACCTCATGTGCATAACTTCTCAGCACTGATGATCAGCTGTGAGGATGAGACGTGCATTGTTAGGACTGTAGAGTTTCCAATCAAAGAACAACAGAAGATGCTATGAAGCCTCAGAGTGTGGGTATGCGCTATGTTGTATCAGAGTAACTCAATAAATGTAAAGTTTTGCTACCTTCATTGTTTTGATGATTGAAGGTTAGACAGTAGCAGCATATTTTACTTTTATACTGGTAGTATCCCAGTCATTGTTGGAAAAAAAAATAAAGACATTTCAAAGGCAGCCTTGCAATAACTTGCTCTGAGCAATAGTAAAGGAAAATATAACATTGACCTAGATCCTTCAGCTTGAATGGTAATGAAACAGTTAAAATAATCTTGTGTTTTTATGGGGGAGAGGGCTGATCACAGTAAATCAATGTTGTGACATTCTCTAGGTCACACATTTCTGTAGAAGAGTTTGTATAGTAAGACATTCGGTCCCAGTCAAATACAACAGTGGCTTCTAAATTCAGATCCAATCGTGTTGGTCAGTTCTGTTAATTAAGGGAAACTCCCAATTGCACCCCCTCAGATTTGGTGGTAAGTTGGTCCATTGGACGGTCTCTCAAAAACGGAACACAGATAAAGCATGAAAACAGGAAGAAAGTGTACAGAACTGTGGAAAAAAAAGAAGAAAAATAGAAACAGTGAATGGTCCAAATTTAATATCTGCAACATTGTTATATGTAGTGTCTTGATTGTGTGATCATGGTGTCAGACCGTGAAGCAGCAGGTCTGGATTCAAATCTCTCTTGTACCCCATATATACAAAATCACAAACTGTCCATCTGGTCATTGACGTGTTTGTTCACTGTCTTCAAATCTCCGTCTGTGCCATGGCATAATATCGATTTGCAAGAGTGACATGTAGCAAAGGGACCTCCAGACGTATTTATCTCCTATTTGTTCTACATAGACAGGTACTACATGTTATGCTTCTTGCATTCTATTTTGGAAGCTTTGACTCTTGAATTCCTTCATTGTAACATAGTTCACACCTGTTCATTTGTTTTTGTCGTTTCTGTGAGAGATCTATTCGTAATCTTACCTGCTCTCTCTGTTCATCACAGAGTATGTCATGTGGCAAGAATACACTGTCGTTGCAAGCAAATGTGATGAATAGTGAGAGCAGGTGAAATGCCACATAGGCCTCTCACAGAAATGAAATCAACAAATAAATAGGTGTGAGCTATGTGACAACAAAGGAATTCAAGTGTCACAACTTCCCATGTTGCCGCAGACATTACACCACGGCACGCGCGCGTTCGTACACACACACACACACACACACACACACACACACACACACACACACACACTGTAGATAACAATGTTTCTCTGTGTTGGGCTGTTCACTGTTCCTATTTTTCTTCTTTTTTCTACAGTTCAGTACACCTTCTTCCTATTTTCATGCTTTATCTGTGTTCAGCTTTTGATGGGCTGTCCAGTGGGCTAACTTACCACTAACTGTGAGGGGGTGGGGGGTGCAGTGGGGAGTTCCCCTTTTCAGTTGGACATGTTACATGGCTGCGTGCAACTGATGTCTGTAGATGTGACATTGTTAGCTCCTAATCCTAAAAAAGAGCCAAGAGGGGACAAAGTTAGAACAGTATCAGTGATTGTTTGTAGTAGTTTTGCTCTCTTTCCTCCATTGTCTTTCTTTCCCTTCTTGAAAATTTTGAAAATGCTTGATTATGAATAGAGTTTCTCTTTTTCTGTATTTGATAGGGACATCTCTCTCTTTTAAGTCATTTTATCTTGCAGTTATTTATTTATTAATTTATTTATTTGTATTGGTGAAATATATTTAGACACCATAAAAATATATGAAGAGAGAGAATGAAAGAAACAATCATATAGAACCATAACACTTTTTATACCAGTGCACAGTTTTGAATATGACTTGCTGGTAAGTAACATGTGGCCCTGCAGGTGTAATTCTACCACAAATATGTGTTCTTATGCCAACAGTGGGTGCTGAGTATTAATTGTTCGCTCTAAGAAGACTCTTCGAATAGTGGCTGGCAGGAGCAGCTTATCAATTAAAATCAAACATTTGACCCCTGTCAAATGTAAACAAGGTTGTATTATTAATTATAAATATTGAAACATAGGAAAAAATTGCATGGAAACAATGTGGCTTTAGTGTACCAACACAGTATTGAAAGCTAAGGTTCATAATCATCAGAAACACATGAACATGTTTCAAAGTCATACACCATCTTCTAACTTTTTTTGAAATAGCTACTCTTGTCAGTTACTGTGCCAAGAGTCTTCTTAGACTGAACACTCAGTAAGTAGTGGTCTGCATTAGTAAATAAAGTTCATGATTAAAACTGTTTGCGGTGGCCGTGCGGTTTTAGGCGCTGCAGTCTGGAACCGCGGGACTGCTACGGTCGCAGGTTCGAATCCCGCCTCAGGCATGGATGTGTGTGATGTCCTTAGGTTAGTTAGGTTTAAGTAGTTCTAAGTTTTAGGGGACTGATGACCAAAGATGTTAAGTCCCATAGTGCTCAGAGCCATTTGAACCTTAGTACCAAAGATTATATAAAGCCTGAAAAATATTTAGCTGTTATAGCTGGACATTTTGGGCAATAGTGCCATACCATCATCCTCTCCCACCCCCACACAAATAAGATATGTCTACAAATTGTTCTGTCACTGTATATAATGCTCACGGATGTTGCTATTCAGGCTGTGATTTAATGTTTCAAATATCACCAGAACAGTTTCGGCACAAGCATACCAAGTGGGGAAAGTTGTTTTTTAATTTTTATCCAATGAGAGTGGTATGATCTCCACAGGGTGGATGCAGAATTGCTAAAAGATTAGTGCTGGTTGACAGTTTGTGAGTTTGAAAATGTATAATTGCTTTGGCAACTTTCAGTTGAATGTTGCTTCAATATATGAAAGTAAATTATTTGTGAAGATTAATGTTTATTTTATTAGCCAAAATCAGAATTTATCAAGGTGCACGCTCATGTGATCATCTGTGATCATGCCCATCCTAGTTTTTGATTCTTACAGAATCTGCTTTGCCCAATGGTTTCCTGAAACGAAGTAGAAATAATAACCATGATTGAACACACTGCCACTCTGTCTGGCATCACATTTGTCATCACAGCATTATTTCTGAACCTGTTTCCCATTAGTAATGATATTTCAACATTTATCTGTTCTGATTAAAAAATATTTATCAACTGGCAGATAGTCTAGAATAGTTGCACTGCTATTACTTATTTGTTTTGTGCAGCAATGTTTGAATGTTTGCCATGTGGTGTTATGTGAGCACAAGGAAATGTGTCAACTGTTGGTTGTTAGTACCCAATGAAAGAAGCATGGAGACAAATTGTGTCATAAGTACTTGCGTAAAATCTGATCAGATACATAACGATTCAACGAATTAGCTAAAAGACAAATTGTGGTCATAACCTTTAAAGTTTACAATATTTTTTGTTTCATAGAAATAATAAGTTTGTGTCACATGATTTACAGTTGAAATCACAGTGTAAAGTATATTAAACATCAGAATAACGGAGTTACTGACAGCTAGTTGTTTAGAGGACAGCTATAACAATGAATCAGTGCACGAGTTTGGTCACACCTTCCCTCCTGTTCACAGTTGTCAAATCGTTCTACTGTTTCAGCTGTGGATGACAGTTGTGGTCCTTAATATTATCGTTGTTATTTTTTTTGTTATATTTTTTGTTTCTCTGTGTGGTATGTTTCTTGTACAGAACATGTTAAATTAATTATTGAACTGTATGTTAATTGGGAACATATGAACGTACTCGGCATGGAACCGTACAGCAGAAGCTACTCGAGTCATATTGAGCTTGTGCGTAGTGGCGATCCAACATCCGTGTCCCCCCCCCCCCCCCCTTTCATGGTCAACTGTCATTTTGTTAGATTGAGTCTGGTATAATGTCAGGTGTGGTGTCAACATTTGAACTGTACAATAGAAGTAGCTGAACTGCTAACATCCACATATATTGGCATAACCAAGTCTGTCAAATTATCTCATTCCAACCTAAACTACAACTGAAGGTTGTGTTACAGATCAGTCTACCATCACCTCATTCTTCATTCTAAAAAAGGGCTGTAGTTGTTTATCAAATTTGTTTACAACTGTTTAAGGGAACCTCTTCTAACCTACTGTAAAACATGAATAATGTGCAAAGAATCTTCAATAATTTCAATCTTGACAATCAAAATGCATTGCCTCTGTTCTCATCTGTCATTACATACAAGATTGTGTTAAGTTTTTGGCTACGTTAAACTAATGCATGTGAAATTCACATACCATAGAGGTAATGTACCCTGTCTGACATTACTCCTATATAGGCTGTGTCTATTGTTAGTTCCCAGGCATCACTTGCAGCAGCTTAGTAATGCAGAAATAGTTTTCATTACATGAGTTAAAGAATAATAATCCAGTATAGTAAGGTGCAATTGAATTGGCACAAAGTAAATAAATTTAGCCAGAAAATTGTGCTTAATGCAACTCAGGCTTATTGATGTCTAGTTTATTTGACGGCCATATTTTTATAGAGCAACATATTGTAACAAACAGCAACATAAACATGGCAGTGAATGTAATCTGTGTGATTTACCTTCTAGAGTTTTGTTCCTAGATCTGAAGCAAAATTGTTCAAGGCTCGTGGAAATGTTCTGTGCAATTTGCAGCATACACCCTTAAACAAAGACATATGACAGTGATAAGCTGTCACACAAGATAGAGGCAAGATGAGCAGAACACAAAATGAATCGAACTGAAAAAAAATATTTTGTAAAATACACCCAGTAGTGTGAAATTATGTTCCACGTTATTTTCTGGGTAACTTACATGTTGACCAGTAAGCTTTAAAGAGTTTGTTTGTTTATTGTACCTGCTCTGTAATTTAAAATTAGCTGTAATTCACTACATGCTCGCGCTCTCTCTCTCTCTCTCTCTCTCTCTCTCTCTCTCTCTCTGTGTGTGTGTGTGTGTGTGTGTGTGTGTGTGTGTGTGTGTGTGTGTTCCATTGCTACATATGTTCTGGTTTCATTGCTCTTTCATTAACACTTTCTGATAATTATCTGTTCGATAGCAAATAAGCTGGCATCGCCACGACCACCACCATCACCACCACCACAAAACCGCTAAGAAACAAAAAGTACTCATTTCTGTAAGGTAATGTTTAATGTAAGGTGCATCCAGTTGGGCTGATAATATGGCATTTTGAAATATATTAGCTGATATCTAAGAACATTTGCATGACAGTTGAATTTTTGCTGTCAGCTATACTAAAAATAAAAGAAAACTGGGAGTGATATTTGCAGTAAGATCCTGAAATAATAAAAACTGCTAAAACATGTGGAGTGATTATCTTCACTGAATGTTTCCACGTTTAAAACTGTTGCTTTTCTTAAAATAAAATAACTTGTGATGTGAAATACAGTACATTATTCTGATACTTGACGAATTTTGCTTATGAAGAAATGAGAGAAACCTTGGACACCTGCAACTCCCCGCCCCATGCCCTCTAGTAACTTTTTCACTAAGCTGTTCATTTACTCTGCTGGTAAGTCTTTTAAAGTAGTTGGTTTGTATTTCTCAATAAACTAACAGCATGTGACAGTTTATCTGTTCCTAATATTTAGATTTTTGAGACTTGGGCAAATATCAACAAACATATAAGCTTGCTTGTTGATATGTCCAATAGTAATATTTGCCAACATAAACTGTAGGCTTTGTGCAAGGAGAAATTTACTGAACCTAAGTTTGTTTTTGGAGCTTCGTCTGAAACACAAATGATTTTTTTCTGTTACGGTCAGAGGGAATTGATTAAAAATGCATTTGGGAAAATTAATTTTTTCCTCAGGGTCCAGTTTACTGTAATGAAGAATGATATAGAAGTTAGGCATGCTGACTGTCTCTCTAACCACTTCGCATCCTCAGAAATGTGGGATTTCAACAGAACTTTGAAATAGCCATAAAAAAGGTCCTGTTTAATGAAGAAGAAAGTTGAAATTCTTCGTCTCTGACAGATATGCTGTTTCAAAGATCAGATAACCTATTATTAATGTTGTGGATACGATGTGTGAAACTGCCACTTTTCACAATAATGGCAAGAATCTCCTTGACTCCATAGAAAAATGTTGATGAGAACCTGAAATTTTTTCTAATAAACAACATGATATCAGTGTTTTTATATGAACATTTGGTAATACTGTACTTTACAAACTGTACCATGAGAAAGTGCCTGCGCAGTTCATTATGGTCAACAGCACTTGAGTGCATGCTTTTTTTTTCTCCTCAACTCTTAGTGTGAAGTACCTAGACCTGACTTGAGCAAATGCACATTTGAAAGAAGTTTAGTGTGCCAGTGTATAAAACCCACTTGTTTTTATTTTTTTTGCTTTTATGTTGTTATGCCTACACCTTGTGGCCCAGATCATTATCAAATGGACAAAGGAAAAAAAAAGAAAAAAACGGTTCCTTAGTTTGGGCTCAGACCATAAATTTTGAATGAGCAGCCACATACCATTATAAAACCCAATTGAATTTCAGTTTAGCATACTTCAGAAATGCCATTCCACACAAAAGAATCTGTGCACCCTATCATGTAACATAATGAATCAGTACATAAAAACTTTTTCTACTGTTCCACAGTCGAAGGATGGCCCTGTTAGCAGTGTTATAACTGACATCATGCTTTCACTTTTTGCCCCAATAGTGGCTGCTGAGTTGTATGAAATGGAAAACTAAATTGCATTCCTCTGAGTGGATAGTACTTCGTGTTGACTTTAACATCTTGAGTTTCAATGGAATACCTTTGCTGTAATTGAAAAGTTTCTCTGACAATTGCTTTTTCATCTGTCCCTGGATTTTGGGTTTAGAGACTCTAGTGAAATCTTGTACCAAATTCTCGACTACATTGGTGCTTCTTTCTAAATTACTCAGTTGTTATTCTAGACTCATTTTGAAAGAAAATACATCTGTGATGCAAACTCATTGAATGTGCACTTACCTATCCTTGAATGCAATTATTAATACCACATGGCATGTATTCCATTGTTGTTGTTGTCTTCAGTCCTGAGACTGGTTTGATGCAGCTCTCCATGCTACTCTATCCTGTGCAAGCTTCTTCATCTCCCAGTACCTACTGCAGCCTACATCCTTCTGAGTCTGCTTAGTGTATTCATCTCTTGGTCTCCCTCTACGATTTTTACCCTCCACGCTGCCCTCCAATGCTAAATTTGTGATCCCTTGATGCCTCAGAACATGTCCTACCAACCGATGCCTTCTTCTAGTCAAGTTGTGCCACAAATTCCTCTTCTCCCCAATTCTATTCAATACCTCCTCATTAGTTATGTGATCTACCCCTCTAATCTTCAGCATTCTTCTGTAGCCCCACATTTCGAAAGCTTCTATTCTCTTCTTGTCCAAACTATTTATCGTCCATGTTTCACTTCCATACATGGCTACACTCCATACAAATACTTTCAGAAACGACTTCCATATGGCGTCCGTAAATTTTTGGCAGTGTAGTGTATGAAGTATTAACTCATAAAATCCTTGGTTTGCTACATTCTTAAGTATTACCAGTCAGACAACAATCCTTACAAACTGGAATTAGTGAAAAAGGGAAAATTTTGTGAAAAACTGTGCTGTTTCTGTGTACAATCATTTCAAAAATAGCCCATTAACTCGTGTTGGAAATACTACAAGAAAGGCACCGTGCATTGTGGTAAGACTTATTTTATACTGTATTGAGCATGAATTTTATAAGACAAGTCATGTTGCTCTCTCCCACATACATCCAGCTTCATCTTCAAGGCATGAAATTTAGAGACATGTTGCATAATGTGAGTGTCTGTGGATGGCTGTTCTTTCCAAGCACATCTACAAATGATGGGGTTTTACGCTCACTTAAATGCAGCATCTGTTTGTTATTGCCGGATGGATGACTGCAAGTAGATGATAACCACTAACATTTTTGTCTCACTACCAACTGGAGAAAAGTGTTTAGATACATCCTTTGAACTGTCAAATTAGTCTTCCGCAATGAGATTAACTATGTGTGTGTGTGTACTTCATTAATGGTATAGTTTGAAAGTGCTCTAATTTTGTATGTGATAATATTATTATAAAAAACGAGGCAGTGATTTTTCTGTCAACTTTAGTGCTGTGCAATCCAGCAACAAAGGCATATAACACTTTGAAATTGCAACATTGCTGATGTGTGAGTTCTGCATTTCATTTATTTAATGTTGCTGATCATAATTTCATGGCCTTTTATATGTAATAAACAATGCTCATCATGTGTTTCCAAGTGCTGTGTATAAAGTCCAGTGGACATCGCATGGTGGGTGGAATAATTACATGAATGTTTCACTTCATGCCATTACCGTTCCAGCACACACAAAAAGCTGCTAAATGTAATTACAGAGAATAGAAAGACAATAACTAATAATTATCACCCTGTCTCAAAGTTTTTGAAGTGAGTTGGTCACATCATTTAAGTAGGTTTATGGAACATTGCTTAAATCAATTTTCTAGTCCGGTTCATAAGTTACAAAAAAGATAATGATTATATATATGCAGAAGAATAAATGTCTCAAAGTTTTTGAAGTGAGTTGGTCACATCATTTAAGTAGGTTTATGGAACATTGCTTAAATCGATTTTCTAGTCCGGTTCATAAGTTACAAAAAAGATAATGATTATATATGCAGAAGAATAAATGTCTCAAAGTTTTTGAAGTGAGTTGGTCACATCATTTAAGTAGGTTTATGGAACATTGCTTAAATCGATTTTCTAGTCCGGTTCATAAGTTACAAAAAAGATAATGATTATATATGCAGAAGAATAAATGAGAAAGAACACACAGCCCTTCATGCACCACATTTTTCTGTTTAGATATTTCCACTTTTTGTTCTTTCTGCTATGTATGCAACGTTCTACCTAAATTTTTGTATGTGTTTTTTTTTAAGAACTTGTCACTGTACAACAATGTACCCGATGCACATGCATGAAGTAATAAAGGGAATTTCAAGCTGAGTAGTCAGCAAGAAAAAATTTAATCAACACATCAGATTTAAACTAAATCAAAAATGAATGCGAAATTTGGAATTTCAACAATTTTGAATGAACTTGTTAATCCAAGTAAAAGTATTTAGAAGGGGAAAGTTTACTGTATAAATAATGATGCTGTTACTAAAAAGACAGTGTGTGCTGTGTGTCTGTCTATATCACAAAATGATCTCCATAAGTAAAATGACAGATTTTCTGGAAACTGAGCTGAATTTGAATATACTGTGAGAAGTTTTGTCACAGAAATCCAGAAGATTGAAATACTTCATGGTTATAAATGACATGCAGCTACTCACAGAGGTCCAGTATGAGCTGTAATTATCGTATGACAGTGAAACTGGGTAGATATGCTGATTCATTTATATGGAACAAATTTATGTTGAAACAAATTAGTTCCAATTTTGGTCACCAGGTGTAAATCTGACACTTTTTTTCATTGATGTTTCCAGTGCTTTCACTGAACAAATTATGTAAGTAGAAGTTGTTGATTTTATCATCATAATGCCTTTGTCACTTGTCTAAGATTTTTTGCCCATGTCCTGTTCCTAATCCGTGACTCATGGAAACATTTCAATACAACTTTCTTGCATTCACAACGCCAGATTTGCACCTGGTGGCCAAAACGGTAACTAATTTTTTTCCCAGCGTAAATGACTTCCACATTAAAGCGTTAGAATATCAACAAAATTTCACTGCCATACGACAATTACAGCCCATGCTGGACCTATTTGGGTACATGCATATTAATTGTCCTGTGGGTCATTCCACATCAAATCACCCAATAAAAAATAAATTTTACACCCACCTCCTTAGATTTTCATGAAATTTGGCTCAAATGGTTCTAATACCATCCTGACAACACCTGCAAAATTTTTTTGCTGTATCTCTTATAGTTTTTTTTAAATAAATTTTTTAAGTTTTTATGTTTGGTGTTTTCCGAACCTTCCGAAATGGTAAATTTAATTTGTATTCAAAACTTTAAAATTGCTTATCTTAAAAACTCTTCTAGATAACATCATGAATTTTTGCAGCAAGTTTATTTATTATACATATTTGAAGATAAAAATGATACTATTAAAATATATTAATATTTTCTATGAAAAAAATATATATATGTATTTTTTTCTTTTCTTTTTTTTTTAACGGATGTTTTGTTTTATAAGAATTGCAATATCTAGAGTCTCAGACCTGATAGAATGCTCAAATTTGTTTTAATTTACTCTTAAACATATAGGAAATTAATAAAACAAAAATAATGATGGCTTTTTAACATATTTATTAATTATAGTAGATAACATTAGAATTATGTACAAAGATAGTGTACTTATGACACATTTGTTTAACCCAACTGATTGCTTGAAACATTGAATTTTTTGAGTAATTTTGTCTTTTTAATAAACATTAATGCTGATTCAACTTGTTTTTCCACTTCATCCAAGAGCTTTCAGTTCTTTTGATACAGTCTTTATTGAAGTAATACATTCTTCCAGTGCCACTTGATTGAGATGCGTCTACTACACAGACTATGTGCTCCAAAGGCACTATGCAAGAATCTTCTCTTTCAGGCCAATAAAATGATGCAGCTGGTCCTGAAGGATGTAGAAATAGAATTTCTGCATCTTCTTCATCATTGAATATTGTTTTTACCAGTCCAAAGTACCAGTTACCATCATAATTTACAGCCACATAGCTATTTATGGATGGTTCAACACGAACCCAATCGGAAGATGAATGGAAAGAAAAGAGTAAGGAGGGTTTTACACTATCTGTAGTCTTCTAATTTCAAGGTTGTTTGTTGGAAGTGGTTTGAAGTTATGAAAACTTGTTGTTCCAGGAATGGTTCGGGTTGCTGAAAAACGGTTTTCTAGTTTTAACCGTAGCAAATCAGCTTCTTTTTTTTCAATAAAGTGAAAATGAACACACATCGATTACTGTCATTATTTGTTCTTTGTCTGAAAGCTGTAGACTAGCTTTCCTTAAAATTCTTTTAATAGTTCCTCCTAGGCCATCACAAATTGACTTCCCATGACTTGTTGCAAAAAAAGAGTGTTGGGCCTTCAAATTAAAGTCTCTCAAGTGTTCAGTCAAATTTTTAAAACTGTTTCTATTTTTGTACTGCCCAGCACAACCATCTGTAAAGTAGTGAACTGAGTCAATGTCAGTATGATGTGATGACAGCCACTTTGTAATTTCTCTTTGTACAAAGTTAACAAAACCAGTATCACGTTCTTGGTCATCACTAATAAAACATTGGTTGGAAACAAAAACATTGTTTTCCTCATTTCTTAGAAAAACTCCAACTGGGTGTAGAGTACAACCACCTCTATTCCAGTGGTAACTTTGGATCTCATTTTGTATAACGAAGGAATAATTTTCACTGAAACCCATCACAATAATTGCTGTTTTGGGTGATGGGTCTTCTTTCAATCTTTTAAAGGCTGCTGATTGGGATTTTGCTATAAACGAATGCGGGGTGAGCTTTTCCAATGACCTAACCAATAAAGAAATGTAGTCTTCAACACTGATACGACTGTTTGATCATTTCTGCCCTGTCTGTGTTAACCCACTGACTGATTACAATTTCTTCTTCTAAATCATAATCTTCACTTAGTTTTTCAGATAAGTACTCAGTTAGTGCAGTATTTGCAGTACAGCTGTCGCAATGATGTAGCATGCAGTTTTGGTTTTCCGTGTTGCACACAAGCATCTTAATTAGGTCTTTATAAGATTCTTCAATTATCACAGCATCCAGTAATAGTTTAACATTCTGGTGGATACTGCATACACATACAGTGTGTGTGCCTGCAGCACCAGCAAGGATACACCATTTAGGTGTCAAGAAACAAACTTTTGAAAATCCTACTTCTACCTCGGGATTGTCCCATTAGAAAGAATAATAGAGTTCTCTCAAGTTACACAAAATGAGTCTTTTTTGCATGTACACATTTTTTTGAACACTTACTTTGTCTTTTGTTCCAGGTAGCACTCTGGAACTTTCATCCTTTTCATAAAAATCTGTTATAAGTCTTACTGTATTTTCAGAAAGAGTTTTACCTTTTTTTGGACCAGGAGTTTCCAAAATACCCTTTTCGGATTTTAGCTTTCTAGCTTGTCGCACCATGTACTCACTTACATTAAATTCTTTCATCACTTTATTTTGACTCCAAGAATCTGGAGCCAAGGTCAGAATCTGGATTTTTCTAGACCTCCCAACAGATGAAATCTTCTCTTTCATAAGAGAAATCATTACATCAAAATCCTTTGCTTTCTCAACCACACTTGTATCTTCTTCGTCATCATCAGAACTTGGTGCATCATATTTTAATGCTTTTGAAACCGCCTTTTTTGCAGTCTTTTCAATACTGCTAACCTTCCTTTTAAAATAAGACCCTTTACTTTGTTCTGACAAGCCATGAAGCTCTATCAGTGTTAAACCTAAATTATCAAGAGCAATGTTTGTTTGTATGAGGGATTCATTTCTGGATTCCTGTGATTCTAATTCAACCATGACTTCATCATCTGTTTCACTTTCATTGACTTCAACTCTTTATTTTTCCTCACAAAAGTTACGGCATGTTGAGCAAAACTTTTGTCCAGGTTTTATGCTAAATTTTTTGTCAGTAATTGTTTAGAAAGATCCAAGACTACACTTCTCAATGATTTTTTGATGGGCTTTTTGTGTTTTTTTAGTGGGTCTACACATGTTGTTCGATACTTTTCAAAAACGTTTAAAAAGTAGTAGCTGTGGTATGAACATATATTCTTAAATTCACACAGATTAATTCCAGATCGTAAGTGGATCAAATCTTTTTCTTCCTCGCTCAATTCAGATACCGGATGTAACTGTTTTGAAGGTGTGTAGGTTGTTTGGAAACAGTCAGATTTTTTAAATAACCCTACGCTACAGGTTTGAATATCTGACATACTGATTTCACTTTTGGTCTGATTACTGTTCTGGTTACTTTTATAGGATATTGGAAAAGAATCTCTGTAAACTAAGTAACAGTACTTACTGAAAGTTCGAATAAACTTAATAAAATACTATCCAAGCACTATTTAACACTGTAATAATTTTTTACTTCAAAACACAGGAGTAACAAAACAAAATCCAAGCGTACATTGTTACTCGAAGAAGACAAAAACTTATTTTCGGTGTCTAAGTCACTTGGTACTTTTTATTTTTAAAATATGATTAATATTATTTTAAAAATTAGATAACTATTAAACAGGTTAAAAAGCCAACATAATTTTTCTTTTATCTAATAGCCTATACAATTAAGAGTATTTTAAAACAAATTTGAGCTTTCTATCAGGTCTGAGACTCTAGATATTGCAGTTTTTGTAAAACTAAACATCCGTTAGCTAAAAAAAAACTTGTAAATTTTTATTCATTTGGAAGGTTTTAATATATCTTTATGGTAATTTTTTTAACATTTAGATATAATACACAAACTTATTCCAAAATTTCATACTGATATCTTGAGTATTCTTTAGTATACAAATTTTTTTAGTTGTGAGGACACGTTTAAGTTACGATTTCCTACTGCTGAAACAACACCAAATCTAAAAAATTTAAAAATTTATAAAAAAAAGACTATAAGAGATAGAGCAAAAAAATTTTACAAGTGCTTTCAGGATGATAAAAGAAGTAATTGTACCAAGTTTCATCAAAATCTGACATGGTTGGTGTCAAGGCCTGGGTGACTTGACATGGAATGACCCCTGTGTGATATACCCAACACACTTCAAAAAAGACACTACCCAGATCACCACTGATCTCCAGATCAGAATGTGTTAGCTGCTCGATGGCAGAGGCAATCCAGGTTTCTTTGTGGAATGATATCTGTTGTGCATTTGAATATTCACCCAAACCAGTGTTTGAATCTTTCTTCAGTCACAGTTATTGCATTTCTAACAGATCACTTGGGCCCGGATTTTAATGACAAGTCATATTTTTTTCTGAACTATAGGGTGAATTTTAGATTAATTTATGCACAAATCTAGGCATTTTAGTGTCAAAAAATTATTTTGATTGTGCATATAAAGTCATATTTCAACAAATTTTAGTAATAGGTCATATTGTAGTGAACTTTTAATACAATAGGTCATATTTCCATCGACTTTTGCCAAAAATGCATATACTGTTTTTCTCCTATCTTACTGGACACACAAATAAGAAAATGAATATGTTGCTCATGAGACAATATTTAACGTGCTATTATGAAAGATAAACAGATAAATTAGTACACAGCTTTATTTCTCAGGACTGTAGCGTGTAACTCAACAGTCGTTTCGCGAACATAAAACATTGTTGCGCAGTCGACAATACACTCTCAGAGCCAACAGAGGCGGCTTCTGCTGTAATAATCATCGCAGTCGCACAGGTGTTCCCAGTAACCAGTTTGAATACAGCTTTTGCCTTGTTCAACATGCCTAAAGGAAAGTGCTCCAACAGCGTGAAGTTGCAAGGATATGTTAGAGAATTTGGAGAGAAGTTCTTTAGTACTGATGGGAAAATATTATTTTGTAAACTGTGTGAAGTTAATGTTGGTGCAGAAAAGCACTTTAATGTGCAACCGCTAAACACAGCAGCTGTGTGAAACGAAGCGCTGAAAATAACAGCAGGCAAACACTGTTATTTGAACAGACAGGTCAATCGTCAACCGTGCAATCATTCTGCAAGGATTTGTGTGAGATGATGGTGTCCTGCAACATCTCATTGGGAAAGCTGAAGAATCCACGCTTCAGGCGGTTCTTAGAGAAGTGCACAACACATCCAGTTCCAGACAAATCTACACTGAGAAAGAACTTTTTATCCATATGCTACAATGTGTTCAACAAAATACGAATCACTATTGCTGAGAAAAAGATCTGGCTGTCGATAGATGAAACTACGGATATTAGTGGGCGATACATTGCAAATGTTGTTGTTGGTGTTCTAAAAGTTGATGGCCCTGGAGATATGTTCCTATTAATGTGTGAAGCTCTCGATAGAGTGAACAATTCGATGATTGCTATTTTGTTTGAGAACACTCTTAAGCTACTGTGGCCTGATGGTGTGAATAGAGACAAAGTTTTGCTGCTTGTAACAGAAGGTGCTTCATATATGGCTAAAGCAGCCAAAGGGCTTCAGATTCTCTACCCCAGTATGGTGTACGCCACTTGTCTTGCACATGCGTTGCACAGAGTTGCCGAAGAGGTGCAATCAAATTACCCTGATGTGGACAAATTAATTTCCTGTGGCAAGAAAATCTACGTGAAGGCTCTGCTACGGGTGCAGAAATTCAAGGAACAAGCACCTTCAACACCGCTCCCACCTAAACCTGTTTTACACGATGGGGTTCTTGGCTTAATGCTGCTGAGTATTACTGCAACAACTACACCCAAATAAAGGCAGTCTTCTGTGAGCTTGATAGTGATGAATCAAGTGCTATCAAAATTGTGGAAGAAGTTTATACAGATACATTGTCTCGAAACTTGGCATACATCAACGCCAATTTTTCAGTGATATCAAAAGCCATCAAATGACTGGAAGCTGTTGACACTCGGCTATGTGAGGCCCTGAGTATTGTGCAACATGTACAGAGGTAGTTGAGTCGAGCTCATGGTCATGTGGCTGACAAAGTGAAAACCAAATTGCAAAATGTTCTCCAACGGAATCCTTGGATATCCTCACTGTGCAAAATTAGTGACAGTCTTTCAGGGAATGCCACAACATTTGAAGATACTGAAACAAAGCAGAACTCCAGTGACCTGGCTGCCTTCAAATATGCTCCAGTGACGTCTTGTGAAGTGGAGAGGAGCTTTTCCAGGCACAAAACTATCCTCAGCGAAAACTGTAGATCTTTGACAATGGAAAACCTGAAAATGTACCTTGGATCCAGTGCAACTTTGCAGATACTGAAGATTGACATACGGTATTAAATGATGTGAAATGCTTTAAATACTGTGTAGAAATAAAAACATTGTTTTACTGTTTTGATAGATGATCTTTTCACTGTACTTTGTGTTTAGAAAATAAAACATTCAGACATTCAAAAAATAGGTGCAAATTAGCCACAAACCCTACAGAAAGAAAGAACTATACTTACAATATTGTGAGAAGTGAATTTTGTATTACTTTATGATGAATAAAAAATGCTGAATGATGAATAAAGAATGCTTTAAATAAACTTCTATTAAGTCATATTTTGTTTTTTACGGTCATATTTATGGAAGTTTTAGGTCATAAATGCTTGCATATTTCACTGTTTTTTAGGTAGTTAAAATCCGGGCCCTACAGATCACCTATGGAACCAACAAAGCTATCTTTGTGACCGTTATCCCATACGAATCAAAACTATCAACCTTCTGAATACTAGAATTGTTTCTGTTTTGCAAAAGTGTCTAGGGTGAGTGTACTACTTACATGCTGTGGATTAGGGATGCATGTTGTTTTACATCCCCCAATAAGGACATATTGGTTTATAAAATAAGCTACACAGTTATTTAGTGGAAGCATTATCACTAGTTTTCTAAACTAATAGTCTGCACAGACATTAAATAGTAGGCAGTTTGTGAGGGTAATGACACATTTGATAAAATAGCTACACAATTTTTTATGAGTTATGGTTTAGTGACAGAAGCTTTTGTAATATAAAAACCCTGCACAACCCAAATGTCTGTATCATTGCATAGTAAACTTTAAATTTTAAGCAAGAATGTGCATGATAAAGGAAAAATAAAAGACAGTTTTTGTTAGTAATGTTTTCATATATACCTGATTGCCTGTTGTGTTACCTTTACTGAGAGGAACTGGCACAAATGACAGTGCAGGAAGTGCGTTTCTGTAATAAGATTTAGGCACATAATTAGATTGTAGAATAATCTTGTTAGACTGGTCTGCTTGCATGTGGTGTAAGAGAAATTATGTAAGCAAGCAAAAGACAAAGTAGTTGTACTTCTTTGATGGTCTAAGGTTATATTTGATAATTTGCAGTTTGATTACTCAGTATTTGCTATTTGATGAGTTATTATTGAATGTATAAATTCACTTAAACAAGTTTGTTTGTGTGTGTGTGTGTGTGTGTGTGTGTGTGTGTGTGAGAGAGAGAGAGAGAGAGAGAGAGAGAGAGAGAGAGAGAGAGAGAGAGTGAGTGAGTGGGGGGGGGGGGGGGGGGAATTCTTAATTTAAGTATTCTAATCAATTTATTTACATGTCTGTGAAAATTGTGCAGAATGTCAGAGAGAAGATTCATGGATGGAGAGAACATTTTCCTCTCCTCATTCTTTCATATTTTCTTAATATCATTTTCTCTATTAAAATGAATACATAAAAGATGTGATACTATTTGTGATTCAAGACTTCTATGACTTTATCAAATTATTACTGTTGTATTCATTAAAAAATATTTTAAAAATTGTGTTGAGTGACAACATTGTGCTTTAGAGCTCTGTAATTGCTGAAGGCTAGACATGAAAAAAAGAGAGGTGGTTAAAATGCTACTGGCTTTTTTTAAAAATACATTTAACTGTGCAATTTATAAGGTAATTAAATTACATGCGCTTAATGTACAGTGTGTGTGCGTGAGAGTTAAACCAAAATTCATGACAATGGTGAGGGTTATGTTCAACATAAATAACTACTTAAAACCAACAATTTGCAAATTGAATTGTGTTGTGGAAGAACAACCATCCATAGTCTATCATGCCCCTAAAATTGTCCTGAAAATAAGGCCAGGTGTATGTGGGAGTGAGCAGCACATCTTGACCTCACACACAATTATTATTTAAATAAAAGTTTATTAAATTTCCAATTTTTTCCGGTAGAGAAGCAAGTGTAAATTAAGTTACTTCTTATATTAATAACAGCAAGAACCTGAAGGTATTTTTCCATAATTGCATAACAAATGAGCAGCTAACCTGTTCCATCTTACTTTTTTTTTAAATGAATATACTAAAGTGTGTTCCAAATATCTGAAGTTTCATTAGTTATATTAGTTGCATGTTCTGTTACCTTATACTTACTACTATATACTGCAATTTAAGATTCCATAAATGTAAAGAACAGTTGATTTGAATTATAGCTTCTACCATGGTTTATTCAGTTGGTGGATTCAACCACTGCTATTAAATAAAGGTGATCTTTCCTAACAGATAATTGCATGTGGACATATAACACAATATACTATTTATCTATATTATGGAAAGGATAGTTGCTATTCCCTATATAACGGACATAATGAGTTGCAGATAAGCACAACAAAAAGACCATCATAAAGTGGGCTATAGGCCAACAAGACCTTTGTTGAACACACACACACACACACACACACACACACACACACACACACACACACACACACACAACCACAACCAGAGTTTGCTGAGGGCTAGTTAGTCTCTCTCTCTCTCTCTCTCTCTCTCTCTCTCTCTCTCTCTCTGTGTGTGTGTGTGTGTGTGTGTGTGTGTGTGTGTGTGTGTCCGACGTAGGGTTTGTTAGCTGAAAGCTCACTTTCCAACAGTGCTTTTGTTGTGCCTTTCTGTGATGCAGCATCTCTGCTACACTGTGTGATCAAAAGTATCTGGCCACAATTAAAAACGTAAGTTTTTTATATTAGGTGCATTGTGCTGCCACCTGCTGCTAGGTACTCCATATCAGCAGCCTCTGTAGTCATCAGACATTGCGAGAGAGAAGAATGGGGGGCTCCGCGGAACTCACGGACTTCCAACATGGTCAACTGATTGGGTGTCATTCGTGTCGTACATCTGTTGGCAAGATTTCTATACTCCTAAACATCACTAGGTCCACTGTTTCTGATGCGATAATGAAGTGGAAACGTGAAGGGGCACATACAGCACAAAAGCATAAAGGCCGACCTCGTCTGTTGACTGACAGACACCGCCGACGTTTGAAGAGAGTCGTAATGTGTAATAGGCAGACATCTACCCAGACTGTCACACAGGAATTCTAAACTGCATCAGGATCCACTGCAAGCACTATGACAGGTGGGAGGTGAGAAAACTTGGATTTCATGGTTGAGTGGCTACTCATGAGCCACACATCACGCCGGTAAATTCCAAATGACGCCTCGCTTGGTGCAAGGAGCATAAACATTGGATGATTGAACAGTGGAACAATGTTGTGTGTAGTGACGAATCACGGTACACATTGTGGTGATCCGATGGCAGGGTGTGGGTAAGGCAAATGCCCGGTGAACATCATCTGTCGACGTGGTGATATGGCGTGGTTGTGTTTTTCATGGAGGGGCTTGCACCCCTTGTTGTTTTGTGTGGCACTATCACAGCACAGGCATACATTGATGTTTTATGCACTTTCTTGCTTCCCACTGTTGAAGAGTGATTCGGGGATGGTGATTGCATCTTTCAACATAATAGAGCACCTATTCAAAATGTACGGCCTGTGGTGCAGTGGTTACATGACAATAACATCCCTGTAATGGACTAGCCTGCACAGAGGCCTGATCTGAATCCTACAGAACACCTTTGGGATTTTTTGGAACACCGACTTTGTGCCAGGCCACACCAACAGACATCGATACCTCTCCTCAGCGTAGCACTCCATGAGGAACGGACTTCCATTCCCCAAGAAACCTTCCAGCACCTGATTGAACGTATGCCTGCATGAGTGGAATGTGCCATCAAGGCTAAGGGTGGGCCAACACCATGTTGAATTCCAGCATTAACAATGGAGGGCACCACGAACTTGTAAGTCATTTTCAGCCAGGTGTCTGGATACTTTTGATCACATGGTGTATAAGGTGAGTAGCAACTAACCCTGTGATACATTGTTATATTCCACCATGGATTTTCCATTGTAAGATTTTATTTATAAGTCATGTATTTGCCTAAATTTGATGAATAGATGCTTCTAATCATAGTCTTCTTAGCTTTGTTGCATTTTCTTCTTAGTAGTTGGTTTTTATTCATAGCAAAGCATGGCAGCAATTATATTTATTCATTTGTAAGTTGTGACATCTATTCTGTATGTTTTGTCATTGATGTAACTTGGCTCATGAGATCCAACATGGCTGTAAGGAAGAAAATAGCTGAAGTATTGAAACTAGTATAGCCAATAAACAAAATTTATGTGAGCATTGACACATTCATAATCAAATCCAGTGAGCTCATAAATTCTCTATGCTAGCATGGTAAATACGAAGTTTTTGGATGTGATGAGAGAAGACTTAAAAGTGATCATTTTACTTGTAACATACATGTTTTGAGATTATTATTTCACATTCAGTGTCTGTCTCTGAAATGTGGAAAAATATATAAGGATGATCAGGTGTAGTTATGCAAGCAGTTGCTGCCCTTATTGTAAGTTTTATTTATATGTTGTTATTGCTGCTCATAACATGTGATTTTGTGTTTTACACAGCTGTATGTAAATGTGTGAATCTTTCACAATTATAAATCACATATTTTACAACATGTTAAATTACTATTATTCATGCTAAATTCAAGTTACATGGTCATAAGCCACTGCTTGAGTTGCTTTTGTTAACATCTTAACTTCATTTGGTAAAAAATTATAAAAAACAGCTATTTTAACAGGGGGCATTTTGCTTAAAATTAATTCTCTGTTAACCATCCAAAAGTTTTTTATTTTATCATTTTCTATTTTATCATTTTTTTTATTTTTTCATATATGAGGAATGTGAATTCATGTGGTCCTATTTAAGAACTTAGTATCTTCTTCCACTAGCAGAATGGTTTTCAGCGTATATGTGCCATGAACAGTGAGAATATTTAATTAAGTGAATAGGATTTTGTAAGTTGTTCATATTATTATGATCCTCAAGGCTCTCTGTTGCTGTATGAAACCACTTCTCAGATTAGTGTTGCAAATCTCATACTACTCCATAAGACAAGAAATGGTATTCTAATCCAAGATATACAGTCCTTGGGGTTTCAGAATTAAGATATGGTGATTATCTCGTTCATATGGACAGACCTCTTTTGCCATTTCGATGAATGTCTGTCTGTTATATATAAGCCCAAAAATTTACATTCCAAACAAGTGTAAGACAGAATTTCATCAATTGCAGTATTTGGACCACTCGGTTTAAAGTGCATAATATTTGTTTTTAAGTTGGCTCCTTCAAAGTGGTCTCTGTCTTTTCAGTAAAGTTTTCAATCTCTTCAATTAGGTGGGGCTCATTGTCTGCACAATAGACACCAGATGTGTTATCATCATCATAATGATCAAATGCTTATTATCTAGAGAACTTGGGAAAATATTTACGTAACATGGGAATAGGAATGGATCTAAAATGGGGCCCTGAGGAACACCAAAAAGTATCCAGTATTTCTTCATAATTATATAGAATATCATGATGTATTTTATCAAAAGCTTTTGAGAGATGTGGGAGTACACTTGCTGCTTGGACATTTTCTTTGTTTGAAGTACTGAATGGACAAATTGTACTGTTGCTGACACACCAGTTCGACCTCTTCTGAAACAGTGTTGGGCATCACCTAAAATGTCAGCAGTGCTGTAATGTTTGAAGATTCCTTAAATATTATTGTCTCAGTAGTTTTGCTACATGTTGAGATCAAGGCTTCTCGCTTTATGACTGCAGTCAGATTCACCTTTCAGGAAATACACCATCTTCAAGAACACAGTTCATTAGTTGACCTAATGGTTTCACTAGTTCATGTTTGCGTTTCTTCAATATGTATGGAGAAGTTTCATACAATCTTGAGTATTTTTTGAGGCTGCTTATTGCAAGTAGTGTACTGCAATTCTTTTTGTTGTTGTTGTTGTTGTTGTTGTTGTTGTGGGCTTCAGTCCTGAGACTGGTTTGATGCAGCTTTCCATGCTACTCTATCCTGTGCAAGCTTCTTCATCTCCCAGTACCTACTACAGCCTACATCCTTCTGAATCTGCTAGTGTATTCATCTCTTGGTCTCCCTCTACGATTTTTACCCTCCACGCTGCCCTCCAATACTAAATTGGTGATCCCTCGATGTCTCAGAACATGTCCTACCAAGCGATCCCTTCTTCTAGTCAAGTTGTGCCGCAAGCTCCTCTTCTCCCCAATTCTATTCAATACCTCCTCATTAGTTACGTGATCTACCCATCTAATCTTCAGCATTCTTCTGTAGCCCCACATTTCGAAAGCTTCTATTCTCTTCTTGTCTAAACTATTTATCGTCCATGTTTCACTTCCATACATGGCTACACTCTGTACAAATACTTTCAGAAACGACTTCCTGACACTTAAATCTATACTCGATGTTAACAAATTTATCTTCTTCAGAAACGCTTTCCTTGCCATTGCCAGTCTACATTTTATATCCTCTCTACTTCGACCACCATCAGTTATTTTGCTCCCCAAATAGCAAAACTCCTTTACTGCTTTAAGTGTCTCATTTCCTAATGTAATTCCCTCAGCATCACCTGACTTAATTCGACTACATTCCATTATCCTCGTTTTGCCTTTGTTGATGTTCATCTTATACCCTCCTGTCAAGACACTGTCCATTCCGTTCAGCTGCTCTTCCAAGTCCTTTGCTGTCTCTGACAGAATTACAATGTCATCGGCGAACCTCAAAGTTTTCATTTCTTCTCCATGGATTTTAATACCTACTCTGAACTTTTCTTTTGTTTCCTTTATTGCTTGCTCAATATACAGATTGAATAACATCGGGGATAGGCTACAATCCTGTCTCACTCCCTTCCCAACCACTGCTTCCCTTTCATGCCCCTCGACTCTTATAACTGCCATCTGCTTTCTGTACAAATTGTAAATAGCCTTTTGCTGCCTGTATTTTACCCCTGCCACATTCAGAATTTGAAAGAGAGTATTCCAATCAACATTGTCAAAAGCTTTCTCTAAGTCTACAAATGCTAGAAACATAGGTTTGTCTTTCCTTAATCTAGCTTCTAAGATAAGTCGTAGGGTCAGTATTGCCTCACGTGTTACAACATTTCTACAGAACCCAAACTGATCTTCCCCGAGGTCGGCTTCTATCAGTTTTTCCGTTCGTCTGTAAAGAATTCGCGTTAGTTTACTGTATGATTAAATGATGATGGCGTCCTCTTGGGTAAAATATTCCGGAAGTAAAATAGTCCC
Source organism: Schistocerca piceifrons (assembly GCF_021461385.2). Classification (NCBI taxonomy): domain Eukaryota; kingdom Metazoa; phylum Arthropoda; class Insecta; order Orthoptera; family Acrididae; genus Schistocerca; species Schistocerca piceifrons. Next base: position 691,382,009 of record NC_060138.1, read on the forward strand.
CCATTCGGATCTCCGGGCGGGGACTACTCAAGAGGACGTCGTTATCAGGAGAAAGAAAACTGGCGTCCTACGGATGGGAGCGTGGAATGTCAGATCCCTTAATCGGGCAGGTAGGTTAGAAAATTTAAAAAGGGAAATGGATAGGTTAAAGTTAGATATAGTGGGAATTAGCGAAGTTCGGTGGCAGGAGGAACAAGACTTTTGGTCAGGTGAATACAGGGTTATAAATACAAAAGCAAATAGGGGTAATGCAGGTGTAGGTTTAATAATGAATAAAAAAATAGGGGTGTGGGTAAGCTACTACAAACAGCATAGTGAACGCATTATTGTGGCCAAGATAGACACAAAGCCCACGCCTACTACAGTAGTACTAGTTCATATGCCATCTAGCTCTGCAGACGATGAAGAAATTGATGAAATGTATGATGAGATAAAAGAAATTATTCAGGTAGTGAAGGGAGACGAAAATTTAATAGTCATGGGTGACTGGAATTCGTCAGTAGGAAAAGGGAGAGAAGGAAACACAGTAGGTGAATATGGATTGGGGCTAAGATATTGAAGAGGAAGCAGCCTGGTAGAATTTTGCATTGAATTCTTTTTGTTAGTGGACTCAAATGTATGTTGTTTATTCCATATTGTGCAGACATTTTTGACAGTATGTATCAAATAATTATTGAAAATATTGCTAACTTGAATGGGGTCAGAAATAACATCATTATTCACAGTCAATTCTACAATATTAATATTCAGCTTTTGTTGTGTTGTTTCTTATTTCATTTACAATTGGCCAGTAGGACTTTGAGACATTGTCAGGGCTTAGTATCTTCTGGCTAATTCTACACATTTATTCTCATGTCAGAGACAGCAAAGGACTTGGAAGAGCAGTTGAACGGAATGGATAGTGTCTTGAAAGGAGGATATAAGGTGAACATCAACAAAAGCAGAACGAGGATAATGGAATGTAGTTGTAGTAAGTCTGGTGATGCTGAGGGTATTAGATTAGGAAATGAGACACTTAAAGTAGTAAAGGAGTTTTGTTATTTGGGGAGCAAAATAACTGACGATGGTCGAAGTAGAGAGGATATAAAATGTAGACTGGCAATGGGAAGGAAAGCGTTTCTGAAGAAGATAAATTTGTTAACATCGAGTATAGATTTAAGTGTCAGGAAGTCGTTTCTGAAAGTATTTGTACGGAGTGTAGCCATGTATGGAAGTGAAACATGGACGATAAATAGTTTAGAGAAGAAGAGAATAGAAGCTTTCAAACTGTGGTGTTACAGAAGAATGCTGAAGATTAGATGGGTAGATCACATAACTAATGAGGAGGTATTGAATAGAATTGGGGAGAAGAGGAGTTTGTGGCACAACTTGACTAGAAGAAGGGATCGGTTGGTAGGACATGTTCTGAGGCATCAAGGGATCACCAATTTAGTATTGGAGGGCAGCGTAGAGAGTAAAAATCGTAGAGGGAGACCAAGAGATGAATACACCAAGCAGATTCAGAAGGATGTAGGTTGCAGTAGGTACTGGGAGATGAAGAAGCTTGCACAGGATAGAGTAGCATGGAGAGCTGCATCAAACCAGTCTCAGGACTGAAGACCACAACAACAGCAACAACATTCTCATGACATTGTTATACTGATACTTGTACTAATTGTAGACTTCTATATGTAACTCAGAGTTAGTCAGTCTGTGTGAGCTATACATGTTTCCAATTTTTTCTTTCAGAACTTTCGTTCTAAATTCAAATCTCACACATTTTAATTTAAATGTTGGTTTTTTGAGCACTCATTTTTTAAATAGGATGATAATATTTATTTGCCCAGTCAGAAGCTCTAAGAAAGAGTTCCATTTGTTGTTGACCTCAGTGATGGTAATAACTGATTTCCAAGATTCATGACTTAACCTATGTCTTAGGTCTGACCTAAATCATTTGAGAAGTGACAATTTATGATGTCTGCTGAGAGGATAGGATCAGAATTTGCTGCAACATTATCTATTGAACCACAATGTGTGTTATCTATTCTAGTGGGTGCTAGTCCAAGTAGATCTTCAGCCCGTTAGATGGAATACATTCTCTAAAATGTTCACTTTCCTGGCAGTCATGTAGTGTTGATACTCAGATCTCTAAGCAAGACAAGTTTTACACATTTTAATTTACTCAAAACTTCAAGCAATTTCAGGAAAGTATCAAAATTGCCACCAGGGGGCTATAGTACTTATAACAAAGAAGGAGACAGAACAAAGTATGAATTTGGGAATTGCAGTTTCGAATTATTTGGGTGAACAAGTTCTCTGTTGACAAATTAATTTTTCTGTGGATTTTCTATAAAATTTAACTTTCTCAAGTAAGTGGCAGCACCATCACCATTGTTGAGTATTGATAGTTTATAGCCTTCTAACATGAAATAATGAATGTTTTCTACCGATTTCGGATGTTCAGCAGCAGCAGCAGCAACAACAACAACAACAACATTCCTGTGATAAATGATTCAGTAATGTCTGTTTAGTTTCCTAAACCCTGTACATTATAATGGGAAAATGGTAGGTTAGTATCGTGTGACTTTAAGGCTTTGTGAGGCATAGGCCCATATGGATCGTATACCCTGGCATTAAAGTCCACCTGCGTAATCAATACTTGTCTAGGTTGTTACTGTTGAGCCGGCCGAAGTGGCAGTGCGGTTCAAGGCGCTGCAGTCTGGAACCGCAAGACCGCTACGGTCGCAGGTTCGAATCCTGCCTCAGGCATGGATGTTTGTGATGTCTTTAGGTTAGTTAGGTTTAACTAGTTCTAAGTTCTAGGGGACTAATGACCTCAGCAGTTGAGTCCCATAGTGCTCAGAGCCATTTTGTTACTGTTGCTTACAGTTTTGAACACAGCTTTCCTTGAATATGCCCCCAGCCCCCCACTGACTGTTAGTTATCTTTGATTTATATGATTTTGCACACGTCATTTACAGAATCGAACTATTTAGATGCAAGTGCGCCACTCTACTGTGCTAAGTTTGTTTCCTCTCATTTAGAGGTGTGACTGCAGCACTGTGGCACAGGAATTTTGTTGTCTGCCAGAACCACAGACATGTATTAACAAACAAACTCAATTATGTAATTTTATATTTTCAAGGTGATATTTAAAACTTTCTTAAAATCCTTTGTAGAGTAAAAAAAAAAATAGTAAAGTATTTGTTGATGTATGTATTAAACTTACATGCATACATATCTATAAATGTGCAGCAAGAACTCAAATATAAAATTAATCTATTTAAATAGCCCATAAATTGATCAGTGACACATCATTACAAAATTATGTAGCAATTTATGTTAGTTTGCAGCCGTTTATGGACATAAAGATTTACGTAAATGTAGAGAAACTGCACAAATACAGGGTGGGGCAAATAAAAATGGCCCAGAGAACAGAGTTTCAGGGTACAAAAAACCACAGCAGAGGAAAGGAAACACAGTACTAACCAGATTATATCAGATGTTGAAACTGACTAGCATTCACCTCTTGACACTTGTCAGCCCTGGTTGGCAGGTTTCTGAAAGCAGATTGAAGCTAGACTGCTGGGATTGCTGTGTTTCTTGAAGAATATGGGATTTGTTGCAATATACCTTAGACTTAAGGGCTCCCCCCCCCCCCCCACACACACACACACACACACAGAAAGTAATTACACACTGATAGGTCAGGTGACCTGGGTGGCCAGCTAAGGCTGTGACCAGACTGACATCTGCTAACAACTCTGTCAGATGTGAAGACTGTCTAAATATACTCCAAGGTCCGACAGGCTGTAAGGGCAATTGCTCCATCCTGTTAAAAGAAACTGTAGTATTTTCCTCTTCCATTAATGCTGCTACAAATTCATATCAGTTGTATCCACTCAGCTGGGCCACTTTTATTTGCCCCACCCTGTAGGTGTAAGGCAGAAATGGGGTTTTGTACTGTATTTGTGAGGACACGAGCATGAACAGCTCACTGTTGAATGGGCTACAACATTTTAGATAATACTGTGAAAAGTTGGGAATAATATATGACTAGTTGGGAATAATATATGACTAGTTGGGAATAATATACAACTCACCTATTCCACTGAAAAATCAGTAAGGGAAATGAATTAATTTATTCATTCTAGGATAATGAGACTGGAAATTTTATTCATTGCTGTATATTCAGTTCAATAGTTGTGACTGTTTTCTTTTATGTCTCTCTTTGATATCAAGAATGATAAAGAGAAGGGATATTTAAAATAATGTAAGTTTTATAAGAGAAATGCATATTTTTATAAACCTTTAATTTCACTTAAAATGTATTGAACTGATAAATTTTTTGGTGCACAATGTGTGTGTGTGTGTTGATTTGTGGTATAGCATTTGCAGTATTGTATAGAAAAGACATTTGAGTTTTGATTCCTGAAAGTATAATTAATGTTTATAAAAATTATGTTTCATTATGGGTTGATGTTTGAGTTCATTTGACAGAAGATTCCAAGAGTTCTTTCTGATGTTAAGGTGTGTTGTTGTTGAGAATTTCAACATTTTATAATAGAACCTAGAAGGTGGAATGTCATTCCACTTTACTAAAGGAACTCTTACTGTGATAGTGACAGCCCTGTATGAGGAGGTATTATTGCGGAGTCATTAGAGTTTTTGTTCTTGGTTATTGTAGATGGTGTTTGGAAGGGGACAGTTAGACTTGAATTGTTTCCAATCACATGAAAATTATGAGCACTTTAATAACACTGCTTCAATACTTCTAGCTCTTATAATCTTCAGGAGGGTAATGTTTAGTAATCTGTTGCGTAAAAGAAATCATCCCAGTTTGAGAATCACCTAGGAAGTAACCAGAATGAGATTTTCACTCTGCAGCGGAGTGTGCACTGACATGAAACTGACTGGTAGATTAAAACTGTGTGCCCAACCGAGACTCGAACTCGGGACCTTTGCCTTTCGCGGGCAAGTGCTCTACCAACTTCGCAGGAGAGCTTCTGTAAAGTTTGGAAGGTAGGAGACGAGATACTGGCAGAAGTAAAGCTGTGAGTACCGGGCGTGAGTCGTGCTTCGGTAGCTCAGATGGTAGAGCACTTGCCCGCGAAAGGCAAAGGTCCCGAGTTCGAGTCTCGGTCGGGCACACAGTTTCAATCTGCCAGTATGTTTCACCTAGGAAGTAAGTTTCTAAGTAAACAGTGACAAAAGATCATTGTTCATACTAGTGCCCCCTTTTGCACTACTTCTTTATGTAATTGCTACAACATTGTAACACACATTAGAATGAAAATAGTGGCTCAGGATTCCAGGGGGTGTGAGAAAACTGTTACCAACTGATATTTGTGATTAGTTGTTATGCTGCAGCTGTAGTGTAAGGCCAAGCAGTGTTGTGCTTCAAAAAGACATTATGTATAAATATGCGAAGTCATCTATTGCGAATTGCATGATAGAAATCTTACTTCATTTCAGTACACCTCTTTGGTGCAAGAACCATGCGTCTTTTTTCTTTTTTTTTCCAAAAAAAAAAAAAACCTCCTGTATATGTTGCCTTTAGTGTTACGAGACTTGTCACTGAGGAGAGAAAACTGAGAATGTGAGTACCTGCAGTACACACATTTTTGTTAAGTTCCATTATTAGAATGACCCTGCTATGTCTTTTGGTTGTTATTCATATGGTACAGGAATTAATCATATGAAATAAATTACTGGGCGAAATGCAGCTTCCTGTCATTTCCTCTTCTGCTGTGACTGTCATTACCTGCAAAATGGTTTATAAAATTTTTGGAAAGTGCTTTATCACAGCATAACTTCAGTTATATTAACAGTGTGACCCATTTCCACCAATTCCTTGATGGTTATGCAAATCATTCTTGATTGCAAAAATTGTTACATTCAGAACTGAATGTGAGCATGCATGCACAGTCCCAGTGCTAAGGAGCATACTCCAAACCAAACAAGTGGCTTTTATGTTGCATGTCTGGAGCACGGCAATAACTCTTCTGCTGGGAAAGGGCCATTCCGTGAAAGTTATTTGTGTTACATGTGCTGTACTTCCTGTTCCTAACCTTCACTGTGTACTGTCCCATTGTAGTTTATCTGTTTCTTATTTTCATATTAATTCTTCAATTTTTCATTGTCAGTTGTACAGATGTTACATTGGTAATCATGGGGTGACCCAGAAGTAGACTACAGATCACTGGAAATAAATGTGCTTAAGTTGTATTTGTGTTATATGCTATATTTAAAGGCTAAACCTAAATATTTACATATTCATTTTTTTCATGTTATAAGGTTTTACTGTTCTAAGAAGTTTCATGTTTTACCTGTGTGTTTGTAAAATTTTGCAAATCTCATATATCTTCCACTGTGATACAAGTCATTGCTCAAAAAACAACTTGGATGTGGGGGCACAAACATAGCTAAAGTCAGGGTGCAAAGAAAAGTATGTAGTCGGTGATACAAGAATAGTGATGTCAGAAAATTGTGGGAACAAGAGTGAAAGTATTACGACAGCAGAGACAATTTTAGGAGGTTACAAGACTGGAGAATACAGTGTTGTGGAATAGTTTCCATATGTGCAATTCAGAGAAAGGGATGGGGTGTGTGTGGTTCAGATGTAGTAGGCTGTAAAGCACCTTCTGAAGTTTACCTTGTTTTGGTGACCTGCACAGTCTGTCATTGGCTGTTCAAAATTTCCCCAAAGCCAGATTGACAGTGTCCATTTATATAAAGGGACATCTAGTAGGTGATTAGGGATGAATGAAAAATTGTGTATTTATTGCAGTGAAGTTCATGTATTGACACAGCTGTTTCCTTTGTTGAACCTGCCTTTAAATGCAGGATGTTCGTGTGCCAGGACTTGAATAGGAGGCATGGAAGCATAAGTTAACTCTGTGGGTTTTGCATGAATATGATGTGTGTAGCAAAGAATCAGGATTAGGAGTGGCACAAGCTTGGAAGGATATTCCTCTAATGAAAATGTTGAATGACGATCAAAGCTGTTCTTCAGTGAGGACTTACTTTCCTTTATAACAACATGAATTGAAAATAATAAGAAAAGTGTGCAAAGTTTACTACTATGTACCCTGTGTTTAATTTATGCTTGTCTCAAAATATCAGTTGTAACATCAGATACATTTAAGAAAAAAAAGGAACACCATAAATGCACATTGTTTCAGAGCACATAGGCTCTTCAGTTATGTATAGAGTAATATTGAAATTTGTGTCCATATCATTAAAAATGTGAAACAAGAGTTAATTCTAAATAAGACGTAATACTGTTCAGTCCATTCAATGTTCCTGTCAATTTAAACTGAGTTTCTACAAGGCTCTGTTAATGTTTAGAGGCAGTAGTTCACTCAATACTGTGAGAACAGCTATTTTGTGTTGCAATGTGACATAAGCAGAGCATCATGCACTGTACATCATCAAAGTGAGAAACATCAGTGATTTACGTCTCCAAAGAACCTCTTAAAAATGTCTGTTGCAATAGCAAATTCTTTCAGTTGTAAGGAATGTGCAGTGTTGTATTTTCTGTTTGCAAAAGGTTTAAATGTTTTTGAAATTTCCCGTAAAATTACTGAAGTATATTGAGAATTTATTGTAAGTTAAGTAATGAGTGATGTCTTTCTCATTTGCCCTGCATTATTAAAGTACTTTTTGTTTTTATTAGATGGTACAAAAAATGAATATTGTTGTCAGTACCTAATAATATTTTGAAAGCTGATAAAACAGTTAATCTGTTAGACAAACTCTGTTGCACTGTGTGTGTGTGTGTGTGTGTGTGTGTGTGTGTGTGTGAGAGAGAGAGAGAGAGAGAGAGAGAGAGAGAGAGAGAGAGAGAGAGAGAGAGAGAAGGGTGGGCGGGCTAAAGTGAGGGAGTTTCAGCAGCCTTGTTACTTAGTGCATTGTATGCATGTAGCCTGCATGTTTATCAGTGTGACTTCCAACAGAAATGAATTAGAAATGCAAAATACATGATATAATAATTCGAGAGGTCACACAATTCACCTAATAAATTTCAGAATTGTTTGTTTATTTGTTAAGTGCAGTGAACACTTGGAATGAGAAAGATTTGCTTTTTAGTCAACAAGTTGGAACCAGAAATCCTGAAGTGTTCTTCACGATGCTATTAAATCTAAGCTGACAGATTAGAATAAATGTAGTGTATTAAGTTATTAAATTAATCTTGTCTGTGACACTCACAGAAGAAGTATTATGCAACATACATGTAGTAGTACATCTCCACATTAATGGAGTAGGGAGGTACTAGACAAGATGGCACAGTGGCTCAAGCTCTGGATTGCCATCTAAGGAGTGCAGGGTTCTGTTTCCTGTCCAGCCCATGCTGATTTAGCTTTTCCTTGATTTCCCTAAGTTAATTAAACCCTTACCAGAAGGGTTTCCTTAGTAATGGCACAACCATTTTTTTCCCCAGTCTGAACTAGTGTTTTATCTGTAAGAGACACCTCATTAACAAGACATTAAATCATAATATTCTTTCCTCCCTTTGAGGTACAAGTAGTATGCTCATTCACCTCGTAATTGTTAATTGTTTCAACAGGACTTTAAGTAATATCTGAAAGAAGTAAGAAATATCCTGGTCCAAAGTGTTTTCCAATGCTGAGGAAACAATCATTGTCAGTGGGTTGCTCCTGCCAATAGTAGAGGTGACATTAAGTAAGTGAAAATGTTTAAAACTTTGGAGGCCAGCCACTTAGAAGAATATCGGTCGTAGGAAGTTGACCACTTACACATTTTTTAAATTCGTTACTGGCACATATGTAATTTGATGTATGTTTAAGAGTAATACATACCAAAAAATGACCAAGCTTCAAGATTTATTTTTCATATTTATGTTAGTTTTGTGATTGGTTACAAATTTTAATATAATGACAGTACAATCATCCTCCCAAGAAGAGCATGGCCCCTGCGCTAGAATGACATGCAAAATCGTGAAGCGTTCTACATTTTTTGAGCTGCCAAGTCGTGTGTCATGCACTTGCATTGGCATCATACCGTTCATCCAGAACCAGAACTTTATCTTAATAACGATCCACTCACTGTAGTGGAGACATGTGGATGCTTAGGACTGGTTTTCAATGCGCGATTGACTTGGTTACCTCACTTTCATCAGCTGAAGTGGAAGTGCTGGCAGCACCTCAATGCCCTTCGCCCTTCACTGCTTGAGCAACACCAACTGGGGAGCAGATTGCTCTACTCTGCTGCAGCTCTACAGAGCCCTTGTTCAATCCCACCTTGACTATGGGAAAGTGGTTTATGGTTCTGTGGTGCCCTCAGCGTTGTGTTTACTCGACCCACTGCGCTACTGTGGCGTTTGCCTAGTGACGGGAGCTTTTAGAACGAGTTCGGTGACCTCCTGGTGGAGGCCAGAGTCCCTCCATTGAAGGCTAGTCGTGCACAACTACTGGCCAGTTACGTTGCACACGTTTGTAATTCTCCTGTGCATCCGAATTACTGTCTCCTTTTCCCAACCATGGTGGTTCATCTCTCACATCGACGGCCCAGATCAGGGCTTATGATTGTAGTTCATGTTCGGTTCCTTCTGTATGAACTGGAGTCCTTACCATTACCAGCTCTCCTCGAGGTCCATTCACACACACCTACATGGTGTACACTTAGGCCGTAGATTCTTCTGAACCTTTCGCTGGCACTAAGGACTCCGTTAAACCTGCATCTCTTCGCTATCACTTCGTCTAGATTTTCGACGTGTACTGGGACCGTGAAGTGGTTTACACTGACGGCTCGATGGCTGATGGTCATGTAGACTTCGCGTATCTTCATGTAGGACATATTGGACGCACTCCTTGCCAGATGGCTGCAGTGTTTTCACTGCAGAGATGACGACCATATTTCGTGCTCTTGAGCACATCCACACGTGCCCTGGCGAGTCATTTCTCCTGTGTACTGACTCCTTGATCAGCCTACAAGCTATCGACCATTGCTACTCTTGCCGTCCTTTGGTAGCATCCATTCAGGAGTCAGCTATACCCTGGGGATGGTCCCATCGTTCAGTGGTGTTTGTGTAGACCCCAGGACACGTCGGAATCCCAGGCAACAAATTTGCCAACAGGCTACACGGAAACCACTTTGAGAGATGGGAATTTCCAAAACTGACCTGCGTTCTCTCGTACGCTGCGTGTTTTTTTAGCTTTGGGAGATGGAATGGCATAACAGTACATACAACAAACTGCGTGTCATTAAGGAGGCTATAAATGTGTGGAGGTCTTCCATGCGGGCCTCTTGCAGGGACTCCGTGGTTCTCTGCCGGCTCCACATTGGCCATGCTTGGGCATCCCACGGCTACCTTCTGCACCGTGAAGACCTACCTCAGTGTCAGTGCGGCACCCGGTTGACAGTGGCCCATATTCTGGTGCACTGTCCCAATTTGACTGCCCTGCAACAAAATCTTGGGTTACCGGACTCGTTGCCGCTAATTTTATTCGTGAAGGTGGGTTTTATCATTTGATCTATGTTTTAGCACATGTCCTTTGTCCCTTTGTGTTCTCCACCCTGGTGCTTTAGGGTGGAGGTTTTAATGTGTTGTGTTGCAAAGTGGCTGGCTTCTCCTTTTTATTCTCGTGGTCAGCCAGCCTTTGTAATCTGCTCTCTTGTTTTTAATCTCTTCTACACGTTTCATACATTTCTCTATGGTTTCCTTGTCCGATTCTGTCCAGTTTAGTGTTTGTTGCCCTTCTGTCATTCTTGTGGTTTTCTCCTTTTTATCCAGCTGTGTTTTGTATGTCTTGATTATTTTACTCCCATCCTTGTGGAATTATTTTAATCGGAATGAGAGACTGATGATCTAGCAGTTTGGTCCCCTCACCCCCTTCTTTTAAACCAACCAACCAGTCCTCCCAAGAAAAGAGTGTGAGGTGAGGTATTGTGCAATTGTCTTGAGCTTCCAAAATTTCCTTTTCACAACAAATGTGACATATTTTAGCAGAATTACAGCAAAAATCGAAACCTAACTGGTACACTTGTAAAACTATGTCAGTGCAGTTGTATTGGCTTAGCCATGCGTGAAAGCAGTTATTATGTTTGCTAATGTTCTTTTCAAAATAATTATAGAAATTGGCAACAAACGGCAGCACCAGTCAAGGAATGGGTAGCAAGACATTCGTACATTGTTCTCATGTGATATGAGTCCAGTTTTCAAGTGATAGATGGCTCACACGTTGAGAAAATTGCAGCCCAAACAATACTTGGGTGCAGTCTTTGTAACACAGGGTTGTGGGTCAAGGTATGCTGGGACGTGGTCTTCAGAGTGTTAATGACTTGGAACTGGCATTTACATTGAAAGCTTGCTCGAGAGTGCCATTTACTCTTGTACTGAAACCTTTCTAAGGAAAGCCCTTTTTAAAATGTTAAAAGAACTTGTTGCATACAATCCTGTTTGAAATTATTCTTACTCTGTCCATGAGAAGCAATGTGTGTGTGTGTGTGTGTGTGTGTGTGTGTGTGTGTGTGTGTGATGTAATAGGTATTTTCAGTTCCATTTCTTTTATGAAAGCGATTTCTTAAAACATTGTAAAGTAATTTTTATTGGATCTACGACTCAATATTTTGTAGATTGACCACCCATTCATATTACCTAAATTAGTCGTCAGCATTTATGCTTAGTGTGCCTGTTCAGATCAAGCTGATGCACCACACAGATGAAGACAGAAATGCGTGTGCGGATTTTGCAGAGAGGGTCTTTCTTTCAGTACTTTTAATAACTCTTTGGAACTTCGCAGATGCTCCACCAAATGGCTAATCCAGGACATGGCATACATTTTCGGTTACAGGTTGCCTACCTGACTTCCTCCAGGGGCAACAAAAATTTGATTTCAGGTGTTTAGTTTAATTATTGGCTGAACTTAGAAACTTAAATTTGTCATGGCACAGTCATTAAGAGGTACAATCGTATGTTAATGGTTTAACGCAGTAAGAGAAGTATTACCGTTAGAAACTGCATGTGGATCCTGTCAGCATGACTAGCTGCACACAAAATACCCGCACTATATTCGTAAAGTGCACTCAGCCTCGTGATGCCAATGAGGAGCTACTCAACCGAATAGTAGTGGCGTCGGTCAAGAATATCATCATAACGACCGGAAGAGTGGTGTGCTGACCCCACGCCCCTCCTATCTGCATCCTCCACTGAGGATGACACGGTGGTCGGATGGTCCCGATAGGCCACTCGTGGCCTGAAGACGGAGTCCTTTTTTATATTCGTCCAGTATTTGAGAATGAGAAAACTTTTTCACAGTTACGTGCTTAATGCCAAATATTTAACACATTAACTCATCTGCAAAGTAGTCTGAATGTTTGAAGCCATTTTATATGCAGGGGTTTAGTTCTTTGCAGAATTGTGGGTTTCCTGGTATTTTGTAGGTTCAAGACTCTTGGGAGGAAATGTATTCTGGAAAATGACTTAGGCATAGCTTGGAAGTTGTTTTCTGAATCAATATTTACCTTGGTTCCGGAGTGTATTCTGTACTGAATCTTCCTGGCAAGTCAACAGTGAGTACCAGGACTCCGACCCAGACTATAGCCATTCTTAGTTGAGCTAGAGTTGTTGAAATCTTGATAAACCATTCACAGTATGGTGTATCATTTGATTTATCACTCTTCGGTGACACATTGTAAAGGGCAGGCAGAAACAATTTGAAAAGCTTGTAAGAGTGTTGCAGGGTAGATTGGACTGAGAAATAATTGTTCAGAAAAAAATTTGGCACATTGTAGCATTCCTACGTTACTTAGTGTTGAAGATAGCCAATCAGGCGGCTGTGCATGCAAATTCAAGTGATCCACCAGATGCAGTTATTGTCAGTTGTTCTCATTGTGTAGATGATAGTGCACAAGACTGCTCAGCCTTTGGATCAGGTTCGATCCTTACTGCCATCCAAAGTCCAATTTTTATGTCGCTCTATTGTTTGACTGGTAAGAAACCAAACGAATGAAGCGTTTGACATAGGTTCTGGCGTGCCACTCAAATTTTGTTTGTAATGACCCATTTGACTAACTTCAGCACTAAATTACTTGGGAACACTGTAACAAATTGGATTTTTTTCTTACCATTTATTTCTCAGCACAACTTACCACACATCACCAGACAAGCTTTTCAGACTGTTTCTGACCATTTTGTATACATAGTACAACTGGACATTTATGTGGGAGCAGAGGAATGTGTGAAAGCTGGTTGACTTAGGCCAGTATGATTTGTTTCCGCCCATTGGCAATCTTGGCAAGCAAACAGTTCAGTGCGGCACAGCAATACAGTATTGCCATAGGCATTGTGGCATTGTGAGTGTAATGTTTTTTCCAGTGTGCTGCCCTGCCAAGAGGAGGTTGGTCTTGTTTCTCCCATACCTCTTAGAAACTTAAATTTGTCATGGCACAGTCATTAAGAGGTACAATCGTATGTTAATGGTTTAACACAGTAAGAGAAGTATGACCGTTAGAAACTGCATGTGGGTCCTGTCAGCATGACTAGCTGCACACAAAATACCCACACTATATTCGTAAAGTGCACTCAGCCTCGTGATGCCAATGAGGAGCTACTCAACTGAATTGGTGGCCAATGTGCTAGATAGCGATTGCATACTTAGTTCCCAGCGTGCCTGCGAAAACTGTGTAAATGAATTGTATTTATAGTAGACTTCAGAGTGTGAGTAACAGCTCGAATAATTTTAGATAACAGCATTTCATACATTTCATACACAGATTACTTCTGGTTTTGCCATTTCGTTTGGTGAAACTATGCAGTTAATATCCAGTTCGTGGATTTGTTGCACGGTGTACCAACAATGAGTTATTAAGGTAGCAGCAAGTTGACATACACTTAGGTGCATCAGAAAACTCCTTTCTGTGACTGAGGTCAGTATTACACCATGCTCATAAATGAAGATCCTTAAAACAGCGTGGAATCATGACAAATAGTGCTGCTGTTCCTCAACAATGGCAAAGGTTCCAGTAATGGCATATTACTGAGTTGAAGTAGAGCAACATGATCGATCTCTGGGAAATGGATCTATCTGTGTGTAATCAGTTGTTTAGATAATGGTCACATACAACATGATGAGCATTAGACTATTTAATATAGTCACAGAATGGTAATGATACCTATGTGGCTGTAATGGGCTGTACTTCTGTGTCCAGTATTTGCTCCATGCTGGAGCACTACAGTGCACATTGGCACTGTTTTATTGATTTGACACAGTTTGCTGCAAGCTCTACTAGTGACACACATCCCATACTATTGGCTTCTGTGTGCCAGAAATCACAAACGTCTCAGCCTGCAGGGGACAGCCGATCATCATCCTGGCCTGCCATGCGGCAGATGACTTCTTGTAAATGAGTACTACAGTTATTGTTCCATAGATGTTACATGCCATCGTGGTGGCCACTACTGACACCTTGAAGTGTTGAGTGGGATTGCAAACTCATTGATAGTTTGTGTCACCATGGTATACAATATGCACTTGTGATCCTCTGTATTTAGACCAATTGCAACAGGAAGTGCAGTGCTAGGTAGTTTTAGGCTGTATTGCCCTTCCTTCACGCAACTCCACACCCATATTTCAGCAGGACTAAGCCGGCTCCATAAAGTGAGGAATGTGCAAACTTTTTTGAAGAATAGCAGGCACCACGACTGCTTCCTTCTCCAGCATGTTCCATGGTCAGCCTCATTTTGTTTGTGTGACGAGAAAACTGCTCATTTTCACTGTGGTGCACCACTCAACCATGGAGAGCTTCTGTAAATGGCTTCATCATTGTGGCACTCGAGCCATTTTATTGTGTAGTGCTTTAAAATCAATTTTAAACATTCATGCTTTTCATAAATAATAATTTATAAATGACTAATTTCATTTCATTTTACTGTCTTTAAAGTGTAAGAATTATGTGTTGTATTTATTGCATTAGGTGTATATGTAATTCTCATGATACCTTATTTATGTTACAGACACAAATGCACCACATAATAGAAGATAGAAGGGAAAGAGGTAAGATGACAGTATGCATTTAAAAAAAATGAGAATTACTCTACTTATGTGTGTTTTCTTATAGATATGATCTGAAAACTCTAATATAGAACAGCTGAAATTTTGAACGACTAACAGAATACTGACACTGCATGCTAATCTCTACAGATCAATTGGAAGGAACGTCTGACTCATTATACTTGCCAGTGTTCTACTCGTGTAGATTGCAATTTCGAGGATTTGTGTGCCAGAGTATTTTGTACAAAGTTGTTCTACACACTAAATATAAAGAATATTTTGCAATACCACAGTTAGAATAGAAAAAAAATCTGCATGTGGGAATACTGAATGTACAGAAAAAAATTGGTCTTGACATTTCATTCTCAATTCAGTTTTATTTGTGTGTAGTATAGAGGAGATGTTTTCAATCACTTATAGCCAACAACATTTATTGAGCAGAAGTCCTTCCATAATAACAAATTAAAATAGTATGTTAATCCATAAACCAAACAGTACTGGCAGAATATTCATTTGAGTCACAATAGAAATTAATATGAGATGATTGCTGATTGAGCTGAATAAAGTTCAAGCACTACTTTGTTGGCAAGCAAGTGTTTAATAGTCAGAGTTCCCTTAAGCCTAGCAGTGGTGAAAATCACACATTCATAATTCGTAACACTGTGCACCCAGTAAACTGTTGCTGTGGTCAGAGTGCCCAGACAGAGGTGATTAGGATGGCACCAGCTGAACAGGCTGCTACCGGGCAGCCTCATATTTGTCCACTGTGGAAATTCACATGACCAGCTGGCAAAATCAGCAATACACATACTGTAGGTGCCCTTGCAAGAGGTTACACATATCATATGTCCGTATCTTCCGTTTGCATATGTGGCAGCATTACTAATTTTTCTCATTTAGTTGTTAATAATTACTTGTTCCTGAAGAATTTTTCTGTTTTACTGGGCAACCTCTTGCTAACATTTCAAAAGGCACTGTTATATTCTCTATCAGTGTCCGACTTGTTTTACATATTGACTACCTCCTGCAGCCACACAGAAACTGAAAGCATCATATTGTCAGAAGAGCATAACAGCAGGTAACAAAATTCTAGTACGATATTTCGAGACACTGTCCTATCTTAGCACATATTTATATACCGTGTCTTTCAAATGAATATGAGATTTTAAGGCTTTGTAGCTTTTATTACATTGAACTTAAAATTATAAATACTACTAAAAATGAAATAGAAATTCAAATTGCTTTTCCTATAATTCTTCAGTGTGAGCAGCATTATCACAGTGCACAGATTGAATTGATAGAAGGGTGCTTCCCAAATGTTGATCAGTGTGTCTGGAGTAACTGTTGCAACAACTGCTTCAATCCTGTTTCTTAACGGAGAAAGGTGACACCATGTTTAGCACACTGGACTCGCTTTTGGAAGGATGACACTTCAAGCCCGTGCCCAGCCATCCAGATTTAGGTTTTCCATGATTTCCCTAAAATCACTGCAGGCAAATGCTGGGATGGTTCCTTTGGAAGTACACGGCCGATTTCCTTCCCCGTGTGTGCTCCATCGCTAATGACTTCGATGTCTGCCTCCATAGCGTAGCGGTGGCGTTTCCACCTACCACAAAGGAGGCCCAGGTTCGATTCCTGGCAGGGGACTGGGTGTTGTGTGTCCATCATCGTTTTCATCATCATTGATCCACAAGTCGCCAAAGTGGCGTCAACTAAAAAGGACTTGCAATATGGTGGCTGAACTCCCCCGCATGGGGCCTCTTGGCCAACAATGCCATACGATCATTTCATTTTATTTCAATGACTTTGATGTCGCCGGGATGTTAAACCCAATCCTCCTCCTCCTCCTCTTCCTCCTCCTCCTCCTCCTCCTCCTCCTCCTCCTCTTCCTCCTCCTCCTGTTTCTTAAGTCTGGTAGATCAGCTGGTGGTGGAGACACGGACACGTAATTCTTTGTGGACCCCCAAGGGTAGAAATTGCATGTGTGAGATCGGGTGAATGTGGAGGCCATGTGAAACAAGCTCTGTCATCTAGACCCTTGCAGTGAGTTCATTAGTCGTGTACAACATCGTTTAACGAATTGCATACTGATTTATGCCATTGAGGCACACATCATCTTACCGCCAAATAAAGTTCCGTTATTCAGCTGCTTCTATATGAGGAAAGAGCCATATTTCTAGTGAATCAAGAAACACCAATTGCAGTTGCTTCCCTGAGAAAGAAATGCCCATAACATTTCCACCAGGAAGTGCCACAAAAAAACATTCAATTTAGGGGAGTCTCATTGCAATTGTACCATCTTATGGGGTGCTAGTGCCAAACCCTGTGGCAGGCCATTATTTGCAGCCATGTTTGTGCTGTTCATGCCATGAAGTGAAACCTTGATTTCCATATCTATTAACATGTTTTTGTATAAGGTGTAAATCTGTTAGCATTGGATTACTGTAGTTAGCTTAAGCAGTTGCCTCTCAATCTGTATTGTATTGTAAGCTGATGTGAGATCGTTGTGAACCAGGCCAGTTTTCATTATGTTTTGGAAGCCTTTCTAAGTGTAGATTGTGGGGAACAGTACTCGAGCCCAACACTTTGTACATGTTCGAAAATCAACTTAGTATGTAGGAAGGTTGGCTTTGATGTAAGGAGTTAATCTAGTAAGTAATATTCTCTGGAATAGTTTGTAGCTGGTACATAGTAGGGATATTTGTCTGAAATTCTTTGGGTTATCTCTGTTAAGTCCGACTGCTTTTCCTGTCTGCATTACTTTCAGGTCCTACGTAATCTCTTATGTTTACACTTCTTTCACAATGCCCTGCACTGTTTTCAGTCATAAACCCCCCCCCCCCCCCCCACACACACACACACACACACACACACACACACACACACACACACACACACCTCCCCACCCCTCACCCCCGCTCTCTTTCTTCATACGATAACAATGAGTATTTTGATGCCAAAACTTCAAACTACCAAGAGTAAGTAAATTTATTACAATTTCATAAACCAACCTCCTACATTGACAGAACCTCAGTTGATTGCCCCCTGTAGCTCTGTATTCCAGACAATCATCCCGAATGTCTCTCAATTACTAAAATAGTAGTCTCCATAGAATTCACGCAAATGACAAATCAAAAGACAGTTTAGAATGAAACCGCTCTTTCAATTTTGGGCAGGGTGGATTGATGAGTTTTCTGCACTGAAAATGAGCATTCTGTGTGCTATTACCTTTTTCAGCATCCTAGTTTCGCAAAACCAGATTTCCTGGATTGGCTGCTTTGAAAGTACAGAACTCGGCAAAACATCATTAGGAAACTCTGTTTATTTCTAATATTAAATCCTCCTTGGAAGACATTTGTCTGTAAGCCAGGCCAAAGGAGTCACTAATAATAACTGAACTTGTTTTTAATTTAGTATTGAAAAGTTAAGTATTAAACACGTTGTATGGTACTAATGCCGCTCTGTTTATAAATGCATACATGTATCAGTGTAACTGGGAATTTTAATTTTTTTTGTCATATTTTGATTTTGTTTTCTTTCAGTAACCTAAACAGTTTTTGATTTTTTGTGTGTGTGTGTGTGTGTGTGTGTGTGTGTGTGTGTGTGTGTGTGTGTGTGTGTGTGTGTGTGTGTGTGTGTGTCAGTGGGATTCAGGTCAGTAAATTAAGATAGCCGTTCCTTGTGCTGAATTGTTTTCTGTTGAAAGTTGTCACCCTCAAGAATTTTTTATGTAAAATCATATAATGTACAGGCACAATGAGTTTCATAAATATTCGTGCACCATTTCAATCGAAGTGTCTGATGGAAAGATAGGGACTGTGTGTCCATCTAATGATACCATCCCAGACACAGATCTGGCTTCAGCTGAAGGTATCACATTCACAAATGTTGAGGAATGGTAATGAATGGTTCCATCTTGCAAAATCAAAACCTCATGTTTTTCTTCAGGGCTCCAAAAATTTGGAAATCATGTGGGGAGAGATCAAGATTGTATGGAGGATGTATGGGCTTTCCAGCGAAACTTCCACAGTGTATTCGAATCTAAAGGCACACCATCTTCAGGAAAGTCATGATGACCTTTTTCTTTGACTGCAAGGACCTGCAGCGCATTCATTTTCAGGAATATGGTGTCATGATTAACCCGCAACAGAATAATGTAGACACTTTGCAAAAATTGAAGCACTCCATCAAGTCCAAATTTCGAGGAGTGTTGACAGATGGCAGCATTCTGTTGCAGGATAATATCCACCCTGCATGTTGCCAAGGATGTTTAGAGTATGCTGCAGAAGTTCTGCTGGGAAGCCCTTACACATCCTTCTGATCTGTCCCAACGTGATTTCCATATTTTTGGAGCCCTGAAGAAAGGCTTTCATGGCCGTCAATTTGCTTCGGATAAAGAGATGCATGCCCTGGTGCAGTCATGGATCGGCAAGCAACTGCTAACATTTTTCCATGAAGGCATTGCCCATCTTGTCTCACCATTGGATAAATATATTAACACTTACACTGATTACTTTTGAAATAATAAACAGTTTACTTTTTTCTGTCTTTCTTGTTTTAATTTGACTGCTCCTTGTACATAATCTTGCACTCCCTTTATTTTACTCCAGCTACCTTCAGATTTTAAAGGGCATTTCAGTCAACATTGTCAAAAGCTCTCTCTAAGCTTACAAATGGTATAAACATAGATTTGGCTTTTACTAACCTATCTTATATGTGTGGATGGATATGTGTGTGTGTGCGAGTGTATACCCGTCCTTTTTTCCCCCTAAGGTAAGTCTTTCCGCTCCCGGGATTGGAATGACTCCTTACCCTCTCCCTTAAAACCCACATCCTTTCGTCTTTCCCTCTCCTTCCCTCTTTCCTGATGAGGCAACAGTTGTTGCGAATGCTTGAATTTTGTGTGTATGTTTGTGTTTGTTTGTGTGTCTGTCGACCTGCCAGCACTTTCATTTGGTAAGTCACATCATCTTTGTTTTTAGATATATAAGATAATACATAAGGTGTACATAATTGTTACAATTAAAATATCTTGTAAGAAGTTCCTACTGTGAAGCTAAGGCCAAGTAGAACCACATTTCATCGGACTTTTCCCTAGATCAACCGATTTTGCTTGCCAAAACTTCTAAGTTCATATTTGTAACTGTCTCTAAGATGTTTCTAGTTCGATGTCACTGTTCTAACTGAAAGAATAATAAAAGTGTGTTAGAAAATGTGACTCTTTAACTTCCTACTGCTATAGAAATATGCAAGTAAATGAGCTGAGTAAATATCTATTATACTAACCAAACTAAAAATACCTTGCACTTAACTATGTTCGAGTAGCAAATTTAACAAGTTTCCTTCTGAATTATCTGAGTACTAGGATATCTTATTGCGCACTGGCATCATTATTTTGAATAGGAGTGTTGATTGAATCATTGCTGGTGAAAGAAGTTTTGGTGGCCATATGGAAATCACTTGTTCTCGTTCTTTTACCAATGCTGACTGTTTCTTGATTTAAATACATTATCAGTAAAATGGCAGCATTGTGTAGTTTCCCAAACTGTGTATCATGTAAAGATGGAAAGCACATACATATCCAGAGTCTTAAAAATTCTTGCAGCATTTTCTATATTTACAGGCAATGTTATTATATTACATTACAAACAGTTGCTGATGACAACAACAGTATTTTTGCCAGATTTGTTGACATTGTCAGTGTTGGCGTCAATTTATCTATCATAATTTTTTGTAACTGTTAACATCCATACAGAACATATAACCAAAATGACTTTACATCATTGATAACCAATCAAGTAGAACAAAAGTCATAGAACTAAGGCATTAGGCCTTTAAAGCTTAGAAACTGACACAATATAAATTAATCAGTATTTGTATTATATTTTAGCAGAGATCATCATGAGTATGTTATTACAATGTGGCATATGAGAATAACATTGCAGTTGATGACCATTACAATGATCAACAAAAACAACATTTGAAATGCACTTTGTCTTCAATGTTTGTGGCCAGCACTGCAGTGAAAAGGGGACTGGCGGCCAATGTGATCGATAAGCTACTAGAGGTGATCATCACTTGGTGGCATTAGCAGTCAGCTATTTTACTTTCGTAGAATCTTAATATTCTAATAAAATGTAAAAGGACCAAAGATGTTAATGTATTTATAACAAAATTAAATTCATCATTACAGTTTTAAGATAAACTGACCGAACAAGGCTTTAACAGATAACATGACACGATACTGGCCACACGTTTATATGACGTGCAGTTCAATAGTTGTGCTTCTTGATCGTTATGATGGTTGTCAACTGCAATTTTATTCTCATATACCTTGTTGTAATAACGTACTCATGATGATCCCTGCTCTGAGGTAATACAAACACGGAGTAAAGTGTCAGTTATTAAGCTTTAATGGTATAACGTCTTAGTTTTACAGGGTGTATAAGCTCTGAGAGAACTGTGAAATCCGGGAAAAACTCGGAATTCTTTCATCCAGGTGAAAACCGGGAAAAACTTGGGAATATTTTAGAATTCCGGGAATTTTTCATTGTTTCAGTCTTCAGTTACATTTTTGTAATTACTAATAAGACCTGATAAACAGCAAACTGTGTCAAAGGCTTTAGGATGAAGACTATGGAATACTTTCTAACAATAAACTACTGCCGACGAGCGTGACGTCACAACAGTTTACATTAAGTTCGTTTGAGCAGTTGCTCATGGGCTCACGCACTTGCGCAGTTGAGTTGCGTATGGGCAGTACCTTCTTCCGCTTCCAGCTTTTTGAAGTGTGGCTGTTAGCTGTATCAGCAATTGGAACAAGCAGCCAGATGCTATCCGGAAAAATTTTTCTGACACACCCAAGCTGCCAGATTCCCGCATGCGCATAGCTGTCTGAGTTGTAGTGGGGAGGGGGTTAGTCTCCATGTAAGCTGTGTTCATGTGTAGTGAATTTGCTGTTTCCTCTTCATTTACACTTCTCATGTCAAATGAAAACAAAATGAGATTCTGTGGTTGGGAGCTATCAAGTGAATTACAATACATTCACATAATTACAGAAGGCTAACATATGGTACTAGTTTCAGTTTTTTTATTTTGTTTCATTTCCGTATTTTTGGCAGTCTGTCGCCTTGCAGAACAATGAAGTTATTTTTGTCAGTGTGCTAAAGAAATGTGGCTTTTATTAATATTTTCCCTTGAGACAGTCAAGTTATTTGAAACGAAGTGTTATATTCCACACTATTGGCTAGTTTCAACTGTTCACTGAATTTATAGTGCACATTTTATCTTTTGGCATGTATGACATTATTTATTTATTGGTCCAAGAATCAGTTGCGTACATTGTTTGTACATGTGATAGGACAGTGGTAAACCTAGTTGGTTTACAATACAGTAGTCATTTTGACTACATTCTTGACATAATAAAAATGCGTATAATGTAGGTTGGTGTACTACATTGCTTCTACATGTGATAATAGCAGTTATTAAGTGAGATGACATGATAAGCACAATGTAAACTATATTATGAATTGAATTGACAATTAGTGAATTTGGTAAATGAGGTTTACTTATTATGATGATCCATAAACTCAAAGAATAGAAGCAGTGGTCAAGCAAGAATTGTTTTAAATTTATTTTAAATGCATTTAATGTTGGTAAGTGTTTTAGGTAAGAAGGCATATGGTTATATAACATAGATCCAGAATGATACACTCCTCTTTTGCATAAGTTTGTATTTATTGTGTTCCTGTGTGGGTTCATCTTCTGTCTAGTTTATATGTGTGTATATCGTAGTTGTGTTTGAAGAGACTTTCCTTTTTTAAGATGCTCCCTTTTGTGAAAATTAGTATTTCATATATATACAAGCAAGGCAGTGGCAATATTTTCAAAGTTTTAAAAAGGGGTCTACAGGAATCCTCACATTTAGCTTTTTTTATCACACTGATAATCTTTTTCTGTATTTTAAATGTTTTTGTAGTATTCGTGGAATTCCCCCCAAAAATTATTCTGTACATAAGTAGCAGCTGTATACTGCAATGATACATTGTCAGCACTGATGAGCAGCTTGTATTTTGAGTTAGGATCCTAACAGCATATGCTAGTGAATTCAGTGTCTTATTTGTTTAGATGTACCTCCCACTTCAGATTTGCCTGAACATGTACACCTAGAACTTTTGTATGACTGACCTTCAACACATTTTTTCCTTCAGTAGTGAAAAGCAGGATTTGCAGGATGGAGTTTTTGTGTGGTATGAAAGTTAACTGCCACAGTTTTTTCAGAATTTATGATGAGCCTATTGATCTTGAACCAGTGTGTTAAGGTACACATAACAGATACTGTAGCCTCCGGCAGATTTTCCTCATTCTGTGATTTAATGAGAATATTAGTGTCATCTGCAAACAGTACAGTGGTACCATCATGTATTTTACTAGCCAAGTCATTTACATACAGCAGAAATAGGACAGGTCCTAGAACTGACCCTTATGGGACTCCATACTTGATTTTCTGCTCATCACTTGTAAAAACTAGAAATTTTTGTGTTTCACTATCTTTCTGTAATCTGCTGACTATTACTGAGGTACGACTGGATATACTTTTCAGACTGGCCTCTAATTCCATAATTACTTAATTTACACAAGAGAATGCCATGATCAGTTACATCAAAGGCTTTATTTAGATCCAGAAATATTCCAGATACATGTTGTTTATCATCCTCTGCTTTTAATGCTTCATTTAAGAAGGCAAAAATTGCTGACTGAGTTTACTTTCCAGCTCTGAACCCATGTTGGAAGTTACTTATCAGGCTCTCTTTATTTAAGAAAACTGTTTATCTTCTAAGGAACATTTTTTCCATAATTTTGCTGAAGCCTGACAAAACTGAAATTGGTCTATAATTAGCAATATCACTTTTTGTACCCCTCTTATGTAAAGGTGTTACTTTTGCATTTCTTAGATTATTTGGAAATACACCACTCTCAAAAGATGAATTTACTGTGTCTGTCAGTGGTTCCACAATAAGTGTTGCACTAGCTTTGATAATAGCATCTGGTATCTCATCAACACCTACTGAATATTTATTAGGTAATTCTTTTAGGATTCTGGACAGTTCCTCGGGTGTTTCTGGATACAGGAATAATGTGCTTGAATGAATTTTTTGATCTGAGTGACTGGTTGGCTGTTCGTCATGGTGTGTATTTATTAACTGCTGTACTATATTTGAGAAATAATTGTTGAAAGCACTATCAACACATTTGGGGTCAGTTTATTTTTATTCATAGTCAACTCTATATTACTGTGATTTACTGGCCTGGTACCCATTTCTTGCCTTATAATGTGCCACGTTCCTTTAGTTGTGTTCTTGGAATCGCACACTATTTTGTCATTTTCTAGTTCTTTTACTTTTGAAATAACTCTTGTAAGTATTCTTTTGTATCTTTCGAAATATGCAATAGTCGGGACTGGTATTATGCTTGGAGTACTTATACAATCATCTTTATGCCATAATGAAGAAACAAACATGAGATAATACACTACTACTACGCCAAGAAAATCTGCATCCCGAAAACCACAGTGAAAAGTTTAATATCAGGTTGGGACCCCACTTCATTGTGAATCTGAACTTACGAATGTGTGCTTTGTGCCAAATAATGTATTTTAGTATGGTTTACGAAATGCTAATGCTCTTGAAGTATCCTATTTCTTTTATGACATCATGTAAGATCTCTTAATACTATATACGTATGACCACTTGGGCTTCCTATGTCGTTGTAGCTGCCCACATGCAGTAACACCTGTTTCCTGGCGCCCTCAGGCAACTGCTGAAATGAAGCTATTTATAACAGGTTGCGGGGAAAATATTGCGAATGTTGCTTTGAAAAAGTGTTAAATCAAAGTAAATTTCCTTTTACGCAAGATGAATTATATTATTTGTGCAAATGTGCAACGAATTTCTTAAATCTCACAGCATTTGACTCTCATTTAAAACTTAACATATTGAGGAATAGCCACTTAGAATAATTTCAAGCCCTGAAGACCGGACATTAATGTCATCATTAAAAATTCTACTAGCACATTTGTGCGATGTTCCTTAAAGTGTAACACATGCAAAAGAGACCAATATTATATGTGAAAGCTTAACATTTCTGGTCGCTACATTAATGTACATTTATTCAAACCATTAAATTTTCCTATTTGTGTGTTCACACTACTTAACAGTGATGTTGCTGTTGGCTGACTACGTCATGTGTCCCATGCTCTGGATATCTGCTATCATTTGCTGGCGAGATCACGTGACATGAGCTGTGATTGGCTTACAAAAGCACATTTAAATCTTAATTTCAATGCTTCGGAAACTAACATGGTGTTTTGAATCTATACTTCCTTAATACAAATACAAAAATATGCAGTGGATCATAATATGAATTTACCATTCATAGGATTGATATTTTTCCAGCTTCAAGGGAAAGTATACTGTCAATTATCATGGAAAGGTGTATTTTCCACCTTGGAAGAAGTGTATTTTCATGTGGGGGAAAAAGTGCTATTTTAACCGGGAAATCTGGGAACTTTTTTTGCGTGTGTGTGTGTGTGTGTGTGTGTGTGTGTGTGTGTGTGTGTGTGTGTGGGCGCGCGCGGAAGTATACACCCTGTTACATGACCTTCGTTCTACTTGACTGGTTATGAATTATGTAAAGTTATGTTACCTATACGTTCTGTATGAATGTTACCAGATTTTAATAATGTGTTAATTTTTTATCATCTGAAGATGGCTCATTTCTAACCAAACGTGTAATCAGAATAAAAATTTAATTGTGATCTTGGCTTTGAGGATTTAGCAATCCTTAATAGAGAGAAATGTAGTTGTAGGTGTTGGAGTCTACAGTAAGCAATTTGATGGAGATGTGTTCAGCGTGTGTTGTATAAAAAACTTACGAATGGAGGTCTGGTACTACTACCACCAACTAAAATGCAAGGAATTTGGTCTGAATCATCATGTTGTTTTGGGAAATAAAGCTTACAATTCGGTAGAGAATGTGACAAGATATCTTTTCCTTGTAGATATTTGGCTAAAAAGCTGATCTGTACAGTAATGTGCATTCCACTGCAAGAAAAGTTGGTGATGTGCATTTCATATAATGATGAATACGTACAGTCTACTGAAAAGGGAAATGGAAACATCCATGGCTATTGCTAATCGTGTACTTGATTGCATTTATATTTTGTGTTCTGCAGGAAACCAATGTTGAAGCTGAACTGTTTTGTAACAGGTTGTATCATGACAACAAGGAACTCCACGTTACATTCAAAGTCAGCCCGGAACTCATTTGTTGAATCTGAACTACATGACTTTGCCACTTCATTCAGTGATCTGGAAATTGTATCGCAGTTGTGGTATTCACCCAGTCCCTGATAGCAGATAGGTGGGTTGAGCCTAATTTCATTTACAAGTTGTTCTACATCCATGATGACAAGGACAGTGTGTGAACATTTGTCACAAACAACACAATACCGACCTGCTAGTGCCTGACTTTGCAAGCCATTGCTATCTGGAGTGGATGCTTAACACCTCTTCCCCTTCCACCTGTCATGCATGCAACACCACACACTAGCATACATAGACTACAACAATTCATCCTAATTGGTTCAAGATATCTGAAAGACCTTCCTGATAAATAACAACTTATAAGTAGAAAATAATTTACTATGTAGCCAATATTTAGAATTTATTCCTGCTAAAATGTTAAGAAACATCTTTTTTTATAAAACGCAAGAAGAAACTGTTTTTCATGCCGTTCAAGAACTGCTGATGAAAAGGATACAGTGCTGCAAGGCTGATTAACATCAACACTTCTCATAAAAACAGATGAGAGATTGCACGCATTTTCTGCAGAAGCTGAAGTGTAGCTCTGCCATCTCTCAGCTGTTGCTGGAAATATCAAGCATTCTGAATGTTGCTGTTGCAACCTTGCCCACTCTGGCACTCTGATGCAGCCCAGCCACCAGCATGAATACTAAAATGCAAAACATTGTGTTTGTTATTCTGGTCCGGCCTAGCATGGACCGATTCAATGTGCAGTGTGAACACTGCTTAACATGGCTTTTGGCTGAGACTGCAAACATATGAAAACTTAACAGTCTGAGAAGAAAGGAATGGTGCAGGGGAATAAGCCCCACCACCCTCTTGAGGACAGTGAGTGTATGCCTTTTTTGTGAAAGCACAACTCACATTTGGACATACAGACCAATGATCCCTCTGTGTGGTAATGCAAAGAAGGCTTCTAGTCAGTTTGTTGACTTGCTGTGGTGTCCAGTACTGTTACATGCATCTCCAGGCGCAAATCCAGAATGCTGGTTAACCCGCCAGTCAGTGCATCAGTATCAACACCAACAGTGAGTCGTGCAAATTCTGGATGCTCTATATTGGTTCTCAAACAATTTTACAGAAACTATTGGATAAAAAATTTTATTCTTTTGTTATTTATAGCCTCATATGTCGGCTTCATGCTGAACTTCCTATCTTTTTGTTAATCGTCATATTTAGTGTGATTCTTCCCAGTTAACCCACCACGTGAAATTAGACTAGTTTGCAGTAGGAAAGAGGAGTTCTAAGAGTTTAAATCTATTGCACACGAGGTCACACCAATGAAGCCAATGAATATCCTATTGAGAAGGACATAAAACAAGGAAGCTATATCCCCAAAACTGTTTTCAGCAGAAAAAGCAGTGTCGAAATTGAACTTGAAGACAAAGGGAATCCAAGTTCTGGGAAAGAGATTAAATAAACTGAGGTTTGCTGGTGATATTGTTCTATTTGCAAATAATGTAGAAAAACATAAAATATTGTTTAGCAAATTTATGTTAGTCTGACCTGAAGTTGATCTGAAAATGAACTATGATAAAACCAAGACCATGATGATGATGATTGGACTCTGCAGGGAAATAGTACATAACTGAAAAGGATCACAGTATGTCTATCTCAGTCAGCATATAAATATGAAAAGCAACCGACAACCAGAGACATTTAGCTGTATTAAATTGGGCTGGTGAGCTTATGGAAGATATTCTTCGGATTTGAGGTTTAAGATTTTGACTGAGCTGAAGAAAACAGTTTTTGACTAATGTATACTGCCGGTAATAACTTATGGCTTTGAAACATGGACATTAAATGATTTCATTGTTATAAAACTAATAGTAATGCAAAGTGGAATGGAAAGATCAAAGTTGGGCTACTTAAAGAAAGACAGAAAGAAAGCAATAGTTGATATTGGACATAAAACAAAGGTCATTGACATAATGGAAAGAGTGAACATTTTGAAACAGCAGTGGGCTGATCATATTGCCTAAAGACAAGATGACAGACAGTCAAAACAAGTACGACATTGGAACCCAAATTATCAAAAGACCAAGGGTAAGACCACCGGACAGATGGGGCAAGGACTTGAGAAAGACAGCTGGATTTGTTTGGCAGCAGAAATGGAAGAACCTGCAAGAATTCTATGTTGCACACTGACTCAGAGATCACATCATAAAGTTATCGAGTTGTTGTGGGTGATGGTGATGGTGATGTGCAGGAGGAGGAAGAGCTTCTATATTGCTGTGTATGAAATTAGCTAACATACTGAATTTTCTTGTAGGCTTCTGAAGTTGTTTATATCTATCTCAAATTTCTAGATAATGTATTTTATGTAGAGCATGCACTTCCACATGTGTGCACTACAATAAAGAGAACTGCTCATAAAATCCATTAAATTTCATAAGTGGTTCCAGATATCGAAATGATTATTTGGCAAATAGCAACACACAAATAAGAGACTATTTTGCTGTTTGATTAATGTATGAACCTTTCATATATATAGATGGTAGTAGTAATAGATCTTTTTAATGAAATAATGTAATTTTTAAGGGCCATTTATAACTGATGAAAAAAGAAATTGTGTGGGCTTTTTACGACATACATAAAGAAATTTGATTTTTTTAATACTGACAGTGAGCTTTTTATAAGCTGGTGACCCAGCTTGCCCTCAGTTGTTTGTGTCACAATTTCAGCGGAATTAGTTCATAGTAAATTTAAGTTGTGTAAACTGTGTTTTGGTAAAAGAAGCCAAATTTAACTTTGCAACAGGAGAAACCAACAACAATAGTTCACATATACATGCCAACATCACAAGGAGGAGATGAGAGAGAGAGAGAGAGAGAGAGAGAGAGAGAGAGAGAGAGAGAATGTGTTTGAGGATGTTGAGCATGTAACGCTATGTGTAAAGGGAAATGAAAATCTAATACTCAAAGGTGATGGAAATGTTGTAGTGGGGGGAAAGTTAGAAGACAATTACGGGTGAGTATGAGCTTGGTAGTGAGAGAGGAGAAAGTCTAATTGAGTTCTGCAAAAAATTTCAGCTACTAACAGCAAATACACTGTTCAAAAATCTCAAGTTGAGGAGATTCACTTGGAATCTTTTCATGTCTCTAGCCTTTTTCTAACTGCTTTATGTCATGCTCAGAAAGTGTTTAGAAAATCAGATATTGGATTGTAAGGTGTACATTGGAGCAGATAAGAGATGCTGATCACAATTTAGTAATAATGAAGGCTAGGCTGAGGTTTGGGAGAATCATCAAGGGGAAAAAAATCAGTGTGAGAAGAGATACTGAAGTACTTAGGAATGATGAGATGCATTTGAAGTTTTCTAAGACTGTGAGATTCTGCAAAAATGAATACCACAACAGACAGTTCAGTTGAAGAGGAATGGACAATTCTAAAAAGGGCAATTACACAAATTGACAAGACAAATATAGTTACAAGGAAGGTAACTGTGGAGAAACCTTCAGGAGCAGAAGATTGTCAGTTTCTCCACAAAAGAATGAAGTATAGAAGTGTTCAGGAGAAGACATGTCACTGAGAAACAAAATAAGAAAGAAGCACAGGAAATTCAAGGTGAAACATGTGGGAAAAACTGATGAATTTTAGAAATGAATGGTCATTGGAAGGACTGATTCAGCATATACAAAAGTTAAAACAATCTTCAGTGAAATTAAAAGCAAAGGCATTAATATTAACAGTGCAAGAGGAATCCACTGTTAAATGTAGGGGGAGAGTGCAGAGGTGGAAAGGGTACACTGAAAACCTCTATGAAAGGGAGGAAATATCTGAAGATGTAATAGAAAAAGAAATTGGAGTTGATATGGAAGACATAAGTGATCCAGTATTAAGAGTCAGAGTTCAGTTAATATCTTTGGGAGATTGTACTCATATATGCAGAAAGCATACGTAACATTCCTTTGGGATTCCTAAAATAATCGGGTGATGTGGCAATAAAACGACTGTGAATGTTGGTTTTTTTATAATCTATGCCTCTGGAGACACACCTCAGACTTGCAGAACAAATGTCATCCACACAATTCCAAAGCTAAAAAGGATGGAGAAGTGCAAGAATTGTTGCACAATCAACATAACATCTCATGCACTCAAGTTGCTGATGAGTAATATGCAGAGCATGGAAAAGAAAGTGGAAGATCTGTTATATGGCAATAAGTTCGACTTTAAGAAAGGTAAAGACATCGTAGAGGCAGTTCTGGAAGCAAGCCTTAAGAAAAAACAAGACACATCCATAGGGTTTGTCTGTGTAGGAAAAGTATTTGACAGTATAAATTTGTGCCATATGTATGAAACTCTGAGGAAAATAGGAATAAGTTATGTGGAGAGATGGGTGATACGACCTATGTACAAGAATCAAGAATGAAAAATAAGAATGGAAGACCAAGAATGAAGATTTCAGATTACAGAGAGTATAAGACAGGGCTGTAGACTGTGCTCCTACTGTTCAGCTTAAACATCAAAGGAGCAATAATGGAGGTACAAGAAAGGTTCAGGATGTCGGTGATAAGATTCAAAACAGAAAAAAACCATGATCAAATTCCCTGCTGACATTGCTATCAACAGTGAAAGTGAGTCAGAATTGCAGTACCTCTTGAATGAAATGAGCAGTCTAGTGAGCACACACTTTGGAGAAAGAATGAAGTGAAGTAATATTGTAAGAATGAGTAACAGAACTGAGATTAGTAATAAACTTAACAACAGAATTGGGTGCCACAAAGTAGACAAGGTGAAAGAATTTTGATACCTTGGACACAAAATAACACGACACACAAAGCAGAGAGGACATAAAATGTATGATAGCACAGGTGAGGAGGGCATTCCTGGCCATAAGAAATCAACTAATATCAAGCAGAAGGCTTATTTTGAGAGAGAAAATCCTGTGGTTGTACACTTGGAGCATGGCATAGCATAGAAGACAGTCACGAGCTTTGGGAAAACTGGAAAAGAAGAGAATCAAATGCCTGAGATGTGGTACCATAGAAGAATGTTGAAAATTAAGTGGACTGATAAGATAACAAATGTGGACATTCTCTACAGTTGGCAGGGGAAAGCATTACAGAAAACATGGCAAGAAGAAGGTATAGGATATGTGTCATCATGGAATTTTATGGTACCAGAGGAGCTGCAGAGGGTAAAAACTGTAGCGAAGGGCACAGATTGGAATATGTATAACAAATAATTTTGAATGTTTGGAGCAAAAAGTTACACCAAGATGAAGCATTGGCACAGGAGACAGATTCGTGGTGAGTGACATCCAAGCAGACAGAGGACTCAGGTCCCCACTGCTCCCCCCACCCCCAATTAAAGCTTTTCCAGGGCTTCTACAGATGATACAGTGAGATGACGTTGTTACAGAATTAAAGACGTGCAGATAAACAGCATCTAACACAAAAAAATAGCACGTAACTCTTGACATGTGTGTTAAATATATGTAAATAGTGAAAATATCAGATCTCATCCGATTAAGCAATCAGAAGAAAAATGAAACGTTCAACGATATATCTTTTAGGTTGAAGAGGTTAAAAAAAATCAGCCAACCAATTGCAAAACAAAGGTTTATTGGTCCTTGACCTAGGTTTTGATACTTCTAGAAATATCTTCTTCTTCAGGAGTGGGCCTTGTTTCATCACAGGATGATACATTAGATTATTTGAAGCCAAGCTGCTCTTGTCATATATAAAATTGACAAAACAAGAACTATCCCAAGCCATGGCTTTAGATAGCAGCCAGATTATATTTTGCATACTTCCAAATAAATGCTCACTAGTAAATGCATACAGGTAGAGGTTCTTGTCAACATAAAATCATAACAGGAGACACAGGATGAAATATTTGCATAAGTTTAGAGTACATCATGCCAGATACTAAGGCCAACTATTATAACGATGGAAAAGTCACAGATGTGCATAAGATGAATGTTGTTTATTACTGCAATTAATTTG
This sequence comes from Schistocerca piceifrons, assembly GCF_021461385.2. NCBI lineage: Eukaryota > Metazoa > Arthropoda > Insecta > Orthoptera > Acrididae > Schistocerca > Schistocerca piceifrons. The sequence continues at coordinate 691,414,316 of NC_060138.1, forward strand.
TCACTGCATTTCAAGCTCCAGTCTGTCTTCAGTTGACTGTTCAAGTTATATTAATATAACTAACTGAACATTTCAAGATTTTAGTGATATGTGACCTCTTGCATGTTGTAGCTTTTGGCGTTAAGCTCCTGGAATATGTGGGATATTTATTTCCGAATGGGTGAAACGCAGAAAATAATACTACTACTTCACAATCAGGCTATCTGTACAACTTTCATCTTGCACACAGTGTCTGCAATGCTGCTAAACAGATCAGACGCATTTTATGGTTGCTTTTGGAAAGGATTCACAGGCAGTCAAAATCACCTGTCTTATCATCCGACATAGATGGTGTCCTTCAGAGTTGAAAAGAAATCTATAACTGTGTTAGAATGGGAGATCTGGATGCAAACTCAACACTTTGTCTACAGCCTATCCACCTCTCACCAAATGATTCATCCAGGAATTGCCGCATGTCACAATGGTAATCTGATGGTGCACTGTCCTTTTTGGGGGGGGGGGGGGGGTAATCTCGGTACCTTTGGTGCACAGTTGGTACAATTTATTCCTGCAACATGGTACGGTGCTTTACACCTGTCACTGTTCCTTCAAAAAAGAATGACCGTACAAGTCATTCAGTTTAAACATCGCCTCATCAGTCCAAACGATGACATCAGTCAACTATTCTTTAATATAAATCCATTCACGAGGTGCCTATCCGGATATTCCTCATTCATCACTTGTATCAGCTTGGGAATGTAGTGTTTCTACTTTGTTTGCTTTAAAAAGCGGTGTACACCTGATTTGCTTGCACCTGATTCACACACATCTTGCTGTATGTACTACTTTGGGGATCTTTTGGAAGCTCATACCTGTGTGTCCATCCCTTTTCCATTCATCCACTACTGACTACTTCCTGCCCTCTCATCCTTTCTTCAGATCGTACACACTTCCTTCCCTCCCAAATTTGTCATGCAGTGACGTTCTTGTTATAGTGGAGCAGTACCAAACTCTGCCTGCTGTCGTCTCTGCTCTTCTTTCATGTTTTCACAATTCCAGTAACAATATAAAATCCGCTTTCTTTGCTCCAAGGACAAGTTTTCAGCCATCTTGTTACTTACATGTAGGTACTGGTCACTGAAGATAAACAGAAAAAAAAGAAAAAAAAACAAATGAATGGTTACACACACTAGTCTCGAGAGCACTATAGAATCACAATTGGATCAGGTTACCATTACTACCTCCTCAATTATTAATATTCAAACAGTGTAAACCCCTTTCTGGAACATCCTGTTTAATGTTGTACTCATTATATGTGGCAATTTCAAACATTGTGCCAAACAAGAGCTCAAACACAAATACCTGTCATATACTGAGTGTGTGTTTCCATGGTTGCTGTCTAGCATGTTGGAGTGACGCAAAGCATCATCGTGCAAAAGTTTTTCCCTACCTTGTACAGAGGAGTATTCAATTTTGACAACAGCTCTGAGGATCTACATTTATACTCCGCAAGCCACCCAATGGTGTGTGGCTGAGGACACTTTACGTGCCACTGTCATTACCTCCCTTTCCTGTTCCAGTTGCGTATGGTTCGCGAGAAGAACGACTGCTGGAAAGCCTCTGTGCGCACTTCAATCTCTCTAATTTTACATTTGTGATCTCCTCGGGAGGTATAGGTAGGGGGAAGCAATATATTCGATACCTCATCCAGTAACGCACCCTCTCAAAACCTGGACAGCAAGCTACACCGCGATGCAGAGCGCCTCTCTTGCAAAGTCTGCCACTTGAGTTTGCTAAACATCTCCGCAATGCTATCACGCTTACCAAGTAACCCTGTGACGAAACACGCCGCTCTTCTTTGGATCTTCTCTATCTCCTCTGTCAATCCGACCTGGTACGGATCCTACACTGATGAGCAATACTCAAGTATAGGTCGAACGAGTGTTTTGTAAGCCACCTCCTTTGTGATGACTACATTTTCTAAGGACTCTCCCAATGAATCTCAACCTGGCACCCGCCTTACCAACAATTAATTTTATATGATCATTCCACTTCCGTTCCGCACGCATACTCCCAGATATTTTACAGACGTAACTGCTACCAGCGTTTGTTCTGCTATCATATAATCATACAATAAAGGGTCCTTCTTTCTATGTATTCACAATACATTACATTTGTCTATGTTAAGGGTCAGTTGCCACTCCCTGCACCAAGTGCCTATCCGCTGCAGATCTTCCTGCATTTTGCTGCAATTTTCTAATGCTGCAACTTCTCTGTATACTACAGCATCATCCGCGAAAAGCCGCATGGAACTTCCGACACTATCTGCTAGGTCATTTATATATATTGTGAAAAAGCAGTGGTCCCATAACACTCCCCTGTGGCACGCCAGAGGTTACTTTAACGTCTTTAGACGTCTCTCCATTGAGAACAACATGCTGTGTTCTGTTTTCTAAAAACTCTTCAATCCAGCCACACAGCTGGTCTGATATTCCGTAGGCTCTTACTTTGTTTATCAGGCAACAGTGGAGACTGTATCGAACGCCTTCCGGAAGTCAAGGAAAATGACATCTACCTGGGAGCCTCTATCTAATATTTTCTGGGTCTCATGAACAAATAAAGCGAGTTGGGTCTCACACAATCGCTGTTTCTGGAATCCATGTTGATTCCTACAGAGTAGATTCTGGGTTTCCAGAAATGACATGATACGCGAGCAAAAAACGTGTTCTAAAATTCTACAACAGATTGATGTCAGATAGTTTTGCGCATCTGCTCGACGACCCTTCTTGAAGACTGAGACTACCTGTGCTCTTTTCCAATCATTTGGAACCTTCCGTTCCTCTAGAGACTTGCAGTACACGGCTGTTAGAAGGGGGGCAAGTTCTTTCGCATAGTCTGTGTAGAATCGAATTGGTATCCCGTCAGTTGAGTGATTTCAGTTACTTCTCTATTCCTTGGACACTGTGGGCGAGTCTAAGTCTTCACTAATAATCTACATGGAGGAGTGCCCATTCATAATTCTGGGAGATTAGAAATTTACATACAAGCCCTTGAGCACCATGACTTTATTTTGATTAGAAAACAAAAATCAGTGACAGGTGAGTACTTTCATATTTTCGTACCCTTATTCATATAAATAATGAACCTTAAACATCGCTTTCTGCGATTGTTGTATTTTACTCGTAAAATATTATTAATTATTGTGTAGGCTTGTAGCATTAGTATGTTGATAGCCAAAGTCCATGTAAATTGTTATGTCAGCTGCTGCATATGTATTTAATAGCTGAAAAAACTTGGCTGTATGAAGCAAGTAAAAATTTTGATACACCATTTGTAAAACTTAGATCTCTACCTTTCGATGGCAGTAAGCAACCAATTGCACTGTGAGAGCACTCGACACGGACTGGCTCAAAGGTCTAATCTATCATAGGCTTCCCATTATTTTCAAACTTCGCAGATATTCTCCCATAGTATTGTTGGGCTGGTGCCTCCAGGAGAATGAATATTTTGCTGAGACTGTTTTCAACCAACACAGCTGTATACATGGACCTCAATCTGTTTTACACATCACTTACTTCTCAGAATTTGATCTACAAGTATAGTATAGTAACATTAAAGTAACTGAAATGGTTGCTTGGTTATGAGTTAATTTTTGAAATGCAGATAAATTTAGAAAGATTAAATTTAATTATAATGTAATGTAAATTTTGTAAATATTTTGTGATGGGTACTGACAATGTAAAACCTAATTTTCCAATCGTCAGTAGATTTTTTGGGAATTATTAATTACGTGCTTCACAAATGCAGCTCCAAAGGACTTGCAGAGTGCAGACATCGTTAGAAGACAAAAACATAATTACTTGTATAACATGTACAAGAAGTCAGGCTAAATAAACAAAAAGGGTAAAAAAACAATAGTAATAACAGCACTGGCAGAAGCCAACGATTGACAGTCATTGTTATCTTATTAACAAATCCTTGTTCACTGTAATGTGATGAATGCCTTGCCAGTGAATAAAGCTACCAAGGTTGTTGTTGTTCGGAATATCTCAAGATAGTCTCACACTACTAAATCAGCGAAGAAAACTTAATTGATTATAAGATGCAAGACTGAACTCTACTTTACGAAATGGTGTGCTTCAACAACACATTTCGAAAATGTGTTACCATTTAAGGCATAAACATGTATTCTTCCTTTGTCAGTTTTTTTATATCACTGTCATCTTTCAGTAGTACCATATACTAATATTTGCAACTGATCACACTATTGATATAATTTGATGAGTTAAAACAGCAAACCCGTTGCAACAAAATTTTGATTTTACCAGGTTTCGACACTGTCTGGGTTTCTTCATCAGAAAATTCACGACCACTTAAAAAGATTATAAATAAACATTAACATAAAGGGAAAAAAAGAAAACTAATTGTATTCTCAATAGATTATAAGAAGACTGTACTCACATGTGGTAACTGAGGACTGAATTTAATAGAAACAGTGCTCTTGTCAAACAAATTACTGAATTAAGTAGTAGATATTAAAACTGACATAAAGCTGGTAACAGTACATGGAATAGCACAATATGTGCCGCTAAGGCCTGCTAGAGAGAACTGTCAGTGGAGGTGGCCTCAGACTAAGAGGCATGTGGACACACATGCTGAAGTTGCCACAACGTGGACATAAAACAAGTTGCGCCGTCTAGTAACAATTAGCTTCCTAGTTGTTGAAAAATATTTTAAATAGTGTATAAGTGTTTATCTCAAATATTCTTAGCCAGTATTGTGCAAAATGAAAAATTATATATGACAGTGCAACAACAAATATTAGGTATAATTAATTAAATTTTTGTATGTGATGATCACAGTGTAATAAATGAAAAGTGAGAGGAGGGAAATGATATTTTATAGATCACTCTGAGGGGGAAAAAGGGGGCAAAACTTAAGACATTTCTAAGTAACTGCTTTATATCATTAAAAATTTTGTTATGTAATTATAAATGTTCATTAACAGGGTGTATACGACCTGGGACAACCGGGAAATCCGGGAAAAGCCCGGGAATTTTTTCATCCGGGAGAAAACCGGGAATTTTTCATTGTTTTAGCTTTCAGTTTAATTTTTGTAATTCTGACTGCAGAATTGATTCTCTAGCAAAGAATATTATTGCATCCTGCTACTGGAGAATGAGACTGCAGCAATAAAATATAAACGAGAGGGAAAAAAATAAAACTTTAGTGGCAAAGGAAATGTGCAATTTACAACAACAAAAAAGCGTGCACGCACAAGCGTCTGCAAATAGCGAAAATATGTCAAAGGCAGTAGGGCGCAGACTAATTCTTCGTAACAATAAAATGCTTGCTATGAGCATGACGTCACAACTGTTCACATTAGGTTCGTTTGACCAATTGCCAGCGGTCTGTTGCGCATGCGCATTTGACTCGCGTATAAGCAGTACCTTCTCCCGCTACTTGAAGTTTGGCTGTTAGCTGTATCGGTAGTAGCTGCAAGCAGCCAGATGCAAACGTGAAAAATTTTTCTCGCTTGCCCTAGCTGCCAGATTCACGCTTGCACAGAGTTGTCGTGGGGAGGGGGTTAACCTCCACGGGACCCGTGTTTACGTTAAGTGATTTCGCTGCTTCTCTTCGTGTACAGCTCCCACGTCAAAAGAAAACAAAACGGATTTCTGTGGCCGGGAGCTATCAAGTGAACTAAAATACATACACATAATTACGGAAGGCAAAAATATATTATTAAGTTCAGTTTTCTGATTTTATTTTATTTCCAAGTTAGCAGTCAAGCATTAATCGCCTTCCTGAACAGTGAAGTTATTTTTGCAAGTTTGCTAAAGAAATTTGGCTTTATTAATCTTTCCGCCGAGGCAATTATTTTATTTGAAACGGAGTGTTTCATTCTACAGTGTTGGCTAGTTCCAACTGTTCGCTGAATTTCAAGTGCACGTTATCATCTCCTGCCATATATGGCATTATGCCATAATAAAGAACCAAAAATGAGATCGTAGAGCACTGGTACTCCAAGAAAATTTACATCCCAAAAACCACACTGAAAAGCTTAATATCAGGTGGAACCTACTTCACTGTGAATCTGGAAAAAGCCAATTTGCACCTCAAGCCGAATTATGCCTTTGTAGTATGGTTTACAAAATTCCGATGCTCTTTGAAGTATCCTCTGATGCACTGTTTCTTTTATGCTGTAATGTAAGCTCTCTTAGTGCTTTATACACACGAACATACGGGCTTCCTACACCACTGCAGTTGCACACGCACAATAATGCCTGTTTTCAGGCGCTCTCTGGCAACTGGTAAATCGAACCTATTTCTAACAGTCTCCGGATAATATTGCGAACGGTGGTTAGAAAAGCGTTACTTTCAAAGTAAATTTCCTTTTACGCAAGATGAATTATGTTACGTGTGAGAAAGTGGGATGGATATCTAAATCACAGAGCGTTCGAAACTGAACAGTTTGAGGACCAGCCACTTACAAGAATTTCGAGCCTAGACATTTATGTCATAATTTTAAATTTACTGGCACATTTGTGTGATGTGTCTTAAAGTATAACACACGCAAATAAGATCAATATTACATGTGAAAGCTTAATTTCTGTTGTAGCGTGTTAATCTTAGAGACTAACGTTATATGTGAAAGCTTAGCTTTTCTTGTAAATTAATGTAAACCGTTATCTTTTCCTCTTGCGTGTTCGCGCTATGTAACCAGTGATCTTGCTATTGGCTGACTATAACACGTGTCCTATGCTCTGAATAGCTGCTGTCATCGGCTGACGAGATCTCGTGGCTTGAGGTATGACTCGCTTACAAAAGGACATCGCAACCTCGGTTTCAACGCTCCGGAAACTAACGCGCTGTGTTTGGTGCAATTCGAATTTATACTTCCGTAATACGAAAATATGCAGCGTATATGTTGCTGCAAATCAAAGATCTTTCCAAAACTTCTCTCTTTTTTTTATTATTAAAAGTCTCTCCAAAACTTCTTTGCCCCGTCTTTTCTTTTTTTTCCGGGAAGTTATATGCGATTGTAAGAAACGTTAACCATTCAAAGGATTGATAAGTTTTACACTTCCGAGGGAAAATCTACGGAAAACCTACTGTCACTTAGCCCAGAAAAAGTGTATTTTCGCCCGGGAAAAAGCATATTTTTTAATTGGGATATCCGGGAATATTTTTTCCTTGTCCCCATATACACTCTGATTTAGAACAAGAAAGGTGTTTGGAAATTTCTGACTCTTCAAGAATATTGAGTGTAAAGCCTTTCCTCTCTGTGCAAAGTTTTACTGTTAGTTAACAGCTGTGTCAGTTTGAATGTCTTTAATTTTATTTAGTTTTAATATTAACTTCTTAATGAAGTAGTTTGTTGTGAGAGCATTATTGCTCTTAATTTTGTTTGTCAGTTACTTCATGTAAGTACAGTCTTCTTATGAAGCAGTTAGAAATAAAAACTGGTTATTCTTCCATTTTCTCTGTTTTAATGTTTGTTCACAGTCGTTTTATGTACTCATGAATTTTCTGATGAAGACACACAATGTTCAATGTCAGTAACGGGTAAAAGCAAAATTTCATTGCAACTAGTTGGCTGTTTGATCCATGTTATGTTCTTGTACGGTTGCTGCCTCACAGACATGTTTAAAGTTGAGTGACATTATGGTTAATTCCTGTCTATTATTGTAGTAGGTTAGTACAAGTGTCTCATGTAGCTCATTTGTAGGAAAGGTGGTGAAAAATTTCTTCACTTTAAAACCTGCTGGACAGATAATGAACCATCGTGTATGTCATATACATCTGAAAATTTCTGTGTGGCCATTCTTAAGAAGACATTTGGTGAGGTGGCTGGTGATAGTTGTGGAATTGAGATATGTCCAGTTGCTACCTGTCATAGATTACAATGTGTACAGTGACATTGTTGCAGCCATTCTGAACTCTACCATGCTGAGTTTAACATGTCATTAGATGAGACCGTTTAAAACTCAGTTAGAAATATTCCAGTGGTCATTAATTCTGCTTATCTTTCATATATGTAGATTCACTAAACACAGCATTGTCTGCTGGTTAAGTGACTGGATAGCTGTTGTTACTGGTCAAGGTCATTGGATTTGTATTGATTCAGCTACTCCCGTCATCTCAACCCCCTTCCCCTAAATTGTCTTCTTAGAATGTGAGTATAGCATTTTTGCGTCCTCCTTGGTTCTGCTGGTCACTGCATACTGCATACTTCTAGTAATCAGCAGCGAGAACTTACAGATCAGCGCCAGTGGTAGTACGCTAACTTTGGCAGCATATGGAAATAGCACTGATTGATATTTTTCATATGCATATTTAAGAACTTTGTTTTCTTGGTATTCTACTTGAGTATCTGATTGCAAATTTGGTGGTGGACATCTTGAGCATACCACATTGTATAATTATTTAGGAATAATACTAATGAGGGAAACTCCCCATCGCCCCCCCCCCCCCCCTCCACCTCAGATTTAGTGGTAAGATGGCCCAATGGATAACCCATCAAAAACTGAACACAGATAAAGCATGAAAACAGGAAGAAAGTCTACTGAACCGTGAAAAAAATGCAAAATTGAAACAGTGAACAGTCCAAGCTTAACAAGTTCAGTATTCAGGGAAAAGGAAGAGTCATGGTTAAGTGGTTGCAGTGATGGACTGTCAGGCAGACAAACTGTGTTAAAAACTCTTACGTACCATCTATTTTTATTTATTTATTTTTTCCACAACATTATGAACTGTCTGTCCAGTCATTGACATGTTTGTTCTCTTTCTGTGGTCATGGTAGTTGTAGTACTACACATTGGTTATAGAATATGAGTTGTCTGGTAACAATATGGTACCACCACAAGTAAACATGATGAATAGTGAGATCAGGATATAAACAACATAGATGTCTCACAGAAATGAAAACAACAAATAAACGGGTGTGTATATTACAACAAAGGAATTCAAAATTTAGTACTTCCAAAATGGAACCCAACTTCAAAAACTTTAAAAACATATGTTTTAACAGAACAGAGAGAAACTGTATGATTGTGAAACTGCTACGTTTGTTTGTTGTTGCTTATGTTTCAAACTACAATGTTTTTTCATCATCATGTACTTGGAAGTGATCACATTCATGTGAACACCTATTTTAGGCAAGGAGGCATATCTCACTCAATCGTCAGACTACAAATTACCTGTTGGCAAGAGATTCCTACCATTTGACACAGGAACATTCACTAATGCCTTGTATGACTCACCAGACGTGTTTTTCAATGGAGGCTTTGTTTGACTTGTTGCCTTGTTATGAAATGTTTGTGGTACCCATTTGAAAGCCACTTCCTTTTAGCTGCTAATAGAGTAGTTGTGCAGAATCAACTGTGATTGTAGGTCCCTTCCTAACACTTCACTGTTGCAAATGGACATTACACCTTGACACAGACACAAATTGAAATTTTTTTTTTTTTTTTTTTTTTTTTTGGGGGGGGGGGGGGGGGGGTGGAACAAGGGGGGCTTCGAACACGGCTCATTCACTTGGCTGTCCAACACCGTGATCACTTAACCATGATGCCATTGCTCTTTCAGGCTGCTTTGTATTGCAGTTCCTGTCCATGGACCGTTCACTGTTTCTATTTTGCTTCTTTTTGTCTCAGTTCAGTACACCTTCCTATTTTCATGCTTGATCTATGTTCAGTTTTTGATGGGCTGTCCACTGGGCCTTCTTACCACTAAATCTGAGGGGGTGCAATAGGGAGTTTCCCTTGTAAGAACCATTGTGAAATGGGACAATCATATAAAATCACTGTTCGGGAAGGTGATTGGATAACTTAGATTCATTGGAAGGTTTCTGATAAAATGCAATGCATCTGCACTTTTCCTCCTTGGAATCTGAGTACAGGCTTTTAATTTATTACCAAATTCTAACACATTTTTAGCATTGATTACACAGGTCTACAAATTTATACATTACAATTTTTTTCTTAATAATTGTAGGTGATTCTAATGCTCTTTGATTTGCCAAGTTCAGAAATGCTAAGCGTTTCCCTTTACCACATAAGATTTTTCACAAAGTAATGAAGAATATCCAGAAAATTCATGCAAACACAAACATTTGAAAAATTCATTTACCCTTCGTGGGCGACCCATTCAAACTTCCATCTTTAGGTGCCTTGTGGCTTTTACATCACACTTAGTATTAGATTTTTAACCATAGGAAAAATAACCTTCATATAACTGCTAGCTGCATTTTGATGGAGAATACCTAGCATTACATGTCTCTATGAAAATAATCTTTTGTTTATTTCTTGCCCTCACTGCTGTGTGTTATTGTCATCGTAATTTATAAGTTGCCAGTATTCTTTGTTCCCTTCATGATATATATATATATTTTTAGTTGTATCGCTTAATTGCACTGACTCGTGTGAAAAGAAAGAAACAAGAGAACACATTGTGAAATGGAGCACTCATAAACTTCCTCTCCTATTTATGATCGTGAACACGTTAGTCAGCTTCCATCTGCAGCTCACTTTCACATTGCACACATTTTGAGTCTGTGACACTGTGTTTCTTGGAAACATTTTTAATGCATTTCTCACATATTGTTTTTGTTCTGTTGTTTTTATGCCTGCCACATCTGTAACAAATTCCAGGTTTTGCTGGGTCCTTGGTCTTCTCTTCTTCGTGCCTGTACTTGGTCAAGAAGGCACGAATACTGTTGGGAACTGGTTGAAGTAATGACCATTGATTTAAATGCTTTTCCATCAAGCCAAGATCAGGATGCTTAGCAAATTTCCATCTTCTTTCTTTATTATCAGGATTGTTGATCATTTATCACAACAATATCTAGATGTCTGTAGAAAAGTGCAAGTGGCCATCATTGCATAATTCTAGAAGTGCTGTAGGATGAACACATCTGATCTACAGTATCTCTTCCTCCTTTGGTAACATTGTAGTCCAAATTCACTCCTGACTTTAGTCTCTTCATCTATTATTATATCTGTGCTGTGCATTCTCGATTAAAAAAAATCACAGCTTTGTTCTTTTTAGTTGAGGCCATACAAAAATCATATTAAAAATTGAAGAGAGATGATTAGACTTCTCTGATGCTTTTGTTTTCTCCCCTTAAGGAATTCCCCCCCCCCCCCCCCCCCCCCCTTTTTTCCAAGAAAGTCAATCCATAGCCAAGAAGGTAACTACTGCTGTAATCATCAGTTGTAAGATTTCTGTTTGTTTTTCTCAATTGGTGTTGCTAGTCTTTGCAGAATGTCATTAAGCTTGTTAGACTTCAGGTAGGGTCCTGGCATCTGCTTGTCACAATGAATTTCTAAGTTCAGAGTATAAAATTTTTTGGCATCACACAATGCATAAATCTTCATCCCATATTTTGCAGGGTCATTAGCGATATACTGTAAAAGTCCTCAGTGTTCCTGAAAGGATGCAACATCTTGTCAGTAGTGACAGACTTGCTGACATTGTAGTGAGCTAGACAGTTGTTGACAAATTCTTGATGGAAGTCCTGAATAGGTGCTAGTTTGTCAATTTGTAGTCTCTCATTCCAGGTGCCCAAGTTGTTGAACCTAAGAGCTCAAAGCAGAGAGCTCATAAAGTGTGCTGTCTAAATCCCACAGTTCACAGCAATTCATGTATCGTCCTTGATTTATACCTGTTAGATGTAATGCACCTAAAACAATATCAAAGATTTTTTTTTTTTTTTTTTTTTTTTTTTTTAATGATGAAAACTGCAGATAGGAATTTTGATTTGATTTGAATCTTCATTAAATACTAAAATAGAAGACAGATTGCCTTTAAATGAAAGAAAAACACAAGTATAGAAAATACTTCCTTTCACAAGACACTCAGGAGGAAACTCACTCCAAACAAAACACTCACTTTCTGAAGAACAATAGTGATGAAACTACTGTAAGCATGAACTGTGCAAATTCAGTAAGTGGTGACATCACAGATTGTTGTTACCTTTGCCATGACTACGTCTATGTTGAACATAGTTTCAAATGCCAATTTATGGTAACATATTGTTTTCCTCAGTAGTGAAAAATAACTTGACATCTGGTCTGAAACATCGATTCTTTGCTTTGTAGCATTATAGTAAAGAATTACTGTAAGCTTAAATATTTCCTCGCCGGTTTTCTTGCTTTTCTTCCCAGTGGTTTGTAATTTAATGCCATGTTTAGAAGTGAGATATATGACATCTCTCTTGTTGCACCATTGTGCTACTAATATCCCATTAGAATCACTCCCAGTGACTTTTCATGTTCCTGTTTGGGAGTTTGTGACAGCTTGCGCAAATGCTTTCTGTTTTGACAACGGTGCATCCCTTGTTTACATATATTTGCATGAACTCCGGAAGTACTTTTTCTGCAAGATTTTTACTGACAGTGTACAGCTGTCCTGCGTAAGCAATCATCCTCAGTGTGTAACCACCTTGGTTGCACAGTTTGAAAACTTTGATCCCATATTTATGCACTTTGCTGGGGGTGTATTTACGAAATAAAAGTTGCCCATGAAAGGGCATCATTGACTGGTCTGCTGCTAGCATCTCTACCAGTTCATATTGTGAGCAAAATTTACTCTGGATCATATCATGGAGTTTCCAGATTTTGAATATTTTTGTTTGTGGTTATGATGTCCTCAAAATGAACAAATGTCAACAGCAGTTGAAACTAATTAAGGGACATAGCTCTAGCTACTGGATTGCCCCTCTAAAGTGTATTTGTGTCCAGTAGTCAGTAATGTGTGGGTAGTGAACTATCCCCATGTACATAATCATGCCAGAGAACTTGAGCATCTCATCAGCGTTTGTCTCCTTCCAAGCTGTAGCCCCTGCTTTACCACAAAGCTGAGCAGTAACCAAGAACCGAGCAGCATTTCTGTTTGTTACAGTGACAGTTAACCCTGAAATATCATCCCCGATTGAAAATCCTGAAGATATTCATAGGTTGCAGATCCTTCAGATTCTCGGGGCAACTTGAGTCATTGTATTCAAAAGTTTCCATACTTTCGAATTTTATGTTCCCCAGCGTGATGCAGTCCACTTCAGCCCAATTTTCATCTTCACTTCCTTCTTGAAATTGAGGAGAGAGAGGTTGTATAAATGAATGGCTCATTACCTTTTTCCAGTTCATCACCACTTTTACTGTCTGACAACAAGTGCTCATCATCATCAGCATTGAGAATTTTTAACAGCTCATCCTTTGTCAAGAAATCAGATATATCTTTCCATATCGGTTTACCAATAGAGGGACCTTGGCTTGCATCTGCGCCACACTTCTTCTTTGGCCCACTACTTTCAGAATTAGAAGGCACCATTTACTGTATGGCAGACAGCAAAGCAATAACATGTCAAATTAAATTTTGTATTTAGCAGATGATTTACTAAAGAATAACTTGGAAAATGCCAAATAGTTACTTGAGATAGTCTTCTGTCGCTTATTCCAACACGTACAATTACTTTGCTGTACAGTTAACACAAGAATATTTCACTAGAACCACAAAACATGGAGGAAAACTACATAGTGAACTAAAACTACGTGTCAAGGTTCAAGAAGCAGTGCCAGTGCAGCCGTCTAACAAAATAACTATGAAAACAACATGTCAGAACCACATCACACATAAGACAGGGTTCTAAAACAAAATGGTGTTGCGATATAGTGACTACTGCAAGTGCTATTGTGACATGACCCCAAAGACCACAGAAAAGGCGAATCTGAGTTAACTGCCAGGCCGGACTGTTTCAGAGTCAATTGGAAATGTCATAAAAGCTGAGGGAGCCGGCACCCTGATTGGCCTGTGAGGAACCCACTCCTGAGGTTCCTGTCGCCTTCATGAGAGCGAATGTGTTAAAGAACATTCAAGATGATCATTAAATTCATTCATTTTGTTTTCAGATGCTTTGTCTGCCATAAGTTTCTGAAGGTGAGGGCTGACAAAAACCCCATTCTTTCGTCTTAGCCATGGTAACTCTAGTACCTTCTGCCGCGGAAGTCGAACACACGCCAGAACAAATGGACGTGGTCAGCCCATAGAGGGCTCCGCCTCTGTAGCGGCTATTCTGCACAGCGGCTCTCGCGCAGCGAGGGCGCCACCGCTATGCCACGTACAGACAGCGGCCAATAGCCGCTCCCTGCGATTTGGTATATAGGGACCCGCTCTGCCCTAGTCCAGTCAGTCTGGTACTTGCTCTGGATTTAGTTTCTATCTCAGAGGTACTGTGTTCTGGTCGTTGCTCGTTGTTGACATTTGCCTGGCTCTGGTTCCGAGTGGATTTACTGTTGGTGTTTGGTGTTGTGGTTTCCACAAGCCTCCGTTGTTTATCTCTTCCTTGTTGTGTCGGTCATAGTTGGTAGTGGTTGGTTGTTGTCAGTTGTCGTTGGTCTGTCGTCCGACTCGTCCTTGTGTTTACCCGTTGGTGCGTGCTCAACCGCCGACGGCTTCTCCGCCTGGTGGCTCCGATCCGCAGCCCAAGGCGTTCCCGCAGTTGGTTTTGGTTATTACATTGACGACGAGGTAAACGGAACATAGGAGTATGGAAGAGAAATTACTCACTCTCTTAGAGTAACAGCAGCAGCTCATGCGACAGCAGCAGCAGCAGTTGGAGGTCTTACAGACGTCAGTGCAGTTGCTCTTGAACGGGGTCAATAAGTGGGTTTCCCTCCCACCTCTTCTCCCAGGTGCCCCGCTTTCAGACACGTTCCCACGTTCGCCGTTGTTCTCACCGTTCAACGACGCAAAAGAGGATTGGGAAACATACCTGCATCGTCTGAAGCAACATTTCACGGCCTTTCAGGTGTCGGATGACTCCCTGCAGCGGTCGTTATTCTTGTCTTGGGCCTCAACGGACACGTTTTTCTTGCTCCGCAACTTGGCACCATTGGCCGACCCTGTGGCTCTCTCCTTTCACGAGATCTGTGTTTTACTAACTAACTGTTATTCTCAGCGATACTACGTGATTGCGTCTCGCTTGGAATTCCATCAATACCACAAGTAGCCGGGTCAGTCCTACCGTTCCTGGGTGACGGATTCGCAAGGCCACAGTTTCTTTGGTCAATCTGACGACGTATGCACATCTCGGGTCTCCAGAATTGTCCCCACCCTCTCGGAGGTTGGTCGCCTATGGTGTCGGTTCCATCCCTCTCCATGGGCAGTTTTCTGTTATGGCCATCTACAAAAACGTTCCCCGGCCCCTTACCCTATTTGTGGTGGACCACCCGTCGGCTTCGGACATTTTTGGACTAGATGCGTTTACACGGTTTGGCTTTTCCATTCAAGACTAAGTGCAGTTCGGTTCAACTACAGTTCCATTTCAGGACCTAGACGATCTGTGCGCGTCCTTTTCCTCCCTGTTTTCGGCAGACCTGGGCTGCACTTCGGATTTCCAGGCACACATCACTTTACTGCTTTTGTCGGGCTCGGCCTATTCCGGTAGCTTTGCGTGTGGCCGTCAAGCAGGAACTCGATCTGCTCCAGGCTGCGGGGGTTACCGAGCCAGTACAATCGAGAGCCTGGGCAACGCCCTTAGTAGTCATCAAGAAACCCAATGGGTCGCTTCATCTTTGTGGGGATTTTGGGGCTACGGTCAACGCTCAGTCTTTGGTCGAAACTTATCCCATTCCTCGACAGGAAGACCTTCTCGCTAAACTGGCAGGTGGCGAGTGCTTTTCTAAGATTGATCTGGCAGAAGCCTATCACCAATTGCCGTTGGATGAGGAATCGCAGGCCATCGTCGTCAACACGCCTTTCGGTCTCTATAAATACAAGCATCTTCCATTTGGCATTTCCTCTGCCCCTGCGATTTTCCAGCGGTATCTTGAACAATGCAACCAATACCGGCTTGTGTCAATTACCTCGATGATATCTTAGTCATGGAGCGCAAGTGCTAGGAACATCTGGGCAACCTCAGTACCTTATTTCACGCCCTGCAGGCTGCAGGTTTACGTTGTCGGCTGGAGAAGTGCAGTTTTTTTCAACCGGAAGTGTAGTACTTAGGACATTGGCTCAATAAAGATGGCATTCACCCTTCGGACCGCAATGTCGCAGCCATTGCTGCCCTTCCCCATCCACAAAACTTATCCGAACTCCAGGTATTTTTGGGGAAAGTCAATTATTACTTGAAGTTCTTACCCCATGCCACCCACGTCGCGCGTCCCCTAAATCGCCTGCATCGCAAATGGGTACCTTACACGTGGCCTTCTGCCTGCGATCAGGCTTTCACCCACCTGAAGAAGATGCTGAAATCTGCCCCTTGCCTTACGCCTTTCTCTCCGGATCGTCCCTTGGTGGTGGTGGTGGTCGATGCCTCAGCGTACGGGATTGGGGCAGTCCTGGCACACAGGAATGAGGATGGGTCGGAACAACCTGTGGCATATGCATCCAAGATGTTAACCCCTGCGCAAAGGAATTACTCTGAGATCGAAAAGGAGGCTCTTGCCATTATTTTTGCAGTTCATAAATTTCACATTTACCAGTTTGGGGCGCAGTCCACCCTCCTCACGGATAACAAGCCCTTAGTGTCGCTTTTCGGGCCCCATTCGCACCTCCCAGAACGGACAGCTCAGCGTCTTCAGCGCTAGGTGTTGTTCTTGCGTAATTATACTTACACCATCCGCTATAAGCCCACCAGTCAACACACTAATGCAGATGCCTTGTCACGGTTCCCAGCGGGATCCGATCCGGCGTTCGACCAGCAGGGAGTCCTGTGCTTCCACATCGACTCTGCCCGCCGGGAGACTCTCGATGGATTTCCTCTGACGGCTACGCAAATCGTCGCTTCCACGCGCAGGGACCTCATTCTGCAGCAAGTCCTACGCTATGTGACCCATGGTTGGCCTCCCTACCTTACCCGACGTTTGAAATCTGACTTCAGCCCGTGGCGTCACTTCTCACACAGACTTTCGGTGATGGAGGATGTCCTCCTGTTGTCCACAGACTCGGACACCCGTCGGGTGGTCATCCCTTCGGACTTTCGCCACCGCGTCCTGCACTACTTACACCGCGGACACTGGGGAATGTCCCGCATGAAGGCGTTGGCTCGACTATATGTCTATTGCCCAGGGATAGATGGAGACATTGAGCACCTGGTCCGTGGTTGTACAGTGTGTGCGCGTCATCAGGCTAGTCCTCCACGATCTTTCGCGCCCTGGCCAACACCCAGCCAACCCTGGGACAGGATCCATCTAGATTTTGCAGGCCCCTTCTTAGGCTCCTCATCATTGATGCCTATTCCAAATATCCATATGTGGTCCGCATGGCGTCCACCACCACTGATGCCACCCTCACCGCCATGGCCAAGGTGTTGGCCATTGAAGGCCTTCCTCAGACGTTGGTCACAGATAACGGGCCCCAATTCATGGCGTCCTCATTCCAAACCTGCTCCACTAACGGTATCAAACACATTCGCTCTCCCCCCTTCCATCCTTCATCCAATGGCGCGGCGGAACGCCTGGTTCGCATTTTCAAACAGCAGTTGATGAAATCAGTGCAGCCATCGGCCACTACCTCGGCCCTCACCTTGTTTCTCAGCACCTACCGCACTGCCCCGGTGGCCGGTCATAGTTCTGCTGAACTCCTTCACGGGCGACAACCTCGGACCCTGCTCCACCTGCTGACACCATCCACTTCTGGGCCCCGCTCTCGCCCCTCCCGGCGCTACGCCCCGGTCATGGCCGTGTGGGCCCGCTCCTATGGCAGCACACCTGCATGGACGCCTACTATGGTGACGGCGGCTCATGGACGGCGAGTGACGACCTTACAGACACACAGAGGGCTCAAGCGTCACCACCATAACCAACTCCGCCCTCGGGCCCCTACCTTGATTCCTCCTCCACCGTCTTCCCTGCTTCCTGGTGCGGACACATCACTCGAGGTGGAACCCTTCCCTTCAACCTCCATCTCCTCGCCGGCTCTGCAGACACCCCTTCTGCCTCGCCAGGGTATAGAGACGCCCTCTGACCCCCTGCCCTCTGGTGACACCTTGATGGATGCCGCAGACAGTCTGCCCTCCCCTCCCCCAGTGGTCCCTCCGGACGTCTCACAACCCGTGCCCTCGTTCCGCCCGCCCCTATGCACCAATTTCGGGGGGGGATCTAGTACCTTCCGCCGCGGAAGTCGAACACGTGCCAGAACAAATGGACGTGATCAGCCCATAGATGGCTCCGCCTCCGCGGCGGCTATTCCGCGCAGCGGCTCTCGCGCAGCGAGGGCGCCACCGCTATGCCACGTACAGACAGCGGCCAATAGCCGCTCCCTCCGGTTTCGTATATAGGGACCCACTCTGCCCTAGTCCAGTCAGTCTGGTACTCACTCTGGATTTCGTTTCTATCTCGGCGTTACTGCATTCTGGTCGTTGCTCGTTGTTGACATTTGCCTGGCTCTGTTTCCAAGTGGGTTTACTGTTGGTGTTTGGTGTTGTGGTTTCCACAAGCCTCCGTTGTTTATCTCTTCCTTGTTGTGTCGGTCATAGTCGGTAGTGGTCGGTTGTTGTCAGTTGTCGTTGGTCTGTTGTCTGACTCGTCCTTGTGTTTACCCTGTGGTGTGTGCTCCACCGCCGGCGGCTTCCCCGCCTGGCGGCTCCGATCCGCAGCCCAAGGCGTTCCCGCAGTTGGTTTTGGTTACTACAATAACCTATTTGCCTAGTTATTTGAAATTGCTACCGTTTTTTGGTGGGGCTTTAATAATTCTTCTTCCCCCTCCCCCTCCAACTGCCACCACCCCTTTTTTCTACTAGTGCTTGTCTTTGGAGGACTGTCCCATTTGCTCTGAATGCAGGGATCCTCCCTCACCTTTACGCATCTTTATGCCAAAGAATGCAAAATAGAACTGCTTTCACATAGTCAGAGATTGTTTGGTGGTGCTTTTTCACTCTAAGTTTGCAGCACTTGCATCAGAAATGATCAGACAAATCAATGTAATCTCTTGAAGCCATGAAATTGCCAAAAGCAGGTACTGTTTGATTTATTGGTCATTGCCGAAGAAAAACAATATGTAAAGCAGACATTACATATATAGGTAGCTATGTTATAACATACAAAAGTAGACATTTTTTGTAACAGGTTACACTGCATACCTTCACAAAAGAATACTGGCATTATTGGAATGATTAAATAGCTACTGTTGCATACCTCATAGAAATCCTAAATCTTGTCAAAACAGCATGTTACTGAACATTCTAAGTACTTTACCTCAAAACAGCACCCAAAAAGACACCAGAAAAGCCCTTTATCTTTAAGAAAGGAAAAAAAAAAACATGGTCAACCGTGTTATCAATGACTTTTCTTAGCAGCAGGTTTAACAGCACTCAGCCCAATGGAAAATACTGTGACTCCAGCAATCGCGCTCTCTCTCTCTCTCTCTCTCGCTCTCTCTCTCTCTCTCTCTCTCTCTCTCTCTCTCTCTCTCTCGTGTGTGTCTGTGTACTGCTGTTAACAAGTATTTTGCTGATTTGTAGCTGTGGCTGCAACTTTGCTGCTGTTCTGCAGTCAAGATGGATGTGAAACTTAGTAGCAGAGCAGTGCTGAAGCAGTGTTCTCAGTCTTTCCTGCATCACTTCCTCATACAGCCCTACAGATTTCGCAGTGTGCAGATTCCTACACTAATTCCCAGAATAACATAACCATGGCAGTGGTACAAATGCTCATCATCCGTCCCCCCGTTCTGATAAGGATGCCTCCTCCCTTTGCCACGCAAGAGGATCACAGTAGTAGTTCTCCATTAGTCTGTGAATGAAGAATTGAAGAATACCCATGATGGCTTGCTGAATATTCATTCAGTTTTGCAAGGCAGAGCTACTGTTGTTATCTCTGAAGAAAACAGCTATGATGGGTAGCTAAATACATCAGTAAGAAAAGCAAAAAAAGCTAATACCACTTTCTGCAGTAGAAGAGAGGAAAAATGTTTGAAATTTAAAGTTTGAATAGATGCTCTCCCAAGGGACTGGAACTTTGTCAAACTCTGAGATGCAACACAGTGTCATGTACAGTCAGAGAGCTAAGAATTGTGCGGGCCACTTGGTATGATATGCAATAATATGACGTCAGAGAGCTACAAATTCGCTTGGCCTGATTATACAATAACATGGCAAACTGAAAACGAAGACTACTTTGGTTCAGTCCTAAGCTACTAAAAGTCTGTTCTACAGACCAGTTTAGAAGTGCTTTTGGGAGATTTCACACAGCCATCGCATCAAGTGCTGGCCCTGGGTTAAGCTTTTATCAACCAACTCAAAAAAATACCTTTCAGAACACATCTATTCAAGTTAAGCAATGCCAGTTAAGATTAAATACAGAAAGCATAGTAGTAATTCAGTAAATCCATTAGCATGATCAGATGTGACTTTTGTAAGAAAACAAAAATATGTGCTTTTTAAAATGTATTCCTTGTATCTCCACATTGTGGAACACTATGAATGTTATTCTTTGTTGGTTATTCTGAAATTTTTAGATTTCAGGATTTTAATTCCTGTAAAGTCTAATGTTATTGAAAGATAACAATTTTTAAAAAAATTTTCCACTTAATGTACTGGTTACCCTGAATGTAATCATATGGCGATAAAATTTCAGATTGTTGAATAAAAAAAGGTGACAGCCATATTCATATTAATAATTTAAAAGATTGCATACACCATTGAATTATGTATAACACAATGTAATCTACCTTAAAAGCACTATGTGCATAATTATTAATAGTTCGAGATACAAATAGTTTTCTGTATCCTTCCTGTCAAAATTGGTTGTTGGAGCTCAACAGGTTTAAACTCACCAAGTCAGTTGTATAAAAAAAATGACAATTTTAGAATTTTCTCATCTTGGATAAATTTCCTTGGATGCCCATGCACTAGTGTAATTTTTGAGTGATATTGCAATGTTCAGAGTTTGTATTGATTAGGTATGATAGTAGATTTCAAATGAATTCAGGGATGCACTACTGGATTGCAATAAAGATGTATCCTCACCCATACACAGTACAGTTGCCTGCAGAGTTATATGAAGATATAGAAGTAGATATGAATCTACATACACTTCTGCTTTTATGTGTATTTCCAGTACACTTCCATTTCTCTTTAAGCTCGAGCATGTCTGCGACGTATTGTCTTGTAGTTGGGATCTCTTTTGTTTCCTAGGAAACCGGTAACAACTAATTTAAAAAAATGTCCATGCTACCTTTTCATTTGTTTCCATTTTGTCCACAAAATTGGGATCTGTCATTAGTTTCTATTGTCTTGTCCGACAAAGATTCTTTCCTTTAGCTTTGCCTCTGATAAACCTGGAAACTGTCCACAAAGATACCTGAAACACTCTACTTCTCTTGGCAATGCCTTAACAAATTGTTTCATCAGCCCCAACTTAATGTGAAGTGATGGAAGTAACACCTTTTTGGGATCCTCAAGGCTTTTCCTCTCAACATTTTTAACCTCTACCTGTAAGGTTTTTCTCAAGTGCCAATCTTTTTTATGTAGTGTTGCTTTCTGTCTCTAGTGTCCCATTCACAGAGAAACAAGGGAACTTTGTATAGCCACTCTGTTGACCAAGCAGCATTGAAATCACTTTTAAATCACCACAAAGTGTCCATTTGGGGTCTTAATAGCAGAGTTTGCTTAAAACCAGTTCAAGGTTTTCGTAGAATTCTTTTAAGTGAACCGAGTGTCCAACTGGTATCGAAGCATACTTATTGCCATTTTGTAGAAATGCTGCTTTAAGGCTTCTTTTTGAAGAATTAATAAAAAGTCTCCACTCATCAGGAGCATATTCTATTTTGAAACATGCTATAAGTCCAGGAACATCACTGCAAAACACCAGGTCACCTTCTTGTGAGAAGAAAGATACAAACTCCTTTTCCGTCAATCGATACCAAGAAAGGATGTACCTGGAGCCAACATATGTTTATCTTTAAATCTAGATCCTAAAACCTCTGCCGATTCTTTTGAAAGGCTTAGGTCTCTAACTAAATCGTTCTGTTCAGATTGTGAGAATGGAATGGGATCAGTTGTGCCAGGATTGTAGCAATCTCTGTCTTCTTCATTGTCATCTTGCTGAGCCAGTGGTTTGTGATCATCTACGTCATCCAAAGAATCTGGAGGAGAGGGTATTGGTAATTCCAGTCCATGAGGAACAGGGCAAATGGATGATTGAATGTTAGGGTAAGAAATATCCTCTTTGTTTTTCAAATTGAAACCTCGTACGTTGCAAGAACAAAAAAAACAGTCATCACTATGTTTTTTGCGCTCCCTCCAAACCATTGGTATTCCAAAATGTAAGGACTGCTTTTTACGTTGAAACCATGGCCTCAGTTCTTCAACACACACTGAACAAACTTTTTGTGGGGTCCAAGGCTTATCTTGACTGAGTAAATAGGCTAAATATACTTTTTCAACAAAATCGGAAATGTTTCTTTGTTGCCTTTTATCGGTATGGTTACCACGAATGTAGCAGAAGCAATCTGGTGAGCTTATACGTCCTCTGGTAGCCACTGTCCGTTGTCCATAAAACTACTTCACAACACAAGAAAACAAGTCACCAGTTTAAAGCACTAGTAACAACAACACGTGAACAGTACAGGGTGAAGAGGTACTGTGAACTGAAGGACAATAGCAGAAGCTCACTACTTGGTGATGGCGGGGGAAGGGGCAGCGCGACAGACAGGCACTGACATGAAAATAATGCTGGTTTCTCCTAATTACTCTTTATTTTACATATATCTAGTATAAAAACAGCTAAATAACAGTTTATGGAGATCCTAAAAATCAAAATTCAGACTCACTAGAGTGCTGAAATATCGAAGAAAGCTAAAACCAGACAAGTAGTTTGTGAAATAACTGTACATGATGGAATTTTTTCACTATTTTTCCTGAAATCAGCATTGAAAACACTATAAAAATCACTTGATAAATTTAAAACATTTTTTACATCGCAGATGTGTGTAATTTATTAACAATATCTGTAATACAGGTTAAAAATTCTACTCAACATTACATAAATTAATAGAAGTATGTTACCATAAATGGAATTGTTTCTTGCTTAAAATACTTTGAAATCAGTGCAAGAAATAGCTCACACGAGGCTCACAGGTTTTCAGTTCATCCTCTTTATTCCTGTGTTATTTGAAGGAAACAGTTTCTGGAAATTAACTCTGAGCTAGAGATATAGAGCCTTTCACTGTATGACCAATTTTGCTGTACAATCTCAGTCTCCTCCTTGTACATAGCTACTTTCCTTCCAGTGTTAGGTGTGAAGTTACTGTTAGTTGGTACAGTTTAGAGAACGTTACAGTAATGTGTAGATCTCGTTCAGAACAATGTTCAGCTCTTAGTCTCACGACAACCAGCATAAAATTGGTTAAGCATAGTCTATCACCACATTACAATGAATTGTTGCCTACAACCAGATAGTTCGTTGGTGCACCTCAGTGTGCTCAAATAAGTTTACATGGCAGATTGCTGTGTCAGTGTCCAATATTTAAGTTGATTCTTGAGGATGACTGTTCAAGATGAATCTGATATTTGAGAAGGTTATAAAAACTATAGATTGTCTTCTGAACATCCTACTTTAAGCTGACAGTTTGCTACTTTGATTTCCGCACTCACCACAGTAATTTTGCAGCATTAGATCAAAGATAGCTTAAAGTGTGACAACTTTAGGGACATTGAAGGGACTTGGAGGATTTCACCATCACAGTTTAAAAACTAAAGCTTTGTGTAACAGATCAATGTCAGCAGCATACAGAATCCTCATGTGTAGTCTTGATGACTTACCTCTGATGAAATTATTGTGAGTTTTAGAATTACTTTCTTTCTTGTGGGAGACCATTTGGCAGCATATTTTGTTGAGTATGTTTATTTAGGAGGTGAAAAATTTTGTGTCCTTGTGTTGACTGATGAACTTCATCAAATGGCTGTTCCTTGTCTAAATCTACACTTTGAATAGAAGCTAGTCTGTGCTCTGATTTAAAACATTTATTTGGAAAGATTGTACTTGAATTGGAAACCATTCTTCAGCAAGTAGGACATTATCCCATAGCAAGCACATGTGTTGGTGTTCCATGTACATAAGTATGACAAATATTACATTGCTGTGGCTTGCAGTGGCTGGTATCCTCTTGATTATATGTATGTTTTGCACTTTCATACAGGTGATGAAGCTTGTCAGCAAATTACTTATAACTTGTAACAGAATCCATTAATTCTGTTCATCAATGAAGCTATTGTCATGCAAAATAATTTCAAAAGTCTCCATAATTCACTTTGGTGGTGCAGTGGAAATCTTTGTGGAGACGAATTTTAAGTAATGTTCCAGTGGTTATTTGAGGAGTTTTACTGCAAAGCGAGTTGCCTTTGTTGGAAGATGTTCCTTCAGTTAAGCACATTCTGTCAGTATGCACATTGCATATTTAATCTATATCTGACATTTTTTGACAGATGAGTGCGTTGGTTACATTCATTGTCCAAAAAAAGTCGATGGGCTGTAGTCAGGTAGGTTTTTGTTAGAGTGGGTAGATGGAACACATCATCTACAGAGAAAAAGCAAACATAAGAGAGAAATAAATGGTTCACGTTATGAATAGTGCTGTCCTCGTGGCAGTAGACTAAGTGGTCTTTACTTGAAAGAGATACACACAAAAAAGTTTCGAAAATGACTGAAAATTGTATTGAAGTCTTAAGTTGAGCTTTGGAAAATTTTATTTAGATTTTTAGAAATCATTCATGTATTTTTTTCATAAATAAATTGCTTCAGCGGATTTTTTGTGCTCTCGTGGTGAGGTTTGTTCAATCTATAACATTCAACATTCAAATAGCTGTAACTCTACATTCACTGAAAGTTGCGCAAATGGTTATGTATATCAACTTTATTTTAAACTAGAATGCAACTGCCTATACATGTAGTATAGCACTTGGTATGGGAAACAGAACGGAAAGCAAAGAAACCTAGGGTTTGAAGAAGCAGCAGCGAATATATGACCAAAATTAATAAAGTTCAAGTGAAATACATAATGCTCACAAAGTCGTCTCCTACTACTCGTGCAATCCCAGGCGGCCAGAATACAAAAGAACTTACCCAGTTTGCAGGCCTGGTAATATTAACAGGCAACCGAGATTTAAAATATTATTTCTTATCCAGATCTGACCGTGTAAGAGACCACCAATGTTCCCATTTGCATGAGGTCCCTGATTTGTTTGGATACTGGGAAATGTTGGAGAATATCACAACACTAATATGAAAGAAAGTAGGGAGTAAGAGCGAAATACTCTGAAAGAAGAACTGAGCGAAACACAATATTAAGCCGAGGGCAGCCTTCACTGCCGTTACACAATGATAAACGGATTGAGTACATATATTGAATCTTAGCTAGACAGAAAGGACCACATCCAGATTGGACCACATCCAGATCAAAGACAGAATGCTGAACCATGAGAAGCAGGTAAAGGTGACAAAGGGGCAGACTCTGGTGAATCTTAACGTATGGCTGGTGCCACTGGTTTGCAGTAGGACCGTACGATTCTCGAGCTCTCCAGGCGAACGAAAAGGCGAGTGAACTCTAAAGATATTTTTGTGTTCTATTCACAGTGATGAACAGCTAAACTGCTCTTACTGCATGTGGCGGAAATGCCTAAAGCAAGAAGTCGTGTGTGGTGAATAGGCTGAAGTTCATGGTCCGTCACAAAACTCAAGCTAGATGTGAGCAAGAAATCGCGTTATCTGTTACAAGTCACAGTGAGTGACAAGTCGCAGATATCACAATAACAACTTTACAGAATCTGGCTGCAATTTGAGTTGCAAGAAGAAGTCGTTGAAAGAGGCTGCAGAAGCTATGCTAGGAAGCCCGGAAGCTCCTCCACATCTCTCCCCGTGTGATTTCCGTGCTTTTGGACATATGAAAGAACGGCCTTTGTGGCCATAAATTTGCTTCGGACGAAGAGGTGCACGTCTGGGTACAATCGTAGTTCAGTAGGCAGTTGCAAACATTTTTTCCATGAAGGCATGGATCGTCTTGTCTCACAATAGAGTAAGTGCGTTAAGTTATGGCGATTACTTTTGAACTAATAAAAGGTTTACTTAATTTTTTCCATATGTCTCGTTTCCATTTGACTGCTTTTTATACAATTAAGTCTGAAAATTGGGTTATCCTTAGTGTTCAGCTAGAGCATTTGTTGGTTCGTTATACATTGATACAAGTGATTTTAATATATACTTACATTAATATATGGGATGTACGATTGCATTTTCTCGCAGTTAGCTGTTCTGAAAAGGCTTCCCATTTCTATATCAACAAATATCAGCGCCCTCACTGCTCAACAATAAACCCCCGTTAGACGAGTTCTAGGTATAGCAGGCCTATACGGTTGGTTTCTGAAATGCACTTTTGCTCACAAGCCAATTAAATCAGTTACCTTTGCCTTAATAGGTGTAACATGAACCTGGATAATAGCTGCAGTTCAATGTTGCATCTGCGGGACGAAATCGTAAACTTAGCGATGCATCAGTTCCGAACCCCTTTTCACACTTCGTCCAGATTGGCAGAATACTGCCTCTGATAATGTAGCGCATAGTTCAAGGTGGTCCTTGAAAACTTCCATGTGAGTAAAATTCCTTATTTTGCAGGGTGGTCAAGATCTGATGACGGTTCGTCGTGTCACGTAGGCAAAAGGTTTAGTCTAGTTGATGATAGAATTATCATTTTCGAAAATGAGGTTGATTATCATATGATGCTTGTTGGGAATACTGTTATACTTGATATTCTAGATGCTCATGCTCAGTTTGACAGATTCAGGTTACCTGTAATTAAAATACCTCCAGAATATTGCGACCAGGCAGAGCTAACTTTTTAGTTTGTGAACTTACTTTCGATATTTTAACTGCTTTCTCAGTAGATTTATAGCCTTTACAGCTTAGTAAAATAACGCTAGTGTTGAACACTTACGCATTTTTGTCATTGGAACATCCTTAGTGATATGGAGCTGTGCGTGCTTCTTGGGAGGACCGCGGTCGGTTGCTGCTGAATAACTGGCTCGAAAGCAGACAAGTTGGCGACGAAGTCGCGGCTACAAAGTTCGTGGCTTTCGCCGCCCCCTTTCAGGACGTTTCTGACCCAAAACCGGCGCAGTAGGGTAGTCGGAGACGTATCAAAGCCGTTACTTGGCCAGTCGGACTCCAGTTTCGCTTCACGCTCTCGACCGCTCCTCAGAAGTCGTTCCATAAAAATCGTAATCGCTCAACCGTGTGCGGTACCGACGAAAGAATTTCGGGCGAACATACAGACAGTCGCCTGAGGCTACAGAGGCTACACGGGAAAGATGTGGCATAGGAGATTCTGAAGCAAACAGAAGGAAGAATAAGTGGACCCTAACAACTTTAGTGTTAAATTCTTGTGGTAGATAGGTGACATGCAGTGAACAACTTAGTTACTTACGAAAAAGAAATATTAAAATTCTGCGAGATATATATTCGGTTTCCGTACAGTCATAAGAACTGGTCTCATGGAAATTTATTAGAAGCGGGAGAGAAAAGAAGTGATAACTGACAAACTAAAACATTTAGAAATGGTACGAACTGTTAAGAAATTGCGAAAGACAAAAGCTGATG
Source organism: Schistocerca piceifrons (assembly GCF_021461385.2). Taxonomy (NCBI): domain Eukaryota; kingdom Metazoa; phylum Arthropoda; class Insecta; order Orthoptera; family Acrididae; genus Schistocerca; species Schistocerca piceifrons. Next base: position 691,441,885 of record NC_060138.1, read on the forward strand.
ATGATGATTGATGCTGATGATACACCACCTGAGGCGTTAAGTGAACCACAACATAGTAGATTACACGCATCGACTACACTTAACAATAAAGTCTGTGAAAGTGAGAAAATAATCAAATTATTTGTTAGGTGTAACAATGAATGTACTAGCAAAGATGATGACGACAAAGAGAGGCGGTAATTACGTAGTATTTGTCTTATTTCATAAATAGTAAGATTATTGCACGCACGGTTTCTAAACGTTTGACGATATCTGTTCGGATTTAGGGCGGAAAAGGCACAAGCCACGCCATTGGTCTGCCGAGAGTGATACTGAAAAGGATTTTAGAGACAAATAAGGAGTTGTGTTTGTGTTAGATGGGCAAATAGCCTTTGCCATTGGCAGCTGAGTCACATCCCAGGAGATTACAAAAGCAAACTGAAGCAGACTGGAGAGATCAAAGACTAATTTGCTGCCCATTCGTCGATTAAAACGAAAAATTATTTCTGAGGGTCGTTGAAGACACCAATAGTATTCTAATTGGAGGAGACGGAGACAAGGTTACTTCATGCCTCCAAGTTTATTCATTATATACAATACTCGGTGAAAGAGGCGTACGCATAATTTGGAAATTTTAAGGTAGGAGGCTGAACAAGAAGTCAGATGAATACTGCAGATGAGACAGCGGATGTCATAGACTAGCTGATACAGAGAGATAATATGGTATAGAAGTTATTATTGAAAAAGACAAAGGTCTGATAATACCTCGCAATAATATGCGCTTTCATATTAGAGTAGAACCAACTTTTATTTATGAGTTTAAATATCTTGTAAGCCTCGTAACATAAGACACCTATTGTACCATTGAAATACTTTGTCAAATTTCCTTCGCCAGACATTCACAGAAAAGAAAATTTTGCCGACTAATAAGTTTATTTTCAAAATGAAGGAGAAAAGTTAATGTTTCATTTTGAGTATGGGACTGTATGGACCAGAATCCGGGGCCCTAAGTGAAATCGACAACCAATGTTTAACGTGTTTTGAAGTGTGATGTTGGAGAATGATATAAAAGCTATAACAACCTACGGAGAAATGCTAAGGTAGTGAAGGAAATGTATTGCGGCGAACAACTATCACAGAAATTTTGGTTGGTTGTACAGTATTTTCCACTTAAGTATCTTCTACATAGTGTATACACTGAAGAGCCTAAGAAACTGGTACACCTGCCTATTATCGAGTAGGACCCCGCTAGCGCTCAGAAGTGGTGCAACACGACATGGCGTGGACTCGACTACTGTCTGAAGTAGTGCTGGAGTGAATTGATGGCATGAATCCTGCAGGGTTGTCCATAAATCCGTAAGAGTACGAGGGGTTGGAGATATCTTCTAAACAGCACGTTGCAACGCATCCCAGATAACGCTCAATAGTGTTCATGCCTGGGGAGTTTGGTGGCCATGGGAAGTGTTTAAACTCAGAAGAGTATTCCTGGAGCCACTCCGTTGCAATTCTGGGCGTGTGGGGTCTCGCGTTGTCCTTCTGGAATTGCCCTAGTCCGTCGGGATGCACACTGGACATGAATGGATGCAGGTGATCAGACAAGATGATTACGTACGTGTCACGTGTCAGTCGTATCTAGATGTGTCAGGGGTCTCGTATCACTCCAAATGCACACGCCTCGCACCATTACAGAACCACCACCAGCTTGAACAGTCCCCTGCTGACATTCAGGTTCCATGGATTCACGAGGTTGTCTCCATACCCGTACCCTTCCGCTGGATACAACATGAAACGAGACTCGGCCGACCAGGCAACATGTTTCCAGTCATAAAGAGTACAATGCCGGTGTTGACGGGCCCGGGAGAGGCGTACAACTTTGTTGGAAGGGTATACGAGTGGGCCTTCGGCTCCGAAAGCCTATGTAGATGATGTTTCGTTGAATGGTTCGCACGCTCGCTCTTGTTGACGGCCCAGCATTGAAATCTGCAGCAATTTGCGGAAGGGTTGCAACTTCTGTCTCGTTGAACGATTCTCTTCAGTCGTCGTCGGTCCCGTTCTTGCAGGATCTTTTTCCGTCCGCAGCAGTGTCGGAGATTTGATGTTTTACCGGATTACTGATATTCACGATACACTCATGAAATGGTCGTACGGGAAAATCCCCACTTTATCGCTACCTTGGAGATGCTGTGTCCCATCGGTAGTGCGCCGACTATAACACCACGTTCAACTCAATTAGATATTGTTAACCTGCCATTATAGCAGCAGTGTCCGACCTAACTACGCCATACACTTGTCTTATATAGACGTTGCCGACCGCAGCACCGTATTCTTTCTGTTTTCATCTATCCGTATTTGAATACGCATCGCCATACCATTTATTTTTGGCCCTTCAGTATAGAAGGTTAAAGTGGAATTGGAAGAAGATGAGCACAGGTGTTCAGTAAAGACCAGTAAATAGTATTATTGACAATTGAAGAATGAATTTGAAGATCAAGGTAAACGGAAAAGAAGATTCATAGTCGAAACTAGCGGAAGAAGGGACGAATTCTCTTCACTGTCCACGGGTTTTTGAGCATCAGAACGCTGTTGGTGAAGTATCGCCCATGGCACGGGCGGTAATATGTGCAGACGGCGTAAAATTCAAATCGTGTAATTTCCGTCAAACCTTCAGTGTATGTTCACAAGAACAAACTGCCGTGTACTTCTTGACTGTGGAGCTCGTTGCGTTTTAACTACACGACTAGAGTGCTAATTGGAAATGATTATTTGAGATTACGGGTGCATTAATTTAATGTCCAAGGTTTTTTAGATAGTTCTAAAATATACTGACTTTTTCGTAAACTGCAACTTGCGGTTGTGTGATTGATACAGTAAACTAGGTAATATGTTTGGAAGAGAATAGCAGACGCGGGAAAAGGTAGCGTAGCCAATTTGGATTGTCTCGAATGTTCGTTTGCCATTGACAGCTCAAAAGTTCCTAACTTTTGTTTTTCTTTCACACAGAATTGCACGGCAGCATTTCGTGGTATTTTCATCGAGTCTTTGATCACAAACAAATCAGTGTGCATCTTCACTATCTTTTGTACACATTTTTTCTTGTGTCTACTTTTCAGTATTACGTATTCGTTGCTGTAAAGCATTTGAAACATCCAGTCTCTCTCTTCTCTTCGTTGAGGCGCCATTACAGCATCTTACTGTGTACATAGCCTACTACTATTTTGTGTTCTTACGCTAGCAAAAACATTCACCACACTAGCACCAAGTGTTGAAAATGGTATAATTGTAATGTGGGCGTAATGGTCAGCTCTCATGCGTGAACCTGCCTATTTTAGTCGCCGAGATTTTATTAAAAAAGGTATGCTCTTGATCTCGTTTGTTCTACAGCACGGAAGCAGATTTTGGACCGAAGAAATGAGACAATGACTCATCTTATTTTCCTGACGTTCTTCCAGTCAGGAAAGCATTGATCATACTGGTAGATATTTTATCGAGTGCTTTGGGAGCTGGTGTATGTTGATTATTTCCTAATTAATTGAGGTTTACATATGAAAAATAACTTGATCGTGATAACTCACAAACTATGACGGTCGAGGCCCCCACCATAAGAAAAAACACACACACACACACACACACACACACACACACACTCTCTCTCTCTCTCTCTCTCTCTCTCTCTCGTTTTGAAAAGAGGGCGGATGAGCGAATGCGGGTGCAGGGATCCTCTTGTCCTACAGCTGGAAAACCACATCTAAATGTGGATTAGCCTATGTCGTCTGGAGTTTCCCTTGTTTTTGGCATTTTGAACTGCATTACAGTAGTAATGACTTCGAGATTACAGCCGTGACTCAATATGTTTTTCGGTGGAGGAAGTGATTTTCTAAATTTTCAAGTTGCGTATAAGCGAGCGAGGGAGTGAGAGAGATTGATTTCCTGCATGCTGCTAGAGTTTGCTGTTTTAAATGATGATCAAGGATTACACGAGCATCTTGGTTTTTTTTTTTTTTTTTTTTTTTTTTTTTTTTTTTTTTTTTTTAGCTTATTGTATGTCGTCAGGGCGTGTAAGAGAAACTATTTCACAAAAATACTCTTGCTCAGCTTTCGGTGTGGTATAAGGAACGCCACTGACATCTTAGGCTTCTGTTTAAGTCCCAGGCTATGTGCCCATCGGTTTACTGAACATAGGTCTTACTCATACCTAATATCGGAGAATTAGTGTTCTCGGGACTGGCGCTTAAAAGCAGCTGGATATTGACAGCATTTAAATGTTGGTTACAAGAATGTAGCATATGAAATAACATGTATATATCGTTTAAAATTTATCGATTCATAGTGATAACCGTGTATTGGAACTGTTTGGATATGAGACACTACCGCGCATTGCAAGCAATGCGGTAGTCGTCCGCGATTACATCAAGAGCGTAGCCTGCAACAGCTGGCAAGAATTACAGAATTTTGTGAGCCAGGGAGTTCTTGGACGTAGGAACTAACTGGAATGAATCCAGTAGTGCATTTTTGGGGCTCTTTCTCTGCCTGTGAATATTGGGGTGCCGTGGCCAGGTAATGAAATGGGGCTCACCGTTAAAGATTTAATGTCGCAGCAGCTTGCTTTACTTGTTGAGATGAAGGAAACGCTCTTTGTAATTCCAGGCACTATCTCACGACTTTGATCATACCATTCTAGAATATTTTATCAAAGATTTCGCAACTTACAGCTATTAAATTTTTTGTTGTTTAATGTGGGACGACGTGACAGTCGGATGCTTCTTCCAGCATTATGCGCTCATTGACGACCTGTGGTTTCCAATGAGAGCTGTAAGAAATTGAGGCCCCGATAGTGGTGGACGTCGGGATGTGGTGACACTGGTGGTGTGCGTGCCGCATGCCGGCCTGTTCTCACACGCTCGCTGTGCACGCGAGGAACGCGGCAGCGCATATCTCGGGGCGGGCAGGGCGCGGGCCCACCAGCCCCGGTCTCTTTCCCAGGCAACCACTGAACGCAATCTGCATACATGTACGATCGTCGTACGTACGGAGGGCTAGATTGTTAAGAGTTTTAAAACTTTTTATTAATAGTATTTAAAACACACATATTCTTCTCCAATTCTGGCTTGGCCGGAAGTTATGCTATTTAGCGTCCTACTTGTAGCTGAATTAATGCATTCTGGACCCTATTCCGAGGTTCCATACACAAGTATTTAAAACAGAAATATATTTGCCATAATTTATAATCGTATTTGTAAATGGAAAAGACACAATACCTTCTAACCTGTGCCGGAGCACTCGATGAGTCAGTGTAGTACAATCTCTCTCTCTCTCTCTGCGAAAAATAAAATGTGCATCCTGTCTCACCCTTTATTTCGAAGATTGTTGCCGATAGTATTGGGGAGCTGTTAGGAGAGCATGATTGAAATGAATTAGAAGCCGAGTAAATACATACAGAATATGTCGACACAGTTACTGTGGAAAGTCAAGAAAGACAAAATAATATTGTGATAATGTAATTCAGTGTTATACTCAAACCCGGAATTTCTGTGCAAAAACAAATGTCAATATATGCACTAAAAATTGGTAAAAATATGCATAAACGATATGCAAAATAAAAATGATCCAGTCAACAAATGTTACGATTAACAAATATTGTCATCAGTTCATCATAATTTAATTATTTTTAAACAGTTACTGTAGAAGAGTAGTACACTTCTCAATCTAAATCTTAGAGAAATGAAATAAAAAAATGTTAGAAATGCACCGTATTGTCCAATGCAGCCGTTGCAATAGACGAGAAATATCGTCCTGATGTTTTCTGCAGTGAAACGCTATTCGTCTGTCACTAAAAGAGGTTTTGTGAAGTAAAAACGACATCTACGTCACGAGATGTCACCTGTACGCGAGTGAAACTCCAAATCGCTTTTTTTTTTTTTTTTTTTTTCTCCCTGAGTTCCTCTTTCACTTCGCACGTTTCCCCGGCCAGATGTTTCGCAATATCACAAACCGTTTTATAGCTTGTATTTTTACCAAGAACTGCATTCAGCGAATCGAAAGTAATTTTTGCATCTCCTTGTGTTTCCACGGACAGTTTCTGCAACACCCGATTCACCAGTGACAATTATCGTTGCAGTGACTTATTCCCAGCCTGCAGTTTCTTTATGATTTCTGGTAGGATTGAAAATGACGATGGATGTACTGCAATTTATGTACTGCAGTTTTATCACTTGAGTTGAAACATTTTCGAACTATATGTGTAGAAGCTGCGTCCTCCAGACTAAACTATGTACTGTCTTTTTCTTTTTTTTTCATATCATTGAAATGTTCAGCAGAACACCATACGGCCTCCAACCACGGACCCCATCGTGTTAAACCAGGCTGAGGATGGATTGCTAACTTTGGAGTCAGTTCTCTGATAACTGAAATTCTAGCGGTTGCTTTAATGTAAATTTTCTTGATATTCGAAACGAGACGGTAAACTTCCGGATAGCTCACCATATCTGCTTCGCTGTGTAGTCCATTGAATTTTTGCAGTTGTTGGATGATTTTACCCTTTCATACCGGCTACTGCACTACATACACACTGATCTGCAACGTCTGTGGTCTCGTCTATTAAAATCCAAACGTTTTCACGTTTTAACGATTCCCGGAAATGAAACACTCGGGCAAACACGTTTTACGAAGGGTAGATTGGTCCGACATTATTTTATTAGTATATTTTTCTAAGACAATATTAAGATAAATATAATTTATGTTCTACAGATGAGTGTTTGCGCTTACAAATGCTGAATATAATTCCTTGGCGGATGAGTCGCGTGAACCTGTACTTATAAATTGTTGACGTAAAGCAGATTTCCTGGCTATATTTTGTTCGTGCTTCATAGTGTTGTACTACTTGGAACATTTTGTCAAAAGGAATACTTAGTTTACATTATAAACAAAATAACACTTGCCCATTCACAGTGAAATTATCACTCCCGAGACCCAAAAAGGAAAATATGACATCAATAGTAAATTTTAGTAAATATATGTGCAATATCTATTCCCCAAAACATACAATTGTATACCGTATACTAGAGCACCAGTGATCTCATAAAGATGAGAACAGTAAAGAGTACTTCTAATGCATACATTTAGAATATTCAAAAACTCGGCAAATTTTGCATAAAATCCAGGTTATAATATTCACTTCTACAACTGTATATTTTTATTGGAAATACAAAGGGAACTGGAACTAGTGGAAAGGTATGCAGATTGTGTGACTCCTCTAGGCGAAGGAATACATAAAAATGATAAAATGGAGCGCAGTGCTGCTTAAGATGATATAATACTCTCGCAACGAATAACAAAATAGTTTTTAGATTCCACGACAAATGGTTGTAGGTACACTTATTATTGATCACGTGCATTAGCTTACTTCAAACTGAACCTGAATTGATGCGTCTGCTGTGTTTAGTTGTGCAGTTTTTCAAGGGGTGATTGGAGGAGAAGGAGGGGGGGGGGGGGGGGAGGAGTAGAAGTGACCTCCACTGCCCTGCTAACAACACCCTTGTACAATGTGGGCTCCATAATACGACGAATCTGATCATAAATTAAAATCTTCGCATTTGATTTGTATTCAACTGATACCATGGAACTATTTTGTCAAGATGGAAGGTATTTATTCCTTGAGGTTAATTACTCAGTCAAAGCATGTAGCGTCCCCCCCCCCCCCCCCCCTCCCCTGCGGGCCCGGGGATTAGAATAGCCCGAGGTATTCCTGCCTGTCGTAAGAGGCAACTAAAAGGAGTGTCAAACGTTTCGGCTTTCATGTGATGGTCCCCTGTAGGGTTTTACCTCCACTTTTCAAAATTTTCCCGAAGACCGAGCCAATTGGGGAAGGGCGCCTTACATGGTGCATCGTGTCCATCATGTGCTGAGACCTATAGCATCCTTCATCGACATGGATCTGCACTTCTGCTAATTGTCCAACTGTTGGGCGAGGTCACCCTCCTGGGTGCGTATTTTTTCACCAACTGTGCAGTGTCGTTTTCTACGCTGACGATGATAATGGACTTGTTTGCTTGGTTGTACCTGATACCCAGCACAGTAGCAAGTCCGTTGGCCCCTGACCACACAGGGATCGCTCTGCTGATGTCTGCGTTGTTAACACCCCATGTATGCCGAGGAGTAGATGGCCGTCACCCTGGGGCATCGGGACTCCGTGCAATGGCCATCCTGACAGGTGGCCTTTGCTGCGGGTGCGCGGCGCCCGTGGGGAGGGCCCCAGGTCGGAGTGGGTGGTATCAGGGCGGATGACACTCGATGAAGCGTAGTACATCTTCTCTTGCTGGTGATCAATCACCAGCAGTATCTAAGCGTTCAAAGGCTCAATTTAACTCACAAAAGTACGTATTCAAATCGTTCTCCTCCCTGGACACTACATGGGAGGAACGTCAGCCTAAGGATGGCAGTGGGTCTTATTCGCCCCGGTACCTTCTGTGTTGCAGAGCTGATGGGGGAAGCCTCAGTTTTTTGTTGAGCATTTAGAGGACAAGTTTGGAGAGGTGGAGGGCTTGTCCAAAATGAGATCTGGGTCAGTCTTGAACAAAACAACATCCTGTGCCCAATCACGGACTTCACTCGCGAGTCACAAGCTGTGGAATGTAAAGCCCTATGTGCCTTCCCCAATGCGGTGCTTTAAATGCCGGAAGTTCGGCCATATGTCTTCCCACTGTACTTCCAGCGTCACGTGTCGAGACTGCGGACGCCCATCACATCCCAATACTCATGTGCCCCGCCTCCTATCTGTGTCAACTGCGGAGAGCACCATTCACTTGTTAGCCTTACTGCAGGATTCTCCAGAAAGAAAGGAAAATCATGGTTACAAGACCCTGAAGCGACTGATCTACACTGAGGCTAAGAGGAAATTTGAACGCCTACATCCTGTATGTATGACATCGTCTTACACTGGCGCTACAACAGTTCTAGCCCTATCAGCTCCGTCAACCCCAGTCACCTCTCAGAGCCACAAGACTACACCTGTCCCCTTGATGGTGGTGGTGGGGGGGGGTACCTCCCTGTTGCTTCTGCACCACCTACTTCGGGAGCAACACCCCCCCCCCCCCACCCCCACCCCCGCCCCCACCCCAACCGTCGGGAAGCGTAAGTCTTCCTTGGCTCTGCTCTGCGTCTGTGGATGAGGTTGAGATTCTGGCGTCTGCTGAGGACCTAGATCTCGCCAGACCCTCAGAGACAATGGATATAGACTGCTCAGGAAATAAGTCGGTGGCAGCAGGTGACCCTGAAGCGTAAACTGCCTCATTGAATGCTCCATGCCTTCCCAGTCACACGATGACGTCATCCTCCAGTGGAAATTTGGCGGTTTTTTCCACCGCCTGGCTGAGCTACGGCATCTGTTCAACAAGTGTTCCCGGTGTTGACATAAATGGCGTGTTATCTACCGACGCAAACGCGATTGCAGAGCACTTTCCTGAGCGCTATGCCCGAGCCTGTGCGTCGATCACCCCCCAGCCTTTCGCCCTGTCAAACGGCGGATGAAAGGGAAAGTCCTCTAGTACAGTACACGCCGCAGTGAATCCTATAACGCCCCATTTACAGAGTGGGAGCTCCTCAATGCCCTTGCACATTGTCCTGACATGGCCCCTGGGCCGGACATGGCCCCTGGGCCAGATCGGATCCACAGTCAGATGATTAAACATCTCTCATCTGACTACAGGCGACATCTCGTCATCTTCAACCAGATCTGGTGCGATGGCGTCTTTCCATCGCAGTGGCGGGAGAGCACCATCATTGCGGGCTCAAACCTGGTAAAAACACGTTTGATGTGAATAGCTATCGGCCCATCAGTCTCACCAACGTTGTTTGTAAGCTGCTGGAACATATGGTGTGTTGGCAGTTGGTTGGGGTCCTGGAGTCACTTGGCCTACTGGTTCCATGTCAGGGCGGCTTCCGCCAGGGTCGCTCACCTCTGATAATGTTGTGTCCCTTGAGTCTGCCATCTGAACAGTCTTTTCCAGACGCCAACACCTTGTTGCCGTCTCTTTTGATTTACGAAAAGTGTATGTACGATCTGGTGACATCATATCCCTGCCACATTATACCAATGGGGTCTCCAATGCCCGCTCCCGTTTTGTATCCAAAATTTCCTGTCGCTTCGTATTTTCTGTGTCAAAGTTGGTGCCTCCCATAGTTCCCCATATCCAGGAGAATGGGGTCCCGCAGGGCTCTGTATTGAGTGTATATTTTTAGTGGCCATTAATGGTCTAGCAGCAGCTGTAGGACCGTCCGTCTCACCTCTGTATGCAGACAACTTTTGCGTTTCGTACTGCTCCACCAGTACTGGTGTTGCTGAGCGGCGCCTACAGGGAGCCATCCACAAAGCGCAGTCATGGGCTCTAGCCGACGGTTTCCAGTTTTCGGCCGCAAAGTCGTGTGTTATGCTCTTCTGTCGGCGTCGTACCGTTCATCCGAAACCAGAACTTCACCTTAATGACGATCCGCTCACTGTAGTGGAGATATACCGATTCTTAGGACTGGTTTTCGACGCCCAATTGACTTGGCTTCCTCACCTTCGTCAGCTTAAGCGGAAGTGCTGGCAGTACCTCAATGCCCTCCGCTGCCTGAGCAACACCAACTGGGGTGCAGATCGCTCTACGCTGCTGCAGCTCTATAGAGTCCTTGTTCAATCCCACCTTGACTATGGGAGTGTGGTTTATGGTTCGTCGGCGCCCTCGGTGTTGCGTTTACTCGACCCAGTGCACCACTGTGGCGTTCGCTTAGCGACAGGAGCTTTTAGGAAGAGTCCGGTAACCAGCGTCCTTTTTGAGACGGGAGTCCCTCCATTGCAGGTTAGGCGTGCTCAAGTGCTGGCCAGTTACGTTGCACACGTTCGTAGTACTCCTGCGCATCCGAATTACCGTCTCCTTCTCCCAGCCACGGTGGTTCATCTCGCGCATTAGCGGCCCAGGTCAGGGCTTACAATTGCAGTTCGTGTCCGATCCCTTCTTTCCGAACTGGAGTCCTTGCCTTTACCACCTATACTTCAGGTCCATTTACGTACACCTGGACCTTTACATGGCCCTAAGGACTCTTAACCCCACGGCTCTCTGCTGCCACTTCCTCTCGATTGTTGACATGTACCAAGGCCATGAAGTGGTTTACACCGACGGCTCGATGGCTGATGATCACGCCGGCTTCGCTTACTTCCATGAAGGACATATTGAACAGCATTCCTTGCCCAATGGCTGCAGTGTTTTCACTGCCGAGCTGGTGGCTATATCTCCTGCTAGAGCACATCTGTTTATGCCCTGGGGAGTCGTTTCTTCTGTTTACTGACTCCTTTAGCAGCCTAGAAGCTACCGATCAGTACTACCCTTGTCATCCTTTGGTGCCGCCCAGTTGTTCATTAGTGTTTGTCTGGACCCCAAGTCACGTCGGAATCCCAGGCAACGAACTTGCCGACAGGCCACGCTGAAACCGCTTATGGAGATCTGCGTCTGTGCAACTGACCTGCGTTCAGTACTACGCCGCAAGGTTTTGCGGCTTTGGAGACGGAATGGCATAACCTCAGTACGCACAACAAACTGCGTGCCATTAAGGAGACTACGAATGTGTGGAAGACCTCCACGCGGCCCTCTCGCAGGGACTGTGGTTCTCTGTCGGCTCCGCATTGTACACGCTGGGTGACACACAGCTACCTCCTGCGCCGTGATGACCCACCTCAGTCTCGGTGCGGCGCCCGGTTGACAGTGGCCCATATCTTGGTGAGCTGTCCTTCTTTGGCTGCCCTGCGACGGACACTTCAGTTACCGGACTCGTTGACAGTAATTTTAGCTGACATCTTTTCATCGGCTAATTTAGTTTTACGTTTTATACATGACAGTGGGTTTTATCATTCTATATAAGTTTTCGCGCATGTCCTTTGTCCCTTTGTGTTCTCCACTCTAATGCTTTTAGGCTGGGTGTTTTAATGTGTCGCAGAGTGGCTGGCTTTTCTTTTTTATCCTCGTTGTCGGCCAGCCGCGGTCATCGTTCTTCGGGTTCTTCCATTCTCCTGTTATTGTTCTGTACGTCTCCTTTCTTTCCTTCTTTCCCTTGTGCAATTATTTTACCGGGAACAAGGGACCTATGAACTCGCCTCCTTTAAACCAACCAAACATGTAGCGTGTGTTGCTGAAACCTCTTGCAACATCTCGCATTCTGCAGGTCATCGTGATTAGTTTACAGGCAGAACCTCAGAAAACCCAGACGTATAGGACTTAGAAAAGCTTCGGCTTAAAGGGTTCTAGATTGCTTTTCACTGGTGTAGTTGTTCGAATTTGGAGAGCTCTCTAGCTTCTGAAGTAGCCGTATTTTATAAGCGTGTTAAAATGGAATCGGATGGTGAAAATGGAAGCAATAGCAGAGATTCCTGGGATGAGACGAGATGAATAGTTACAGTGAATGTGTCTGTACGGACAGGGAAAGTGATAGCGAGGCACATGAAGCGAACTGTGAGGTAGTCCAAGAAAGTGGATGTCATGAAGAAATACAGGAAACTGTAGTTCTTGCAGAAGTAGAAGAAAGCGGAAGTGAAAGAAATGACGATGAGGAACATGATTTCACCCAAAAAAGTGATCAACAACAAGGCAGAGAATCTTTCCGTATTCATCTTCATCTACATCTAAGTGATTACTCTGCTATTCACAATAAAGGGCCTGGGCAGAGGGTTCAATGAACCACCTTCATGCTGTCTCTCTACCGTTCCACTCCCGAGCGGCACGCGAGAAAAACGAGCACTTAAATTTTTCTGTGCGAGCCCTGATTTGTCTTATTTTATCGTGATGATGATTTCTCCCTATGTAGGTGGGTGCCAACAGAATGTTTTCGCAATCGGAGGAGAAAACTGGTGATTGAAATTTCATGAGAAGATCCCGTTGCAACGAAAATCGCCTTCGTTTTAATGCTTGCCACTCCAATTCACGTTTCATGTCTGTGACACTATCTCCACTATTTCGCTATAATACAAAACTAGCTGCCCTTCTTTGTACTTTTTTGATGTCATCCGTCAGTCCCACCTGATGCGGATTACACACCGCACAGCAATACTCCAGAATAGGTCGGACAAGCGTAGTGCAAGCAGACTCTTTGGTAGATCTGTTGCACGTTCTAAGTGTTCTGCCAATAAATCGCAGTCTTTGGTTTGCTTCGCTCATATTATTATCTATGTGATTCTTCCAATTAAGGTTATTTGTAATTGTAATCCCTAAGTATTTATTTGAATTTACAGCCCTCAGATTTGTGTGACTTATGGCGTAATCAAAATTTGGCTGATTTCTTTAGTACTCACGTGAATAACTTCACAATTTTCTTTATTCAGGGTCAATTGCCGCTTTTCGCACCATACAGATATTTTACCTAAATCATTTTGCAAGTCGTTTTGATCATCTGATGACTTTACAAGACGGTAAATGGCAGCATAATCTGTAAAGAATCTAAGACGGCTACTCGGATTGTCTCCTATGTCGTTAATATAGATCAGGAACAATAGAGGGCCTATAACACTTCCTGGGGAACGCCAGATATTACTTCTGTTTTACTTTATGACTTTCCGTGTATTACTACAAACTGTGACCTTTCTGACAGGAAATCGTGAATCCAGTCGCACAACTGAGGCGATACTACTCCGTAGGTACACAGTTTGGTTAGAAGACTCTTGTGAGGAACGGGGTCGAATCCATGACGTCATGAGAATTTGATATCGTGGATGAATTTGACCATAATGAAGAATAGGAAGATGATGTTTCAGATGTATCTGTTGAAGAAATAGAAGTTATGTCAGAGGAAGGTCTGCTGGAAGAATTCAAGAAGAAAAAAAAAATTAGTGGGGAGAATTGAGGAAATGGGAAAGTGGTGAAGGTGAACTGACATTCAGAAACGAAATAGAGGTGTTCTAGGGGAACTGGACCACATTCATTTTGAGATGCTGCTGATGGTTGGGTTCAGATGAATGACAATAGTGATACCCTGTTTTCATGCATAAACAAACATGTGTAAATACATTTGTCAAACCTTCCTTTGATCGGAAGCGCAATGAGATTACAACGAATGGTATACCATGCCTGCAGTATCGCTGGGCTCTGGAAAGCAAAGGATGCAACTACGTAAACACCTTCAGAAAATCAGTCAGAGAAATCTGATGGGACAGAGCCGAGAAATAAGAATGCATAAAATGCAGTATTTCCAAATGCTTCCATTAAAGTACTCCGAGAGAACAAGGAGAGACAGTTACCAAGACCCCACATAAGACAGAGAATACTGTCAGAAGATTTTCCATTTCAAAGATGTGAAGTTCTCAGGTTTAAGTCCTGGACAGAAAGAGTGTAACAGACTGTACAAGAAAAGCAAAATTTGCAGCTACAGTTACCGGCTTTACCAGAAACAACAAAGCACATTAAATTTTCTGTTGATAATTCTTGCTGTTGAGAAAATGGTCATACTAGCAAAAGGTGAATTATGAATCCAAAAGGGAAGAGTTCTGCACGCGTTGAAGAAACGTTTAAGGAGATAAAAGAATTCACCTGCATCCTGATCGGCTACCGTTTCAATAAATAACAAGCGGTGTGGTATTGGATTTGGAATAAACAAGAAACAAGCAAAGCAAAATCAAAAGCTGCGAAAGCAACCCTGGAAATTTTAATTCCCTAAATGAGAGAACAAAATTTTCACGTGAAAGAGAGAGGGCAAAATCTGAACAAGGTTCATAAGTCTCATACCTGTCTTCATTTGATGTTGTCATGATAAAAGATCGAGTAGCTGAACTTGGCCCCAAAACCACGGAACCATCTCCATATACTATACTCCTAACATATTTGCAATGGAACTGTGGAGTGGAGGAAATTCTTATAAAATATGAGATAAATGTTCTAATGCATCAAAGAAATGAATTCATAATGACTGTTGATGGCCACACAAGAAACGTTACGTGCAAGAACAAACGAGATGGAAAACAAAGGACATCACAAACTTTTTTATAGGCCCGTTATCCACATACTACAAGCTGGGGGTATCTACTACGACTTCATGGCAGTCATTCACTTCAAAGCATGAGGGAAGAAAACGGGAGATTACGTTACTATAAAGTTGCAGTTAATTCGGCAAATACCACTATACTGAACAAATTAAAGGCTGAAATGAAGAAACTAAGGGATTTGAATCCTTCCACCCAACCAATCGGAAAATTTATTGCCGTAATGATGTGGACCTGATTGGAACACTTGACCTCTGCCCGTAAGTTACTCTCACCCAAACAAAATGCGATGACTATGGTTATCTATACACAAGTTAACAACAGATAAAAATGTCATTATTACTGAAATTAGGGGTCATATTGAGTCGGCATCATAGTTTTAAAAGAAAGGCCTGGAACTTGAGTCTTCACAAGCTGAAGTTCATTCTTTTGCAGCAGAGAGAAGGAAAATAATACGAGGGTAAGAATGAGTGGTTCATAATCCCACACGAGGGTAAAAGAGAAGCCCAGCCCAAAAGAGAAGCATTGGAAACTTGTTTAATTCCACTACTTTTAGCAACATGTAAAACGCATGTAGATTTGTGAGCAACGCAAGAGAGCGAGCTGAACAGTAATGCCTCCGGATTTTTTATGTGAAAACTCTTATAGATTTTTAAATGTGTATAACTTTATTAACATTCTACACCTCCATTCCTCATATCTATATATTTCTTTCGCACTTCTGTCACCCTCGCGAGGCTCACGGTTCCCCCAACGATTGTTGAAACCTTCACTGTAGAATGTTTGACATTGTTGACAGAGCCACAACCTCAACTCTGATAGTGATGAAACGGTGCAGGCAAAGTGAAGCAAATTTTGGAAGCCAATGAAAATGGGATGAGGCCAAGTCGGGACTGTATGGAGGATGATTGATCCCATCAAGACGTCGGATTGCTGCAGATTGTTCTTGTGCGGTCTGTCATTGTCTCGCTGAAGGCAGGGTGCCCCATGTGTGGAAAACCGATTTCGTGATGCCAGGATCACAGTACCTTGCAGAGGTTACAGTGGCTTTAGGAAATTTCAAATGCGCTACACCTTGAACATCCCAGAATTCTGTGAGCATTACTTAACCTGCCGATGGGATGATCTTGCACTTTTTTAGCATCGGTGATGCTTTGTGAACTCCATTGCTGCTCTCTTGTTATCGGGGTCAAAAAGGCGAACTTACAGGGTGTTTCAAAAATGACCGGTATATTTGAAACGGCAATAAAAACTAAACGAGCAGCGATAGAAATACACCGTTTGTTGCAATATGCTTGGGACAACAGTACATTTTCAGGCAGACAAACTTTCGAAATTACAGTAGTTACAATTTTCAACAACAGATGGCGCTGCGGTCTGGGAAACTCTATAGTACGATATTTTCCACATATCCACCATGCGTAGCAATAATGTGGCGTAGTCTCTGAATGAAATTACCCGAAACCTTTGACAACGTGTCTGGCGGAATGGCTTCACATGCAGATTAGATGTACTGCTTCAGCTGTTCAATTGTTTCTGGATTCTGGCGGTACACCTGGTCTTTCAAGTGTCCCCACAGAAAGAGGTCACAGGGGTTCATGTCTGGCGAATAGGGAGGCCAATCCACGCCGCCTCCTGTATGTTTCGGATAGCCCAAAGCAATCACACGATCATCGAAATATTCATTCAGGAAATTAAAGACGTCGGCCGTGCGATGTGGCCGGGCACCATCTTGCATAAACCACGAGGTGTTCGCAGTGTCGTCTAAGGCAGTTTGTACCGCCACAAATTCACGACGAATGTCCAGATAGCGTGATGCAGTAATCGTTTCGGATCTGAAAAATGGGCCAATGATTCCTTTGGAAGAAATGGCGGCCCAGACCAGTACTTTTTGAGGATGCAGGGACGATGGGACTGCAACATGGGGCTTTTCGGTTCCCCATATGCGCCAGTTCTGTTTATTGACGAAGCCGTCCAGGTAAAAATAAGCTTCGTCAGTAAACCAAATGCTGCCCACATGCATATCGCCGTCATCAATCCTGTGCACTATATCGTTAGCGAATGTCTCTCGTGCAGCAATGGTAGCGGCGCTGAGGGGTTGCCGCGTTTGAATTTTGTATGGGTGGAGGTGTAAACTCTGGCGCATGAGACGATACGTGGACGTTGGCGTCATTTGGACCGCAGCTGCAACACGGCGAACGGAAACCCGAGGCCGCTGTTGGATCACCTGCTGCACTAGCTGCCGTACGCGGTCGCCCTACCTTTCCAGCACGTTCATCCGTCACGTTCCCAGTCCGTTGAAATTTTTCAAACAGATCCTTTATTGTATCGCTTTTCGGTCCTTTGGTTACATTAAACCTCCGTTGAAAACTTCGTCTTGTTGCAACAACACTGTGTTCTAGGCGGTGGAATTCCAACACCAGAAAAATCCTCAGTTCTAAGGAATAAACCATGTTGTCTACAGCACACTTGCACGTTGTGAACAGCACACGCTTACAGCAGAAAGACGACGTACAGAATGGCGCACCCACCGACTGCGTTGCCTTCTATATCTTTCACATCACTTGCAGCGCCATCTGTTGTTGAAAATTGTAACTACTGTAATTTCGAAAGTTTGTCCGCCTGAAAATGTACTGTTGTCCCAAGCATATTGCAACAAACGGTGTATTTCTATCGCTGCTCGTTTAGTTTTTATTGCCGTTTCAAATATACCAGTCATTTTTGAAACATCCTGTAGCTTTCAATGCCGGTTACATTGTTGTAAAGAAAGCCATAACCCTCACGCACAAAAAGTACTCAGCTTTCATTCCTCTATGCACTTCAATTGGAGGTACATTTCCTGCGTTTAGAAACTTGATTACAACACGCTGTTTATCACGCACCGATATAGTTACTTTACATAAAGCTTCAGCTCGTAGCTCTCTAGTGGCAGAGGTTTGTAACTTGTGTCAGTAAAGCGGGAAAGTCGACCGAGTACTGTGCACGGCATCTAATACCTCAACCGATACCGACAACAGAATGAAAAATTCGAAGGCAGCACACCCACGTATATTAATTAATGTAAATTGTGCCATCTTTCTCCTCATTTCGTGATTGTACTCTTTTCTTTAGATCCTACGGTGAACCTCAATAATTTGAAATGCCCAGCAATAGAATGTAAGCGGACCGTGAAAATGGAAGCAATTCCTAAATTTTCTAAACGCATTAAATGGGATCTTCTTTTCTGTTGTTACCGATATCACCATAAATACTATATTCTTTAAATATGCATATTATTTTTTGTAGTCACGAGGAAACTGATGTTTTTGTATTTATTTTTATGAGAATTATATAATGTAAAATATATTGGCAATTTTATTTGAGAAAAACAAAGGGATTCAGAGGTTTGTGGTATGATCCTTAGTCAACCTTAGGATTTTTAATCTGTCATTCATCTCTGGTCTAGTTGCACTGTGGTTTGGAATCATTGTTAAACTATCCCTATAACAGGTTGCATAAGTCAGCTC
Organism: Schistocerca piceifrons; assembly: GCF_021461385.2. NCBI lineage: Eukaryota > Metazoa > Arthropoda > Insecta > Orthoptera > Acrididae > Schistocerca > Schistocerca piceifrons. The sequence goes on from NC_060138.1 coordinate 691,460,362, forward strand.
AAAGATCGCAGTAAAACAACGGCGTTTATTCAAATAGGGCTATGCCTAGTACACGATGACGGCTTCACTTTTGATCATCAGCTAAACGAAAAACCCTCAGTGCAGCAACAAATGCGACAATACTGGAGGCGCCGGGTATCGATCCCGGTACCTCTCACATGCTAAGCGAGCGCTCTACCATCTGAGCTACGCCCCCAGTTGCGTTTGACACTCCGCCAGTGGGCACGAGCCGAGCAACTTTCGTCGTTCACCGGAGAGTGACGTAACAAGAAATCGAGGTCCCGTTACAAGGACGTACACTTCTCAAGATTCCGGCTCGATGTTGTTGTATTGGGGGCGTAGCTCAGATGGTAGAGCGCTCGCTTAGCATGTGAGAGGTACCGGGATCGATACCCGGCGCCTCCAGAGAATTTTTTAATTGCTAATTTGAGAATTAGTATATTCAACTACTACCGTACCGGCAAGTGTACGATTACTAAGACGTTACCCGTGATATTTAGATGCGTCCATTTCATAAAAGACAAATGTGGACAATAGCTGCAAGTAGGAAGGAGGGGCTTCCCGCTGTCCCATAATCACTTACAAAACGCATCTTTCGTGCTTCTGCATAGTACCATCACTTTTAAGTCAAGTTCCTCTGCAACTTTCTTAATGTACCTGTCTCCGGTTGTCAGTAGCAACTGAAGGGAAAAAGAAAACCGATCCTTGTGTTTACGATGGATGATTAAAATACACAGACTGTAGGTCACGATGACATGTAAATTCTGCGGTCATGGCTAAACCATGGAAGAACGTGGATAATCGGTGTAAACGCCAACCAATGTTGTTATTTTTATATATGGCATGATACTGGACAGAAACAATTTCGGGCTTCATGCTACCAGACCGGCCTTCTTCTCAAAATAATTACGAAAGCCAACGGAATATGTATTTTTTACATATCCAATATTTTTAAGTTACGTTATACGCTTATTACATATTCTGCAATTCCTTAAACCAGGTGGTGTGTCTGCTGGAGTAAACCGTCGATTCATGAGGTCAGTAATGAATTTCGCCAACCCCGGTCAGCCAAAAACTGTGGCCTTTATATGGCGTAATTACCGTAATAGATGAACCGAACTTTATCACGAAGGAATTTTGTTCTGTTGCGTAATGTAAGTAAACGGCGTTTCTGTGTGGAATTGATGCCTGCGATTGTCGCTTCGCGTGAGTGATACTTGTTTCTCGCCGATCTTTTAAGAAAATCGTATCCTCTGTGTGTCATCCTTTCTTTCTTAAAAGATCGGCGAGAAACAAATGTCACTCAAGCGAAGCGAAAATCGCGTAATAATGGCCTTGATACGCCTGGGCATTGAGTCAAACAGATCTTGGATGGCGTGTACAGGTCCAGCTGCCTGTGCAGCTTCAACACGATACCACACTTCATCAAGAGTAGTGACTGGCATATTGTGACAAGCCAGTTGCTCGGCCACCACTGACCAGACGTTTTCAATTGGTGAGAGATCTGGAGAATGTGCTGGCCAGGGCAGCAGTCGAACATTTTCTGTATCCATAAAGGATCGTACAGGACCTGTAACATGCGGTCGTGCATTATCCTGCTGAAATGTAGGGTTTCTCTGCGATCGAATGAAGGGTAGAGCCACGGGTCGTAACACACTGTAAAGTCCACTGTTCGAAGTGCCGTCAGTGCGAACAAGAGGTGACCGAGAGGTGTAACCAATGGCACCCCATACCATCACGCCGGGTTATACGCCAGTATGGCGTTGACGAATACACGCTTCCAGTGCGTTCACCGCTATGTCGCCAAACACGGATGCGACCATCATGATGCTGTAAACAGAACCTGGATTCATCAGAAAAAATGACGTTTTGCCATTTGTGCACCCAGGTTCGTCATTGAGTGCACCATCGCAGGCGCTCCTGTCTGTGATGCAGCGTCAGGGGTAACCGCAGCCATGGTCTCCGAGCTGATAGTCCATGATGCTGCAAACGCCGTCGAACTGTTCATGCAGATGGTTGTTGTCTTGCAAACTCTTGACTCAGGGATCGAGACGTGCCAGCACGATCCGTTACAGCTATGCGGATAAGATGCCTGTCATCTCGATTGCTAGTGACACGAGACCGATGGGAACCAGCATGGCGTTCCGTATTGCCTTCCTGAACCCATCGATTCCATATTCTGCTAAGAGTCATTGGATCACGACCAACGCGAGCAGCAATGTTGCGATAACGATAAACCGCAATCGTGATAGGCTACAATCCGACCTTTATCAAAGTCGAAAACGTGATGGTACGCATTTCTCCTCCTTACACGAGGCATCACAACAACGTTTCACCAGGCAACGCCGGTCAACTGCTGTTTGTCTATGAGAAATCGGTTGGAAACTTTCCTCATGTCAGCACGTTGTAGGTGTCGCCATCGGCGCCAACCTTGTGTGAATGCTCTGAAAAGCTAATCATTTGCATATCACAGCATCTTCTTCCTGTCAGTTAAATTTCGCGTCTGTAGCACGTCATCTTTTAGTCTAGCAATTTTAATGGCCAGTAGTAGAGAGAGAGAGAGAGAGAGAGAGAGAGAGAGAGAGAGAGAATATGTGTGACCATTCCCGCCGCTCTTCTTTGTATACGCCCTGTTAAGACTCCTGCTACGGGGCCCTCACATCTCAGTGTTTATTGTGGAGTAATATTGTGTACAAAAGGTTTACATGAAGATATTGCGAAACTGCCAGGGCAAGAGAGGCGCAATATTACATGTAAATTGGAGCGGGATCACTGCTGTCAGCTACAGAGGGACATTAAGCGAAAATGTGAACTCAACTGGGATGCGAACCCGGGATCTCCTGCTTACTAGGTAGGTGCGGTTAACCCCTGCGCTATCCAGGACACAGCGTGACTATCTCGGCACGCCTCACGGCCGATCAACAATCTCACAAGCGCCACTTAATCCGCGGTCCGTGTCCGAAGCATAATGCGGGTAGGTGACGCTCGGTGGGAGTCCATGATTTATAGAATAAGCTGGCTTATCCGCCTGTGAGGTGCATTAGTGCGAATTCAGGAACATCAGTCTGTGAGGCGGGTGAATATTTTGTCTTCGTGGAACTTGTGAGGCGGTGTGTCTAGAATGGAAGCAAATTTTCTTGGGTAAATCGGCACAGCGAGGCACGTGGCCACTGCAATACGACTAAACACCAGATGAGACCCTCTTAGCCGGCTAGAACCATGGGGCGATTTTAGAGCCCCTGACGGAACAAACTCAAACTTTATCTGCCTGTCAGACGGGTGTTCGTTCTAAGTGTTACAGCCCAATACCCAGTGTAGTGCAATAAATATTGAACGTGTGACGGGACCATTATTCCTACCTAAGGTTGGCATCATTTAAACTGCCGACCCCGGACAAAGGCGTTGTAAAACTCGGACATTTGAGTGATATCGGATTATTTTCGCGGATGTGCGTTGTGTGTGTGTGTGGGGGGGGGGGGGGGGGGGGATGGGCAGTACGAAAAAGAAGACGAATTTATCTTGCCACCTATGAATTCCTCGAAAGAAACGAGTGATCAAAATGATGAAGACGGAAGTGTAGATACTTAGACAAATATCGCTGGTCGTCTAAGCCTCTTCCAACGATGGCCAATGGCATTATTAATCCGCATGTTGGACAAAATGGCAACTCATTGGCGACATCACAGATAAGAAGCGAATCAACCACTATTACATACAATGTGAACTTCGTGCAACCATCCACTGAGTTTCGGCTATAGCAGAGCCAAGCATAAAAGTCGTACAAAGATTGGAAAAACGCAAAACATGCTCCATCTGTGACCCAGAAAAGAAGAGAAAGATGCCTTGTCATTGTTGCAAGAAGCCAGTCTAACTTGATGTCCCTACAAACATTTCTAGCGAGTGCAAAGAAAACCTCTGAGAACGAAACTAAAAATCTACAAAGTACTAGTGTAATTTTCATTTTTGTAATGTTTATGGAAGTTGTTTTATGTTTTTGTTGTTACAAGTATAAAAAAGAAAATATAGCAAAAATTAAAATTTATAGTTAAAGTATTTGATTTTCATCCCATTAACATTACCAAGTAATATTATGTTAATTTTGTGCATTTTTTGCTTAAATGCATTTTTTCCTAAAAATAAACTTTAAAGTTTATTTGGATATTTTTTGTGTGGTATTAACGTTAGCTTTCACATAAAGAACTTTCACTAAAATTGCGGAATGCAATTTTTATGGCTATTTAAATATAGTGGACTATCAGACCGCACCTGGGACAGAGTGTGGCAAAGAAAAAAGACCTGGGAGAATAAGGGTTAGATGTGACGGAACTATTTTTTGAATTGTCACTGTGGCCGCAAATATACATTGTATAACTGTTCTGTCACTGAGTGTGAGTCATTTATGTGGGAGTGGCACGTACGAATGACGTTTTACTAACGGAAGACGCTAAACAGGAAGCAGTGATAGAACAACTCAACCGTGAAAGTAATGTATGTGACTTCCATGGTGAAAGTTAATCCCTAGCTTTTGCTCCTACAGCAGTTATGGGCGGAAGTGATCGGTATGTCTAATTTCAGACAGGAATGAAGAAAACTATCCACTGTACGAATGGCAACTGTTGTAATACAGCTGTCCCTAATAGGCCTACCAGCTGCCGAAACGTTGTAGTCCATGTTCCATAAATGTGGAAATAATGAATGAAGTGATTTATGAATAATTGAGAACGGCAAAAATATTCATGTAGTATGTGCATTTCCTTAAATGAATATTATCTTCACCTAATTGAACTACAAACAAAGTCTTAGATCCGAAAAGCTTTCAAGTTTCTTTATCGAAAAGTTTCCATGACATTTCTGGATGCATTAAAGCATATACTGACTGAAAAAGTACGTAAGAGATGTGGCATGAATTTAGTACATGAGGGCCCAATTTCATTCTAAAATGATCCATATTCACGCAATTTCTCTAGCAAACAATTAAGGGTCGTTGTGTTGGACCCTGATGTATACTTTTTGTTCAAAGGGTATACACTACTAGGGTTAAAAAATCATACGCGAACATGTTCAAACACTCTCCTATAAACGTATTTTCCTTGCTTCTTTGTTGAGAAACCGCCGACAATCTACCGCCGATCGTATACACCTCCCCCCCCCCCCCCCCCCTCCCGCGCCAGTATGCCCTCAGGGAGGCCGACCATAAACATTTTCAGAATAAAGTGTATAGAAACTTATATTTTATCTGTCGCAAATTCTTCAGCGATTTGATTGTCAAGAGAAGGTAATGAAAGATATCAATATGCTGGAACTACTTGGTAAAGTCTTCACTATTTCAACAGATTCAGAGTGGCGTTTGTTACGCCACAGTGACTTTCCATACGATAGTAGCGCACAAGGCTTTTGGAGTATAGTATTAAATATTTTTCTGTTTTCGACTGCACAATGAATTTATTAGGCCATTGTTTATCTACACGACGAGTCCGGTTTCAGCAGTTTGTAATTTCCTAATTATCCTGCAATATGCAATGTACAGATTTTCTCGTATTAAATGTTAAAATGTAAGTTATATGTGTGGTGTCACCGCCAGACACCACACTTGCTAGGTGGTAGCCTTTAAATCGGCCGCGGTCCATTAGTATACGTCGGACCCGCGTGTCGCCACTGTCAGTGATAGCAGACCGAGCGCCACCACACGGCAGGTCTAGAGAGACGTACTGGCACTCGCCCCAGTTGTACAGCCGACTTTGCTAGCGAAGCTACACTGACCGATACGCTCTCATTTGCCGAGACGATAGTTAGCATAGCCTTTAGCTACGTCATTTGCTACGACCTAGCAAGGCGCCATAGCAGTTGATAATTAATATTATGAAGCATGTACCGTAACGAGAGATGTTCTACAATTGTGGAATAAAGTAAGTATTACATCATCTACGTACTTTATTTGCAATTCTCAAGATATTGTCCTGTTGCAGACCTCACGCCAGTCAGCGTGTAATTAAACGCGTGCATTTCGACCTCCTCTAGAAACACAGTGTTGGCTCTTCTGCCAACACTACAATATGACTTACGTCTGTCTTCGCAGATATTTATGCTTTTATGTATTAGAATACTGATTTGGAGTGTCTGTTGAGATTGAACTTTTGTAAAGTGATCCTCTCAGATTAAGATCAGCAATCATATATTTTTAAGAGTCCACAAACCACATCCTTATGAGCATAACCCAAAATACATAAAGAATTGATTCAAATACCATCTGCAATTAATTGCATTGATAGCCTAACCTGTACTTCAAGTAAGAAATTAAATACATTACGAACCAAGTTATATGTTGTTGTTGTTGTGGTCTTCAGTCCTGAGACTGGTTTGATGCAGCTCTCCATGCTACTCTATCCTGTGCAAGCTTTTTCATCTCCCAGTACCTACTGCAACCTACATCCTTCTGAATCTGCTTAGTGTATTCATCTCTTGGTCTCCCTCTACGATTTTTACCCTCCACGCTGCCCTCCAATACTAAATTGGTGATCCCTTGATGCCTCAGAACATGTCCTACCAACCGATCCCTTCTTCTGGTCAAGTTGTGCCACAAACTTCTCTCCTCCCCAATCCTATTCAATACCTCCTCATTAGTTATGTGATCTACCCATCTAATCTTCAGCATTCTTCTGTAGCACCACATTTCGAAAGCTTCTATTCTCTTCTTGTCCAAACTATTTATCGTCCATGTTTCACTTCCATACATGGCTACACTCCATACGAATACTTTCAGAAATGACTTCCTGACACTTAAATCAATACTGGATGTTAACAAATTTCTCTTCTTCAGAAACGCTTTCCTTGCCATTGCCAGCCTACATTTTATATCCTCTCTACTTCGTCCATCATCAGTTATTTTGCTCCCCAAATAGCAAAACTCCTTTACTACTTTAAGTGCCTCATTTCCTAATCTAATTCCCTCAGCATCACCGGACTTAATTAGACTACATTCCATTATCCTTGTTTTGCTTTTGTTGATGTTCATCTTATATCCTCCTTTCAAGACACTGTCCATTCCATTCAACTGCTCTTCCAAGTCCTTTGCTGTCTCTGACAGAATTACAATGTCATCGGCGAACCTCAAAGTTTTTATTTCTTCTCCATGAATTTTAATACCTACCCCGAATTTTTCTTTTGTTTCCTTTACTGCTTGCTCAATATACAGATTGAACAACATCGGGGAGAGGCTACAACCCTGTCTTACTCCCTTCCCAACCACTGCTTCCCTTTCATGTCCCTCGACTCTTATAACTGCCATCTGGTTTCTGTACAAATTGTAAATAGCCTTTCGCTCCCTGTATTTTACCCCTGCCACCTTTAGAATTTGAAAGAGAGTATTCCAGTCAACATTGTCAAAAGCTTTCTCTAAGTCTACAAATGCTAGAAACGTAGGTTTGCCTTTCCTTAATCTTTCTTCTAAGATAAGTCGTAAGGTTAGTATTGCCTCACGTGTTCCAGTGTTTCTACGGAATCCAAACTGATCTTCCCCGAGGTTGGCTTCTACTAGTTTTTCCATTCGTCTGTAAAGAATTCGTGTTAGTATTTTGCAGCTGTGACTTATTAAGCTGATAGTTCGGTAATTTTCACATCTGTCAACACCTGGTTTCTTTGGGATTGGAATTATTATATTCTTCTTGAAGTCTGAGGGTATTTCGCCTGTTTCATACATCTTGCTCACCAGATGGTAGAGTTTAGTCAGGACTGGATCTCCCACGGCCGTCAGTAGTTCCAATGGAATATTGTCTACTCCGGGGGCCTTGTTTCGACTCAGGTCTTTCAGTGCTCTGTCAAACTCTTCACGCAGTATCGTATCTCCCATTTCATCTTCATCTACATCTTCCTCCATTTCCATAATATTGTCCTCAAGTACATCGCCCTTGTATAGACCCTCTATATACTCCTTCCACCTTTCTGCTTTCCCTTCTTTGCTTAGAACTGGGTTGCCATCTGAGCTCTTGATATTCATACAAGTTGTTCTCTTATCTCCAAAGGTCTCTTTAATTTTCCTGTAGGCGGTATCTATCTTACCCCTAGTGAGATAGGCCTCTACATCCTTACATTTGTCCTCTAGCCATCCCTGCTTAGCCATTTTGCACTTCCTGTCGATCTCATTTTTGAGACGTTTGTATTCCTTTTTGCCTGTTTCACTTACTGCATTTTTATATTTTCTCCTTTCATCAATTAAATTCAATATTTCTTCTGTTACCCAAGGATTTCTACTAGCCCTCGTCTTTTTACCTACTTGATCCTCTGCTGCCTTCACTACTTCATCCCTCAAAGCTACCCATTCTTCTTCTACTGTATTTATTTCCCCCATTCTTGTCAATTGCTCCCTTATGCTCTCCCTGAATCTCTGTACAACCTCTGGTTCTTTTAGTTTATCCAGGTCCCATCTCCTTAAATTCCCACCTTTTTGCAGTTTCTTCAGTTTTAATCTACAGGTCATAACCAATAGATTGTGGTCAGAGTCCACATCTGCCCCTGGAAATGTCTTACAATTTAAAACCTGGTTCCTAAATCTCTGTCTTACCATTATATAATCTATCTGATACCTTTTAGTATCTCCAGGGTTCTTCCATGTATACAACCTTCTTTCATGATTCTTAAACCAAGTGTTAGCTATGATTATGTTGTGCTCTGTGCAAAATTCTACCAGGCGGCTTCCTCTTTCATTTCTGTCCCCCAATCCATATTCACCTACTATGTTTCCTTCTCTCCCTTTTCCTACACTCGAATTCCAGTCACCCATGACTATTAAATTTTCGTCTCCCTTCACAATCTGAATAATTTCTTTTATTTCATTATACATTTCTTCAATTTCTTCGTCATCTGCAGAGCTAGTTGGCATATAAACTTGTACTACTGTAGTAGGTGTGGGCTTCGTATCTATCTTGGCCACAATAATGCGTTCACTATGCTGTTTGTAGTAGCTTACCCGCATTCCTATTTTCCTATTCATTATTAAACCTACTCCTGCATTACCCCTATTTGATTTTGTGTTTATAACCCTGTAGTCACCTGACCAGAAGTCTTGTTCCTCCTGCCACCGAACTTCACTAATTCCCACTATATCTAACTTCAACCTATCCATTTCCCTTTTTAAATTTTCTAACCTACCTGCCCGATTAAGGGATCTGACATTCCACGCTCCGATCCGTAGAACGCCAGTTTTCTTTCTCCTGATAACGACATCCTCTTGAGTAGTCCCCGCCCGGAGATCCGAATGGGGGACTATTTTACCTCCGGAATATTTTACCCAAGAGGACGCCATCATCATGTAATCATACAGTAAAGCTGCATGCCCTCGGGAAAAATTACGGCTGTAGTTTCCCCTTGCTTTCAGCCGTTCGCAGTACCAGCACAGCAAGGCCGTTTTGGTTATTGTTACAAGGCCAGTTCAGTCAATCATCCAGACTGTTGCCCTTGCAACTACTGAAAAGGCTGCTGCCCCTCTTCAGGAACCACACGTTTGTCTGGCCTCTCAACAGATACCCCTCCGTTGTGGTTGCACCTACGGTACGGCTATCTGTATCGCTGAGGCACGCAAGCCTCCCCACCAACGGCAAGGTCCATGGTTCATGGGGGGACCAAGTTATATACATACAGTAAAAATACACTATGAAAATTCTAAGATATTAGCTCACACTGTAGAAGACATACAGATCCCCTAAGGAGGAGAATTCATATCGCTTGATATAACCAGCTACACACACACACGTGACAGAAACAATGAGATAATAAAGAAAAAAACTTAATATCCCACAGAAAAATGTCTACTATTGATGCATATGAAATAACTGAATTACTGGAACTCACGGTATCACAAACTATTTCGAATTTGAAAAAAAAAGAAAATACAAACAATTAGGTGGAATGGCAATGGGTATTTGCATAGCAGGCACAGTTGCTGATAAGGGAAGGGCATTCAATAAGTAATGCAATACTTTGGCAAATTTCCATTGAAAAAAAAAAACGGAATTTATTGTGGTACATCGTGGAATATTCAGTTGCGATAGAGGATGGTGGTGCTAAATGTAACCTTCAAAACAGTTTCTGTAACGACGGTGCGTTCGGGGGAGCTCATTGAGCTGAGCTGGGCATCGCAGGTAGGCATAGGCAGTTGCTGAATGTTTACGGAAGCGGACTATGAACAAAAAGCACGGTGAGTCATTAAGCGAGGCGTCTGTCGTCGCAACAAGGTCGTGTAAAACATGTCCGATCTCCCGCGTGCGGGCCGGCTGTGGTTCCTGCAATATGGAACGTGCGGACACACTCATTCGAGATAGGCGACGGGTCACAAACACCTCGCTGCACAAATGGACGTCCCTGCTGACACACTCGTCCAACAATTGGGATACTTAAAAGTTATATGCCCACTGGGCTCCTCGCCACCTAAGAGAAAACCATAAAGGGCAAACGAGGACTGCCTCCGCGGGATTGCTTGCGTGTGACGAGGCTGTATGGGACTCTGAACTCGTTATTCTGTTTGTGTTTCCTCGTGGTGCACTGACTAACTCTGAAGTGCATTATGCTACCGTCAGGAAACCGAAGAAACGACTTCAGCTTGTACGCCGCCACAAAAGTGCAAACGAACTTCATAACAACGCAAGGTTTCTCACAGGTCTGCGCATCCTAGAGGTGGTCACAAAACTTCGGTGGACGGTTCCTCATCCACCCTGTAGCCCGGATCGCGCATCATCCGGCTTTTGTCTGTCTGACCCACTGAAGGATGCACTCCGAGGGAAGCAGTACGTGAATGCTTTGGAGGTTATTGATGTAGAAAGACGTTGGCTCCGACGTCGACCAGTAGAGTGGTACTATGCAGGCATACAGGCCCTCCCAGTAAGGTGGCGTAAGGCCGCCACATTGAACGGAGATTGTCGAAATATAAGGTTTTGTAGCCGAAAGAGTGCGGAATAATATGGTGATTGTTGAAAGATGGGTTTTGTAGCGAAAAGCGTGAGGGATAATGTGATGTATTGGCAACCTGAATAAAATCAAACTACTTTCAGAGAAAAATGTGTTGCATTACTTATGAACGCACCTAGTATTTATCAACAGACTAGAAGAAATTTTTTCCAATTGAAACTGGCCCAATTTAGATAAATTGATGTATTGTCATAGATACGTAGACATACAAATGATCCACCAAAAATTTAACAGCTTACAGCCAAAGATAAAATTTACAATAATAGTTCGTAGATTCCGAGAAGCGACGTAATTCCTTAAATCGTTGTTTGGCAATAACCCAAACCCCCAACAAAATTGTAAACAACTGTCTACGCTACACTGTCGCGGAATTAACTTCCGCTGCGTGGGACTATTCGAACTCGATGCTATACCCGATTCAGTCAGCATTATAACGTTAGACGAAGTTCCCTTGTCAACGCAGAAAAACAATGTGCATATTTGCCGCCTCGAGAGTCGCGCGTTCATATATACAGGGTTATTACAAATGATTGAAGCGATTTCACAGCTCTACAATAACTTTATTATTTGAGATATTTTCACAATGCTTTGCACCCACATACAAAAACTCAAAAAGTTTTTTTAGGCATTCACAAATGCTCGATATGTGCCCCTTTAGTGATTCGGCAGACATCAAGCCGATAATGAAGTTCCTCCCACACTCGGCGCAGCATGTCCCCATCAATGAGTTCGAAAGCATCGTTGATGCGAGCTCGCAGTTCTGGCACGTTCTTGGTAGAGGAGGTTTAAACACTGAATCTTTCACATAACCCCACAGAAAGAAATCGCATGGAGTTAAGTCGGGAGAGCGTGGAGGCCATGACATGAATTGCTGATCATGATCTCCACCACGACCGATCCATCGGTTTTCCAATCTCCTGTTTAAGAAATGCCGAACATCATGATGGAAGTGCGGTGGAGCACCATCCTGTTGAAAGATGAAGTCGGCGCTGTCGGTCTCCAGTTGTGGCATGAGCCAATTTTCCAGCATGTCCAGATACACGTGTCCTGTAACGTTTTTTTCGCAGAAGAAAAAGGGGCCGTAAACTTTAAACCGTGAGATTGCACAAAACACGTTAACTTTTGGTGAATTGCGAATTTGCTGCACGAATGCGTGAGGATTCTCTACCGCCCAGATTCGCACATTGTGTCCGTTCACTTCACCATTAAGAAAAAATGTTGCTTCATCACTGAAAACAAGTTTCGCACTGAACGCATCCTCTTCCATGAGCTGTTGCAACCGCGCCGAAAATTCAAAGCGTTTGACTTTGTCATCGGGTGTCAGGGCTTGTAGCAATTGTAAACGGTAAGGCTTGTGCTTTAGCCTTTTCCGTAAGATTTTCCAAACCGTCGGCTGTGGTACGTTTAGCTCCCTGCTTGCTTTTTTCGTCGACTTCCGCGGGCTACGCGTGAAACTTGCCCGCACGCGTTCAACCGTTTCTTCGCTCACTGCAGGCCGACCCGTTGATTTCCCCTTACAGAGGCATCCAGAAGCTTTAAACTGCGCATACCATCGCCGAATGGAGTTAGCAGTTGGTGAAGCTTTGTTGAACTTCGTCCTGAAGTGTCGTTGCACTGTTATGACCTGTCTGATGTGAGTGCATTTCAAGCACGACATACGCATTTTCGGCTCCTGTCGCCATTTTGTCTCACTGCGCTCTCGAGCGCTCTGTCGGCAGAAACCTGAAGTGCGGCTTCAGCCGAACAAAACTTTGAGTTTTTCTACGTATCTGTAGTGTGTCGTGACCATATGTCAATGAATGGAGCTACAGTGAATTTATGAAATCGCTTCAATCATTTGTAATAGCCCTGTATCGGTCGGAGGCAGGCTGCGACTTCGAAATTAAAGTTTCTTGAAATTACCGACAACAGAATGCTTCTAACTCTGCAGTAATACCAGGACAACAATCAAGGCGTACAATCAGAATCACAAAATATAAATAGAAAAATAAGAGAAGGAAAAAAAATCACAAAACGTACATACGTAACAACATACGTTGGCCAATAAAAACTGTGAAGAGACGAATTGAAAAGGGCATTCCGCACCGTAACGCGCTGCAAACGAAAATACAATCAGGAATAACAGAGCCCCAATTTTCTCGAACCCAGGAGTTAGTAAAGTATCTTGTAGCATGTTTGTAACCAGTTTTGCTTTGGACAAACAGGTAAGATCATCTCAATTAAAGAACGCACACGAAACTGAAAGTAATCAATCCACATTCTACATAAACTTCCGCACCACAAATACAAAGCAGAGCAAATAGAAAATGCAACAAAAATTCTACATCTTGTACCTAAGGGAACAATAATGAATATTTTGTAAGAACTGTAAATTTATATCCCCACAGTTGTATTTACAGACAAAATTCTAAATGAGCAAACGGATCTGAAACACAAACAATATTTAAAAAACTTTGTTGTCTTCCTGAAAGAGAGAGGATAATTTTCAGCACCTCGCGATGCCCCGAGAAAAGAATTAGAACTCTGGAGAGTGGTGGTGGTGGTGGTGGTTAGTGTTTAACGTCCCGTCGACAACATCATTAGAGACGGAGCCCAAGCTCGGGTTAGGGAAGGATTGGGAAGGAAATCGGCCGTGCCCTGTCAAAGGAACCATCCCGGCATTTGCCTGAAACGATTTAGGGAAATCACGGAAAACCTAAATCAGGATGGCCGGAAACGGGATCGAACCATCGTCCTCCCGAATGCGAACTCTGGAGACATTATGTCATTGCACTGTACATGAAAGCATAGAATAGCAGATCTTTGTAAGTAACTCTTATCGCTGGGATTCCTGGCAGTGGCCCCAGAATTACCATATAAGACGTTGCAGCCTTGTAGGTGTAGCATATCCTTTGGCTTTTGCTGTCTCCAACTTCTGGAAAGGTGCATTGAATCTTTAAGTTCAAACGTATTTACTGACCATTTTTTTTTCCATCGAGTACAGCGGATAGACCTCTACCAACTCAACAACAAACTGCCGACGACTCACTGGCGGAAGATACCAGCAAACTCGCAGATGACAATGTGGAGAATATTGGGCATCAGAAAAGATCATCAAACAGAAATTCCGCGTACTGTGCAAGTTTGGCCATGTTTTAATATTTGGTGCAAGGAAAACAACAAGATGTAAAAAGAGACGAAAATCAACTTTTCTTACAAATAGACCAGTTAAACAACAATTAGAATCAACACAAAAAGACAGAAGATCAAAGCAGTTGCCAAAAAGGGATACATTCAAAGAATTAAAGCCTTTAGCCAAACTCCAAATATTGGAAGAGAGCAGCAGAAACTCTCAAGATTCTGATTGTGTGTTGTATATTGATTCCTCTGATACTGTCTGGGACACAAGTGGTGATGAAAATGTAGAAACAGTGAAAAAAGGGGACTTTATTGTAGTCAAAGTAGAAGGGATAACTACCATGAGTGGTCACTATTATGTGCTCAAGTCATTAAAATGTATGATGATGGCTGTGAAAAAAGTTACTATAGTTTTCTACCTCAACATTTGAAGCTGCAGAAGATATACCTTTGTTGCTTCAAATTAAATAATAGCCAAACTACGCAATCCAGTATAAGGCCCAAGGGCAGACTACGAAAACATGATTTGGTTCTAGATCGACTTTGCTAAAGTAATTGTGCACCACGACTTTTTTTTTCATTACTGTACTTACAAATATATATTTAGAATTGTTAGTAATATTGTCGCAATAATAAAGAGATCCGTTCTTTAAGTAAAATTTCAAGGCAAGAAAACAATGGGTCCAGTTAACTCCCGAGCTCCCCTACATCTAAATTTGAAGAACATTAGAAGTGAAATAGTGCGGAAACTTACCAAATGCCGACCAAACAGTAACACCAGTTTCAATAGGATAATAAAGGTTGAAAGCAATCGATAATAAAGTGCCGTTTCATCGCAATTATACACGCGATGACCATTCGAAATTTTCATCTACCATTAATTTGTTTAAAATTTCAGGAAACTATGGCGGATTGACTGTCGCAAGACTTTGCTTCCTCCTTCAGTGGTCGTTTGGCAAATTCTATCGCGACATTTTAATCTTGAAACCATCCGTCGGAAAGTATAAAATCTTTGAAACTTCCTGGCAGATTAAAACTGTGTGCCCTACCGAGACTCGAACTCGGGACCTTTGCCTCATTCTGGAAATATAAAATCTTTGTTAACATGCAAATACAAGTGTAATTTTTCAGCTTTGGCTTTAATGACTGACCCGGCTAGTGACACATCTTCACTTCTCCTCATTAAAAACCACCTGTAAAGGCATTCGTCGAGTTCACTGACTTTTTCTAGTTAGGTCGTTTTTCTGTACATTCCTCTACCAATTTCAATTGCGTTTAAAGAACTTCTAAGTTTATTCTCTCCTTTTTTGCCTATCCCCTGATAGTTCCTTAAGGTTAGGAATATTTAATAAGGAGGCTCTAAGCCAGTCACTCCTCTTCTATTGCAGTTTCTGTGGAATGTTTTAAACTTCACTCATTCTAGTACCGCAGTGGATTAAGCTGTTCGAATAGTTAAATTTGACAACAAACACTTCATGTGGACTATTACACAAAAAGATTGTTATAGAATGACAGTTGTAATTCATCTCCAGTAACTTGTACAATGAAGCTTGGTATGTATGATGGCAGGGAAGAAGAGGCAGAAGAGAATTAATTCATTGGCGTCACTCACCAGAAGGGGAGAGATAATATTAGTGTCAGATTCACTAGTTTTCAAGTCATATTCCTTTACTGTTCCTTTTTTTTCATTTTCTTCAGTTGTTAACTTTGCGGCACACATTTTTCGAGGTATTTGTAGTTATGCTCACAGTTGTGAATCACTTTCCTTACCCTACACAGTTGCACATTTATTATTTTTAAAATGATTTTACGTTATTTTCTTCTACAAACTAATTTTGCACAAGAGTCCACTTCTTTCTTTCATTGGGAACACTAATGCAAACACTCTGCGAAAAGAACGAGAGTGGAAGATACTTATTTCATGTTGCTTATGTTCAGAAAAGAAATTCAAGAACGCAGCCGGAATTCGAACGCGAAATCCTTGAACGGCAAAAAATGCTATACCAACAAAGCCAAGCCGTCGTTTGTTTCACTTTTAAACGAATCTCCTGAACTTTTTGGAATACATTGTGCTGTAATGTTGGCTGCCTTGTTTAGCAAGGCTGGGCAGCAACGTTGATCCAACATGCAGTATAAGGTTTGCTTTGCTACACTCTTCTACGCACTTTAGTTACTAGTATAGGGCATTCAGTTCCAAAATAGTAACAGACCGCGCAGAGGTGAGATGCGAACAATGAAAACTACTCACTGTTGGTATGTTACCATCGCCTGCAACTGAGTATGGGAGGTAGCATCCGAGGTAGCAGAGCGAGATTATATATAAACGGTGAACAGAATGGAAAGCGTGACCAAGTTCATTCTGTGATTGGTTGTTGCTATAGCAGCTGTAGTGTAAACAAGTAACTGTCAAACTTTGTTACTCTAATGCAGGTTTATGTACCAAAATTTAGTTATTTTAGCATTTCGCATTCTCGTATTTGATGTATTCTTTTCATGTTCCTGATTACATGTTGGCCCAGAAGCTCCATTACAGTACCAGATTACCGCTGCCAAGCGAAAATGTAAGTGTTGTGATGCTTTGCAGAGCAAATTGATTGAATTTGGTTACTGTCCATCGCTGACTGACTCAGTGGCAGCGCGGTCCTGTCTCAGCCTTGCCTTAAGGGGTTTGGGAAGCAGAGGTGGGCAAGGGTGGGGACGGTCCAGGCGGAGGCACGCGGCGGTCACGAGGTTGCCAGGCCTGCGGCTCACCCGGCGTCCGGCCGCACCGCATACTTAGGTGTTACGCCACTCACACCCCATTAGCTGCGGTCTCACCTGCTGGATGCGTGTGCGGGTGGAACGGAGCGAGTAAGGCATACCAGGGTGATATGGGAAATTCTCTGCCAGACAGTTGCGAAAATGAGAATTTATGTTTTCAAAAACCTCCTTTATTTTTCTACGGTGTTTCAACGACATCATTCCATCCTGAAGTGTTCCTTAGAAAGTGTTGCAAAATAGCTGCAATCGCTTCTTAGTTAAGCAAAAAACAAAAATGGTCTGAGCACTATGGGATTTCTGAGGTCATCAGTCCCCTAGAACTTAGAACTACTTAAACCTAACTAACCTAAGGACATCACACACATCCATGTCCACAGGATTCGAACCTGCGACCGTAGCGGTCGCGCGGTTCCATACAGTAGCGCCTAGAACCGCTCGGCCATCCCGGCCGGCAAGCGAAAAACACTGACCCGCAAGGAAGACTGGCATTTTGTAAGAGACGGAAGTCTGAGAAACTAAACCTGGGAACAGGACAGGTGTGCTTTCCCTCAATTTTCCCTTTACGAAGACCCTTTCGTGGGCAGGTGCGCTGCTTGATAAAATTTTTTCTGCAAACCAGGTTCTTTTTCTCGATTTTTTTTTCATTCAGGTCCGTAAGGAGATTAAAATAATATTCTACGTTTTTTTAAAGGTAGTCAGTTATCAGAATAATTATCGTATCCCAAACCACTGATCCTGCCACCTTTCCCGCCGATGACATCGTCTTCGCCTACTTTGGAGCTAAAGAAAAGCTTCTGTCCACTGTTGCGTTTGTCGTTTTGATTCTAATGCGTAGCGGTGAATCCACGTACATCCTTTGCCACATGCCGATGCAAGTCATCTTTGTTTCTAAATAAACGCGCCAAATACTGTCCGTTTTTGATACACCTTTAAGGGGAGTCGTACCGCCCTATCTCGACAATGTTAAATTGGCTATATAAATGCCCCGTTTTCTCAGGAACTGTTGAGTACATAAATGTGTTTTTATCACATGTTCTGCTATGTTTTGTGACTGTAGTGCTCTACAATCACTTTAAAATAACAACTGGAAAAACTTATGATTTTTTCCCTAAATATGTAATTTTTATGTAAATTTTCACAATTTTAATGTCTTGAATTTTAACTATGACAATAAGTACTACTAAAGTAGAGCTACAACATCATTGTACTATCTATGCTATGTGGTAAATAATTCATTCGTGTAGATTCAGAAGTTTCTGAGAAAAAGGGGCTTTTATACTGAAAAATGTCATGTTGAGAAGATTGCGTTTAAAGAAAAAATTTTAATATACAGCCAACTGATACATAAAAAATGTTAGAATCCCCCTGGATGGTAGTCCTCATCTCTTCCTTCATCTTCCTCACCCAGTGCTGCCCTCCTTCTGTTGGATCTGGCTTCTTTTGACATATTGTTTGTTGCAATCTCTGCCTTCATGATTCGCAGTTGGTCCAAAGTCCACCACACTTTTAGTGGTGTTGTAACCTTTATGAATGCCAAGATATTCCAAGACTTGTAGTTTTCCAGAATACTCATCATTAAAAGTAAGAACAGCATCCAAAACACCAAGTACAAAGGCTGACCTTCCAACAAACACATTTTTTGGTATCCTTGACCATAAAACATTGTTAAGTGATTCATTCGCATTTTGTGTTTTGCCCTTGAGACATTTCTTCAACAGCTCTGGTTGGGCAAGATCCTGAAACACAGGTTTCATGGAAAGCATAACAGCATTTGGTATAGTAATTTTGTGCAGGAAAGTGTCTACTTTACCCTCCTCTTTTGCCTTCAAGTATTCACACCATTCAGTGGAACACAGGTTGTGTATTGGTTCAGCATCTCTAGACAGTTTGTAAAAATAAGTTGCCCAAACAGCTCTCTTCATACCATTTAAATTATCTCTGTTTCTTCTAATAGTCATACCATAAAATTGCGTAAACTTATCAATTTGTTTATCAGTGAGTCGACGCCTTGTACAGGGTTATTACAAATGATTGAAGCGATTTCACAGCTCTACAATAACTTTATTATTTGAGATATTTTCACAATGCTTTGCACACACATACAAAAACTCAAAAAGTTTTTTTAGGCATTCACAAATGCTCGATATGTGCCCCTTTAGTGATTCGGCAGACATCAAGCCGATAATGAAGTTCCTCCCACACTCGGCGCAGCATGTCCCCATCAATGAGTTCGAAAGCATCGTTGATGCGAGCTCGCAGTTCTGGCACGTTTCTTGGTAGAGGAGGTTTAAACACTGAATCTTTCACATAACCCCACAGAAAGAAATCGCATGGGGTTAAGTCGGGAGAGCGTGGAGGCCATGACATGAATTGCTCATCATGATCTCCACCACGACCGATCCATCGGTTTTCCAATCTCCTGTTTAAGAAATGCCGAACATCATGATGGAAGTGCGGTGGAGCACCATCCTGTTGAAAGATGAAGTCGGCGCTGTCGGTCTCCAGTTGTGGCATGAGCCAATTTTCCAGCATGTCCAGATACACGCGTCCTGTAACGTTTTTTTCGCAGAAGAAAAAGGGGCCGTAAACTTTAAACCGTGAGATTGCACAAAACACGTTAACTTTTGGTGAATTGCGAATTTGCTGCACGAATGCGTGAGGATTCTCTACCGCCCAGATTCGCACATTGTGTCTGTTCACTTCACCATTAAGAAAAAATGTTGCTTCATCATTGAAAACAAATTTCGCACTGAACGCATCCTCTTCCATGAGCTGTTGCAACCGCGCCGAAAATTCAAAGCGTTTGACTTTGTCATCGGGTGTCAGGGCTTGTAGCAATTGTAAACGGTAAGGCTTGTGCTTTAGCCTTTTCCGTAAGATTTTCCAAACCGTCGGCTGTGGTACGTTTAGCTCCCTGCTTGCTTTATTCGTCGACTTCCGCGGGCTACGCGTGAAACTTGCCCGCACGCGTTCAGCCGTTTCTTCGCTCACTGCAGGCCGACACGTTGATTTCCCCTTACAGTGGCATCCAGAAGCTTTAAACTGCGCATACCATCGCCGAATGGAGTTAGCAGTTGGTGGATCTTTGTTGAACTTCGTCCTGAAGTGTCGTTGCACTGTTATGACTGATGTGAGTGCATTTCAAGCACGACATACGCATTCTCGGCTCCTGTCGCCATTTTGTCTCACTGCGCTCTCGAGCGCTCTGTCGGCAGAAACCTGAAGTGCGGCTTCAGCCGAACAAAACTTTATGAGTTTTTCTACGTATCTGTAGTGTGTCGTGACCATATGTCAATGAATGGAGCTACAGCGAATTTATGAAATCACTTCAGTCATTTGTAATAGCCCTGTACTTAGACCGTCAGATAACTTGGTACGTCCCAACTGCTGTTTGAGTCTACGTAGTCTTGTGCCCATCCTCTTTTGCACATGCTTAATGCACTCTAGTTTCGTAATTGACAAAACACCATAGGGTTTACTCTCCACCACTGCCTTTTACGATCGTGAGTCTCCATCCCCAAGAAAACTCATGTAGCGAACAGCACGGTCATGCTGGGAACGTTGGAACATTTTCGCTCCAGAAGCAACCCCCATCCCTCCACTGGTTCCTTCATAGTTTCTCTGACAATTCATTTCATACTTAGTTTGCTTTTCAGTACTCTTGCCCGCTTGCCTACAACCCTGAAATTCATGGTCAACACATCAACATTCAACACTTTCACATTGTCGATGCAGATAATAGATGCACATGAATTCTTTGACTGGAAACCTCTTTCTTGCCAGGATCCGTCGAATGATATTGCTATGTCAGAACTACCATTTTATGCTACAGCCTGCTCTGCTGCTGTAGTCATTGACTCCATAGCACACGCCTTGACACTACTTCTTACTATGGAGTTGTGTTTGATAGATTTTGTGGGTGACTAGGAATGTTCAGCAAGCCACAAAGAACCTTACCAGCATACTATGCATCTAAGTCAAAAAATCGATTCTTTACACTTACTTCTGAAGTCTTAAAAGTCTTTTCGCATTTACAGTTCGAACACATTATTTGTAAAGTGCACACCAGACCATTGCGTTGAGATAGCTTTTCAGAAATTTCAATTTCCCCTCCACATATACAACAACTCACTGTTTCACACAAAGCTGAAATAAGTATATGGAGATTAATAATGATATTGCAGTTTGTTTCACTGTCTGAAACTGCGTTGTATTTTACATTACCCAGCAGTTTTTTCATGGAAGCTGAGGAGTAGAAGGACTGTCACAATTTACAACCAGATTATTACGCCCTTCGGCGCTAACCACTCTTTTTACTGCTGCTATATTTGTTATGTAGTATCTGTTTCCTTTGTTTCGTGTTTTTTTAAACACTCCTTTTGGTTTAGTCATGACGAAAACTATCACAGGAAACACGGCTAGTGAATAACTGTTGTCAAACACAAACAAATGTACAGTTCAAAGAGTTTACTGCGGAGTACCGCCAGTGTAGGCAACTTACGAAACGGACAGTTCTCTACAAAACAAAAGAAACCACAGCCTTCTAGACTATATAGTTCCAGAGAGAAATGCCAATATGCGAAATAATGGAAAACAAAATTCTCGGAAATGTCATTGCATGATTACTATCAAATATTTATTTAAAATAGTAAATAATCGAATATTTCAATTAAACCAACACCAAATTAAGCATAAACATCCATATTTTCATAATTTGCATAAAAATAAAATGTCAAATTTTGTCATTTTGGTCGGTACGACTCCCCTTAACAGGCAGAGCACTCGTATTACACAAAGCTTACTCGTGTTTAATTCTTCATGTAAAATTTAGCACACACGTTCTTCTGAAATTGTTACAATTTTGGCCATTTCAAGCACTTTCGTTCGCTTGTATTACAAGATCATAACGTGCACTTTTTCGAAGATTTCTAGTCTGGCTGCTCTTTCCAGACATGTCCTTCACTTTCTGTTGTATCCTTTAATGGCCTCGTTCAAATTGGGCAGCCCATTTAATCATGATGGAAATAGGAGAGTCGCCGTACATTCTCGTGAGCCTAACGAATTTCGGTTGGTGTCAAACGTTCTTTTTTTTTTTTGGGGGGGGGGGGGGCGAGCCAGCCATACAGATTTCAGATTCCCGTGGGTTCCCTTAATCGCTTGTGGCAAATGCCAGGATGGTTCTCTTGAAAAAGAAAGCCGGTTTCCTCCCCTATCTTGTCCAATCTGAAAATGTGGTCAGTCTCCAATTTTTCAGAACAAATTGTGGAATAACGCCTTCCCATTTTAAAAGGTATTTGACGAAACCGGGAACAAGCTTGTGCAGGCAGACTAAAAACATAACCACTTGCTTATTATCGGGGACTGTTTGTCTAGTCACTTGTGATAAATGAAACAAATATGAATGATGTTAATACTTACAGCCATTTATCTCAATCACAGCTTTGTCTTTTGCAACTGGATGTTTCATTTATGTGTACGAGACATGTTTCGTCTTGACATGCCAGGCATCGTCAGTAGTGGTCTATAATATACAAGAAAATTATTTAGTTATACCTGTTTTGATAAACGCTCTGTAGTGATTCTTCGCAGCTCTTTTATGTTCCCTAACTTGTATCTACTGTTTGTCCGCAGCTCGTGGTCGTGCGGTAGCGTTCTCGCTTCCCGCGCCCGGGTACCCGGGTTCAATTCCCGGCGGGGTCAGGGATTTTTCTCTGCCTCGTGATGACTGGGTGTTGTGTGATGTCCTTAGGTTAGTTAGGTTTAAGTAGTTCTAAGTTCTAGGGGACTGATGACCATAGATGTTAAGTCCCATAGTGCTCAGAGCCATTTGAACCATCTACTGTTTGGCTCTATGATAGTGTTTTTTACACGTAACTTTTATGTTATCATGTATACTTGTGTTCCTTTGTATTTACTAGATGCATGTAGTATGGGTTTCTCACAACTGCTTGGTCTGATTTAAACATGTCGCTGTCTATAACCCATAGCGTAGCGTACATCTTCATGTTCTTGGCCATGTCCTTTAGAGCTGACTCGGAAAAGGGTGGTTTAGATGGTGGGAATAGCGTGGGATGTTGGGGTGTGGGTGGAGGGAGGCTGGATGGTGGGACGCTGTGTGTGTGTGTGTGTGTGTGTGTGTGTGTGTGTGTGTGCGCGTGTGTGTGCGTGTGCGTGTGCGTGTGCGATAAAGCCGACATGGCGATCTTATACAATAACAACAGAAGGAAACATTTTCCAAGATCCCTCCCCTCAATCAGCCCTAAAGCATATGAATCAGTACATGAAGCCGTATGCTACAGTATAGTTTATGGACAGCGAAATATAAATATGTGACATACCATTTGAAGTAACTGTACTGCATGCGTCTAGTACTTACAGAGGAGCACATACATACATACATACATACATACATACATACATACATACATACATACATATGTAGAGCAGAATAATGGGGGTTAAGTTAATTTAAATGAGCTGTCAACAATCACTACAAATCTCTTATCAAAAAAAGTGCAATTAAATAATTTTCTTGTGCGTTATAGACCACTGAAGGTGCCCAGCATATCGAAGCAGAACATGGCTGGTACACACAAAGAAAGCAGTCAGTTGCAAAAGCTGGATTTTCTTACCTGTGCGGTAAAGCATATATAAATGTGAGTGGTAAGAGACTTACCACTACTGACAAGGAGAAGTCCCTGCGGTGGAATCGACATTTTGAAACTATCTATACGGTGATGTAGGTTAAGCTCCCAGGCACCATACCCAGCAACCATTCACCCCGATAGACCCTCGTTTGTCACTAATCGAATAAAACAAATTTCGCATCTTGACCAGCAGCTTTAGTAAAGAAACATTATGGTGATTGGTTGCGTGGTGTAACAGTTACGAGGGTCTTCGTTGTGAGTTCAAATTTGGTCAGGTGCTTTAATTTTTTTTATTTTCGAGCCCTTATCGAAATGAAATTGACCGTTATTTTTATTCAGTTAATTGCCTTAAATGTGATTTTTATTTTATTCCTTTGTCACATTTTAATCACTGTATTCACGTTTAAAATTGCTCTCATTCTTTTTCCATTTGTAATCTGTGACCATGTGCATTTAATTGCTTTTATTTTATTTTTCATAATATTTAAACATTAGGAAACACCAATCTACATCTACATGGATACTCTGCAAATCACACTTAAGCGTCTGGCGGATTTAAAAAAAAAAAAAGACAAAATAATCTGAATAAAAGAAAGGATTATAAGTAAAACGAAATTAAAACAAAATGAGGAGTAGAAATAATGTAGGATTGTAAAAACGTAAGAAATTAAATCGAAGTTTTGACACAGAAATATAACGGTGGGAAGAAAAATATGAGAGCAATTTGAAAAAGTTAATATGATGATGAAATGTGGCAGAGGAAAAGAAATAAAAACATTTAAACAAATTAATTGAATAAAAAACTGATTAGTGTTTTTTCGTTACAGATTTAAAAATAAAAAAATTTAAAGCACCTGACGCATTTGAATCCACAAATTCCTGCACATAAGGACTCTGTGTTAACAGTGACGCTGTGCAACCAATAACCATAACATTCCTTTATTAAAGCTGTTGATCATCACGCGAAATTCCCAAGTTTTTCCGAGTCGATTAATCACAAACGAGGGTCGAACAGGGTGAATGGCTGTGATACCTGGAACCTTAACCAACATCACCGTGTAAATGTTTTCAAAACGTCGAAGCCATTGCAAGGGACCTCTCCGAGTAACAAAAGCAACACAGATTCCCAATGCTTGCGGTTTTGGAGCTTGTTGTAAATTTATGTTTCTCACTGATTTTCTCGTCATGGTGACATTGCTTGGTTCGCATGTTTCCCAGACGTCAGCATGTGTGTACTATAATCATAAGACACTGCGGAGATTTTCGGAATTTAATCCAGGACATTGGCGCTAAGACTTGTGAGAGGAACTTTACCACCACCACCACCACAATGACCACTCCTCAGCCGGAAAGGAAAAAGGAAAATTGTCAACAGCACACAGCGCACCCGAACTTTCACCCATCCCAAGTATTGGCCCCTCTCGATGGAGCTTGACTTGATCTGGATGAAACTGGTACATCTATCGCGGACGTTGACTGTGTACTATGGTTACTATGGTGTTACCTTAAACACCACGTACACTTGGCGAACTTAATGGATGCCATTCGTCAGAAAATCTGTCAAATCAAAGTTTTGGGGCTCATTTTTGACATCTTCGACTGGACTTGAAGACAGCGTTGCGAATGATGGACACCACTTTGACATCATTTTCAATTTCAAAGACTTTTTAAAGTAATAAACGTTTCTAATTTAGTGTTATAAGCGAGTTATTAATTTAAAAGCGTCAGATACTTTTGACGAACCGTGTATTGTTTTCCTTCAAAATCACGCACCGAAAACTTTATTTTGGTGTCTTAAGTGAACTCCCAACCCTGATTCTTCAAAAAATCGAACTTCCATGTACAAAACGTCGTACATCTCGAACTAATTGTCGTACAGTGATATAATTTTGCAGCTATGTTAAGTGGTCTATGCGAATACTGTCTTCCAAAATGTGTTGCGAAAAGAGATCTGAGTAAAGAAGTAATTAATTAAAACATTGTGACTGGTGTTGCAGTTTCAGTTTTACTTTCTCGCGAAAATGCAGGAAACGATAAACTTTTTTGTGGGGGGGATTGAGTGTAAGCAAGTCAGTTTCGTAAAGATTTAAAATTACGTATAAAGTTCGTTGGAAATGCTGCCTTAGACATGTTCAGTGTTCCTAACTGTAATATTTCTCTTTCTGTTTTAAAGCTTTACCATAAAACTATAAGTCTTAATGAGAAGATTATGACAGCATTTTAAAATTGTAGATTCTGTTAGTAACTGTACGAAATATTGAGAATCCAGTTTTGCTTGCCCTTGAAGCCGTTAGAAACCCAACCTTTAAGTGGGGTTGACCCCATTTTAGCCGTGTAATGATATGGATTAGGATTCTTCGAGTTACTTGTGACTCTACGTGAAAGGCGACTGAAACGAACCTTCTACAAGCAGGAAATTGGAACGAAACCTGAAACTAAGAAATGGTACCATTACAGAGCAACTTTTATGTTGGTATGTAGAACTATCTGCGTATGTTTTGGGTGGGTTAGGTTTTGCACGACGTAACGTAACAGGTGATAAATTTAATGTATTAATGGAATAAAGTTAAAGATTTATTTCCTTTTAACAAAAACGTCGCCCGGATTATGTCGGTGTAACAGTTAATGGTGGAAACAGTGCGAACTACAACCATACGTCTTTCGACGTAGCTTAAGAGGAAATATTATCGGTAAAAAGTCATTTTCCATCTGTTGCTGTCTTCCGTGGCACTTAAGCGCCGAGAATATCAGCATTGCTACGCTTTGTTCGGCTATAATTAGTAGTTTGTCGGCTGTGTGAACTTTCTTCGAACGCTAATGGAATGTGACGCAGATTAAACGATGTCTGCCGTCGAGTCCAATCTCCGCACCATGAAGCTCAATTGAATGAATCACATTACGATGAGATTGGCGCTAATGCTACTACAGGTCTGGGGCGTGGCCGGGCACAAATTTTAAGCAGTCTGTTCACCTGCCTGTAGCAGTTACCTTCCATTTTTGCACTGAGATGGCAGTTATCCAGACATACTTTCGGGGAATTTGTTAGTTTATTATATTAATCAATTAATTCTGAAAGTATCCTTTGTGCCCCACTCAATGTTCCAGTGGCAATCATCGGTAATGTGTCAGTGACCGTTATCGAGGCCGCATTGTCTTATCGTTTCATGACATACTTTTCTTAATTAATAGCAGATGAGTTTTGCAATGTGTTCGGGATGATTAACAGACATTACAGTTAGCTGTGTAGTAGAGCTGTCCAAAATTAGTTGCAAATTTTCGCTACATGTGAAACGACTTTGCGAGCATGGAATACTAATAAATAATTTTCTCCCCTGTATTTTCAAATAAGTTGGTTTAGTGGTTAAAAAAAGGTGGAATTGCATGAGGAGCAAGATTGAAATTCCCATCAGGTCATCTGATTAAGGTTTCTATCGAATGCCAGAATGGTCCCTCCAGAAAAGCAAAGGTTGATTCCTTGCCATTTGAGGTCTTACTCCATCTGATGACCTCCATTTCAGTGACACACTAGGCCCTAACCAACCATCTCTCCTCCCCCCTCTTTTTCTCCCCCTCCCTCTCGCCACATGTTTTTTGCCGATGGAGAATGAAACTGTTTTAAGGATACAGGGTACTTATAAATGGTGGAAAAATCGGAATTTTTATGACTTTATTAAATTCTATAGTCTTTCCTGATTACATTGATATATACATTATAGGGTTTCAAATGAAAAATGACCTACATATGCCAAATTTTAAAGTCTTGAAACTTTCCCTGCCACAGCCATTTGAAACATTCATTTTTCTTCCTGATACACAGCGTATATATCTGTATAGTTGACATAACATTTACCTGTAAATAGTCCTGACACACAGTGTAAACACTGCAAATGCAAACATACTCGCTAGTCAGTGAACTGTGGTTCCCAGTAGTTAATGAGTGCGAAAGGTGAGAAAAGTTTGAGTTAACGAAGGACCAATAATCTTCGAAAACTTCTTTCTAGAGAAGATTGTTAACGATTCCTCGAAGATACTCAATTAGCACGGTCGGCATAGCACATTACAGGACCCTTGCTTACTGTTTCCACGCCGGAACCTAATTAGCTGAATTGCCAGGGAGGACGGGACGAAAGGAGGGGTCCTTTAGCTGATGAACCAATTCCTGCGAGTGCCGCCACCGGAGGCCGAAATGCTTCCACGTAACGAGTAAATAACCCGCCAGCAGCAGCACCCCAGGGAGCAGGGAGCGCCGCAAACACCCTGTTGTTTCCAGGCCTTGCGGTCAGCCAACAAAGCGGTGGCCAGCTTAGTTCGCGCATGTTTCAAAACTAAAGGTTGTTCTTTCTCGCAAGCAGCCAGTGTTGCGTTGTAAGAATTCTGCCGTGATGTTATACTATTTGTTCGTTCGCGGCTTACGGTATGGTAAGAGAAACGGAGGTTGGTCACCACTTTGCCTCTACCCCACCTTGTCAGTTACAGTACGGAACAATGATGTATATCTCAAAAACGAATTAACGTTTTACCTGTGTTAATTTATACATTACTTGGCTGACGTGAAAAAAAAAAAAAAACTCCTTGATCAGTCCATGAGGGTCGCGAGATGCTGACAAGCTTTTGCGTCATCCTCTGCCTATGGCGTAATTTGGATACGATGTGGAGGGCATCAAGTCCCTATACTCAGCCGTTGCCCGCTAGTCACTTGGCTGAAACAACCTCCTTGCACTCCGCCCAGTAAAGAAAAATCCATTGCAGTAACGTGTATTGAACACTGCTCCCTCGCACCACATTCAAGCCCAGTTACGGAAGGGGACTCCTGGCGCGTTTGTACTAATGTAAAGTAACATAATTGTCCTTCCTGTGACGATGAACGTAACAAGATAGTATTGTTTGGTAATTAAATTTCTAGACATAACGATTCGTCATCGTCCCCAAAGGAGTTGTCGCTGCACTAAATGATTTTTTTTTTAATGGGACTGCAAATGTGAAACTTATAATTTTATCCAGCATTCTGTAGTATTACTGGAATGTGATAATGCGCTATCTGTAAAACCATTTGTTCGTTACTGAAGCAGATACATGTACACAGAGTTTTTGATTTTATAACGACACGGCATGTCACGGGATAAATCCGTAACAGCGTATCCTGGCTCTATACTCAAAAAATCACCGTCACGAGCAAAGGAATAACGGATCAGTTCGCCTTTCATAGAGAATTCTCACACCGAAGATACACTGAAGAACCAAAGAAACGAGTACACCTGCCTAATATCGTGTAGGGCCCCCGCGAGCACGCAGAAGTGCCACAATACGACGTGGTTTGAACTCTACTAATGTCTGAAGTGCTGGAGGAAATTGACACAATGAATACTGCAGGGGTGTCCATAAATCCGTACGAGTCCGATGGGATGGACATCTCTTCTGAAAAGCACGCTGTAAGGCATCCCAGATATGCTCAAGCGGAAGTGTTTAAACTCGGAAGAGTGTTCCTGGAGGCACTCATTAGCAATTCTGGACGTGTGTGGTGTCGCATTGCGCTACTGGAGTTGACCAACTTGTCGGAATGCTTAATTAACATGAATGGATGCAGGTGATCAGACAGGATGCTTACGTACGTGTCACCAGTCAGAGTCGTAAGTAGATGTATCGGGGGACCCATATCACTCCAACTGCACAACCCCACACTGCAGAGCCTCCACTAGCTTGAACAGTCCCCTGCTGACGTGCAGGGTCCATAGATTCATGCGGTTGTCTCCATACCCGTACACGTCCATCCACTCGATACAATTTTAAATAAGACTCGCCCGACATGCTTCCAGTCATCAAAAGTCCAATGTCGGTGTTGACGGGCCCAGGCTAGGCGTGAAACTTTGTTCGTGCAGTCATCAATGGTACACGAGTGGGCGTTCGGTTCCGAAAGGCCATATCGATGATGTTTTGTTGAATGGTTCCCCACACTGACACTTGTTGATGGGACAGCATTGAAATTCGCAGCAGTTTGTGGAAGGGTTGCACTTCTCTCACGTTGAACGACTCTCTTCAGTCGTCTTGGTCCCGTTCTTGGAGGATTTTTTTCCCGCCGCAGCGATATCGGGGATTTGATGTTTTACCGGATTCCTGATATTCATAGTACACTCGTGACGTGGTTGTACGGGAAAATCCCCACTTCATAGCTACCTCGGAGACGCTGTGTCCCATTGCTCGTGCGCCGACTATAACACCACGTTCAAACTCAATCTTGGTAACCTGCCATTGTAGTAGCAGTAACCGATCTAACAACTGCGCCACACTCTGTTTGTCTTATATAGAAGTTGCCGACCGCAGCGCCATATTCTGCCTCTTTACGTATCTCTGTATTTGACTACGCATGTCTGTACGAGTTTCTTTACCGCTTCAGTTGTTTATGCTAGCAGTCAGCAGGAATCTAAACACAGTATTGCTGTATGTTTTGCGTTGGTACTCTACAAGCAAATAGCCACAAGCACGTGACAATTGAATCCCCGCTCCATACATCTGTTAACACATAGGATACCAAAACGTTCATTGTGCTGGTAAGTTATACGAACCATTTTGAAACCCTATAGCCACAGAAAATGGATCCTCACATTCTATTCATTTGATACGACAGACACTCACCAGCAGCATGCTGACCTGTACAGAAATATTGAATCATGTCCATTTATTGTCATTTGTCTGTAACGTTTTACGGGTGGAGAGCTTTAAGCACAGATTACTCCAGCACGCCCCGCCAAATACACAGTTGGATTTCTATCTGTGCGACGTTTTGGCCATACCATCATGTGCAAAGTGGTCATTAAGCCAGTTTTGGGCATAATATGCTCTGTGGGCGAGTATGATTATAAAATACTGCCAGAAGATTATAAGTTACCGTCAACTTCCAGGTTTCTGTTTACTTACCTCAGCTACGTTAACCTACTATATAGAAAGCTATAACGGGTCATCAGTGTTAGTCACGGTGCCTGCCAACGTGAAGTCGCAAACGGCGTCTAACAAGGGATACATCTAGCTTGCAACTTCAGATGGAGCAGCGGGCTATATGGATTTTCCGACTAGCGTTTCCGACCCTATTGTAAGTGCTACTGGTATCGTGACGCTTCCGACCAACCACCTTGGCACAATACACGTCGACATTGTGAGCACAGAAGAGGAGACGAATATGTTTCCTGTTTCAATTGCTTGCTCCCAGTCAAAATTCAAAATACAAATGACCGTTCTTCTTTCCTGATTAAAAAATAAGTTGCGAGGGTGGTCATCCAAAGTGAGATTTCAAGATGGCTACAGTTACAGTATGAAAACAGTGTTCCCCGAAACATGCCTTTCCGATTGCAGTTCACACAAGAACAAAATACAAGAACTGGGATTAACGGAGGATTACAGAGCTAGAGAACTAGTAAGATGTGCACGATGTGTCAGTGCTAAATAACACGGCTGGATGAAACTGGGACCATACATAGAAAGAAATGCTAGAGTTTAGCTCAATGACCCTTTTATTCGAAGGCAATAATTACACTAAAGTCGCTGCGATTTATGGTACCCTGGACATTACAAAAGACAGGACATGGTTCGTAATGTGTTGTGTGATCAACAACGGACGGCAGTGCATGCTCTGCAACGTGCACCCATGCTTAAATAATGTTCACAAAAAATGCACAGATCAAAATTTACATTTGTGCAAAATATGAAAAGTTTGTGCAAAATTCTGCTGGTAGAAAATTATATAAATTGTACCATTAAAGATGATTGTAAAAGTGAAATATATGTATATTGAATAAGCTAACAGTAATCTGCGAAATAAAATTTTATTATTTTTTATATTAACTTTTACTCACGTAGATCCACACATTCCATAATTAAATCCATAAGAGAGAATTGTTTTCTCATCTGACGAATCTACTGTACACCACCTTCGTAAACAATGCGCATTCCAACAACAGATAATTTAAATTTATAGATGTGCAGAATTAAATTAGTGTGTATATGTCTGTGATTTGCTTATTGCCATACTCGTCATCACTTCTGTAGTTTTAGGGATGCAGTACATTACAATTCCTATCTTCTCTAAACCACCTTAGTCTCCCATTTAAATTTATAAGCAGATTATCCAAGAATTTGCAAACCGTGTGCTTTATAACACTTCTATGCTGCAGTGAATCTTGTATCAGGTTTCCAAGAAACTAGACCCATCTTCTTGTCATTTCGGAGATCTTTATCAGTAAAAGAGCTGTGAATAGGACCAGATTTCAGTTTAAGGTCCTCAAGCCCATGTATACCTGCTTTCAAGCAAATTTGTATGCTCTGTGATTTAAATTTGACTTTTGAAATGCCAAACACAGTTTGTTAACAAGAAACATGACATCTTTCATAAAGACGATGCTGACAAAAATTTAAGACGCTTTACATTTTTTAGCAAGCCAGCAGCTACTGATCTTTTTCCACCACAGATACCAAAGAATTCCAATGTGCATACTGTGAATTTACCGTCTCTCCCAATGAGAGCAAACTACTATAACAAATTTTTCCGTGGTCGATTAACTATTTCTTGCATATCTTTTAATGCTTTCGAATTCTTTGGTGACTGTTCAGAGTAGCTATAATTCTGTTCAGAATATCTTGAAAGTTTAATAAAAGCTCCAAACAGTATTCAGCTGCTTCACTTTTTGCTAGAACTAATCGATGGGCCACACAGTGTTCAAAAATATATTAGAAGACTCGTGTATCATAACTGAATACCATCTAGCTGACTTCTATTTTCGCTAAAATATCCTCAGTAATTATTTTACACAATGCATCCTCCATATCATGCATACTATCATAACTTCCACAATTTGCGCTGCCACTGAAAGTTAAGTTGGCCAAAGAAAGATACCTTAAGTCTGTACAAGTCCTTTTATTCTGGGGAAATTTCTTTTGCAATCCTGTTCTCCTTTATTATGTAGATGATTATGTATCGTGGCGGTTACTACACTTTCCTCAGCGTTTTTACAGGATGCAGCCGAGACTTCGATAAAATTTGGTGCCTCTAACGACTCTAGCAGTGATTTCTTATGCTGCGCCGAGATTTCATGCCTCCTTCGCCCGTTACTCTCGCGGATGACACACTGATTTTCCCGGTCTTTTTTGTCTAAATGTGTTGGATGTAGTCCGCGCGCGCCATTTTCATTACATGTATGTTAACTCTCCATCCGTTAGTTTCGGCCATCAGTGGCTATCAGGTCTACAACTTGCTTTTTTTTTATGAATTATAGCCTGAAGGACACTTATATTTGCACGAGTATTGTTAACTACATTCTGAATCAAGACAAGTGTATGTTTCTGTATTGCTTTCCTAGATTCAACACAACTTTCAAATGTTTCTTTATTGCTCTCCTAGATCAAATACAACTTTCATGTGCGTAATTTTAGGGGTTTCTAAACTGATTACAGTTAATTTGCTTTGTACCAAGAATACTTACTTAGGACAAGTAAGTACTCCATATACTTCCACTTTGTAGAATAAATATCAAAGCCAAAAAAAAGTACACCTTAGGCGAAAATTGGAATGGTTGTATGGACTGAGTGATGAAGATCTGACAGTGGTAGTACTGACTCAAAGAACGAAGATTGTGTATATGAAAGCTGAAGATTGTGTTTATGAAAGCTGTCATGATTTAGACACAAACAGTAAGTGTCAGAAAATAATGTATTTGAATCCCAGAAGTAGTAGTTGAAGAGGTCTTATTTTTTTCGACAAACGATGTAATAGCCAAATGGAGGAAAAGTAAATATCCTACCAATGTTAGAACAAAATCTTGTAATATTACGCCTTTAGGTGGACCAAAAAATGAAGCTCGTATAACAACGACAGAGACAGATATTACGACGTTATTCTTGGATGAAATTTACTGCAGTAGTGGTATTTACGGCAATGAAGTTCGTGGTAACTTTTCGAGGGAAAGGGTTGCTTAAGAAACAGATGTCAGAGAGATCAGAACTTTAACTGGTTTCTGCTATATGTTTGGATCTCTGAGACTTTTTCTCAAAGAGTTCGCCCAAGTTGTGGGACAACTCACTGGGCAACGGACTTGAATGATGCTACCTTATGCATCAGTGAAAATCGATTCAGGTTGTATTTGAGATGCGTCAGGTTTGATAGGTGTTCGGCTGCTGTCTAGAGGTAGTGGAGCTATTCACGAACAATAGTTGCCAAAAATGTTCAACACCGAGTGTTTCAAATGGCTCTGAGCATTATGGGACTTAACATCTGTGGTCATCAGTCCCCTAGAACTTAGAACTACTTAAACCTAACTAACCTAAGGACATCAGACACATCCATGCCCGAGGCAAGATTCGAACCTGCGACCGTAGCGGTCACGCGGTTCCAGACTGAAGCGCCTAGAAACGCACGGCCACACCGGCCGGCCAAAACCGAGTGTATACCTTACTGTATTTGTGTATTAAATGTGTTAAATTTAGATTTAAATAAAACACTTCTAAAATAATTCATATATACCTATGAAAGTGGCCAAATACACAGTTAATGTTGTGGATGATACCTGTAATTCGCGCAAGTAAACGTGTCAAGAACGATCTCGCGAGTAACGGAGGCTTAATGTATCGTCTACTTACGAATAATGGAAGTTCTCCAGAATACTGCACTTTGCAACAATTATACAACACTTGCCACTTCTCCTCGAATTGTTTATTTGGTACGTCTATTTTAGTATCAAATTTTGTTTATTTTGTATGTCTATTTTTAGTTGCACCACGACTTAGCTCCCTTTTCTGCCATAAAACAAATTTGATCCGTCACTTCAACCACGCAGACCCGATCAGTAATGTGATCCACTAGCTGAGAGGGACACGGCATATCGTTTTTGTGAGTGACATATTGTTACAGCATGTTGAAACTCGAAAGGTTGTTATGTTTAGCCTCTATTGTTTGGTTCTGTGGTAGACTGTTGTCGCATTCTGTGAGGAAAGGCGTTTCGTTTGTTTCTTTGGCATTGTTCAGACTTGTTTGAGTTTATAGCCTAATTAGGGTTAACCTTGCACAACTGTCAACTTTCGCAAGGCTCAAAAGAACAAAGTTCCACACGCGCCCGCTCTCTTGTCTTGGAGAGAGAATGATAAAGGTAAGACACATTTTCGAGAATGCTGCTATAAAGTTCGTCTCATTCTTCGACCTCGAGCAGCAAAAAGCGACTGTGTTAAGAGTACAGCGTCACAATAACGTTGACAAGTGAGAGTACCGTGTTTAAAGATTTGGAGGTCAATACACCAATGTAATATTATGCCTCTTCACACCATAACACCTGGACTACCAAGACGATCATGTTCGACAATGCTGGACCCTTATATGGCGAGATGTGAGAACACGTAATGCTCAGATAAGTTATAGCGTCTTGACTTGGGGCTTTAAGATGAGTTTTAAAACCTCTGGCTTTCTAAATGAGAAATTAAAATTCATAAAATACAACAAAAAGTTTAATCATTTGCTGACAAAGTGTTATGGAAAAAATTCAATATGCCTCTATTATACGTGATTAGCCAGTCCTAAGCCCGGCCTAGTGGACTGTCGCGACATAGTCGTCCAAGCTGGCATAAGATTCGCTGTAAGCTTACTTGCCGGCTCGCCCGACGGCTCCCTTACAGGTTCTATCGTCTGGTAGACGGCTGCCTCACAGGGACCTGTGCATGTTTTCCTGGTAGCTCCGGTGCTATTTTCCTTGTGAAGGCTTTTAAGGTTGCCTGAATGCTTCCTGCGCTGACCAATCAGGAAGCGCCTGTGTTGAAAGATTAATAACGCCTCTTTGCCCTGACTGTTAGTCTTGTTATTCCTACGTTAAATTCTGATGACGCGTCAGCGTTTCAGAAGAAATGCTTTGAGCCTTAGTTTTGGTAAGAGGGATATCAGTAAATGTTTTAAGAACCGTCTTGTGCCTGTCCGTCTCAACTTTTTCTTATTACTAACTGGCTGTGTTGTATACGTTAAAACTATCCTTATTTTTCTTTTGCAGTTCTGGTAACATCTTTGTGCAGAAGTTTCATAACACCAAGCAACAAATCAGTGAAGTATTACGGAACGGTGAGTAATTTGTGCTCTACGCTTTTTTATTTCTGTAAGTACTGTTACACTGGACGCGGTGTCGTTGTCATTGTCACATTGATCAATTGAATGAAAATTTAAAAAGAAGGCATGTCCTGGAAACCCTGGACGTTCCACAATCAACAATCTGATGTATCACCTCATTAGAACGATGGGAGAGTTCAAAACTAGTGTCTTGTTGCCCCATTTATTTGGACGTTATCACCATAAAGGTGTTAAACAGTGTGACCAGGGACACCAAGATACTACGGTTTCTTGCCGTTAAATCGTACGGGTGTCGGATAAATAGTCAATTCTCCAGATGACGAGCATCACAGTGAAAAGACCAGATCTTAGTTCTCCCTCCCACCCCCACCTCCCTCCCTCCCTCTCTCTCTCTCTCTCTCTCTCTCTCTCTCTCTCTCTCTCTCTCTCTTATTGTACATGGAAAGGTCTTCGGAGAAAACTGATTTTGATGGACTCATTCACAAACTTATAAACGAGAAGCCACTACATCCACAAATGCTCCAGCAAAAAGCAATGGAAAGTACGGCCATATGGTACACGAAAGCAATTCTAAAAGCAACGTCCGTTTCTAACATTTCTTTTACCGTCTCTTCGTGGAATCTTCTCTTCTTCTTCTGCTGGTTGGTAATGGTACTCAAAAATTTGTCGAACAATAGTTTTGTTAGTGAACTCCTTTGTGTGCTTCCTTCCTTATAATTCATTCTGATAAATCTTCATCTACATTCCGCACGATTAGATTTATATGGTTGACCTCCATAAATTACTCCGAATAGGTACTCCAACAGGCACTTAAAGCTCATTAGTGATTTCACTAATTAACAAACGATCGTTTGGTCAAAGGGTATCGCGGCTTTTTGTCCATATAAACCCATAACATAACAATTATCTATGTAGGTTAGCCGACAGTCTTAGCACCAACTTTGTGTAGAAATTTTGTAATGATGTGACCACCTAGCACGCAACTCGTTGTCTTAATGTGGTAAAAACGTTGTGTGCCAGGTCATTTATGTATAGTGTATAACAACATGGACGGCAAAAGTTTCACGACACATTTCTTGCTCATAACAAAAGAAAATACTTTCGTTAACGTGGATATGGAAACGCTTTATTTCCATGTCAGTAGGCCTACTTTCTTTTTCTACATCAGTCAAGGGAAACACACACGCGCAGAACGTTCTAGCATTCCACATGAAACATTCTTGCGGGAAATGTTTAAAAAGTCTCCTGTTAACATTGACATGTGCGTCAGCTTGCCTTCGCAATTAATCCCGGATGTGCTGATGTACCCCATGGTATATTGCGCATAGTGTTGCTGTCTTCCACAATAATGGCAAGAAGACACACTGCATTTTTGACCTAATTTGCAGTACTCAGAGTGTCACAAATGCCCCAAAAGATTAATGGATTTAGATTCGGAGAATGTGAAAACCAGGGAATTCATCTACCTACTCCGATGAATCTTTCATGTACATGTCATTTAGGAGCCGAAGGGGTTAACACAGAAATGGGTATTAGTTTCATCGTACACGAACCACCTTTTTCGTCATACTGCTGAAGAAACATCTAAATCAGGTAAACTATAATCAGAAAAAGCAAAGTAATTTCGCCAGTTGGCGGAAGAACACAAAGCTAAACAAAATCACCAACTATTCCCTCCCAAATATCAATCGAGAATCTTTCTTGATTCCGTGCTTCAGCATTAATCATCGGCTCCGTTGATTATTGGTAGAATATTTTATACATTACTGGAGAACCCGGCAATGCTTTGCGATTGCAAAATATCAATAGAAATTGCATATACGTCCTAATCTCCTTTCCTACCCTCTTTCTGTCGATCTCTCTCCACCTCCTCTGTCTGCTCCTCTCTCCCCTTCGTGTTTATTCCCTCTCCTCTCTGTCCATTGTCGTCCCCCCTCCCCTCTGTCTCTATCACCTTGGCCCTTGTTTATTGTTATTGCCAAGGATATCTTGATGGGAAATGAAGTCGCTTAAAATGAGTGGCGAAATCAGTCAGGATCACTGGTATACAGGGACTAGGTATGAGAGAACTCTTTCGCTGCAGGACCTTTGAGGATGGTAACTAAAGTGACAATGTTTTGCCTAGTTCTCATCTGCAAACTGGTGGGATTACAATTTTTCGGGCGGTCCACATTCTGTACCACGAAAACCCGACCCTGAGTACTAGACTGCTTATTGTCATCCGCTAATTGTCATCTATTGTTCACAAGCAGTTGCAACTACGTTTTGTATTACCACTATTTGTATTATAGCTACGAAAGCTATAATAACTTCCCACGTCATTTATTTGTCACGATGCTGTCTGACAGACCGCTATATTCAGATAGTCATAAAAATTTCATTCAGTAATTTCAGTGAAACAATTCAGTTTTTAATGTAAAAGGTTAGAGTAATACTACACAAAAAATATTCAGATAAATCTTAAAGTTTCTTTTACGAAACAGAAAACGGCACAAAATGAATATAACAGTACTTCATATAAAAAATCAAATACCTTGCACTTTAAAATTTAGTCTTTGCTATATTTGTATTGTTTATTACACACGTGATAATAAAAAATAAGAAACTACTCTAAAATATTTTTAAAAATAAAAATTTCACTAGTATTTCGTAGGTTTTTAGTTTCATTCTCAGAAGTGTTTTTTTGCACCCGCTCCAAATTTTTGCTGAGTATTCAAGGCAGATTGGCTCCTTTCATTAATGGCAAATATAAGGCGTCTTCCTCTTCTTTTTGGGCTCACATGTGGAAGATGTTTTGCGTTTTTTCAGTTGTTGTACGACGACTTCTGCTCTTTGTTCTGCTACACTTAAAACACGGCGAATGGATGCACGAAAAATGCTGTTAGTTCACATAAATCAGCTTCATACCAAATATGTGGATATTCTCAGACTTGTCGTTCATTTTTACGTTGGTGCATTTCAATACGATATGCAAATTATTGGCAGCCATAAGCAAATTCCAAATGGTAAGAGGATCTGGCTTATTACCTATTTGAGCAGCGGGTCGCGCTGTTTTCAAACGAATGATGTTACGTTGCCGAACACGAAATTGCTTGAGAAGAGGCTTCGACGACAAGCAATATTTGTTTCGACCAAATATATTTCTAGCAGAACCTTTAGCTAGAGATTTAGTCTCGACACTTCCGTCTTCATCACTTTTAACCATTTATTTCAGTCAAGGAATTCACAGGTAGCAAAACAAATTCATCTTCACTTTCAGACTGTTCCGATTCTGAATTATGCTCACTTTCGATTCCCTTATCACTATCTGAACCAATATCACTTCCTAAACTGCGCTCCAACCACTTAAAAACAGTATCCTCAAAGTCGGGTCTGTAAAACGAACAGTAGACGAAGATCTGGTCGCTGAAGACAACGCAACCCCTGGTGCGGTGGAAACTGCTAGCACGAAAATGGTAGTAATAATATCGGCCCAAATCACCCTCAAGTCGCTGCCAACAAGGGAAACCACGGCAGTCCAGGACAGAAAAACCAGGCAACACCATAATCTTCTGCCCCACCCGTATGCATTAGCAACAAAGTAACAATACACGCTAGCGGTCTGTGAGACCGCACCTGGGGCGTTAATGGTCAAGATGTGTGAAGTAAATACCTCAGCTAGTGTACCCTCTTCAAGAAAGAATCGCAATAGTGGAGGCGTACGTGTCCGCCGGTTCATTTGAGGAAACGCTGGACATTTTTGCTAAGAAGTTTTCCTAACGCTTCCATACCAACAAAGTGCAGTATACAGGGTATGATGTCAAAGTGGCGCAAACGCTAAAAGAAACGAGCTTTGATCGCGGATATTCGGACACGAATGATCCAGAAGAGTCCCTTTGAAGCCGACACGTAAATTTTCGTAAGAAGTGAACGTTCCGTGTGGGTCTTGTTATCATATGACCAAGAACTTAAGGAGAAAGATAAGGCACAATGTGTGAATTACTGTACGTGGTTATGTGAAACAATGAGAGTGGAATTTTGGATCAGTTGCTGTATTTCATGGGTGATGGAAGTTTGGTTCCATTTGACAGGACATGTAAACCCCCAATACACCAGATACTGGTCACAATCAATCCCTACACGTTTAATGAGGAACCTTTGCGCATCGAAAAAATTGGAGTATTGTGTGCCGTGTCAGCAAGTCGGGTTGTGGGTCCGTATTTTTTGCAAACACCGGTAAACACTGTTGTGTGTATGAGAATCTTCGAGGAGTTTTACGCGCAGTTGACCCCCCCCCCCCCCCCAGTGGACGTACGTATGCTGCCTTTCAACAGGGTGGGGCGACCTCCCACACCTCACGCGAGTCAGTCTCACGAATTCATGAAAGATTCGCAGAATAAAGGACTGTCACCAAAGGATTGTGGCTGCCGTTTTCCCCGGGCCTAACCACTTGGGCCTCTTATTTGTGGGGCAGTCTGAAAGGATAAAGTGTACGCAAGTAACCGAATAACTTTAGAAGGCTTGAAGGGCAGTATGCATAACGAAATTTTGAGAATTGATGCGGCAGAGTTGAATATTTTAAAATAGTTCATCTACAGAGTATCTCGGTTTGTTACCAAAGATGACAGTTGTTCATGTTTGAGGACTAAAACGAGAGGAATTATTTCAGGAAAATAGCGATGTAAAACTACCTTAGATAAAACATGTGGCACATTAAAAAATGAATTACATGACAAATTCCAACAACTGTTGTGAGAAGAATAGTTAAGTTGACAGTGGTACACTTTGGTGACTTGTTCCAAGGTGTTGACTAAACATGAGAATCTTGTCCTTAACATGTCCAATGTTACAAGCAGGTACAATACAGCATGTGAGACTGAACAGCTAAGTAAAACAACGGTAATTATAGAAAGGAAAATTTTTTAACAGGGCAAGTGAAACTACAGAAATTGAAGTCAAGGAAAAAGGTGGCGTATCAAGAGGAAGGATTATTTACATAGTGGTGTGGATAAAATTATTAGGAGCATCTGCAGTTAGAAGTGGCGAGTAATGGAACTGTGGTCATTCAGTACAAAGCTTGGGCAAGTGGATATATGTTTATTAATTGCCATTATTTCGAGGTAGTTCATCTTCCTCAGTTTGTTGATTTTATGAAGTCAGTCCACACTTGTTGATTTTTCAGATTTACTATCTGATTACGTCGAAACAACGCTTCACACTATTTTACTAAAATGACTGACAGATTATTGAATAAAGCATTAGCAGAAGCGTACCTATGCAAGAAAAATCAACTCTTAATAGTAGCTGCACACGCTGAAAACGGTATAGATGCAAAAGGTTATCAAATAATACTCGCCAGTCATGTTACAACTTCTTGCAGTGACAGCAGGATCTTCGTCAACTGCAAGAAGAATTATCTGCTTCACTTTCTGTGTACTCGCCGTTCTAGACTTCTCTCAGTCGCAGATTGAAGGCTTAGATGACACTTTCTCGTTAATACGTCATACATTGCTTCAATCATAGTCCATTCGAGGCACATTCGTTATGATAATCACTC
This sequence comes from Schistocerca piceifrons, assembly GCF_021461385.2. Lineage (NCBI taxonomy): Eukaryota > Metazoa > Arthropoda > Insecta > Orthoptera > Acrididae > Schistocerca > Schistocerca piceifrons. The sequence goes on from NC_060138.1 coordinate 691,501,463, forward strand.
CTGAAACAAACGTCCAACGATACAGCCATGACTGTATGCTAGTCTTTCCGTGAAATGGGCATCGGGAAACTCCGCATGTTTGTATATTTCCATTACAGTTTTATGGAAATAAAGTACGTAAGGAACACTAGTATAAACACTTACTTTTTGAGATACACCGCTTCTAACGTTGTCTCCCCATTGAGAACGAGATACTGGTTCCGCTATCTATTTCCTAAATAAACAGAAAAAAGTTACTTTCGTTGGTTCGTTATTTGCATAATCTGAGCTCCTTGCAGACGATCTGTTCTGTCTCCACAAACAAGCATGAAATATATTCTAGAATTTTATCGCACTATAATACATGGGAGACATCACCATACGAGTTTTCTTGTCTTTTCCGACTCTATTAGTGTACTGCTAGCACTTCACCAAATATATCCGGTAGACCCGCTGATTCAGCTCATCCATGACTCCTCAACAGCGGCTCCAATGCCGTGGCAAGAAGGTGATATTTTGCTGGGTACCTTGCGACGTTGGGATACAGGGTAACGACATGGCTGACAAAGCTGCCAAGGAAGCATGCTGGGATGGTGCTGTCCATCAATGTCCCATTCCGTTGCACGGCATTATCTCATTTTTTGACAGATACATCCTGCGTCAATGGGAGACTGAATGGTTGCAGGTGTTAGACAACAAACTGCGGTCGCTCAAATCGACCACAAAGACTTGCCGGACTTCGTGTCAGCCTCGCCGCTGGAAGGAGGTTTTACGTGCCAGACTGCGCATCGGGCATAGCCTTTTCACACATGGCTTCCTCCTCTGACGGGAGGATCCACCATTCTGTGAAGTTTGTGGCGTGCCGCTTTCAGTTCAGCATATTGTAGCTACGTGTGCCCTGTATACTGATATTAGGGCAGCACTCGGTCTCTCTGGAGATCTGCCCACCATCCTCGCAGATGCCGATACCAGTTTTAACAGAGTGGTGAAATTTTGTGAACTGTCAGGCCTCATTCCTAAACTGGTAGGGAAGGGCGGCAGACTTGAGTACGTTATGAACTGCTCCGCATATGGGGACAGACTTCGTTCCCACGCGTGAGATTTCATGTTGACTTTTCGTCAGGGCGCTGATGACTACGATGTCGAGTGCCCCCTCAACTAAGTAATAATAATCATCATCATAATATAATATATGGGGTCCTGCGATTTCTCGTAGTAATGGAACGACATTCTGCATGAGAATGGGCCATTTCAACGGCATATTCGATAGAGAATTAAAAGGATACCCCAATATCCCCAGCCACCCCTCTCCCCCCCCCCCCTAAAAAAAATAAAAATAAAAATAAAAGTTTCTTAAGTTGATTTTCAGTTCTGCTCATATGTATTTCTGTTTCGACTTATTCCCACAAGTCCGATCATACTTTCCCTATAAAACTCACCAAGTGCTAACGCACATACTTCTCAGTCTGCGAGATATACCGGCACTTGCCTCAGAAGATTTTCCTTTCATTGACCTTTCCACTCGTACGAAAGGGTATTTCTGGGCCTGCGTGTACGTCATTTTCGTGCCCTGTTAATCTCTTTTTTTCTGTATACTGTTTTACACGGACGATGGGCTTTACCTAAGCAAAACAGCCCACATGCTCGTGCTGTATGGAGAATTTAGGAAGAATGTATTTCGTTCTTGTACGTTGTGTGCGGCAGTATATCCCAATAGACGTCAACCATCTCGCCAGTTGTTTGTAAAGGTCTTCAACCAGTTACGTGAAAGTGGTAATGTAACACCTAGACAACGAAACAGAGGGAAACCAGTGGCAACAGAAGAGAGGTAAATAATTTTTTGTACTGCTGTTGCAGTTGATCCGCACGTCAGCAATCGCAAGAGCAAGTGGTGTTAGTCAGGTAAGTGCCCTACCCACTCTCAATCGAGATAGGTTCCATCCCTGTTCAAATGGCTCTGAGCACTATGGGACTTAACATCTGAGGTCATCAGTCCCCTAGAACTTAGAACTATTAAACCTCACTAACCTAAGGACATCACACACATCCATGCCCGAGGCAGGATTCGAACCTGCGATCGTAGCGGTCGCGCGGTTCCAGGCTGAAGCGCCTAGATCCGCTCGGCCACTTCGGCCGGCTCCATCCCTGTCACATCTCTCCCCATCAAGAGATGCATCGAAACGATTATGAGAGTTGTTTTAACTTACGTACATGGACGTTAAGACAAGATACTCCAGATATATCATGTACCTTCATCAAGTTACCTTCCACTAGGAATATGGATGCACTCAACAACTGTGATATGACTTTCGAAAAGATGGAGCTCAGCAATCAGTCGTCCTTTCCTTTCAGGTTTTATTAAGCATATCTAGATTTCGGCTAGTGCCTAGCCATTATCAATGCACTATTTCATAGTATCAAAGCCTGCCCTAGTGCATCAGTCCCCTGTTCTTCGAGCTTCTGTCGCAGTTCGTTCAAGAATGATTGCTGTGCTCCATCATTTTGAAATATCACCTACCTTGTTTCGTGATGAAGCCACATTTACCAGTCATACCGCTGAAACATGCACTATTGGTCTGTTGACAGTCCCCCTTGGCTTCATCAGGTGTTACGTCATCGTCCATGGAGTGTAAACATGTGGTGTGGTATAGATAACCATCAGCTCATAGACCTGTGTTTCATAGACGGAACACTGAACGCGCACAAGTATCGCAGCCTCCTAACGGACCATTTAGAAGTCGTTCTTTTGAAGACTAGGAGGGACCTGTGGTACCAACATGATGGCTGTCTAGCCCATAGTGCACTAAATACTACAGCATGCCATCATGAATTTTTTCTAAGTCGTTGGATTGTACGCACAGGACCCTTACCTTGGCCTGCCCGTTCCCCGTGTTTGACATCTGTACACTTTTTTGCCCGCATCTCGTGGTCTTGCGGTAGCGTTCTCACTTCCCACGCCCGGGTTCCCGGGTTCGATTCCCGGCGGGGTCAGGGATTTTCTCTGCCTCGTGATGGCTGGGTGTTGTGTGATGTCCTTAGGTTAGTTAGGTTTAAGTAGTTCTAAGTTCTAGGGGACTGATGACCATAGATGTTAAGTCCCATAGTGCTCAGAGCCATTTTTTGCGTAACAACAAAAGCCCCTGACTACAGATCCATTCTGCGAAAATCGCTCATCAATAGCACTTTCCATTTCCGCAATATTTGCGTGCAAGTTTTAGGTGATTTACCCTGCATATCAAAAGTGGACAATTAATGACCATCTGTGTTGTGTTGAAGTGTTGCTGATGTCTGAAGGACACATCTAGATGGAGACTTAATAAATGAAGTCTTTACTCGTTATGTCGAAGACAGTGACTATCAACATACGCAGTCTTCCTGTACTGTTTTGTATTTATTTATTTTTAACTGTTCGGTAGTTGCGATGACCCTGCCCGTGGCTTTTCTGTACTTGAAGATAAGGGGGTGTTATTGAGACGTTGTATTCGATTTATTAAGCTTTTTGGACTTGTAGCTGAAGGAAGAGTAGGATAGGCGGCGCATGTGGCGCAGATGGCTGTCTGGTGTTAGGATAGGCGGTGTGAGGGTGTAGCGGTGAGCGCGGGGCAGCCGACGTACAGCGCGGCCCGGCTCTGACCACTAATCAGGCGCGGCCGCGGGGGAAATCCGCCGGCCAGGCCGCCGCGGGAGCCCGGGTCCAGGCCCGCTGCTTCGATTCACAACGGAGGACAAATCGAAAATTCCCTCGAAACAACCTCTCCGTTTGACATCTCTGGTCCCTTGTAATTACAACCCTGTTCACAGTTCTAGCGGAGCGACCCCATTTTTCAGACCTGTGACTCTTTCTCTCGTGTTCGCCGAATAACGTCCATCAGGACCTCGCTGCATTGGGGAATTAGATACGAATGGTTGTTTCAAATTATAAGTGCAGAGCTTCCTCGAAAATTATTCAAAACTGAATCTTTTTATTGCTCTCTTTAATATACCTTGTTTTGAATCCGCTCACCAGTCATTATATGCCGTAGGCCAGTATGTACCGAGCAAGGTTGTGAGGAATGGGAAATGTCCGGTGCAGCAGCTGTGTTAAGAAAGCTGCTACGTCAATAAAGAGTGTTTCATCGCGTGTTTAAGCGAAATCAAAGCCGAATTGACAAACAAAAGCCGAACGAAGCCGAAAATAAACGTACGGAGAGCAATGAGAGAACCGTTCAGTGAATTAGAAACTAAAATGTTGCTACGTGATCGGGGATAAAAATCCTAAGAAATTTTAGCCTTACGTCAAGCCACTGAGGGGATCGAAATCATATATTCCGTCGCTTGGTCATCGTGCTTGTACCGAAATGAAACACGACACAAAGAAAGCCGAAATATTGAAATTGTTTAAGTCCGGCTCGCAATAATTCATTGCTGGAGTAGCGATGGGTTCTTAGCGATTGGTAAAAAGTGCAGGTGAATTCTGTTTCCAAGAAGGGTCCTTGCTCATATAGACACAAGCTGAAAAATGCTCTTGTCTGAGCACCAGAAGGTTAATATGTTCCTCTTTATAACTCTCTCACACAAAAGTGGGGAACCACTTGCCACAGTCTTCATTCCGCCTTACTCATCTAAAATTGTGGCATGCGAACTTATTCGTGCTCTTTCAACACGGAACATTCTAAATTCTTTTACCCAGTTCCTCTTTGTAGTTGAGCTTTCATACTCAGCATCTCAGTCCCACTGTCGCTTCTGATGTATGTGTCTCTCCCACTGTCTCCTTTTTCTCGCGTTGATTTACGCTATTATCCCACTGCCGGTGTGTCCTCTCACTTACACTGTCTTATTTTGTCTTTCTTTCCCACTGCCATTTTCTCCACCATACCTCTGCAGCTTAAAAATTCTTGGGTGTACAATTTAAGTTTCCCCCCATACCCAAGTGTTTGAAATTTCGGTGCAAAATGCGCTCTCTCTTATACCTATGTGTTACAGTTCGCCGATCTGCGAGAATCCAGATCCCCCCCCCCCCCCCTTTCTCATTTGGCCCGACTGTTTTTATCTCCACGCACCTGTGTTTCTGCCGGCTGCGGTGGTCTAGCGGTTCTAGGCGCTCAGTCCGGAACCGCGCGACTGCTACGGTCGCAGGTTCGAATCCTGCCTCGACCATGGATGCGTGTGATGTCCTTAGGTTAGTTAGGTTTAAGTAGTTCTAAGTTCTAGGGGACTGATGACCACAGACAGTCCCATAGTGCTCAGAGCCATTTGAACCATTTGGAAATATGCTGACTAAAATAGTAGGGTACTGGAGCTCCTGGTGCAATTTTGTTATCAAATTGACGCGCGCATTAATTAAATTGATCGGCCGGCATGTGGTCCCCATCCTTCAGCCTTCCCCTCCCCCACATACTGGCAGGAATTTCGAATTGTGGTGGGAATTTCTTTCTCCCAGCGCTGTGCTAATATCCCACCCCACCCCACCCACCCACCTGGGAATTGATAAGAAATTAAAAATGGCTGTGCCCTTTCTGGGACTCGAACCCTGGTCCTTCTGGTTGAAAAGCCGAAGTGCAGTGCTCCACCCGAGCACTTGGAAACTGTGCGGATCCAGGAGAGGAAGTTTAGGTTAGTGTAATTTCTTTATTTTGGTTGGGAAACTGAAGTAAAGATCAGACCTGATTGTGTAATTAATTATAAAGATTGGTCCTAATAACACAACTGTATACATAGCTATACACAGGGACTGCCTGAAATCGCAATACAGCTCAAAAATTGACGATGCCATACAACTAGTGTTATCCTGCTGGGAAAAAACTCACTGTACCACTCGAAACTAGCGGCAAATGTTCTCAAACTCCATCCTTCATCTACCAGTTACCAGCTGGAGGGAGAAAAAGGTTCAAGTGTACTATATTTAGTTATTTGTTTGGTGGAACACATGTTCAACTGATGAGACGCTGGTGTTGGACAGAGATAAGTTTAATAAGTATATTACCTGTAAGCATACAGCTGAGAACTGTATCTGTCGCTGTTTGAAGTCAGAGTTCGCTACAGACGCCTCCTGCTGCAGCCCAGATAATTGAAGCTGAAACATGCTTTTGCAACTGATGGAAAATGCTTCACTACTCTAATTACAGTGCTAAATTGTTGTGAAAAAAAAACAGCACATGTAATGAATGGTTCATAATGCAACACGTGTACTGGGGAAAATCATCGTCCCAAAAGATTGCAGATGGGCGTCAGTTGAATGTGCATTCTCCTCCATGTACGATCACATGCTGCCAAAATTAGAGGCCCTCTTACCTTCACTCATCCCTCGCTCTCCCTGCCTCCTTCCAGCTACTGTGGTAACACGGCTTTTTCAAATGGTCAACTGCATCCGCCGCGCGATGGCGGCATATCGTCCTTCCGCCAGTGGACAAGCTTGCCGCGGTTGCTAATAGTCTTGAGGTGATGATCCTTTTCCAACATAAAAGCGTAAAATTTATGGGCACAGCAGCTCTGCCACATTTGCCCCCCTCCGACTGACGTACGGCTGCACAATCGCGACAATTGTAAATGTCTTTCCACGAAAATATACGCAATCCATTTTCTTTCAGTTTTATGACCAGAATCGGTATAGTTTTTACGTTTGACTGCGGGATACAATTTGCATCTTATTATTTTGCAACATCCTACGAAGTACACTGCCACCAGTTGCAGATGACCAAAATGTCAGAGGTCGGCTATACACTCCCTATACACATCCACCCTGAGTAAAATGCCTCAAAACAAACACCTTTCACTATTTTGCTGTGAAAACTCGTTTCTTCGAAACTATCATACGAGTAAAGAAAAATCGAGAATTTAAACTCTGAACAAAAAACGTCTGTGATAAGCAGTTTCTTACAGCTTGATGGACAAATGACACGACCTGAGAGCATCTCTCGCGTTCAAATCAGTGTTTGTAAATAAACTGTCATGTGCGCGTGTATTATAAACATTTCAAACACATGAAGTAACATTACAGAATACAATCTCTCAAGCCATTTACCACATGTCGGAAAAAACACAATCATTTTACTTTTGACAACAGCAAGCTATAATCAAGAGGACGTTGCTGTTTTGTATACTATGGACGGTTCCGTTTTACTATTGCGGTGCTACATCACACTGGCGTTTACGAAACAAATTGTGAGAAAGCCTATCTTGTAATAGAAACTCCTGTAAGATTTTACCGTCCCTCTCTCTTCCGATACATTGAAATCAGATACCATCTGCGTGCTTACAGCTGACATTTCTGACCCATAACTCACCTCTACCTACATGTCAGCAAAGTCTGTATCATACAGCAGATTATTGGTTTTAGTTTTGTAACTGCTTGGATGCGCACCAGCAAAAAAAAAAAAAAACACTGTATTGAACTGCTTATGAAACAATGCAGGAGCCCTCTCTTGCAGTCGATAGTCTGTTGGATTTGGTCGTCCTCCGTACAGCTGATAAAACTTTACACAGGTCTGTGCAAGGGAATTCAACCACTGGTCATCTGCCCCAAACGAGCTATATGTGTATATGTAGTATGCTGATGTCAACATGCAGACAGGATTTGTTTTTCGATGTATCAGAAGAGATACAAGAAGTAAAATCTTGCAGGAGGTACTATTACAAGGTGTGGTGTAATTGGTTAAGTTTGAATGCAGGCCGGCCGCGGTGGTCTAGCGGTTCTAGGCGCTCAGTCCGGAACCGCGGGACAGCTACGGTCGCAGGTTCGAATCCTGCCTCGGGCATGGATGTGTGTGATGTCCTTAGGTTAGTTAGGTTTAATTAGTTCTAAGTTCTAGGCGACTGATGACCTCAGAAGTTAAGTCACATAGTGCTCAGAGCCATTTGAACCATTTGAATGCAGATAGTTCTCTCAAAACTACACCGACTTTGCTCATAAAACTAATAGAAATAGGCTGTATCTGTTCTCGTGGGATCATTACTGTTTTTAGTATCATCATGATTGCCTGTTGAAAAATAGATGTTACCGCAATTCGTATGTTATTTCATACCTCATAACCTCTAATTATAAAGTAGACACCACTTTAATTATAGCTCGTTGTGGAACCTACAAATAATAGTGTTTCTTCCCAACATGTGAGTAGATTGCGTGAAACAGGATGTGATTATCAAATTGCTTACAAAACTGAAACCAATGATCTGCTGTATGATAGAAACTTTACTGATGAGTAGGCAGAGGTGAGTTATGGATCAAAAATCTCAGATGTAAGCACGCAGGCAGTGTTTTATTTCAATGTATCGGAAGAGAGAGACATTATAAAATCTTGTAGGAGCTTCTGTTACAAGACAGGCTCTCTCACAATTTGTTTCGTAAACGCCAGTGTGATGTAGCATCGCGCCGGCCGCGGTGGCCGTGCGGTTCTAGCGCTGCAGTCCGGAACCGCGGGGCTGCTACGGTCGCAGGTTCGAATCCTGCCTCGGGCTTGGATGTGTGTGATGTCCTTAGGTTAGTTAGGTTTAAGTACACTCCTGGAAATTGAAATAAGAACACCGTGAATTCATTGTCCCAGGAAGGGGAAACTTTATTGACACATTCCTGGGGTCAGATACATCACATGATCACACTGACAGAACCACAGGCACATAGACACAGGCAACAGAGCATGCACAATGTCGGCACTAGTACAGTGTATATCAACCTTTCGCAGCAATGCAGGCTGCTATTCTCCCATGGAGACGATCGTAGAGATGCTGGATGTAGTCCTGTGGAACGGCTTGCCATGCCATTTCCACCTGGCGCCTCAGTTGGACCAGCGTTCGTGCTGGACGTGCAGACCGCGTGAGACGACGCTTCATCCAGTCCCAAACATGCTCAATGGGGGACAGATCCGGAGATCTTGCTGGCCAGGGTAGTTGACTTACACCTTCTAGAGCACGTTGGGTGGCACGGGATACATGCGGACGTGCATTGTCCTGTTGGAACAGCAAGTTCCCTTGCCGGTCTAGGAATGGTAGAACGATGGGTTCTATGACGGTTTGGATGTACCGTGCACTATTCAGTGTCCCCTCGACGATCACCAGTGGTGTACGGCCAGTGTAGGAGATCGCTCCCCACACCATGATGCCGGGTGTTGGCCCTGTGTGCCTCGGTCGTATGCAGTCCTGATTGTGGCGCTCACCTGCACGGCGTCAAACACCCATACGACCATCATTGGCACCAAGGCAGAAGCGACTCTCATCGCTGAAGACGACACGTCTCCATTCGTCCCTCCATTCACGCCTGTCGCGACACCACTGGAGGCGGGCTGCGCGATGTTGGGGCGTGAGCGGAAGACGGCCTAACGGTGTGCGGGACCGTAGCCCAGCTTCATGGAGACGGTTGCGAATGGTCCTCGCCGATACCCCATGAGCAACAGTGTCCCTAATTTGCTGGGAAGTGGCGGTGCGGTCCCCTAGGGCACTGCGTAGGATCCTACGGTCTTAGCGTGCATCCGTGCGTCGCTGCGGTCCGGTCCCAGGTCGACGGGCACGTGCACCTTCCGCCGACCACTGGCGACAACATCGATGTACTGTGGAGACCTCACGCCCCACGTGTTGAGCAATTCGGCGGTACGTCCACCCGGCCTCCCGCATGCCCACTATACGCCCTCGCTCAAAGTCCGTCAACTGCACATACGGTTCACGTCCACGCTGTCGCGGCATGCTACCAGTGTTAAAGACTGCGATGGAGCTCCGTATGCCACGGCAAACTGGCTGACACTGACGGCAGCGGTGCACAAATGCTGCGCAGCTAGCGCCATTCGACGGCCAACACCACGGTTCCTGGTGTGTCCGCTGTGCCGTGCGTGTGATCATTGCTTGTACAGCCCTCTCGCAGTGTCCGGAGCAAGTATGGTGGGTCTGACACACCGGTGTCAATGTGTTCTTTTTTCCATTTCCAGGAGTGTAGTTCTAAGTTCTAGGGGACTGATGACCTAAGATGTTAAGTCCCATAGTGCTCAGAGCCATTTGAACCATTTGTAGCATCGCACTAGTAAATCGGAACCGTCCATAGTATACAAAACGGCAATGTCCTCTTGAATTATAGCTTGCTGTTGTCAAGCGTAAAATGATTGTCTTTTCCGACATGTGATAAATGGCTTGAGATAAAGTATTCTGTAATGTTGTTTTATGTGTCTGAAATATTTATAATACACACGTCCATGACAGTTTATTTACAAACACTGATTAGAACGCGAGAGATGCTCTCAGGTCGTGTCATTTGTCCATCAAGTTGAAAGAAATTGCTTATCATAAATGCTTTTTCTTGAGAGTTTAAATTCTCGCTTTTTCTTTACTCCGTTGACGGTTTCGAAATAACGAGTATATTCGGTTGTGACATGTAATTTTCGCAGCAAAATAGTGGAAGTTTTTTCCCCAATTTTACACAGAGTGGACATGTACAGGGGGTAGATAGCCCGACCTCTGACTTTTGGTCAACTGTAATAGGCGACAGTGCGCTTCGTTGCATGTTGCAAAATAATGAGACGGGAAACAACTATACCGATTTTCCTCATAAAAGTAAAATAAAATGGTTTGCGCTTATTTTCGTGCAAAGGGGATATTTATTATCATCGCGATTGTGTTTTTCTTTTTAATAGATGATCGGTTATAGTACGTGCGTTGAAATGAAATAACAATTGTTATACTGCAATGTTTCCCCTCAGAATGGTGGGGTCTTTTTTTTTGGGGGGGGGGGGCAGTTTGTGGTCGCTCTAGGCAGCTGTGCTTTGGTCTGGTGGCGGCTTGTGGGGCAAAGCTGTGAACAAAGAAGACGAACAACAAACTTGAACTTGGAGCAGTTTAGTTGACTATACATGATTTTGTGTTGGCGAAGGACACTCGTCTCAAGGTGGTCAGCGACAATGGCGCGTCCGTCGGCGGAAGACGACAGGCAGCAGAAAAACCGCGAGGCGTGCGGCAGTAGCAGCCGACCATTTGAAAAAGCCTGTGTCCCCACCGTATAATACAGGGAGTGCTGAGGGTAGGCAAGAGGGCCTCTAATTGCGGCAGTTTGTGATCGTACATCGAGGAGAGTGCACGTCTTTTCGGACGGCGATTTTCCTCAGTATGTGTGTTGCATTATGACCCGTTCATTACAAGTGTTGTTTTTTTCCACGAAAATTTCGCCATTAAGAGCAGTGAAGCATTTTCCATCAGTTGTGGTAGCACGTTTTGGCTTCGGTTACCCAGACTGCAGCATGAGGCATCTTTGGCGAACTCTGACTTCAAACAGCGATAGATATAGTTCTCAGCCGTATTCTTACAAGTAATACACTTATTAAACTCTTCTCTGTACAACACCAGTTTCTCGTCAGATGAACATATTTCCTATAAAAAAGAAAGTAAAGCCTTTTCTTCCCTGCAGCTTGTAGGTGAAGGGTAGAGTTTGGGTATGTCTCCCGCTGGTTTCGAATGGTATTGTGTAATTTTTTCCCAGCGTGATAGCACCAGTTGTATGGCATTGTCAATTTTTGAGTTGTATTGCGATTTTAAGCAGTCCTTGTATAACAGTATGCACTTAGTTGTGTAATTAGGAGCGATCTTTATGATTAATTACACAATTAAGACCAAGTATTGCTACAGTTTCCCAAACAAAATAAATGAAGTATTAATCTAATCTTCCTGTACTTCATCTTGATAGTTTCCATGCTTTGGGTTGGGGGGGGGGGGGGTAGAGTTGCACTTGGGCTTTCCATCCAGAAGGACAAGGATTCTAGTCCCAGAAACGGCACCGCCTTTTTAATTTCCCGCCAATTCCCAGGTCGGGCGTGGAGTGGGACATCAGCACAGTTCTCGGACAAAGAAATTCGCACCAGTAGGATAGATTCTGGAGGGGGGAAGCCTGTGCAGGCTGAGGAAAACCACATGACGTCATCTAGGGGACGGGGGTTGGTGGGGGTCATTAATTGGTCTGTTTCATTAATTTTCATATCAATTTGATATCAATATTGTACCAGGAGCCCCAGTACTCTACTACTGACTAAAACATAGTTTGATGACTTCAGAATATTTGCCAAGTGTTCACTGCGATGTGACTGGATATTACTTGTTTAAATATAACTTTCAACCTTGTATCTTGGTAAAGGATGATAATATTGAAAAGAGCTTCGAAGTTCCGTGAGAATTTTATCTTAAGTACTTGTTGCAATAATTTCGAAGGTTTGCTGTGAATAGAAATTACAGAAGTGGCCATCCCCACAATTGGTATTTTTTGTATACAAAAATCATTGGGATTTTCTCAGGAACTGCGTATGAACAAGTGGTGCTTTTATAGGCTGCGATAGGTCCACATTAGACCACATCTACATTAAAAGAATCAACCGATTTAATCACATTGCTTGAAGTGGAGGAAGAGTGTAATGTTAAAATTTCGACCCTGTACTGTAGGAAAGCAGCAGAATGCTCCTTCTTCTGACAGGCATACAAATGGTCGCTAGGCGAATGGCTAGCCAAAACACGTCTTCCCTCATCTCTGTGACCATTAGAACCCGATGGATGACGGCCTGTTGGTAGAGTGCACTGTAGGCACGAACTGATAATTGCAACCCTGTGTCACTGACGTCGATCTGTTGTAAATTATGGAAAATGTTTGACACGTGTTATGAAGTTTCGGGAGAAAAAAAATCCTCTAAAAAACCAACATGCCTTGCGCAAACAGATCTTTCGAAACTCAGCTTCTATTGTTCGTCCATGAGATCCAGAACGCTGTGGACAACAGCGCCCGAGTTGGTGTTGCCTTGACTTCAGTCATTTAGTGAACAAAATACGGACCTACCCAGTATCTGACCAGACTGATGATCGGTACGAGCTCCTTGCAAATAGAACTTATCATGAAGTTCTTAACGGAACAAAATGTATACATGGAAATTTCAGCAGTACGCCAGGGAAGTTTGATAGGGCTATTACAGATTACATTATATAGAAATAATGTAGAGGATAACGGCGGAAATACCATGAAACTGTTGGCAGACGATGCAGTTCTATGCACGAAATTCGCAGCGCCCTAGTTTTAATTTATTAACTGAAAATCATTAAACATTACACGAAAATGCTTCCAATAAAATTATTATCCCTATTTGAAAATATTGCCAACGCTATATTTCCAGAAGTTCGTGTGCGCCAGAAACTGATTTCAGGTGGGAAATCTACCGTACAACAGATTGCTATGGTGTCTCTTCTAGTGAGTGCTTAATTGGAAAAAATTGATGTTTCTAATCAACAAATATTTCAATAAACTTTGTATATTATTAGAAAAAAATGGTAAGAAGCGAGACCTTCATAGGAATATGAAGTACGTGTGCTTTCATGGCATTGCTGTCAAATAACTATAAGCAACATGCAAACGACTCGACATTTTACCGCACTGGCCTGAGGCTATCGAAGGTTTTTTAGATAGCGATGAGTGTGTCACTCACCATATGCAGTTTTTCGCTTGAAGGCAGGCAGCATCGGTGCTATCTACGCTCGACCCAGTCGTTGCCCTGGGCAAGGATGTGTGTCCTCTTTTTCATCATGGTGTGGTCATTATTCTTGTGGTGCCCGCGGCTCACCCCTTTTGCCTTGAGTGTGCTGTCAACTGTTCGCTGAAGAAAAGGTGCGCCGTCTCTTCAGCATTTGTTGTATAACGCGGCGACTACTGCAACGCTTTCAAAATAAGGAACCAAACGGCGCTGACTCTTAGAATTAACACAGATATATTCTAAATTAGTGTACGATTCTAAAATGTCTAACAAGAAATGATGGTTGCCTGGGCTGAGAAAGCGGTCTAATAATCACACACGAGAAAACACACACATTTTAATTTGCTCGTATGCCTCTGTGTACATTCTGAAAACTAAATGTTGTGCCTACCGATTCCACTAAATATGATTCCACCAAATATATGAATCTACCGCTTCGCCGCAAATCACGAGTTATGACTAAAGTTAATATTCATCTCGATTCGTTGCAGCTCTGAAACGTATGCTGATAGTGCCCTGTTTCGCCATGTTTTCAACGGCTCTCGAATCCATAGGTGTGACTATGACTTAACATACGCATTTGCTTTCGGAGAGTGTGATGGAGAATGATGAAAGAGGCATCTGCAGTTTCCTGAGGAGCGCGACAGAGACCCTTGGTTACGAGCTCAGATCTGTGTTTGCTCTACATTCTCTGCGTAATAACCCCGTTTCCGGGGAATAAGGACGTTTCTTTCTAGACAAAGAGCGTATCCTAAAAGTCTAGTTTCCAAAAGGTGCTGACAATAATAAAATATTTGCATTTAACAGAAACAGCGAATGAATAAATGGTTCTAAAATATTACCGACGTCAACGGCCCGCATTAAGGGTTAGCACGTCCACTAGTTGTCTTCCTACTGTCACATAGCCTTTAGGTTTATCACCGCTAAGTAGATTGCCCAATACCGTTCTTGCAAACAACAGTAGTAGTTTCTTTTGTTGCATTTGTGGCTGCTGCGGATGTTCAGTGGGATGCTATGGTCATTGAGTGGGAGACTGCTGAAGCGCGCGGAGTTGATGCTAGTGGACTGCTCGGAGCTACTATACTCCGATTGAAATTTGTGATTGACATTTCAGCGAGTCGAGTGGTAGGGGCGAGTCACCATCCGCTCGTAGTTATTTCTCGAGAGCCACGTGCTCTCAGTGTTGCCTGCTTTGTTGGTACTTGAGGAATCTTTGGTCCAGTCAACGAAGGGAAATCAGGAGAAAAATTCGTTCAGTCTCAAATTTTTGTACAATGGTAGGAGGGAATGTCATGAACAGCATACTAAAAATCCCCAACTGTGAGGTGGTGGGTGGGAGTTTGGAGGTCACTATTTTATGTTTTTCTTGAATAACTCGAAAACCACGCCTTCTAGCGAAAATGTTTCCTAGTACAAATTAAACGACTTTAAATTTCCTACAGAAAATACCTTACTATTTTTTTCTAGGCCTAATAGTTTCCGCGTTGTAGGGGATGGGTGAATAGCAAGTTATTAGAAATAGTGTCTTAATGGTATAAAATTAATGTTTCTGTTAAACGAAGATGGTTAAGAACAAGTATTAAATGTGTGTACCACGTCTAAATGCAAAAAATCTCTACTAAGGGATAAATTGTGTTCTGGGGGTGTAACAGGGTGGAAAGGGCAGGGGTGAAGATAGAAGTGCGAGGGAAGGTAGGTCGCTACGGCGTTTTGTGTCACGCAGTTCACTCGTTCATAGGTCTGCAAACTGAAGAGGGAGCAGATGATTTCTCACTCCATTTATTCCACTGCGTCACAAGAAGCACCTACAGAACGTTTCACGAAGTTACATCAACCCTCCGCAGTGCGCCTTATCAACCACTGGCGACGCAGTGCGCAGACGTGCCCACGTTTATTTTCCACAAACTTTATTAGCACTGTATGGAGAATAGATATGAGCTACTAATAATATTAGCGCAAAAAACACGTATGGACAGAATCTACGTAAATCTCTGTAC
This sequence comes from Schistocerca piceifrons, assembly GCF_021461385.2. Taxonomy (NCBI): domain Eukaryota; kingdom Metazoa; phylum Arthropoda; class Insecta; order Orthoptera; family Acrididae; genus Schistocerca; species Schistocerca piceifrons. The sequence goes on from NC_060138.1 coordinate 691,516,890, forward strand.
CCTGTTCGAGACTGCTAGAGGGGAAACTAATTCTTAGTTACCCTGTACGGCAACTGTAACGTTCTTCCCAGAAAGGCATCTTCACCACACCAAGAGTGCTGCTCGTTTTTCAGTTTACAGACTGACTATACCTTCACAGGATCTGCTGTCCAGTTGTCTTATGTGAGCAGACAAAATAAACTCACTGAGGTCGTGCTTATATAATGGAGTTATTTTCAGTTTATAAAAAGGGTACTTATTTGCAACTGTTAAGTGAGCTTGTTTGTAAAATACGTTCCTATAAATATAAACAGCGCCTGAGAAGTGTATAATTTGTGAGGATGATGTCAGTGACCTTTACAGTGTTGGTAAGGGGACTGGATTGGTAAATGTGGCACCTCGCTGCTGTCTATCGTTGGCAACGTATTGTAAAGCCTTTTAACTGTGTTGTAGTCACTGAATTAATGAATGACCAGAATGTTACTACACTTTCCTCACTAATAATCGTTTTACTGCATAACTCTATTCCATACAGGAACTGCTCGCGCCTTTAGAGTGGACTTGACTGAGTGGCACCCCTTAACACACATCCACAGTATACCTTCCAAGGGAGTGTGAATATGTCTGATGGAATGGGACTGATAGTGTTCCACTCTAGGGCAGTAATTTGATGCAATGCAGTGCGTAACTTATGTTAAAGTATCTGAAGTTCCATAAGACTCAGGTGACCTGATTCTGTTGCAGAGGGAGACAATCTAGGCTTCTGGACGTCTTCAAATAATTGGGGGCGCCAAGAGTTGATACCCTTCATGCTGGAAAAGTATTCTAGCCAGTGATAGTCCGCAAAATGAAACTGACGGCGAAAATGAAACTGACATTGTCGAATACATATTGACAGCATGTTACAGTTGGGGTAGGCTCTCCAGTGTGGTAGACACTTCACAGCTCCAGCTGTTGAACTTTTTGTACAAAATAGCTCACTTAACAACTACATATAAGTACGCATTTAATAACTAGATGTAATTCCGTTGTATAAAGACAAGCTCAATAAACTATTTTGTTTACGTACGTGACAGAACTGGACAGCAAATGGTATGAGGTATAGGCTATCTGCAAAATGAAAAGCGAGCAGCGCTCGTGATGGGGTAAGTTGCCTTTCTCGATAGAACGCTACAGTTGCCGTGCCCTACAGGATGACTAAGAATCAGTGTCTCCTTTAGAAGTCAAGAGTAGTGTGCAGAGATTCATGCAGATTATGTCCATGTACCTTGCTTGCGCTAGTATTATTAGTAACTAATATGTTTTCTAGGCAGTGTTTATGGAGTTCGTGGAAAATAAACATCCATGAGGCGTGCTGCTGAGGGTCGGTATAACTTCGTGAAACACTCTGTATTTGCTTCCTGTGACGTAGTGGTTTCGTTAGGGTGGGAAATAACATGTTCCTCTTCAGTTAGCAGATATATGAAGAGAGTGAATTGCATGAACACGATCCGAAGATCTACTTTACCTCGCGCTTCTACCCTGTTACAGTCCAGAACACAATTTATCCCTTAGTACCGCTCTACTGCACTTAGACGTGGTACACTCATTTAATATACTATTAAAAACTGTTTTTAATAATTTGCGATTTTTCCATCGTCTACAACGCGGAAACTTAGTCCTAGAGAAAAGGAATAGGACATTTGTGTAGGAACTTCAATGTTTTGTACTGGCAAACATTTTCGTTAGAAGCAGCGATTTTCGAGTTATCCAAGAAAAATTTAAAGAAGTGACCTTTAACCACCACGCACACACCCCACCGGTTTGGATTTTTGTTATGTTGTTCATGGCACGCCTTCCTACCACTGTACAGAAATTTGCCTTTTTCTGCCCAATCGACGTTTTTTTGTTCGTCATTGACTGTGCTACGGGTGAAGCGCGGCTGGCTGCATGCCGGCAGCACCAAACCTGTCAGTCACAAAGTAGTTTTAATAGGAGTGCACCGCTAATTTGCTCTTGCACCATCCTTTGGTCAAGAGCGTAATGACGCTCCCAGGCGCAGTGCCCTAACGGATTTCCGAACGTTCATGTCACTTCTCTGTTTTTCGTTGTCTTCTTTCGATGTTTACTGTTTCTGCGATGGAATCAAAATAAAGGTGGAAGTGGTAACAATTTATTCCTGCGGAATATATTTGGCTCATTCTTACCTTCAGATGGTGGACTACATCGCTTATTACTTTATTGTAATTCCGTGTGTACGGAAAGCACAATTTTTCTGTGTTTAGTTTAGTTGCAGTTTTACATGCGAGACATTGTTTTGTGTATTTAGTTGTTCCGTTCTGTACAAGGCGTAGGGCACTCAGAGTAACGTCGTACTTGTGAAGCGCGGAAGACTATACCATGCTTACATTTCCTCGTTGGTACTCTATATATTTCTAATAACGGATTGAGTATACTTTTACTGGAGACGACTGGGTACGTTTGCGTCGAGGACACATTAAGTGATGCCACTTGTGCATTAAAATTGAAACTTTAATGATGTCATATGGGAGATACATGCAAGAAATGAACGAACTGGAAAACCTGGTATGTCCTCAGCCACGTGTCATAGGAGTACGATAATGAACACCCTCTTTTTCTCCTGCAGCCTACCGTGTTCAGTAAGACAAAAAGGTGTTCGACTGTCTCCGAAGTTATCTACTTACACTAGTCGTAATCAGCACATCTGAGACGCCGTTGAAAGGATTTTATCACTCTGGATCCTGCTCTGTTCAATCTCATTGCATTAAGAGGCCGTTGTTTGTTTCTTGCATGACATTCCCTCTCATTTTACGGTGTACAGAGGAACTAGTGGGACTTAATGAGCTCTCATCTTTCCCCTTGTCGTATGACTTTCGACTGGTTCGATGCTGTTCTGCACCGCAGACGATCTTCTAAAAATATATTAATGTTTGCATGTTTACTACACCCAACGCCCTTTTCAATCTGGTGATCAAGTTCCAATATTTGATGCTCGTGCAAATGTTCCTATAGCCGTATTTGTCAGTGCCAGGTTAACTGTTTCTGCACGCCTTCGTATGATGTCCACTAATTGGTAGGAGCTATCCGGAAACTTCGTCCGTATTAATTATTTATTTTTCATGTCTTATTTCATCGGTCTATATATTTTGTAAGGTGTTAATCAGCCTGATGTTACACAGGCTTCTAGTTACATCTACTCCAGTTTTCTAAACTAGTTACACGTACTCCAGTTTTATAAAGATCCACTTTTCACTTAGCGCTTCAAACTTTAAGTACACGCGCTGTTTTTGCGAACAGTCACATCTGGTGTCTAGGAGGGCCCCAACAGGATTTAGGTATGCTTATAAATAATTATTGAAAATAACTTGCATATTGATATATACATAATATTATTTATTATTTAAATCGCTTATTGTGATTACAATAATCAGTCTTAAAAAGACATTTTGAGTTACTACAAAAGCATGTGTTTTTAGTTCTTTATTTTTGTAGTGCAGATTGAATGACATAAAAATCAACTCAAAAATTAACTTCTAATTAAACCCTTTTTTAACAGAATTGTGAAGGAGACGAGGTACTGGCGGAAGTAAAGCTGTGAGGACGGGTCGTGAGTCGTGACAATTTCAGGTTTGATTGATTGTTGATTCACAGACACTTCGTAATGCATAGAAGATGGTAAAACTACACGTTTATGCTCCTTTGGAACGAATGACACCAACGCCTTGTCTCGCACAAATCCTAATAATGATGATTCAGTGGGTCTTCTTTTATTAGGCAAAAACGCACGAGGAATTTCTCGTTTGTTTTTCGTGCAGTACCCACTTATGTTAGTCCTCGGTTAAATAATTCATCTAGATGTAAACCAACTGTCTCCGGTGATATTTATATTAGTTGCATAGAATGGCTCTGCAAGTTTTAGCACATTCTACGTTGGCACTGCGAAAGGGATATTTCTTTAGGTAAACAGTTTTCCCGAGTATATAAACGCATTATATAAGTAATGAATTTCTGCATTGCAAATACAATGCATTTTCAGACCATATTTTCCAGGCGTACTTGTGATAAACATTCTGAAAGAGCTCCTTCCCCGAAATTTTACCAACATTTCATCAACACACAAATATCCCGAACAAGAATAGTTCACGCTGCAGCTGCCAATAAACTTTTCAAAATTTTCTCGTGTCAGGGCCAGTTTATCTGTAGATTTTCTTTCTTCTCTTGTGTTGATTACGTTGAAGTGAATAAATAAAAATCTGTTTATTTCCATTACACATCGAAAAATATCTCTACCTGTAAAACCAGTTGCCCATAGCGATTTAGCATGTTCATGAATTGACTTGAATATCGAAGTAAACAGAATAATCAAAGGTAAGCTCGTAATTCACAGCAATCAATGTTTTTAGCAGAACACAGTCGTAATGATGGAATTGAATATTTGCCCATTTTTTTGTTGGTATAGTACACGACAGTCCGCCACATAATTGGTAAGTAATGGTTCCCAGCTCTCCATTGGCGACATTTCATTTTTACAAGCAGCTGGTCCATTCAATCCTGCTCCCTCTCGTACGATATTGTCGTATGCGAGGTGAATGTGGGGCAGACATACTCCATTTATATCTGTTCTTACCGCAAAAATAGTTCCATGTGCTTTCTTCTTCTCCTTCCTCTTCACAAGAAGAGCCTCACTTTACTCGATCTCTGAATCAGAAAGGTGTTCACTGTGTAGCGAATCGTGATCACTAATATCAACAACTTCCTCTTCTTCTGTGTTATTTCTTTCTAGGTTTTGACTTCTGAGTCAGTGCCTTTTTCTAACCGTCGTAAAATGCCCCCACCACGGAAAAAGCGAGCTATTGTTACAAGTAACTGAAACAAAAGGAAATGATTGTATTCGCATATTGTGAATAAATACTAAGTAAAGGCACGCGTGGGGACTACAGAAACCCCAAGTGTAAAACAGGTATGTACTTCGAGAGAGCGCGGCGCACTTCCACCTGTCACATGCCTCCATGCTACACTGAGGATACCTAAAATAGCAAGTCTGGTGCGCCAACAATAGAAATTGTAAACAATGTACTAGTAGCTGTATTTTAAAGTCACATGTAGTATGAAAATATGCCACTGAATCTACTTGCAAAATTATATAACCGTACGAGACACCTCAGAATATATTACGTTAACATTGAGATGCGTGAAAACGTAACTTTTGCTGTAAACCGACTGCAAATTACCCAGATTAAACTCGCCCAATGTTTGATAATAGGAGAACTTAGCGACTTCAGAGAAACTTTAAACATAATTTCAAATCTTTTATGAATTTTTTTTTCGCTTACATACTTTACGTCAAAGAATGGAGGGTTTACGAGGGTTTTATAATAATATGCATGTTGCAACTAACGGTCGAATCCAAAAACGTTCTCACCCCAAGACCATCTTAAAGAGTATGCCTATCCTACCCAGTTAAAAACACCTTGGAGCAACAGACTGATAACGTGCTTCATTTTAATTGGCGTTGCCGTGTGGCCGAGCGGTTCTAGGCGCTACAGGTTCGAATCCTGCCTCGGGCATGGATGTGTGTGATGTCCTTGTTAATTAGGTTTAAGTAGTTCTAAGTTCTAGGGGACTGATGACCTTAGAAGTTAAGTCCCATAGTGCTCAGAGCCATTTGAATCATTTTGCTAAATTCGGCACGAATTAAGTAAAACTCGCCGATTACCTTAGGGGTAGAGGGGTAAATAAAGAGGCCACTGCGGGGTTAGAGGATGTGAGAGGGAATGTTCTATTGTTCGTCTTTCAGTGCTGACAACTCGGTGCGATCAGCTACTTAAAATTTTTGACGCAGTTGTAACATGACTTTGTGAATGCGTCTTACAGAGACGGTCATCTTCAAAAGCAGTACTTATTTGCAGCAAGGAACATTATATTAATTAATGGCCTTGAAATACAGCGCAGTGAGTAGAAACATTTGTGGCTGTATCGTATTGCATAATGTATTCAGACATAAGTGTAAGTACTGTTAATCACTTAATCATCCGCTCACACAGACAACACAACACGGCGTGTGGCAATTAAAGTGCCAAACTTTGTAGGCTCTGACAGTGGCAGAAATCTGAAACAGGGAACAGTCGACAGGGAGTGTTCCGAATGGTGCGTACTTTTATGCCAATTTATCGCGCCTTTACTGTAGCTAGCGTATAGGGGGTTCACAAAAAACTAATTTTGGTAGATTACCAATTAATAATAAGATCAATGCACGTGCGGCCCGTCTTGTCGTCCCTCCCAATGTCAAAGGATCTCTTAATTTTCTATTTTTGTTTGAGATCAAATCTGTACAAGATGTGTCTGCATTAATGATCAACTACTTTATCCAAGCCAGTCTCTTCTTCTTCTTCTTCTCCTTCTCCTTCCAGCATGCTATGGGGTAGCACAACTACTTCAAAATGGCTGTCTTTGTATCAACTCATGCCATCTACCTGTGCTTTCTAGACGTGTCTTTCTAATTCACTTCCTAGGTTTAAACCTGTGTTGCTTTTCCTTCCCACAGCGGCTTTCTGTCTTCCTGTACGTAACTTCAACGTTTCTGTTAATTTCGACATATAACACACGAAAACAGTATTTGCGTATTTCCTTCTTCTGCCGGTGAGTTGAAATTTTGAAATCAGTTTTCTGGTTTTTCTCTTTTCTCTTACGTGCAACAGTGGTAGCCTTCATAATTTTTATTGTTCCGTACGTAACAGTACATATACGTACTGTTACCGCTGCTATGAGTCGGGACTAATGCAGAAATCTGTTGGTCAAGCAACGTGTTTGTGGTTAGTCTTCAGAGTAAATACAGTTTGTTACGCTACAACTGATTTTACTTTCCTCCTGTTTTATTTTCTGTGTTTCGTTTCAGCTTTATCCGACGATCAAACACTTGTGAAATCTTCTCACCGCAGGTTAGCACAGTGACTACTTAGGAAGGGGCACAGTGAGTAAAACGAGCATCGGCGGCGGGGATAACAGTCGAGTGTAACCGATACAGCGGCTTTTCTAATTGATGGCGAAGAAGACATGCTCTTCCCAATTCTTGATTGAATTTAGTATCCTGTTTAAGGGACACGGATTGCTTGGCGCATTGCATTATGAGTCACTGCCGGTTTGCAAAAGAAATTGTATCTTACACTTAAAGGAAGGAGAGAGGAAATTTGATTCCCAATTTCTAGCCTCCATTTTCCAGTCAGGAAATGAATTTGCGGCGATGAAGAGCGGTATAATGATGCCCTTTTGTCTGAATTGATTTCCACGTCGTGCTTCGAGAGTGAAGTCCATCTCGTGGAAATTAATGAAGCTTATAACTTACGAGAGACGGCTGTTTCGTAAATTGAAGAATTTCATAGCTTTTCTTTCGTCTGCGTAATGCGAGGAACTACCTTCCTTAATAATTTTGTGCAATCTGCAACGGTATCACACTTCAGGAAAATTGTTTCGAACAGTTTTAATTATTTCCGTTCTCTGTGTGGTAGGAACTGTCTTTCCTTCCACTAGATATCTGCTGCTTCAAACTGCAAGAGTGTAATATTTAGAAGCGCAAATCCGCTGCAGCTTGTAGAAATTAGGTTACTACGAATACATCGTTGTTGCGAATTTATTATGCAAATACTCTCTCAAGGAGCACTTTATGAACTTTCCTAGCAGATTCTTGAGACCCTAACTCGGATTCTTATCTGTGGCGAGTAACACCGTATCATCTGAACGCGCATTGATGATTGAGTCTCATCAATCTGCCACAAATTTTATTTGAGTAAACAATAGTTGTTTAAGAGCATGTACTACATATTAGCGGCATCTTCTTGTAGAAGTGATAAACAGCCAAACAGTTACAAATTGGAAAAATTATTAAGACCCCTTTACCATTGTTTCAACGTGTATAAAAACGTCTTCGTGAGAAAGAAATAGCGACGACTGGATTACATGTAGCGGCAGAGGTAAGGTAAAGTATAAAGGGAGGCGTCAGTCAGATATAAAATTTCACCTCCATAATAAATTAAAACATCCATAGCATGGTTGTTGTCATATTGTACTTCCTCATCAATGCGCATCTACTGTACTTTGGTGAGGAAATACCGCATGACAATCACCAGTGCTTATTTTAATTTGTTACGAAGGTGAAATTTTATATTGGACCGACGTCTCTCGGGTATATTTTAACGCATCTGTGCCACAACGTGTAATCCAGTTGCCTATATTTCCTTCTGAAGAAGAGGTTTCCATAAACGTTAATACCATGGTAAAGGGGTTTTAATAAACCTTCCAATTTGCAACTGATTGACTGTTTACTATTTTTACAAGATGATTTCATTCTACGGTTGCTACTCCACCCATGTACAAAAATTTAAAATGTTAGGGCAGTGAAATGAAAATGAGAGCTCCTTGCCACGGTTCGCGCGGCTTCCCCCGTCGGATTTTCGAGTCCTCACTCGGGCATGTGTGTGTGTGTGTGTGTGTGTGTGTGTGTGTGTGTGTGTGTGTGTGTGTGTTGCCCTTAGTGTAAGTTAGTTTAACTCAGATTAAGTTGTGTGTAAGTCTAGTGACCGATGACCTCAGCAGTTGGTCCCTTTGTTCCTATGAACTTACCACCACCATGAAAATGAGACAGGTGGACAAACTTTCTGTTCATTATGTCAAAAGTAATCGCCATAATTGTTTTTTGCTATATTCCATTGCGACACAGAAATTTAACTGGACCTAAAACCGGACAACCCAAGAATGTTTCATTATTATTATATTACAGTTATTGTTATAATTATTATTATTATTATTATTATTATTATTCACAATACATTACAAAATACATATATTGTAGCCGCTACAACAGGAAGCATACGATGCTCACTGTTAATACTGCGAAGTCAGCCATTTCTGCGAGCCTCCAGTTTCTTTGCTAGTTATATTGTGAAGTTATACTTCTTTTCCGATTTCACGGCTTTAACAAGTTATTTCCTGTTGTTTGATTTGAGAAATTTAGCAAATTCAGCACATTGCATACGGTAGTTAAAATTCACAAATAGTTCAGCTTTCACCATTTCCACTTTATCTGTTTTCTTTCATTGCACATTTAGCATCACACCAAAAAATACGCTCTACAAACGCATTGGACGATGCCATTTTTTCTAACACATGCTGAACAAGTTCCAGCAAATTATATGCTTTGCATCTCTTAAACAATGCCACCTAGTTGTTTTAAATGTTTGAGTCTGGTAATTCTGTAATGAATGGCACTACGTCATTCAGTGCACATATTGCAAAAAAAAATCATTCAGTGCACATATTGCAAAAAAAAAATTGTTCGTCACCGTTTATATTTATCTTGAAATGATCTGTAAGTTTCGTTATGTTCACCACTTTAACGGACTCTTCGGGATTTAACTGGAGCCAAGCTTGCAAAATGGAATCTTCACTGAAGCTATTTTTCTACATATTCTAGAATCTTGGTAGACTTGATGAGCTTCTCTTTCATGTTTATATTGCGGACATTTTTTCAACTCTTATGATATCTTGAATATCGGAAGAAATTATTTCTTTGTGTATTAAAAATTTCTGTACTCAGCTACAGGAATACGGACTATTTCTGTATGTAATAATTTTCCACGTGTTTTGCGGTTGTATTAAATAAATGCATAACATTGTGGACAAAATAAATGCAAACCTCTGGGAGTGGTACTCTTCATCGTCCATTTCACTCTCGTTTTCACAGGCTACTTATGTCCAAATGAATTTGGCAGTGTTGTCTTCACCCTGCCTCAGAAAATAGGATTTCAACAATGACCAGTTCTGAGCAGTCTCTCAGAAGCAGAAAAAGAGAGTCAAAAAGCGTGCGGGAACATGCCGGAGTAGTGTGTAGTAGTCTGACAGTAGGAGCTCAAAAGTTTTTCAGCTCACTCACCTTCTTCACACTTGAAGAAAACTCATTAAATACACCAAAGACTAACGGTTCAACATTGTATGACAGTAGTTTTAGTCCATATTTCGCAGTATTGTGCAGTATATGCATGTGACAGTGTCCTGCAATAAGATGTGGTGCTTCAAATGTTTTCTTTTTTTTTTCAACTCCACTAAAACAGTTTGGTTTCTCCCTTAATTGGCAGAACAGTTGTGTGCGCCCCATAAGCTTCTTGGCTGTAGAAGTTGATGTTTCGTCAGCGTCTTCGTAAACATCTATAACAGCTGAAGTCGTTCCCATTTCTTGGTCGAAGTACTGGAAAGCAACTGGAAGTAATTTCTTATTTCCTTTATGTGAAGCATCACGGGCACTCGAAAATGGAGTTGTACCAGCTATTTTTCAGAATTTGTTGCAGAGAATGTGCAAACAATACATTCTCGACTATAGCTTTGGCCGGTCGACAGGGAATTTTGGATGATAGTTTCGAATCTTGAAACAAGAAGTGAAATAGAGTATTTCCACAGTCTTGTGAAAGGTAACTGTTATGATGTTTCACTCAATTACGTTGCTGACACATGCTCTACCTGACTCTTTCCCGCTGGTGCGAAATACCTCTGAACAGTGGAGTTTCTTAACGTACCCCACACTTCATCAGAATGAATCTTGGTACAGGCGTGATGCTTTACCGCATTCACTGTAAAACTTACCGGCATCTGTAAGAGAATCCGGTATATTCATCTTGTTTCGAAAGCCACCCCGAAAAGTCTGCTTCTTGTAGCCATTTGTCATTGATATGACACGGCACTGTTTTTTAACCTGCTGCATTTGAGAAGCTCACTATAATGCGATGTTATATACGTACACGCATCATTTAGTCACTACAATGCCGTTCTTAAACACTACAGTTTTAAACGACACACATGCCATGTGCGGTTCACCTAACACTGCCCTAAATCAAGCAACAGCGCGCAATAGTGGGCATTTGTCATTTGTTAGACAGCGGTATTCCTTCTAAAATTAGTGGATCTCTGTTGCAAGAAGCGATAGTAAAATGAAAATGTAACCTCGCGGCTTGTTTTGTTTGTTGCCGCTACACAATATAAATGTGCAAAAGAACAAATAGACATAGACTGATACTGTAAAATTGTTTTATTTTGCACGTGGAATTGATATGTAGCTGTCATAAGAAAATACAAGCTGTTATTGGACTGTCTTCCCTAGTTCGTTCTTTTGGGAGCGGTCTTCTAATGACTTGACGAGAGTGGATGAGAATGGACACCGCGGTGTAATGAAAATGAAAATGCAAAGCCTCTTCGACTACTTTGACACTGCTTGTCGAACAACTGAACGCCAACTTACATTAAAATACATACATTGCAATTCGTTGCGGCAAATCCACAGTGCTCCCAACTTGTGACACAATCTGATACAAACTATTGAAACCAAAGAATAATAAAATTGAAAAGCTTAACGGACTCCATTTTCATTAGTTGGCTTCGGTAAAAAATTTAAAAAAATGAAATTAATAAATATGAATTTGGCCTGAAGTAAGGGGGTCCGAAAACCCGTCATTTGACGTCTGGTCGGGACGTTCGACCGCGAATACCACAGTTTTTATTTAAAAACCAGACTGTCCGGCCTAAAACTGGACAGTAGGCAACCCTGCACCAAGCACTTCAAAAAATTGTATCGTATATGCTTAATGTTGACACACCTCAGCATTTATCGAAAGAGTATTATCAGTGATGAGTGTAGACCAGCTGAAAGACAAGACAGAGCATCAATAAATTTACATAAAGGGCTTGTTCATTTCCTGTAACATAAATTTGCAACAGTTATTAACCAACAAGAAATTAATATTCAATACCAGAAGAACGAAAAGTTCTTATATAAATGCATTCATTTTGTAAATACTTCATTTTTAAAAGTGTATATTTTGCCTCTCCTTGAAATGAGAGATGCTCTTAGTCATTTAAAAAAGCTGGCAACCTTAGTCATGATTTATGTATAACCGAAAATGCGTTAACAAATATTTAAGCGAATCCACTCGGAAGTCTGAGACAGCGTTAACTGACGTTACTGTCAAAGACCTAGGACAGCTGATTGTCTCACGCTAAGTGAAACACTTCAAACCCGGAGAGTTATTGGAAGCAATTCACCTAATTAACGAGGCCACACAGACTAATTTCATTCACTGAAAAAAAAAAAAAAACGACTGAACGAAAAACAATCGGTTGGCCAATCTTTTGTTAAAACCTGTCGATTTTCCCATCACGATTTGTGACATGAGATTTAACCATGCTTTGATATAATATCTCATACTTTGGTATAGGTATCGTGGTTATCGCTGAGACTACAGGTTTGCGGTTATGCCGGTTCGATATGAGTGTTAAAACTGCTCAAAATAACCGCTTTCTGAAGTAACCTATTTTCAGTTTTTTATTCCTATTATTTCCTCTAATACATATAGAAACGGAACATGGAGTGAAAACTGTTGACTCCTTCAGTTTCAAGGTACATAAATTCTAATTACTAAATTAAATAGCCAAGTAAAAGAAAGCTTACTCCATCCACCATTCGTTGCTTTTCATGAAAAGTCATGTGGGGTTGAATACTACAAAAAATCACCAGCGTTCTCCTATTGATTCTGATTTTTTGAAAGCCTGCTCTAAAATCATATTGTAATCAAGGATCATACCACCATTCCGGCATTAGGAATACTTAATGCTAAAGGCTAAAAACTGAGGAACTCTATTGTTCGTGTTAATTTGTCCGTTTCCAAGGGCTACGAGCAGATACGTCGACAGAGGCAACAGATCGGCTACTTTCAATTTTTATTGTAAACTGTGAATGAATTATCAATTTTCTCCTTATTTAAAAGAAAGGGAGCATTGCACTTCATTGGTACCGCACTTCGTAAAGTACTTCCAGACTGGGGATGGTGCCAATAAAGCTAATGTCCAACGACGACAGCAAGAAATTACCATGTAAACCAGATGGGGCAAGTATCGCACACTGCGTGTACATGCATACCATTCAGCAGACCATGTCACATCGTAACAGGTTCGTTATTGTCTCAGCAATGCTGAATCATTTCTTATGTCATGTGTTTGTTGCTCGTTTCTCTCGGCGTTGTTATTTTAATAACTCTGACTGCTTTTCTCATAGTTTACAATAAAGCAATATTTCGAAGCAATGCGAATTTCACGGATAAAAATTAGTCGTTTTTTTAAATAGTTTTATTTGAAAACCAAGCATTTTAGCACTGGTGATGTCTAATTGGAATTTCTGTTTTTTACCTATTTATTAGTTGAAAATAAAAACACTTGTTGTAAACGAGACCAAATAAATACCGAAACACCGGCATCTCTTTTAATCGGTGGGTTTTTCCGACCCCTGCTGACCCGTACAATGTTTTGAAAGAAAGATATTTTCGTTTTAAAACTCAGTGCCGCCCTCCTCAGCAAAGTACGAATTTCAAGACACGTTGTGTTTAATTGGAAATACAACGATGTACAAAGCTGCGTCGAATAAATAATTAGTTCCACTATTCTATGCATTACCTATAAGGTATTCGCAGTTTCGAATATGGACGATCACCAGCTGTATCATGGAGTGACGACAATGAAAATTTGTGCCGGACTGGGTCTCTTAACCAGGATTGCGCGTGTATCACGAGCGGTCTCCTTACCATAGGCTATCCGTGCACGCTCAACAGTCGCCCCCAAACTTCCATATATCGTCAACAATGTGTCCACTACCTGTACTCTTACACTAATTATTTATATTGCATCCATGCACATCCAAAGGAGCATTGAATCGTAATTCTGAACAACACAGCACTGCAATATTGTATTTATGTATGATCTTGATTCTTCCGTGTTTTCAGTCCAGAGTATTGCTCGATAGTTTCTACTTAATATGTCCATGCAGAATCACTAACCGTCTTTCCGCTCATTCAGTCTTCAGAGTACCTGAAACGGCGAGTTGCTTCCCCGATTGTATGTTTTTTTAGTTTTACATTCGCAAGCTTTTATTTCATTTACTGAAAGTGGTTTGAAACGTGCAGTGGTGTGTGAATCACGGATATAAAGTGATGGCAGGGGCTTGTAACTTCATAATGGATGCCGTAATTCTAGAATGTTAATGCATTCTTTGCATCTACTGTGCAGAGAAACGTCGATTTGTACCACTTACTCATGCATGGTTTGACCATTAAAGAAAGGGATTTCATTCGGGTAAATTGTATTCCACTTGGAAGTGCTTTTGTCCTATGCATTGTTTGGAAAGAATATAATCTTGCATTGCGCTTCGGGTTCCGTGTTGAACTGTTGCATCAATACTAAACACATGAACCTATTCTTTTTCTCAGTGGGAGCAAGCATATACGCTTCAAACAGTATCATACGCTTTCTTCATGCATGCATTTCTTTTCACAAATATGCCTACATTAGGGATGGCTGTTACCGTTGAAACAACAGTTTTTCGGGTGTATTTGATTATTTCAGCGCCGGTTTAATCTGAACCACTCAAAATAACTGGTTTCTGAAATAACTGATTTTGAGTTTTTTTCCCATTATTTTCTGTAATAAGTGCAGAAATGAAACAAAGATCGAAAAATTATGACTCAGTTTCGAGCTACGCAGAACGAAAAATATTTAATTAAATAGGCAAATATAAGAGAATTTAGCCCATTCCCCATTCGTTGCTTTTCTCGAAAAGCTATAAGTGGTGGAATATTACAAAAAGTCTCCAGTATTCTTCTGTTGATTCTGATTTTGTGAAATTACTCAAAAATCATATTGTAATCGAGGATCGTACCAATACTTAGTCATTAAGAATCGTGATTGCTGAAGGGTGAAAACTGAGATTGGAGAAATCTGTTTTTCATGTTACTTTGTCTGTTTTCAAGGACCTCAAGCAGATAGAGGCATACTATGTAGACCCACTCAAAGGATGAACTACATTCTATTTTTATTATAAACTATGAATGAACTGTTGTCTCATTATACGATGTCGGAAGTTTGTTGTGGCTCATTCCAGTCTTTATCTTTTAAAGCGAATGGGGCACTGTAGTTCACTGATACAGGACTTTGTAAAATACTTGCAGACTAGGGTAGGTGCCATACTATAATATAACTAATGTCCGGCGACGATAGCGTGAAACTTACCATAATATAGACCGGATGGGGCAGGTCTCGCACACTGCATGTCCACGCGTACCATGGAATAGACCATGCCACATATTAACAAGTATTTTATTGACTCAGCAATGCTGTACCAATCGTTATTTTAATAACAGTGATAGTTTTTCCCAGTTTTCTGTAATAACTCAATATTTCAAAGCAGTGGAAATTTTACGAGCAAAAATTGATCGTTTTTAAAAAAGATTTATTTAATAACCAAAAGTTTTTGCAGTGCTGCTATAGCTAACTGATATTTCTTTTTCTTTACCCGGTTACTAGGAAAAAATGAAGAAGTATCTGTTATGATCAAGACCAAAGAAATGCCGCAAAATACATTTATTCATAACTAAAATAGCGGCAACAGTTTTAACCGGTCGGTTTTCCCCCACCGCTAGCGTACGTACGACGAAAGCTGCGCCATATATGACAGAACTATTTTTCCAGTGCAAGTTATCGCAAAGAATAACGTTTTTTCGGCTTTTGTCATTGGGAAGAAAGTCTACACACACATCGCGTGTACATATAAATCTAAATGTACAAATATACTCTGAAAGCCACCGTGTGGTGCATGACAGAGGGCATTTCGTACCAATATAAACACTGTTCTGTAAGAGTAACTGTGCTGTTCCATATCTGAAAAGAACTGGTTAAAAGTAACTTTATATAACTTGGCATGCACCTTCATCCCCAGTATCTTATGCCTATGATATGTTACTGAAGTGCACGAGAGAAGAAACAGAAATCTCGCACACTCAAGTGAAATACGGTTCTCTAAATTTACATAGTAGGAGAGGCTCACGGGCTTAACAATTTTCTAAAGATCGTCTCATAGGATTCCTGAGCATAGTTCTGGCTGTTCTAACCTGTTGCAAGGGTAGCTGTTAGTCTTTGAATTTTTGCAGTGTTTGCTGTCATACAGCAGACTTTGTAAAGGTTCCAAAAACTGAAGCAATAAACTGGAATTGGTAGCACTGCCGCCTTGTTTGCAATTTCCAGTTTAGGTAGCTCACACCAGCCTAGAACTGTCGGAACAAATTTTGAGTCCTTTATTTCTTTTCCCGAATTCGCCCACTTCATATTGCTTCTTAGTATTGCCCGTGGATATTTAAACGGTGTGACAGATTCCACTAAGTTGGAGTAATACCATTGCTATGCCAGGTTCTCTCTTTGTGTGAGTTGCAACATTTCATGTACAATTATTTATTTAGCGTATGGCTAATATAGACATATCATAAGATTAAATTACATATACATACGTACATATTGACACACAAGAAACTTAAGTTTGTCTTTACAACTGAATATCCAGTCCTTCAATCCAGTGCACTGCACCTGGAGTTGCTAGCAGGAAGTCGTTTTCAGCACCGTCATAGACTCGAATCCTGCATTCACTGAAAATGTGGTGAACAGTCTGGTATGGAGCCCCGCAGTCACAGGCTGGCTTAGGCAGCTTCTTCCACTTACAGAGAGCATCCCTGCATCGGCCATGGCCGGTATGGATTCTGTTGGGAGTAGTCCAGGCCTTGCGTGGTAGGTCGAATCTACCGGTAAGTTTAGCACCTGTGATGATGATGTGCTGGCGCACATCTGCCACTGCTTCCCACCGACCTTTCCATTCTTCAAGAGGTTTGAAATCCTTAGCAACCATGTCAGCAGCATCGCACAGAGTTGGATGGCGTGATTTCAGTCTCTTATGATTTAAAAGTGGCATGTCGCTGTGCACGGGTAGGTTAGAATTCCTGGAGATCTTGTGGAATTCTCTCATAAGGGCAGTACATCTGCGTAGATCAGGAGGCATTATACCGGTTAACAGTGGAAGCCAATAAACTGGAGTAGATCTGATTGCGCCAAATATTATGCGCATTGTCGTACTCAGCTGGGTGTCAACAAACCTTGTATGATGACTGTTCAAACAGGTTCACAATACTCAGCACTTGAGTACCCCCAGCCCAGAGCTGAAGATCACAAAGTGGTTGCTGAACATCCCCAGGTAGTTGCGCGTAGCTTATGGAGGATGTTGTTTCGAGTCCTCAACTTTTGAGCTAAGTTAAGAAGGTGTTGTTTGAAGCATAGTGTTCGATCCAGGATGACACCAAGATATTTTGGGTTCCAGTTATGATGAAGAATTCTACCTCTGAAACTTACTTCCAGTTTTACTTTCGCCAACCGATTATTTAAATGAAGCAACACACTTCTGTTTTACTCACACTGGGTTGGAGTCTCCAGATTTTGAAGTAATTATCTATTGCAGACAGGTCATTGGTTAGAATCTTTTCTGTTGTCTTCATTTCCTGGTGTCGTACGGCTAGAGCCAGATCATCGGCATAGCAGTATTTTCTGGACGAAGTGTCAGGTAGATCAGATGGATATAGGTTGAACAGTAATGGTGAGAGAACTTGAGGCAATCCGTTGTTCAGCTTCCTCTCCTTACTTATGTTGCTTCCATTGATTACCTGGAACTCTCGATCGCTTAGCATGCTGTTAATCAGTCGAGCCATTATTCATACAGGGTATGATGCGGAGGAATTTGTAGAAAAGGCCTTCCCTCTTCATTTGGGTTCCTGATTCCATGAAGAATGTGAGAGACAATACTTGGTCGCAGCAGCTATGCCCTGGTGTGAAGCCTGCCTGATCAACTGGAGCGTTCTCTAGGATAGCGCTACTTATTCTGTTATGTACTAGCCTTTCAAAAAGCTTGTAGCAGCAGCTAAGTAGGGCAGTGGGGCGATAGCTTTCTGCAATGTTGCTGGGTTTGCCAGGTTTCAGAACAGATATTATCTTCGCCTTTTTAAACTCCAATGTAAGTTGACCAGTCAGCAGGATGTCAGTGAAGAATTCTGCCAGCCATTTCTTAGCTTTTCCTCCCATGTGGGTCAGGAATTCTGGATGGATACCATCGAATCCAGACGCCTTAAGAGGTTTGAGGTCCTTCAGTCCAGAGTCAATATCTGAAACTGTGAAGGGATGGGTATATTCAGATGAGGGAGATGCCATCTTTTTCAGGTCACGTAGCTGTCGCCTGATATGTCTTGTATGTTTCTTGTCAGGAGGCACTCTTGAGGTAGTAATGATGTGAAAAGCAATTTGGTCTGGTGTTACTTAGGAATTTTTTCTGCATGCTGGTGCACTTACTTCCAGTTTTCTCAGAAGACTCCATGCTTTCCTACTCGAGTGGGTAAAGTCCATATTTTCGACTGTTTCTTCCCATTTCTGATGAACTACCGCAGTTTTTAAATGGGCCTTAAGCGTTCAGCTTAATTGCTTTGTTTCGCCTGTATGTGAAGTAGCTCAAGGATTTGAAATGGTTTGCTTTTTTTTTATTACTGATTAAGTTTTCAGTCTTTAAATCTTCATGACTGAGTCTCCATACCTCCTTCCCCCCCCCCCCCCCCCTCCCCCCCGCGGACCTCTGCCGGAAGTCAGACAGATTTTCAGGAAGTGTATCATCTTCTGTCCTTCCAGTTCTTAAGGAAGATTATCATTGCTAAGGTCCTCTAAAGATATCTCCTTCAGGATTTTGCAAAACTTACCTTTCCATGTCTGTGACTTTGTGGCAGGGGAATCGTAGTCTTTACGTGATTTTTTAAAATTGAAATCGTCGACGTTGTTACTCAATTTGGTGAACATTTGGGCCAAGCCGTAACAAAGCTGTTGTGCCGTATCCCGATGGGGTCGAAAGCCAGACGGATAGCCGGCTGACACGAGCCAATTACTCGCAACATGACGCGCGGACGGCACGCCGCACCGCGACCTCGCCTCGCGCTTTCTCCTAGGGTTGCCATATCTAGCTGGAACCTCGTCGGGACACTGAGGTAGGGGGTGTAGGAATGAAACAAAAAATTTATTTAATATAATTACTTTTTATTTAGAACACTATTACATGGAACTACTTGCGTCAGAAGTAGTTTTTCATTTTACGTAATTGTAAAACCCCTTGTAGTTAAACTGGAACTGTAAGACTGATTCCATAGTCCTTGGCAACAGTCGATTTCTTTCATCGGACCACTGGGCCTACGTCAGCGAAACTACTATTTCCACAAAAAACAAGTACTCGCATAATTTTAGCAGTTGGCATTTGCGTTCAGTGCTCTCAGTTTCCATAAGAAGTAAATTCACCTCTCTTCCACCTAGTGTTTAGACTTCCATTCTTTCGAGTTAAGCCTAGCTTCTAAAACGCTCTTCAGATACATATATTCCTGAAAACAGTTGTCGCCTGAAATCTTCACACCATTTTTAGTCAGGTATATAACAGTGTTTTCAATCATCAGATCTGGAGTTTCAGATGGCGTCATCCAATCAGGTACTTGATATTTATTAAAAGAAAACAAATGCTATGGATAGAATTCCGTTTTCTCTTCCTCAAATTTCGAAATGAAATTGATTATTTCCTGGTTAGGGTTCTCATTCTTTAATTTGTTCAAATTCTTCTTGGTTTGCATGCCAATAAATTTGGCAGTCTTCCTTTCATTCAGACATTTTTGAATGTCGATTAATATTTTTCTTATTTCAATTACCGAGACTTTATTCTGGTCTACACTTCACATATATATAATTTTTTCAGACAGAGCCAAGTTTGGCTGCAGAAACATTTAATGATTGGACTGCTGAAAAAATCTGAGATTATTTTAGGGGGCCTGTCTTTGGCATCAAAAAATTGTTTTAATGGAATCGAAAGCGTATGAATTCTCACAGTTGCTGACATTAACGACAGCTGTCTTGTTTTTGAATGAAATGGAAGAGTCCGATGATTGACATCAACGTATAAGCAAACCTCTTTCATCTTCTCTGTCCTTACCGTGCATATTGGAAAAATAATTAATATTTTCATGACAATTATTTCAGTGTCGATAGTTAAAGAGTCCAGTTGCGCTTGATATAGTATTTTGGAGAGTGTGAGCAGGACAGCCAGTTCCTTCTACGTGTTTTCATAGTTTATCTTTAATTTGGTGAAGCACATTGTGCCGGCCACGTCGATTAAGCCCTCCGAAGTTGGTATTGTCTCGGCCGAAGTTGGTATTGCCTCCGCAAAAAAAACGATTAATTTATGTAATGGAATTTCCAGTTGTCTTAAAATGTATATACAAAAATTTACGGTTTTTCCGATGTTTCGTTATTCAGCGAATTAAACTTCAAAAGCTTCTGTTGGATTCCTTTAGTTTCAGTAAAGTACAGAACAACTAAAGGAAACATTTTTTCAGTCACGGTTCGATACGTCGGCGCCTATGTCCTAAAATGAAACTTCTTGCAATTGTTTTATGCATTCGAACACGGTGTGTGGTGCAAGAATATTTTTAACACCCGCTGTAGCTTTGGCACTGGCTATACACTGCTTTGCGGCGAGTATGGAGTCAGGATATATTGCGGCATTCAGTTTTACGCTACAGTCTAGACAGCTGGACTGATGATGCTTGACAACTTTATAAGGTGTTGTTGGTTCGGCAGCAGCAACGAGAAATTGTTCCTGGGGATCTTCTTCAACTACGACTGTAGAAACAGGCTTTGATTCGATGCTACCGCGAATTTATTTGTATGATTGTTGGTAGAAATATGATACCCTAACATCTGCCTTACCTCCGTGAGTCCCTGAGATGAAACAGCTATAAATCTCACACAACGCTTCCTGATCCGTCCGTGCTTTTTTCACAAAAGACCACTCTTTCGTGTAATCATGCGAAAAGTCTCTTTCCATCCTTAGGCATTTTTGTAAGCTATGATAAGTTTATTAGACGGTAAACGGTCGACAGTAACACTTTAGTCATGGAAGTGCATGTCGCTATACACTTCACGCCCTATATCCTATATACGTGCAGTAAACGGTTCAAACATTACTATCAAAAAAATCATTGTTCGTATTACGCTTAGAAAGAATCGTGTTATCAGATCGCTATTCAAGTGGGAACTGCCCGTTTATTCCGCGTGGCGATGCTTAAATGGTTCCAGTCTCGTACTGCTGGACAAGTCAGGCATTTTCTAGAATGAGGACGCTTAATCTAAGAGGTGCTAGTCTATATAGGATACGCAACTTGCAACGCCGGCTGAGAGATTTGGTCAGCAGAAACTTGTTGACACAACTGAGGCTGCATTTACATGTTGCGCAAACAGATGGCGTTACTTCAGTACCTGAACCAAGCTCGTAACAGTATTTTACAGAATCGGGACAAAATTGAGTCTTGTACGGACGTCGGGACAAGAAGGTCCATAACAGTGACGGTTCCGATGTATCGGAGCGAGTGGCAATCCTAGGATCGCCTGACGTCGTTGCTGCGGGACCACTGCGGCAGAAGAGCGACAGTTAGTATCATTGTTTCTGGACGTGACCTTCAAAGTTGTGTTCGAGAGGCATTTCGGAACATTTTAACAATTCGAAACACTTCTTTTCAACAGTGAAACGAGCAGCGTATAAAATAAACTGTTACTCTGTTGACGAAGCGAAGTCGTCGGGAAGGCGCAAGACATAGTTCTGATGAACTACTAAAACAGCTGTAACAGGCATGTGTGTTCGTTTTACAGAAAGTTTAACAAATTGAATACTGTTTTTGTGGTAATGGCTTGGTGGAATACCGGTCAGGATAGGCTGGTAAACGACTATGGATGTCAGACTTGTCAAAATTTGAACAGTAATTAAGAATCGTCTGGGATTCACAATGGGTTATTGCGAAGTGCTGTACCCGTTTACACCCGAAATCAAAGAGAGTAATCTGCAGTTAATGTTTTCCAGAAGAGATTATACCTAAGAGTTGTGAAGACTATGGATTAGGTTGCATACTTGTCGACAAAAGTCACCAATGTATTTGCTGTGGCAACTTATTCGTACTTTTAGATACTGGCCCCGAAAATCTCGTGAGGCTTTGCCCTCCAGGAGGACACCGCCTCATCGACTTCACCTTCAAATGTCCGGCGGAAGAGTTTCCGTGCCTCAATGACGAGGGCTGCGCCAGCGGTACCGTAGCTACTGGCAGGCCAACCAAGCCGGACAAGCCTTACCTGAGAGGTTTGATGAAGGCTGGTTCACAACTTTGGGAAGGCAGGGCTGTTTTTCTCCAAAGGATGCTGCGACAGCAGTGATTTGGCCCGAGCATGCCGATCCCAGATTTTCCGAACTGGGGACTGGCCAGCGCTCCATCCCCTTATTACCGTAAACTCTGGGCATATTTCAGGGACCATTGTTAGGCGTCCTCTCACAGGACGTGAAAACATTGGGCGAGGAGTATGTGACGTCACAGTGCGAAACTGCACGTTCTACTCCATTGAGAAGCTTGAAATAAAGAATCTGCCGTGTCAGTTTTTTTGCCTCGTGGACAGGAACGTGGCCAGTCAGATGTAGCATCTGTTTTATGTCACGGGCAGAACTTAGGAGGCTCTATATTATATTAAGAGCTGAACTCTGTATTTGGTGATTTATATATTACAGCGTACAAGTTACGAATATAAGTTGTTTCAGAGCTTCAGCACACTAAGAATCTCTAGAAAAATTGTCGTTTTAGGAACGATTTGTTACAATAAAATGACAGGAAATAACATATCAGAAGTGATAGACTTTGATGCTTTTAGTGTTATAATTTGCGTGCTACGGAAGTATACTTTTCCACTGCTACTGCGCAATGATGATCAATGGGAAGCGCGTCGTTTTTGGCACAAGTTGCAAGTTCGCGTCTGCCTTTTCTTTTCTGAAAGATAATGGATCTTTTTTATTAATTTAATAGACTTATTATTCACAATAGCCCATGTTATTTATTATTCATTAATGTATTATTATTTATTAATGTATTTGCTGCAGTTCTTTTTGCATGGGCCAGCGATCCTTAGCATCTGTTTGTTGTAAAATCTTAAAAACATTTTCTGGGCTCAAGCATAATGAAGTAACTTGAACAGAACCTCAGTGCCAACCATCATGGATCCACACTTATTGTCAAGTGAAACTTGTGACTTGATTGAGTAGTTTTTGGTAGGAGGGACGCAGCATGTTATCTTGGATGGAGAGTAATTGTCAGATGTAAAGGTAACTTCAAGTACACCCCAAGGAAGTATGTTGGTGCCCTTGCCGTTCATTTTGTATGTTAATGACCTTGCAGACAATATTAATTGTAAACTCAGACTTTATGCGGATGATGCAGTTATCTTTGATGAAGTACCATCTGAAAGAAGCTGCATAAATATTCAGTCATATCTTGATAAGATTTCAAAATGGTGGAATTATTGACAACTTCGTTTAAATGTACATGAATGTAAAATTGTGCACTTCATGAAACGAAAAAACGTAGTATTCTATGACTACAATGTCAGTTAATAACTCTTGAAATCGGACAACTCATGCAAATACAGGGTGTACATAAAGTCCGGGAACACTTTCAATTATTTATTGCACAAGAGCCAAACATTGTACAGCTATCATACATATGTAATTTTGAATAGAAATCCTGAAAGCTTTTTTTTCATTTATACCGCCACAGCGTAGTTCGGTAATTTGCCGATAGTCAGCGGTAGTCGCAGACATGGCGGCTGTGCTACAGAAGGGGACAGCTGCTTCATGAAATGGCCTTCCCGATCTCCAGATTTCACTCCGTGCGACTTTTTCCTGTGGGGACACATTAAAGATCTGTTGTATGTACCGCCTCACCCACGTGATGTCGCAGCGCTCCGGGAGAGAACACGGGAAGCGACTGCCACAGTCGACGATGCTAGGACGGGTATGCCAAGAATTCGATTACCGTATTGACGTCTGGCGGGTCACTCATGGTTCGCATATCGAATGTTTAAAAAAAAACTTCAAGAGTTTCTCCAAAATGCAATATGTATGACAGCTGTACAATGTTTAGTTCTTGTGCAATAAATAATTGAAAATGTTTCCGGATTTTACGAATACCCTGTACTTGGGTGTAGGTATATGAAATGGAATGATCACATAGCTCTGTTGTGGGTAAAGCGGTGGCAAAATTCGGTTTATTGGTAGAATACTGGGGATGTGCAGGAGATTGCTAACGAATCACTCGTGCAACTAGAATATTGCTTAGGCGTGTGCGACTCGTTACAAATAGGACTAACATGGGATGTTCAGTGTATACAGAGAATGGCAGCTCAAATGGTCACAGGTTTGTTTGGCCCGTGGGAGAGTGTCACAGAGATACTGATAGAACTGAGCTGGAACACGCTTGAAGGGAGACGTAGACTATCCGGAGAAAGTCTGTTAATGAAGTGCCAAGAACCGGCTTTAAATGATGGTTCTAAATATCACTGACATAAGGATCGTGAGGATAAGATTAGAATAATTACTGCTAAGACAATGCATCGGTAAGATATGCATATCAGTAGTGCCGCATATCCCGATTATGCAAAGTTTCACTTTGTGATGAAGAAGGAGGTCTTTCCTTCTGATAACCTGGATTCGATGGGAAAACTTCGTGAAACCAATTTGCCCAATATAACGGCATTCAGCAACATATTCACAGGCACTGCCATAATGAATGCGATGTATAGGCAAGTGGTGAATGTGTGGCAGGAGTACAACATTTATGATTTAGAGGGATACTCTGAAATGTACCTGGAGAAGACATATGTGCCTGCTCGGTGACATTTTTGAGAAATTCCGAAACGTATGCCACAGCACATACACTCTGGATCCTGCTTTACATTACACTGTGCCTAGGCCTCCAAGGAACACAGTCTTAAAGAGACACGTGTAAGTATTGAACAGTTGACATGTTGGTTTTTTTCGAACGCACTATTTACAGGGGACTTTGCCATTGTGTGCACAGGTGCGCCAAGGCAAGTAACCTGCGAATGAGTGAGAAAGAGTACAGGCAATCTAACGATCTCAGTTACTTCCTTTACTTCCATGTAAACAGTCTCTAGAGCACACCATGCAACACACCCTATCGTATGGAGGGTTCCTGCGGCTCTCCGAAGATCAAATAGTCTGTTGAAAGAAGATATCTGAGATGTGGCTGCGGATGCCGGTGGGGGATATGTCTTGGAGGCAGACCTGGCATATCCCACAAATTTTTATGGCAGGCACAGCAGTTTGCCGCAGTGTCCAGAGTGCATAGTCTTGCAAAATGGTTCTGTCCCCAAGCTGATGATAATGATGGGGAATAAGCAGAGGTTAGTCTAGATTACGGAACCCTCCAGCAGTGTCTCAGGTTGGGGACGAGACTTAATAAGAGTCACCAGTGTCCCTGGTCGAAGGAGTACACGGATGTTACTACCGAAAAGAGGGCTCTCACGACATGTGATTTGAGAAGGCTTTTTATAAATAATGAATAATTCTACTTACGGTAAAACCATGGAAGATGTAATAACCACTGTGAAATTAATTTAGGTTAACAATGGGATATGACTACTAGCTATAGAAATGGGTAAGTTACAGTGGAGTTCGCGAAGCCTGTCTGTCGGTATGTATAGTCTGGAGCTCTTCAAACTTCATGTAGCAATTTCACTGTGTGTGTGTGTGTGTGTGTGTGTGTGTGTGTGTTTGTGTTTTTGTAAAACAAAGCTTTGCTAACCCCAAGTTGCTTTATACGATACAGTCTGTGTCATCTAATCGGTAAAAGACTGCTATCAGTATGAAGTCATTAGGTACAATCCTGAGGAATTCGACATGTTTGGACATGCAGTGATAATTCTTATGGGATAACACCTCAGAACAAGCTTGATACTGGCGTGATGAGAGAAGGTGAAAGGCTCCCAGGTTGAGGAGTTGTGGAGCTCACACCCAAACCTCCACATGTCAAACACTCAGATCGGTACCAAACTTCGTGTGTCGATAGTGTGTCAACTAAAACACTGACTTAGTTTGTGCTATGTGCAGTCGTCCTGTAGAAGATGCGTAAATGGTAATTAAAAGTAACACCATAACTACGGAGTATAGGCGAACCATATCTGTGAGCTCTGAAAGTGAAGCTCTCTGGTAGAGCGTTAGACTGTCGTGCTAGAAGTCACGAGGTCGAAACCCATTGATGGTGTTTTTTTGTTTTTTGTTTTTTTTTTGTTTTTTAAACAGATTGGCATGAAATTGTTATATGGGAGAACATTTTTCTGCCACGTAAAAGGACGTTTCGGAGTTTGTAGCAATGTTCTTTTGATAGCCTAGTTTCGCTACGTTAGTTGAAAGTAGCAGACCTATATAGCACATTTGTAATGGTAGGTGTGGTGTTATTCCAAAATACCGGTTACTCCGAGCCCAAAACATTTAATTTTAATACGTTCCAGTGGATTCGTAGCATTTTCAAAAATTTGCACGTTTATAAGTTTCTTAGAGTTTGAGGGAAAGTGCACCATAGGAGGCGAAATAGTTGTAAGCGTCAGTCGCAGGAGGGTGATGCGGAAGGAATGAGATGTGCTTGGAGCCAGGCGGCTGCCAGCCGACTGCTCGATCGGACGTGCGAGTGCTTGAACCTGAGCGCCTGGCCGGCTCGCAGCTCCGCCGTCGCCGAATTATCCGTTGCTGAAGAGGTCTGCCGCCTGCCGCAGATGAACTTCCTGCCAAACGGCGTACTCTCAAAATTTCATTTCGCTGCCACCTAAACCGATTTGCTCGCTGCAGGCGCGACCAAAATAAACAGCGCAGGGCCGAGACGCGAAGCAAACGGCAGCCGTCGTAGAGTTCGTCTCGATTGGCTTCGCTTAGGGAACTCAGTTGCCCCTGAGAGAGGTAAGCGTCTTCGCTTCATTCGCTACATAATACGTTTCTAATAGATAAGCAGTGTAGCTAGCTGCAAAACTCGTCTCTCGCACACTAAAAGACGAAGAGAAAGTTCTGTCGAACTACTGGATAGAACCAAATGTGATCCCACGTTTCTGTCAAGGATTATTGGTGCGGATGAAAGTTATGCTTCCAGTATGACCCTCAAACGAAGCGTCAAAGTACTGAATGGCGGAGTCCTGGGTCACCAGCCTCGGAAAAAATCAAACGACAACCTTCGAGAACATAGACAAACGTTGACCGCATTGTTTGGTAGTAAAGGATTATTCACCGTAAGTATGTTCCTCCAGCTCAGACAGTGACCGAAACTAGTTACATCTAAGTCTTGAAGCGTTTGTAACAAGCAACTCAGCGTCGCCGCACTGATTTGTTACATTCTTAGGACCGGTTCTCACTGCATGAAAATGCAAGATCCCAAACTACTTTTCCTGTTACCGAATATCTATCCAGACATTCTGATTGCGATACTACATACGCCATATTCGCCCGACCTCTCGCACAACGATTTTTTTTTTCTGATTTCCGCGACTGAAATGGCGACAGGAAGGAAAGCTTCATCAAGATATCGCTGACATCTAACGGGCTGAGACAAATGAGCTTACAAGCATCGCAGTTGAAAATTTCGCTTCTTGCTTGCAAGACCTCCAGAAATGTTGGCAACTTTGTATGGATAGCCGAGGGTACTACTTTGGTAGGAGCTAGGATAATTACTTGGTAAGAGCAATTTTCTATTTAAATGTCCTGGAACTTTTCTGACAAAGGGATTATATTCCTCACCCATAACGGAAGCTGTACAGCCTCTTCAGTGGCCGTCACGGACGTGAAGGCACTAACGAATGAAAAAAAGCGAAGAATTTGATATGACAACATACAAAATAAGTTTATCATTATGTGTGAGTGGAAATAGCCAAAAACAGCATGAAACTCGTGGTTGCCAGCGGCCTCCTTTCGCTGAATGTGAGTAGTGGTTGGCAGCCTACGCGCCGTTCACATGTGATGAGACACTGACGGTGCGGACGGGAGCAGGAGCCTGAGCGCCGGCGACTGCACTCGGCCGTGTAATAGCCGTGCCGCGCGGCTGCGATGATTGATGAATGCCACGAGCCGTTAGCGGCGCTGCCCGCCCTCATCCGTCTTGATTACCGGCACGCCTCGCGCCCTCCTGCTTGTCCACTCGCCGCAGCCGCGTGCACCTCCGTTATCTCTTAGCGACTCCTCCAGCGTGCCAAACCCGTCAGTGTTTCGGGCCTTCGCTAAGCTGTGCGGTGCTGATAAAACATTTTGCTTCAGCTGTGCCAAGGTAATGGAATGGACAGTTTGGCATTCGAGTTCACAACGGCCCTCATTATTGAACTTACTCGGGTCCCGTTTGAAGTAAAATGCAACAGTTGAGTTTCCTTTGACTTTTTGCAACAATAATTCTGTTCAGTCCTTGATTATAGTGCATAAAATGTTCATTTTCTCATGATGTCGTTTTTTTATTGTTTTTTTAAAAAAAGAATGTATAGAAAAATTGTTTCAAAATAGTGCGGCTAGTTTGGCGTCGCCATTAACTGTAAATCATCGTCTTAGATGCAGGCAACGTGCACGTTGGCCTTATAGCACTGCACTTCCATTAACTTCTAACTCAGCGTTCGCCACATTTCGTAGCCAAGAGTACAGCCACCATTGCTTTTTGGGAGGATAATACTTCCTACACACGTTACGTCATTTTGACGTCACATACTTTATCGAAGACGGAAAGAGCTGCCTATCGACTTTCCTGTTCATTTGGTTAACAGCAAGTGAGGCGAATCTGAAACTCAAAACACTAACGATCATCTAAAGTAGAGAGAACTGCAGGTTATGCCCTTTCTTCACTGCGGGCAACGTTAACCTCGATGCTACGTTGTTTACAAATGTGTAAAGTTCTGTATTCATGTGGACTGGGCAGCGAATAACGGAGAGATTAAAGTGTTTGATAGAATAAATTCCGAAACTTGCTGAAAAAGTTTTACCAATGTATTTTTCCTAATATGCCTTCATCAACCCCGAAAACTAGGCGACTTGCTGATTTAAAAGCAAAAGGACAATAGTCGCTGCGCCAAGGCACATCGAATGCTCCGATTAGCTGTTCATTTGTGTGCACGTAAAGTACTGATGCCCCGACAATTCCTTCTGATAATTCACTCTTCTGATTCCTCGCACCACTTTTCCTTGACCGAGAGGCTGCCACCGAATCTCATCCGGTGAATGAATGTGCTAACCAAAGATTCCAGATGATGGTGGTCGTCCATCCCGCCCCCCCCCCCCCTTCTTTACGCCTCATTTTAATCACCTACGATGCTCTAAAGTTTATCTGAGTTTATTGTATGGAGATAGAAAAATGCCACACATTGAACCGTTCGTTGCCGGAGTTACGTGTTTCGTTACTGTTGCTATATTTCCTATGTTTGCTATAATGGCTTTCAGTTCAGTGTGCCTTACAACCATTGCACACGAATACTAAAAAGTTATTTGCTGTAGCTAAACTCTGAAAAATAAAAATGATTCGAGAATGAATGTTGACTCTGAAGTGGAGTTTGCCAAAGTTTAACACTTTATGGCTGATTAAAATCGTGTGCCGGACTGCAACTCGATCTTGGCCTCACTTCTTTTCGCGAGCAAGTGCTCTGTCGACTGAGCTGTGCTGTCCAAGTACGCTTCACAACCTGCCCTCCCAGTTTTACTCCCGCCAGTACCTCTTCACTACTGCACTAATTGATTCAGTCCCCCCCCCCCCCCCACCCCCACTATCACAGAATCTAAAGTTATGTATCTGAGGAATGTTTACCGACCCAAACGTAACCCCCCCCCCTCCCAAAAAATACCAAAAGTGTATTCTTGAACAGTTCTGTAACAAAGGCAGGTCTAATATGAGGCAAATACTACGATGATAATTGCGAACCTGACCGTAGCAGCCCTGGCGTCTATCAACATGATGTAGAGAAACGCTGAAATAAAACCACACTTAACACGTGCACAGTAATATGAGTAATTCCATACCACTCACCCATTACACGATAGAAATATTTATGAAACAATTGCGTGAGTCCTGCATGTTGCTAGTTCTGGTATCTAAATGCCTGTGTTAAACAGATCATCACTCAACCCTTGTGCAATGCTGCGGGTTAAATGTTAGTTTTAATAACGAGCATATATCCATTATGAAGTGGCAGTGAAATGTGGGGCTGGAGTAATGGCTCTGGCTAATGACGTAGCAACATTCAACTTAAAATCATGCGTAATTTTTTTCGTAAGTGAAAGGAGTTCCCTGTGTTACCCTTGTAGCGACATGACTGGGCCCGCTCTATATTCGTTCTCCATGCGTCAAGTTTAATTAACGCAATCCCACTGCATTGTATCAGCAGTCAACCAGAGTACTAGACCGACCACTTCAGTGTCTGGGAACAGCATCGCCTGGATGTCAGACAAGTGCGGCATGCCTGATAACAGCAAACTGAGTCCGTACTTAATTATTGTTCTGCGAGGCTCTTTACTTGACTGTTCCGACGAGCGCATTCAGATCATACGTATTCCTTTCTCCCATTCGACATATTTCTTACTCGATTTTCTTACTACAGTCACAAACTATTTATAACAAATTTTAGGTGCTTTTACAATGTGATGGAATACAGCGCTTTTTATGAAATTATGCTGTGCTACAAACGTTTTCATAAAGTTGCGGAATGAATTGTCGTCGGCATACTACGTTTTCACATTATACTTTCACATGTTATTGATGTTCCCGGCTAAGTGAAACATACCGAAAACACATATTCTTGTTTCTGAATCACAGTTTGCGTTATTTTCTGTTGTGGCCGTGGTTGTTTCAAAAATGTTCTGTTTCTTGAGTTCGAATGAAGTCATTGCACGGATTACTTACTAGATTCCACCTTGACACATTTCTAAACAACAGTCAAGATGTGAGGAAGGAAAATTCATCTCCATCCCTCTGTTATCCTCACTCTTTGATACACAAAGGAAAGCAACAAAAGCCTGAGGAACTTAGGATACTCGTGTACTAAGGTTGTACTGCTCAAGCACATCCTGATCTATCATGTTTTTTATTTAATCGGTCTTAATTTTGATAAATCCTCGTAACATGTATGAAACGAAAGATATTGGTGTCACCTCACGGTAGATGAAGCCAACCAGTATTCTGAAAAGAAAAGTGGATTATGGTGACGTTATTTAACCAGTTAAAGAATTATTCTACTTTCAGCACAAGAAACAACTAAGAGATGGACGCCGAAAGAAAGAAACGAAAGAAAGAGAGGAAAATAAGTTACCCTCATTCGAATTCCTTGTACTTTCATCCTGGGGTACGTTATTCTTTGTCTCAAAATTATTCTGGTCAATGGGCAGGACTGGTACTCCATTTACTGATCTCAATTGCGTATTTAGAGTTTTGCTCCAGTAACTCTCCTTTCTTCACCCATCCTCTGACAGATTCCTTACCTTACTTTGAAGCATAGGTAGATCTGCAAACAGTTGGATATTGAGGGGCAACTAATACAGCTAAACAGCGTAAAGCGCAAGTCTCATGTGTGTGGGGACTTCGGGTCAAGCCCCATATGTGGATGCCGATTCAAATTTCACTCAGTTTCATTAATATGCCCAAAGCCATGGTGGACAAACGACAATGAGAAACCATGCATAAGTTTTCGTTGTGAAACAGCGCCACTGTATTTGTACTTAGTTGTAGACTTAGGTTTGGAAGACTATTGCAATGTCTTGCCGTTCTCCAGATGAACTTATACTTCTCTAATAACATAAATACAGATGTGACAAATGATGTGTGATAACTCTTACATGGTTCGGTGCTGGAAACTTGTATAATTCACATTTAAGATATGACTGTAGCAAGATATTAATCTGGATAACTCTTGTTTTAGATTATCCCCCCCCCCCCCCCCCAGGTTTGAATGCCTGTAATATCTCTTCGACTTTTGGAGATATAGTGGGGAAACATGAAAACATCCGCATTTTGTTTCTCACTTACAATCACTAAACGGTCGCTAATTTTGTTTTCGTATTTCATACATAAATGAAATAATTACTGTTAAAATAGCAATAACTGTAGGTGTTTCGCTGAACGCAAGTTCAAGGTTGAGAACAAAGTCAATATGCAACGCTGAAAAATTGTGGCTGTTTCCTTCGAACTTTACTAACTCTTATGGCAGCGACGAAAAAAGGCATCTTTTTGAATGTGACACACAGCTAGTTACATCTGTAGCAGACGAATTAGTATTCGGCGCAGCAGTTTCACTGGTGCATTAATTTCCATCCTGTGTCAGCATGCCAGCGAACAAAGAAACCGCCATCTGGAAAGGGTTAGTGGCTGGGACTGGATGGCGCTAACTGCCACTCCAGAGTTGGCGGCAGCAGTTCCGGCAGCTATCGCCTCATTTTTCTCGCGGAGTGGGAGCTGCTTCTGCGTTCGACACCGAAAGGTCCTTCAACTCTCGTCTGCATTATCTCTACGTTGGCCACACCTGAGAGGATACATTTGCATCTGCTTGGCAATGGTTGGTTGAACGGAGACCTCTCGCTATGTTGCGCAGGTGTAGAAGTTAAACGTGCAGTAATATCACAGTCAGTTGAAATCAGAAGTTATCAGAGGCGATGGATTGTAGAACGCCAAAATACAGGATTTGAAAAATATTCTTGGTGTTGCCAGGAGAGAAGGGATAAGAAAGACCTACGGAGTGGAGCCTGTGTCAAAGGACAATGAGAAGCTGAGAAGCGATGCAGAAACTTTTGTTGTGAAATGGCGCCACCATAAGTGTGTTTAGTTGTAGAGTTAGGTTGCAGGTCAAAACAAGACAGAAAGCAATCTCTCTCTCTCTCTCTCTCTCTCTCTCTCTCTCTCTCTCTCTGGACACTTCTTGGAATTTCCGATCTGGAAATTTGAAAAACAAGGCATCTCACACCGACCAACCAAACCAGCGACTAATCGCGGAAGCCTGTTTTAAATCTTCTCTATCTGATCCTTTGATTCAAACTAATAAAGGGTTGTTCACTGTTGAACGGTACTCAGCAATCGGTCAAATAAGGTTTTTTTTGTAATTTTCATCTTGAATGATCCTCCAAACTTACCGTTTATCTGGATGTCGCAGTACACGCAGCATTTTAAAGGCTTGTAGCTTTCTATGGATTGACTTGGTCAGCCCACTGCCTTTACATTATACTCCAGAAAATTCTTATCGCGTGTTTACCTCACTTGCCACGGGAACAGCTGTGGAATCCGCCATACTACTTCTTCGCTTATTGAAACACCAGTCGCACAACATATCTTACCTAAGGTAAATGCTAGTTCATTGATATAAGAGGAATACTCTCATCAAAATATTTTAGTTAGAACACGAAAGAAGATTTTCATGTTAAGGGTGAAAATGGTTGTTCGTTGAAGAAGAACATTATAGCACATTCTGCATAGACAAGACAGTGTAGTAAGAAGAGACTTAAAAAAATACGCAAACGCTGTCATATTGTGACTGGCGCGAAACGCAGTTGAATTAATTTATTGTATTTGCAAAAGCCCGATCGCCAATTGATTTCGCAGCGTCAGATAATTGATTACCCATTTGCGGTATTAGAAGTGCAGCTTTTACATTAGCTCTCACTTTTCTTTTTGTCATGCGTTTCTCATTTGGAATCCTTGTGCTGGTGATTTATTTTTATTTAACTGTCATAATATTTAAATGTTTAAAACGCTGATCAATCAGTTAAAAAAACAAAAGACAGATTAATTTATTTTTGTTGCTTGTGCAGTGGGATCAAAAATGTATTGTTACAAGATGTTTTTTTTTTAATGATGATCGTTATACAAACATTTAAAACGTAAATTCTTGTTGCCCTATGCACAAAATAATGCAAATGGAGATTTAAACGAAAACGAATTTCAAGTAAAATGAAGAATAGGGATAATGGATGCGAAAATATGGACGAAATTATAAAATGGTAAAATGGAAAAAGTAAAATCCAGGTTAGTACATAAAAATAATTTAAATCACGTCAGCAGTGATTTCAAATGCCGGTTAAGAATGGGACCTCCGATACATTTGATATCGTCTCACCCCGGCAAGCGATATAGGAGTCAATTGTTCAACCACGTGCATCGGTTTGTTCACGTAAAGCACCGCACAGGTGACCTGCTACGCAATTCATCGCTAGATCACTTCCGAACTGGGTCAGACGAACATTCACGGACCGTCTGATTTCAATCCTACTGAGTACATCTACATCTACATTTATACTCCTCAAGCCACCCAACGGTGTGTGGCGGAGGGCACTTTACGTGCCACTGTCATTACCTCCGTTTCCTGTTCCAGTCGCGTGTGGTTCGCGGGAAGAACGACTGTCTGAAATCCTCCGTGCGCGCTCTAATCTCTCTAATTTTACATTCGTGATCTCCTCTGGAGGTATAAGTAGGGGGAAGCAATATATTCGATACCTCATCCAGAAACGCACCCCCTCGAAACCGGGCGAGCAAGCTACACCGCGATGCAAAGCGCCTCTCTTGCAGAGTCTGCCACTTGAGTTTGTTAAACATCTCCGTAACGCTATCACGGTTACCAAATAACCCTGTGACGAAACGCGCCGCTCTTCTTTGGATCTTATCTATCTCCTCCGTCAACCCGATCTGGTACGGATCCCACACTGATGAGCAATACTCAAGTATAGGTCGAACGAGTGTTTTGTAAGCCACCTCCTTTGTTGATGGACTACATTTTCTAAGGACTCTCCAAATGAATCTCAACCTGGTACCCGCCTTACCAACAATTAATTTTATATGATCATTCCACTTCAAATCGTTTCGCACGCATACCCCCAGATATTTTGCAGAAGTAACTGCTACCAGTGTTTGTTCCGCTATCATATAATCATACATCATATAATCATACACCCCCCCATGAACCATGGACCTTGCCGTTGGTGGGGAGGCTTGCGTGCCTCAGCGATACAGATAGCCGTACCGTAGGTGCAACCACAACGGAGGGGTATCTGTTGAGAGGCCAGACAAACGTGTGGTTCCTGAAGAGGGGCAGCAGCCTTTTCAGTAGTTGCAAGGGCAACAGTCTGGATGATTGACTGATCTGGCCTTGTAACAATAACCAAAACGGCCTTGCCGTGCCGGTACTGCGAACGGCTGAAAGCAAGGGGAAACTACAGCCGTAATTTTTCCCGAGGGCATGCAGCTTTACTGTATGATTACATGATGATGGCGTCCTCTTGGGTAAAATATTCCGGAGGTAAAATAGTCCCCCATTTGGATCTCCGGGCGGGGACTACTCAAGAGGATGTCGTTATCAGGAGAAAGAAAACTGGCGTTCTACGGATCGGAGCGTGGAATGTCAGATCCCTTAATCGGGCAGGTAGGTTAGAAAATTTAAAAAGGGAAATGGATAGGTTGAAGTTAGATATAGTGGGGATTAGTGAAGTTCGGTGGCAGGAGGAACAAGACTTCTGGTCAGGTGACTACAGGGTTATAAACACAAAATCAAATAGGGATAATGCAGGAGTAGGTTTAATAATGAATAGGAAAATAGGAATGCGGGTAAGCTACTACAAACAGCATAGTGAACGCATTATTGTGGCCAAGATAGATACGAAGCCCACACCTACTACAGTAGTACAAGTTTATATGCCAACTAGCTCTGCAGATGACGAAGAAATTGATGAAATGTATGATGAAATAAAAGAAATTATTCAGATTTTGAAGGGAGACGAAAATTTAATAGTCATGGGTGACTGGAATTCGAGTGTAGGAAAAGGGAGAGAAGGAAACATAGTAGGTGAATATGGATTGGGGGACAGAAATGAAAGAGGAAGCCGCCTGGTAGAATTTTCCACAGACCACAACATAATCATAACTAACACTCGGTTTAAGAATCATGAAAGAAGGTTGTATACATGGAAGAACCCTGGAGATACTAAAAGGTATCAGATAGATTATATAATGGTAAGACAGAGATGTAGGAACCAGGTTTTAAATTGTGAGACATTTCCAGGGGCAGATGTGGACTCTGACCACAATCTATTGGTTATGACCTGTAGATTAAAACTGAAGAAACTGCAAAAAGGTGGGAATTTAAGGAGATGGGACCTGGATAAACTAAAAGAACCAGAGGTTATACAGAGTTTCAGGGAGAGCATAAGGGAGCAATTGACAGGAATGGGGGAAATAAATACGGTAGAAGAAGAATGGGTAGCTTTGAGGGATGAAGTAGTGAAGGCAGCAGAGGATCAAGTAGGTAAAAAAACGAGGGCTAGTAGAAATCCTTGGATAACAGAAGAAATATTGAATTTAATTGATGAAAGGAGAAAATATAAAAATGCAGTAAGTGAAACAGGCAAAAAGGAATACAAACGTCTCAAAAATGAGATCGACAGGAAGTGCAAAATGGCTAAGCAGGGATGGCTAGAGGACAAATGTAAGGATGTAGAGGCCTACCTCACTAGAGGTAAGATAGATACCGCCTACAGGAAAATTAAAGAGACCTTTGGAGATAAGAGAACGACTTGTATGAATATCAAGAGCTCAGATGGAAACCCAGTTCTAAGCAAAGAAGGGAAAGAAGAAAGGTGGAAGGAGTATATAGAGGGTCTATACAAGGGCGATGTACTTGAGGACAATATTATGGAAATGGAAGAGGATGTAGATGAAGATGAAATGGGAGATATGATACTGCGTGAAGAGTTTGACAGAGCACTGAAAGACCTGAGTCGAAACAAGGCCCCCGGAGTAGACAATATTCCATTGGAACTACTGACGGCCGTGGGAGAGCCAGTCCTGACAAAACTCTACCATCTGGTGAGGAAGATGTATGAGACAGGCGAAATACCCTCAGACTTCAAGAAGAATATAATAATTCCAATCCCAAAGAAAGCAGGTGTTGACAGATGTGAAAATTACCGAACTATCAGCTTAATAAGTCACAGCTGCAAAATACTAACACGAATTCTTTACAGACGAATGGAAAAACTAGTAGAAGCCAACCTCGGGGAAGATCAGTTTGGATTCCGTAGAAACACTGGAACACGTGAGGCAATACTGACCTTACGACTTATCTTAGAAGAAAGATTAAGGAAAGGCAAACCTACGTTTCTAGCATTTGTAGACTTAGAGAAAGCTTTTGACAATGTTGACTGGAATACTCTCTTTCAAATTCTAAAGGTGGCAGGGGTAAAATACAGGGAGCGAAAGGCTGTTTACAATTTGTACAGAAACCAGATGGCAGTTATAAGAGTCGAGGGACATGAAAGGGAAGCAGTGGTTGGGAAGGGAGTAAGACAGGGTTGTAGCCTCTCCCCAATGTTGTTCAATCTGTATATTGAGCAAGCAGTAAAGGAAACAAAAGAAAAATTCGGAGTAGGTATTAAAATCCATGGGGAAGAAATAAAAACTTTGAGGTTCGCCGATGACATTGTAATTCTGTCAGAGACAGCAAAGGACTTGGAAGAGCAGTTGAATGGAATGGACAGTGTCTTGAAGGGAGGATATAGGATGAACATCAACAAAAGCAAAACAAGGGTAATGGAATGTAGTCTAATTAAGTCGGGTGATGCTGAGGGAATTAGATTAGGAAATGAGGCACTTAAAGTAGTAAAGGAGTTTTGCTATTTGGGGAGCAAAATAACTGATGATGGTCGAAGGAGAGAGGATATAAAATGTAGGCTGGCAATGGCAAGGAAAGCGTTTCTGAAGAAGAGAAATTTGTTAACATCCAGTATAGATTTAAGTGTCAGGAAGTCATTTCTGAAAGTATTCGTATGGAGTGTAGCCATGTGTGGAAGTGAAACATGGACGATAAATAGTTTGGACAAGAAGAGAATAGAAGCTTTCGAAATGTGGTGCTACAGAAGAATGCTGAAGATTAGATGGGTAGATCACATAACTAATGAGGAAGTATTGAATAGGATTGGGGAGAAGAGAAGTTTGTGGCACAACTTGACCAGAAGAAGGGATCGGTTGGTAGGACATGTTCTGAGGCATCAAGGGATCACCAATTTAGTATTGGAAGGCAGCGTGGAGGGTAAAAATCGTAGAGGGAGACCAAGAGATGAATACACTAAGCAGATTCAGAAGGATGTAGGTTGCAGTAAGTACTGGGAGATGAAAAAGCTTGCACAGGATAGAGTAGCATGGAGAGCTGCATCAAACCAGTCTCAGGACTGAAGACCACAACAACAACAACATAATCATACAATAAAGGATCCTTCTTTCTATGTATTCGCAATACATTACATTTGTCTATGTTAAGGGTCAGTTGCCACTCCCTGCACCAAGTGCCTATCCGCTGCAGATCTTCCTGCATTTCGCTACTATTTTCTAATGCTGCAACTTCTCTGTATACTACAGCATCATCCACGAAAATCCGCATGGAACTTCCGACACTATCTACTAGGTCATTTATATATATTGTGAAAAGCAATGGTCCCATAACACTCCCCTGTGGCACGCCAGAGGTTACTTTAACGTCTGGGACGTCTTTGAGCGAGATGTGACAGGAGATAATGGGAACTACTAAAAAAAGCTAATACGATGTTTAAATGACGCGACAAAGGATTGTAAAAAAAATTACATTTAAATTAATTGGAAAAATAGTGATCAGTCATTCTGCTAAACATTTGAAAATATAAAATGTCAAAGTACGTGGTAGGATTCGACCCGCAAACTTCTGCACGTCAAAAATGTGTCCTATCCAGTAAGCTGTGCCGCCTTGTCTACATAGTATTGTTATTTTTAAGGACCCAGACCGTCATGCGAAATTCCGAAATTTTTTTCGTCGATAGCTCGCAAATGAGGGTCCATCAGGGTGAATGCCTCCAGGGTATGATACCTGGGAGCCTAACCTGCACCAACGTATGTATGATTTCCGAAAATCGATCCCACCCCTGAGGACATCTCCTTGTCAGTGTTTTCAGACTACGCAGATTTCATTTGCTCGCAAAACCAGGGATATAGTCACCTGTGACGCTGAACCCTTGCTTTTACATGAAAATTAATGATACTATGCGTGAACCAAGCAGACGACGTAATGAATTGACAATATTTTATTTCTACAAAGTTAGTGTATGAATTCCGAACATGCTTTCTTAGTTCTTCACGATACAAATTGTTTGAAATCACACATCGTTCTGTTTTTCATCTATTGACACACAGGGTGTTTTTTTTTTTCCACTGCACAAGAATTGTTTGAGGGATGGAGTTAGGAAAGTTATGGTGTCAGCTACTGACTTTGTCTTACGTGGAAACGCTTTCGCAGTAGGAGGCATATTTCGTGACTGTAGTCGTGTCGTTGTTCGCTATTTTAGGCTCTAAATTAATCTCGCTGTTGCGTTTGTGTTAACTACAATATAACACTGAATCAAAGCTCACAGTTCTAATGAACTTACAGTAGTTATCGTGCCGTGGTTAGCCATTGCACAAATTTCAAAATTAACAACAAATTACCATACCTAAATAATTACCGAGGGAGGCATGGCCGGAATTTTAACAGATTTGTCCAGTAACAAATGTCAGATCGCCTCAATGAATAATTTTTACGTAGAGGGTTTGCAAATGATGGTATGCATATATAAATAAAATAGTAGCACCATATTGACCAACGAAGGATACTTTCCAACCACTGTTACTATTCTTGGTTTCTTATTTCCTGCATTTCTAAGTACTTTCTATCGTGTCCCTACCCTTTTAGCGTCTCTATATAGTGCTTCAGAATGCTTGTTTTTTCGTTTTATGCATCCTCTTAACTTTTAAGACGAAGTATTTCTCTGTGTAACTTCTGATTCTTCTTTTTTATATTGGAATCTATTTCATTGTCACGAAATAAGCTAATTTGGTTCTTCTTTCCAAAAATGCTGGAATATTTCCTCGCCATTACTTCAGCTATTTTCTGTATATTTTTGTAGATTTCATCGTTACTTCTGACACTCCAATCATCTGTTGCTTGTATTGCACCCATTGTTTTTCTAATAATCCGTCTTTCAGGCACCGCTATCCTATCTAGCCTGTCGTTCGACGTTCGGATGCATATGAACATCTGGTCGTACAGTTGCGTTGTAGTTTTTTCGTTTGGCTTTTTAGGTACTACGTTGTAGCCTCTTTGTTGAGGATAAATGTTGTCAGTAGAAACTAATAAAAATAAACAACATCTTTACGAAATATTTATTTTGTCGGTAGTAGCTTAAATAAATGGTCTTAAATGTGTGTGTGTGTGTGAACTCAGTTTGTTCAAAATTATAAACATTGACCAGAACTTACCTTCATTTCGATGTTTTGCTGCAGATCACTCCTCCTGTAAGTTTCTGAAGACGTGCCAGAGACTACGAAGGTTCTCAGAAGACGTGAAAAGTCAGCTACTGTTTCAGGTTTACAGTTTGTTACGTCACACATTGCTGCTCAAGATCTTACATAGTACTGGCACCCCCCGCCCACGATTTCTCGTGGGCTTTATGTTCTTCCTAACAATTAATGTGTTGTTGCGTGTAATAAATTCGCTAATTTCAATTACAGAAATTGTTGATCAGTGCAAAAAAAGTATCATCTGGTCGGTGCAATTGAAATGCGTGGCATAAGATGCAAAGACAAATTACAGATCTCTTATTCTCATGGAAAAATAAGTGGAATGATGCGAATAAACAATGATAATTACATTTTTGGAAATTATACCGAAACTACATTATCCCAAATATTCCTACCATGTTTCCTGTTTGAAATTTAATTACAGTTAATCAGTGTAGATCGTGCCAGAAATAAATCAGTTAAGAAGTAGAAACAAACAGCGTTAATTCAGTATTGCTGGGTTACTTCGAAATATTAAGATATTTGTATAGAAATCGCATTGTCAACTTGAATCACTATCGCCAGTAGCTCTCTTCACAACCAATGCTATTAAAACGTAATTACGAGCCTAAGGGCTTGTAAGAAGTTGGAAATACAACTGAGATACTAACGAGAAACCACTGCGGTAATAAAATTGTTGCTTGTAGTACAAAATAGTGGAAGTAGGTGGAGTAGCAGTCATTTGAAACAAGAGCATTAAGTGGTACAGAGGTACCCTGACTGGTAAAAAGTTACCCTGATTGACTGTACATTATTTTTGAGTGAAAACAGAATTTCAGTATATAACACAGTAACCTAAATGATCACTTTTACATTGTTAATCTGTTTTCGTTTTATGAATTCAATAAATATGAGGTAATTTATGTTATATTAACCACTAGCTAGTAAGCGGACAGTATGCTAAACAGAGTTGTTACAGGTTTCAAACATTATAATTACTCGATTGTTCGTAAATGAAAAACCCTAATTGCAGTTAAATGATTTGACAATACATGTTCCTGCCAATGGATGGATGTAATATTAGCGGTTACTTTGACATGGAATTGTTGAAAATTATATTACAGAGCTCAGAAGCAAAGTTACTTACTAGGGTCCTACCTAGTGACATAACAGTTAATCAAACAATCCAAATAATCTTTGAAATCGTATGGAAAATGAGCTGTTACATTTCAGTACGCATTTGTTGTTCGTAGATTTTTTTCTGCCAAACCGTATCCTCTTTCAGTTTTATTAACTTTTACATTCATTGCAAATTTTTCTAGTTTCTCCAAGGTATTTAAATATACTAACTCCTTCTATTTTTCCTATTTGTATTACTATAAATTGTTGTGCATGGTTTTTTTTTTTCAGAAGATTTGAGTAACTGCTTCCAGCAGATTTTCTGCAAGTATTACAAAATCTTTTCCAAAACACAGGAAATTTACTTCATGCTATTTGTTTTCCTTCTCAGAATTATTGCTTCAGTATTGTTATACGTACAGAATTTTTTTTCTAAACTGTAGTTACGCAGGAAGGGTTATGAACCGCCACCTAGTCTAATGCCTGGTTTTATTTCAAATGCCTGAGATACTCCTCCCCTATACTTAACGGAAGATGCCATATTTGCTAGAGTTTCACAAATTAGGTTTGTGAATTTTGCTATAACATCCAATTCTGAAATGATTTTATCTATTGTGTCCCAGTGTACCAAATCAAATGCTTTCTTGAAATCAGTATCTTATACAATTGCAGTTTTTCTGTTTAACATGCTGTTATGAATTAATCGTTTCAAGTTAAAAATGTGTTCCATGTATGATCTCCCCTTTCGGAAACCACCCTGATATTTTCCCAGTTGTTCGCTCCAGTTCTTTTTTTGCTAGTGTTTTTGGTGCATCCCGAGTATGTCCAGGTTATAATTCGTTGTTAGTGTTAACATGCACATAAACATTCTGGTCAGAAAACCATTGTTGTTGTTGTAGTTGTTGTCAATACTGAGGTTTAATTTCTAGCTTTGCAGTTATTGCACGGAACTTTCTCATTATTTGGGTGCGACACAGTTCCGCAGTCCTTGCGCAAAACTTGTACTAGTTATAGATCGAAACAGACCGC
This sequence comes from Schistocerca piceifrons, assembly GCF_021461385.2. Taxonomy (NCBI): domain Eukaryota; kingdom Metazoa; phylum Arthropoda; class Insecta; order Orthoptera; family Acrididae; genus Schistocerca; species Schistocerca piceifrons. The sequence continues at coordinate 691,559,135 of NC_060138.1, forward strand.
TTAATGGTTGTGGTGTTGGTGTTTGTTTCAGCCATGTTGATGTTTGTTTCAGCCATCTGGGTTACCATAGTGCTAAGGGTACATTGGCACAGACTGCAGCGCAGTGTCATCGTCATTCCTCTTGTGGTAAGTACATACTGCTTCATAAATATTTTCAACGACGATACCAGTGTATAGCAAGAAACATCTTCTACGCGATATTGATATTCACTATTCCTTTCACTCGACACATGAGTGCAGGTATTTTATGTTCTGCGTAAGAATTAATTTTCTTTTCCCTAATCGTTTCTCGTTCTTTCAGCACTTCAAACGAACTCTTGTCGTAAGATAGTTCTCGCAAGAATACGTCTAAAAGCTGTGAAATTTGTCACCATATTATTTTATTTAATGCGACGCAGGTACTGGGGAACATATGAAAATCTTCATCAGCATCACTTATTTTAAACTGACATCAAGAATGTTTCGAAGCTGACCCGACCCCGTACGTGGGATTCTAGTACATTCTGTATGTTTCGAAGTTGATCCGATCCCGTCCGTGGGATTCTAATACATACTGTATATGTATGAACATAGCGCGTAATTCTTTACGAATTAAAGAGTTTGCTGTTTAGGTTATCAAATGAAGCTTGTTTTCGTGTCGGGAGTAATTCATATATAATCTGAGCCAGTGATGGGATATCTACTACGGCCAACGTTGCTGAAATCCATCGTTGTAGTATTCAACAGAAAGTGAAGTGTCTGCAGCTGTTAAAATTGTGCATCATAATTTTGAAATACGCGTACGTATTTGTAAAACTACATTATTTATGTCATCGACGGAACTTCAGATGACAGTGGATTCGAGAATGACTGGCACAATCTTTCAACAAGAGTAGTAAGTGTGTCACCTGTTGTTACAATAGAGTCCTAGATGGCGCTACTGCTTACTGACAGTATAGTTAGTTATATTAAAGTTTGACATTGATATTCCTAAAACAATGAGATTTCAGAAAATGACAAAGCAGTCTGTTTGCAGTAAGCGTAAAAAAAGAACATAGTTTACAATTGTTGTGTAGAATTTCGTCGTGATCATTTTTTCGTCAGCAGTGAATTTAAGAAAGGTCGACCGTTAATCGACTGCTTAAAAGAACTATAAATAGCGCTGTGCGCAACATAATTAAGAGGGCACGTGGAGTTCCATTAGGCACAGACGTCCTTAGGCGTGTCGAAGACTTCAGTACGTTCAGTTTTGAACGAAAATTTAGTTGTGGAAAAGATCTCCGATGTAATCCTCAAAATTTGACCGAAACTTAAAACCAAACTCGTGTCAGTGCTAAATCAGTACACAACATCGTAACAAGAGATAAAATTTGGATATATTTGCGCGAGCTGCGAAATATCCATTACATACCAAAACAGTACGAGTGACACTCTTGTTCTCACAGCACGTGAAGGAAAAGTGATGGCGTTTTTCTTTGGTTACATTGGATGTGTGGCGGCCGTTGTTTTAAAAGACCGAAGAATAGCTAACACTGAATGCTGTAAAAAATTTATTTGCAATGCGTCATTGATGAAATAAGGAAAAACAAAAGAAACGTCACACCATTCACCATCATGACAATGCCATCTGCACACAGTACGTGAAACGGTTAATTAGTTGACGGAGAAAACCACGTAGTCCGTACCTCACTGCGTGTATTCACCTGGTATCGACTTTTTGTTCTTTCATACAAAAAAATGCGTAGACAGATATTTTCATAGCACTACTTTCACAAGCAGTGACATGGTCGCGGATTGAACAGTGACTTGAATATAGAATAAATTCCCTTTATCTCTCGTCGATGGTCACAAATTTTTTGTCATCAGACTTCGGGTTTCGATCTATAATGACCATCTTCAGATTTGCTGCAAAATATGGGAAAAACACAAATACACCCAGCAGATTGCCTAAAGCTTCAAACAAAAAAATGACCAATTTTATTGTTTTAAGCTGTATACAATCTTCTAGTGTATTTGTGTTTTTCCCATATTTTGCAGCAGATCTGAAGATGGTCATTATAGACCGAAAGCGGTAGTCTGATGACAAAAAATTTTTGATCATAGACGTGAAGTAAAGGAAATTTACTAGATATTTTCATCACCTCAGGGTGCTGTTGATCCTTCCAAAACCTTGCTTTCAAGGTACCAAGTTAGAGTGCAAAAATTGTCTCTATGATCGGTTCGAAAGCTTGCAAAAGTGTATAAGTTTTAAAAGCAAATATGTTTTGACAAAGAATACAGCGAATTTGTACAAAATTAATGTATCTCTAGGAAATTTGTACCAAATAAATGGCGGGGGAAGTGGCCTTTTCCGGAAGGACCGTGGAACTGCCCTACCAGGTACACCAAATATCAGTCGCCCTTTCCTGTCTAGCAGTGTAATGTAGCGTGCAGTGATTTACTTCAATTCCGTTCGTGGGATTTTAGTTACCAGCATCAGTCATTTATGTTTGTATATTTGGTGATAAACATAGTTATTCGGAATTGACGGATAAGCATTGCAAGAAAACGACACAATATGAAGAGAAAGCCCTTACGGAGTAAAGAGCGTTCGGTCACCTCTAGTTTAATTACAGCTTGTATTAAAGAGTCGCTACAAAAAGAACTTCACTAATATTGCCAATCTCCATTAAAAAGGCTGCAGTTTATGCAAAAGTCAAGAGTTGTGCAAATAAAATATAATTGAAAAAATAGAACGAATCAGAAAGGACGCCTGAAAATAAAACACTTGGTTTACTGGTATCGCCGAAAAAGAGCGCTGAGAATTTTACGAGGAAACCCATCGTTATAGACAACTTCACAAAATCGGCTATTAGACAGACGCTGGAGGACTTAATAAATCAAAAAAAGTGCCGACATTACGCAAATAAGCTGTTCCTCTATAACAAAAAATCCATTTTCCTTTTCAGAAGATGTTTTGCACAAGACACAGCATGCAATAGGTTTTTATATGCAAGTAAAAGAGAAATTCTGGTTGAGCAGGCTGCAAATACATCATACACCTAAGGAAATGAAGAATATCGTCGAAACTTACGTGGGCACCAACATTATTTGCCGAAATCTTTGGAAGGGCCCTGGTGTTGATGTCATCACGTACATTATCAGTGGAAACAGCAGGATTATTGTGGTGGGTAGTTGGTGTAATGCTGGGTTTTTACACAACGCACGATTTATTTATAAAGCTGCTTGTGCAACTGGGTACTATTACAGTCAAATGAAGCACGAAAATTTTACAAATTGGGATTTCGACGAAAGTAAATCCGAATCTGTCGCTCAACATTGTTGTTGTAATGGACAGTGCTTCATACCACATCAAGGAGCGTAAGAAAGCTATAACTAGGTCGTCGAATAAAAGGGGAATGATTAAGTGGTTATTAAAAAATAACGTAGATGCTGACTTGTCAATAATAAAAACATTATGTGATATGATTATACAACATAAGCCTAAAGAAATTATTTTAAATGAAACATATGTTGAAGCCCATAGACGCACTACTGTTACTTCCACTATAGAATATAATTTAAATGTAAATGAACTGACATAAGCAAAGCTTAAAAATTGCGTTCGATGGAGAAATATTAATGTAGATATTTGAATGACTATGTTATTGCGGTTGGCGAAAGAAAGTAAGTAGGAATTTTCCGAATTTTTATTTTCTTACCTTGTGACAAAAACCCAATGGTGCACTCTGTCATTAACATCGAAGAACACAGTGAGCATAACCTTCACATTTGATCACACATGTCGAGCTTTTTTCGGTCACGGCGATTCAGAATATTTCCACTGAGACGATCGAGCCTTTGTTTCAACGTCATATCCGAAAACTTAACGTTTCATCATCTGTTATGACATGTTTCAGTAGTTCGGCATCGTTTTTGACTCCATGCAGCGACTCCTAACCAACTCGTGTCCGCCGCTAGTCTTCTCTCTCTCTCTCTCTCTCTCTCTCTCTCTCTCTCCCTCTCCCTCTCCCTCTCTCCCCGAAATTCAGCTGCTTGGGAACAAATTTACCGGAAACATCCGAATTTCATGTCATGAGCCGGTTGATAGGCAACCAGTAACAGCGACTTCTCTGATTGCGATTCGGCAATCATTTGTAGTCATTTCTTTCACTTTTTCCACGATTTCATAGGTTATCGTGCTGGGACGACCAGGACCCTCGTCATCTTCACGATATCCTTCGAACTCGTAAACCCATGTTTTAATCATGCAGAATCACCAGAAACAGTATTTAACGTTTCTAGAACTTTGATGCACTGTATTACGTTCTTAGAGCAAAATTTAACACCTTCTGTCATCCATTTCTACGCAAAACAGCCAATCACCGATACTACCAAAACACATGTAACCTTTTTGACAGCTGACGATTAAGTAAGTATCCCGTATGGCTAACATTGTACAGATACTCTACAGACATTTTTATCGTCACAATGGCAAAAATGTCGTGCTAATCTAATACATCACGCGAAATTAAAGTTCCCCGTTACTTCTCTAACACTCCTCTTATGGTAAGAGTAGTTGCGTTACAACCCTGCCCGTCTAAGAAAACTTTTACCTCTTAGCGGAAACATAGACTAAGAAATAGTTTTAAATAGGGGAAAGTCGGGAAAGAGTATGCACGTAGTATTTAACCCCTCATATCTAGTAGATGAGAAGGTTAAAACAAACTTTTCTTATAACAAATTATTTTTTATTTATTAACAGATTTTTTTTCAGTTACAGCTGTTGAACTTTCAACATAGACCTTAAATATCAACATACCTAAATTCTGCACGTTCGTACTCCTTAGCCGCATCGATACCGACCAGCCGCCGTGTCATCCTCATCCCACAGACGTCATTGGATGCGGGTATGGAGGTGCATGTGGCCAGCACACCGCTCTCCCGCCTGTATGTCAGTTTACGAGACCGGAGCCGCTACTTCTCATTCAGATAGCTCCTATGGTTGCCTCGCAAGGGCTGTGTGCACCCGCATGCCAACAGCTCTTGGCAGACTGGGTGGTCACTCATCAAAGTGCTAGCGCAGCCCGACAGCGCTGAACTTCGGTAATCAGACAGGAACCGGTGTTACCACTGCGTCAAGGCCGTTAGACGTCACCACACCCTAGGCAATTCAAAACACCAGGTCCCTCCTTGGATTTGGATTTCGTCTCTTCTTGATTTTGTCTGATTCAGCTTGTTTGTCTAAGAAAGCATTTTTCTCGGATTGTTTTGACGTTTTCTTCTTTATTGTGAGTCGATCATATTTTGGCAGTGAATAATAGTGGATAGGCCTGCAACCTTTCGTACATCAGCTCTCTGAAGTTCATATGTATTACGTTCTTGGTTTTTTCCTGCTGACTGCACAGACAAATCATCTGTCACTGAGGAGCAGCATTGTGGACGGGCTCCTGTTAAACTCCTTTGTCTTCTTGAGTTGTTGGAAATTCGGTTCTCTCAGTGAATTCTGTTGGAGCGAAATTTTCTGATGTGGAGACATCCCCTTCACTCAGAGAAATTCTCAACAGTTTGGATTGCGCTACTCTAGAATATGCAGCTCGAAACGAAGGACTCACATCTGTGTGCGTAACGGGTTTTCCTGGATTAGAAGCAGTTCGAAACACAAAAGAAAGGGGGGGGGGGATTAATAGTACGCGCGTAGTCTTTCCCGCTGTTTTACAGCGTGCTCTTAACCGATGCGCTACACAGTTCAAAAAAATATCACAAATGGCAGTCTGCTTGGTTCCGCTGTTTGCCCTGTCGTGGTTTGTTCCTCAAAGAAAGGTGAGTCTTTCGTCAAATAACTTTATATTTTCTAGTACATACCTACATAGTGCTTACTGTGCACGACTTACAACGTAAAAATTACGTAATTTGAAACAGAAACTTACATTCATCAGTCACAACCAATAAATCTGTCGGAGCTTGTGAAGATAACATGTGACGGCGACAATATAGAACCAACAGTTGAACGTAGTCTTTCGTTGTCGGTCAGTGTTGCCAATGCAGAAAAATGCCACTGCGAACTCTTACTACCAGAACTGTACTATGTTGGAAAACGTACAGAATATATCCATCGGCGTAGGAGGAGAGAGAAGATGAACATGCATTCAGATGAACTGGCGTACTGTCCGATATTTGTGGTAGATGCATGGATCTTGACATACTACTACCGTTCCTATTGTATTGTGGTTTAGCATATCCACTCGCACGGATCCTGAGTGCCTCCAGAGATGCGACTTTCTCAAAATTTTGGACGTGACTGGTACTTCGCATCCGAGTTCATAGTATTAAGTCCCAAATACGATATTTTTGTCATTTTTCTAGTGCAGTTATTTATAACGGGGAGATTAAGGTATGAAAGAGGGTTTTATAAGGCGAATTTGTGTCTAGTAATTCCTAAGTCAATGACCCATTGGATAAAAAATGGTCCAAATGGCTCTGAGCACTATGGAACTTAACTGATGAGGTCATCAGTCCCCTAGAACTTAGAACTACTTAAACCTAACTAAGCTAAGGACATCACACACATCCATGCCCGAGGCAGGATTCGAACCTGCGACTGCTCGGCCACCCCGACCGGCCCCATTGGATACATTTTTCATAAATTTATATATGTTCGTTTCCTTCTGAGCAAGCAACTCTACTTCTGGCTATCTGGATTGTGTCCTAGCTTTCAGCCATAATGACGACAGTTTTCGAAAAAAAATTACGTTCCTTTTTTTGTGGATTGTTCGTGTTTTTTTTTCTTCCTGTGTCTCATCATCTTTACACAACGGCTTTTGCATCCAGCGTCGATGTTTTGGCCTCCAGAGGCTATAATTTTCTTGTTTAGCCTATCACACGGTACTAAATTTGCTATTTGAGGCGATTGTTCCTTGCTAGATCTTGCACTGGGGGACAGTGACATTGAGTACTGCGTGACTTTTTTTTATCAGTCATTGAACCAGACAGATGACTGATGATTACAGAAATAAAAATGAACATGGCGCACTTACGTTCAGTTAAGCCATTATATTCGTGATCGAGGGAAAAATAGTGACCCTAACACTTCGATTTATTTTCCCGGTGGTTTCCGTAAATCATCTCGTAGGAATAATTGGAAGGGTACCAACAATTACCCTGTCCCATCATTATCAATCACCTTTCAAAGCTCTAAAACTAAAGCCCTGTATCTAAAGGAACGAGCAATATCTTCGGTATGACTGTTCAAATATTAGATTAATAATTTAACTAGTTGCGCTGAGAAAACTATCTCATTTCATATAGCTGAAGTGTCTGATTCATTCCTTAGTTCATGCGTAAATCTTAGACGGTCTGCTCGTCTGTTGTGGGCGTTGGTATTTTTTGAGGTATTCGTAAGCATCGTTTCCAGAATGATAAGAGCACACCAAAAATTTCCGTATGTTTCTGGATGAGTCACGAGTAGGTTTGGTGTGCAAAGTGACGCTTATTTCTCCACACTGTGGCTGCATTTGTTCTAAAGTGTAATCAACGAAATATACTAGACTGAGAAAAATAATTGTGACTTGCATATCTGATACTTGGAGTATATTGCTTGTTACTGCTGCGAAGTTGTTTACCCAACGTCATACTTGCAATATCGGTTTTAACTATTTCATCAGTTAATTAACTATGAAACGTAAGAGTCCCTAATTTCTTGTACTGCTACTCTTTCAATCGGCTGATTACCTATTTGAATAGTACATCAACTCAACCATTATCGTGGTGGGTCTGTTTAATTCGGAACTCCGATAGTCACTACAGTACTTCTGAAGTAGGTTGTTAGTAGCTATTGCTGCCTTGTTTATAGATAATGAAACCTTGTAAATTGCCGGCAATCCGACTTGTGCTCTCTAGAAAGGACGTAGTAGACTCATTCCTTGCACAGTTTATGCAGACGTCGAGCGAATCTATCCTTTGCTGTCAGCGTCGTACTTCGACCAATGTGAGGGCACAAATTCTGGGCAATTCTGCACAAAGTAGGATGAAAGGCGCATATTTCACCTGCGGGCAGCTTCGCTGGCAGCTCTGGCGCGCACAGGCCGCCCCAGTGCCATTCCATTTGCTTTCTGGTGCTCTCAAATCAATTCTGTGACGCCCTTTCCAGGATAGTATTTCTTAACCGATGTCGAAAACATCGATGCAGCTGACGGGGCTGTGAAATATATTAGCCAGCTCACTTGAAAGGGAACTGGTGTCTTCGTCTTTCTCTGTCCTCTTTATTGTAGGATAGTGCTTGCCCCTCTGCGTGTTATTCATTGTACGTTTTCGCTGTTGCGGCACCTCCGACCATATAACAGCAGTGAAACACAATAAAATAACTTAATTAAGACAGATTGTGATTGGATAATCTTTCCTGTGGAACTGGTATATACTCAATTTGTTATCCGTGAAGTTTTTAGTGCTCTCCGTACGAACATTTGGATGATTCTTCAAATAGCAATGTAGTCGATTGTATTTCCCGTTGATAATATTAAGATTACTCGTCCTCGTTCTTGTTGCAATTATGGATATACATTTTATACTTCTGTTTTAGTTCCATTATTTCATCGTGATCCGTATATTCAATAGGGAAATTAATCCTGTTACTGCTGTAACTGTGTTCTGTTTTCCGTATCTGTTACCTGCCATCCTGAAATCATTAAAGGGAATATATGGATAGACGTAAAAAGGACGATCTGTCGAGTTCTCCGTCCTTGTCACGTATGAGCGACTCTTTAATATCTCACTGTCGTCAAGGCATTAAATACACTCCTGGAAATTGAAATAAGAACACCGTGAATTCATTGTCCCAGGAAGGGGAAACTTTATTGACACATTCCTGGGGTCAGATACATCACATGATCACACTGACAGAACCACAGGCACATAGACACAGGCAACAGAGCATGCACAATGTCGGCACTAGTACAGTGTATATCCACCTTTCGCAGCAATGCAGGCTGCTATTCTCCCATGGAGACGATCGTAGAGATGCTGGATGTAGTCCTGTGGAACGGCTTGCCATGCCATTTCCACCTGGCGCCTCAGTTGGACCAGCGTTCGTGCTGGACGTGCAGACCGCGTGAGACGACGCTTCATCCAGTCCCAAACATGCTCAATGGGGGACAGATCCGGAGATCTTGCTGGCCAGGGTAGTTGACTTACACCTTCTAGAGAACGTTGGGTGGCACGGGATACATGCGGACGTGGATTGTCCTGTTGGAACAGCAAGTTCCCTTGCCGGTCTAGGAATGGTAGAACGATGGGTTCGATGACGGTTTGGATGTACCGTGCACTATTCAGTGTCCCCTCGACGATCACCAGTGGTGTACGGCCAGTATAGGAGATCGCTCCCCACACCATGATGCCATGATGCCGGGTGTTGGCCCTGTGTGCCTCGGTCGTATGCAGTCCTGATTGTGGCGCTCACCTGCACGGCGCCAAACCCGCATACGACCATCATTGGCACCAAGGCAGAAGCGACTCTCATCGCTGAAGACGACACGTCTCCATTCGTCCCTCCATTCACGCCTGTCGCGACACCACTGGAGGCGGGCTGCACGATGTTGGGGCGTGAGCGAAGGCGGCCTAACGGTGTGCGGGACCGTAGCCCAGCTTCATGGAGACGGTTGCGAATGGTCCTCGCCGATACCCCAGGAGCAACAGTGTCCCTAATTTGCTGGGAAGTGGCGGTGCGATCCCCTACGGCACTGCGTAGGATCCTACGGTCTTGGCGTGCATCCGTGCGTCGCTGCGGTCCGGTCCCAGGTCGACGGGCACGTGCACCTTCCGCCGACCACTGGCGACAACATCGATGTACTGTGGAGACCTCACGCCCTACGTGTTGAGCAATTCGGCGGTACGTCCACCCGGCCTCCCGCATGCCCACTATACGCCCTCGCTCAAAGTCTGTCAATTGCACATACGGTTCACGTCCACGCTGTCGCGGCATGCTACCAGTGTTAAAGACTGCGATGGAGCTCCGTATGCCACGGCAAACTGGCTGACACTGACGGCGGCGCTGCACAAATGCTGCGCATCTAGCGCCATTCGACGGCCAACACCGCGGTTCCTGGTGTGTCCGCTGTGCCGTGCGTGTGATCATTGCTTGTACAGCCCTCTCGCAGTGTCCGGAGCAAGTATGGTGGGTCTGACACACCGGTGTCAATGTGTTCTTTTTTCCATTTCCAGGAGTGTATTAATGCACAGAAAGAACGGATGTAAAATTTCACCCACGGAGTTGTCCAAAGTTCCTTCACCTTTTTTACACAACGTTTATATCCCCGTTCTCACGCGAGTGGCCGGCTTTACCTTTTTTCCTAAAATATTTCCCATTTTCCGCCCCTTCCGAGCGAATCATCTCAATTTTACCCCACAATTGCAGTATTTATGGATGTGTTTTGAGCTTTCTGGTATTTATAGGTGAAAATATATTTGGTTAAGACCTAATTTCCATTTCTAAGAACAGCCATGTCTCGATATTAAGATTTACCACAGTCTTCTATATTAAAGTTTCTTGTTGGCGTTGGTACATAGTTGTGACGGTGTCGATCTGGAACTCCCAAACGTTGTGTTGACAGGGCTTTTCATTTGTTTGTAGATAACTCCGATAAAAGTGTTAAACTCGGTTGTCTAAAGGAGCCTGTTATGTCTAAAGGAGTCTATTAAGGTTTTTCCTCTTTTTGTTTTTTTCATGAAGTGCTTTACTATTTTCCTGTACGTCATCCATTGGCTATCTGGGAACTGCAGTCTCTACACACGGTTTTTACATGATATTCAGCGATTTTCGATGTTGTGCCATCAAGTTTTCAATTTCTTTCAATTTTTTCTTATCTGCAGTTTTCGGGGCATGTAAACTGATGATTCTATGCACTTCGTTTACCACTTTAAATCAAACAGTACTAGGATTTTTATATACAAGTAGAAAATGAGGAGTACCACAGTTATGCTGTTGTGCTGCCCTTGGTATGGGTATGTTAAACAGTCGTGAGCAACCGAAGTTGTTGCGTCTAGCCTGTAGCAGCCGCTTATGCCCTGATGAAGGTCAAGGAGTGTACATACCGCTCAAGACCCCCCTATGTGCAGTACAGCAATGAGACCAGTTGATCGAAAGGGAGGCGGCGCGGAAGTGTACACAGCAGTACAGCACCCTTACGTTTGTGGAATATTTCTCATACAATTAGAGAGCGATGGGGTGGTGCTTTGTGTTGTTGAAGGTTCAGGTTGCCTGCTGCAGTGTACCGTAGAAATCAAACAGATGCACGTAAGTCACATAACAGTGAGAGAATGGGCTGAATGGGTTGCATTTCATTGCAACTGAACATCCCGCGAACGAGAGTGCCTCTACCACTTACCTGAACTCTACCATTTTAACAATTAGAATACGGCGCCTCATGTGATTCTCGACGTAATCGTACCCTGCCATCATCGGTGTGTACCAGGTTGTATCACAACTGTCAGTCGAGATGATCTTTGTATATGCTAATCACAATGTTGTTGCCCACTTGCTATTATCTATCCTTTACGATGTTCGTGAAACAGTTGCACTCATGTCGGGTGGTTGGTTTCTGTATTTTATTGCGAGTAGGCGACCCGGGATGATAAGACTGTTCACTAGGTATTTTTTACCCAACTTCGTACTGACTCGCAACTGTCAACGGTGATCCCTGTCGTTAAAAATTAATACGGCAGTTGTCTCTGGTGGCAGCGGTTTTCCCCAAATCAAGGTACTTGCGATTAACCCTTATCACAGTAACACGTGAAATATCCACAGCATCCAGCAATATACCTTTTTGCATATTTTGAAAACATTGGTCGTATATTTTTTTTAAAGTTTTAGTCATAGAAGGCGTCTCGCTAACAAGCATCTGGGATGCAGAGATTCTTCTCTACGTGATGATTTCAGTATATGCTGATTCTTCCAACAAACAGTTCCGAAGTTTCGTGCAACATGCTCTGTGAAATGAGTAGATTGGTGGGAAGGTGTACGCATTTCCAACAATTACATCTATAAGATTGATAATATTGAAGTTTATTTTAAGCCGCTCATATGTGGTGAACAGAAAGCTTTCCGTTACGAAGGGGTTACTCCCGTTCCTCCGGTGGAAATACTTTTATGATGTTCGCTGAGAAGCAATAAGAGCCTGTGTCCTCTGAAATTTTAAGTGACAAAAGTTACCGACCTTCCTCGTGTAACTGAAATGAGAGGGGGAAAAAAACCTCGTGTATCCAAATGGTGGTAGGGTTCAGGGCGGACATGTGCGTTTTTGGGGTTTCGTGCTTCAGTCGGTAAAAACGGAACCCTTATATGATCGCTCGTTGTTCGTCCGTCCGTTTTTTTAGGAACGGGTGGACGTATCAGGTTGAAGTTTATGTTACACACTGTGATATACGGTCCCTTGGCGGTATAACTTCTAAGTCAACGCAGTCGAAAGGTAGGGCCATTTATGTCACGTATTTTGACAGTAGCAAATTCCCACATGTACACCTATAGGATACTTCCTGTTGATCAACAATGATGAAATTTGGCAAGAAGAAAGGTTTCACGTTATAAATAAAGGAAAAAATCCGAAAATTGTTAATCGTAATTATATCACATGAAAAAAATATTTATTTTGTCGTTTGTTATCCGACATCGAACTTGAAATTAAAACAATCAGCAGTTGTTCATTCAGACTGAGTGGGTCGCAATGGTAAAAGTCAAACACCAGGCAAGGAATGACTTTATTGCTCGTATTGCGCGTTTTGGAATTAACCCATCATCAGATATCCATGAGCGATAACAACACGTAGATATGACGTTTCAAGTTGTATGGGAAACGCCAATCTACTTGAAGTAATCGCTCATGGATAGCTCATCATGGATAAACTGCAAAACGCGTCAATGGAACAAGAAAGTCATTCCTGTCTGATATTTGACTTCTACGATTGCCACCCAGTCAACCTGAATGGAGAACTACTGTTCATTATGATAATGGTCGTCTGCCTCCTGCATGATTTTGTCACATTTACATTATTCAAATTAAAACATTCTCTTAAGTCTAGGAATCCCTGGGATTGATATTTCACGAATGTCAATGTCGATAACAGGCAAAAATGGTCGAGATTCTCGCTATAATGCCGGGCTGCTTTCTGTTGCGTAGTCTCTGAAACTAAGTCGAATTTTAAAGGGAACATGAAAGTAGCAACAAGGGTGCAGCAACTGACGTAGAAATTGACAGTAGTGATTTATGTGATAATTAAAAGTTTAATGGGCCTCAGTTTTGCCTACGGAGTAAGTAACAGAGAGGAAAGAGCACTGAGAAGTTGTCAGCAATATTTTGATCAGTAATTTCAGACAATACTTAGTTCTTCAGTCAGCGAAGGTTGCTAGTTGCCAAGCAATCGCCTCTTCGCTCCTAAAAAAAAATTTAAAAACCAGATTTTGTTTTGTAAACAGCACGGTTACTGGATGGTCGTGACATTGTAACAGATATGGGATTACTGCACTAAGTAGAAGAGGGATATTGTTCCAAGTTGTGACTACGTCAGGGCCCGACGTTCGGAAAAGAAGAGTAGCTGGGTAAAATGTCCAGGCAGCGGGCCGGCGTGCTCGTTAAATCGCAACCTCTGCGCGCCGGTAGCGGGGGCGGATTTGACAGCGTGTGCATAAGAGAGGCGGCGTCGTCTCTGGCACGGGCCCAGGCCGGGACGCAGATTGGCCCCGGCTGTTTTACGCCTTCGCGAGCGTTTGAATAGAGCGGCGCTCGGGCGGCTGCCAGCTGCTAAAGCTTTCAGTCGCGATGGCCCGCCTTCCACTCGATATATGGCACCCACCCCCATTCCTCTATTTCCTTACTGCCCATTTTAATCCGATTCTACGCCCTCAGTATTTAGCCTGCTATCGTATATGTACGTCATCCCTGTGCACTTACAGAAAGTGACGGAATAATTACGCAGTGAAATGGAGATTATACACATGCAACACACGTTGTAATTATTACCAACAGTAGGGATCTGGCGTCATAGCAGTAGTCGTCATGACTTCGACAGAAAGTGACGGAATAATTACACAGTGAAATGGAGATTATACACATGCAACACACGTTGTAATTATTACCAACAGTAGGGATCTGGCGTCATAGCAGTAGTCGTCATGACTTCGCGCAACGTGAAAAGGAGGGCGTTTGCTCACGCATGACTCACGGCTGTCTTGGGGAAAAGATAAGTCTATCCGAGTTTCAACTAACTGCGGTGTACGGCTGCACTGTCTGAAATCTCAAGCGAGTGGAAGGGCGCAGGGCACCTCAAATAATTACAAGTGTTCACAATGACTATTGGTTACAAGTGTTAACAACGATTATTGGAGCAGACGAGGTAACCACGTTATGTAAGGAAGTAACAAACTGAGAGCAAATTTAAGACCCTGCTAGGATGACGGCATGGCAGAGTTCACGCCCGAGAAACAGGGATAGATGGGAGGAAGAGCGTACAGCCAAGTATTCTTACAATTCGAGTGCCAGACGGCACATGTCTATACGTCAGTGCCTGTCTCCATGCCTCGTCATCTGAACACTGACTGACACTTTTACTTTATTGTGTTTGAATCTATCTTTCATCTGAATAGTGCACTGAACTCTTCAATTCCGATGCTTCATTTATTCGTAAAAATTTAATGTACCATGCCTGATTTTGAACCTGTGTAGTTTCTTTCGCTCATTATGACACTGGCAACATTTTAAAAATACCGTAAAAGGAACTAGTTTCCAGCTCTGGAACTCTTCAATTCCGATGCTTCATTTATTCGTAAAAATTTAATGTACCATGCCTGTTTTTGAACCTGTGTAGTTTCTTTCGCTCATTATGACACTGGCAACATTTTAAAAATCCCGTAAAAGGAACTAGTTTCCAGCTCTGGAACATAAAAGTTGCAAAGTTTTCACGAAGTTGGTATTTCTTTTGTTGTTCATAATATCACGGAAATTTGGTTCCTAATAACACATAGCGACATCGTTCGTAAGATATTTATTATGCCCTCTTTGCTTATTCCTCTTTGAGGCAGATACTTCAAACCCACTTCGCTTATCGTCGTGCCGATGCTCCCGTAACTTACACACGATCGACGTACTCTTACCTTAAAATTTTGTTTACGTGTTCCGTCATTTCTTCCGACAATAGTGTCACTCCTTCCTCCTTCTGGTCGTCGATAAATTTAAGGATATTAATAACAAGCAATCGCTAATGCTTGCGAAGGCATTTTCCACGATCACTGTTTGTGTTCGGACTGAGATAAACAGCGTGCGCTACGTTGAACTGGAGGTGACTTTCATATTGTGACGTGACCGAGTTAGTTCCCAGTAACATATTGTGACGTGACCGAGTTAGTTCCCAGTAACAAGGAGAAAAAGCGCCATAATCTGATTTCTCAGAAACTTCACTCAGTGTAAGAGAGGTCAAAATAAGCGAACACGTGTAACGGATTATACGTAGATACTCGACAGTTGCTAAGAGAACGGCGGTCAAGGTTTTCGAGCTACTTCGTGTGCGTGGAAAGAGTAAATTGTTCAAGTGAATCAGTGGCTCAGTGGTTAACGTTGCATCTTCACATTTTGCGCCCCGTGTTCGAGATTCGATTATTACATTTATTTTTGTGTTCCATTTATATACCCATATCCGTAGATTACACGTACTTCACGAATGTTCGCCATTGTATACTGAAATGACGTCGTCCTTATTCGGTTACTAATTATCTGTCAGCTGAATGAATTAAAAAAAAGCAATAAATGAACGCGAAAATTGTTTCCGGTCTAATTCGTATAGTGTATCTAGATTCGTAATACATTGCAAGCACCAGTTTTCGGAAAAGTCATCCGTAATGCGTGGTTTGCCGCGACATTGTTGACAACGCGTGGAATCTTCAGTAGTGTTAACTACGTTTCATTCCCGAGTGAGAGTCATACGAAGAAATGTCACTGTGGCAAATCTGCCTTCACGCGATGCTTGTGGTCTTCGGAATTTCTATGTTTCGAATGTTTCTCCTATCGGTTTCATCCAAGGGAATGCACCAACCCTCCGTGAAGAATAAACATAAGAATGACATATAAGAATATGAGAATTTAAAAACATTGTATTCTGTGAAAATAGCGCGCGCACACACACACACACACACACACACACACACACACACACACACACACAATTTTTTAAGAAACATTCGTGTAGTAACCTTCTACAAACATGGGTTGATAAATTAAATAATAACAAAATAAATAAAACCAATAATCAAGTTTCGAAAACGGGACGAAAAACTAGGAAGCCCCGACGCTAGGCACTGTGCCACCATTTCGGCTGAGATGATCACCGTCAAAAAGGCATCCAAATTACGTCGAAAACTTCAGCCGTCGTCTTCTCAGAAACGGTCGCGTATGTACAAGTAATTTGTAGTATACTTCGGATGTACTAATAAGGGTACTCCAAAATAGACGACTAAATGCTTAATGAAATAAAAGGACAACCGTAAGCATCATCCCGTAATACTCTGTTGGTCACAACAGGCGGCCCACATTGCTTTGCATCTGCATGTCATCGATTAAGTGAGCTCATTGACGAGATACTCAGTTATTTTAACATTATTCAAGAAGTACAGCATATTTCTGTGGACAAGTAGCGTAAGGTGGTCGAAAAAATGCAATACTCCTTTCAAGGGCATTTCACATGTCCGATTGGCTTCAAGCTTAGGGAGGCTGGCCACGGCATTAGGGTTACATCATCACCTTTTCATCCAACATCTGACGCATGTAGCAACGATTTCAGCCTTCCGTAAAAGAGAGAAAATCGCCAAACGCTCCAGCATGTAGCCGAAACAATCATTCTTTGCTGTGCGTACAAGTCGTTGAAGTATTTAAGATGAAGTGGGCGCTCCTGCATCCACCAATTCTGATTAATTCTTGCACTCGTAGTCGATCATCACGATATTGCTATCTACCACTTACAAATGTGGGGCTGTTTAGCGTTGTATACTGTTTCTGGACGTGAAACACCCATTTTCCAGAGTCTCTGCTAAATCTCAATTCATTAGAGAGCAAAACCTGTCTCCATTTGGTGTGCCACCTTCTCAGTGTTCCCCAAACAGCGAGATGGGCCAATGCAGTGTCCGTTATCGGTGGCACCATCGGTCTATAATGCATTCATACCGTGTTTTACGTTGAGGATTGCGGGAAGCCAAATAGAAATTTTAATCTTATCCATTAAGATGAAAATGTTTGAGTCTGTGGTTTGTCGCCGAAGTGGCTTCTAATTGAAACTCTTGGACCAAGCCGTTCCGGCATTCGACATTATTGTTGTTATTATTGTGAATAGAAGTACAGGGTGATTGTAATTGTGATTGTAATTAAAGTTAAACTTTCAAACCGCTGTAGAAATAACACCACTGGTCAGAATGACGTCAAATTGCAACGGAATATTATCGGAGGAGGGGGAAGACATATGGCAGAAGAAATATAAAATGTGGCAATAGATCGCTCTGTAAGCTTCATAATTTAATATTGGTAGACTACAGATGACAAATGAATCATACAACAATGCCTAAGATATACTTTTGACGTTAAACAAACTGTACTACTCAGTGTGCATGGGGGTGTACAGGTGTGATACTGTTCGTTACGTAAGCCCATCCACCAAGGCAATGTAGTGCACACCTGAACCATTTAGGGGGACCCTACAGTTGTCAACCCTACCGCTCAAGTCCACGAAGTCGCAGCCTAGCTTGTCAAAGCTTCGAAGTCTCTAGATCAGTCCTTCCACTCGACTCAGAATCGAAGCGCAACGATCATGAGGAACCAATGCTGCAAATTGTGAGTTTCGTTGAAACCCCATGCACAAGGCTGGCCTTGTCAACCTACTCTGCCACTCGCTGGAATGACCGAAGTGCGACCTATGAGCTCAGACGACAGGCATCATTTGTTCCAATATGCGCCACGTCTGCAGTTGATTGTACTGCCCTAAGGCCAAAAACCGCATAAAAAGCATCAATCAAAATCAAATCGGATTATTAATTTTCGTGTGACTGGCGCAAAACATGTTCAATATGCTGTCCACCGTTTTCTGCTAGAAGTTGAAACCGAGAAACAGTGTGCTTCACAGCTGATCGAAGTGTTTCCGGTATCACGTTCGGATTGTGTTGCGCATTGCAGCTAAGTTTTGCAATCGGAACACTGAACATATCTTTCAGATAGCCCCACAGTCAGAAGTCACACGGATTAAGATCAGGTGATCGGGATAGACAGGCTGTAGGGAAATGGCGGCTGATAATTCTAGCAATTCCGAAATTGCGCTTAAGCGGCTGCTTAACTGGATTTGCAATGTGCGGAGGTGCGCCATCTTTCATAAAAATGATCCCATCCACACATACACGCTGTTGGAGAGCTGGAATGATGTGGTTGCGCAAATGACACTCTTAGCGCTTACCAGTGACGGTACAGGTAACAGGACCGGAAGCACCTGTCTCTTCGAAAAAGTATGGCCCTATGTTAAATGATGCCGTAAGCCCGCACCACACAGTGACATTTTTCAGGATGAAATGGTACTGGTTGATTTGCGTTTGGAGTTTCCTTTGCCCGATATCCTGCAAGATGGAAGTTGGCTTCGTCTGTCCACAAAATCTTCCACGGCCAATCATTATCCACTTCCACTCGAACAAGAAATTCTAAAGCAAAGGTCTCTCTTGCTGGCAGGTCAAGAGGAAGCAACTCGTGCACATGGGTCATTCTGAATGGATAGCAAAGAAGGACGTTTCGTAGGATTTTACACACCGTGCTTACGGGTACGTCCAACGTTCGGGCAATTCTCCGTGCATTACACCTTTGCACACGACCACTCGTCTCCTCCTGCATTGCTGTGGCCACTGCTTCCACTAGCGTCCAAACAATTCGTTTCCTTCCTATACCAAGTTGCACACCACAAGAAAGCGTCTTTTCGAATTTTCGGATCATTTTCTCCAGACCCACGGCAGTCATTGGACCAACGTCTTTTTTCAAACCCTTCAGTGTCCGGAACTTCTGCAGAGCGACGTGTGCACAATCATCATTCTTGTAATACAGCTTTACAAGCAGAGCGCGATCCTGCATTGAGACAGTCATGGCAAACGTCGCAGAGAGCGTTTGAGGTCAGTAGATGTACACCCTTAGCCCGCCTGTGAGGACAGATGCAGTGTACATAAATTTTCGATCTGAGCCGTACAAACTCCGCAACTAGCGAACTATTCACCTCAACTTTCATCAGGATGATAACTTTCTTGCTGTGTGGAGTTATTCCAAAAGGATTATGGGTCGCATATCCGGACATACTGAATTCGTCGTGATTGTACGTGGTTCCTTCACGTGGCTTACAGCCTGTAATCAAGTAAATGTTGCCTATATCCATATAAAGCAGCTTGAGAATGGTGAAGTTAGACTTTGCAAACTTGTGGTGGAATACATACATGTGAGGTTTGTGGAAGGTCCAGCACATACACATAAAGGGTTCTTGAACTGCACTGAAGTGTTGGCTATCTCTATAGCTACTGGTCCTTCATTGAAGGTGATGAACCGCTTGACGTTTGGTCTGGCGATGTTATCTCTTACGCTATTACGCCCATTCCATTGGTAAACTAAAGGAACTTGCCGATATTTGCTAACTTTTTGCTTTACTTTTTTCGAAAATTGAATTATTTGTTAAGCTGCAAAAGTCTTTTTCAAAGTCACTAGTCGCGAGGACCTTCTGTTCTGTGTTTACATCAATGTACTCCCACAACTAGCAACGCTGCTTGTAGGAGATGCCGTGGGTGGTACTAACAAATTCCATCCTCAACCTGAGGCATTGCTGGAGGTTTCTGTAGTGCTGAAAATACCGCTTCTTGTTCCCCATCATTGCCAACAGCCTCGAGATGGACCATTTCACGGAACTAGGCACTCCAGACACAGCGACAAGTCGCTGACCGTCTCCTGCAAATGCATGGGATATGCCGGTTATGCCTCCAGAACATGTCCCTTTCCAGCACCCTTAGCATGGATCTTTTCCTTCAATCTGATGATTTTTTCTTTGGACATCCATCAGAACACTCCTAACTTTGTTGCATGGCGTACCTGTAGAGGTTGTTCACATCCAGCTAAATGATGTAACTTAAATCGCGAGATGACGTGTACCCCTCGTCACTGATTCATGGATTATTCGCCTTGGTGTACCTTTGCACGCTCTGGCAAAGTCCAAGGTTGAAAGAAGAGCAGCATGTGAACATAGGCCAACAGTTCAGTGCTGACGCATGTTCTTCTTAACATTGCTCCCACAAAAGTCATATAAAGGCAGGAACCAAAGAATATTTGCCCAGGTATACAATTTGGAATTTCTCGAAAGTGTGCGTGAGCAGGTGTACATCAGTGTTCATGTATAGTCTTGCATCTTCTAAAGCAGAGATGACGAATGCCTGCCAAACACTCGCCATATGCTCATACTCCCATCTGTTACGGCATTGCCTGTTAGTTTATCGACAATGCAGATGTGTTGGGCAGCTTGGTTTCGTGCAGCCTCCACGGGTCCAGGTAGTCGTATGGGAAGACTGTCTTTTTCGTCAAAAGCTGAAACTGTGCATCACTGGGGTACGCAGCTCTGGTGACATTCATGTACTCTTGAGACATTGTCTTATCGAGTTTCTGAAGAGACGCGTGCGCGAAACAAAGAGGATCAGGGAAGGGAAGAGGTTTTTTTTCTTGATTCTGTTGGAAAAAGAAACTTACTTTCAACGGTATCAGAAGTGGCACGGACGTCATCAACCTTCAAACTGAAATCATCCAAGTGTTCAGCAAGAAAGTGAGCATTATTCCGTTCAAATTGTGAAAGAAGATGGGTATGTGCTGTGGCAGTAGGAGCTTACCAACAACTGTCTCACAGGATTATGACAACTGATTAGAATTTGCTGTGACTGGAGTCATGCGAGCATACAAACTGATGTGTTGCCGCCTACGTACGTTCCTTTCTGTGAAAGTACGAGTACTATGTAAGGCAGTGGGGTCGTCTTCACAACTCACCAGAGGAGCTGGGAGGCTCTTGAAGTTGGCGTATCTGATGAAGGGACATAGCTCTTGCTGCAAAGTGCTCTTAAACGCAGGTTGTCCAGAAAACGCCAAACTAAACACAGGTTGTCCAGAAAACGCCAAACTATCTCTTAATAAAGGAGGATTGTTGTAATTGAACATTTTACCATTCTGCCAAGTTTGTGGTTTTTTAAACAACGTTCCAAGTTCATCAGCATGCTACCCACCCACTAATTCCATCAGGCTCCTATGTCTCGAGTAATTTCAAGATCCAGAGCGCATTCCCTAGAAAACGCCCCACTTTAAGTCAATGATTTAGGCGCTTGCGACGTGAACTAAAGCCACAGAAAGAAAATGTTTTCCACGGCCTAGAAAAGCACAAACGTCTCGGACTACCATGTAAACGTAAACGTCGCCGCTGGAGTTTGGGGTGGCAGACTGTTATTTCCTGGCAGCTATTGCTCCAACCTATAGTCATTATTGCATATATTTTAGACGCTACGGCACTGTGATCGTTATCGTTGATGAGCAGCATAGCGATCTGACGTTAAGTTTAATGATTGGAGAACCATTGGCACAAGATATGCTACATTACGTATTGAGGGCAGCCAACCTATTCAGTAAACTCTACACGAAGGAGATATTAATGCTTGGAAGATTGCACTCTTTCATGTAATTTCACCCAAAAATTTAAGCAGGTCTATTCCAAGCCACACTTGGAGTGAAATATGTGATCTTTCTTTAAAGAACTATAGAGACCACCGCTACCCAGTCCTGCGATTTTGTCCGACATGTTGCCCACTGTATATGTCAGTTCCTGCTTTGTGGCTTACAAACAAGCTGCGTTGAGGCAGAATCGCCAAAGACTTACCCGCTCCCTTCCGAGAGTAATAACGTTACGTGGGTACTCCATGACATTCTGGATTATCATTCTTAAGACTGAGAGCCATGTTTCGTGCTCCTGTGGCACACTTCTGCCTCCACCCCGCCAACGGCACCACGCAATAAAGAGACAAATATGAAATCCTGTGTGTCCCGAAATAACTGTGAGGAGAAATACGCTGCACGCAGCATAAAGTTAAACGTTTTCTTTCCTCATGTGTAGCGTTGTGTATTTCGAAACTAGCTTCCTAAATGTATAGAACGGCAAGATCTCTACAAAGACCGTAATGTACAGGGTGTTATGGGTATAAGTGAAGGTATTCTGATCATTGGCATTGTAATACACTCCTGGAAATTGAAATAAGAACACCGTGAATTCATTGTCCCAGGAAGGGGAAACTTTATTGACACATTCCTGGGGTCGGATACATCACATGATCACACTGACAGAACCACAGGCACATAGACACAGGCAACAGAGCATGCACAATGTCGGCACTAGTACAGTGTATATCCACCTTTCGCAGCAATGCAGGCTGCTATTCTCCCATGGAGACGATCGTAGAGATGTTGGATGTAGTCCTGTGGAACGGCTTGCCATGCCATTTCCACCAGGCGCCTCAGTTGGACCAGCGTTCGTGCTGGACGTGCAGACCGCGTGAGACGACGCTTCATCCAGTCCCAAACATGCTCAATGGGGGACAGATCCGGAGATCTTGCTGGCCAGGGTAGTTGACTTACACCTTCTAGAGCACGTTGGGTGCCACGGGATACATGCGGACGTGCATTGTCCTGTTGGAACAGCAAGTTCCCTTGCCGGTCTAGGAATGGTAGAACGATGGGTTCGATGACGGTTTGGATGTACCGTGCACTATTCAGTGTCCCCTCGACGATCACCAGTGGTGTACGGCCAGTGTAGGAGGTCGCTCCCCACACCATGATGCCGGGTGTTGGCCCTGTGTGCCTCGGTCGTATGCAGTCCTGATTGTGGCGCTCACCTGCACGGCGCCAAACACGTATACGACCATCATTGGCACCAAGGCAGAAGCGACTCTCATCGCTGAAGACGACACGTCTCCATTCGTCCCTCCATTCACGCCTGTCGCGACACCACTGGAGGCGGGCTGCACGATGTTGGGGCGTGAGCGGAAGACGCCCTAACGGTGTGCGGGACCGTAGCCCAGCTTCATGGAGACGGTTGCGAATGGTCCTCGCCGATACCCCAGGAGCAACAGTGTCCCTAATTTGCTGGGAAGTGGCGGTGCGATCCCCTACGGCACTGCGT
Source organism: Schistocerca piceifrons (assembly GCF_021461385.2). Classification (NCBI taxonomy): domain Eukaryota; kingdom Metazoa; phylum Arthropoda; class Insecta; order Orthoptera; family Acrididae; genus Schistocerca; species Schistocerca piceifrons. Next base: position 691,582,328 of record NC_060138.1, read on the forward strand.
AGGATCCTACGGTCTTGGCGTGCATCCGTGCGTCGCTGCGGTCCGGTCCCAGGTCGACGGGCACGTGCACCTTCCGCCGACCACTGGCGACAACATCGATGTACTGTGGAGACCTCACGCTCCACGTGTTGAGCAATTCGGCAGTACGTCCACCCGGCCTCCCGCATGCCCACTATACGCCCTCGCTCAAAGTCCGTCAACTGCACATAAGGTTCACGTCCACGCTGTCGCGGCATGCTACCAGTGTTAAAGACTGCGATGGAGCTCCGTATGCCACGGCAAACTGGCTGACACTGACGGCGGCGGTGCACAAATGCTGCGCAGCTAGCGCCATTCGACGGCCAACACCGCGGTTCCTGGCGTGTCCGCTGTGCCGTGCGTGTGATCATTGCTTGTACAGCCCTCTCGCAGTGTCCGGAGCAAGTATGGTGGGTCTGACACACCGGTGTCAGTGTGTTCTTTTTTCCATTTCCAGGAGTGTATGTACCCACTTCAATGTGTTAGTTGCTTTTTCTCTGCGTCTGTCAGTCTTCCCACAGACACGTCACGTAATTTGTTACCTGTTGTTTTCTGCACGGTCGTAACTGTACCACTAAGTGGACAGTCTATATCGACTGTTTTGAGTCCACCCTTCAACACCTGACCTGCTGCCCAGGGGCAATAGACATTAGTGGCTTGCTCTTGCCACATGTACGTGGAGAACTAATCAACCTTAAAATATTTCTCCTATTAGCTATAATTATTAGTTTAAAAATAAAGTAAATACTGATGTAAAGATTTTCAGTATATTGTCCTCAGTCACCATTAAAAGTACCGGCACGTACATCCCTAATAACCTGTATGTCTGAAATTGTAGACAATGTATAACGTCCGAAAAGTAGCGAAATTGGGATCAAAAAGGCCAAGATTAAAACTAGAGTTGTAGTCGACAGCTTGCGGATCAAATACGACACAGTGTGAGGAAACTTGAATACATTACATTGATTGATGATATTTAACATACAAACAACTTTGATACTGCACTTCAGGAATGGAAGAATATTGTCCAGCTTCTCTCGAAGCAAACAGGAGGGGCAGAAGGTATGATAGGACCAAAAGAAAACAGGACGGATGTAACAAAACAGGAAAGAGAGCTTGATCTGTGGTGTTGGTGGAGGCGTGTGAGTCTGTCAGTAAAAAGCAGACCTAATAGCGAAATTTCCTTCTGTTGTAAAAGTTCTTCTGGAAACCAGAACTGAAATTGTACAATTAAAAATCTTTAAACACCTATGGCCATTGTGTGACTTTGTGATTCTTGTGTGGAGTTTGTATACCCGTCTTAACAACTTCTCTACGCCAATCCGGGCAGTCCTGTTACTGACTGTTTGAAGAGCGCTCTTGTTTAAAGCGAAATTCCACGTATACATGACTCGCATTCGGGAGGACGATGGTTCAATCCCGCGTCCGGCCATCCTGATTTAGGTTTTCCGTGATTTCCCTAAATCGCTCCAGGCAAATGCCGGGATGATTCCTTTCAAAGGGCACGGCCGACTTCCTTCCCCGTCCTTCCCTAATCCGATGAGACCGATGACCTCGCTGTCTGGTCTCCTTCCCCGAAACAACCAACCAACCAACCACGTATACATGCTGATACTGAAACCATGGGAGTAAATTCAGTTGTCAGCTGCCGGGTGGTCGAATGTCGTGGCCGCCAGACTGCACTGTGGAACAGGCGAACGTGACGGTGTGGTACGGACTTGTGCGAGTGGGCTGCTTGCCGTAAAAGGTAGACAGCTGACTACTAAATTTGTAACACGAAAATTTAGTAGTATATGATTTTCCCGAAACCGGTCGTGTTTATAATAAAATGAAGTCACAGCTGAAGTGAATATTTTCCATCTCACCATCCCACTCAGCTGCGGATGGTCTGTAAACAAAATCCCAATGGGAACAAGTTGTGGGAGAAGGTTTTGCAAAGAATAAGTAGAGTTTAATGATATGCTTCAGTAAACGCATGGTTTTCATGACAGCAACTTGTACAGTACGATCAAGTGGCGAACCGGCTCCATTGCGACCTTAAAGGACGTGTTATGAATAACTTCCGGGGAGCACCGAATCGTACAGGCAGCAACAGTGTGCTGTACCTTTTTGACAAGAGAGGGGTTCAAACGTTTGAGGAGTACCCTCCTCGGACAACTAGGCAAATGGGGAATACTTTGTACCGATACCTTTTCACTGTAACCAAGTTATTGCCGGTGGGACGTATTAGGGCAGCGAGCCATTGTGTCCTGTACCAAGAGCAGGCGTCGCGAATGGTGACCAGACCGACATGGCGATCGCCAGTAATCCCTGCCCAAACCCTGAGTCTGAGCCGATATTATGGTGTATGGTGATCACTAACAAGGGGAGGCCACGATGTTGGGATCACGGACTTACTTCAAACTTTGTACACAGTTAGTAGGTTATTAAAATAACATAATGTGCGAGAACTAAGGTGCACTACTCTGGCAAATCCGAGAAAATTGCAAGAGAAATTTTAGCGTCTATTATGTATCTGATGCATCTATGCCAATATGCTGGTCTAAGAAGTCGTTATGGTCAAGCGGTTAGCGCTCGTGTGTTGCAAGCTGGTTATGCACGAGGCGGCTGTTCGAATACCGCTACCACTTTCTTTTTAATCGGTTTCTTCATCACTGGTCACATTATTTAATTCATATGACATTTGGGAGGTAATATAATGAAAAAAAACATGAATTTTCATGAAGTTGTTGTGAATGTCATGTCTTATTTGACCATTTACTATTTGTAATTAAATTTTCAAGGACGAGGGTCAGGCTAGGAAAGCCCAAGTCAATCCTCGATAAATAATGATGCAAATAACGTTATTCACAATCAGTAATATAGTAAGTCACAATGTGCCAGACCACAAGAGTAATGCACCCCACAGGATGGTACTCGTCATACAGACATGGAAAACATAAATTGAAACTTCATGCAAATACACATGTTTTTATCATTATATTATCCCTCAAAGGTCATATAAATTAAATAATATGACCAGTGATGAAAAAATAGATTAATAAACAAGTCTGAGCGAGAGTCGAAACGTCGCCTTATACAGTTTTGTATCATGAAGCTCGAACGCTAATCACTGATCGCCATGAACTTCAGCCCCGGCTCCTTTGCACATACACACAAGCCACATAATAGACACGTAAAACTTGTCTTGCAGGTTCACAGAATCGCCAAAGTAGTGCACTGTACTACTTCACATTATGTTGTTTTAATGACCTACAAAAGGCGTACATAGTTTGAAGTAAATCTGATCCCAACGTCGTGGTCTCCTCTTGTAAGTCATGTAGATTCTCCGTAGCCCAGATATCATTATTGTGGGCCATGTCGCCCCAGTGCTGCGTTGTGTAAATGAAATTGCTTCTAGTATAGAAACCTCACTATTCGAGCATAGGCTCATCAGACCTTAGTTGTTTCTGATTCTTTGCCTCCATTGTTAAAAAGCACTCTGCAGGATTTGAGCTTACAAAGTTGCGCGCAGAAACGTGATAAGTACCGCAGCGCGTCTAGAGGGTACGAAGTCGACGGCCTGCTTGGCGCGCTCCAGCTGCGGGGGCGACGCGAGCGCAGGCGCGCCGTAGCGCGGCCCATTGAGGGCTGAGCGCGGCGCGGCAGGTGGGGGTGGCATCGATTGTGCGCCGCCCCCGCCAGCAGGCAGAGGCAGTAGGCGCGTGGCTCGCTAGCTGGCCACTCTGCGCTCGGCCCGCGGCTCGCGTCGCAGCCGCCGCCCGACGCCCGCCGACCGAGTCTCACGCGCTGCTACCGTGTTACACATTTGCAGCAAGTTAAGTGCCAAGCAACGCGTGGGGGCACTTAGTAACCAACAACCGACCGATCACTAGGTGCGATTGCGTCATTTATCTAAACGACACTGGGTAAAAGTGTGTCTCAGTTTCTCCACTGCAGGGGTTTTAACTCGTGTGCTTTTGGAGTAGTGTCAGCGAATATGGTCGTTGCTTATATAAAGAGAACATTAAGAAACTGTCGAAGTGACTTCTCGAACATTTAGAACGTTCAACATCGATGTCATACGTTTATTCCTGCTTTTCGTAGGAATAGCAGGAACGTTTTCCAGTAGTTTGTTATCTCGTCCCGTTTTTATTTCTTTGCCAGACTCTCTTTAATGCAAAGAGTCTTAACTGAACTGCTTGCCCATACTGGCGTTGTGTTAACACGCGCAGCTGGTCCTGTGAAGTTTAATAGCGTCAGCTGTGGCCTGCGGCGCGCCGCAGCACTGCAGTGTACATTTCCGGCTTCGCGCTGACGTTAATTACGCGAACATAGCCGCCGGACTTCATTTGCCTAATCAGTCTTCCCGAGTTTGAGGCGTCAACTTGCCAAGTTCCGTGCCAGAGCCCGGCCGCAGTTAGCCCGTAGTTCCGAATTGCTTCCACAGTTGGAAGACTGAATCTGCAGTGTAACAGCTAAGATACGGAGCAATAAGCTTTATTGATAACGAGTCCCATACATGCTACGTTGCGTTAAAGATAACTGATTGCTGGTCAGCCCACATTTCTGTAACCTCGTGGTTTGTCGCTTGAAGTCAACAGGCAACTGCTAGCTAGATACGGAGAGGTGGAAGACCCTAGTAAGTGATATATAGCTGCTGGACACGATACTAAATTTACATTCTTCTTCTTCTTCTTCTTCTTCTCTCTCTCTCTCTCTCTCTCTCTCTCTCTCTCTCTCACACACACACACACACACACACACACACACACACACACACACACACACACACACACACAAACACAAACGCGTGTATGATGCATTTTTCCTGGCTTTATTTGCGTTTTGCAAATGATTCGCATGTTTGGTAGCGCGTAGTGTATTTTTTCAGTAGGTCGTACCTCACTACATTTAGGAGGAAAGAGACCGATTGCAGTTGGAGAAACTGGAGACATAGTACACGGTTTGGTACGATTTAGCTTCGTAATTTAACGTGCATCGGTATAGCACGACACTTACTCTGCTGGTAGGCACAGAGTGGTGAGAACATTAATATTGCACTTTGATTCACAGTTCGCCGCTATACGTGCCTGCCATTCGACTTGCCATTTAAGGGTGTGCTCAGAGAAGTCTGCGATAGACTGTCAGCTAGAGGAGCAGTAGTAGTACGCTGTGCCCGGCGCTGTCCCGCCTAGCGCCCGCCCGCCCACTATGGTCGCGTCGGCCGGCGGCCGCTAAGCGCGCAACATGCAGCTGCTGGCGCTCAACTCGCTGCTCATGTTCGACGTGGTGTTCGTGTTCTTCCTGTTCCTCGTGGGCGTGTCGTGCCTGCTGCACTACCTGCCGCCCGCGCGCCGGCACGCCGCCGCCGACGCGGCCGCGCCCCCGCCCTCGCCCGCCCCCGCAGCCGCCCCCGCCACTGTGGTGGTGACGGCGCCCGCGTCGCCGCGGGACGCGCGCGGCGCACCTGTTGCCCACGTCTAGCAGCGCAGGCGAGTACCTCACTGCACGTGCTCTCTGCCTCACAGCCCTGCGAGCCGTGCGAGTGCGTCTGTCCGTGTTCCGCACTCGCAGGAACCGAATCTGTGATCACTCTTAGCGAAATGATGAAAAAATACGTCGATACAATAGAGATATTAAATTATGTATACGTGCTTACACACGGAGTAATAAATAAATAAATAAATAAATAAAAACACCGGTACTTACAAGTAAGTTGGAAACCGTGCGGCGCAGTGCTAAATAAAATTTATTTTGCATGCATGGTGAATCTCCTTAACTTGTACCATTCGGGAACTGTTCCAGAAACGAGGTTTTCGGCATGTGATAGTACGCAGAGAAGCGCGTAATTTTGTTTGTGTTTAATCTACTTACATCTAGCATCAACCGAAATATCGAAGCAATTATGAGTTTTTTTAAAATGGGGCGATATACCTTTTTACGGCATTTGAAATGTCCTGAGAAACATAGTGACATAAAGCATGATAATGTTGGCGTTTTAATTTTTCGCAAAAGTGTTGAAGTAAGATAAAATTGAAAGGCATGGTGGGCGGAGCCGTCTGTTACGGTGTGAAACCAAGTGGAGCTCTCATGCCAGGCTCCTGCATTGTGTGCACCAAAATTATGTATGAGTAGATACTCGTGTTCAACGGCGCAGACTCTCAAGATAGCGTCCGTGGCGAATGTGTGCAGCACAATAGCGTATTCCGGCCGCCTTGTCTGTAAATTTTTGTTAATTTCCCAGATTTTTTAATCTGAGAAGTATAACAGCCAAAATTAACAAGCTCTAAATCACTGTAGTGAGCTTTCGAGTGCCATTAAAAGTACATCGCTCCATTTGAGGAAACCGCACTGGATTCAATATCGAGATCAACACAAGAGGGATTAAACACGCAATAAAGTTTCTTGTCCTTCTGCGTAACATCATAACCCAAAACCTCGTCTCGATATCTTGAACGGTTCATGAACCAAACGAAACAAAGTTTTTAGGTGAGTTACCTTGTGTAACAGTCTTCTTCACCAAATTATATTTAGTCAACTGTGCATAAACTGAGGTGCAAGTAAAAGTTACTTGATGACATCTGTTCATCTTCTTTGGAGGTTCGCTCAACTAAAATACAAGTAAAAGTTACTTGATGACAAATCTGGAGAATACAGGGCCTGAGGTTCCTACTGTGGATATAGCAATGTACCAGGAGGGCGATAATCTGGGTAACCTTTTGTAGGAATTCACGGTAGCATGTAATTTAATCTTCTTGCTTGCAAGAATGCGAGAGACGTTTCTCATAAATTTCTTAAGCGAATACGAAACTTCCTTGTACCCGACAATTTAGTATGCTACTTTCCTTCCAGGGAACTCACACTGTAACACAGACATTTGATTTTAATTATTGCAACTGAGACATTGAGAGCAGTATCACTACACTTCGATCTGATCTGTGGCCTGCCTTACTCGTATTAAAGATTCTGATAACAAATCTTCGGAGAGATCATTTTGTCTCACAGGAGAATGCTGTAAGTAATATGTTATGACTAAATTGTCATAAATTCCGATGAAAGATTCTTTGTACCATTCTTTGCTCGCACATTGAAGTATACGGTAATTCGGTTTAGAAAATTACTACTATCTCAGTGTCTCTCACCATACATGATTACACAGATCTGAAGATAGTCGTAATCAACTGAAAGTGGACACTATTGTACCGTGCGATCAGTGACTGGGATAAAGAATTTCTCCAACAATTTTGAATCACGTCATGCTCCGTAGATACGATGCTACATTGTATCAGTTCTGAAGAAATCGTAGTGCTGTCTTGCGTAGGATTTGTTTTAACGAGAATTGTGTTTAGAGTTTTCCGTCAAGTTTTCATGTTCTGGCAACTAATGAGATGAGATGGGCATAAACTATAACTATGCTAGGGGCGTGTGTATTTTGTTAAGCCTTGCTGTTTGCTGTGTGTGTTACTTTCATTCTATTATTCAAGTCTTCCGTCTGTATTGTCACGCAGTTTAAACTTGAGCTAAAAATCGTATAGATAAATAGCTTCTTACTTCCATTGGAGTTTTTGATACATCCGCTAGAACTGAATACTTCCTATACCCCTCTCCAGAGTCTCCTTATTACTGTCCGTAAGCAGCCCTCTCACTACACTCGTCCCATAGTTTGTTCATTTCGCACGTAGTTGATCGATTTAATCACCAGCAGCCCCAAGCTTAAAAATACTTACTGCTGTTTCGCAATTAGTAAAATAAATTTTCTCTTCTTTAAGAGATGCCTAGGCAGTGTAACAGATATGGTAATGTAACATTTTTCCAATGTAAATATTTATACAACAACAAGTAATCCATTTACATCAAGTACACGGTACGTAATTTTGAAAGTTATGGTTTGTTGTAGTAGTGTTATTTTTTGATAGTGTCGAAGAAGGTGGTAGTAACACCTCGTCTTTCAAATAATATAGCTTACATACCGTATACGACTGCGGAAACAGGGACTTATAACAAAAAGACACAAGTTCGTTTTTCTTTTAATTCTGTAGAAATCCTGTAAATTCGTGTTAACTTCATCGTGTATTTTTGTATGGTTTTGTAAGGGTGATAGCCATATGTAGTTACTCTGATTATAGTGTTCCAGAATTTTTCAGATTTACTGAATCAAAATGAAAGTTTTGTGATTTAATGCTAGATGATTCTGATCTCCCGTTTACTTGCAATAGACTATTTTTGTCAAATTTCCTTTATCTTTCAGTTTGCGGGCCCGTTCTGAAACTAAAAACGTATGTACGTTTCCTCGGCTTCTGTTCTGGTGATAATGTGCTACAGCGTCCTACAGTCATGTTTCATTCTCTGTAAAAAAAAACACCATGTCATAAACTATTGTATATTAATCATTTTTAGGTTATGAAGGTCTGTATGGAACTGAAGTAAGGTAATAATTGTTTACGCAGACACATTTCGCTTCAGTTCATTAAGACATCGTCAGTTGCTGTGTGTATTGATGTTACTCTAAAACCATAGTCACTGATTATGCCCTAATAAATTGAGGCAAAACGCATGTGACAAAACCTTGCCTTTATTCACTTGCATACAGGCGACCGTAAAGAAAAAAATCGTTAGTATTTTTTTTTTTGTAGCAACTGAGAATTAAAAGATCAACAACATTGAAGACGTTATCTAACGAGATCTACACAAAGACCGCGTCACACTTAGATGTAAATGTTAAGAAGTATTTACAAGTACTACGAAACGCGTAAGGTGGCATAAAAAACTCTTTCATCAGCAATCAACTCAACGATCACTGAAATGCTGCGACATAAATGAAGAAAGATTACATCATATGTTTTTAACTTTTGCGCTCTTATTGTATTTGCCCCTAAACAGCAAGAGAAAGGAAGCTGCTTAACCAAGTCGAGAGTATAACGCCATTTCCAGCAAGTGCTGTAAATTGTCGTAATTTACCAAAAAGCTAATCACGTTTGCCATATTACTGGCCGAGAGCATAAGCCAATATTTTTCTTTTTCATTATGGGACTGAAATACGTAAATATTCAGTGGTGAAACCGTTTTCGACTTACCAACCATTTTCAATCTATCACTCATTTTCAGTAGTCCTTTTCCCAATCTACAATAGGACCGTCACACTGATACTGTCTCGATATTTTGATGCAGCCTTCTGCCAACTGTTATTGTCGGGCTGTTGAAAATGACCGATAAGCGGAAATCAGCGTAGCTATCGAAATATTTTGTGCGAGTATTTGACTGAAATAATCTTTATTGTTAAAATACACTACTGAGACAATATCGATTGCTTGTGTCCCCGAATTTAATTCAATATTTAATTCAATTGAAGCGTTGGTGTATCGATATGACAAAACACCCGTAGTCGTTCGTGCCTTGTGCCCTACATCCACGAATTCACTGGTCGTTTATAAATAATTGAAGGAACCAATTCTTTTTTTTTTGTTCACTGACTATACTTTCAAGATTTTTAGTTCAAATGTTTCAGCGTATCAGTAATTGTGAATCAGTAGTTGATTCGCACTGATCAAAGTGCGGGACGTAGCGAATGGGAATAAATTGTTTCCTGTAGGAGTCAATGATGAGTTGTGGCAATTACTTCTTTGATTCGTTTAATCAATTAATATTCTTTGGTACTGTATAGCAGAATATTTCTCTGTTGTCCGTGAAACGCAATCTCCGGGGAGGCGTCTTCCGTGTCACTCCCTGAAGCGACATGGAGTCCTGCGGTGTCGTTGTCAAATTTAAAAATTACCTTATAAATAAAGTGTTTATGTCTATATTCTGTAATGTCGTACAAAAGTAATAATCCAGACTTCATTCGATACTCCCACGCTGCTAAATGTTTGAAAAGTTTGAATTCACAGGCAGCGTTAAAACATACACAACTTCTGTTGTCAGTGGAAAGAAGCTACAGTGCATCTTAAACCAATAAACCAATTTAGAAATTGCGAAGTCCCGACTGCAGTGCGCGAGCTGTTCGTTATGCCGACTATGTGGAACACCTGTTGCCAGTAGCTCGAACTAAGTCAAAGGACTCACTTGTTGCAGGTATCTGTTGCGTCTTTTCTTTTCATCATGTAAGGGTTTTTACTTGCGCGCTTGCTCAACCGATGATTTTGATAAAAAGCTTGTGACTGTAGCAACTACGCCAGTCCTTTCTAGGCAGTACGTCGGGCAGATTGTCCCAGAAATGTCTAGGAGAGCACGGTCTACTTCATTTGACACACTTCGTAAAAAATAAAAATTATGCTCGTGATGCAAAATATCGAAAGCTTCTGTAATGAATCAGTACGTTGCGCCGCCCAAGTGTAGGGAAGACAAATGGGCGACTTGGATACATAGTAAGATTTGTGAAGTACGATGAAGCAGTTGCATTACAAATCATATGCAGTACTGTTGTACTTCGTATTATTGAATGTTTAACTCGTCGACTGCAGAGCAGATTTTACGTTACGTGTTTTAGGAGTATAAACAGGCGCGTAACGGTGCGCCTGCAGGCGAGCAACCCATCAGACGGCGGCGTGGTAGTAACCACCTAGCACACAGGCGTTATCGTGGAAAATATTTGCTCGGCAGCTGCCAAGTAAACCGAATGTAAGTATACCACTTGACGATTGTTGAGTTGGAGTAAAACGGGCTTGCTACGGTAAGAAGCAAACGTTTAGGGAACGCCCAGTCAGAGAGAGCCTCAGTTGTGTATGGACGGACTAGTTTCACAGCGATTATTTTCATAAAGTGTTGTAGCAAAAATGTCGCGAGGAGAAGTCAGTGATTCATCGAGTGCGTTATTTGTATGTCGTAAACGTCGCCGTGTAATGCAGTTGCCATCATTCGAAAGTGAGAATTTTTCTAATGGTTCAGTAAATGGTCAAAGTAGGCAGTTTAATCCTCGAAGCAACCAACCTAATATTGTACATTTTACGAGTGCCCGTGGTGCCAAAGTGCGTGATGAAAATGACCGAAAGTGTAAGAAAGACGAAGAATTTTGTGGACTTTCTGTCACTTAATGAAATATTTTAACATATCAGTGAAGAAGCAAATATTTATGCTACACAATCGATAATAATTTCCAAACGTTTGAATCAATGGCTGACAACAAACAAGGATTGAAATAAAGGCATTTATATTGGTCCAAGGATCCACTGTTTATTCAAAGATTCCGCGAAAGATATTGAGTACAGATTGTTTCGAAATTCTTTTCAGAATGCCGCATTTCGCAGACAATACAAAAGTTGATGCTTTCGATCGTGTTTCAAAGATTCAATTCATCTTCGACGAATGGAATCAAACTTTTAAAAATATTGTGAGCCTGCCGAAATATTTTGTATCGACGAGTCTCATAATACCATTTCAAGGACGAATTACATTGAGACAATATTTCAGACAAAGAGAAACAATTATGGCATCAAAATGTTTAATTTGTGCCTCGATAAAGGGTTCTGCTACAGTTCTCGAATTTACATTGCTAAAGAACTTGATCTGAAAATACCACACCAACAAATGTTGCAATGAATTCAGTAAAGGCCATAGAATATGTACCGATAATTTATACGCCAGTTTTGATTCAGCAAGCAAACTCATAACAAAGAATACGCATTTGGTTGGTTCCCTTCGACTAAATGGCAAAAAATGTTGAAAAGTGGGGAAGTGATTCCTAAAGAGAAAATTCAAGGAATTACGGTCCTTAAGTGGAAAGACAAAAGAAACGTTTCGATTTTTTCCACCAAATATTAGGGTGAAATGGCTGTGACGACAAGAAGATGGTTTTATCGAAAACCAAAAATTGTTACTGAATATAATAATGGGAAACTACTATTAGCCCTTCTGATTAGATGAATGCATACAGCAAGTCATTGAGACAGACAGTAAAATGGTATCGAAAACTAGCATTCGATCTTTTTTTGAACATCGCTGTTAAGGCATGAAGGACTCCTGAACACAATCATGGAGGGATACGTCGAGGGGAAAAGACCAAGAGGAAGACCACGACTCCGGTACATGGATCAAATCGTGAAAGATGTGGGATGTAACACCTATAAAGAAATGAAGAGAAAAGCTGAAAGACGCACAGAATGGAGACAAGCTGCCATTGTAGCTGTTGCAAACCAATCTTTGGATTGACCACTACAGAAGAAGAAGAAGCTGTTGTGGATGCGTCTTCGGTGTTGCAGGATGTTACAGGACGGAAAAATGTCAATCACAGTATTTCGGAAACATACTGCTTCCACATGAAGAAATTACGATCAGTGTCGATACAAGAAGAAGCTAACACCAGTTGCAAACAAAGGAAGGCAAGGCGCATAAAGTGCGTAAATATTGTTCTGAATGTTATAAGACAAACATGAAAACATTCAGGTGCATTGCAGCTAGAAAATTAACTACACACCTTTTCTAATATGTGCAAATCTAAACCTTATCTTTGTACTGAATGTTTTTTAAAGCTCATTAAAATTACAGTAACGAACTCACTCTGTCGAAACGAAAAGTACACTGTACGTCCCACTGCACTTGACGGCGCGCTAAATGTGTTAACTTGAACAGGTCGTGTTAAGCAGCAGTTCGAAGGAACTTAGACTTGTTCCTTTATATACTACTGTACACCAAAGCCACCACACGGTATGTGACTGAAAGTACGTACTCAACCAGAATTCACTACCGATCTCCTGTCCCTGTTGCATTCGCGAATGATAAGCTGGAAGGAAGACTATAGATATCAATCCGTACACCCCGACGACTTTCTCTTATTTCAGCGTCGTGATCATCACGCGGATTGTATATTGGAGGCTGTAGTATGTTTCTTGACTTGTTTTCAAGAGGGGCTCCTGGAGCTTTTGGTGGTAAGACGCTCCGCTATGTACAACGCGTACCACTGCAGTTTGTTGAGCATTTCTGTGACTCACAGCGGCTACAGAACGGGCTATGAATCGTGCAGCTCTTCTACGAATATTTTCTATGTCTTTCGTCAATCGAAATTGGTATCGGACCTGCACCAAGGAACGGTATTCAGATTTGTCGATCGGAGTTATTGTAAGCGACCGCTTTCTTGAGCGAATTAGACTTTTATAGGATTCTTTCAATGATTCTGAGTCTGCCATCTGCCTTCACCGGAAATCACTCCGGAGAGAAATTGCTAGATACTTGGAGGTTGTGACTGATTCCAGTACTGATAACCGATCTCTAAGTCATACAGTATCTAAACTTTTCATCTCTTATACTCACATAACTTTACTTTTATTTATACGTAGAGTCAGCTCGGAACGTGTAAGATCTGTGGTGCTTGATGTATGGGTTATTCAGACTCCACAAAAATTATGATACGCGAACTCAGTGTATGTTTCTTAAGTGTACAAAAATCGACGTCAGTGAAATAGATCTATAGTTCTGCGTGTCAGTTTTCGTACACTTTTGAAATGGCCCGCACCTTAATCCAATCACGTAGAACGCTTCATTCTTCCAACGATTTACAGAAAAACGATGCTAGATGTGGGGCTTTTTCCTCCACATATTCGACACAGAATCCAACAGGCATTCTATCTGGCCAGGTGGCCTTTCCACTGAGTGGTTTGGGCTGTTAAGAGTTCCGCGCTCACGTAGAAATTTGTAATTGCGCGATGGTCGAAGACAGAAATTGCGTGTTACGGTCTTCGGTGAAGCAGTGTGGGATGACAGAATTTAGTAATTTGGCTTGCATTCGATCAGTATCTGTTTCGGTAGCACTATGTCACCGTGCATTTGTACGGACGACGTAGTTCACATTTGGCTGTCTGCTTGTGTAAACTGCGGTTGTTGCAGGGTTGCTCGTGTGACGTCCCACTGTACCCTGCGTACGTATGACGTAATGACACACAACATTGTTGTATCACGGGTTTCTGACTTAGTCCAAGATTACAGCAAGGCTGCAGTGCAGTAAATAGTAAATATTTGCTTGAAAAGTGAGCTACACTATAGCAGTTTCGGCTTCACAGTACTCTGCTAATGAATTCAAGAAGAGAGAAAACAGTTCTGGCATGTGTTTCGTAACAAATGGATATTTTATTTAATGCTACTCTTCTCAGCTATTAGAAATAGTCTTGATCAAGCAGTATTAAAAAGGCTATTATATGTACCACCGGGTGATGCTGAGGGAATTAGATTAGGAAATGAGACATTTAAAGTAGTAAAGGAGTTTTGCTATTTGGGGAGCAAAATAACTGATGATGGTCGAAGTAGAGAAGATACAAAATGTAGACTGGCAATGGCAAGGGAAGCGTTTCTGAAGAAGAGAAATTTGTTAACATCGAGTATAGATTTGAGTGTCAGGAAGTCGTTTCTGAAAGTATTTGTATGGAGTGTAGCCATGTATGGAAGTGAAACATGGACAAGAAGAGAATAGAAGCTTTCGAAATGTGGTGCTACAGAAGAATGCTGAAGATTAGATGGGTAGATCACATAACTAATGATGAAGTATTGAATAGAATTGGGGAGGAGTATGTGGCACAACTTGACAAAAAGAAGGGACCGGTTAGTAGGACATGTTCTGAGGCATCAAGGGATCACAAATTTAGCATTGGAGGGAGCATGTAGGGTAAAAATCGTAGAGGGAGACCAAGAGATGAATACACTAAGCAGATTCAGGAGGATGTGGGTTGCAGTAAGTACTGGGAGATGAAGCAGCTTGCACAGGATAGGGTAGCATGGAGAGCTGCATCAAACCGGTCTCAGGACTGAAGACCACAACAACAAACAACATATAGCCGTAAGTATAATTGAGAAACGTGATGAAAATTAATCACATACAATGTTGTCTCATACCGAAACTATAATTTTGTTACGTTCTCTATTTTATTTTCGGCCTTCAATGAAAATACTGCAATGCCTGTAAGTCTGCTATTGTTTATAGTATTTTAAACAGAATGCTCCTTAATAATTTTAGTGTTTTGTAGATCAGAACTGTTTACCTGACATCGTGAAAACTGATGTATATCTCTGTACGTGTATATATATTTATATTTATTCTCTACCCCAAGAGAGGGCTGGCTGTTCTAATAATGGTTTGTTGGAGAGTTAGTGACGTAATATCGGGGGGGGGGGGGGGGGGAGTGATATCCAGTTACAACATTTGCCTACGGGCCTAGGGGCAACCACCCGAAATCTTTTACAGACAAGCGGTGGAAATTATTTTTTAATATGACGGTGGGACAGTACGTCCCCGCAAAAAGGGACATATGTAACTGTATTTTGTTCATGAAAACGCTTGTAAAGTTGATGATTAGCTCGACATTTGCAGTGTGCCTATGTCACACGAAGATGTATTTCTGACAGATGTGATATTAGTACTGAATCAAAAGCAGAATAACCATTGGAGTATTAGCATTTAGACTGAGAGAAAAAAAATTGAACTTACGCCGCTGCAGTGTAACACAATACTTGAACGGCGTAAATTGCGAGGAAAACTCTTGGCCTCTGAAACACAGTTTTACTTGAGTGTTAAAAGGTAACGTCGCTTCGTACCCCTTTAACTGAAACGTAATACTCTAACCAGTGAACATTTAGTGCAGTTTCGTGTCCGTAAATCTTTTGCAGTACGAGTCAAAACTAGGACAAGAAGCAAATGAGAAGATTTTAGTGATTAACTTTTCGGGTGTCAGTATACATTTGAAGGCCTCGGCTGTAAACAGTCATAATGGACAGTCTGTGACAAATATAGTTGTTGCACGTGGAGCATGGCACATGATCCGCTTATATACATATAAGTTGATAGTTCCACGATAAATCAGAAAATGCGAGTTCTAGCTTTAATTTCAGAGTATCGCTAATGACAACTTCGTCAACCTGTGCGCATGTAAACAGTGGTAATTGCAAACACGTGGCTACCAGTAGTAGTAACGTGTGCGACGTTCTTCTCAGGAAAATGCATGTCAGGGACGATTTCTACAAATCTGAGAATGATACGAATAAGTACGACACAAGTAAAGCTCATAATTACACTCAAGAGCCAAAGAAACTGGTACGCCTGCCTAATGTCGTGTAGGCCCCCCGCGAGCACGCAGATGTGCCACAAACACGACATGGCATGTCTGAAGTGGTGCTGGAGGGAAGTGACACTGTGTATCCTGCAGCGCTGTCCATAAATCAGTAATTGTACGACGGGGTAGAGATCTCTAATCAACAGCACGTTGCAAGGCATCCCAGATATGCTCAATAATGTCCATATCTGCGGAGTTTCGTGGGCAGAGGAAGTGTTCAAACTCAGAGGAGTGTTCCGCGATCCACCCTGTAGTAATTCAGCTCGTGTGGGGTGTCGCATTGTCCTTGCTGGAATTGTCCAAGTTTGTCGGAATGCACAATGGACATGAAAGGATGCAGGTGATACGGCAGGATGCTTTGTACGTGTCACTAGTCAGAGTCGTATCTAGACGTATCAGGCGTCCCATATCACTCCAACTGCCACACCCCCACACACCATTACAGAGCCTCCATCAGCTTGAACAGTCCCCTGCTGACATGCAGGGTCCATGGATTCATGCAGTTGTCTCCATATCCATACACGTCCATCTGCTCGATGCAATTTGATACGAGACTCGTACGATCAGGCAACGTGTTTCCAGTCATCAGCAGTCCAGTGTCAGTGTTGACAGGCCCAGGCGAGACGTAAAGCTTTGTTCGCTCAGTCATCTAGGGTACACGAGTGGGCCATCGGTTCCGAAAGCCCGTATCGATGATGTTTCGTTGTATGGTTCGCACGCTGACATTTGTTAATGGAGCAGCATTTGAAGTCTGCAGCAATGTGCGGAAGGCTTGCAATTGTGTCATGTTGAACGATTCTCTTCGGTAGTCGTTGGTCCTGTTCTTGCAGGGTCTTTTTCCGGCCGCATTGATGTTTTACCGGATTCCTGATATTCAGGGTACACTTTTGAAATGGTCGGACGGGAAAATCCCTGTTTCATCGCTACCTCGGAGATGCTGTGCGCTACCTCGGAGATGCTGTGTTCCATCGCTCGTGCGCCGACTATAACATCACGTCCAAAACTCACTTAAAATCTTGGCAACGGCCATTGTAGCAGCAATAGCCGGTCTAACAACTGCACCAGACTCTTGTTGTCTTATATAGTCGTTGCCGACTGCAGCGCATCTTCTGACTATTCACATATCTCAGTATTTGATTATGCATGCGTATATCAGATCTTTAGCGCTTGAGTGTATATTTCTGAACACAAATGCGCATCAAAAGTTGCTGCTAATGAGGTAAATGTGAATAATTACGAAAGCAAGAAAACGATGTTGTGTGCAATACCATAGTTTACGCGAATTTGTCTGACAGTGTGATGGCAGAAATCTTAAGAACCATCATTAAAATTACTTACGTGTTGTAGTAAGGCGACAGTAAAATTAATTTTATATTGTGCTGAATCACAGATTAATTATTGAGTTTGCCAATATTTGCAATAATAAAGTATACCAATCTAGATCATAGTATCCTAAACTGTAACAGTACGGATATTGAAACAACCTGGTAGATTAAAACTGTGTGCCGGACCATGACTCGAACTCGCGACTTTTTCCTGGCAGAATTGAAGCCTAGCAGAATAGAAGCTGTTAGGACGGGTCGTGAGTCGTGGTTGGGAGGCTCAGTTGGTAGAGTACTTGCCCGCGAAAGGCAAAGGTCCCGCGTTCGAGTCTCGGTCCGGCAGACAATTTTAATCTGCCAGGAAGTTTCATATCAGTGCACACTCCGCTGCAGAGTGAAAATCTCATTCTGAAATATGGATGTTGTAAATGTGTGTTTTTGAGACAGTAGTATTTCGTTACCTCGCCTAGCAAGTACACAGTGGTAAGTTAATGCTAACCCCATGTTGAGTGCATTCAGCTTGCAACTAAGCAGTGTTAATTAACCATTGACTTATTTGTAAGCGTATAATTTTGGATAGCATTTACGATTTTGGAAGTATGTTTTTACTCAAGAAATATTTGAAAACACTTACTTACCTGTGTAAAATGATTACAGTGGATGTGCTTCAGATATTTGAGATTTTGCTGAAACGTTATCACGCAATTTCTCAAAACAGCCCAAAGTGTCCCTTACGAAAATTTACAACCGTGGTGTATATATAGTTCAGGCTTATGTTCGTCTCTGTTGTACTGCCTCATATGCAAAATCTAACACATGTCCCCCGACTCATCGAATACCCTGCTAAAGTGGAGGGTAATTGCCTCCTACTCCCTTTGTATCATTAGCAATCTGCAAAGTCCGTGACTATTGAAAACAAGAATTAGTAGGTTTACGCTCTTGTCACATACTTGTACACTGTAGCGAGACTCGAACTCCGCTGTTTCTAAGAACGCAGTTGTAAAGAAATAAATCACGATTGTTATCTTTGTAATAGGCTTAACGATGTTTTGATGAGAGTCGGGGAATGTGGCGGTAAGTTCGTTTTTCCTCATGACAGTTCCGTGGATCATTTTCCTTGCTAGCTGTAGCTGCTGAAAACTATGGTTAGGTCACTGTCTGTCAGACGGCACCCAGACGACGCAGCATCCCTGGACCAGCAGCTCCCCAGGCGCGCACGCTCTCCTGATCAGTGGCGTCCTCCCACGCAACACACCCTCACATTCGAAATACAACCCAGTTTTAATAAATAACAAACATTCATCGTAAGTTGAAATTTAGTCTACACAAAATAAGCTACGATTAACGTATCGGGGAGCCAACGTTAGGCTGCTACAGGAGCGGGGCAGCAGAATTGCTCGGTAGAGAAAGCCACTTTGTTCCTTTAGACGACTGACATCTAGCCTCGCACTCGGGGTGGGAGCACGGCCCACTTATTTACATTGTAATACCCAGAAGCACTCCTTCGGTTTGGAGCCGAATGGAGGGCTGTGTACCAGCTGCTCTGCCGATTCTGCAGTGATCTCTGGAGCTATCGGGCGTAGAATTGTAGGACTTATTTCTCGGGTAGATGTGCACTACTTATTAGTGGTTAATTAGGTAGCGAGTAAGTATGCGTGCATACTGAGATTTTTAGGTTAGAGGAACCGCTCTGTAACCTCTATAGTGAATTGTATACCCTAATACTGAAAAGAGAAGATCAGAAAATTTGCCTTTGAAGATCGGAAGGAAAAATCTTGATGTTGTATTAGTTAACTAAAGGAACGCTCATTGTAAAATCCAAAAATTAGCCTCACTTATTAACGTTAGCAATGCCTACATAGTAACAGGAATGTTTTTTATAGACCGCGTGCGTTAAACGCTATAGTGGTCTTTTAGGGAAAAATTTGACAATATCGTCGGTAGGATTCCTGTCCGTTCTGTGTTATGCAGCAGGACCAAGGACAACAGTGATTCTTCCGTGTTCTATGATTTGGAGAACATATGACAGCAGTACGGAAGGTAGTGATCCACATTTACTTGACCAACGTAACTTAACATGGCTATGGCGTTGTACTTGTTAACTTGTCCTTTCAAGATGTTTTTATTATATTTTTTACGGCGACTTGAAATATAGCTTCTGGTGAAAAATGAATTTTTTCTCATATCTTAAACTGTGGAGCACGTTTTACCTAAAATGTTTTTACAGATTACTGTCCCACGTAAAACAGTTCATGAAATACTAGAACCGGCGAATTAATTTCAGGGGCACCTTCAGTTTCTGCAGGTTTTACTACTAAACATTTTCGCAGTGCTTCGAGCAAACTGCAAGTGGTCAACGTCTTTTACTTCCGTCATTAAGATAGGATTTTCTGTGATCCCCATCCGCTATACCTGGGAAGGAGTTTGACCATGTTTTGTGGGACATTGTTACTACGGTAGTTATCAGTTTCCTACTCGCCTGATATTCTCAAAAACCAGGGAGAGTTTATAATAACGGCTTGAATTGTAGCGTGAACTATATGGCACGTTGAAATGTGTGAATCTTCTTTCAGTCCCTCAGCAGTCACTTTTCATAGCCAAATACTAAAACCAGATAGTGATAAAATGATGTTAATTACAAAAAAATGGTTCAAATGGCTCTGAGCACTGTGGGACTCAACTGCTGAGGTTATTAGTCCCCTAGAACTTAGAACTAGTTAAACCTAACTAACCTAAGGACAATCACAAACATCCATGCCCGAGGCAGGATTCGAACCCTGCGGACCGTAGCGGTCTTGCGGTTCCAGACTGCAGCGCCTTTAACCGCACGGCCACTTCGGCCGGCTGTTAATTACAGGGACAGACTAAATTGTCGTGGTAAACCACGAATAGATGAGCTGAGGCCCGTAGAAAGCGGATGTCCATACATTTCCTTGTGATAGGTAGTGTGTTGCTCACACAGCTTGCCCGATCTGGTAAGTACATCAAATGCACAGTCTTCTAAGATACGAGAATGAAGTATGACGTTGCTTGTGCTGAGCCAAGTCAGATAGTATCACTGTGAAGTTTTCTTTATTGTACTGTTCTCACATGAACAGCCGAAAACTTCGGTAATAAACATTTTTCGTCAATGCTGAGACATTGTGCCCAAAAGCTGAGATGCACCCCGGTATGTAACACAACAAAATGGCTCGCTACACCTCTGAATGCGTCGTTAATGGTGAGTACAGACGATCTTCGCGTGGGGCGCGTCTACTAGCCCTGGCGCAAGCTTACGACACATGTGGGGCTTTAAATGGACTACGCGCTACTGGTAAAAGTAGTATCAGCAGTGCTAAAAGGTAGAACAGTATGCGCGCTAAAGCGATTGATCCTTGGTTCGATTAAAACAAAACTCTGGCAAGATTTGTCCCATTGGTACTGTAAGGAGAAAACTGCCCAAGACCAGAACATTTCCGTAGGCAAACTAACATTATGAACCGGATTAGACCATGCTAATCGTCATTGTATTCGTCATATTGGATATGCTTCTTAATGTTCCTCTAGCCACACAGTACCAGTTTTAGCCCCATGGATACAAGAAAACTCATCTTGGTATTGAGATGTTTACGTTACGGTCTTCGTCGAGATAACAGTGAGCAAGATGGCGCAGTGATGAGGCATTGGACCTCCTTTTCGGGAATATCTCAACAATTAGACACTCGATCAGTCTGGTGGTTTCTCTAAACTGTTTGACGTGAATGCTGATGCAGTTCCTTCGAAATGGCCGACACGGCTAATCTGCTGTCAAATCGGAGCTTACGAATATAGCCGCCACTAAAGAGCTCGTCATCTAAAGGAGTTTGAATGCTAATGTTCCATTCATACAGAAGACGGGGTAACTCTCAACCTTGATAGTTAAACAACTCGATATAGCCGTTGTGCTTCAGTGTACCTGTCACCTGCACCATAGGACCCATACCCGCGTATTTAACATGTCCCATGACATCACAGCACCTGTTACAGCTTGCACCAAAGCCCCACTCATTTTTCCCAGAAGGTTTCCGGTGTTCCTCATCCACAAACAAACATAAAAATGAGTTGTCCTCACCAAATTATCAGTTTCCGGATCTCGAATGCGAGTATCAGTGTCTTTTCGTTGATTATAATTGGACACTTTGTGTGCAGGGATCTTCAGATAGGTGAAGTTACTATGAGCTTCATTCGGCGTTTATGGGACTGTACCAGTAGGCCATAAGGGCTCTACTGGACGTCACTCACTATGCGATTGATATAAACATTGACTCCTAATCAAAGAATTTTATCACAAATATGCAGCCAATGACCCCTCTACAGCCCCCCCCCCCCCCCCCACCCACCACCAACCTCTACAGTCAAAAGGTCGCTTAATGCAACTAGTTATTTACAAGGAGTACAGTTATGAAGATTAGGCACAGTAACAACAGCCACATATGAATCGAGATTCCAGTTTTGGGGATACAGGAACGAGTATTTTTAACGCAAAGGTAATTTTACGATCTCAGCACAAACTGAGTATGGAAATGACGGCATATTATGTATTCATCAGGCGTATAAAGTATACTGTTGTGGTCTTCAGTCGGCAGACTGGCTTGATGCAACTCTCCACGCTAGTCTCTCTCGCTCTCTTGTGCAAGTCTTTTCATCCCTGCATAGCTACTACAATGTACATCCATTTGAACTTGCGTACTGTATTCTAGCGTTGGTCCCCTCTACAACTTAAACAGTAAGCCTACCCCCCACCCCACCCGCCCTCAACTGACACACACACACACACACACACACACACACACACACACACACACACACAAGCACACTGTGAGTAGTAGCTTTTTCATAAAGAAATAAATTCAATGTAAAACACAGTTGCGATATTCATCCACCTCCACAGTAGGCAAGATAAATTTAAGAAACGTCTGTTAAAATAAATAAGAAAAATTGCATTCCCGTCCACATTTTAGCTACGCAAAAGAACGGCAGGAGTGAAGGGGAAACTGTTATGTCTGTCGAATAACTGCCGAAAGTTGAATGTTTGCGCATCCATAATGAAAAAGCTATAAAATGCTCAGTACGAGTTATCAGGCCTTGAGAGGCCGCCTGTAGTAGTGACGAAAAGTTCGTCATTAGTCCTTCATCGCTTAGTACTACTTCCACGAGTCTCAAAGTGAACGGATTTAATCAGCGGTATTGTAGTGTAACTTGCACTCCTAAGATTATGTTGTTACACACATCTTCGAATTTCCCCAAACATAACGAATTAGAATTTTTATATGCACTGTTTTTCTTTTTCAGTTCTACCTTCGTGTGCCCGACTGTTGTGCGTACTTCTTTTCTTTACTGTACCCTGTTCTGCCACTTAACTTTTCTGGTGCTGGACTACCAATTTAGAATCGCGCACGCGCGATTTTGTGTGTGTGTGTTTTCTAATTCGTGGGAAGATGAGCGTAAATTGTCATCCAGCTATTGCAGTTGTAACTGCTCCTCGCTTTCTGCACTAGAACAGGTCTATGTTCATGTTAAGACCGAACTTGAGCTACGGCGTAACTAAGCTATCGCCGTCAATTATGGCAAGAAAGCACCGTGACTGAGAGGCGGAGAACACTTGAAACCTTATAATACTCATGCTTTGCCCGACTTTTTCTTCATCAACGGCGCAGAATTGGATTGCATCGATGCTTATAATGGACCAACGACAGAATTTCTCGACCTGGCGTGTAGATTGTACTGAAGCCAATGACATTGTAATTTTTGTTGTTTTTGTATCGAATTGGCTCCATGTATATTTTGAACTGTTAATGAAAGCAAAGGGCTCATGTAGCTATTTCCTATATTCAGAGCATTAAGATTACGTTGAGATCACTGAGGATGAAATGAAAACAGGAAAGAACACCAAACAAGGCATAAGATAGCAGCATAAATGTTTAAGATAGGAGGGAAAACGTTGCAGAGAAAATCCCAAGAGACTAGAAGTCATTTGCAATTGGATGGTTTTGGAAATCAGCCTTATGCAAACACAGTTAGTTTATTCTATATATTTACCCAGACATGTTTTTTTATCTAAGTATGATATTGCATCTTGCCATTACCTAATACTACAGTCTTCCAGAACATGTACACGCCCAGCTAAAGCACATATTCCAATCTTAGGGGTCATAAAAGGAAAAGATATCATGATCACGTGATCAACATATGAACTCGTATTACTTCCCAGTAGACAAATTTCAAAACGACATTAGGACTACAATAAGAAAACTTTAATAGATAGTGATTTAAATCTGCTCGGCACATTGCCTCCTTTACGTGTATCTTCGCTAGCAAGACATCCGGGTCCACTAGAGATGCGTAGCTGTACTTTGCATTATCAAACTTACTGTCAATGGAATTTAACACTAGCAAAATCCTCCGGTAAAGTATTTTTATCCCATACTGGTTTTGAAATGTGGTTTGCTTACGACAACTAGGCGTCATACGGTAGTTAGTGTAATCGATTTCCAGGCTAAATAATTAAAACTATAGACATACAGAGCATAATTTTATAACTAATTATCAGTCGTGTTTACCTGGAATGTATATACATCCAAACAAGTGAACAGTATTTACTTTAATTCTTCAAAATATGCTGGTTTAGACCCCGAGTTTATCTGTCTTACTATTCGTGAATGTGTAGGACGAACACTGGTATGCATTTTAGCATAACAGTATGATCAGATTGAAACTAACAGCAAAGATCTTTTATTGATTATGATTATATATTCAGAGCATTAAGATTACGTTGAGATCACTGAGGATGAAATGAAAACAGGAAAGAACACCAAACAAGGCATAAGATAGCAGCATAAATGTTTAAGATAGGAGGGAAAAAGTTGCAGAGAAAATCCCAAGAGACTAGAAGTCATTTGCAGTTGGATGGTTTTGGAAATCAGCCTTATGCAAACACAGTTAGTTTATTCTATATATTTACCCAGACATGTTTGACACCCATGTATCATCTTCAGTGGGTCAAATTTTTATTGCTGTAAAGGACAATATCACATTGGTGTCGAAACATGTCGGGGTAAATGTAAAGAATAAACTAATTGTGTTTGCTGATTTCCAAAACCACTCAGTTTTTAAATCGCAAACACGGAAGAAAGAAAAGAGGAGCTTCAAGCCTTAGTAAAATGAGTATCAGTTGTAATTATCCCTACACACAGTAAGAACAGCAAAAGGGGTTGTAACAGTTCTCATTCTGGCCACATGTTTATATTATTCGAAGGCACGTTACTCTGTCCACTGTCTGAGCCTGTACAACGTCCTGAAGGAACAATGATGTAAGCACAGGCGCCCTAAAAATCAACGCTTACAACACGGAAGTTAGGGCACTAACCGGAGCAGCAGTAGAGAGAGCCCAGTTGCAAGTTGGAGATTTGAGTTGGTCTAAGGCATAAAACAATAAGTGCCAGGTATCTCGATTAACAATCACAGAAACGTAATAGAACAGCAGACTATTAACGCATCCAGAACATACTTAAAACATGTAACAGTTAATATCACGCATGCTCTCTATCAAAATTAAACTCAAAACTCAAGGCTACTAAGTAATACAGAATGGGGCAAATAAAAATGACCTCGACGAGTGGATATGATTGGACGTGAATGTATGAATATAACCACACCCCATGAGGCGCACATCACGTGCACGCCCGGCATCGATTCAGAGCGTAGTGCGGCCTTTGTCAGTGCGAGTGGAGCAGTGCAAAAGGAAACGAGGGTACACACAGTGTAGCAGCAGTTGTTGGCTGTGGAAAGTTAGGTGACAGCAAAGTCGAGCAAACGGTGTGGTCAGTTGTTTATTGAGGAGTTTAATGGTGTCAAGTACCAGCAAAGAGTGCCATGCAAAGCTTAGTCCGAAAATAGCGTTAGATAGGATCTGTTTTTTACAAGTCAAAAAAAATTCCTAAACGTGCCTGAATGCGATAAAATGTGGTTTCATTTCACCATAAGATGCTTCAGAGTCCTATCGAATCAATCCTACGTCCATGGCAAGAGACCGGAATATCACGTGATCATGCGGACGAATACTGCACATGGACCTGCACATGCATTAAAACCAGCTGCTTCTCAGCGGTTGTAATTTTGTGAGTGGCTGTTCACGGAGATGATAATGGGTGGCTTGGACATGGATCTCTTCTTTATGTTTGATGAAACCTGGTTTCACCCGAGTGGTTATGTCAGCTCAAAGTATCTAAGTTCTGGGCTGCGGAGAAACCGCATAATTTCCACGAAACACCATTACATGAACAGAGGGTTGGGATTTGGTGTGCAGTGTCTGCATGGCGCTTTATTAGTCCCATCGTCTTTCGTCAGATGCTGACTTCGGCGTATTACATTGCCAACATTTTGAGATCATTTGTGCCAGCATTAACGGAGAAGGATAAGACTGACAGTTACTCGTACTTTCAACAGGATGGAGCAACTGCCCATACAGCCGATCGAACCTTGTAGCACCTTTACTCAGTCTTAACGCATGACAGAGTTGTTAGCAGAGGTCAGTCTTCTCGCGGCCCCAACTGACCACCCAGGTCATTTGATCTGTCAGTACGCGATTACTTTGTGTGGGGAGCTCTAAAGTTCAAGGTGTATCGAACGACCGTCATAGTCTTCAAGATTTGCAAAAGAACGTTTCGGTTGAGATTGCAGCAATTCCAGCAGTTCAGCTTCGATTCGCCTTTAGCAACTTGATGACTAGGGCCCAGAAGTGCCAAGGGACGAATGGTGATCACTCTCAACATCTTCTGTAGTGAATTAGTACTGTATTTCCTTTCCGCTGCTGTGTTTCTATGTATCCTGGAACTCTGTTCTCCAGGCCACTTTTATTTGCCCCACCCTGTAGTTCCACTAGCGTTGTATGCAATAAAGACCATGAGTACCATAAAGGCGGACGACAAGTCTTGAGAACGGTCTTTTACCCAGTGAGAGATGGGGACGGCTGGAAAAGAAAGAAGCAGAAACTGTACGAACTCGTGTGGAAACCGAAAATAGTTCATAAAATGAAATGGGCAGAACATGGGGCTCGCATGCTTTCGTCTTAGAACGAAAGCTGCAAAGTTGTAAAAAGCTGAAGGGATACCTCCGGCTGACAAACCAGAAAGCGATGGGTGGATGATAGTTCATATGTCGACGCGATGTAAGAAATGCCTTCATTATGTGTCGTTTTGATTTATTACAGTTGTGCGTGCTTTGTTGAAAGGGAGACACTCAAAATAATGAATTATAAGAAGAAACCTCCACACGAAAATGTTTTCCTCAACAAACTGAAAAAATTGATGAATGAATTGCTGGTCCACCATATTCGGTATCCTCTGAATTCTGTTTATTTTCAAATCTAAAGAAACTAAAACATTTTGAGTCCAATGTAGACTATTAGCTAAATGCAGAATTTTTCTTCCTGACGTTATGGAAACTCTCTTCAAAGATAGAATCTACTTATTGGAGGCAGATTTACTAATTATCACATCAAAAAAACAAATTTCAAAACACTGTTTTGTGTAAGATGAGACAAAAATTAGTACACGTTCTGAGACATGACCATATGATCAACTTACAAGCATACAGCTACCTAGAGTTCGGACCAGCTTTAAATAACGCAACAATCTGCGACGTTTGCGCAAGTGTTTGTCTGATATTTGTTCTACCATATGCATGTGTAAACACTGAACTGGATTCGCATGTCCGCGGTAAATATGTCTCCATGTATTTTTTGCAGATGCCACAATGTATCCTGTGCCGATGGCTGTCGTAGTGTGTGTGCTCAAAAAAATTGTGTCATTATAAAGTGACCAGCGTATAAACATACAACTAGTGAGAATTTCGATAACATTGAAATCTGCGACATGCGTGCAGAGTTAGTGATTATTTATGTGTTTACGGATCAGTCTGGACGTTATACATATCTACATCGCCAGTAAAGTAGGTTTGTATGGAACAGCTGTAACTTACACTGACGGAAAAAAAAAATCACAGCGACGTATGAAAATTGTTAGGCGTGTTTCTACATCTAAAAGATGACGTCTGTTGAAATTTCGCGCCAGTCTCATAAGAGTGGCGCTAGTAGCGCCACTACCAGGATGAAAATAAGGTTTACTTGAAATCGCTCTGTAATGGTCGTGACCGTTAGTTACCTTTGAGATTGAACTTAGTAACTTGATGTTAGTTAAGAATGCCTTTTAAGGCGACAAAGATACCACTATTAACATCTCACTGAGTTTGAACGAGGTCGCGTTATAGGGCTACGAGAAGCTGGATGTTCATTCTGCGATACTGCTGAAAGACTTGGCAGGAATGTAGCCACTGCACACAATTGTTGGCAGCGATGTTCACGAGAATTTACTGTCCCAAGAAGACCGGCTTCCGGACTGCCACGTGGCACTATCGAAAAGGAAGCCCATCGTGATCGGCGTATGTCTCTGGCACAGCAGCAATTTGAGCAGCAGTTGGCATCACAATGAAGCAACGAACTGTTACAAGTAGGTTACTTCAAGAACAGCTCTGAGCAAAACGCCCTGTGGCGTGCATTCCACAGACTCGAAACCACCGCCATTTGTAACTTAAGTGGCGCTAAGGAAGAGCTCGTTGGAGAGCGAAGTGGAAATCGGTTGTGTTTTTGATGACTGCCTTTTCTGCATCGGTGCCAGCGATGGCTGGCTGTTGGTTAGAAGACAGCCAGTTGAGCGCCTGCCAGCAGCCTGTTTACGACCTAGACACACTGGACCTACGAGTGCAGTTACAGGCTGGAGTGTGATGTCCTATGACAGCAGGAGCACTCTCGTTGCCCCACGTACCCTGGTTGCAAATTTGTATGTCAGTCTGGCCTGTTCGATCATCAGATTTGACTCCAGTCGAGCGCGTATGGGACACCATCGGTCGACAAATCCAGCGTCATGAGCAAACAGCATTAACCGTCCCTGTATTGACGGACCAAGTGCAGCAGGCATGGAACTCCGTCCCACAAACTGACGTGCGGCACCTGTGCAACACAGTACATGCACACCTGCTTGCATTCGACATTCTGGCGGTTACACGGTTATTAATACACCAGTTTTCCCCATTTTCAATGGCTTATCTCGCTCTTACATTAGCCTGTGATCTTGCAATGTTAATCATTTAAGAATGTTACCTAGACTAATGTAATCTCGAAATTTCATTACATTAATAACACTTGGGTGTCGCGATTTTTTTCCGTCGATATAGTTTTTTACGAGAATTAATAGTCCACGTCTGTTAATCCAACCGGGTAAGTGTCTCAGACTGAGGAGCAAATCGTGTATTTTTTCGTAACAAGACGAAAATCCAAAACATGTTACGCATGTTATAAATTATTACAGAGTCACTGGGTCATCATGGGTACGGGGGAATATCGGAAAGTAACGCACAATAATTTTATTGCCAAAAAGTTCAATGGGTAACAAAACAAAGTTACAAATGGGCTTACATCTTATGCCTAATTTTCTACCCAGTCCCCCAATGTTCTCAACACATTTCTCCCATCGTGGTCTCAATTTCAGTATACCCTGTCCGTATTAAGTCCGTTTGGTTGGACTATAGTCATCTGCGGACTGTTGATTTCACTTCTGCATGTGTCGCAAAGCGTTGGCCGGCCAGGGCTTTCTTCTTGGTCCCAAACAGATGAAAGTCAGGCGTTGCAAGGTCCGGATTGTATGTTGGATGATGTATTTGGCGATTATCCTACGAACAGGAACAGCAACTTGGGTCGAGCATTATCATGAAGTAGTTTGATGCTGTCAGCGTTAATGTTGTGGCGTTTGTCACGAAGGGCACAACGCAACTTAGCCAAAGTTTTAATTCAGGCTGCAGCATTCAGCAAAGTCTAACAAAGTCTACCAATAACACACTATGCATGTCCCAGACACTGTCGCAAGCACTTTCCTAGCACATTGAGTGACTAATTTTTTTCTTACGGGGGAACCAGCATGTTTCCACTCCATAGAGGCCTGCTTGGTTTCTGAAAGTCATGCCTTTCTGCGGCTTAACGCCTTAAATGACCCAAGCTTGTCATCATCCGCTTGCCGTTGTCGCGTCTGTAAGATTCTTAATCCAGCGAGCACCAACTTTACGAAATTTTAACGTGTCGTGAACAACATCGTACACGGCACCATAGGAAATGTTGAAATGCTGCAATAAGGTTCACAGTTGCACACGCCAGACGTTCAAACTTGCGGCCTTAATGACTTCTGCATTCTGCGGGGTTGCAAGTGTTACCCGCTGCCCGGAGCGTGGCGAATTACTAAGGTTCATACGGCCCTCTTGGAAGAATGCACATCACCTGAAGACATCGCTACGGTCCATACAGTCGTCACTGTGGTTTTCAATCGGTTTATGCCCTTTGTCCCACAAATATCAGACTACACTTAGCTGCTCTTCAAAAGTTGAACGTGCGCACCGGTTTTGTTTCATAGTTCAGAGCTGCACATGAAAACAAAATACCCACTCTAGCGCAAATTACAAATTATATCGTCATGAAATTTCAGCATTACAGCTGTAATACCAGGGAAGAGAAAAAAATTATTGTGTGTTACTTTCAGAACCTCCCTCGTATTTATTTATGACATCGTACTGACATTAGCGTTGTGTATTGGAAGTATAACACATCTTCACATATATAACTATCTGTTGTTACAGCATTAGCTTAACAACGCATCTGGAAAGACCATAATTGCAAGTGCATAATAAAACATGTTTCCCGATCTTAGTTCTATGGGAAGTATCCAACGTCAGTAACATAGCTGAGGGATTGATTAGATGCAAGTCAGTCATTCAGCAGAATTGCATAGAATTACACCATTAGATCGCCTATAAAATATTTGTCATTACCACTTTTTGTGTGATCATTTTCCACGCAAAATAAGTGAAACTATATGCATGCAGTGCATAGTTTAAAACCCATTACCGGCCTTGGTTTTTTTTATCGAAGTATGATATTGCATCTTGCCATTACCTAATACTACAGTCTTCCAGAACATGTACACGCCCAGCTAAAGCACATATTCCAATCTTAGGGGTCATAAAAGGAAAAGATATCATGATCACGTGATCAACATATGAACTCGTATTACTTCCCAGTAGACAAATTTCAAAACGACATTAGGACTACAATAAGAAAACTTTAATAGATGGTGATTTAAATCTGCGCGGCACATTGCCTCCTTTACGTGTATCTTCGCTAGCAAGACATCCGGGTCCACGAGAGATGCATAACTGTACTTTGCATTATCAAACTTACTGTCAATGGAATTTAACACTAGCAAAATCCTCCGGTAAAGTATTTTTATCCCATACTGGTTTTGAAATGTGGTTTGCTTACGACAACTAGGCGTCATACGGTAGTTAGTGTAATCGATTTCCAGGCTAAATAATTAAAACTATAGACATAAAGAGCATAATTTTATAACTAATTATCAGTCGTGTTTACCTGGAATGTATATACATCCAAACAAGTGAACAGTATTTACTTTAATTCTTCAAAATATGCTGGTTTAGACCCCGAGTTTATCTGTCTTACTATTCGTGAATGTGTAGGACGAACACTGGTATGCATTTTAGCATAACAGTATGATCAGATTGAAACTAACAGCAAAGATCTTTTATTGATTATGATTATTCATACTAGTAGAAAAAACCTGCAGCAGTCATGTGATCTTCGGGTCATACCTTCTAAATGTGATTGTATTTACAATCCAATTATACTGTTTTCTCTGTGCTGCGACATGGTTACCCCAAGGCCAAAGCGGATGGACACACATTTTGTTTGCATGCATAGTGCTACTTTGTGCACCACAAAAACATAGTTATTAGTTTATGTATATTTATTGATGTATCAGTCCCGATGTCAAAAAAGTGTAAGATGGCACTCCCAAGCCCGACAACCGTATGGAAGTACGCGATAATGCTATCCTAGCGTGGAGCGTCGTCATGGTGTATGGGTGATATCATTTCCGGCAGAACTAAGACGCCTTACATGGGTGTGTACATTATTTTATACGTGAACACCAGCAGAAGGCGTTTGTATAGTGGATTTCCACGATATATAATTAATTTTTTTTTCATTAGACTCCCAGTTGTCAAACAGAGTTTAGTAGATTATTCACATTACTAGGAAAAATCTTTGAGTAAAGACCCAAGATTGCAGAACTTTCGGGCACACTATTTTACATGTGTACTGCGACATGGGTACCCCAGGGCTAGGGGCGGATGGCGGATACCTTTTCTTTTGTGTGTGTGTGTGTATGTGTGTGTGCTCGCACACACATGGTGCTATTCAACACACCAAAACGCATACTGATGGAGGAAATCCACTTTAAAAGTCACCCAGGTCCACTTAATAACAAATGTGTAAGTTCTTACTGAGGTCACGATAATGTACGATGGTAAAATGTTAAAACATTAAAACCATATGATGCTGACGTGTGGTCACAAGCTGGCAGATACAGTTGCTGGGCGACCCTGGCGATTCAGCTGCGAGAGACGTAACTTCCCACACCGTAGCGATGCGATAAGAAACAGCAGTCGGGCCGACAGTCCCCCCCCCCCCCCCCACCCCCCCCTCTCTCTCTCTCTCTCTCTCTCTCTCTCTCTCTCTCTCGTGTACGTTAATTCTCGAAAACAGTGAATTTTATATGCGTCGAAAGGATAAAATGCCCCACAACTGATACTACCGGAGAGAACAATAACAAAAATGGTTAAATGTAGGATAAATGGATAAAAAGAGATTAGACAGACGCCAAGCAGTGGTACTACGTGCTAACCTAGGTCATGCAGATGGAAAGTATGAAAAGTGCAGGGAGCCCTTTTGTCCTCTATCAACAAACTGTGATTTCATCTGTAGTAGTGTCAGTATTGATCCATATGTATCAATTTACACTGCATCCAAATATTTTTACGATTCCAAATACATATGACTTGCAACTCGCATGTATTGGGTGAGAATACCCCAGCATTCAAATTGCACAGAACTAGACGCGGTAAGACAGTTTCGTCTTACCACAACGTCTCTCTCGAATGCGCTGTGTTTGCACTATTAAAGCACATGTGTTGTCATTCCCTCTGTAATATTGGCTGAGACCATCGTGACGATGTTACAATGCAACGTGATGCTATGTGATGTTGACGTAAAGTCAGTTGCGGTGGACGGAACTTGAATAATTGGGTAAAATACGTAAAATTGTGAGGGAAAAGTACGAAAAATTGTAAAAATGTGGAAAAATACTTAAAACTGTGGAAAATATGGAAATATGTACTGGAAATATACTTCCTTATCTACTTGGTTATCTCGAATGACGAGAATCGCATAATATTAAATTTAATTTGTTGTTGACAAATAGATGTGACTTAACGTAATTACAATAACATTAATTTGTTATTAACATAGACACGCACCCAGATCAGATACAGCCAGATCCTACCTATGGTGCACCAAGAACACACCCACTCGAGTCCCCAGTTATAAAAGATGATTAGGGGGGAGATGTTGGTCCAGGAGGAGGGAGGGGGCGGGAGTGACTGTTGACCTTGAAGAGAAGTCGCCCAAATGTGTAACATGACACTGGAAGTCCTTATTAGTGATCTTCAGATAAGAGACCGGTTATGGCCAGCTGCTGTGGCCGAGCGGTTCTAGGCGCATCAGTCCGGAACCGCGCTGCTGCTACGGTCGCAGGTTCGAATCCTGCCTCGGGCATGGATGTGTGTGACGTCCTTAGGTTAGTTAGGTTTAAATAGTTCTAAGTTCTAGGGGACTGATGACCTCAGATGTTAAGTCCCATAGTGCTTAGAGCCGTCTGAACCATCAGACCTGTTATGAGTGGATGATGGGTAGAACACTCCTTGATAATCTCGCGTAGACCAAACTCACAATTACTGCATACCAGCAGCTTTTGTGCCGTGATTTCGCATTCGATTCGGGCACTAAGATGGGAAAAAATGTAGCAGACCCATGTCAGTACAAAAGATTACATATACTGTGTGTTCAAAAGTATCCGGACACCTGGCTGAAAATGACTTACAAATGAAGCCCTCCACCGGTAATGCTGGAATTGAATATGGTGTTGGCTCACCCTTAGCCTTGATGACATCTTCCCTTTTCGCAGGCATACGTTCAATCAGGTGCTGGAAGGTTTCTTGGGGAATGGCAGCTCATTCTTCACGGAATGCTGCACTGAGAAGAGGTATCGATGTCGGTCGGTGAGGCCTGGCATGAAGTCGGCGTTCCAGAACATCCCAGAGGTGTTCCATAGGATTCAGGTCAGGACTCTGTGCAGGGCAGTCCATTATAGGAATGTTATTGTCGTGTAGCCACTCCGCCACAGGCCGTGCATTATGAACAGGTGCTCGATCGTGTTGAAAGATGCAATCGCCATCCCGGAATTTCTCTTCTACAGTGGGAAGCAAGAAGGTGCTTAAAACATCAACGTAGGCCTGTGCTGTGATAGTGCCACGCAAAACAACAAGGGCTGCAAGCTTCATCCATGAAAAAACACGACCACACCATAACACCACCGCCTCCGAATTTTATTGTTGACACTACACACGCTGGCAGATGACGTTCACCGGGCATTCGCAATACCCACACCTTGCCATCGGATCGCCACATTGTGTACCGTGATTCGTCACTCCACACAACGTTTTTCCACTGTTCAATCGGTCAGTGTTAACGCTCCTTCGTGATTCGTCACTCCACACAATGTTTTTCCACTGTTCAATCGTCCAATGTTAACGCTCCTTACACCAAGCGAGGCGTCGTTTGGCATTTACCGGCGTGGTGTGTGGCTTATGAACAGCCGCTCGACCATGAAATCCAAGTTTTCTCACATCTCACCTAACTGTCATAGTACTTGCAGTGGACTCTGATGCAGTTTGGAATTCCTGTGTGATTCTGGATAGATGTCTGCCTATTAAACGTTACGACCCTCTTCAACTGTCGGCGGTTTCTGTCAGTCAACAGACGAAGTCGGCCTTTAAGCTTGTGTGCTGTGCGTGTCCCTTCACGTTTTCATTTCACTATTACATCGGAAACAGTGGACCTAGGGATGTTTAGGAGTGTGGAAATCTCGCCTACAGTCGTATGACACAACTGGCACCCAATCACCTGACCACGTTCGAAGTCCCGCGGATTTTGCTCTCTCACGATGTCTAATGACTGCTGAGGACGCTGATATGTAGTACCTGGCAGTAGGTGGCAGCACAATGCACTTAGTATGAAAAACATGTTTTTCGTGGTGTCCATTGATCATAGTGTGTATAAGATGGAAAGAGAGGGAGTTCCGAGTGATTTCTACATATTATTAGGAAGGGGGAAGATGATAATGACACTACGTTCCAGATTTCCCGGTTCATGCACTTGTACCACGTAACATGCAGAGTACACGAACGCATAAAGCGAAATGCCATCAGCAGTCTAGTGTCAGCCGCTGAGACATGGCGCGCGCGGAGTAATTCCGCTAGGGAGAGTAGGCAGTCTTGCCTGAGGCGAGTCTTTTAATTGCTTCTCGCGCTCCCTAAGAATGGCCGGGTTTTAATCTCCCCAGATGCTAGTATCTTACGACAAGAATTTTGTAATTATTTCCCACTTTCTTGCACCAGCTCGCTCCAGAACCGACGAAAGGAGAATTCACAGGAACAGCATAAATTAACATTCTCGTACTTAGTGCCGACGAGTTGCAGAAATGGATAGTTCTTCTCGTATACATCGTAATTTTACGTCGTATCTTTCCTTTTAGTTCATCAGTTTGAGAGAAGTGGATACGTTATGTGTTGAAGTGTTATTTAACTTTAACTAAAGCAATGTAAAGAGTTATTCATTAGAGATATGACACTGCGAGAATAATTTGATAGAACACTGGAAGATCCAAGTGGAAAAAAAGCTTCTAGAGGAGACGTCATTCTCTTTCAATTATTTATATCATTGGCGGAGCCAACTTTGATGAAGCTATTCCATCTGATGTGCAAGATACGTGAGGCGGTCGAAACACTCTCATACTTACGGAATTATGTAATAGTTCCATTTCCAAAGAAGGCAGGTACTTACAGTGATGAATACTACCGGACCATAAGTTCAGTTAGTAATGGTTGAAAACTATTAAGACGAATTATTTACGGAAAATATGGAAAAACTGGCAGAAGCAGACTTCGGGAAACGTATGTTAGGATTTCATAGCACTGAAGAACACACGAGGCAATAATGACCCTACAACTTGTCGTAGTAGATAGGTTGAAAGAAGGAAAGATACTTTTATAGCATTTATAAGTTTAAAGAAAGCGACAGAGATTAGTAGAACACACTCTTTAAAGTTCTGAAGATAGCAGGGTTCAAAATACAGGGAGCGAAACATTATTTACAACTTGTATAGAAACCAGACTGGAGCTACAAGACTCGAAGGTCATGAGACGGAAGCAGTAGTCGCGAAGGGAGACAGAAAGGGTTGTAACCTATCCCCTATGTTGCTCAGTCTGTTCGTTAAATAAGCGTTAAACGAAACCGAAGTGAAATTTGGAAACGAAATGAATGTTCAAAGGAGAAGAAGAAGTAAGAACTTCGAGGTATCTCGATAACATTGTAATTCTGTCAGATTGCAAAAGATATGGAAGATCACTTGAACGGGATATACAGGGCTATTACAAATGATTGAAGCGATTTCATAAATTCACTGTAGCTCCATTCATTGACATATGGTCACGACACACTACAGATACGTAGAAAAACTCGTAAAGTTTTGTTTGGCTGAAGCCGCACTTCAGGTTTCTGCCGCCAGAGCGCTCGAGAGCGCAGTGAGACAAAATGGCGACAGGAGCCGAGAAAGTGTATGTCGTGCTTGAAATGCACTCTCATCAGTCAGTCATAACAGTGCAACGACACTTCAGGACGAATTTCAACAAAGATCCACCAACTGCTAACTCCATTCGGCGATGGTATGCGCAGTTTAAAGCTTCTGGATGCCTCTGTAAGGGGAAATCAACGGGTCGGCCTGCAGTGAGCGAAGAAACGGTTGAACGCGTGCGGGCAAGTTTCACGCGTAGCCCGCGGAAGTCGACGAATAAAGCAAGCAGGGAGCTAAACGTACCACAGCCGACGGTTTGGAAAATCTTACGGAAAAGGCTAAAGCACAAGCCTTACCGTTTACAGTTGCTACAAGCCCTGACACCCGATGACAAAGTCAAACGCTTTGAATTTTCGGCGCGGTTGCAACAGCTCATGGAAGAGGATACGTTCAGTGCGAAACTTGTTTTCAGTGATGAAGCAACATTTTTTCTTAATGGTGAAGTGAACAGACACAATGTGCGAATCTGGGCGGTAGAGAATCCTCACGCATTCGTGCAGCAAATTCGCAATTCACCAAAAGTTAACGTGTTTTGTGCAATCTCACGGTTTAAAGTTTACGGCCCCTTTTCCTTCTGCGAAAAAAACGTTACGGAACACGTGTATCTGGACATGCTGGAAAATTGGCTCATGCCACAACTGGAGACCGACAGCGCCGACTTCATCTTTCAACAGGATGGTGCTCCACCGCACTTCCATCATGATGTTCGGCATTTCTTAAACAGGAGATTGGAAAACCGATGGATCGGTCGTGGTGGAGATCATGATGAGCAATTCATGTCATGGCCTCCACGCTCTCCCGACTTAACCCCATGCGATTTCTTTCTGTGGGGTTATGTGAAAGATTCAGTGTTTAAACCTCCTCTACCAAGAAACGTGCCAGAACTGCGAGCTCGCATCAACGATGCTTTCGAACTCATTGATGGGGACATGCTGCGCCGAGTGTGGGAGGAACTTGATCATCGGCTTGATGTCTGCCGAATCACTAAAGGGGCACATATCGAACATTTGTGAATGCCTAAAAAAACTTTTTGAGTTTTTGTATGTGTGTGCAAAGCATTGTGAAAATATCTCAAATAATAAAGTTATTGTAAAGCTGTGAAATCGCTTCAGTCATTTGTAATAACCCGTTACTGTATTTTACGGACTTATAGAACGCACTTTTTTCTTCAAAAAATTGCCTCCAAAATTCAGGTGCGTCTTAAACTCGAAATTAATAAAAAAAATCCAGTGTTTGATTTAAAATTCCCGCCATCTAAAAAATGACAAAATATTTGATGCAGCGGAAAACCTATCTCTATCTGGCAACATTGGATTCAACTGACAGCAGCAGTGCACTGATGCGACGAACATGAGTTGCGGGGATTCACAAGCTTGCAACACTGTCTCCCTCCCACCCCGCCAGAACACTGTCTAGCCTATAATGTGTCATTGCAGTCTGTCGGTAACAGTACAACATGTTTGTTAGTTGCTAGTTTCGCAATGGAAAAATAATAAAAGGTGTTCATATGATGCAGGCTATTAAGTGAAAGTAATAGCAGCGTGAAAACAAAGCAGCTGAGCGGCATTTCGGCCCACCACCAAAAGGAGAACCATTCGCGATTGGCGGGCTGGTAAAGTACAACTGATAAAAATAAGGAAGACTTAATGGTCAAATACATGCTGAATGCAAAATGACCATAACTAGAATTTTAAAGGTTATTTCGGCTTTGTAAACTAAAAATTTTATTTAGCCTGGCTTTTCAGGCTAATAATAAAAATGAAAATGTTACTTATCCGTAAAATATGGTATGTGTCTTCAGAAAGAGATTATAGACAAACATCAGCAAAACGTAATGTAATACAGTAGAATTAAAGTGGGCTCTGCTAAGTGAACTGGATTAGGAAATGAGACATTAAAAGTAGTGGATGTGATTTGGGATTTTGACAATAAAATAAGAGACAATGTCCAAGGTAGTGAGGATACCCAACGCACACTGGCGATAGCACGAAAATCATTTGTGAAAGAGAATAATTTGGTAACGCTAACGTCAATATTAGGAAGTGTTTTCTGAATGTATTTTCTGGAGTGTAACCTTGTATTGAAGTGAAACATGGACAATAAGCACTTGCAGACAAGAGATGTACGGTTCGTGTAACTAATAAGGTGATGCTCAATTGAAAGGAGTAAAGTAGCAATTTATGGCTCCACTTGACTAAAAGAAGGGGCCCGTTGGAAGGACACATCCTGAGGCGTAAAGGAATAGTTAGTTTGTTAATGGAAGGCCTGAGTATTGTAAGCAGGTTCAAATGAATTGATGTTGTGATAGTTTTTCATAGATGAAGAGGCTTGTATCAAACCAGTCTTCGGACTAAAAGCCTCAACTTCCACCATGCCCGGCGATCAGTAGACTGACTGGCGAAGTCTACAACACATACAGGAAAATAGGATAGGGCATGTCTCAAGGTTTCGCTTCTTAATACGCACAGTGGCGTAGGTGCGGAGCGCCTCTCTAGGGGCAGGCACGTAGAGAACTAGGCGTAAAATGGAACTATGATTGCGTTTTATGTGCTTGAATTCGTAAAATGTGAATAATTTGAGACTCTGCAATGACTGTTTTCTTACCAGATACCAGGTTAAACGTCTCGCAGACAAAGCCGTCCGTGGGTGCTACAACACATTCCGTTAGCCTGAATGCTTATGTGGTGCGAAAGAAACAGGTCGACCGGAAGAGGAGGTTGAGCGGGAATGATTCATTATGATCCCAAGGAAATTGACGACCCGTGCGAGAAGAGAACTGCAGATATTATGGTAAACTCTTCGGCATATTCTTCTCAAACGCGTAAAATGATATCTGCTGCAGTTGTTTAATGCGCTGACTACTCAGGATAATGAGCTCCGTTCTGTCGTTCGTCATAACTTGCAACCGCTACAGAAATGGGATTTTCAGTGACGATGCCACGTTTCCTGTTTTTGGAAAGGTGAGTCGTCATAACGTGCATGTTTGGGGCATCCAGAGGAGAATGTGGAACACATTCGTGATCCAAATGAAGTTAACATATTTTCCGCCATATCTTCTTCAAACGTTTATGGTCTTTGAAAACTGGTTTCGTGTACCTGGACGTGCTGCAGCAATGGCTCATGTCATAGTTACAGCAAGACAGTAGATACTTTATTTGACAGGAAGACAGTGCTTCACCACACTTCCTTTTCCACGTTGGTAATTACCTCATTGCCGAACTGCCTCAGCATTGGATTGGGCGTGCTTTCCATCATAACCACCCTCTTCCTTAATGACTCCCGCGGTCACCTGATTTCATTTCATGTGCTTTCTTTTTACGAGGTTACTTCAAAGATGGTGTGTTTCTGCCTAATCTGCTACTTAATTTTCCAGAGTTGCTTGGAAGGATAGTTAATGCGCTAGCTGATACCAACCGTGACGTCTTGGGACGTGTTTGGCAAGAGTTAGAAAATCGTATTGACATTTGCTTCCATGTCAGAAACGGTGCACATATTGAGCACTATAATGTGAGTTAATGGAGAGATTAGTGCCGAGGCCTTTTCTGAAAACACGGAGTCTATTAATTAATAGCGCAGTATTTATATCAGAGTATTACTCCTCATTGGGTATCTAACATGCTTACTCGTACATGGGATTTTAATTGTTCTAGAAGTGCGAATTCAACACTGCCGTCCAGTTATCAATAGAGTACTCAGTTGAAGGTGATGGTGCCATAGGGAGCAGTCTCACGTATCGAACGTCATCAGAGTTCTCTGCGGGGGATTCATTGATGTACTCACTCATCACGTGATGTCAGCACAACGAAATCGAATTTCGTGAGAAAGTTGGAATGCATTCTAATAACAGTTGACTTACCTTTCCTTTGAAG
The DNA here is from genome assembly GCF_021461385.2 of Schistocerca piceifrons. Lineage (NCBI taxonomy): Eukaryota > Metazoa > Arthropoda > Insecta > Orthoptera > Acrididae > Schistocerca > Schistocerca piceifrons. The sequence continues at coordinate 691,622,428 of NC_060138.1, forward strand.
TTTCAAATAAAGCCAATGAGCCTAACGTTGCGGTTAATAGCATCCATTTATTCGTAAGTAGAGTAACACAAGTTTAGACTTACAAAACATTGCACAGTGGCTGACAAAATGGTGTCACACTTGTGATAGAGAAGCACATAAAAAAATACGCCCGCTCCGCATCACAACAATAAACGACATGCATTTTCATGCTTCTGCGCTCAAAAATACCTGACTTACTGCCAGTCCCAATTTAGTAGATACAAAGTTTGTATTTTTTTAGTGGACGTTATTTGTGAATTTACAAATTATAGTGTTTGTATGTAATAACCGTACACATAATTTGACCACGGAGAATGTTTTGCAAATGCTAAGTAAAATTGCTTTTTGAAGTTCGCTTTTCGTTTGAGAGAGACTTTAGTAGTGTTGTTCACTAAATTAACGATATTAACATCCAAACAGAATTCTGTTTTTAGCAAGAGTTCAATCGAGGTATTTATGAAGTTGTGAATTACAACGCAATTTAAATGTTGTATGTTTCGGTAAAATTTCAATCCAGTAAGATTGGCAAGAAATAAAATGCGTTCTGGATTCTCCATGACCTAAGCTTGTTTGTGGGCTGTAAATTTTGAGAAGCTAATTAATTTTAACAAAAGATTATGTTTCATTAATTTACGTTTCTTTAATGTTCTTAGTCTCTCAGATGTTGCGGTCATTATCAGACTAGATTGAATGCTGTTGTTATATAAATTGCTTCCTAATCTGTAGGCTTTGGATTGTTACGTATTTCAAACGTGGCTGTAATTGTGGATTGTCAACAAACATCGTTTTCTATGCTAAACGTTAGAATACAAGACGAATACTGTGATCTTCATTAAGCATAGGTATTTCAGATATTTCGAAAACTGACATATTATTTGCAAAGATATTCTTGAAAACAGAGTGAAAACTTCTAGTTAAGATTTCGGTACCCAGCAACATGTGGTGTAAAATTCAGTACCTGACTGGAGTAAATAAAACAGAAGTTTTTCTACAAATTTATTTGTCGAAAGTGTTACGTTGTACACACATTTTAAAATGCATATATGTTCTAAATGAATTAATGTATTTATTTAGTTACGTTTGGTGTACATTTCATTCAGCTAATGCCGTAGTTCATCGGTGATGCGTTTGATGATTTTTTTAAAAAAGTATAAGAACATACAGAGCATATAACATTGGATATGGGATTACACTAACACCATGCTAACTGACAAAAAATATAAATTCGTTAGGTTGTGCAAAGAATTGTACATATTTGCTGATTTCTTCTGAAATGAGATTGCTATCTCTGGTTATCTGATGTATTCCATAAGATGAAGATCAGTATCATCTGCAAGATATCCTATGTAACTTTAAAGAAGCTCCTCATGCAAATAGACACGCAACTGCTTTTACTGGTTACTCTCTCTTGAAAAGTCCTTGATAATTCTGTAAGTTGTTGCTTTTCTTACACATGGATCGTGGTAGTTCTAGTAAAAAGTTGTTTCAATTTGCGTAATTTAGCTTTTATGGGGGAAGGGCATATGTTGTAAATTATAATTTTGGCTTCCTCAGTGCCGTAATGTTTCTTGCCATTCTTCTTTTGTTTGTTAAACGTCCTCGCGTTCTGTTGAGAGATGTGATGGGACACGCCGAAATAGGGCCTAACACGAGCCTGTTGCGTGTTGCGTCCTTTACGAGAAAGCCTACATACTTATTTGGTTGGATACGTTGGTGCGCTAGTATCCACATTCATTTTAATGTGTACTGTTATCTTCATACATCATAAAATAAAGGCTAAAATTATTGGAATGAAGGATCTGACGGACTGTAGATCCTAGTAGTTTCAATGTAGAAACATCCCGCCAGGAAACAGTGGTGGTCGCTCAGCCAACAGTGTGGTGACGTAAGAAGATAAAGCTCTAGCACTAATTGATGATCGGATCTCTCCCAATCAAATCTTTGAATAATTCCACTTTTCCTCGTTCTTCCAGCTCCAATCTTCCATTTATGTAGAATAGCACAGTCGGTTATTTGTACTTTGACTGCTGCAACTTCACTGATGTCAAAATATTTTTCATCCTCATTACGTTTTTCCTTTTTAATTTTTGGTTTCATAGTTCTATAGTGGTTGAAGTTTTACTTCGTGATTTACACAACACAGTATTGGCTTAGCTCTGCGTGATTCCTTGACTGATCAATACAATTGGTTGTATGATTTGAGCTTTTTTCCACTACTTTAAAGTCGCTGTTAGTAATTAAGGAAGTGAGCGTAATAATCATTATCATCATTCATGCACAAGCAAACATGGCACAATATAGATTAAAGATAGCGTTATTTTTGCCGTATTCTGAACACTGATCTGAAAACAACCATTTTTCTTTTATGGTGCGTTTTTCCGGATACTTCCGATGCGGTATAAAAGCAGTGTGCCACTTCAGCAGGCCCCTGAATGCCATACTTTCTGGACCATACACGGATGCCAGGGTTGTATACCCGAAGCTACCTGATATTTAATGTGCTTCAGTCAGGTTCTTTCGGCCAGATAATAATCACATTCTTCACTTTTTGTACCCAGTTTGAATTTTTAAAGTAAACCGCAACCTGCTTCAGCTTAGCCACATTAACTCTTATATCTAGGTGTATTTCTTCGTTTACTGAAGCAGTCCATTTATCTCATATTTTGCATGTATCAGACAGGGGTAATTTACATGACATTTTAAAGTTTCTAGTAAAGACACTAAAATGTATTGTGATGCAAGTCCTACGTCTCTATTTTAACATTCCTTGTCATAGGCTTGATGCTCCTCAGCTGTAAAATTTATATTGTTTGTGTGGACTTGTTAGGATTCTCACGACGAGAATAATTAGTGGTGCATTTGTAAACTTTTCTACGTGATCCTTGACTCCAATAACTTTTTAAATTTGCGTTTTGTGTCTTAGATTTCTGTTCTGAGGTGCTGTGAAGTTTTCTCGCCCTTCATTACCGAGATCATTATCATAAGCATCTCTCTCATTTCTATTCCGTGAAAAGTCTTTTTTCCCGAAATGTCGGAAACGTGGCCAATAGCTTCCATGCAAACTGTTATGTTCTCCACTTTACGTAGTACTTCCGTCTTACTCAAGAATCTCTTCAGTTACGTACGCACATTATAATAGCAAGTTCACATTTTCCTTCAAATTAAACTATATAATTTTGATGTTAAAATAATTAATTTGGATTTCTTTAGCAACATTTATTTCTTGTCATCTAACGAAGCATAATAGCACCAGTTGAGGTTCGATTTTACGGTACGGCTGGTACACACGTAACGAGCACCTCCCTCACGATCCCAAATACGTATTTATTTGCATGGGTTCCTCGTCACAATTTCGTTTACATTTCGTTACGCGTTTTTTCCGAGACTTTTATTTGGACTTCCGCCTTTTCTCAATGCAACATCGTTCCGCTATACATTGCCCATAACTTTATTTAGATCCATAAATGCCTTGTTATACTGATTTGCTATTCTTTCCGTCACCCTGTAAGGTTAAATACGTGTATCTTTCCTGGCGGCAGTATATCTGAAGCCTTTTTTCTGAAAATTCTGTTACACTGAATGAAGCACTTAGTTTTACGTTTCGTTGACAAGGTCACTAAAGGTGAACAGCGTCGGATAAGGTATTGACGGGTAATCAGTTTGGCTGTGACATTTTCAAACGACCATCTCGCTATTCCCCACAATCTATTCAAGGAAAGTACAGGAAGCGTGAATCGGGATGGGAATTTAACCGCACTGTTTCTGAGTAAGAGTCCAGAGTTCTGACCGCTGTGTCAATTCACTTGATTTTTATCCTGTAGCATATCGTTCTGGACGTCCGTATCGATAGCCTTTCTCTTGAATGTGCATTAGTTGTGAAATTTTCTGCTCATGTTTCGTCGTACGACCGTTTTATCCCAACCTCCTCTCACATTTCTCGTACATGGTGTGTGGCTGAAAACGAACGCTCGGTTTGATCGAAGTAACGGAGTGTCTGAAACATTCGACTTAAATTTGGAATAGCAGGGTTCATATATTCGTTCAACCATCCATATTGGTTTACCTTATTTTTCCTAAATCTCTTAAGGCGAAAGCCGAAATCGTTCCCTTGAAAACCAAACTGTCGATTTCCTTCCCAGTCACTTCGTATCCGAGCTTTTGCTTCTTTTCTAACGACCTCGTCTTTGACGGATGTTAAACGCTAATATTCGTACCTTCCGTCCATAAAACGTTCAGATATGAAGGGAGACATATTTGGAATGTAAAGCTCTCATTATGGGGAGAGTGTTATATGAGCCATCCTCGTTCAAAACTTACTGCAAGCCAGTTGCAAACTAGACCTACTCATTGATTAAATAGGTAGTTTGCAGCACAAAGTAGCAAAATATAAATAAAGAGTGGTTCCGTGATGATGGTACGAACTTTTAGGGATGTCGGGGAAGGGCAAACGTATCCGGACAGTGGTCCGGAAACGACCGGGTCGGATGTTATATAAGCGAAAAATCGTCCTGATATTTCTGACCGTGGAGCTCTTCTCCTGCAAACTCTTGCTTTCCATATTTTGAGAGGTGGTAGTATGAATAAAAACAGAAGAATGTGTCTCTTAAACATTGGCTCTACAATGCATACCGTAAGAGCTGTGAGCACTTTTTCAATGAAGAGATTTGTTCACAGTAGTAAAAATGAACAAATGTTCGTAGTTCGTAAGGTATTCATTTTAGAGCCAATTTTTACTAGACACATTCTTCTTTTTTCTGTCCTTAATACTCCTCTCAAAATATGAAAAGCAAAGAGCTTGCAGTAGAAGAGGTCCACTGCTAGAGATATCAGAAAGATTTTTCGCTTATAACTCTCGAATTGGTCTTTTCTGGACCACGGCCCGTGTACATTTACCCTTCCCCACTATCCTTAAAAGTGCGTAGCATCATCACCCTGTGTGATAGTACCAAAAGAACGACTTGTTCATGGTTCGGTTTGTGATGAGTGGTTTGTGTTGTAAGAGTAGTTTGATGTTAATGAGGGAATTTGAGGTCAAGCATATTCTTTGTCAATCTGCTCTTACTGCTTTATATGTTCCTTTGATTTTCGTTGTAAACATTCTTTTCAACCAGATGGCTTTGCTTCTTGTGTATTTTTATAATTCCTTTTCTTTCCCTTCCCTCGCACGCCTCTTTTTGCCGTGTGCGATTTAATTGCTTCTTTCTTTATTATCTTCTCTGTCTCTTCTATTGCTATATCTTTTTCTATTTTTCTAATGCAAATGGTAACTCCGATAACGTGTATCTTGAAGTTTTCCTAGTCTAATGAGATTTCTAAATTGAAGCTAGGCGATGTTGACATATCCGGCAACATCTCAGAATCTCATGAAAACGGAAATCAATGTAATTCATAAATTATTGGTCCCACACTTCTTATTTCGATTTTTATGTCTTCGTTTTATTCATAGTTTATGGTCGGCGGCCATATCAGATTCTATATTTGTATCCAGGTTCAGATATGGACGCGTATTTTTATCCGTTTAACGCCGGGTAATCGTAGTTCGGTATTTCATCAGCCAAAAGCAGCTTTCATTGTAAACATGGAAGCTTGTGCAGTTGTGATGGTCAGTGGTGGTCTTGCTTCACTTCTGAGAAGACTAACTCTGTTACTACAATTTTAGAGCTAACCCATTCTGTTTTGAACTCCCCATTGCATACAGTTTCGACGCCTTGTAACTTAAATTACTACTGATGTGTTTATTACTAGTGCGCCACAGTCGGCAGATTGGAATTTCTTTCCTCTCTCGGTATCACTTTAGGGTCTCGCCATTGAATAATCCTCAAATGATTCGAATGGAGAACTATTGGCCATGTGAAACATTTTACGGACGAAAATGCCACCATGAGATTTAAATACCTGTGCATTTTTGTGGATGCACTTCATGCCTATGTCACACACTCTTGGAAGTTTTCCGTGTATGTGAGTCCTTATTTTTAAATTGTGTTTGCAATATTTTAATGCTGCAAAGTCATTTTGTATTTATTTACGTTGGCGGACGGTAGCACGTGGCACGGCCTGGATTCTACAGTCTTTTGGATATGCTCCAGTACGAAATTTCAGTCTTTCGTGCAAGGCCATGTATTATCTTGAAACACTGAATCAAATCAGAATTTATCAGGGAACTTTATACTATTTATCCAGTTTTTACATGGACGCTAATGAGCATAGTTGACAGCGCTGTAACCCAATCAAGTAGTAGTCTTTACATGTGTCTTGAAGAAAAATTGGAACAATGCTCATTCACAGAAATTTTGTTAGATACGAATCCGGCCACGGATTTCTGAAACGCTGCGGTGGAGACAATTTTTCAACAGCAGGCAACTCGGGACATTGTCCAGCTTTTGTCTAGATACCTTGACTCGACATATAGTCAATTTTCTACGCATTGTTGTGAAGCGCACACGTGTCTGTGGGTTTAGGTATTCAGAAATCTTGTGTTATATGGTACACCCAAAACTGTTTCTGCGTCTGTGTGCCATTGTATGTGGGGTATCTGTTTCTCCACGATACAACTTTCGCCTGTGATTACAAGCATTATTATTAGTATTTTATCTTAAAATATGTTGTTGGATGTGGGGAAATGATGTAAATTTTTATTTATAATTTGCATTGCATTCTCCGAAGGGTAAATTGTTTCGAGGTTTAACGAATTGAAGACCTCGGTTATTGGTCAGGTAGTGAAGCAGGAGTAATTCCAATTGGAAGTACAAACTGTGTTCCAAGAAATTTTTAACGAAGGTTACGTCAACCGGTGAGGTGGGAAGAGGTTAATTAATTACCATAGCAGCAAGAGAACAAGTAATACTAATTTTGTTACGGATTTAGCGTCAATAAGCGCTTTGCGAAGCGTGGTAATATTGTGTGTAACTGAGAAATACACTCGCAAATACACGCTCAAATTTGAATCTAGGTACATTCGCTTCGTACTATTTGTATTTTTAAGTGGTAAAAGTATCAGGAGATTCATCATGGATACTGTTGGATAAATCGTTGTACTCCTCCACGCGCGGATGTTTACAACTTCCGTCTTCTCATCTAGTTGTGCGTGCAGTCAGTACTGGTATTATACCGAAGCAGTTGTTGGACTAACTCTATAGCTTGCAATTGTGTAGCAGTAATTATAATTCGACCTAAGTTGGAGACTGGTGTGTAGAAGTAATGAATAAAATAGCACATTGTTTACAAACTATTAAATCTGAGATATGTTGTAGCATGGGTTCTGTGAAATTACTTCCGTTTTGAAACTTAAGGAGCATCTAACGAGACTTCCGCTAGTATCTGGAGTTTGCAGTCCATTAACTCCGACGATAACTTAGAGCTCTCTGGACATAGGGCTGTGCCAAGAGTTATTGATTTGGCTTTCCAACCACCTTCTCAATAATCTCCTAGGAGAGAGGTGTTCTTCGGAGGAGTTTTTGCAATTCGTCTTTCCCCGTTTTTCATGGATGTCGTATGCTTGAAAGAAATTGACTTTCTCCTTACTGTTACTGCCAAATTCTACGCACATATTTGGACCGCTACTTGGCGAAAGCTTGTTCACAAAAGTTTCTTACGTAACTTGCAGAAGTGATGGCTCGGTAAGAGTGATACATTCTTACGTCTAATTTCTTTTAAATTTTCTGTTTTACAAGTAGCTGACACATTTACGTACACTGATTTGTTAAGAGTCATTTAATTTTACTGGGCGCTTGTGCCAAGTTGCCAATTGCCTGCGAATCTCTGAGTCCTTCACTGTTAGCCGAGCGGTCTAGGCGCTGCAGTCATGGACTGTGCGGCCGATCCCGGCGGAGGTTCGAGTCCTCCCTCGGGCATGGGTGTGTGTGTTTGTCCTTAGGATAATTTAGGTTAAGTAGTGTGTAAGCTTAGGGACTGATGACCTTAGCAGTTAAGTCCCATAAGATTACACACACACACACACACACACACACACACACACACACACACACACACTTTTCACTGTTCCGAATACTGCACTGTTGAAAACAGTTACTTTGGTAGTTCAGGTATTCTGATACACCTACAGGACAAAGAATGCAAACACCGCGAAGAAATGCATGCTTGAAAATAAATGCAGGTGCTGGCGAAACGTGCGCTTGTTCTATGAACGGCTCTCCGCAATGTTCTCAGTACGCTACAAAGTGTCAATCCTGGCCTGTGGAGCTGTGAGTGCATTATGTTAGAGCTAAGTGAATTCGAACTTGGGCAAATTGTTGGTGCTGTTATGGTGGACGCTTCCTTACCCTAGCTAGCAGAAGTATTTGGTATTCCAAGAGATGCCATATATAAGAGTTGTGCCACATACTGGGAAAGGGGAAAACAGCGTCCGCTAAGACGGCCATTGAAGGGGATACTGATGAAAAATAAGAGGAACAGCAATAGTTACTGCATAACTGAATGTCGCATTCGCTAACCCTGTCAACGCCAAAACAACGCGAAAGGAGCTTCAGAAGCAGAGTGTTGCAAGGCGAACTGGAATTCCAAAACCACTCATTAGTGCTGCTAATGCCTGTAACTGGAGAACATGATACTGAAGCCCTAGAATCTGGACTTTGGAGCAATGGAAGAATGTTATTTGGTCGGATGATTCTTGTTTCACACTGTTTCCAACATCAGGCCCAGTTTACGTTCTAAGTGTGAAAAATAGCAGGGGGTCGGTGGTCATTTGGGTGGACATAACATGGTAAACCATGGTCCCCATGGTTACTCTGCAAGGTCGCATTACTGCCAAGGATTATATTACCATTTTGAATGACCAGGTCAGTCCCATGATATTTGTTCCCCAGTGACGATGTTGTGTTCCAAGACTATGGGACACCTGTTCACATTGTTCGCATCGTCCAGGAATAGTTTTGTGAGCACGAGGATGAATTGTCGCACCTCCCCTGGTCTACTTAGGAGAGAAAGGTATGTGATCGCTTTTCACCTCCGTCATCGTTACCTGAACTTATTTTGCAGGAAGAATAGTATAAGGTTCCCTTGAAGACAACACAGGACCTATATTTATCCATTTCGAGACTACTGGAAGATGTTTTAAATGCCAACTGTTTCCCTAACCAAGTGGCTCGGTAAGGTATTGTGTTTTTGGTGTGTTCATGTTTTTGTCTACAACCTGTAGACAAGAATATTGGCGCGTGATGCAAGTTTGGAATACAGATACATTGTATAATAGAATAGAAAAAAGGGATTATATGGCCACGTAAACATATCAACTTGACACCAGTTTGATAAGTGGGGCGTTGCTCAATTGGAAGGACTACAGAAGTCATTCATGTTCTGTGCTACAATGTTTATTCGATGAGAGTGAGGGTGGTGAAGTGAGCGATCATTAGTACATATGCTAATCAGCCGCAACTTGAGACAACAAATGTCCTTTTAAGAAATGCCGTTGATGGTTTCATAATACTCCCATTTTCACCCAACGACTATGCCGCAAATATTATACTAATAAAAATTTCTTAAAGATTTTAATAATTACGTACACATTGCAGTTATGTCGTTCGCTGTCCATGTAGACTTACAATCGAACGTCATTCCTCTGTCAGGCTGTGAAAGTGACCCATAGACGAGATAGGCGCATAGATCTCTCCACAGTGTATCACAAAGTACTATCATACGATTCAGACCAAAATCGCAGTAGCTGTCTAAAACGCACTCTTTCACTCCTCTGTGCATAAATGACAAGAAATTCTTTTTATTTTTATTGTAATTTTTGAGGCTCTTCAAGTCTCTTTCCAGAAATGCAAGGGTCAGTATTCGTACCTAGTGTTAATTGCTAACTTTTATCAAATTTCTAGTCGAAAATTTTTATCCTGTAACATAAATGAATGTTGGAAACAAAATAGGATTTTCTCTGGCGGCTTAGTCTTATCGATCCTCTCATGGTTCTAATTGGTTCCCCTTGAGACTCTGTGCAGCACTGGCCCTTATGTGTGGGACTTTCGGGAAGAACTTTTGTATGGTAAATCAATCAAGTATTATTCTATGTGCGGAACTCATAGCTTGTTTTACAGGAATGCCGCTGTTCCAGACATACTACACTGTAGTCTTCTGGCAGTTGTACGTAAAGGCGACATCGTCGTGTAAGCTTCGTAATGACCTGAAACCATTTTGCCTTTTTAACCTCATCAGAGGATTGTCAGCGATTATCAGAGATGTTCAGTCATAGAAGAAAAGGTAGTCCGCTTGAAAGTAATCAAGTAATATTGTACACACAGGTAAAACCACCATAGTCTTTATTTTGAAAGCGAGTACAACCGTGTAAGATTTAGAGCTTCTTCAGACCAGTAAGTCATTCCACTCTTTAATTCCGCAACACATACAGGCTTTACTCTAGAGGATTAGTCAGTTTCTGTGATGCTCACGATTTTCTACCATTCGTAAAATCTCATCAGCATTCAGTACGCGACGAAGGGATTCTGCTGGTGGACAGCCTGTTGAGTGAATTTCTGGAACCCATAAGACTAGACTTTAATGTGTTGCGAGTCATACTGACTGCAAAATGACATTATGGACTGAAGACCAAAGCCCTACTCACATCGAGCGTAGTGTTCGTGTTCGTGGACGTGGAGCTGGTCGAATATTGTGACGTTGTGGCGTGGAAGTTGTTTCACAGCATTCCGTAGCGTGGAAAGCTGAATAAGACTAGTCAGATTTATTCTTTTTAGAGAGGAACGCGGGCTATGGAGATGCAAGATCGCGTTCTGCCTTACAAGCAGCGCTTGAGAGACGCTATTGTGGATTTTGTTGTTTTCAGTCGAAGAGCCCATATTTTGTGGGTTTTGTATTATAACCTACGCAAAAAGCACCAGCACAATTAGAGTGTCTCGAAAACACATCGTTGTTGGTATGGTTTGTTTTTAAAAAATAAGAGAAAATGGCATGTTGGTTAGTAAAGAATTTTCTTAGGAGATTTTAACATAAAAGATGTGATCGAATGTTACACAAGTTCAGCGTGGTGTTGTGGGATATAGATGTGTAGTGATGTAAAGTGTAGCTAGTTCCCATTCTGCCATTGAAAAATAAATTATTCGCCATCACATTTTCTAAATGGATTTGGGACTACCTTATTAATTTAATAGAAGTGTATTCTGTAATATTCGATGTTACGTAAATAGGACACCACACTTTAAAATGATTGAGTTGTTCAATTTTGTGAACATGCCAAGGAATGTCGACCACTGAACTGCAAGAGTCCTTTCTATATCACGGCTTGATTCGATCGCAGTTCAGCATTTATTGATTCATCAAAAAAATGTTATAGATTTTAAGGTATATAACTTTTTCATAAGTAGTGTTTATATCGTGCATTTCCTTCCAACGTGCGCGCGCGCGCACACACACACACACACACACACACACACACACACACACACACACAGAAATATATACACTTTGACGAGCTACAGAAATGTAACAATAATATTACCGCAAATATATTATTTTTTAAAGAGTAGGATTTCCTGTTTCAAGTCACATATTTCGTATATTCTAAAAATTCCGTTACTTAATAGAAGCAGCGAGGCTGAGAGATTGACCGTAGGGTTTTATTGAAAAATGAGAATGATGAAATAATTTTTATCTTATGTGTAATCCAATGATTGGATTAGGTCAGATTGTAATTTTTTTCATTTAGGTGGTGTTGTTGTGATCTTCAGTCCAGAGACTGGTTTGATGCAGCTCTCCATGCTACTCTTATCCTGTGCAAGCTTCTTCATCTCCAGTACCTACTGCAACCTCCATCCTTCTGAATCTGTTTAGTGTATTCATCTCTTGGTCTCGCTCTACGATTTTTACTCTCCACGCTGCCCTCCAATACTAAATTGGTGATCCGTTGATGCCTCAGAATATGCACTACCAACCGATCCCTTCTTCTAGTCAAGTTGTGCCACGAATTTCTCTTCTCTCAAATTCTATTCAATACCTACCCATTAGTTATGTGATCTACTCATCTAATCTTCAGCATTCTTCTGTAGCACCACATTTCGAAAGCTTTTATTCTCTTCTTGTCTAAACTGTTTATCCTCCACGTTTCACTTCCATACGTGGCTACACTCCATACAAATACTTTCAAAAACGACTTCCTGACACTTAAATCTATACTCGATGTTAACAACTTTCTCCTCTTCAAAAACGCTTTCCTTGCCATTGCCAGTCCACATTTTATATCCTCTCTACTTCGACCATCATCAGTTATTTTGCTCCCCAAATAGCAAAACTCCTTTACTACTTTAAGCGTCTCATTTCCTAATCTAATTCTCGCAGTATCACCTGATTTAATTCGACTGCATTCCATTATGCTCGCTTTTCTTTTGTTGATGTTCATCTTATATCCTCCCTTCAAGACGCTGTCCATTCCGTTCAGCTGCTGTTCCAGATCCTTTGCTGTCTCTGACAGAATTACAATGTCATCGGCGAACCTCAATGTTTTTATTTCTTCTCCATGGATTTTAATTCCTACTCCAAATTTTTCTTTTGTTTCCTTTACTGCTTGCTCAGTATACAGATTGAATAACATCGGGGGTAGGCTACAACCCTGTCTCACTCCCTTCCCAACCACTGTTTCCCTTTCATGTCCCTCGACTTTTATAACTGTCATCTGGTTTCTGTACAAACTGTAAATAGCCTTTCGCTCCCTGTATTTTACCCCTGCCCCCTTCAGAATTTGAAAGTTACATCTGCCAATACAAATGCGATTTTGATACGTACTGTTGCGTAATTCCCGTAATCGTGACTGATAGATGGACGAGTGACCCTGTTATGTCACCTGTAGTCCTATTGATTAATTCCCTTAAGTTCAACCCTTCTGGCATCAGCTTCCCTTGTTCGTAACAACTCGCCACTACTACCATGTTATCGTAAATGAAGTAAAGCGAATGAAAACCTGCTTCGTGGAAATGTAGTCTGGGTTCCACGATATCCCTCGGCTAAACTGGCCCCTTCTGTTTGGCTGAGAACAACTGTACCATGCACGTGCTCTGGCTGGTTTGCATTATGCAGTTGGACGCACTGTGACTTCTCCCCTTCTGCTACCATCTTCAAACATTAATATCCCGTGGATCCTCATCTGCACGAATTTTACAAGAACTCCCCACTTCTCTGGGTATCTGTGAATGGCGTAACACACAAACTGCGCATGTCTTCCTGTTACCAAGACTCGAATTAAAATATACAGTAGTCCTCTGTCAGTTTCCTCTTCTGTTGACGCTGTGAATTACTTCCATTCTTGTCCTTGGCGTGTTGCAAGCTATGGACAGGGAACAATGTCATCCTTCCTTCGTCCTCAGAAGGTTGTTGCCATTTGCAAACCAATACACAACAAAATAATAGAAAGAATCTTCACACTAACGTAAGTTGTTCACTGCAATCCTGTACATAAGTAAAAATATGAGAAAAAGGAAATCCTTGAAAAACCCCTCACACTCTCGATCTTAATGTGTACTGTACATCTTGCACAGGCTCGTCAGCATCTTCAGGTCCCTTCCTCTGATTCCTTGTCCTCGTGTTTCTCTTTGGCTCTGCCCCTACAACTCCAGGAATCGACTCTGAACTATATCGAAAAGATTATAGACCCCCAGCAGGTACTGTTGCTCTCGTTGACAACTGAAGCTTCACGTTGGCGGGGGAAGTAGTCTCCACCACCGGATGGGGTCCTTGAAATCTTTTGATGAACTTCTTCGTCTTGCGTTTTTGGCGCGTACGGAATGAATTACATCACTCATTGTCCTACTTCATACTGCCATACACTTGCCGTATCTGTCACGGAGTCCTCCTGCTTTCCTGTCACCTTTGTATTTGCCTTCTGTACTTGTTTCCATACTTCTCGTACTGTTTTTGGAAACATGCGGACCGATTGCCCGTATTTATCTTGCTCTGCCTTTATCACCGTACACCACCTCAAATGGGAACAACCCAGTCATCGTGTGTACTTTTGAATTATATGTTGACACGACATACGTTAGAATGTATCCCGCCCCGGTCGGTGTGATGTGCTCTCACAGAGTAACTTAACATTCTCCAAATTTTTTTGCCTGCTCATTCCATTCTACCATTGGCCTGTGGATGAAGATGACTAATTCATAACTTCTTCACATGCATCAATCGACACAGCTCCTTCAGTAAGTCTGATGTGAAATTCGTAGCATGGTCTATTCGTACTATGGTCTGTAATTATCGTACCTGGCACTTCAAAATTCAGCATCCAGTTGTTAACCATTGCATGTGTGACTATCGCTGCCTGCTGGTTTAGCATAGCAACCATCTCCATGTACTGCAAAAAGTGATGTATTATTGTTAATACGAATCTGTTTACTGCAGACGTACGATTGAACAACCCTAATACATGAAATCCAACTATTTCAAAAAGGTTTGATGCTTCCGGTAGCCTCTGCAATGGCACTCGCTTACAATTCAAGACTGCTCACTGTGCACACTGTATGCAGTTCCTCGCGGATTGAGCTACATTTACTTACCTTCCTCTCCACCAGTATCTCTTGGCCACTCTGATTTGTTCCTCTGCAAACTCCATGACCAGATAACCCATTATCATGTGTTTCCTTTATAATATCCTCCTAAAACTTCGCTGGTACTGCTGCTCACAGCTCTAGTCTCGTTTCCTTGCGCGACAGTCTGTCACATGGGCTACCCTGTATTGCTTAGTTTCTGCGCTGCCTACCACTCCGCAAGACCACAACGCAGAACTGTCAACACTGCTACGTTCCTGTTTAATGTGTCTGCATTCTTCCCTCGCTTGTGTACTAATTCATAGTCGAATTCGCCAAGTCTCAGGGCCAATCTTGTCAGTCTGCTAGACGTGTCTTTCAGTCCAGTAACCAATTCAAAGCAGAGCGGCCGGTCACTACTCGATATTTTTGGTTGTGCTGTGTCAGCAAACTCTTACACGAATTTTCTGTAGTAGTTTGAAAGTCCCAAAAAAGATTGCATTTCCTTAGTCGATTTATGGACTGGGAACTCTCGTACAGCTTGCACTAGCCTTGGTCTGTCCTTACTCTATCTTTACTAATTAAATGACTTAATTACACTACCTCTTCTAAGGAAAAATGGCACTTCTCCGCGCTCAGTATCAGATGTGCTAGCCCTCAATCTCTTAAAAACTTCCTTCAGATATTGTCTTTGCTACTTCATGTCTACTGAGAATATGATTGAGTCATCTAAATAAACCAAACTAGAGGCGAGGTGGGAAGCCAGAAGGCTCCTGAGAAAGGCAGCTGCAAAAGTAACAAGTTCTTCATGAAGCATTATCTGCGATGCATTGTATACCCTGTCAGTGGCCAGCTGGCGCTGGACTGTCTGCTTGCACGCTCCGCGATGCTGACGCGGAGTCCCCTCTCTGCGGACGCCTCATTACGTTAGCTGATAGTGCGATTTTGCACCAACAGCGTGTATAATCGACAGCGCCCTACCTCCTGCAGTCCCAGGCGGCGCCTCCACTTCGTCACCGTGGGACAAGGGCACTGCGATGAGTCGCCCATCCTGCGAATGGTGGTAGTCGGATGGTGTGCATGGGGAGCCACCTGCCCCCCACAAGGCAAGATTGGACCGTACTGCTGAAGTTTGCTTACAGGTCCATGTGGCGATCTTGTCCTGCACTGCCCTGTCATCATGGTAGAGATGCGAGGCAGAATAATTTCGTTAGAAACTGTCCGGTACTTGTAGTTAGCAGCAGTGCTCGTGTTACGCATGCTCGCCACTACCAATTACGTGTCTAGCACGCCACTGCCAGTGTGGTAATCTGCCTTACCTCTTGCTGCACTATTTTTTGCAGTACTGCTGAGTTCGTTGTTTCAGCGAGATAACCTGCCGCGCGACATTGCATCACCCTTGTTGAATTATTACAGTGACAGCATCCAGTGCTCAACTGCTGTAAGTGCTGCTGCAATACACTGCTGAGGCTCACGCTATTATGTGGTTGAAATGCTGCAGTGTGTTTTCATTGAAGAACTAACGTAGGATTTTTAAGCTCGTTCATTTTTGTAAACAAACTGTGTGATTCACTAGCCAGATACAGCAGGCAACTATCTGTTCCCACCAATATTCCTATAATCCCGTTGATGTTTGAAGATCCCCAGTCATCCAAATCTATTACACTTTGCATTAGTGGAAAACACTTCTTGCTTCTTCTGCACTCCTGTTGTTATATCAGGCCGCGCGGGGTTAGCCGAGCGGTCTGAGGCGCTGCCGTCATGGACTGTGCGGCTGGTCCCGGCGGAGGTTCGAGTCCTCCCTCGGGCATGGGTGTGTGTGTTTGTCCTTAGGATAATTTAGGTTACGTAGTGTGTAAGCTTAGGGACTGATGACCTTAGCAGTTAAGTCCCATAAGATTTCCCACACATTTGAACATTTTTTTGTTATATCAGGTTCCTCAAACTCTTAGCCAACTTGACAACAGTGTACAGGTCTTTTGGGGTACCTGTTTAGACATATCGGGTGACAAGCACCTCAACGAGGAATGAACGGCCCTATGTTTGGCTTCTGAAGTACCATATTATCTTATTTGCCTGTTCCTTCTCCCCTAATTCGTATGTTTCACTATTAATCTTACTTATTCTGACTGCAAAACTTAACACTGATTCACTGTGTCTTCGTCACTCTTAACTGCTCGCGGTAAAATCTCGCGCTGTTTGTCCTTCAACTGGTTAAAAGCTTGTGGATTCCTTTACCCTTCTGTACACATGACAAACGTCTTTGCCTTTCCAACCGGCCGTAATTTTGTTAAGTGCAGCATTGATCATCTGACTAACCACCCATATTTGCAGATGATTCCGGATGATCAAAAACACATTGCTTCTTCACCTGGCTTACCAGAAAAGGAAGTAATCAGGTTGGCGGTAGCTGGATCTCTCAGAGAATAAGACTGATCGAGTATTGCTAATTACTCATGCTCGTCTCTATTCGCCACAGTAATTTCATCTTGTCGGCTGTCAACTCAAGTACATCATTAAGGAAAAACTGCGTAGTGTCCTGCTGCAGAAAACCTGTGTCATCGGACTCGGTCATTGTAGAACCTTGGCCCTCCATACACAAAAAGTACGACACAGTATCAGTTCACTCTACTCGCACATTTAAAATAACAACTTATATTCTGTGCCTATCATTAACCACCTAGATTTCGTAAGCCGCCTAGCACGATATGGTAATAAAGGTTGTACGTAAAGCATTCTAGTGATGCTGATTCTGCATAAGGTAAACTATGCCCACACGATGCATTGATAACATCTCACCAGCTACAAATAGTACTGCCTGCAGTTTCAACAAAACTGCAACACATCAACCGATTCCACTGCTTTGAATAACGCAACTTTCATGTTACAGTGCTGTTCCTGCCTAGATCCCATCCACACAAGTAGAATTAACTGTGTACTCACTCCCCCCTCTGTGGGATGCAAACCACAGCTGTGGTTACGTTCTGCGTGGTCCAATTGAGTCCAGAGGTGCATAACCATTTCTGTGTGGGGTTGGATTGCATCGGTGTGACGAGGCAAAGGAGCGGGCCGTTAGTAGCTTAGACAAACTTTGTAAAACGTCAAAACATTTTATTAAGACTGACAGAGGCGGCGGCCACGTCCTCTCACTGCACGTGGTGAGGACCGTGTGTGGGGGCGGCGAGCTGAAGGCTACCGCGCTGTGACGTTGGCGCATAGGAATGCTGGATTCTAGGAGCTTACACAGCAGCGTGCAGCCTAGTTATCAAGATAAGGCCGCTCGTGGACGGAGCCAACGGCGCTGAAGAGTGCTGTGTTGCTTGCTGGAGATGCCAGCCTCCAGTGGGGGATCTCGCCCCCTGCGGGTAACGGCACGTGGCGCCTAGGCATACACACGCCAGCACGGAAGGATCGGTAGCTGTACTGTCCCGCTCTCGTTTCGTTACCCTTCAGCGCATGCGTCTGGCCGCTGCTCGTGTAGGGGAGGAGGCAGCTTACTGGTGGAGAAGTGCCCAGTCCAAGAAGGAAGACTTGACACTAGCAGATGGTGTGATGGTGGAGGCCCAAACTTGTAATGGCGGCGTGCTGTGCCTTATCGCTCGGTCGTCCGGCGTGACCCTCTTGTCCCCGTAGGCTCTGCTGGACTGTTAATGTCTCTGCTAAAATTAGTGGTTATTTATTCAGCTTTATGGCCCACTTGTGACGACGCGCTGTTTCCAGTCCCGCTCAGGGCAACTAATCCGTGGCCCGGTGTTGTGGAAAGAGCTTGGGTCGTCCTGCACGAGCTCCGTTACACTGCTGCGTTGAATACTTGCGATGCTTGTCCTAGTCCGACTCGTACCGTATGAACAATCCTGATGCCGAAGTTATGCAGCCCGCCGGTTGCGTCCAACTGCTTGGCGAAAAGGCTGGTATCTGTAGTAACGCCCTAAAAATGGCAGTGCTATACTATATTCCGTGTGAGTGATTCAGATGTGAACTCGGTCAAGATCTCTGAACGACTGTTCACGGCTTAATCATTGTAGCTTACGAGAAACGTAACAGCTGAAGCACTGTGTTATCCGTCATATTTATATTTGGCATTTCATTTTTCTTATAAGTAGTTTCCGAATATGCACTCATGAATTCATATATACTTACACATAATCATACAGTCACAAAAACAGTACACAAATTAATTGCAAATATGTGTGAAAGAGCTGTGAAAGATAAATGGCACTCTAGCAACATATTGACATCATATAATCTATATTTCGCTTCAGAAACTTCTCATAAGTCACATTTTCCAAAAGGAAACAAGTTGTTGGTGCGGAAGGTAATGTTTTCAATTCATTCACACCACCGTCTTTGGTTGACTTGGGTGAATAAACCGCATTGCTTAATTCATCATGCTTTGACGATGTACTGTTGCACCGATATCGTCTCCTTAAAATAGATATGCATGTACAGCGATCACACGACATGAACAGTTAATTGGAAACGTGAAAAAGCTGTACCCTGTCACGGCCTGCGACTATTTTACATTCTGAACACGGACGATCTGGTAATATTAATTCCGCAATAGTTTTTCTGCCTAGTATTGTGTTACATACAGTTCTCGTCTGCGTTGATTTTCCACGATCTTCCAAGGTTTAAGGCGCGTACTTCCCTGCACATTTATCTTCGCTGTATCCGCCCATCTGTCCTCTCGACTTACGGGATGCATCTTTCATCTACGGTAAGGTTGCTCAAGTCGTACGCCTTAAGGGAGAATTATTATATTTGGTAGGGTAATTTAAATAACATACTTTGTTTCGCCTATACTGAATCTTTGTGTTTTAAGCTATCAACCAGTTACACGAAAATATAAAAATATTTTCTCAAAATGAGATTTCATACTTTTTCAAATCCGTACTTTGGTACGATTAATCCACACCCTCTATAACCTAAGTCGCATCTTCGATAAGAAGTCAGCGACGACAAAATAAATCCAGGAAATATGGAGCAAAACGTCACAGTAACAATTTACAAACTATTAACGTAACGTTCCTACCGCAGTTACACGCAGTGAAATTACTGAGGAAAAAACTGTAAAATTAACAAATTAAATTGCTGCAACTGGCATATCGAAAATCAGCTTATTTGAACTCGTGTATTGCGGAAATACTTTTTTATTTTACTATACAGGCCAGCTCATAGATCGTGTAGCCAACTTTTTATAAGTTTGTGCAAAGTTTTGTTCTTTTCTTTTGCCTTTTCTGTGGCTTGTTTCCTTTCTGCAAGGACTTGATGTTAATTCCATTGTTGATTTAGATCGTTTCGTCTTTACTTGATAATTGTTGTTATACACGGAATAGGAGATGAAATTATCAAGTAACACTTCATTTGTTGCTGTTAATTTCGGCAACTGTTGCCATGTTGTTTTCGGGTCCACATTCTTGAGACAAGTCCATATTGATCATTGAGTGGTATTGCAATGTTAGACACAGCCTTCCAGAATTTCTCGTTGTTTCGTCAGTTCCATCAACCGATTCTTGGTGTGATCGTTAAGGGGGGTAGGACGTCAAACGGGCCGACTTGGAGCAGGAGAGGCACCACAGGTCATTTAAATTTCCACTGTCTATACTTTTACAAATAAATTCATAAAATTTTGAAAGCATGATCAGGAAGAATTCAGGATTCATACTCATAGCACTGGAAGCTCAAAAACGTAAGAAAATACATTTTGTTACATGTGAATTTTCATCATTTTTTCACTTACTACTGGCTGCATTTGTTGCTATAGGTAGACTTTTCTTCCTAAGTAAGAGAGATTCTTCGATGAATTTTGCACAGCATACAAACTATAGTTACATGTGTATGAAACTCTAGAGTTTATTTAATTTATGAAAAAATGAATGAACTGCTACATTTTAAACTTCTTATTTAGAAAAAACTAAAATTTTATAGTTAATTATCTCAATTTTTCCACTGTTTTTAATAGATTTGGAAAATTATAGAGTTTCATACACCTGTAAGTACTGCTTGTATGCTGTGCAAAATTCATCGAAGAATCTATCTTACTTCGGAAGGAAAGTGTACCTACAGAAACAAATACAGCCAGTAGTAAGTGAAAAATGATGAAATTTCACATGTAAAAAAAGGTATTTTGCTACGTTTTTGAACTTCCACTGCTATGAGTGTGAGTCCTCAATCCTTCTTGGTCATGCTGACAAAGTTTTATGAATTTATTTGTAAAAGTATAGACAGTAGAAATTAAAATGTCCCGTGGTTCCTCTCCTGCTCCAAGTCGGCCCGTTTGACGTCCGACCCCCCTTAAACAGCACGCACGGTAATAGTCACAAAGTCCTGTGCTTCTACATTTTTATCACATGACTAAAAGCCTGTTGCCTTAAAACAGTTAAATGCTCTCTCGCTATTTCCATACAAGCAGATCCTGGTGTATGCATTATCCAGGAGATCTGCAATGTTAACTTGTTTTATGACATTGCCAGGATTTGTATGTAGCCACGAAGATGCCGCTATGTTGGAACTCTTTGTTTAGTATTATAAAGAACGATCCGTTCAATGATTATAGACGATGTGTCGCGTGACAAGGAAACGATAGCATTATTATACCATAATCACCGAGCGAGGTGGCGCAGTGGTTAGCACACTGGACTCGCATTCGGGAGGACGATGGTTCAATCCCGTCTCCAGCCATCCTGATTTAGGTTTTCCGTGATTTCCCTAAATCGTTTCAGGCAAATGCCGGGATGGTTCCTTTGAAAGGGCACGGCCGATTTCCTTCCCCATCCTTCCCTAACCCGAGCTTGCGCTCCGTCTCTAATGACCTCGTTGTCGACGGGAGGTTAAAAAAAAATGGTTCAAATGGCTCTGAGCACTATGGGACTCAACTGCTGAGGTCATTAGTCCCCTAGAACTTAGAACTAGTTAAACCTAACTAACCTAAGGACATCACAAACATCCATGCCCGAGGCAGGATTCGAACCTGCGACTGTAGCGGTCTCGTGGTTCCAGACTGCAGCGCCTTTAACCGCACGGCCACTTCGGCCGGCACGGGAGGTTAAACACCAACCTCCTCCTCCTACCGTAATCACGAGGCAGCTGAATTGCGTCTAAAATTTTTGGTGTGTGCTACGTTTATACAGTAAAAGCAAAATATGTTTCTGGTCCCTTTTTTCTAATTCCAGGCATATCATGAAATGTTGTAGCTATCGGACGTTTAGTTCTGATGTTATCCATCCATTTGTCGAGCATTCTAATGCTGAGTTCGGCGGGGCTTCCCTTTTTGAGAAATCATTTGCTCTGCTGCGCTTAAATATTAACATCGAAGGTATTAATTGGCCTTCCGCATTCATTGCACCTACATACACATGTCGGTGTAATATCCCTTTCTTCGCTTGTGATTACGTCCACGTAGTGTTTGAAATTTCGGTCACTAACTTCAGACGGTTTGTGAATTGTGGATAATGCTGTTTCATATTCGGCCATCAGCAAAATTATGTTCGTGTAGTATTTCCTCCACATATTTATTTAAAAAAACTCGCTAATCCGCTCTTTATTAAACCTCTTCCTTCTATATTGCTTCGGGAACTCTCAAGGACAAAGTTGAATGAGCTTTCATAAACCTGCAATACCATTTTTACTACTTATTTTTATCGAAGCAATGCGGTGGCTCAGCAAGTTGGTAGGCAAGTTTCATTACTTCGATAAAAGTTACTCTGAAGAAACTAGACTATAAATTAATTATTTGCTGTGCTAATTCATTTCCATCTCTGCTGTCGTATCATTAGGTCTTTCAGATTTTGATGTTTTATTTAAACCCTTCAAATGATGATGCAGTGTAGGCTTCGTATATTGTTTTTCCTACATCCTAAACCCTTCAAATGACGATGCAGTGTAGGCTTCGTATAATGTTTTTCCTACATCCTTCATTACATCCAATTTGACAATGCCGATGTTTTAATAAAGCTTCGTTCATATCCTTCCGCTCCCTCTTATTGTACTCTCTGTTCACGTATTGATCAGCTGGAACGAACAGTGTTCAGTTGGTATGCAATTTCCATCAACACTTATCGTATCAGTACGATTAACGATTTCTCCACAGGCACGACTTACGACAGTGACTCCATTACCGTTTCAAACCAGAACTACAGGCATAACCTCGAAGTTTTGTACCGTTTGATTATGTTCATCTCTAAAATTGCTTACAAATGAGCGAGAGAAAGTAATAAAAACAACCAACTTCGTTGTTAATTATAGTCCTGTCACGACAACCAGCGCTCCGCCCACCTGTTTTCGCTTTCATACTTGACAGCTTAGTTCAGTATTAGACCACTTATCGCATTTTACGAACCTGTGATCAGATATTACCGGATTATGATTTAGCAACTTCATCCTACTCTGTATCTCCATCATATCCACAATAGCAATGATTCAGGTTCATTGGCAGAAAGCAGAAAGAGTTTCAAAAAGCATCAATTTGGCTAAAAGTGGTAGGCATATTACAAAATATTTGGCAGCACAATATGTATATTCAGAAATTTGTGAAGCAAGAAAAAGCCACCTGAGTATGTGTATCTAACTGTGAAGTAGTATTTAAAAAAAAAGTTTGTGTTCGTGATAATCACACGTTCCATATGATTCCCTCGGATTGTTGTACATAAATAACATTTCTTCATAGAAACGCTCAAACACAGTAATTAGAATGAAAAATGATTGCTTAAAAATAATATCTACGGTAATTGTACTTGTAGTGCACATTATGCGATACATGTAGACAATATCTTCCGAGAAGTAAAGTGTGCTCGAATGGATGATGAATGTGAGATAGATTCGTCTGAATTACGCTGAAGGAGCAGTGTTAATGACTGGTAGAGAAATCATAAAGTATACCATAGTCACAAAAAAATGGTTCACTGTGATAATAGAGAAAAGTCACAGATACAACGGCGCATAAACTGAAAAAAAAATAATAATAAAAGCCTGGAGGCGCCGGGTATCGATCCCGGTACCTCTCACATGCTAAGCGAGCGCTCTACCATCTGAGCTACGCCCCCAGATATTACAGAGTTCTGCTGAGGTAGGATGTCGTTCCTTGTAGCAGACTCGATTTCTCGTTGCGTCACTCGCGGCTGTGCGATGAAAGTTGCTTAACCTTGTCACCATTGGCGCGGCAGAATTTTAAACTGGGGGCGTAGCTCAGATGGTAGAGCGCTCGCTTAGCATGTGAGAGGTACCGGGATCGATACCCGGCGCCTCCAGACTTTTTCCTACAAAAGTGTCAAGGTTTTTCGACAAAAATGTCTGTTGGAATGAGGTAACAACCTTTACAATGGTCCGAAAACTAGTAATTTTTCGCTTTGAAACTGTTGCTTCTTAGGCATAAAAGGAGGAGACAGAATGTTGATAAGTGAGACTACTTTACGAGTAGTAGATCGTTAACTGTATTTTAAGATGCTGCCTGAGAACGATTCACTGTGGCTTGCAGAGTACCTTGATGACGCCACAGCAAAACGCGTCCAGCCGAGCGCTGCACAGTTCTTGCCGCAAGTTGACCTATAATAATAAAAACTTTGAATTTCTCAAAATAAGTTATGGTCCTGTTGAATTATTGGGGAAAATGTAATTTTGATAATTATAAGAATGTAACTCAAAATGGAAATGGTTAATTGATTTTGTAATCTTTTTGGTAGGTAATATGTTTCATCGTATTATAACAAGTTCAGATGCAAATATATGATGTATTATTAATAAAAACTTGGTTAGATGTATTAAGCAGGAGTAGAAACATAAGACAGGCGGAACAAGGTCCGATCTGGCTTTAAAAAAGTGTACTTTTCTATGACCTATACAGTGTGACACTATTAGCTGTACTGTCTTTTGCATATACTTCACAAAGAGCTAGCGAACAGTCGCACCTTGATACGTCTTGAGATTTTTGTATTACGCCACATAGGATATAGTAAGATAAAGACTCGGTTTGCCTTCCGTATCCGACTCCACATCCTCGTTTGCCCCACCGTCTGCACAGACAGAATCTGGTAGATGTACAAAGGCTTCTGCGTTTTCCAATTACCATATACTGTTGGCTTTTCCTGTTTTTCAGTTCGCGTTCCCATTTCATTAGTTTTCTGAACATACACTGTCAGTCATGCAGCTTCTGCTTCGCCTTACAGTTTTGCAAGCTTTTCTTCCATGTCACGATATCTTTGTGAGAAAGCAGACAGATGCCATCAACAAATCTTTTCGTTACGTTTTTCAGCACCATCAGGAGTAAGACAGGTTAAAGAATACATCCCTGTCCCTCCCCAGGATTTGTTTGGATAGTTCCAGTAGGTTTTCCATTGCGCAGCATCCTAATTTGATATCCCTCAAACAGTGGTTTCAAAAATGGTTCAAATGGTTCTAAACACTATGGGACTTAACTTCTGAGGTCATCAGTCTCCTAGAACTTAGAACTACTTAAACCTAACTAGTGAAACTGATGTGCCATGAGATTTATGTATTTATTTATTGCGCGAAATTAGGTCGTGTTAAAATGTTTGGGACGAGCTTTCAGTATGTACTGACATCGACTTCCAGCATCCAGATTTTTGTGTCGTCGGCCAACTACATTTCTCAGTGAATTTTATAGCAAAGAAAAAGTCAAATAACACTGCTAGAGTATGAAAAAGATTTTAACTGAGGTTTTACGTTTTAAGATTAGAGGACGAGAAAGTGTGACGCTTGTAGTAGTTATTGTGCTTCATTGGTTTGCTACCTGAGTGACAGATTCACGTGTGTTCATGCATAACTAGACCCCCCCCCCACCACACACACACACACACACACACCTCTGTAGGACCAGAGATCATCGTTGGCGTCGACATACAAAAGTAAGTTCTTACCTTTAACTACGTCGGGATACTGGGCTCAATCGGTCCGTGCGCGAGAGTGGTTGGTACCAATGTAGTCCAAACCGACGCGCGCGAAAATACGATTTATCAAGGTGTCATATCTCGTGTTCTGTTGATCACAGACATAAGGGGACAAGCCCTTAGCCTAGCGACCGTTTGTATACCTCTAGGAAGGACGGCCATACTGTAGCTATCCTATGGCACAGGGTCAAAATTTAAACATTACACACTTCTTCCAGCCAAGGCAACTTGAGTAGATTGGTTGGTTCCTGTAAATTGGATGTTGTCTAGTGTGGATGTTAGGTGGTTTGTAAAAGCACCGTTTGTTCAGGGGCGGTTCTCGAGAAAGCCCCGAAAAACTCTGATTTTTCAGTACGAAAATTACCAGTTCTGTGGATGGCTACTTCATAATTTTTGTTAGTTCCAGATCGTCGAAATTTACTTTTTTTTTTCTTAAGATGATGATCTCAGAGAACATCGAATCTTTTTTCGATACCATAATCCGTTAGCGAGAGCCAAAGGTTCAGTTACACCGTTTTGTGCACATAATTTTCGATCTTAGGCGTATGTGTAGTTTTAACTGACGTAGTGAACACATGGCAAGTTTTGGGGTCATTGCAAGGTTTCTGCGGTCACCAGCCGTTTTTCACCATTAAAACATTATGACGTTCTATCTGTGAATAATGAGCACTTCACGCTTACACAGGCTGCCCCGAGTTGGAAAATGTGCTATGATAGCATCTGGCAACGTAAGCACCTTACAAAAATTATTTTATTATACGAAATTTTTGTACTTGCAAATAAAACACTGCGTGTTTTGGTGTATTGTTTATATGTGTCAAAATATGTAAATGTGTTGAAGTACATAAATAATCGAAACTTTAGTGATCTACAGAATTTGTTTTATATGAACAGCGCCACGCGGAGTGGCCGCGTGGTTTGAGGCATCGTGTCACGGACTGCGCGGCCCCTCCCGCTGGAGGTTCGAGTCCTACCTCGGGCGCGCGCGCGCGCGTGTGTGTGTGTGTTCTTAGCATAAGTTAAAGTTATGTGTAAGTCTAGGAATCGATTAAAACACTCTGACCGAAAAGAGGGGAACCATCTGCCTCAATCCTCATTCCGCCTTACTCACCATAAAAGTTTGGCCTGCGAAGATAACCGCGCTTTTTTGCACTGAAAGAGAGTAGCAGAGTGACAGTTACTGTGGGAGCGAAAGAGAAAGGTAACAATGATGTTGGGAGAAACATCGAAAGAAAAACAGAGATGAATAGAGATACTGGCAGTGGGACAAAAAAGAGATCACACAGCGGAAATGAAAAGGAGATGAGTGGAGACTATATATAGGCTTGATGTGTCCCTCCCACGTCGGTGAACTTTAACACGAAATCATTTCCTCAGTTTCCTCCTTTCCCCATGCCTACGTGTTGCAGTTTCTCTGTCTAGAGGTCAAAACCGCGAGAAAATCATCCCCAAGTATATGCATGTAGAGGAGACAATAGTGATTGAAGAGAAAGGCAGCAGACTTTAAGCGGAAAAGAAAGAGACAGTGGTAATCTGAGAGAAAAGTATGGGACAAAGACAGTGGCAGTGGGACAGAGAGACAGTGAAAGTGGCGGAGAAGGAGATAAGAAAGTGCGATAGATTGGGGTGAAGGCAGAGTCAGTGGGAGAGACAGACAAAAGAAAAGGAGACGGTGGAAGAGAGACATACATAGACAGTGGCAATGGCAGTGGGAGTGAGGTGTGAAGGCCTTCGCTACTTTTTTTTTTTTAACAAATGAGTGGTGTTTGACGAATTGCACTGTTCCGTTTTCTCTGCTTATTTCCACTCATCACGCCATTCGTACTTCACAGTAGCTTTCATTTGCCGCAGACGGTTAATCGACGTAAGAACTGAGATACTTCGTAATTTTCAGTTAGCTTATTAAGGCGAGCTTTAAATCTAGCATGTATGGAAGAGCTGATCTATGAAAAGAATATTTGTACTTATGAAACAGATTGAATCGTGCTGAAAGATGGTGCACGTTGATGCGATGTTCACACATCTTGCGGACCTCCATTCGATTCCTATATTCACAGGGAAAAGGCATCCCATACGCTCGTCAGTCGAAAAGGGGTGTTTGTTAGATTTCTGCACTTATTTTGTCGCGAGCTTGACGATATTGTGCCTGTTAATGCATAACTTTAACGTCAAATTAAACAGTATAGTTGTAGTACGATACTATCTCGCTGGTATCGTAACACTGAAATGAAACATTCCACAGCGGTATGTTTTTACTTACAGGTTAAATGAAATTTTAGTAATTCCATTTAAATAACAATTTTTTGAGGTCTGAAAATGAGTTTATCATACTCTAGCTTCATTAAAATATGTCGGGAAGGGGAAGGGAGAAAAATTTTTCAAGTGCCAGTTATTGATCTAATTACGTCTCAGGTGCTAAGCAACAGCTTTACCATGCATGCATGCATGTGAATCACGCACACGTGGTCCCCAGCCGGAGGAGGAGGCCGCATATGTCTTCAAATGTGAAAGTTGGCTATGCGGCTGTTCACTTTGCAGGGTGGATACATACAATGCACCTTGGGCGTAGCGCAGTTGGTAGAGAGGTCACTTAGGTTGTGAGAGGTATCGGGATCCATACCTGACGCCTCCACCGATTTTAAAAAATAATTTCCACTTCATAATTTTCATTTATCAGCTGTAGTTCCATCATCTTCACAGCCGTTAATATTACAGTTTTTCTGTGCCTTCATGGCGTATTAAAATTTCGAAAAGTAGTATTTAATGATCGAATGCATGACTCGTAGCCATAAATGTATGATTTTAGCTAATGATTAAAATATTAGCTAATGATTAAAAATATCTAAAAGTAATTGCAAGTTACATATTTTTAACTGTTGAATAGCCTCTAAGTAAAGGGAAAAAAATCATTCCCTTCATAATTGGTGGTTTTCATCAATCGACAAAATCCCTTATGCCAGTACTCGATTTAACTCTAATCTAATATACATCAAAATTAATGTTTGTTTGTTGTTTGTTTGTTCGTTCGCTCATCTTCTGTGTGTTTCCGCACCATTCATCCGATGGCGGTGACACTTCGGTGAGTATTTGTGCGAGCACCTTTAAAGGTTTTTGTAAAGATGAGAACCTAACTACCTCTCTTAGGTGTGGGGGTGAAAACGGGTTGACACAAATAACTCAGGAATGTCTGGAGCAATTTCTGTCACTTTTTTTTTTTTGTTTATACATGATTCATTACTTGTATAAGTTGGGGTGGGGATGAGGGTAAGGCGACGTGACATGTAAAAATATTCAACGACCGCTATTAGTATCAAATCCATAGTGTTTGAGTTCGCTAAACTTATTGATAAATCACACTTACGGTGACGTTTCACCGCTAGTGTTGCGGAGAGAGGGCGAGGGTGTGAAAAGATAGTGACATATCAGAATATCTCTGTAACGTCTGAAGTAACTTCTACAAAATTGGCACGTGTAACACCTGCTACGTGGAAAAATTTACTGTGACAGTAAGATATTCGTAAACCCCTGTGGCTGAGAGTTTAGTCAAAAGGTGTGACATAAAAGCAAAACTCAGAAACGCTTGGAGAGGTTTCAACCAAAATTTGATATATAGACGGCTCATTACTGGTATTAAAATACTGTGGAAGAAAGGTGCTCCATTAGATATATTTAACGATGAAACAGCAGGGCGAATTTCGCTAGAGATATGGATGAAACACGTCTGCATTTATATTGTGTAACACGCATGTTTCGGCGAAGCCGCGAGCAAAATATTAGCACACTATACAATAATCCCTGTTGGTTAACTTTGATTCTCTTTCAGTATTTTCGTTGCATCATGACGTATGCATTTTCTAGTAACCCACTCCCAGTAGTCTCCTCACTACGTTTATGATTGTCGAACACTGTCTCTTGCATTTGCAACGAAATTGTTCTTAGTTTGATGTAGTGAAGGTTCAACAAACACGTTTTTATTTTACTCAGATTTATTCAAGGAGTAACTTTCGCTTAGACTTACTTTTCTAACACACATCTACATGGCTACTCTGCATATCACAGTTAAGTGCTTGGCATAGGGTTCATCGAACCTACTTCACTGTAATTCTCTGTTATTCCACTCTTGAACATGCTCGGAAAAAGCGTATGTGCGATCTGCGATATCATATTTTCCTTATTTTATTATGATTATCGTTTTTCCCTATGAAGGGCGCCCTCAACAAAACATTTTCGTATTGGGAAGAGAAAATTGGTGATTGAAATTTCATGAGAAGATCCTGCCGCAACGAGAAGCGCCTTCGTTTTAATGATGTCTACCCCAAATCCTGTATCATGCCCGTCACACTCTCTCCCCTACTTCTCTATAATAGAAAACGTGCTGCTCTTCTTTGAACTTCTTCGGTTTACTCCGTTAATCCTATCTGGTAAGGATCCCACACTGTGCAGCAGTACTCCAAAAGAGGACGGACAAGCGCAGTGGCAGGCAATGTCTATAGGAGATCTGTTGCATCTTCTGGGTGTTATGCCAATAAAACGCAATCTTTGGTTCGCCTTTCCCACAACGTTTCCTGTGTTCCTTCCAAATTAATTAGTAATTCCTAGGTATTTACCTGAATTTACGGCCCTTAGATTTGACTCATTTATCGTGTAACCGGAGGTTAATGGATTCCTTTTAGCAATCACGGGAATGACCTCACACTAACATTACCTTGTTGAATGCCAGAAATAATTTAAATAATTTCTGTTTTACTCATTGACTTTCTGTCAGTTGCTACGAACTGTGAGTGTGTCTGACACATCTTCTCTATTCTTCTTCTATTCCGCTTCTCTATTCCGCGATACCTACTTCTAAGTTACTCATGTTGGCAGCGTTCTTGATTCGAATTCTGGAATATTTGCTTCGCCTCCTATGGTGGAGGAATTTCGGAAGGCTGTGTTTAGTAACTCTGCTTTAGCAGGACTGGCACCGATAGTATTTCCATGCCCATCGCGCAGAGAAGGCATCGATTGTGCCTTGCCACTAGCATGCTTTATATACGACCAGAATCTCTTTGGATTTAGTGCCAGATGCCGAGACAAAGTTCCGTTGTGGAAACTATGGTAAGCATCTCGCATTAAAGTTCACGTCAAATTTCGAGCTTCTGTAAAAGATCTCCATTCGTTTAAATTTGGCATGCTTTTTTCGTTGTTCCTGCTGCAACTGTGTTCTGACCTGTTTTGTGTATCATGGAGGATCAGCTACGTCGTTTGTTAATTTATTTGGTGTAAATCTCTCAATTGCTATGGATGTTATTTCTTTGAATTCAATCCACATCTGGTCTACACTTCCATTGTTAATTTGGAAGGAGTGTAGATTCTCTCTCAGGAAGGCGTCAAGCGTATTTTTATCCGTTTTCTGAACAGATATATTCTTCGTTTATTTTGGTGGGTTCGGTAGTTAAGGTATTCAGTCTCGCTGCGACAACCCTGTGTACACTAATCCTCGTATCCGTTTTGATGCTCGTTATTAGCACAGAATTATTTGTTACTAAAACCAAACCTCCAAATGTCAAGACACTCAGATCGGCACCAAACTTTGTGTGTAGATAGAACGAACTAAATCGGTGTTTTGGTTTATACAGTAATTAAAAGTTCAAAAATGTTCAAATGTGTATGCGAAAACTTATGGGACTTAACTGCTAAGGTCATCAGTCCCTAAGCTTACACACTATTTAACCTAAATTATCCTAAGGACACACACACACACGCACACCCATGCCCGAGGGAGGACTCGAACCTCCGCCGGGACCAAATTAAAAGTAACACCACGACTACGGATCACATGAAAGGCATATCTGTGAGTGACAATGTTGTAATCTCTCGTGGGTAAGTTGATAGAGCGAGGTTCGTCCTACCAAGGGTCCCTCGTTCAAACCGCATAATGACAGTTTGTTTTACCTGTTTACGCGTGAAACTGTTATGTGGGTGATCATTTCCCTGGCGTGTGGCAGGACTTTTCGGAGTTGGAAGCAATGTTCTTTGGGCAGTCTGCTTTCGCTTAGTTAGTTGAAAGAAGCAAACCTGTAGAGCACATGTGTGTAGACAGGTGTAGTGTTCTGTCGGACATGTGCGACAGAACAGACACCACTCGTGATGAAGTAGCTAGTCGATATGTTGTTTCACAGAATAAAAATGAACAATCGGATCAGTAGAATAAAGAAACAATTGCTTCGCACCTGCGAGTATATTAATGGTCCCATACAACACTTTCACGCATAATGCAGTAAAAAATAATTAATTGTCATCATTGGAGTATGATCCCGGGACCCGTGGTATGACGATCTAACGCTATGCGAACTTCGCCGCGGAAGGTATACGTATTAGTTAAGCACAGTTATGCGTTTCCTGTGCTCCGTAGTTCTGGGGTGACTTTAATTAATGTTTACGCGCGTTCTGGTGGACGACAGCACATAGTACGAACTAAATCGGAGTTTCCCAGTTGCCAAGAATAATCTCTACCCATACTAACTCGCAGGAACTATCTACGACAATTTCGCTACAAGATACGCTACTTCTAACAGCAACAAACAAGCCACCGCCAACTGTATTTAGCCTGTCCTCTCTGAACACCGGTAGTTCCTTCGCAAAAATTTCGCCTGAGCTTATCTCCGGCTTTAGCCTGCTTTCAGTGCCTATAACGGCTTGAGCATCAGTGCTTTCTGTAAGCGCTTGGAGCTCTGGTACTTTCCCAACACAGCTACGAAAATTTACAACTTTGTAACCGATGGTTCCTAGATCTACGCCCTTCCTGTTTTTCACGTGCACGTTTTGAGACTGAGGCCTTTCCCCGAGGCCGTCTACATTACTTAAAAAAAAAATTGCTTGTACTTCTTCTTTTCAATGAGTGGTTTAGGTGCAATCCATGGCATCCGAGCATGACTAGCTCAGCTTTTTAGATTCGATGGTCCTCCCCCCCCCCCCCATAGGGTCTCACATTACCCTCTGAGGATATTCTCCACTCTAGTTAATTTAGAAACAATACATTTCGACTGTTTAAAAGCAGAAAAACAAACATCAACAGTAATCTATCGAACATATTGTTTGTTTGGATGCACGTAAGATGACTCCTACTTTCTCACTGTCGAAGGACATGTGCAATTGTTACAGTGTATGTGAGTGTGTATATGTGTACCAGTTTACTTGTAAAATCAAAAATATTAATTCGAAAAGTAATGGCTGACAATGATAGAAGCTGCAGAAATGAACCTGGCTCTCCTGCTTATTAGGCACATGTGTTAGCCATTACACCACAGTAGCATTAGAGGTAACACAGCTGCATGCACTACTCTAGTACCAATGTCCTCCCTAAACAAACTCCAATTCACACCTTCAGTGCATTAGACTAGGATATCCGTGCAGCTGTGTTATTTATACTGCTACGGTGGTGTAATGGCTAACACATCTGTCTAGTCAGCAGGAGACAAGGTCACCGACCGTGACACAAATTTTAATTTATTTCTTCAGCTTTTATCATTACCATAGATAGAGTTGAGACTCATATGTCCCAAGGAATGTCTGACATTTCAGTGATATTTACTTTTGTATTTGTTGCAGGTCAGTGAATTTGCACGACTGGTGTGTGTGTTTGGAGTCATCAGAGGTAGATAGCCACGGTAAGTTAAATATTTTGAACACTTGTTCTTACAACTGTATTTACAGAGACGCTATATTCATGTCGAGTCCATATTTAATATTTCATCTTGGATAATACTTAAATAACTGCAATCATTTTTGTACATGTAGGCTCGGATGTCAGAATGTAGAGACTGCGCCATAGAAGAACTGCGTTGTGCATTTTTGTGAGAGAAAGCTCTTGTTGTTTTTGAGGACACTCCACTTTCAACCTTGACAATAACAATCAGAGCAGGAAAATCCATAAATGAGGAAATACTTTTTCAATCGCCATTTTCACATCTAGCACGCTGTTTCAGGAAGTTAATTTAGAGAGACTAGTTACTCCACAGTTTCATATTTCTCAGTGTACGAGTTTGTGAAAAAAGTACAATGATTATGTGTTGCATGTCATATTTGTGCGGTACCTGACGATTCATAAGATCGACAGCTGGTGTTAGATCTTGCCGCTGGAGAAGTTGCAAGTTGTTAAGTTTCTTTCCACCACTTGGGAGATTCTTACCTCCTGCAGGCAACTCAAGTTATTACAGCCATAAGCACTGTCCAAATTCGTCTACTACAGTAGTGTCGGCTACTGTGGAATTCAGCACCAACACAAACAAGGAAGGAGAGAAGTTGCGATGGCCGGTGGCAGAAGTCCAAAATCATATGTACGTAACACTTGCAGATTAATGGAACACTTTATTCCTAAAAAGGAAGAAACATAACTTTTTGTTGTGATGTGACGTGATGTGTTTCCTGTGCCTCCTACATGCAATTAGTTTTTCACTCTACTACTACTGGCAGAATGCAGACAAGTTTGGTCTTCCTATTAACTCAGTACTGCTGATCTCGAAGTCTGAGACCGAAGTGGACCGATCAACGAAGGGCGGCTGGTTAAGTCAGCGTTGACTTCCACGGCGCTGCGCTGGTCGGTGTGCAGTTGATGTTTATTATTGCACAAGAGTAATTTTGACAATTTTTGCATGAATTAGTA
Source organism: Schistocerca piceifrons (assembly GCF_021461385.2). Lineage (NCBI taxonomy): Eukaryota > Metazoa > Arthropoda > Insecta > Orthoptera > Acrididae > Schistocerca > Schistocerca piceifrons. The sequence continues at coordinate 691,656,471 of NC_060138.1, forward strand.
CTATTAAAAACTGAAACTCCCTAATTTGTACCATATCACGGCCTTAGTACTTCGAATAAATACATTAAAAAGGAAGTAATCGGATAGCCTGAATTGTTCTTTTGAAGAAAATGATTCGTGTCGTGGTCTGTTAGAACGATCCAAAGTTATTGCTACCATATCTATTTTCTGCTTGCTTTTGTGCATGTAAGCAGAAATTTAATTGGTACATTGAAGACAGGTCAAAACTTTTGCAGCTTTCGTCACCTGTTTGTGACTTCATTAGCGCCAATCCGACTAATAGCATTGCCCCTTTAATAGGACGGAATATCATGTGTGGAAGCTAACAGAGATTTGCAGAATCAGTGACTGCGCTACCTCTCCTCTTCTGTCCTCTCCTTTTCCCTCCCTCCAATTTTACAGTAATTTTGTGCTTTTGTATATAGTTGCGTGCTGCACTTTGACAGTCATTTAAACGGAAAGTGATACATTTTATTGTTTCCGCTTCTCAAATTTCACAGCACCAGTGAGCATATCTCTCATGAGACGCATGTTTTCGTGATGTAATAATACCTTCGTTTTATAACGTAGATTCTTCATATTTTGTGAATAAGTCTCTCCGCAATTAACATAGCCTTTCGTGCAGCGTCTCCTGTTGTAGTTCAAGCCTTCTTCTGAGACTCTGATGCTGACAAAGTGAATCTATAATGAAACACGCAGCTTTTCTAGGAATTTTCTTTTTCTCTTCTGTTAATAAAATTTGATAAGGGTCCCATATCGTCTAAGAGCACGCAACACATGGCCGAACGAGGGTTTTGTAAACGACCACTTTAGCGCGTGAGTTGACTGTCGTAGTATTCTTCTAGTAAGTCAAGCAACTACCTAGTCCATGGCTAGATTTGTACAGCCTTTCCATCGTAAATTACTTCGACAGATGCACTTGTCTGTTCAAAAGTATGCGGTAACTCCTATGTAATGCCGAATTGGTCAGTAGATGTCGCGAGAGGCGGACCCACAAGTATGAAAGGAGGCTGGGAGTATTGGGTTACCGGTTGAGAAGCAGCAACAGCAGAGTGGGTCTGTCAGGAGAGCTCAGTGACTCCGAACGTGGATCTAACATCGGTAAATAATCCATCAGGGACATTTCACCCCCTTCTAACCCTGTAGGTCTATTGTTGGTGATACGATTGTGAAGTGGAAACGCGAAGGAGCAGTCGCAGATAAACCAATCGCTGGCATACTTCATGTACATACGGACGGGAACCGTCGATCATGGCAAAAGGTGGTTGTAAAAAATCTCGCGTGAAATCAGTGGAAGGGATCACTCGGGAGTTCGGAATTGCTACCAGCAGTCCAGCTAGCACAGTGATTGTGCGCAGGGAATTAAAAAGAATGAGGTACAGTGACCAGCAGCTCCCCATAAGCCAAACATTTCTGTAGTCAGTGCTGAGTGTCGCTTGAGTTGGTTGAAAGAGCGATGCCACTGGACAGTGTAAGGCCGGAAGCAAGTGATATGGAGTAACGAATCACGCTATGCTCTGTGGATACCCGATGGAACGGTTTGAGTTTGGCGAATGCCTGGAGAACATTACCAGCCATTATGTGAGGTGCCAACAGAGAAGTAAGGAGGAGGTTGTGGTACTGTATGGGGGCGTTTCGTTTACAGTGTGGTTCTCTTATTGCAGTTAAGAAAACTCTGAATCCGCAGGGATGTGAACACTTTTCACAGCATTGTGTACTGCGTTTAGTAGAGGAAGGGTTCGGAGACGATGATTATTCTTATCAGCGTGACAATGCACCGTCTCACAAAACAACATATGTGAGGAAGGGATTTGTGGGCAGTAACATTCCTGAAAGAGACTGGCCTGCCCAAAACTTGTACTCAACGGAACACTTGTGAGATAATTTAAAACGCCGACTTCGCTCCAGACCCCGGTTTCCAACATCACTACCTTCTTTACTTTTTGGCTCTTAAGGAAGAATGGGCTGCCATTCTTCCACATGCATTCAGACACCTCATTGAAAGTACCCCACGGAATTCAAGTCGCCATAATGGCGAAGGATGGATACATTCCATATTAATGTCCACTACTAGGTGTCCGGATACTTTTGAACAGATAATGTATTTCTATGTATGTCTTTGTTTTTACTGTGTCCAACGGCTGATGGCATATCGGATATTTTCATTTCTTTACACACATTAAAGTTATTTATATTTAAGATAAGATACTAATATTCATACTAGGTGGTGTTCTTCAGCGGTCTCTACGTTTTGCGACAAGTTCCTAATGATTTCACATCCGTGTACACAACTGCGTCGTCTGTGGAATACCTCAGGAGTGATTGACATGCGTTATAAACATTGCTCGGACCTATTGCGCTGGCACTTCTCTAGTAATCGGTGCTTCCGATCTTTTTCAGATGAAATTCATATTGACAAATCATTCCTCTTTGAATTTGTGCAGTTTCGTTTTCTCCATTTTCCAGCAGCTTCTATGGAAGCCAAGTTTCACCACTCTCTTGTTTCTTATCGGTTTGATAAAACGCATTGTACCTAAGAAAGACACAGCATTTTCGAGATAAGGTACGTTAGGTCTGAAGCGATGCTCATCGGACGCTACTTCCGCATCCCATGACACTTCCCCATTAGGACGATGCAGTAAATTCTGTTTGCAAGGAAGTCTTCAGTTCAGTCGCTTACCTGATCGAATATTCGATATGTAATTATTTCGGTTACTAGGCGACTGTATCGAAGACTCTCTGGAACCAAAGAAACATGCCGTCTTGTTCCTTCCGGACGTTCTAACTAGAAGAGCAAGCTTGGTTCCACGCGATCGGACATTGCGGATGCAATGTTATTGTGGGATGTGCAGAAAATGCATCATGTGCGATGACAAATGAAGTCAGTGAGATAAGTCTATTCTTCTGCGGAGATTCGACTCTTCTTTTATATAGCAAAACTACTATCATATTTTTTCAGTCGTGTAATTTGTTTTGTTGTTTCAGCAGCCTACCATACACCGTTGCTAAACATGAGGCCAGTTCTCCTACCTTACTAAGTTTGACCTAACGTTGGATTTACTGACTGCTCGATTTCATTGAATTCTTCAAACATTAACAATCATTGCGCTTGTTTTCACTTGGTCAGCTTTTGTAGTAACTTTGTGATTATGTTATTGATCTGTCTAGAGTTCTGTCAGTCCCTTTCTGTCACTCAGGAATAAACTGTATAAGTACATGCCAAACACCCGTCGACTCTCTTCCTCGAGAGTTGATTGTTTGCTGTTGGCAGCTCGATTGGTTTCTAATTGTTTGAATACATTTTTGCTATGTTTACAGCAGTGCAAAATTTGAGCATGTGTGGTGTCGCAAAAATGCAATACCTTTCTCGCGTTAAAACCCGGTTAATGATAACAAAATAAATGTGAAAGCGATAGGCATTCTCATAAGTAAGCCCCCTGCGGGTTCGGGGGTAAGAATAGGCCCGCGGTATTCCTGCCTGTCGTAAGAGGCGACTAAAAGGAGTCTCAAACGTTTCGGCCTTCTGTGATGGTCCCCTCTTGGGTTTGACCTCCTTTTTTCTTCCAAATTTCCGTCGTCAGTGCGTGCCATTTGGGGAAGGACACCTTACGTGGTGTTTTTGTATTGGTCCATCATGCTCCACCATCTTGCATGTTACCTATTGTCGTGTGGGGGGGACTACGCCCAACATCTTCCGGGTGGTCTCCTTCTCGCCTTGTGCGCACTCTTCTTCTTAGCGCCTACGACAACTGTGGACCCTTTAAACACCTAAAATCCAGCACGGTAGCCAGTCCGTTGTGGTGGGGTCGTCATGTACCCTCTTGGTGGTAGCCCCCTGACCACGCAGGGATCGCACTACAGATGCCTGAGCTGTTTCCTCCCCATGCATGCCAAGGAGTATGTGCCCATCTTGTCTGGGGCACGGGGACTCCGGGCAACGGGATATCGGCCAGGTACCCGTTGCTTTGGCTGGGTGGCGCCCTTGGGGAGAGCCCTCGTTCGGAGTAGGTGGCATCTGGGCGGATGTGGCGCAATGAAGCGCAATAAATCACATCAAGCTGGTGGTCGCACGGCCACCAGCGTCTCTAAGCGAGGTAGAGTCGACTTCGATGCTGCGCAGTATGACCCTCAGACGTTCCCCTCGTTGGCTGCGCCATGGGAGGGACGCCGATCTAGTGCCAAGCGGGAGCCTTACGTACCGCAATACCTTGTCTGCAGCAGGACTGATGGTGACTCCTTTCTTCCGACGAAGCCTATGTTTTTTGTGGAACACCTGGAGGATAAGTTTGGGGAAGTGGCGGGGTTGTCAAAAATGAGGAATGGGTCCATCCTCCTCAAGACGTCCTCCCCAGCCCAGTCACGAGCGTTGCTCTTGTGTGATAAGCTGGGTGACGTCCCTGTTACCGTCACTCCCCACAGTAGCTTAAATATGGTCCAGGGGATTATTTACCATCGTGACCTCTTGTTGCAATCCGATGACGAGCTGAGAGCCGACTTGGAACGACGTGGTGTGCATTTTGTCCGTCGTGTCCATCGAGGACCCAAGACAAACAGGGTGGCCACCGGTGCCTTTATCTTGGCCTTTGAGGGTGATGTCTTGCCCGAGAAGGTCAAGGTGATGGTTTACCGTTGCGACGTCAAGCCATACGTGCCTCCCCCGATGCGGTGCTTCCAGTGCTGGAAGTTTGGGCATATGTCCTCCCGTTGCCTATCCAGCGCTACATGTCGAGATTGCGGACGCCCCTCTCATCCTGATTCTCCATGTGCGCCTCCGCCTGTATGTGTTAACTGTGGGGAGCACCACTCTCCATGCTCGCCGGATTGCCCCGTTCTTCATAAGGAGCGGAAGATCATGGAATTTAAGACCCTGGACCGGCTTACTTATCGAGAGGCTAAACAGAAATATGAAAGGTTGTATCCTGCTTCCCTTCGAACATCTTATGCTGCAGCCACGTTATCGTCGCCCGCACGAGCGACGGTTGTCGCTTCATCTGTGCCGCCTTCAGTGGGCCCTCGGGGCCATGTATCTCTGTCTGCCCCCCTCGTGCCTGGGGGCAAGCCTTCCTCTCTTGCCCCCTTAGCAGTTGGGGGCAAACCCTCTTCTGTCGCTCCCCCCAAGCTTACTTCGGGAGTGACATCTGCTCCACAACCGGGAGGCTCGATTCCTCCCCCTCCTTCTCCGGCGGCGTTGCCTCCGCCGGTTCCTCTCTCGCGGAAGGGGTCCCTCGGGGCTCTCCCTTCCTCCGTTTCTTCTCCTTCCCAGCCGGATGTCAGCCAGTGGCTGAAGGTTCCACCACCTGCTGGTCGTAGGGCTTCTGCGTCGTCGTCAGCCTCCGACGCTCCTTCAGAGAAGCTCTCCCAGCCCTCTCACCCTACGGGCAGACGCGAGAAGAAGGAACGGAATGTGTCCAAGAAGAAGGACGTTCCGGCGGTTTCAGCACCGCCTGCTGTACATAGCCCTGGCTCCGGGGATGAGGTGGAGATCCTCGCCTCTGCCGCGGATCTCGCCCTCACGGAACCCTTGGGGGCCTCTCCTATGGACTCAGCTGACTCTCCCCCAGTGGCGGCGGTTGGCTCTGAAGCGCTGTCTGCCTCTTAGTCGCATTCACGCCCTCCCAGTCCCTTCCTGCTTCCATTCTCCAATGGAACTGCGGCGGTTATTTCCGCCACCTGCCAGAGCTCCGGATGCTTCTGAGTGATTCCCCTGTTCTCCGCATTGCTCTGCAGGAAACTTGGTTTCCTGCACTGCGGACCCCCGCCCTTCGCGGTTATCGGGGATACTATAAGAACCGTGCTGCCTGTCACCGAGCGTCAGGTGGGGTTTGCCTCTTTGTTCACCACTCTGTCTGTAGCTCGCCAGTACCCCTTCAGACGCCTTTAGAGGCAGTTGCTGCCAGGGTTGAGCTCTCGCCGGCTATTACTGTTTGCTCTGTTTACATTCCTCCGGATGGGGAGCTCCCCCGCCATGTCTTGGCTGCGCTGCTGGCTCAACTCCCGCCACCATTGCTGCTTCTGGGCGATTTCAATGCCCACAATCCTCTATGGGGTGGGACTGTCTCCGATGATCGCGGTCGGGCCGTGGAGCATGTGTTGGCTCAGCTCGACCTTAGCCTCTTGAACACCGGTGCTCCCACGCATTTCAGTGTGGCCCATGGCTCGTTCTCGGCCATCGATCTCTCTATTTGCAGCCCTGGACTTGTCCCATCCCTCCACTGGAGGGTGCATCCTGACCTGTGTGGCAGTGACCATTTTCCCATCTATTTGTCACTGCCACAGTGTCATTCTTCTGGGCACTTGCCCCGCTGGGCTCTCCACAGGGCTGACTGGCCAGCTTTTACTTCCGCTGTACCCATTGCGTCTCCCCCACAGGGTGACATTGACGAGGTGGTCCGTGTTTTCACCACGTCCATCATTTCGGCGGCCGAGGCTGCCATCCCCCGTTCCTCTGGCCTCCCTCGGCGGAAGGCTGTCCCCTGGTGGTCGCCGGAGATTGCTGAGGCTATTCGCGACCGTAGGCGGGCTCCCCAGCGTCATAGGCGGCACCCGTCTCTGGAGACCCTCATCGCCTTTTAAGAGGCTCCGTGCCTTCGCCCGTCGTCTTATTGCACGGCGTAAGCAGGAGTGCTGGGAGAGGTACGTCTCCTCCCTGGGCTCCCGTGTCTCGTCCTCGCACGTGTGGTCCCGGATCCGGCGGATTTATGGCTCCCAGACCCCTATGGGTGTCCCTGGGCTCTCCTGGGACGGCGCTGTCTGCACGGACGCTGCCGCCATTGCTGAACGGCTAGCCGCGCACTTTGCTCAGAGCTCTGCGACTGCATCCTATCCCCCCGCCTTTCGCTCTCTAAAGGAGCGAGCCGAGCGGACGCCGTTCTCATTCCACACGCGTCGTTCTGAAACATACAATGCTCCTTTCAGCGAGAGGGAATTCCTCGCCGCCCTCGCCGATTGCCCTGATACAGCACCAGGCCCAGACTGCATCCACGCGCAGATGCTGAAGCATCTCTCCAGGGACTGCCAGAGACACATTCTCGCGATATTTAATCGCATTTGGAGCGAAGGCGTGTTCCCGTCGCAATGGCGGGAGGGCGTTATTGTCCCCATCTTGAAACCCGGTGCGGACCCACTGGCGGTGGACAGCTATCGTCCCATTACCCTCACCAACGTTTTGTGCAAATTGCTCGAACGTATGGTGGGGCGGCGTTTGTGTTGGGTCCTTGAGTCGCGCGGTCTCCTCGCTCCATCCCAGGGTGGCTTCCGTCGGGGCCGGTCTGCAGTGGACAATTTGGTGCGGCTGGAATCTGCTGTCCGTACGGCTTTTGCCCGACGTCAGCATCTTGTTGCTGTATTTTTCGATCTGCGGAAGGCGTATGACACCACATGGAGGCATCACATCCTCGCCACGTTGCATGGGTGGGGTCTTCGTGGTCGGCTCCCGGCTTTCCTTCAAACCTTTTTATTGCGCAGCTCTTTCCGGGTGCAAGTCGGCGTCACCTCTAGTTCCTCTTATATACAGGAAAATGGGGTCCCGCAGGGCTCGGTGTTGAGCGTCTCCTTATTTTTAGTGGCCATTAATGGTCTGGCAGCAGCAGTGGGGTCGTCGGTGTCTCGTTCTTTGTATGCCGACGACTTCTGCATCTCATTTAGCTCCACGACTACGGGAGTCGCCGAACGCAGGCTGCAAGTCGCCGTTCGCAAGGCAGCATCATGGGCACTGACTCATGGCTTTCAGTTCTCTGCTGCCAAGACTCGAGTAATGCACTTCTGCAGGCGTCGGACGGTCCACCCTCATCCTGCACTTTACCTCGACGGCCACCTGCTTGAAGTGGTGGACACTTGCCGCTTCTTGGGACTCGTGTTTGATGCCCGGCTCACATGGGTTCCTCATGTTACTCAGCTGAAGCAAAAATGCTGGCGGCACCTCAACGCCCTCCGCTGCCTTAGCCACACGTCTTGGGGTGCAGATCGCTGCACGCTGCTGCGGTTGTACAGAGCCCTTGTGCAGTCCCGGCTTGATTATGGGAGCCTGGCCTATGGGTCTGCGTCCCCCTCAGTGTTAAAGTTGTTAGACCCCATACACCACTGTGGGGTTAGGCTTGCCACTGGCGCTTTTCGCACCAGCCCCGTGGATAGTCTACTGGTGGAGGCCGGGGTTCCCCCACTGCGGATTCGCCGCCATCGTCTGCTTGTCGACTATGCTGTCCACGTTCATTGCTCGCCAGATCATCCCAATCGTCGCCTGTTTTTCCCTGCTATGGTCCTCCATCTGCCCGAACGGCGCCCTAGGTCTGGGCTTTCCATAGCTGCCCGTGTCCAGTCCCTGCTGTCAGGACTGGGGTCATTCCCTCTTCTGCCTCCCTTCCGGGTCCGTACACCTACGCCTCCCTGGTGTTTGTCCCGGCCGTCCGTCCGTCTGGACTTGGCACAGGGACCCAAGGACTCGGTTCCGCCTGTGGCCCTCCGTCGCCGTTTTCTTGCTCTCCTCGCCTCATTTTCGGACTGTGAGACTGTCTACACTGATGGTTCCCTGGTTGATGGTCGCACTGCCTACTCTTTTGCTCATGCTGCTCATGTTGAGCAGCGCTCCTTGCCGGCTGGCTGCAGTATTTTTACTGCAGAGCTGGTGGCCATATTGCGCGCTCTTGACCATATGCGTTTCTGCTTAGGTAGGTCCGTCGTGATCTGCAGCGACTCCCTGAGCAGCCTTCAGGCCATCGACCGCTGCTATCCCTCCTCTCCTCTGGTGTCCTCCATTCAGGAGACTGTTTCCGCCATTGCCCGTTCTGGTCGTTCGGTGGTCCTGGTTTGGACGCCCGGTCATGTTGGCATCCCAGGGAACGAACGTGTAGACAGGCTGGCCAAAGGGGCGATCGACGCCCCGGCTTTGGAGATCGGCCTTACGGCTCGCGACCAGCAGATGGTGTTGCGCCGTAAGCTGATTGGGATGTGGGCTGCTGAGTGGCGTGGCATGACAGCCCCGAATAAACTGCGAGCTGTCAAGGAGACGACCGCCGTGTGGCGTTCCTCCCTGCGGGCTTCTCGCAGGGACTCGGTAGTCCTGTGTCGGCTGGGCATCGGCCATACGTACCTGACGCACGGCCATCTCTTGCGTCAGGAGGATCCCCCCCTGTGTCAGTGTGGGTCCCGGCTGACGGTCGGCCACATTTTGCTGGAGTGTCCTCGACTGCGCACACTCCGGCAATCTTTTAATCTCCCGGGCACTTTGGCTTTGGTTTTATCTGACGATGCCTCCAGGGCTGATGACGTTTTAAATTTTATCCGTGGTAGTCCGTTTTATGGTTCGATTTAGGGAGGTCCTGCACCTTTCCCTTTCTGTGTCTTTTGTCCTTGTGTCTGTTGCTGTTCTGGTGTGCCGTGAGATGGTTGACTCTTTCCCATTTTTGTTCTCGTGGTCAGTCAACCAGTCTCCGGCCATCTTCCTTTCTTCTGTTTCTTTCTGTCTGGTGTTCCTCTGTCCTGTTCTTGTTTGTAGTGTTTGTTGCTGCATTTGTGTTCTTTTAGCTCCTGGGGGGACGTCTCCTCCCCCTTTGGTTTTTACCTGTTCCGTCGATTTTGGGCTCGCCTGATTTTGGAATGGGGGACTGATGACCTTCGCTGTTTAGTCCCCCTTAAACATCCCAACAACCACCACCATCTCATAAGTAATATTACGCCACTAATGTGTTGTTTTATAGTAATGTTATTTCGAACTGGCTGGTACCTTATAAATATGCATTTTTTGCGTTAAAATTCATTTTTACTTTGACTCTGAGGAAACTTTGTACGAATCTGTGAATTAAATTTTGCACTGCACCAGATTCGTTAGTGTTGACTAATTTATTGAAAATTATAATACTTATTTGTCTGATAACTGATTCCATATTGATATTTTACTAAAGCTATTCGGTCTTGTTCATATCTTAATTTAAAGACATATACAATGAAACTGAATGTGAATTTTATTTTTTTTAATTATTTCTTTTTGTTCTTTTGATAAACTAGAGTACACTGAAGACTGGAGGAATCCTTAAGGAAGAAGCCAGCCAAAATCAGCATCTACAAGGCACTTACTGGAAGAGTACGCGGCTTAGCAGCGATTACGTGACACCGAAACCAGTGATCGTGTGAAACTGTAATGAGCAATAGCTTTTGATTAATTTTATGGACACTAGGATGGAAAATACTAAACCAGATGTGCTGCAGGACGGTCCGCTGGACCAACAGCGGAAGGATAACGATAATGTTGGAGATGCCAATAATTCGTTGTCGTCTGAAGCTTCTGTTGTGGAAGACAATCGCAATGAAGAAGTGAAGTTTCAGAGAGACAAAGTACATACTGATCCTCCCGTATTCTCCCCACTGAAGAACTTTTCGTCCCGCCCGCCAACAGATTCAGTAACTCATCCTAACGTTGGGAAACCGTTGCTACTGCGGCCGTCCGTGCTATCGGGAAGTTCCTCTGAATTGGGAAGTGCCGCATCGAAACCGGACAGTGGTTCCTTTTCTTCTGCATTTGGTGTGAGACCCATGGCGTTTTCCTTTGCGACGGCAACTAAAGATCAGGCAGGATCGGCGAGGCCTTTCCTTCTGCGTCCCTCGAAACTGACAGCTCCCGTTTCAGAGCAAAACGACGGAACGGGAAAATCTGCTGCAACGTCTAGCTTATTCGGGGCCAAGCCCTCCATTTCTTCCGATTTATCTAAGGAGCCTGCTGCCGGGTCAAGTCCGAGCAAGCCCATTTTTCTTAGGCCCTCAAAGTTGGCCGTAGCTTCACCGGAGAAGGGGTCAGATCCCACTGCAGGTAATGATTCTGTTGGAGACGAATCAAAGACTGTCGCTTCTTCTGAGTCGGGCTCAGATGTTAGAGACGAAACAAATGCAACGAAATCTGCAGTTCTTAGACCTTCTCAGCTGGCTGCTACTACGGCAGATTTGCAGATATCAGAAAAAACTGCACCTCCGAAGAACCCGTTCGCTAGAGTACCCGCTTTTAGCGAAGATAAAGAGGAGAAGGAAGAGAAAGGGTTGGGAGAGAGTGGTGATAGTCAGTGTGCATCAGAAACTCAGGTTTCCAGTTCGACGGCGCTCCCAAAGTTTGTTCGGCTGACCACCGGATCGTCTGTTGTCACTCCTGTGGTGTCGGTACCACCGGTCGTCAATCCTGTTGTGACAGTGGCATCTGCGCCCCCTACTTTTGTGTTCGGGCAGAACTTGTTAGACAGAGTAGAAACGAAGGAAAACAATGCAGCAACTCAACAGCATTTAGAATCGAATGGAGCTAATTCCTCCGAAATGTTGTTCACGTCGGTGATCAGGAAGGAGGACAGCAACGACGGAAGCAACAGCGAAGGCGCGGAGAGGCCGCCGTCCAAGAGCCTGAGCGACGCGGCGAGAGAATACGAAGAATCGCGGGCCGCCAAGAGGAAGTACGAGGAGGTGGCCGTGGTCACCGGCGAGGAGGACGAGGCGAACGTGGTGCAGATGAACTGCAAGCTGTACGCGTTCGAGAAGTCCAAGGGCACGTGGGTTGAGCGCGGCCGCGGCACATTGCGTCTCAACGACCGCGAATCGGCGCTGGGCGCACAGTCGCGCGTCGTGGTGCGCACGGCGGGCAACCTGCGCGTCGTCATTAACACGAAGGTGTGGGCCGGCATGGTGGTGGAGCGCGCCAGTCCCAAGAGCGTGCGCCTCACCGCCATGGACACGACCGGCGAGGTCAAGGTCTTCCTCGTGTCCGGCTCCCAGAAGGAGACGGAGCAGCTGTACAAGTCGCTGGTGGCCCGCGTCGAGCGGCAGCGGGCTGCTAACGCGCACGCCTCGCCGCCCGCGCGCACGGACTCGGACGCCCCGCCGACCAATCCAGAGCCGAAGCGCGTCGCGCAGGACGCCGACACGGGGGAGCCGGCCGCGACGCTCTAGGCACTGCCTTAGCTCTCTGCTGCTAGTTAGAGTCTGCCTTGTTCGTGTCGTGGCCTATACATGATCGTCATTGTTCACAATTCCTTTCCTTTCACACCCCTGTATCGTATCTGCAGATTAACACCACCATTTGCGCCATTCCTTCTGACAGCTTCGTCCTAGACACTTCTTTTTTCCAGTTTATTTACTTGTCACGGTGTGTGTATTTATTTATCCGGATATGTGACAATAAATGATCACATCATGTGAACAGGAAACCCCTCGTTTATAGGTCCACGCTGCAGAATAGCGCTTTAAATGTCGATGGCGCCCTCCCCCGGGTGGCAGGCTACGTAATCTGAATGACGGAGTCATGTTGTTGTTAATAAAACACCGTCTGTAGGTACTGCCTCTCTGGATGTTTCATTATCTGCTATAATTTCGTGGAATGCTTTTATTGGCGTTTCGGACAAACGGGTTATTGTGCTGAATTTGGGATACTGGTAGCCTCATCCTTGGGGCCCACAGTGGCCGTGCTGACGTGAAAATGTTAATGAGCCCTGGGCCCTCAAATGTCAGCTTTTTGAGTTTGACTTTGTGTTAACTGACACTCAGCTGCTTTGGACATAGTCTCCTCTAACTAACCTGTTTCCCGCGGAAGTGCTGAAGTAAAGAGGCCGCTAAAAGGCGTTACACAATTTCTTATTTTCATTTAAATATTTTACAATTGCAGATCTTTGCCCAATCTGTGATTTTATTTTTTTTTAGCATTTCATTGTAATAGATATATTGGCGGCAATGATCGATGTGTTCGCTATTATCACTCGCTTCTCAGAAGCACTGTCTTGTGTTTGTTTGTGTAATTTAGTACTTGCCTGTACGTGTCCTACATAGACTCGGAGACTAGTGGCACCTATTAAAACTTGAAGTTTATTGCTGTCCGTATACTTTTTTGTTCTGTGATTTGTTTCTATGATTAAATTAGGAAATAAAATTATCTTGTATGGCCTTAACAGATGAATGTACTGAGACAAATAATGTAACAATGTAGATGTCGTTGGCGAAATGACAAGCATATCAAATGGCGTACTGAACATGATTGTTTATGGAATAAAGAAAATAATTTTTGATTTGGTGCTTTATTATTCCTTAAACAGGGAGCATGTACCAAACTAAAATCTCTTAAATTCTTCCTCACTCTGTGACACAATTAACAAAATAATTATAAAAACAGAGAGACAGGAACATTAACTTGCTGTCCTTCCATAGAATAACTGTGCTCTTTCTAGCCACATGTTGATTTTATGTGTGTGACAAACTATACCTGATAAGCTCTGAGCTCAGGAAAGTGTCAGTAGGCAGATGTTTGTAAGGGATTTCGTGACATATGAAGCTGCCATTTGTTCTAAAATTTCTTCTTCTAAAATAAACCTTCTCCACACATTATTTACTGACTTCCTTTTTAAATCTGTAGTGAAACTGCGAACATTGAAATTAAAACCTTAAACCAGTACCAATTATTTATTCATGGAATTCATGTGATGCACGTGTTCTTATGTGAAGAGTTGTAGATTGCATGCAGGAATTTTGTAAACCAAACTGAAAACACAAGATTTGTATGACTATTACAGACATGTTAGAGGCTGAGAAGGCTATATGGAACAAAAGACTACAAGATGGAAAATATTCACTTCCTTTTTTGCTTTATATTTCATTTATTGAGTGTGCAGAACACGTTAACTAGCTGACAAAATTGATGTTGCCTGTGCCTAGTGATTTTGATTAAAAAGGGGAAATAAGAGTTTTTCATGACACACCAATGTTGAAAACTACATCATGCAAATATAATACATGTATTCTACAATTGGCAGAAACAAGTAGAGCCAAAAATTTCTGTATTATTATTATTACTGGTGTTGCTATTTATTTCTAAAGAGTTGTAGTCTGCAGACATAAAAACACTTTGGCATTGTGTGTCTATGAGATAAACAAGTTGGTATGAACAGTGGAATATAGTGGCTGCCTTAATGTTAAATTTTTGATTTCTAACAAATAAAATTAATGTGTTACAATGATTTTTTAAGGAAAGGCTTCACAAATGTAGAAATCGTATATCTGAACCACATGACAGTTCAAGAAAGCCGTTGATACAAGAGTTGCACAACTAAGTTATTGGTTAAGGTTTATTGCTATGAAAAGTGTATTTACAGAATATTTTTTACGGCATAAAGTTATCACAGTCGAACTGTAACTGATGGGTGACAGTCCGTGAATCTGTGAGGGAATGAAACAAGAAGAAAGAGGGGGGTGTAACATCCTTAACATTATCTTCACTCTTCAACTAACGAAATAAGTCCAGTGGGAACGGTAAGAACAAGACGCAACACTGTGCGCCACATTCTGTCATCAATGCTCGTCAGCTACATCCACATATGACCTCCGCAAGACATTGTACTATGTCTGACAGAGCCTACTTCAAACCAATATTAGCTATCCCATTCGATCAGTGTAATGAACAAGGTAAAAATGAATGTTTGCGCCCAAATTTTCCCCTTATTTTCCTGGTTCATACACGAGATATGTGATCGTAGGAGCTAAATTGTTGTACAGTCTCTAATTCCAGTCCTATAAATTTATCGGAAAAGGTTCTGCAGAACACACAGGAATCGTTGGAAGAAAGACAAAGGTTAAATTACCTGAGCATTGTCACTTTCATATGGGCTTTATCGACCTGTTAAAATTATAGGAGTGCCCCTCAGATTTCAAAGTATGCTGTCATATGAATCTGGTAATGACTCTATTTCCTGGAACAAGCTCTAGAATTGGTCACATGAGCACCTGCTATGTGCTTTCCTTTACAGATGGACTGAGCTGCCCACTCACATAAAGTAACTGGGCTTACATTTATCTCCAACCACACAGAGGTGATGGGAGTATAACCGTCTTCATTCTGAGCATAAGGAAAGATTTCATAGGGATTACAGAATCTGCAATTTGATGTTATTTGTTTGTGATAAGATCTTGTTATGCCTCGTGTAATGAGGAGGAAATTCAACCAGCACATCTCGGATTTCAGCAGTGGTGAGATTGTGACCCATCGAGACGGCTGTTCATTGTACCACGATATTGTTGCTCACGTTGGACAGGACCATGTGAATATGGAATTAGGAGAGCCGTTCTCAATGTAATCAAGTATCTGAACAGTTCCAGGAGACTAGTGCCTGAGAAGATCGACATTGATTTACTCCAAAGTGCAGTGTCGTAGTGTCACGTCATTTACCGTGAGCCAGGGAATGGGCTTGTGTGGAGCGAGTCAAGTAGTCACAAGGACATCTGGAGCACCACTTTCACTTTGGCAACCATTGAAGCAGCTTTCCTTGATTATGGGGCAGTAGAGAAGAGCACTGACAGTGATGTGTCAAACTACACTGATGAACGCTACAGCATCGTTTTGTTTCAGGCTAGTCACGGTTCTGCATAAATCATCATGATGACCGTATCTGTGCCTGCAGCTCCAAGGAAAACTAACGCTGCCATATAACATTCTTCATAGGGGTCCAGCGTCAGTGGTGATGGTATGAGGTTTAATTAGGTATACAACATGATCACCTCTGGTTCACATAGCCGAGAACTTGGACGGAAGTCATTACATTTCTGACGTAGTACAATAGGTGATTGTGCCCTGTGTCAATGTGACATCTTGTAGGCATGCTGTCGTCGTCGTCGTCGTCGTCGTCGTCATCATCATCATCATCATCATCATCATCATCTAACTCTCTACGAAGGGAATTCGACTGTTGTGCTGGTCAACACGCGTAAGGTTACAGTCTTCTCAATTACTAGCGCACTCTGTAATTCCTATTTTTGGGTATCTGTTTTTCTGCCGTTTCTGATTCATCTTATAATTGTGCTTCTTGTCAGAAACATGCACATCAAAGGTTTACTTGTGGTAGTACAATAAAAACACTTAAATATAGTGGATAGGCCGCAGGAACAGAGGCCTACATAGACGCACTCGTATTTTTATCTTTTTCATATGATGAGAGCGTCCGGAAACACATGAAAGTGCGTCACTGCAGCACTGCCAGGAACTAACCAATATACTGTTCTGGCGCCAGAAGTCAAGCATGTAACAGGCGACAGTCGCGAAGTTTAAAAAAAGATGTCACTGAAGGTGTCTTGTTTTGTAAGGTGGTGCTAGTTTAAGATGTACCTGCTGAGAAATCAGCTGTTACTATCGATTGACTGACTGACTGGCAGCTTAATCCATAAAACATTGTATAGAATAATATTTGTAACAAAAAATATACCAGGGGTTATTAGAAACCAACTGGTTTGTAATGAATAGCTGAGTGGTAAATGTAAAGGATAAAGTTCAGTATAGTTGCTGTGTTTGCAATTAAAGAATATTTTCGTTCTCATGTGGGATAGAAATTTATTTATTTAAAATCATTAACCCTGTTTGAATCAGTCATTGGTCAATTAACTCGTCTAGAATCGAAGACTGTTCTTCTAGTTTCAATTGACGAACAGACAGGCGAAAAGGGCTGTACCAAAATATCGTCAATAATAACTCTTGCCAACGTGACTAAACACTGGTCAGGTGGAGTATTCAATTTAATCTTTATAGCTAGTCCTAGAAACAAATCTGAGCTGGCAGAACATCGCCTCAAGAGAAGAGGTAAGCTGATTTTTATTCACACACACTCTTACCACCACGATCTACTAACATCCTTTCAAGAATCTGTGAAATTTGTTGAAATATTGTACTCACCAGCAACTATGATCGATAATCTCTGATACTGATATGAAACCAGGTGGAATGGCGTACTCATGTCTGTCATTCAAGCTAGCGTTGACTCTATATCCAGCGGGTTAGTGACGTAGCACCTGCAGAGTTGGCAGCTCCGTGTACTAAATTTCACACTCTTTACATCCCCAAATCACCGTTAAGTTTAGTCATGTGTTCTTTCTGCTATACCGTACACACACAACAAGTAAAATTTCGTTGTATTCTATTCTATCGGCTGTTCCAATTTTAATAGCGAGCAACGTATTGTTACGTGTTCATTCCACTATAGATCGCTCTGAACGGTTACTCCTTGGCATTTGCAGTTCCCAGTGATTTGTCTCCAATATTGTAATCGCGGGTGGATTCCCTAGTGACATTAGACACCAGAGTTGGCTATGCTCCACTGTAACGCTCTCGCGCTTCACGATGCAAGGAGGTCGCCTTGGAATCTCCTGTATCGCTTTTACTAAATTCACTCTCAGACCGGTGAACCGTACTCAATAAATGACCGAACGAAGGTTCTATGTATAAACGTTCTCCCTCGTGCATTAATTTCATTTAGTTAAGAGTCCTTCCTGTAAATCGTATTATGGCATTTGCGTTCCCCGAAGACAAATTTGTACCTTCCTTCTACCTTAAATCACTCCATGCACAAACTCGCAGAGACTTGCTTCCTGTAACTCAGTGACGATCGTTTAATCATTTTGGATGTCTACATACGTTGCATTGTATTCAGTTATGTTTAAGGTCTGCTGCCAATCTGCTGTACCAAGCGCGGGTCATCTGGAAGCTACTCAGTATTTCGCAGTCGTTTTCTCTTAGTTTGACCTCCAAGTACAGATTTACGCGTTTTGAGAGCAGTCTGAAGAGAAAAAGTTTCTTTATCCAACTATGAAAAAATCAGTTAATGAATATGAACTGAATATTTTTGATAGGAGAACGACAGGTACTGGTTAATGGGCAACGCCTTATGAACCATAGCGTGGCGGTCCAAAATCTCTCTCTCTCTCTCTCTCTCTCTCTCTCTCTCTCCCTCTCTCTCGTCTTAATAACGTTATAATAAAGTTTACTGGACTATGATGGATCTTTCCCCTCCCCACTATCCTACATGACACAAAGTATCTAGCATGTGGCTGACAGTACTGCTGAATTTCTGAACATTCTGTTCACAATAGCAGATTGTTTACTTCTGGCTGCTCCACTAGTTTCTAATTCTTTTCTAGTCGACCTTATCAAGCAGAAATATTATCCTACATATCTTAGGTTAAAAAAAAATGCCTCACGAAGGTGTAAACCGAATGGGAGGGAAATCGGTAGGTGTGATATACATGTACACATAAACAAATCATTACAATTTCAGAAAAGTTAAATGATTTAATCAAGAGAAAGCGCTTCACAGATAGAGCAGTATAATGCCCACCCACATTCGGCGAGAGGTTCACCTGCTTGGTCTTCGTGCTTCCCAAACCCCACCTTGTCTAGTGAGGTAGCTGGATCTCTCCCAGGTTGAGAACTTTTGGAGCATTATGGGCAGGGCATTTCAACCAGCTCGGGATTTTGACTATCTAACGCGCCAACTGGACAGAATTTGGCCCGTTATCCCTCAGGAAGACATCCATCAACTATGTCAATCAGTGCCAAGCCGAAGAACTGCTTGCATAAGGGCCAGAGGTGGGCCAATTCATTATTGACTTACTCAATTTCTCAAACACTTTGTCGAGAATAAATCATCCAGTTTTTCTGAAACTGTAATCATTTGTCTGTACAAGTACGTCACATCTACCGATCTACTTACTACGTAAGTGTAATCTAAATGTGGTTTGAATTTAGAGAAATACACGGAAGTACAACAGAAAGTGGTACACCTTCTTAATATGGTGTAGGGCCCTCGCGATCACGCAGAAGTGCCGCAACACGCTGTGGCACGGACTCGACTACTGTCTGAATTAGTGCTGGAGGGAACAGATACCATGCAGGGCTGTCCATAAATCCGTAAGAGTGCAAGGGGCTGGAGATCTCTTCTGAATAGCACGTTGCAAGTCATCCCAGATATGCTCAATAATGTTCATGTCTGGGGAGTTTGGTGAACAGCGGAAGTATTTAAACTGAGAAGTGTGTTCCTGGAACCTCTCTCTAGCAATTCTAGACGTGTGGGGTGCCGCATTGTCCTGCTGGAATTGCCCAAGTCAGTAGAAATGCACAGTGGACATGAATGGATGCAGGTGATCAGACAGGATGCTTACATACGCGTCACCTGTCAGAGTCGTACCTAGATGTATCAGGGGTCCCGTATTACTCCAAATGCACACGCCCCACACCATTACAGAGCCTCCACCAGCTTGAACAGTCCCCTGCTGACATGCAGGTTCCATGGACTCACGAGGTTATCTCTATACCCGTACACGCCCTTCCGCTCGATACAACATGAACGAGACTCGGTCGACCAGGCAGCATGTTTCCAGTCATCAACAGTCCAATGTCGGTGTTGACGGGCCCAGGCGAGGCGTAAATCTTTGTGTCGTGCACTCATCAAGAGTACACGAGTGGGGCTTCGGCTCCGAAAGCCCATATCGATGATGTTTCGTTGAATGGTCCACCTCAGTAGCGCAGCGGTAGCGTTACCGCCTACCACACAAGGGAGCTCGGGTTCGATTCCCGGCAGGGGACACGCAAGTAGCCGAAGTGGTGTCAACTAAAAAGGCTTGCAATACGGCAGCCGAACCCGAAGGGCATATCCCGGCCAATAAATGCCATACGATCATTTCATTTTTCATTGAATGGTTCGCAAGCTGACACTTGCTGATGGCCCAGCATTGAAATCTGCAGCAGTTTGCGGAAGGGTTGCACATCTGTCACGTTGAACGGTTATCTTCAGTCGTCGTTGGCCCCTTTCTTACAGTTTATTTTTCCGGCCATAGCGATGTCGAGGATTTGATGTTTTACCAGATTCTACTACGTTCAAACTAATTTAAATATTGATAACCTGTCATTGGAGCAGCAGTTACTGATCTAACAACTGCGCTAGACACTTGTTGTCTTTTGTAGGAGTTGCCGACCGCAGCGCCGTGTTCTGCCTGCTTACATATCTCCGTATTTGAAAACGCATGCCTATACCATTTACTTTGGCGCTTAAGTATAGTATCGACGGCAATTGAAGGATAAATACCAAATAATTTAGCAAGAGATGGTACTGATCCTCCAAGGTAAACAAAACGGGTCAGAACACTGTTGTAGAAGCAAGGAAAAAAGCTTCCCAACTTCAAAACAACGCAAAATCCCTCCAAGATTCTAGAAGCTCCAAATTTATCGCGAATCTCGATGCAGGTCACACAACGATACTCTGTCTCTAAAACTGCCAGAAAACCCATGAAGATCCTGGTCATAGGTCAAGTACAGCAGTGATAACAGTGGTGATGTCACTGATGAGAGTGCCACTAGAGTAGAGCTATTAAACACCGTTTTCCGAAACTCCTTAAACAGAGAAGGTGAAGTAACTGTTCCAGAATTCGTAACTACTAACATGAGTAACTGAGAAGTAGATATCCTCGGTGTAGCGAAGCATCTTAAATCACTTAATAAAGGCAAGGTCTCCGGTCCAGATTGTATACCAGTCAGGTTCCTTTCAGCATATGCTGATTCAGTAGCACCACTCTTCATATACAACCGCTTGTTCGTCGAGAGATCCGTAACCAAACACTTGAAAGCTGCCGTGTCACACAAATATCCAAGAAAGGAAATAGGAGTAATCAGCTAAGTTAGAGATCTGTATAACTGACGTCGGTTTGCAATAGGATTTTGGAACATTTACTGTGTTCGATAATTATGAATTACCCCGAAGAAAACGACATATTGACAAATAATCAGAACCAATTCTGAAAATATAGTATTTGTGAAACATAAGTAGCTCTTTATTCTCACGAAGTAAGGAGTGCTATCGACACGGGATGTTAAATTGATTCCACATTTTTAGTTTTCCAGAAGGCCTTTAACACCGTTCTCCATATGCGACTTCTCATCCAATTGCATGCCTAAGGAATATCGCCTCAGTTGTGCGACTGGATTCGTGATTCCTGCCAGAAAGGTCACAGTTCGTAGTAACTGACGGAAAGTCAACGAGTAAAACAGAAGTAATACGAGGGGCGTTCAGTAAGTAACACATCACTTTTTTCTCTGAAAGCAGGTTGGTATTATTCAGGTTTCCAATACAGTATGTTATTCTCCAGTAATTTTACTACAAAACCGTATTTTGCGACATAATCTCCGTTAATGCGACGGCCTCACCACACCTTTCTGGGAGTGCCGGTATGCCCGCATGGTGCGACTCTACTGGTCGACGCCGTAGCTAACGTCCCGCTGCATCAGTAACTTCTTCTTCATCCACGTGCTGCTTCCTCCGCAGTGCATCCTACATTGGGACAAACAGATGGAAGTCGGAAGGTGCGAGATATCCGGGCTGTAGGATAGTGAGGAAGAACAGTCAATGAAGTTTTGTGAGTTCCTCTAACACGCAAGGGTTTGTATGAGGCCATGTGTTGTTACGGAGAAGGAGAAATTCGTATGCATTTTTGTGGCGACGAACACGGTGAAGTCGTACCTACAATTTCCTGAGAGTATCGCAATACACTTCAGAGTTGATCGTTGAACTGTGAAGAGTGGACATTAAACAGAATAATCCCTTCAGAGTCCCAGAAAACCGTCGCCATGACTTAACGTGCTGATGCTGTGAGTTTTAACTCTTTCTTCGGACGAGAGGTTCTGTGGCGCCACTCCATAGACTGCCGTTTCGTTTCCGGTTCGAAGTGGTGAAACCATGTTCGACAAAAAATTGTCACGATCAATCTCGTAGCGCGCAAGAAATTCCGCACAGATAGTCCTTCGTTGCTCTTTTATATATTCTGTTAGCCGGGAAGGGGCCCGGCGGGCACACACCTTTGAGTACCCTATTAGTAGACAAGTGTGTCAGCATTACCAACAGATACGTCCAGCTGAGCAGCGAGGTGTCTGATTGCGATCCGTTGATCACAGCACGTTCCAACGTTGCACGCTGGACATGGCACAGGTTTGCGCGACGTTGTTGCGATGTTGTCAGACTTCGCACAACGACTCGCCGTGCTTTTGTTCACCACGAGGTCTGCGTAGTCATTCTGCAAGCGTCTATGAATACCTGCGGCGCTTTGGTTTTCCATCATAAGAAACTCAATGAGTTGGAACGCACCTCCGTTAGAGACGCCATTTGGAAGACTACATGTAGCGACGCAATCTATCGGAGATTAATGAAACTGTAGGGGCTGAAGCAGCAATATTCCACCATGTTCCACATCAAATTTCGAATTTTTTAAACCGAAACTGGTCGCGAAAAAAATGTATTACGTTACTTATTGGACGCCTCTCTTGCTGCCGTCCCCAAAGGAAGTGTTATAGGCCCTCTGCTTGTCCGGATCTACTTACACAACTTACGAGACAATCTGAACAGCCCTCTTAGATTGTTTGCAGATGACGCTGCTATTTACCTTCTTGTAAAGCCATCAGATGATCAAAACCAGTTGTAAAAATAATCTAGACATGATATTGTATGGTGAGAAAACAGGGAATTGACTCTACGGAATGAAAATGGTGAAGTCATCCACATGTGTACTGAAAGAAATCCGCTGAATTTTGGTTACACACAGAGCTGAAGGCTGCAAATTCAGCTAAATACTGAAGGATTACAATTACGATTAACTTAAATTGGAACGATCTCTTAGATAATATCGTGGTGAAAGGAAACCAAAGACCGCGATTTATAGGCAGAACAGTTAGAAAGGCAGCATATGTATAAAGAGATTACTTCGCTTGTCCACCCTCTTCTGCAGTATTGCTGTGCCGTGTGGTATCCACATCAGACGGGACTGGCGAAGGACATTGCAAAAGTTCAAAGAAGGGCAGCTCATTTCGTATTATCGCGAAATAGCGGAGATTGTACCACGGCCATGATCCGTGGATTGGGGTGTGATATTTAGGGGTGAGACCAACGTCAGTTTTGACAGTTCCCGTACCCAGCAACAGATGGCAACACTTAACTAAGTTTTTACATTTGAGGGTTAGCCCGTTTTTTCGCCCATGTCTTCAGTTATACTGTAGTAGCCCAACGGTCACTGATTTCTTACTCTACGGGAAGTGTAGTCCCACTATCTTACGTTGGCATTTACCCACGCAATTCTGAATTTTTCACTGCGTTACGCATAACAAATCGGAAACTGTAGACGTCTTACGTTCTCTAGCAATTCCATATACTCCGCACGCGCCGAAAAGGAAATCCCAGTTCTATCTCGAGACATTCATGGACTTCTTCAATTCAACGAGAGTTTTACAGTACTGGTTTCACGTCAGTGTTGTAATTAAATTATTATCATAAGGTCTATACATTTGCTGAATTCCTCATACGGTTTCGCTCCTTTTAATTGGAGAAATTTATCAGTAACACTGAGTTGTTAAATGTGTTCAGCATGCATATTCGTTCAGATTCCAGTCACTGACTAAACAATTAAGTGCCCACAAGATAGGATTGTATCTGACATAGCGATTCGTTCGTGCACATATCAGCGGTGGGTATTATGTGAATAACGATGTTGCGGGCGGTGCGTCTGCGACAGGATAGTGATGCAACTAATTCGATGCGAGAGAGCTGAGAAGGCAGCTTCAGAGCGTCATGTGGTGACGTAAGTAATAAGCAAATACAGAGAATAACTTTCATTTGCATTACATAGTGGTATCAAGGATACTAAAGGATGTCTTCTATATGTCTGAATATGGCTATATTGTTGACATGGCTTGACGGAAGTCTCCTTTCTGACTTTGGACTCAGTCGACGAGTGGAGTAACTACAAACATAATGCATTTTGATTGGCCATTTCTGCGAGAAATGCCTTTTTTGTGCCGTACAGGACACAGTGACATCATTTCTGAATGTTTCACAATAGCTGAGGAAAGAACGTTGGATGATAAACGAGATGACGCAAGATGTGATGTAGTACATCTGTTGTGGAGTGCTGTGGCTTTCTTACTCCGTGCATCATTGTGTACCACGTGGCCGACAGTGACAGTAATTCGACCGGCCATTTGAGAGAGAGTACCATATAACACCGACGTGAGATGATCGACCTGCTCCACCGCTTTTAACTGGCTTGTCCACTACACGAAGGCTCATCCATGACGAAACGTCTCACAGTAATTACACTAGGATTATAATAAAATGTTTTAAACGCAACCAGCAACTTAACACGCGCACTCGGATATGCAAAATACCGTTCAAAACAAAGAACAGTGCGAGCGAAGAGCGGTTGAGACGCGCGAGGGGCGAGCCTGAGATGATTTGGGGATTCCCCGTTCGTACAGGCAGCGACATACGTTCCGATTTGGCAAAATTAGTTCAGACTAGGACGTACCAGTTTATCCTAAAGCATGTAAATTCTGACTAGGATAAACCGATTCGACCTTGGCTAAACTGTTTTATCCTATCGATAACAGGATGAACGAGTTTGACCTAGGCGAAACTAGTTCATCCTAAAGTCGGGTTTGGCCGGTAACACATGCATAAAAAGGTGCCGTCACTTTTTCCCGAGATCATTGTACAAATATGTTGCTGCTGTCGTCACTGTGCTCGTTGTTAGTTGTGTTCGTTAAACTCGATCGTTTTTCTATTGAAATTAGTGTAACTCGTGCCATTCCACTGTGATTTTCAAACCCGGTAAAGTGAGCAGTATTTCGGACTACGCCACACAACTTCGTTGCAAAGGCAAGTTACTTACTGCTGTAGTAGTGGATATCAACGCAAAATTGTCCTACTGAGGAAGATCTTACTGCAGTTCCTCTTCTAAACTGTCCTGCGAACGCCGGTATGATATGCCGAAAAAACCATGGGATAGAAAAGCAGCCGAATCATTCAACTGGGGAATGGCCACTGGACCTGACGTGGTACCAGTACAGTTCTATATACGGAAAAACTTGCTCCTCTCCCAGGAATAGTGTACCGTAGGTTGCTAGAGGAGCAAAGCATTGCTAGTGATTGGAGAAAAGCGCACGCCTTTCTCGCTTTGAAGAAGTTTCGGTGAAAAGACGAACAAAATTACAGGCCTACATCTCCAACACCATTCTGCTGTAGAATTCTGAAACAAGTTTTATGCTCGCGTTTTATAACATTTCCAGAGACCAAATGTCTGTAAGAATCAACTTGGGTTCCAAAAACAACGGTAATGTGAAATCCTGTTTGCTCCATTCATCCATGCGACCCAGAAGGCAGTAGATACTGGCGCCCAAGTTGATACCATGTTACGTGACTTCCAGAAGGCGTTCCATTCAGTTCCGCACTTTCCCACAATGAATACAATATGAGCGTACGAAATATCAGACAGCTTCGTTACTGGATTGAAGAGAAAACAGAACATAGCATGTGATTCTTAACGGAGAGAAACCTTCAAAGGTAATAGTAACTTCGGGCGTATCCCAAGCGAGTGTTATGGAACCATTCCTTTTCACAATACACGTAAATCACCTTGTGGACAACGTAGGAAGGTCAGTGAGGCTGTTCATGACATGCAGTTGTAAACGGAGGGACCAAACTGCTGACGCCATCGGTCCATAGACTTGCACACTAATTAAACTAACTTATGCTAAGAACAACGCGAGCGCGCGCGCTCACACACACACACACACACACACACACACACACACACACCGATGCCCCAGGTAGGACTCGAACCTCCGGCGAGAGGGGCCGCACAATCCGTGACATGGCGCCCCAAACACTAGAAAATTATAGCGAAATGCCGGAAGACCTGTGGAGGATCAGCGTTTCGTATATTGTTGACCATTATTGTGTTGTTACAGGGTTGCAGATAACCACTGGAAGCAGTCACATCCATTAAATATCTGGCAATATAAACACGTGAAACGACCTCGTAAAACTGATCGCAGGTATGGCAGATGCCAGACTGAGATTCATTGATTGAATTTTCTCGTTTTGAGAACACTGAAGGGCATTCTGTTTTAATTGTAAAAAAACAACATTTTCCGCGAACTTGGCTATTGAATGGTTTTTTGAGATTCATTGGCAGCATCCTCTGGAACTTTAGTGCACCCACAAAACAGGTAGCTCACAAAACCCTCGTCCAACCTATAATTGAGTGTTGCTGGTCAGTCTAGGATCAGTAGTATCGAAAAATTCACAGAAGATCCAAAGGAGAACAACGCTTTTCGTCACAGGTTCTTTTAGTAAGTGCGAAAGTGACACGGAGAATCTCATCCATCTCCAATGAGAGACGGTACAAGACTGACGCGTTGTGCTTCACGGCGTGGTTTACTGTCAAAATTCCAAGACGTACATTCCTAGAAGAATCAATCGACATGTTGCTTCCTCCTGCATAGGTCTGTAAGTCGCAAAAATAACTGTGGAGGTAAAATTAGAGAGATTCGAGCTAACATGGACGCTTACCAATAGCCGTTCTTCCTGAGGACCATTCGTGACCGGAACACAAGAAAACAGTGAGAATGGTACATAAAGTACCCTCCGACACGCAATGTGAGGTGACTTTTGGGGTATAGAGTTAGACGTAGTGACATAGGTTTGGAAGTGTTACAAATAAATACACACATCAAAAAGAGTTTTGCATCACCCCAGTTCCCAGAACTCCTGAAGATAGACGTTGACTGTGGATATTGTATCACAGACACAGTGCCTTTGACTGTTCAGAGGTGTCTCTAATCCAGCCCAAAGATGTAAACAACCATGTATGAGCAGCGCCTATTAGACGGAGGGTGTCCGACAGCCGATCAGTTCCAGTAGTTCCACCAGGAAGAAGGTATGTATACAGCTCGTGTTGTCTGTAGTTAAACAATGCCTAGACGGTCAGTACCACGTTTTGATGACGGTTTGATGACGTCTCAACAAGGGGAGTGCCCAGGCGTCTCTGAGTGAACCAAAGAGATGTTGTTCGGACATGGAGGAGATACAGAGAGACAGTAACTGTCGATGACATGCCTCGCTCAGACAGTGGATGAGCGCTACCAACGGATTATGGCTCGGAGGAACCCTGACAGCACGCCACCATATTGAATAATGCTTTTTGTGCAGTCAAAGGACGTCGTGTTGCGCAATAGGTTGCATGATGCACAACTTCACTTCCGACGTGGATGGCGAGGTCCATCTTTGCAACCACGACACCATGCAGCGCGGTACAGAGTGGCCCAACAACATGCCGAATGGACCGCTCAGGATTGGCATCACGTTCTTTTTAACGATGTGTGTCGCATATGCCTTCAAGCAGACAATCGTCGGAGACGTGTTTGGAGGCAACCTGGTCAGGCTGAAAGCCGTAGACACACTGTCCAGCGAAAGGAGCAAGGTGTGTTGGGGTGGCATTACGTGGGGCCGACGTACTCCTCTGGTGGTCATGGAAGGCGCCGTAACGGCTGTACGATATGTGAATGCCATCCTGCAACCGCTGTGCAACCATATCGGCAGCATATTGGTGAGGCATTCGTCTTCATGGACGACAATTCGCTCCCCCATCATGCACATCTTGTGAATGGCTTCTTTCAAGATAACGACATCGTTCGACTAGAGCATGTTCTCCAGGCATGAACACTATCGATCATGCCTGGGATAGACTGAAAAGGTCTCTGAGAGATCTACGCCGAATTGCCGTTGAGGAGTGGGACAATCTAGATCAACAGTGCCTTGATGAACTTGTGGATAGTATGCCACGACGAATACAGGCATGCATCATTGCAAGAGTACCAGTGCAATCTGGACTACCAGCTCTGAAGGTCTCACTGTGGTGAAACATGCAACGTGTGGTTTTCATGAGCAATAAAAAAAGGCACAAATGATGTTTATGTTGATCTCTATTCCAATTTTCTGTTCAGGTTCCGGAACTCTCGGAACCGAAGTGATGTGTATTATGAAACATCACTCACATCGGGAAACAAGTTTTATGAATCGAGATCGGGAAAAGAATCGGCAATTACTCGTACTACCGTTCATGATATGGGTATATGAAACAGTGAAAATAAAATGTGCATCTGGCTAAATAGACATTAATTCGGTTGTTGGTGACAGACAGATGTCAACTCGTCTTAAAATGTGTCACTTGTTTTAATTCGCTGGATTTCGTAGACAGGCTTTCTACGCTGTAATTTCACAACTGTCCAAGCATTTCCTAGTTCTTGTAGACTATGTTATACATTTGTGCTGTGGGGCTCTGCGAGAGGAGCGCTATTGTTCAGACTCCCATGTTATCAAAGAAATTATGTCTGCATCTACATCTTCCTGTCAGTATATTTGGTAGCAATTATTTCAGCACTGCAAAGGGGAAAATTTCCGCTATTCTGACGTTCCTAGAAGTGTCAACCAATATATTACTTTCTCCTAGACATACCTCGCCGAAAGATCTAGGACGAAATATTAGAGGGATTGGTGTTCACTCGGGGGCTTATCAACAATCGTTTTTCCGGCAAACCGTTGCCGATTGGAATGAGAAAGGGGCGAGGGGGGAAGCTACATTGACAACCAGAGTGCCCTCCGAAACGCAGCGTGGGGTAGCTCGTGGTGAACAGACGTAGGTTTAGAAAGTAATTCCTGGGCAAATCTGATGCGTTGGAGCCTGCCCAGTTGTCAAAGATGGGGTGTCTAGGAAACCTGTTTCTCGGATCATTAGACAACAATTCAAACAAATCGTATTGATGAGTTTTATTACAGAAAATAAATTACAACACATAACTTTGAGAAATACAGAGGGTCGCAAGCAAAGGGCGACATGCACAATAAACAATGTTCTTCAGTATATGCAACTCCTAAGTGGCTGGTTTTGAAGTGCCTAATCTTGATGCTGCTGTAGAAGTGGGCCGCAACAAGTCGGCGTGGCGCTAATGTCCTCTTCGCGCAGAGGGCGCCGTCGTGTTGTCCTGGAGAGGGTTCGGTCAGTGTGCTGTTGGCTGACGTTTTCTTCACAGCCCCATCTGCTCTCTCGTTTCCGACTGGCGTGCCGGCGTTTGACTTTACGCCGTAACATGATGATTACAATTACGGACTGATCAGAGCATTCAGTAATGAAGTTCTCAGCGCCCCTAATAAAATGTTTTGTATTGCTGGTAAATAAAATCTTTAGCATCGCATTCAAAAAGTGTCTCAAATTAAAATAACATCCTTTCTCTTCCATTTCCTTTAACATGCACAC
This sequence comes from Schistocerca piceifrons, assembly GCF_021461385.2. Lineage (NCBI taxonomy): Eukaryota > Metazoa > Arthropoda > Insecta > Orthoptera > Acrididae > Schistocerca > Schistocerca piceifrons. Next base: position 691,685,370 of record NC_060138.1, read on the forward strand.
AGACGGACTTAGTTCTTAAAAACTGACAGTGAAACCCAGTTGTAAAGTCTCTTGTTAAAATAGCATAACAGCAATTGCAAGCAACCATGAGTACCTCGTCATCTGCCACGACACGATGAGCCTTTGCTCTGATAACACACCATTATCGTCTAGTCAACAAATCAGGTAAAGTCCTGAGAAACATACAAAATCTCAAAAATTCGTTCCGCGTCCATCAGGAGATAAGATAAAATAGTGATCAGTTCCCTTGTCATGTTAAAATTTGCAGTTAATTAACACGTGGCGAGAAGAAATCCAGACGCCATTAGCACTTTTTGCTGTATTACAGGTTAGCATCTGTCTGGAAACGCTGTCAATCTCTGAGTAACAGGAGTGAGGAATAAATCTACGGGGGTCGTCAGCTCCATTGACCTCGCCGTTTCGCTTTTACAGCTGTGCGTTGGCATACTGAGAAGACAATACTGGATGGCCAGGATTCGTTTCTATGCTGTGTACACGCGCCAGCTGGTTTCAGCTGCAGTCAAGGACTCTGAACAAATGACGTGTTCCACAGAATGATATAACACTTCCTCCTGTGTTTCCAGAATTGCATACAGTTGTGTATGGAACGCAATGAATTCTTTAGGTAAGCGAATCTTGAAGGCACAATCAAAGAATACTACAGAGCAGCCGAAGAAGCTTGGACGCTACAATATAGTTACTGTCCTCTGCTAGACTACAAAAAGTGGACTTCTAATACATGAACTCAGGTGCAATTCTTTCTGTACCCCGTTGAGTCCACGAAGATTCTGGGCATTCTTATTTACCAAGAAGGACTCGACAACTCGGATAAGTAAGTACCGTCACATGATCCGCTCCTAAAGCTTGTTGAGAAACCTAAGTGGCATTGTTCGCGTTGGTTACTGAAAATAACCCTTCTATTGCAGGGCAACGAGCGATATGGAATGACAATGACTATCCGGTCGACAAAACGTTACTTGCATGATGCACCATGGGGAAATACCACCAGACAGTAAATTCGTGTTTGATAGTCACAGAAGAGGAACTCTACGTAGCACTGGTCTAAATGCCTCTGCCGCCAGCCTAAACACCTCACGGTTAACAGCTTAGATGGTTTTAAGATAGGTGGATTTCGTTGATAAACGGTCACATAGATACGCCAGAATGAAAGATCTGTAAAGCTTGAGTAGACTCATTTTGCCTGAAAGAGGAAAGAAAGAGAGATTAGGGGTCGTCGACGAAGAAGTCTTCAGAGCACAGTTCGGATTAGAAAAGGGTAGGGAAATAAACTCCTCGTGTCGTTTTCAAAGCAACTATCCCTGCATTCACCTAAAGCGGTTTAAGGAAACTACAGAAAACCCAGATGTGGATAACCAGACGAGAAGTTGAGCGGCGTTTTACCTGAACGCGAGTCCGCTGTCTTACCAATGTACATGGGAGTACACAGAAACTTTTCCAAAAGGGGGCAAGATTGAAAACTTATCATTTTTTATGTAACTGATTCGACGAGTTTAAAAACGTGCTGTACCACAAAAACTAAATTTGTCACAAGGAGTACACCAAGCTTATGATATCTCAAAAGAGTGATAGTTATCTATATAAAACTTCTAAGGTAAATTGCTTAGGTACCTAAACGGTAAGCATGTTAACAATAGTACATGCAAAGTACATATTTTTATTATAATAATACGAACATGGACGACCGTTCTGATAAAACCATCTGAATGTACATTGTCTTACGATTAAATCCAGGGTTTCCAAAGAGTTATGAAATAAAGCTAGAAAATATCCACAAAAATAATTTATTCGCACTTCCAAAGCGATAGGGTAAAACTGAAAATAAAAAAATCTGAAATACAAAAATCAGAAAGTTCGAGAGAAAATCTTGCTGGATATGAACAAAACTGTCACATTAATACCCCCTCGAAGTAGGGAATTAGGGAGTAAGATTTTAAAAAAGTTTATTCAAATTTGATGTCATTGTTAACATTATTTTTGCTAATAAAACTTCGCTTCTCTTCAGGTAACAGATTTAATGCACTATTTCCATGATTTCCCTTTTTCAGTGTCGACTGGAATAACTGAAATTGAACAAAATGTGTATTGAAAGATACATTTTTTTTAGTTGATTTGGTAAAGTGTAGCCAGCGGCTTGTTTACCAGTAGATAAATGTTGGAAATCTCCCAAAACCATCCTCAAAATCTGCCAGTCGACCGTACGAAGGTAATGACTGGCACTGATGCCATATTTTGCTACGGTCGCAGGTTCGAATCCTGCCTCGGGCATGGATGTGTGTGATGTCCTTAGGTTAGTTAGGGTTAAGTAGTTCTAAGTTCTAGGGGACTGATGACCTGAGATGTTGAGTCCCATAGTGCTCAGAGCCATTTGATCCATTTTTAGTGCTTAGAGCCATTTGAACCATTTTTGAACTGAAAAAAATGACAATCTAGGAACACATTATACATTCTTGTGAAAGGAAAACGACCGCAATAGGAAAATGTCAAGGAATGAACGATACAAATATTCTGCAGATAAAGCAATAAGTAGCTGAGGCTGAATCGATGACACATTAGTATTTATGAGTAAATTCGCGGCTGTGATACTCGTGTGAAGAAAATTGTTGAACGATTGCTCCTGTACTTAATTACCCATGTTCTATTTCTGAAATGAACGCTGTTGTCTCCAACAGTCTCTCTGGGTACTGGCTGACCACATCTCTTTCAGCACAGGGCTTGCTTTTACAGAAATCCTCCCGTTACTGAATTAGTGGAACAAATGATTGAGCCTAGAGATTCTTGCCTGGGCTGTTTCACTTGATCTCTCCAACTGTTCTTCGTACCTTTGCTCTAACTATCCAAGAAATTACTAGGATCTCTGGAGATGACTGGACGTTAAACAGTTGCACGCCTCATCCCAAATGCACAGCAACATTCGTCGTTCCACTATGAGACCCCCTGACTCTGCGGCAGATGTATAAGCAGCATGTCAGTCGACTTCTGCAGCAAAGTACGCTCTCGGGATTTTAAAAAGTGTAGCACACAGTGATGCAGCACACCTGTGCTCCTGCGTCTGCCCCTGGAGTTAGCTGAACACCTCTGTGATCGTTTCACGCTTACCAAATGAACCTACATCGAAGTGTGTTGCTCTTGGATGGATCGCTATCAGGCTCATCTGGTACAGATGCCTGATGGACGACCAGTATTCGAGTGTTAATCGAACTGGGTCTGTGGGCAGTAGGTCCAAGTTTTTTAATTAAGATACACAATTAAATGGTTCAAATGGCTCTGAGCATTATGGGACTTAACAGCTGAGGTCATCAGTTCCCTAGAACTTAGAACTACTTAAACCTAACTAACCTAAGAACATCACACACATCCATGCCCGAGGCAGGATTCGAACCGGCGATCGCGCGGTTCCAAACTGAAGCGCCTAGAACCGCTCGGCCACTCCGGCCGGGCACAATTAAATGTTAACATTTTTGTAATAATAGTGTTGAATCAAGCAAAATAGATTTCCACCTCTTTATAAAAAATATGTTCTTTTAGTTAAGACTTTGGGGTCCGATCTAATCACGGGAAAACTGTTACAGAGTTTCGTCACTCCCAAGCTTAAGGTTGTTCTCACATAATGTTCTCAGCACCGCAGGTGGAACCAAGTGGTGCAAAGCGTTCAAGTCTTATTCAGGAAGAATCGGGTACAAAAGCTTGTCTTCTCATGCCGACACGGGTTTTCTGATTAACTTTGGGCGAATGCTGGAGCTATTCTTCCGTCTAAGTCACAACCGATTCATTCGCCACACTTGTTTAACTCGTTCCTGCACTGGCAGTGAGACATTTGTTAAAGCCGTTGTCACACGGCACAAGGTAGCTAACGTTGACGTGCAACCAGGCAGGATGTCCAACGTCACGAGACGCAGCGCCGTCGGCGCACAGGCCGAGCTCGCTAACGTGATATTGCGCTCTCAGTGCTCTCCAGCGGCAGTTGTCGGCTTTATTGGACTCGCAGACTATACAGATTGTTCACGAAAGTATATGCTTGTAAAGTTCCTGCGTTAGCTCTATTAAAATTCGCATCTTCTCCCTTGTCCATATGCTGATCATATTGTTCTGCCTGTGGCATACATAAGTAAAAACTTAAGACCCGTGAACATGTAATAAGACAGAAAGGAAAGATACGTGTCCAGTTAGTCAGTTCACGAAATCGAACAAACTGAGACTCATACTCGGGACCTATGTCTTTTGCAGGCAAGTGCTCTACTGATTCAGCTACACAAGCACGACACACGACCCTTTCGCACAGCGGTACTCCTGCCAGGACCTCGTCTCCTACCTTCCAAATTGCTATTAATTTTATGAGGAAGTCCCATAGCCTTTTAGGAAACACGAAGGCGATGGGGGAGTTACATGCGTCCCGCGTACACTCTACAATATAGCCTCAGTTTCGTAACGTGGCGCGTTTGCCAACTACGACCTTGTTATTTATGTTATGATCTTCTAAAGGCTGTGGTGCGTGCGTCACAACACCTGATACTGCAGACCTGACTTATTAGTAACTGACATATAATCATATAAAATCCGGACAAGAGGGACACATTTTTCCATGACTCTTCAATGTGCCTTTGCCTAAAAACAGCTTACTTTCGTAATACACGAGTTATAAGGCGAAAGTAACCGAACACGAAAGTCCTTTATTCACTAATATGACGTTTCCCGTGATTTTGTTACAACAAATACAAACCAGTAACTATTCGTTCTGGAGAATTCAATGTAGTGGTTCTTACAAACAACATACATTCAGAGGGTGTAAGGTACAACATGGGCTTCTATTGAACACGAAAAATGCTAATTATATGGCGTCTCGCTTTCTGCTTGTGAGATAGGAAGCGTTCTTGCTTCACATTGTTCTACTTTACGTGGCACGTTGCCGAAATATCGCAGAACCGAGGCCCAGGAGAAAGATAGGCTGTGGCGTGTACGTCGCAACACCTGATGCTGCAGGCCTTACGAGAGCCAGTAGTCGTCTCCGGCGGGGAGCGATTAACTACACTGAAGAGCCAAAGAAACTGGTGCACTTGCCTAATATCGTGTATGGATTCCCGAGCACGCAGAAGCGGCGCAACACGACGTGACCTGGACTCGACTAATGTCTGAAGTAGTGATGGAAGGAATTGACACCATGAATCCTGCAGGGCTGTCCATAAATCCGTAAGAGTACGAGGGGATGGAGATCTCTTCTGATCAGCACGTTGCAAGGAATCTCAGATAAGCTCAACAATGTTCATGTCTGGGGAGTTTTGTGGCCAGTGGAAGTGTTTAAACTCAGAAGAAAATTTTCCTGGAGCCCCTCTATAGCAGTTCCGAACGTATGGGGTCTCACATTTTCCTGCTGGAATTGCCCACGTCCGTTGGAATGCACAATGGACAGGAATGGATGCAAGTGATCAGACAGGATGCTTACGTACATTCACCTGACAGAGTCGTATCTAGACACACACGCTCCACATTATTACAGACTCCTCATCAAATTGAACAGTGCCATGCTGACATGCAGGGTCCATGGATTCATGAGGTTGTCTCCATACCCTTACATGTCCATCCTCTCGATACAATTTGAAACGAGATTCGTTCGACTAGGCAACATGTTTCCAGTCAGCAACAGTCTAATGAGGTGTTGACAGGCCGAGGCGAGGCATAAAGCTTTGTTCGTGCAGTCATCAAGGGCACACGAGTGAGCCTTCAGTTCCAAAAGCCCATATCGATGATGTTTCTTTGAATGGTTCGCACGCTGACACTTGTTGATGGCCCATCATTGAAATCTGCAGCAGTTTGCGGAAGGGTTGCACTTCTGTCACGTTGAACGGATCTCTTCAGTCGTCGTCGGCCCCTATCTTGCAGGACCTTTTTCCGGCCGCAGCGATGTCGGAGATTTTATGTTTTACGGAATACCTAATATTTACGGTACGCTCGTGATATGGTCGTACAGGAAAATCCCCACTTCATCGCTACCTCGGAGTGATGTGTCCAACAGATCGTGCGCCGACTATAGCACCACGTTCAAACTCACTCACATCTCGATACCCTGCTATTGTAGCAGCAGCAACCGATCTAACGACTGCTCCAGACACTTCTATTACATAGGCTTTGCCGACCGCAGCGCCGCATTCTGACTATTTACATACATTTGAATACTCATGCCTGTACCAGTTTCTCCGGCACTTCAGTGTCTTTCAGGCGAGTCTAATAATTCTTGACTGAGTTTATAGATGCATGCAAGTTCTCCATAGCACAAGACTAAATTTAGACCTTTACTGGGAATCTTTTCAGAGCGTTCGCGAAGTGTGGCGGACAAGCCGAACAGTGGACGTTACAAGTTCGTTGCAGGGCGGATATATTTTATTGGCCCGTGCAGAACTTATATTGCGTTTCACGTGATAAAATGGTTCCTCAACGCAAAACAGCAGAAGTGACGTCTTAAAACTTGTAGAGCGCCACGTCAACATTAGTTAACTCGTCCCGTGTGACGACGGTTTAATAGGGGTGGCGATTCTCCGTGAAACAAACGTTTTTCGGTTGCACCATGGAAAGAATTCCACGCCAGTTTAACCTGACAGTTAAAACCGTTCAAAAAAATCGGTTTCTCAAATAACCGATTCTAGTTTTTTATTCGTATTATTTCCTGTAATTAAGGTATAAATCGAACGAAGATTGAGAAATTTTGATTCTCTCACGTCAGTGTAAAGATACATAGAAGCAAAATATTAAATTACGTAGGCAAATAAAACGAAGTCCTTTCACGGCCTGCTGGGTCTGTCGCAAACCTGCGACCGTAGCAGGCACGCGGTTCCGGACTAAAGCGCCTAGAATCGCCCGGTCACAGCGGCCGACGGTTGCAGGTTCGAATCCTGCCTCGGGCATGGATGTGTGTGATGTCCTTAGGTTAGTTAGGTTTAACTAGTTCTAAGTTCTAGGGGACTGATGACCTCAGATGTTAAGTCTCACAGTGCTTAGAACCATTTCTCTCTCTTTTTTTTTAGGTTGAAGAACTCTGTTTTTCGTGTTCATTTGTCTGTTTTCAAGGGCTGCAAGCAGATAAAGGCACATAATGTAGACACAAGCAGCGGATCAGCTACTTTGTATTTTTATTGTATACTATAATAAACTGTTGTTAAGTGTTAGTTTATTACTGTGACCATAATTTTCTTCCTCTTTTATCATTTCATGGAAATGGCAGACAATTCTTTTATCTTTTAAACGAAATGAAGCGTTCTACCTCATTGTTACGTCATTTAGTGAAAATATTTCCAGGCTAGGGTTGGGGCCATTCTACAACACAGGAGGTGTCCGTCGGCGACAGCGAGAAACAACCGTATAGACCAGCTGGTGGCAAGTCTTCCACACTGCATGTACACGCCTGCCTTAAGGCATGACACACGGAAACAGGGACATCATTATCTCGGCAGCGCTGTGCCATTTCTTGTGCCGCATGTTTATTGACCGTTTCTGTTGGCATTCTTGTTAAAATACCACTGATTTCTTTTCCCACTTTCTGTAACGACGCAACATTTTAAACCAAAGCAAATTTTATCAATAAAAATTACTCCTTTTTAAAAAGAAATATTTAAAATCGAAAAATTTTGGAACTCCTAGAATTGGTAATTGATTTTGTGGTTTTTTTAATCGGTTGTTAGTAAGACATAAAAAACACGTGTTATAACCCAGACGAGACAAATACCAAAAAAATACCGGATATTCAGAACTGAAATCCCTGTATCGATTTTGGTTCAAATGGCTCTGAGCACTAAGGGACTTAACATCTGAGGTCATCAGTCCCCTAGACTTAGAACTACTTAAACCTAACTTTCAAATTCTGAAGGTGGCAGCGGTAAAATACAGGGAGCGAAAGGCTATTTACAATTTGTACAGAAACCAGATGGCAATTTTAAGAGTTGAGGGGCATGAAAGGGAAGCGGTGGTTGGGAAGGGAGTGAGACAGGGCTGTAGCCTATCCCCGATGTTATTCAATCTCTATATTGAGCAAGCAGTGAAGGAAACAAAAGAAAAATTCGGAGTAGGTATTAAAATCCATGGATAAGAAATAAAAACTTTGAGGTTCGCCGATGACATTGTAATTATGTCAGAGACAGCAAAGGACGTGGAAGAGCAGTTGAACGGAAAGGACAGTGTCATGAAAGGAGGGTATAAAATGAACATCAACAAAAGCAAAACGAGGATAATGGAATGTAGTCGAATTAAGTCGGGTGATGCTGAGGGAATTAGATTAGGAAATGCGACACTTAAAGTAGTAAAGGAGTTTTGCTATTTGGGGAGCAAAATAAGTGATGATGGTCGAAGTAGAGAGGATATAAAATGCAGACTGGCAATGGCAAGGAAAGGGTTTCTGAAGAAGAGAAATTTGTTAACATCCAGTATAGATTTAAGTGTCCGTAAGTCGTTTCTGAAAGGATTTGTATGGAGCGGAAAGTGAAACATGGACGATAACTAGTTTGGACAAGAAGAGAATAGAAGCTTTCGAAATGTGGTGCTTCAGAAGAATGCTGAAGATTAGATGTGTAGATCATATAACTAATGAGGAGGTATTGAATAGGATTGGGGAGAAGAGACGTTTGTGGCACAACTTGACTAGAAGAAGGGATCGGTTGGTAGGACATGTTCTGAGGCATCAAGGGATCACCAATTTAGTATTGGAGGGCAGCGTGGAGGGTAAAAAACGTAGAGGGAGACCAAGAGATGAATACGCTAAACAAATTCAGAAGGATATAGGTTGCAGTAGGTACTGGGAGATGAAGAAGCTTGCACAGGATAGAGTAGCATGGAGAGCTGCTTCAAACCAGTCTCAGGACTGAAGACCACAACAACAACAACAACAACAACAAACCTAACTAACCTAAGGACATCACACACATCCATGCCCGAGGCAGGATTCCAACCTGCGACCGTAGTGGTCACGCGGTTCTAGACTGAAGCGCGTAGAACCGCTCGGCCACATCGGCCGGCGTATCGGTTTTAACAGGTCAGTTTTCCCCATCGATACGACTTAAGCATGCGGCAATCAACGTGTTAGCTGATGAAATTCTCTGTTACGATACCGCAATCCGTATAGGATATTAAAGTGTAACGAAAGCGAGGATGTTTACCAGTTGTTTGGACGCTGTGGGATGGGAGGTGGGCAGAGAGGAGCGGGATCGCTGCCAGACAGGACTCGCCACGTGGCTGCCAGGCTGTTCGGTCGGACAAATGGACCACCGTGGCCCGCCCCTTCGCCTGGCGCGGGCCTCGCCTCTCTATGAATTATTTATGCGGGAGTCCTCCTCACCCCGTGCTCCGGCTCACCAGCGCCGTGTTAATACTGCAGCCACACCAACAGTATGCCGGCGATGAGGACCTCTCACGGCAGACAGCGTTACCTGCGAAACTGCCAAGCAGCATTGTCTCCTCCTTGCCTCGTGAATAGATTAAGAATCTCGTTATCTGAGATGCAGTGTTGCCGATCATTAAAAGTGCAACTCCAGGAGAGACAGCGAATGACGAAATTTACTTATTGTACATTTACGGCAGTGTAGAAAAATACATTACTACTTTTGAATGTGATTTTTGGATGTGCATGGAGCTTCCACTTGGGCAACAGCAGCAGTTTTAACCCGGCTGAGCATTGAGTCCAATCTAGCTCGAATAACACATACGGGCACTACGTTCCATGTTTTTTTAAACTCTGTGTAGGAGTCGTGAATTGTAGCAGTGGCGTGCCAGTCTCTCAGCAATCTCTTACAGGATGTTTTGAATGCGTGAGAAATCTGGAGAATTTTCTGACCAGGGCGGCAGTCGAACACCCTCTGTTCTATGAAACGGTGAAGCAATTTCTGTGTACCATCATCATTGTGACAGGTCCAAGGCTAGAATAAACATGGAAAAGTGCATCGGTTACAAGTTATTTATACTCAGGAGAGGTTTAATGCACTTACCGTAATCGCCTCAGTACAATAGGTCAGGACAGCATAGGCCACATACAGTCTTGCATTATTTTGTTGAAAGATACCATTGTGCAGAAATCGAAGATAGGCCATAATCACTGGTCTCAACACGTAATAAATATGACATCTGCTGTACAAATTATCGGCTATGAGCAGCAGAGCTGATAGTGTAATGTACCCAGTGGCACCCTATGCCACCACATCAGGTACTGTGCCCATATGACAATGACGGATGCAACGTGGCACTGCTCGTTCTCCTCAGAGTGTCCACATATGGGTAAATCCAGCATGATGGTGTATGCAGAATGAAGACTCTTCTGAAAGGATGATGTGGTGCCACTCCCGTGTCAAGTGTTTTGGTAGGCCACACCATTTGGCGCACGTGTCTTTGCTATTGTGTCAAGGGAAGACACTACATTGGTTACCGTGCTTGGTGCACAAGACGTTGTTACAGAACCCATGTGTATACTTGTTTCACTGCAAGAAAACCTATTTCCTGGCTCAGAATACATTACTAGGCTGTAGGACACTAGATTCCGTAGTCACATGACAGTCACAGGAACCCACCCAATGTGATCAGCAATATCATGGAACCATGAACTTCAGCCACGAAAGGCCATGATCCGCCCACTACCCATCTATCGAATTCTGATATGTGCTGGTAGACTTTTCTCCTTCTTACATGTGGCACGACACTATCTTCTCACAAACAGCATTCAAGTGCAATTTGCGAATCAGTACCAGCTTCGTTTGTATACACACTGTAGACTGTGTTGCTGCTTCTTACTGTGTTTAGTTTCACTAAAATGATAATCATCTGCATACATCTAGTACATATACAAGCCAATTTCACCCTTTTATATGCCACCTTCGTGGTGCTGCAATTCTAACAGGCAACATGCCAAGGTTCAGATGGTTCTGAGCACTATGGGACATCTGAGGTCATCAGTCCCCTAGAACTCAGAACTACTTAAACCTAACTAACCTATGGACATCACACACATCCATGCCCGAGGCAGGATTCGAACCTGCGACCGTAGCAGTCGCACGGTTCCAGACTGAAGCGCCTAGAACCGCTCGGCCACACCGGCCGGCAGCATGCCGAGGGCCATGCCGCAGTAGTATCACCGGTTCTCGTCTGGTCACCAAAGTCAAGTGCTTTCAAACTGGGCTAACACTTGGATAGGTGACCGTCTGAGTCTGCTAAGCGCTGCTGCCAACAGGGGTGCACTCACCCCTTGTGAGGCCAATTGAGGAGCTACTTGAGTGTGAAATAGCAGCTCTGGTCGCGAAAGCTGACAGCGGTATGCTGACCAGAAGTCCCCATATCTGCATTCAGTGACACCTGTCGGCTAGGATGACACGGCGGTCGGTCGGTAACGTTGTGCTTTCCGAGGTCTGTTCGGACGTTTTTAGTTCATTTCTTAGTAGTACATACAAAAATAATGTTGATATTGATAAGAACCCGCACTACTTATTATGGTACATTTATCATCTCACAATGGCTTTGTCAGTGAACAGCACCAGGTGACCCGCTGTTTAAAAAACCAAAATGAGGCTAAAAACTGCAGTAACATACTCAAATGACGTGAAACTCACACTGTCCAACGTCTTCATAGCAAATTGGCACAGAATTGTGCCTTTATCATGTCTCAATGACTCTAATCATCTTATGTAATGCTGACGGCACGTTCTGGCACACGACGGGCGCAGAAACACTCCACCGACGGCCTGACAGAAGCAAGCGAGCTGTGAGTGCAGGAAATGTGGCGTTGTGTGTGCATTAGACTGCCCAGACAGCGCCGATCAACGAAAGAGGTAAGCACGTAAACAGCCTGATTAGTACCTATCGACTACGATATATCGCTTGTAGGATATCATATCACAAACAAAGATAATAGCGTTAATTGCAGAGATGACACGTCAATGGAAAGGATACCATCCAGTTATTATAACAATTTTCAAAAATGCACACAAACGAAAGCAGAACAAAGCAATTATGTACAGTAAAATAGGAACAAATGCCAGTGCTTACACAAAATTATCTCGTTTTTAGAAGGAAAAACAGTAAGAGACTGATTACACAAAAGCCGGCTGGAGTGGCCGAGCGGTTCTAGGCGCTGCAGTCTGGAACCGCGCGACTGCTACAGTCGCAGGTTCGAATCCTGCCTCGGGCATGGATGTGTGTGATGTCCTTAGGTTAGTTAGGTTTAAGTAGTTCTAAGTTCTAGTTAAGTCCCATAGTGCTCAGAGCCATTTGAACCATTTTTGATTACACAAAACGATTGTGACTAGTGGATATGAAAACCCGAGAATGCAGAGAATCGTGTTCTGATTACGTTTGTAAGACATTGGAATTACCTAATTTGATGTGTGCAGTCATCTACTTAATAACAAAATTAGATAACAAGCAATTATATGAAATTTAATGGATTTGCAATAGTTATTTCGATACCACAAAATAAGTAAAACTGATTACGAATATCGTATTGTCAATGGACACGAAAACAATTAACATAACTGAACTAGATTATTTCAGCCGTATGTCGTTAACAAAATGAAAACCGCGATACTTTAAAGTTCCTAAAGTGTGTTAAGGAAGGACGTTCCATAGTAAAAGCTGAACTTCAATCCAAAATAGAGCGAGAAATCGCTACATACAACTCTCAAGAAGAGCGTGAGAACCAGATTTCACATCAGCACGTGAGGAGTACAATAAGTTAAGTAGCAAGATTGTATGTTATATCACCATTACATCAAATAAAACGAGGATTAATTTCCAAAAACTAAACGAATTTGTCTCTACTGAAAACCAACTACTCCACTAGCAGCAGCGTCTCTGTATTTCACCGGACGTCCATGTACGCTGTACAGTTTACAATACAGTCCATGTGAAACATGGTAATAACCAATAGCTTTTCAAGTCATGATTGCGCCACGTCACTACAGTTATTTTGGTGATAATCTGCTCACTGTAAGCAACCGTTTTGTGTACTAAACACAACATCACTGATTGCCAGAACATAATGATCGCCGACCTACCATCGATATAAAACCGTCCGGGAGATAGGAGCGCCACCTGGCGAGGAATGACTGCTAGCCAGACACACACACATACGCACACAATGCATGTAGTATCAGTGAGCGCGCTGCCCATGTGTAGAATGGGGAAAGCGCTTGACGTCTCTGAGTCTGACTGGTGATGGCAAGGAGGCTTAGCACGAGCGTTTCAGAAACTGCACAACTTGTCGGGTGTTCGAGGAGTGCTGTGGTGAGTGTCTTCAACACTTGGCGTAATCAAGGCGAAACCATGTCCAGAGGTCGTGGGGATGGGCGGCCACCACTCATTACAGATGTCATACTCCGTATGCTGGGCAGACTGGCAAAACAGGACAGGTTGTAACTGTGTCTGCACCGTGCGCATTGCACCGAACACTCCTAACGAAGGGCCTCCTCAGCCAATGACCCATGCATCTGCCAATATTAACACAACGATGACATCGGCAACTACGATTGAAACGGGCACGTGACCATTGGCACTGGACATTGGCGCAGAGTCAGAGGATTACATGGTCTGATGAATCCCGATACCTTCTTCATTCTTCCGTCGTATTCCAGGGAAGCAGCTCCTTGACTCCTGCACGGCGGGACAGAGACAAACTGGCAGTAGCTCCATTATGCTCTGGAGAACCTTAACTTCGGCATCCATAGGTCCTGTGGAGTTTGTGCAGTGCACCATGACACCCAAGGAATATCGTACACTTGTTTGGAGACTCTGTACGCTCCTACATGACAGTGTGCACCCCTTCTTGTCGTTCGTGTTTCCTGACGGCTGCGGCATTTTCCAACAAGATAATGTGCCATGTCACAAGGCTAGTAATGTGATGGACTGGTTCGAGTAACACAGTGGCGAGTTCCAGTTGATGTGCTGGCCCTCCAAATCGCCAGATCTGCACGCGATCGAACACATCTGGGACATGATTGAACGTGTCGTCAGAGCTCATCGCCTCCTTTTCCGGAATTTAAGAGAGTTAGGTGACTTGTGTATGCAGATGTAGTGTCATCTCCTTCCAGCGATTTACTGCGACCTCTTTGCTTCCACGCCACGATGTGTCGTCACTGTTATCCATGCCAAAGGTGGACTTCCTGGCTGTTAAGTAGGTGGTTATAATGTCCTGGGTGATCAGTGTTTATACAGTATACTGAAGTCCATATGGCTTGGGCCCAACAAAACACAACAACCATTGGAAAGTCATGTTGATATGTAATCAATCAGTGGCTACTCACAGTTCATTGAGACTCACGAGTGATCCCAGGAGGTTACAAGGTAGCCACAAATCTCTGCAAGTGTGCATGTCTGACTGGATAGATGATTTCGAAGGAGGTAAGTATCATCACGCATGTATGCGAGTGCGGGGCTCGTTCATTTTTCACTGGAGGTACAAATCCCCAGTGGGGAGCTGCAGGAGAACGAAAGTGGGTGAATGATTTGCCAACAGAATCCCGTATTGTTCATTTGCGGGGTACGATGGAGGACATTCCAGGTAATCCGTTTCATTCCATGTAATATTTCGTCACAAGAGATTACCATCCCTTGATCTGAGAGATATCCTGCTGGTCCAGGCATCTTTTCCTCATGCTAAATGAGAGCGTCTCTGCTTTACATTCCTTGCAGTTAGCTCAAGTATTCATGTGAGATGGAGGCTTCGTGCCTGAAGTAACACAGAATTGCTCCTCATTTGTAGTTGGTCCTCTATGAATAGGTGAAAGATACATTTTAGCCCTTCCGTCCTTCGTTACAATCCGAGGTAACAGATAATGACCCATCCCATCCGCACTTGACCTGACGGTTTTCAGAAAAGACTGGTTAAATACTTTTGGTGGTGGTGTGTTTGTTGCTGTTAGAAGTATTCTATCTTGTAGCAAAATTGAAGCAGACAGTTCCTGTGAGTTGGTAGGGAGAGAAGTAATAGATGACAACCGGAATAAATCAGTAATTCGTTCCTTTTACCGACCTCCCAACTCAGATGATATAGTTTCTGAACAGTTCAAAGAAGACTTGAGTCTCATTTGAAATAGATACCCCAGTCATGCAATTATATAAGTACTTGGTGGTGACTTCAATTTACCCTCGATATATTGGCGAAATTACATGTTTAAAGTCAGTGACAGACGCAAAGCGTCGTCCGAAATCGTACTACATGTTTTCTCCGAAAGTTATTTTGAACAATTAGTACAGGAGCCCACTCCAAGTGTAAATGTTGCGAAAACACACTCGAATTCTTAGCATTATCTCTCTAAAAAAGCAGATAAGAATTCTCTTGTCACCTTCCTAAGAGACAGCCTCCATTCCGTCCGAACTAACTACGACCAGATATTGCCTAAATTCAAAGAACTGATTTCGCCTTGACCGCCAGTGTAAACAAAACACGTCAAAACACTGCTGTAGAAGCAACGAAAGAAGCATGCCAAATTTAAAAGAACACAAAAATCTCAAGACTGGCGAAATTTTATAGAAGCTTTGAATTTAGAGCGAACATTAATACGAGACGTTTTTAATAGTTTCACAACGAAACTTTCTCGGAATCCGGTAGAAAATCCAAAGAGATCCTGATGGTATACCAACGGCAAGACACAAACAATACTTTCACTTCGCTGTGGTGAAGTTCATGTGCCACTAAAGTGGAGTTACTAAAAATAGTTTTGCCAAATACTTTCACCAAAGAAGACGACATGAGAATTCCGGATTTCGAATCAAAAACTGG
Source organism: Schistocerca piceifrons (assembly GCF_021461385.2). Lineage (NCBI taxonomy): Eukaryota > Metazoa > Arthropoda > Insecta > Orthoptera > Acrididae > Schistocerca > Schistocerca piceifrons. The sequence continues at coordinate 691,701,124 of NC_060138.1, forward strand.
TGCCAACATGAGTCACTTAGAAGTAGATAACCTCGGGGTAGTAAAGCAACTTAAATCACTTAACAAAGGCAAGTCGTCCAGTCCAAATTGTATACCAACTGGATTCCTTTCAGAGAATGTTGATATAATACCTCCCTACTTACCATTCTGCTTGCTCGACGAAATGTCAGTATCTAAAGACTGAAAAGTTTCCCTGGTCACACCAATACTTAAGAAAGAAAGTAACCCGATGAATTATATACCCATATCACTGATGTCGATTGGCAGTAGGATTTTGGACACATATATTGTGTACGATCGTTGTGAATTACCACGAGGAAAACGATCTATTAATACACAGTGATCAAGGCTACAGAAAAAATCGTTCTTATGAAATTTAACTCGCTCCTCATTCTCACGAAGTAACGAGTGCTATCGACAGGAGATCTCAAATTGAATCCATATTCCTAAATTTGCAATAAGCATTTGATACCGTTCCTCACAATCGGCTTATAATCAAGATGCGTGCCTATGGAGTACCGTCTCAGTTGTGTGACTGGATTCGTGATTTCCTGTCAGAAAGGTCACAGTTCTTAGTAAATGACGGAAAGTTGTCAAGTAAGACATAAGTGATATCTGGCTTTCCCCAAGGAAGTGTTATAGAATCTTTGCTCTTCCTGATCTACATCTCCGTTTGCAAAAAAGTGATGCTGCCCAATGCTGCAAAGCTATGACTATGTCTATTCGTTACACGGTGTTTACAATATGTAACAAGTACTTCTTCGAGACGTTCTAAAGGGTTTTGAAATGTATATTTTAATATACGACACGTAAAATCTGGTAAGAGCTGAAAACTGGCCCTGAAAAAGGCTCTTGTTTTTTGTTTATTACTGATGACCGACAAATTCCTGAGACCAGAACTGTTGAGGTAAGTAAACAATAAGCACACGAATATGATATAGTATTTTTATTGTCAGTTCAGTCCTTTTAGGTATTTGTACGTGAAGGCTAAATATTTTGACGTAGTTAGAGACATATCTGGGGGCAATTCTACATATTTCCCGACTTTTGTAGCCCACAATGTCGTATATTAGACAGTTATTGTTTAATGGCTGCAAAATTTTAAAATATTGACGCGTAAGGCTCTGATTTGCCACTGAATAGGAACACTTCCTCCTTTGTGTTATATCTACATCTAAATAATTACCCTTCAATCCACGATTAAGCGCCTGACAGAGAGTTCATCGAATCATCTTCATGCTATTTCTCTACCGTTCCACATGAAAAGCGCGCGTGAAAAACGAACACGTAACTCTTTCCGTGCGTGCCCTGATTTCTTTCATTTTATTACAATGATCATTTCTCCCTATGTAGGTGGGCGCCAACAAAATATTTTAGCATTCGGAAGGGAGAGATAGTGACCGAAATTTCACGAGAAGATCACGCAACGAAAAAAGCCTTTTTTTAATGATTGCCACACCAATTCTGGGATCAAATGCGTGGCAATTTCCATTTTTACTTGTCCGAATTAATCTGTTCATGGCAGTTTAGTGTATAATTATGTAGCATCTTGTACATGTTTATGTTTATTGATATGAGTTTCTGAGAGAGATTAGGAGCCAAATAAATGTTCTTGTTGGTAGAACCCTTTGTGCACTGAATTCCGTAACAGGATAACGTCTGCATATGCTAACATAATCAAATTACTATGAATTTCTTTCGAATTCCCGTATCATATGTAGGGCATTACAGGTGAACATTTAAATACAGGAAAGTTATAATTAAACTTTCGCTACTTGAGCCAGTGTAGACTGTAAACTATTTACCGCATGGGTACCCAACTTTACTAGTCCTACTGCTGCAGGATTTGCGTTGTTAGCCGAGTGTCACGACTTACCGTTTATGCGTTGATACTGATACGCCGCCGTAGGGGTGAAACACAAGCATTGCCGTGCTGTTGCAGTTGCTGACAGTCAACATGTGTTTGGAAGAGGTGAGCAGGGCTTTACACATAAAGTTGTTTTATCAAAACAACAGCAATAGAGTTCCTGCTCTTCCCGAGTATCGACGCATTAAAGCAGTACGGAGAGGTCCTCTTTCCGCGTCGGGTTTTAAAAACATAATTCGGAAGCTCGAATTAAATAGCGACTTGAGAATTGCTCCTGGGAGGGGCATAAATTGTTGAAGAAATTACTGTTGCCATGGCTGAGAATGCTGGACCAGTGGGCAATCTTCAAGCAACGCACAAGCTACGTCAAGACACTGAACACTGCATTGTCTACCGCTGTTTCGAGGAGTAGAACAATCTCTAGTGCGGTTCCAGGCTGTCGTGAATACAGATGGTCGTCACATCGAGCAACGTTTGTAACCTGGACGGTAAATATGGCACGCAATTAGCAAATGTTACCCTTATACGTGGAAATTCAAATGTGCGTCTATCAATGTGTATTCGTTATTTCTATTCCCCTTGCCCTTAAAAATGTTTCCACTCAGTTTCATTGTCCTACGCTCACTTGTTTGTCAGGGGGGGGGGGGGGGGCATAGGAAAGCTTAATTATAACCATCAAATATTGTCAAGTCATTATAGATGCCTTCCGAACAATTGATATGATTTAGGACATTTGGGTAACAAATGGCGGGAAATATTGAGATATGGCATTTGTTATTTATCTGAGAGGCTCAATATGGTATAATCATTGTTTATGGGCTCGTGTTGGGATAGACAGCAGTTCAGATCCCTGTCCCGTTGTCTGGATTTAGGTTTTCCGTAATTCCCGCTATCGATTAAGGCAAATGCCGAGATGGCTCCTCTGAAGGGACACGATCGATTTCCTCGCTCGTGTTGCAGCACACAAGGATTAACTTGAACAGTTGAGTAATAATCTTGAATGCGCTCCCATATCTCCCCTGCATTTAGATCGTCGACTTCGACTGAATTCTCGCGTGCTATCGAGAGACCGGACAGGTAGAAATCAGTTCGGTTTAAATTTGGTGTTTTGAGCGACTCGCCTCTTCCAGTAGATTGCCCTGAATACCGTGCACTGATGTTCTGCAAGCGTATGCAGGGCGATTCATGTAAATTTGAAGTACTTCAGTGAGCCATAACTTCCCTCTGCAAGCTCATAGAAAAGGGAAAGTTGATTTAATGAACTCAGTAGCTCTGGGCGAATCAGAAGTACCGCCCGTTGTTGGCAAGTTGTTCCAGCGCATGAGGTTCTTTGTCCGATATAATGGCGCGCTCGCTCGGCTTGTGTTAGTTCGTTCGTAGCTTCGCCTTTTCGCTGTTTGTGAAGTTTGTGAGTGTGAAGTTACGGCGGCGTGCCAATAACGAACATATTAGTGAAATGTTCGCAGTCTTCAGTCAGCAGAAACATTGCACTACACACTTCAAGAACGGGTTTTTATTGTGAAAACATATTGGAAGACAGTTTTTGAAGCTCTGTCTCTTGAACAAATCATCTAATTTTTCTGTTGGTCGTCTGCATATGTACGTCACCTCAACCGCTTTCCTTCACACTCAGATAATTTATTCGTGGTGCGGCTGTGTCGCGTGTTTTCTTTTTTTTCTCTGGTCTTAAAGAGTGTATGTAAGAGACACAAAAACAAATCCGGAATCCATGAAATGCGTTCGCAGCTGCGAATATGGACAACCTTCGACTCTATAATGAAATGACAACAATGAAAATTTGTGCCAGACCGAGACTCGAACACAGATTTCCCAATTTCCCACTTTAGGTGAGCGATCGCCTTAACCTTTTTTTTTTTTTTTTTTTTTTTTTTTTGTATTTGGTCGTAGCGGACGTCACATGACACTCGTTGTTGATCACATCACTCAGTTTTTTTTATTTATTTTTTATGACAGAGACCAGCCAGCTCTCTGACGGCGCACGCTGAGCTACCGTGCCGACTAACCTCCGACGGAGGCAGTCGCGTGAACCGTGCAAGGCACCTCAAACCGTGCGGCTACTCCGTTATACAAGCACGACTCACGGACAGACCCAAAATTCCACAATTCGTCGTCGATGTGTCTACAGCCTGCACTCTTACACATTATGTAAATCCCGTACAGGGGAGAAAAATGGTTCAAATGGCTCTGAGCACTATGGGACTTAACATCTGAGGTCATCAGTCCCCTAGAACTTAGAACTAATTAAACCTAACTAACCTAAGGACATCGCACACATCCATGCCCAAGGCAGGATTCGAACCTGCGACCGTAGCGGTCGCGCTGTTCCAAACTGAAGCGGCTAGAACCGCTCGGGCACTTCAGCCGGCTACAGGGGAGACACTTATTTGGAAGTCGCTGGTCTGGTTATGGCCGGTAAATACGGTATTCGAAGCATCTTACTTCCTACCAACACAGACACTAAAATACTGTAATCCTGGAATCTTTTCGTCATTTATAATATCACTTGGGAGATCTGATTTATCTGAACAGGGTGAGATACCTTCATTTTCTACTAGCGGATTTGTTGAAATTCGTAGTAGAAATGGTAGGGAACTGTACTATCTACTGAAGATAAAATATTATTTTAAATCTTCACTATTTATTACATATAAAAGTCGAACAGTTGAACTGTATAAGATTTCATAGGGTTTATAGATGGATGAATGAAAAATGCAATTTTTAACCCAGTATCCTTATGAATTTACTGACACGAAACATGATCATTCTCGTGTTTGGGGCCGCAAGGAAGAACGACTAAGGGAAAAGAATTTAAATTCTCCACCTCTAACAACTGCAGTCACAAGGCTTGTACATTCCCGCAGTTCCAGAAGACATTTGTTTCGATCAACGCCATACTAACATTAAGAAAGCGGCTAAGTTATGAATGGAAAAAGGAAAGCAACATCGCCCAGTCGGCACTTCATGAGCAGTTCTTTCAAAGTACGCATATGGGCACTACCATCTAGGCTGTGGTCCATTCACGAACTCAGGATAAAGAATTTAGTGAATTAGCTGAAATTAAACTGAATAAAACTGTTCTCTCAGAATGGACTGAGGGTATCATTTCACTTCGACAAGCCGCACTTACCCTCTGAAGGTACCACATCTTATGCCTGTGCCTGCCTCCTTCCTTAGGTTAGTTAGGTTTAATTAGTTCTAAGTTCTAGGCGACTGATGACCTCAGAAATTAAGTCGCATAGTGCTCAGAGCCGAGCCGAGCCTACTTCCAAATCGAATACTAGGATGCATCAGATCCGCTTTCTTCTTTGGATCAACAACAGAACTAGAACGAGCAAGAATAATTCCGCTTCGTCCCCAAGCTGAACTTGGGCTCTGCATAAGAAAATGCATATGTTAGTTTGCTAACCAATTGGACGATAAGCTGTTTTCATTTCATACCCCCCCCCCCCCCCTCCGTCCTCACACATTAATATTCGGAGGCGAGCCAGTGGGACAGGGTTAGAGAGAGAAGAAGGCAAGGCCCAAGCGAGACACGACGTGTTTATGTGAACAACTCTCTGGCATCTCGTTGTCTGGGAATTTCATGTCCTTTTAGGAAATATTCTGTTGTTAGGCTTCTCTTCTACTTCCACTTTTTCACTCGAATAGTGTCCGAATGTGTATTAAGCTGTCGCTATTGCTCAATTCCGCCTTTCATCGCGCCGCCCGATGCTACGGTCGCAGGTTCGAATCCTGCCTCGGGCATGGAAGTGTGTGGTGTCCTTAGGTTAGTTAGGTTTAAGTAGTTCTACGTTCTAGGGGACTGATGACCCATAGTGATCAGAGCCATTTCAACCATTTCGACGAGCCCATTATCAGACCAGTAGCGGAGACGTTACTGCCGATGGGGCCTGTCAGCTATGACGTTAGCAAGCGAAGTACCTGAAGCACAGTCAGCTCACCTACACAAAACACGTAACTTTGCTCCTATTGTTTGTGGAACTTACCGTAGTGCGGCCGCAGCCTTGGCGGCGTCCCTGCCTATGCAAAACACGCTCTAGGAGGCAGAGAGCGGTCTTATTTCACATATAAACTCTCGTTGCATTGGGATCCGCCACAGCGGCGCCTTGAAGCCAAAAGGCTAAAATCACGTGTAGATACTTTTTCCTTTACATCAAGTGATCAGAAATCCCCAAGATTTGCCTGTACCGTAACAGGAGTCTAAAATTAGGAAGTTGGAATAAGTGATTTTTACAACTTCTGCAGTTGCTCTTACTAACTGATGTCGTCATTCTCTCTCCCGTCCCATTATATGAGGACTTAGATTAAATGTTAAGCAGACGTGGGCACTGAGCATAATGAAACGTCCCTGCCAGCAGTTGGAGACGAGAGTTATAGAAGAGGAGAGAGGGTGCTGCATATTGGAAGAAGGAGAAAGGGCTTTAAGAAAGATGAAGAGTAATAAAGCAAGTGCAAGTGATGTATTATTAGCAGAGTTGTTTAAAGGTTTTGGGAACAGTGGTATGAAAAAGTTAACTTATCTATGTAATAAGATATATGAAAAATGTGAATCGCCGGATGACTTCCTGTGTGCAGTAATGATACCGACTGAGAAGAAAGGCAATGCCCAGAAATGTGCGGATTTTAGAACCGTAAGTTTGATTTCTCTTGCAGCAAAAGTTCTACTAAACCTTTGTTAGAGTAGAATGGAATAAATTAATGAACACTGTAAGGAAGAATGGAGGCAAGTGGAGGGATAGAAGGTTGATTGAGAATGAGCAACTACAACAGAAAATGCGAGTACAGATTGGCAATGCGATAACAGAGGAAAGCACAGTTGGAAGACAGAAAATCCTTATAGAGGTCTATGATCATGACGCTCTTATTAGAAAATTGTCTACGTAGATCGATCTACACAGATAAGCTTATTTTTTTCTTTTTTTTTATTGAACAGCAAAAAGTGTGAGGACCTCCACACACGCACTAAAAATTTCTCATTCAATTTATGTTACACGTTAATAGATACAAATTTAAAGATTGTGAATTTAATAGAGTTATCTTTCGGTCATCGGTCTTCGTATAGGTTTAATGATTCCCGCCATAGCACATACAATTTTTAACATCCTTCTTCAGCACCATGTCTTAGACACTTCTATCCTTTTGCGAGGAGTGTTCAGTAAGTAATGTAATACATTTTCTTTCTGAAAGTAGGTTGGTTTTATTCAGATTTCCAATACACCATATTGTTCCCCACATTCCCCACTCTTTTGGGTACAAAACTCTTATTTTTCAACATAATCGCCGTTCAATGCGACGACCTTAAGCCACCTCATTGGGAGGACTTGTGTGCGTGGTACGATTCTACTAGTTGACGTTAGAGCTGACGTCTTGCTGCATCAACAAACTCCCCACAATCCACGTACTGCTTCGCGTGGAGTGCATCCAATATTGGGCCAAACAGATGCAAGTCGGAAGGTTAGAGATCCGGGCTGTAGGTTGGATGAGCAACAACTGTCCAGTGAAGTTCTGTGAGTTCCTCTCGGCTGCGAAGAGTTGTGTGGGGTCCGCCGGCCGAAGTGGCCGCGCGGTTCTGGCGCTGCAGTCTGGAACCGCGAGACCGCTACGGTCGCAGGTTCGAATCCTGCCTCGGGCATGGATGTTTGTGATGTCCTTAGGTTAGTTAGGTTTAACTAGTTCTAAGTTCTAGGGGACTAATGACCTCAGCAGTTGAGTCCCATAGTGCTCAGAGCCATTTGAACCATTTGTGTGGGGTCTTGTGTTGTCATGGAGAAGTTCGTTTGCATTTTTGTGGCTAAAGTCGTTTCTTCAATTTCCTGATGGTAGCACAATACACTTCAGAGTTGTCGTTGCACCATGACGGAGGACATCAAACAAAATAATCCCTTCAGCGTTATAGAAGACCGCCGCCATGATTTCACTGGCTGAGGGTTCAACTTTGAACTTCTTTTTGCAGAGGAGAGGTTGTGTGGTGCCACTCCATGGATTGCCGTTTTTTTTCTGTTTCGAAATGATGAACCTACTTTTCATCTCCTGTGGCGTTGTTCGATAATAAATTGTCACCATCAGCCCCATAACGCGCAAGCCAATCCGCACAATCCTTCGTTGTTCTATATGGTATTCTGTCAGGCGGTCAGGAACACAGCGGGGACACACCTTTGAGTATCCCAACTCGTGGACGAGTCTGTCAGCACTACCGACAGAGAAGTACGGTTGTGTAGCAATAAGGCTGATTGTGATTCGTCGATGACCTCGAATGAGAGTGTCCGCACGTTTCAACATTGCAGGAGTCAGAGCTGTGTGCGGCCGACCGGCACGCGGGAGATCGGACAGGTTTGCAGTGATGACAGTCCGCCTCGCCGAACGACTGACTGTGCTTTTGTTCACTGCCAGTTCTCTGTAGGCACTCGGAAAGCGCCTATGAGTATCTGCTATGTTCTGGTTTTCCACCAAAAGAAACTCGATGAGAGCTCTTTGTTCGGAACGCCATTACAGACGCCATTTTGAAGGCTACATATAACGCAGCCACCTATCGGAACTTCTTGAAATCATAGAGGCGGAAGCAGAAATATTCCACGATGTCTCACAACAAAGTCTGCACTATTTCCAACCCAAATTAGCCGAGAAAAACAGTGTTGTATTACTTAAAACTTCCTGGCAGATTAAAACTGTGTGCCGGACCGAGACTCGAAATCGGGACCTTTGCCTTTCGCGGGCAAGTGCTCTACCATCTGAGCTACCCAAGCACGATTCACGCCCCCTCCTCACAGCTTTACTTCCGCCAGTACCTCGTCTCCTACTTTCCAAACTTCATAAAAGCTCTCCTGCGACCTTGCAGAATTGTGAAGTTTGGAAAGTAGGAGACGGGGTACTGGCGGAAGTAAAGCTGTGAGGACCGGGCGTGAGTCGTGCTTGGGTAGCGCAGATGGTAGAGCACTTGCCCGCGAAAGGCAAAGGTCCCGAGCTCGAGTCTCGGTCCAGCACTCAGTTTTAATCTGCCAGGAAGTTTCATATCAGCGCACACTCCGCTGCAGAGTGAGAATCTCATTCTGGTTGTATCTCTTATTTAACGCTCCTCGTATTTTCCCGTTTACCCACAGTCTTAGCGCTAACCTCGCTTTATCTACTCATCATTATTTTCGTCTTCCTTTGGTTTACTCTCAATCCACAATGTATGCTTATCAGACTAGTTCTGTTTAACGGTTCCCGAGGTTTTTCCTCACTTTTGCTGTAGTCCGCCCCCGGTAGCTGAGTGGTCAGCGCCCCAGAATGTCAATCCTAAGGGCCCGGGTTCGATTCCCGGCTGGGTCGGAGATTTTCTCCGCTCAGGGACTGGGTGTTGTGTTGTCCTAATCATCATCATTTTATCCCCATCGTCGCACAAGTCGCCGAAGTGGCGTCAAATCGAAAGACTTGCGTCGGGCGAACGGTCTACCAGACGGGAAGCCCTAGTCACACGACATTTACATTTTTACTTTTACTGTAGACAGCAGTGTCATGAGCGAATGTTATCACTGATATCCTTTAATTCTATATTTTAATCTCACTCCTGAACCTTCCTAAATACCGAGGAATTATAAGAGGGGCGTTCAGTGAGTTATGCAACACATCTTTTTCTTGGTCCGATTCGGTTGAAGAAATGCGGCATTTGCTATGGGACATCGTGGAATATTCACGCTTCAGCCTAAAGTTTCATGATGTTCCAAAAGGTAGCGGTGCTATACGTAGCTTTCAAAGTGGCGTACGTAATGGAGGTGTGTTCCAGGCAGAGAGCTGTCATTGGGTTTCTTTCGGCGGAAAACCATAGCGCAACAGATATTCACAGGGGCTTACATAAGATCTACGGATACCTGACAGTGAGCAAAAGCACGGCGATTCGTTGGGCGAGGCGTTTGTCATCTTTGCAACATGGTCACCCAAATTTCCCGCGTGGTGGCCGGCCGCACACAGCTGCGACTCTTGCAATGTTGAAACGTACGGACACTCTCATTCGAGGTGATCGACGGATCACAATAAAACACCTCGCTGATCAACTGATAGCTCTGTTGGTGGTGCTGACACAGTCGTCCACCAGTTGGGGTACTCAAAGGTGTCCGCTCGCTGCGTTCCTCGCCGCCTAACAGAGTACCATAAACAGCAACAAAGGACCATCTGTGCAGAACTGCTTACGCGTTACGAGGCTGAGTGTGACAGGCGATGAAACATGAGTCCCTCGGTTCTAACCGGAAACAAAACGGCAATCCATGGAGTGGTGCTACACTGTCTCTCCTCCGAAGCAGAAGTTTAAAGGCACATCATCAGCCAGTAAAGTCGTGGCGATGGTCTTCAAGGACTCTGAAGGGGCTATTCTGATTGATGGTGCAACGACCAACCCTGAAGTGTATTCTGCTACCATCAGGAAATTGAAGAAACGGCTTCAACGTGTTCGTGGTCACAAAAATGCAAACTACCTTCTCCTTCTCCATGAAAACGCAAGGCCCGCCACTAGCCTGCCCATCTGAGAGGAGCTCACAAAATTTCATTGAACTGTTCTTTCTCAACCACCCTACAGCCCTTATCTCGCACCTTCCGAATTCCATCGGTTTGGTTCAATGAAGGATGCACTCCCTGGCAAGTAACACGTGGATGCTGGGGAGATTACTGATGCTGCAAGTGGTAGCATACCATATAGGCCCACAGGCCCTCTGAGATAGCTGGTGTAAGGTCGTCACACTAAACGGAGATTATGTTGAAATATAAGATTTTCTAGTGGAGAATATGTGGTGTATTGGAATTCTGAATAAGAGCAACATACTTTCGAAAAAAAAGTGTTGCGATAGTTATTGAACGCCCGTCGTAAATACGAACATCTCAAGATGGAACCATCACTTAGAAACTGTTGTGGGGGAGGTGAACCAAAGACAGTGTTTCATTGGCAGAGCACTTAGAAAGTGAAAGAAATTCACCAAAGAGACTCCTACACTAAGGTGCAACAAATTTCCATCCTCTTCTGCAGTCTTGCGTGAGACAAGACAGATAGAGGACATACAAAATGTCCAAACAAGCGCAACTCCTTTTAGAAAGATGGGAGAGAGTGTCACGGATATGATAAGCGAATTGGAGCTGCAATCATTAAAACAAAGAAGCGCCTTTCTTGCAGCGAGATCTTTTCACAAAATTTCAATCAGAAACTTTCTTCTCCGAATGCAAAAATATTTTGTTGATTCCTATCTACACCAGGAGAAGCGACCATCATATAAAATAAGAGACATCACAGCTCTTGCGGAAATATTAAGCGTTTGTTTTCTTCTCGAGTTATTCCAGAATGAAACGTTAAAAAAATATGAAAAACGGCATGTTTGCCTTCAGCTGTACAAATTTATTCTTTATTTTATAGCGATATTGGTCGTAGCTATCATCTTCACAGGGAAAAAGCTGTACTTTAGGTAGATATGCAGTTGAACTTTTCATTGGATAAGTTAAAAGCTATCACAGCAATAAATCGTTTACAGTATCACTATAACAGCCCACGATTTCGATACGAGCACTAAATTTATCTCACTATGATTAAACAGAACGATCATTAAAGGTAGTAACACTGTGGGTCCTCGTGGAACAAATAATGACGACTGCTTCTCCGAGCTCAGGACAAAAGCATTAACCAGGAGTTTACGTAATGTGCATCTATTTATCTTTATTCTTCTTAGTATTAGCATCACGCCAGCCTTCACTTCATCATTTGTGATGCTTTCATTTATAATACAGTCCACTCTCGATATCGTGAAGTCTCACCGGGTCCATAACTTTGAACTTCCCGAGTAGCTGCTGTCGTCCCCTGTACACCGCCGAGCTAATATAATAAAAACATTTGTCTTTCTCTGAGTTGCGAAAAAGTGACTTCGTTATGCAAATAGCTTCTCTGCACGCTCCTGATGTCAACAGAGCTTCGTTCCATCCGGCAAGAGTTTATTATTAAATGAGATGTTCTCGGGACCGTAGTCGGGGTAACGGAAGACTGTCTTCGGCTTTGTGCATTGCAGGAAGTATCGAGTTGGAATAGAAATATAGATGGATCACGGAGCAATGCCAAGTAATTCATTTTGTTGAGCAATGCAGTCAATACGAAAAGGTAAAAAAAAAGCCTCAAGAACATTTGAGAATTTAAATCAAAGGGTCCAAAGTTTAATTTATCCAATTCGTATGCCACCTTAGTATCTATATACACACTCTGCAAACCACTGTCCTGTGCATAGCGGAGGCTACTTTGTACCGTTGTTGGTTATTCCCGTTGCTGTTCCACTCGAAAATAGACCAAGAGACAAATTAGTGCCTGTATGCCTCGATTTATTTTTCCATCTTTGTTATTTCATTCTTAGCTTTAACGCACGAGAGTGCAGAGTTAAAATATTAAATGATGAAATATGTTCATCTTTTTAATCTCTGGGCAGTTTTTGTGTTCATGTAGGGGGAAGTGGTCAAAGTTTCAGTGTAATAGGATTTGGAGTGTGTGTATGAGTAAGGTATAGGAATGCGTTGGTACGAAAACGGTTAAGAACGAGGTATGGTAAACAGGGATGAAACTACAGGGCAGTTGCAGACAGTATAGGAAATCTGAAGGTGTTCACTGAGGCAGAAATGAGGGGTAAGGGAAATTCATAACTTGCAAAAGAAATGTTCAAATGTGTGTGAAATCTTATGGGACTTAACTACTAAGGTCATCAGTCCCTAAGTTTACACACTACTTAATCTAAATTATCCTAAGGAAAAACATACACATCCAGGCCCGAGGGAGGACTCGAACCTCCGCCGGGACCAGCCGCACAGTCCATGACATAACTTGCACCAGCCGGGGATGATAGACTATGAATGGGGAGACTTGAATGTATGGAGTCAGAGGTATGGAAGGAGTGATACGACTTTGGTGCAGATGAAAATCACGTGATACTAGCATAACAGGCTAGATCGACTTAAGACAATGTAGGTGAAGAAGATCGTGGAGCGATGCAATCCCCATGATTGACCGGTCAGTAGCTTAAGTCTGTTGTGGGATTTTTTGTTTGGTTTGTGGGTACTGTTTCCATGTTAGTTTGCCGTCGAAATATTTTAATGTTTTAGTTAACTGCATAGTACAGTCCTAAATGACGAAGCTGAAGTCATGATGCGGAAGCTACGAGTAGTTTGTCCTATTATTGCCGGGGCCTTGGAAGGGTTTATCTGGAGGAGATACTGGTGCTCCAAGAGACAGACATTGTTGACAAAAAAAGTGAAGGTCGGATGTTAATGGAACTTCTACACTTACTATCGGTGGATATGTAAATGATCAGACTTGCTATCGTCTGTTGCAAGTAGAACGGCCACTAGAGTGCGTTAGTGTAATGTGTGTTTAGTGTTGTTAGTAGATCTGATAGGATATATAATAGGCATGAGTAGCTTCAGATCTCTGTGAAGGAGACGGAGATGCCGCATGACCATGTGAGACAGCGTTATCGGCACCTGACAGAGTTTGAAAGTGACGTCGTTGTGGGTTTTCATTAGGTCGGCTGGTCGAATCGTGCAGTATCCTGATTTATGGGGGATCTGGGTGTGACAGTGACGCCGTGTTAGACTGCATGGGAACGTGAGGGCAGGCGTACTCGTCCTCACGTTTCCGGTCTTCCGATCAACCACGTCCGACGACAACAAGGGAGGATCACTTTATTGTGCACCAAGCACATCAGACCCCCTCACATCTGCACGTGCCATCCTATAAAAAGTAATGGACTCCTTCTAACACTGTCACCCAGCACCATTGGGCGGAGATTTGCGGCATCTGACCCAGAGAATTACCATCCCATGGGTAGGCTGCTGTTAAGACCACAAAACAAACGGCTGCTTTTGGAATGGTACAATGATCGTGAAGCATGAACTGGTGATGCCTTGTGTTTAGCGATGAATCACAGGTCTGAACTAGTCCTGATGACCATTGTCTGCGAGTATGGCTGCGACCTGGGAAGAGGTCCCACTCTTCCAATGTTTTGGAGAGACAGACAGGTTTTACTCCTGGCGCCATGGTATGGGGGAACCATGCGGTATGACTTCCGGTTACGGCTGGTAGCAACTGAGGGAACTCTGAGGACTCAACGGTACGTCACGAATAGCTGGCACCCTCACGTGTTATCTCTCACGCAACAGTATGTTGGTGACAGTTTTGAGCAGGTCGTTGTTCTTCTACACGTGGCACGCGTCTCGATGCGCGCCTCTGACGTACCCGGTTTTGTTCCCAATAGGACGTGTGTGGGACAAGTTCGGACGTCAACTCAGTCGCAGTGCCAGTATGTAGGATAACAAGGACCAACTACGACAGTTTCGGGCCAGCTTGCCTCAGGAGAGGACAGCCTTCTCAATGGAATCAGTGTATGCATTCAGGTCAGAGGAGATGCAACGTCGTACTGATCAGTGGGCTCATACTGCCGAGTTTTACGTCAGTCTGACACGATTTTACGATCAGTGAAATAACATTACATACCATCTCAAACAGTGAAGTTTCATTTCTTTTCTCCGGCCCATCTGTGTTCCTCACTTTTTTTTTTGTCAGGCAGTGCATATCCATTACGATACACACTCTGTTACGCACTGTGTTTTTCACTTTTATTTTGATGTACTTTCTCAGTTTCAGTCGAAAGTCGTTGACTTGTTCCCATCATGCATCGACTAGTTATGTTGTAGTCAGTTGTAAGTAAACCGATGAGGTATGGTCTTTCAGTGACTTAGACCCGAGGTTTGGAAATTTTAGGCAGCGATCAATACACCTTTTAGCTTTTAAATATACGTGTTAATTTACCGTTTCTTTCCATCTTAATTGTTTTCGCATATGCTGCGAGCAACGTGCATCATGAAATTGAACCGTGCTGCCTCATCCTGTGTGATTATCTTCTTAGGAATTTATATTCCTATACAACCCCCAGAGAGCGAAGATAGCAGTTATATCAGTTGTAAGTGTATCTGTACTTCTCGAAAATATCCCGGTATATCGTTGTTGAAACATTTTGTTCTCCCAGCGAGGGGTGATTAACAGCGCAAACACTACTCTCTGTTGATGAGCAATGTGTTTGTTTCAAATAGCGTTTTTGTGTTGAGTAATTGGGTAGGGAAGGAGATAACACATCTCATGTACGCCATGGTCAATTTGAAAGCCATTCTAATCCAAGGTTCAGTGCACACACGTCACCCGCGGGTAAGGTTGGTTGGGTTGTTTTGGGGAAGACACCAAACTGCGAGGTCATCGGTCTCATCGGATTAGGGAAGGATGGGGAAGAAAGTCGGCCGTGCCCTTTCAAAGGAACCATCCCGGCATTTGCCTGGAGAGATTTAGGGAAATCACGGAAAACCTAAATCAGGATGGCCGGACGCGGGATTGAACCGTCGTCCTCCCGAATGCGCGGATAAGGGAAGAGGTCTAGATTGATTGTGCAAGGGGCATACTACAATTATTCTGAACACCTTTGGCTTAATTTTATATGTACAGCTACTCCTCCTTGACGACACTGCCTCTTCCTCCCCCTCTCCACATTACTGTACTGTCTTTTATTTTAAATACATGTGGCTGCTTTAAATATGTCACTCCGTTTTCATTCTGAAGGTAATTGAAACACGAAGTAAAATCCAGTGAAGTCCATTTTCTTGAGAATGAAGACGTGGAAAACAGTTTTTTTTTTTTTTTTTTTTTTGTTGAAGAGTAGAAGGGCGCCAGCACAGCGCTTATTAAGCCCATCCATAAATGCTGACGGCGAACTCTCGACTTTTCCGATAAACTTTTGTCAGGGTGACACTCCGGTAAAAATTAATCACAATACGCTGCTGCTATTGTAGAGCTATTCTTTTTTTTCGTTCACCTCGTATTTTTACCCACCGAGAGTTACCGTTCGATGTAGGGGACTGTGGTTGCCCTGAGGTGACAATGGAGCTGAACTTATTGTTCGTTGTTTAGACAATGCCTTATTACAGCCGTTGTCAACCAAAGATCAGCAATTCTTGCATCGTCAGTCATCGACATAAGTGTCGCGTTATACGTAATAAGCTCAAAACAGTGAGTTGTTATGAATGACGCTGTAATTCTTTTTTACCTTGCCCTTCCGAGCTTTTGTTATGCTCACAGTATCTTGCTGGATGTGTATAATATGATCATGCCATGATTCCCGAACATTTTTATCATTATTGTGCTTTAACACTGATGATTACCTACATTAACGAGAAGCGATGCTATGTCATGATGGAGGCGTAAGGAACGGTCAATATCTACGCACATACTCCGCAAGCCATCTAGTGTGCACACGGCTGGGTTAAACTGTCTAAATCATTGTCAGAGAAACAGGAACACAACCGGCGGATTTTCGAAGGAAGGAAGGAAGATTGGCTTTAACATCCCGTCGACATTCACTTCATTAGAGACGGAACACAAGCTCGTAGTGTGTCAAGGATAGGGAAGGAAATCGGCCGGGCTCTTTCAAAAGAACTGGCATTTGCCTGGAGTGATTTAGGGAAATCATAGAAAACCTAAATCGGGATGGTCAGACGCGGGTTTGAACCATCGTCCCGTGTTTTCGAATGACACATTACTTTCATACGTATATTCAGTCCCTACATAATTGCAAAACTCCTTATGCTTCTCTGTTCTAACTGTTGTATAGAAAATTACCAAACTATCTCTACAATGATAGTTTCAGCATCACAGCTCAGACTATCACCAGATGTCTGCACGCAGTAGTGCAAAGTATGTGCAGGGCAGCCTGTCCATTCAATGTTTTCAGGCAATGTTGTCTTAAATCTGATAAATAAGTTACATTTGCCTTGCCTTTTTAAACCCCTGAAGTTGGTGTTCTTATTGTATCCACGAAGTGCCATAAATTTATTTTGTTAGAGATCAAATAATTGAAATGTTGAAATTTCTTAGATATATCATTAGGTAGCTAACTCACCTCGAAAATTTGGATCAATTTTCTTAATTAATATCGATAAACTGAACAACAAACGGAGATATTTTAGCAGCTTAATGATTGCTAACATCAGTGGATATCCCGCAGGAACAAGACTTCTTGATATTCTCAATGCTTACCTAACTCTGGGGAGCAGTAACTCCTTTTACTGAGGCTGACACTCTTGTTCTTGCCGAGCTAAACTCTTTTGCAGTGAAAGAATCATCAAATATAACGCTATTAAGCTTATTAGTTCATTTACTAGATTTAAAGGTTTGGTGATGTTTTGCCGTATGGTAGCCTAGTGTAAGCTCGACTCTCAAATTTTTGTGTCTTCACTAGACTGAAGATCTACGTAATTTTTTTGAGTTTTACTACAGTTCGGTGCACTAAATCTGTTAATATTTCTTTGGCTTGAGATCAACAATGTCAAACGCCAACCATGACCGTCAGAACACACTACTGGCCATTAAAACTGCTTCACCAAGAAGAAACGCAGATGATAAAAGGGTATTCATTGGACAAATATATTATACTAGAACTGGCATGTGATTACATTTTCACGCAATTTGAGTGCATAGATCCTGAGAAATCAGTACCCAGAATAACCACCTCTGGCCGTAATAACGGCCTTGATACGCCTGAGCATTGAGTCAAACAAAGCTTGCATGGCGTGTACAGGTACAGCTGCCCATGCAGCTTCAACACGATACCACGGATCATCAAGAGTAGTGACTGGCATATTGTGACGAGCCAGAAGCTCGGCCACCATTGATCAGACGTTTTCAATTGGTGAGAGATCTGGAGAATGTGCTGGCCAGGGCAGCAGTCGAACATTTTCTGTATCCAGAAAGGCCTGTACAGGACCTGCAACATGCGGTCGTCCATTATCCTGCTGAAATGTAGGGTTTCGTAGGGACCGAATGAAGGGTAGAGCCACGGGTCGTAACACATCTGAAATGTAACGTCCACTATTCAAAGTGCCGTCAATGCGAACAAGAGGTGACCGAGACGTGTAACCAATGGCACCCCATACCATCAGGCCGGGTGATACGCCAGTATGGCGATGACAAATACACGCTTCCAATGTGGGTTCACCGCGATGTCGCCAAACATGGATGCGAAAATCATGATGCTGTAAACAGAACCTGGAATCGTCCGAAAAAATGACGTTTTGCCATTCGTGCACCCAGGTTCGTCGTTGAGTATGCCATCGCAGGCGCTCCTGTGTGTGATGCAGCGTCAAGCGTAACCGCAGCCATGGCCTCCTAGCTGATGATAGTCCATGCTGCAGCAAACGTCGTCGAACTGTTCGTGCAGATGGTTGTTGTCTTGCAAACGTCCCCATGTGTTCACTCAGGGATCGAGACGTGGCTGCACGATCCGTTACAGCCATGCGGATAAGATGCCTGTCATCTCGACTGCTAGTGACACGAGGCCTTTGGGATCGAGCATGGCGTTCCGTATTACCCTCCTGAACCCACCGAGTCCATATTCTGCTAACAGTCATTGGATGTCGACAAACGCGAGCAGCAATGTCGGTAAACCGCAATCGCGATAGGCTACAATCCGACCTTTATCAAAGTCGGAAACGTGTTGGTACGCATTTCTCCTCCTTACACGAGGCATCAGAACGTTTCACCAGGCAACGCTGGTCAACTACTGTTTGTGTATGAGAAATCGGTTGGAAACTTTCCTTATGTCAGCACGTTGTAGGTGTCGCCACCGGCGCCAAGCTTTGAAAGCTAATCATTTGCATATCACAGCATCTTCTTCCTGTCGGTAATTTCGCGTCTGTAGCATGTCATCCTCGTGGTGTAGCAATTTTAATGGCCAGTAGTGTAGTTAGTTATCGAACATTTTGTTTCGTAATCAAATCGACCTTTTTTGATAAAATTCCACTCCTTGCAATAAATGTCACTGAATTTGCAGGCATATTTCAGCTTTGCGTTTTGCAGCTCAGTGGTAACAATACAACTAATAGGAGAAGCCACTGGTATAGCTTATCTGACGTAACCTCACCAGATAAGCTATTCTGACAATGACCCTCTTAAGTGTCGCGACAATCGGACAGTTTTCATAACTCTTCACAAGCTGCAGTGTCTGGAACCGTTACAACAATACAACTACCCTCCAATCACTGTTATTAATTTATCGTGTCGTAAACAGTTTAATCCAGCAAAATCTCTAAAAAATTTTAGAAATCCGCGAAATATATTGAAAAACAATTCCTCGACTTTTGAGCGTCCCGAAACAGTTTTTCTGCACACCATATGTATAAATGAAAAAGTGGGACATCCCTGCTGGCTTTCCGGGTTATTTGGTCAGGCTAGGCTGGGTACCTTGTACTGCCGTCACTCATTTCTTTTCCTGTCCCACTCACCAGAGGAGCCAGGGGAAAACAATTATCCATATGCCTCCGTAAGAGCCGCAATTTCCTTTATCATGTCTCCACACTCGTTACACGAAATGTACGTTGGTGGCAGTATGATCGTTCTGCAGTCAGTTACAAATGCCAGTGCTCTAAATTTTCTCAATAGTGAGTCGCTAAAAGAACGCCTTCTTTGGCCCTGGGATTCCGATTTGAGTTCACGGAGCATTTCCGTGGCACTCGCTTGTTGATCGAATCTACCGTTATCAAATCCAGTAGCACGCCTCTGAAATACTTCTGTGTCTTTCTTTACTATGACCTGACGAGGATTCCCAAACCGGGAACAACACTCAACGAAGGATAACACTACCGTTCTGTATGTAGTCTCCTTAATAGATTAGCTACACTTCCCTACAATTCTGCTAATGAGTCGAAGTCGACTATTCGTCTTCCCTACAACCAATCTTAGACTCTCCCGTCATTTCACCGCACTTTGGAACGTTACACCTTGATGGACATAAGTGTGTCAAACGGCACCCCAATAATACTGTGCTCGAATATTACAAGATTGATTATCCTACTCATTTGCACGAACTTACATTTTTTTCACATTTAGAGCAAGCTGTCATTCATCATACAGTCGGTATATTTTAAAATTTGATATCTAAAACAAGAAAGTGAAGTAAAACAGCTGGCTTCAAAGGTTTAGAGTTACGAATTTTGAGAACCGAGCAAAATGTCGTAGTTAAATCACTTGGCTCTTTCCCCAGAGGAGTGAAGTCTGATCTCCGTTCCGCTGAATTAGGTTTTTCAAGATGTCACTCAATCGCTTCAGCCGAATGCCGGGATGGTTCGCTCGAAACGGCTGCCACCTGATTCTTACCATTATGGTCCAAACCAAGCAAAGTTGGTGACCATCTCTAAGGTTGTTAAAATTTTAGCTTCATTTCTGTTTCTCCTTTTCTTCTTGATTCACGTGAGAAGTACAGAGAAACGCTTTTCCTTTTCTAGATTTCTTTCGTAGTGTTACACTTTTTTCTTTTAGGGCATCAGTTAGATTCAGAATGACATCAATACGTTGTACCAGTCTGTTAGTTGGGTCAGTGAGAAGACAACATGTCGTTCCATTAGCCACGAAAAAACTGAGTTAAAGTGTACTACCCAAAGTAAGTCTTGGAATAGCCGCGCGGTTAGAGGCGCCATGTCGCTAATTGCGCGGCCCCTCCCGCCGGAGGTTCGAGTCCTCCCTCGGGCATGGGTGTGTGTGTTGTTCTTAGCATGAGTTAGTTTAAGTAGTTTGTAAGTCTAGGGACTGATGACATAAGCAGTTTGGCCCCTTAGGAATTCACACACATTTGAACATTTAGTCTTGAAACATCTACTTCCGTAACCTATGCAGATTCGAGCAGTTGTGCTGAATCTAAAAAGAGCTGACGATAAACCCTGTGGTGGAAAAATTGTCATTACCCAGATTTCCTCGACAAAAGAAGAATATGTTGTGGCGTACTGTTTCTGATAGTTAAACTGTGTGTGTGCGCTTCTCTTCTGGATTTGACCCCAAATCCCTCTACAGTATATTGTGTCGCCAGCTGAGAGGATATGCCAGTATTGAGATGATTCGTCCAACGGTAAGCATATTGGTAAGTAGTCATATGACACTGTATTTGCACTGATTAATTTTCAGTCATCTAAGAAGAGAGGGGATTCATGATATTTCCTTTCTACTATGTGGTGTCAGAAATGGTGGAAAAATATATTATCGTGGGCAAAGTCTTTTTACACACATTTAAAACAGATGTAATTAAGATCCAAAATCATCTGAGGGCACTGGATGAGAAAGTAGTAGCAGCCATTTTGCAACGGGAACTGGCAAATAGCTTCGGAGATGCCAAAATGGAAGCAGAAACGGCACAGAAGGCAATTCATCATCCACACATGGACAGCTAAGTACGACGTTGTTAACACAACAGCAGTTTCTAATAAGAAACAGTGAACAGAAAAAGGATTTCCTACACGGTTGCGACACGTTGTAAGAAGTAATATAACATTTTTCGTTCAAGTTTGCACAGTTAAGGTTTATTCGGATCAGGCTAGGAAATACAATAACATACAATTTCGAGTATTAAACTCGCGTTACCGATGTTTTTTACGATCCACCCATGTCCAGTCAAACCGAAGCTTATCAATACCTGGCTTCAAGTTCAAACTGGCGAAATGTTCTTGTTTCAAAGCAAAGGGATGCACATATTGTTGTGTCAGTAAGAGATTTTAGCTATTGTGTCAAGGTGTTAGTCACTATTTGTCCAATCACCTAGTATATACCGCCAAGTGATCGTCTGAAATTCAGTTATTCCTAGGAAATATGGAAGCGCCAGGGTACAAAAGAGTAGCATCAATGTCATAACCACACTTTCAGTTGGTTGCCAATCATTGAATCCATTCCATGTTCTCGCAAGGAACAGTAATAGTAAATTGCTACACAATGAAACATTTACGGACAGCTGGCCGAGGTGGCCGAGCGGTTCTAGGCGCTACAGTCTGGAACCGCGCCACCGCTACGGTCGCAGGTTCGAATCCTCCCTCGGTCATGGATGTGTGTGCTGTCCTTAGGTTAGTTAGGTTTAAGTAGTTCTAAGTTCTAGGGAACTGATGACCTCAGAAGTTAAGTCCCATAGTGCTCAGAGCCATTTGAACCATTTACGGATATGGGAAAACTAGAGTTAAGCCTGAGTAGGTTACTAGGTCATGGAACCAAGTGTGATGCAGCCAGAACTCAGTTTCACCTTCCTGCTACAATTACAGGTACCACGATGATTACAGAAACCCGGCCATTGTTGTACTGGCTGGACAAACCTTTAAGTGCGTTACAGATACAAAACCTAACGTTCCTAAGCAGTACCTTGGATCCCACTTTACTGCAGACGATAATGACGTAATCATCTCAGAGAAAGGACAAATTTCTGTAGTTTAAATCTTACAGCATGTATGAAAATACCAAGAGAAACGTAGACGTTATACTATTACGATCAGAGTACCAACGACTAGTGTTATCAGGATACTAGCATTAGTTTGTGCAGTTTATTTTAGTCTAAAAAGGAAAATCACTCATGCAAAAGAAGCAACTGTTCACGAAATTCCCATGGAGTGGATTCACACTAGCAAATATAACATAAGGTTCCTTGTAGTTAAAGGAACCAAAGGTTCAGAGCAAATGTAAATATGTGGTATAGTTCACTATTAGGGTAAGAAAGAGTATACCTCAGGACGAATTTTATTAAAGTGGTGGGAAGTGTTACACATCAAGAAAGTTGGGAAACGGGAAAGCGACATTTTTAAGCTTGAACAGAACGGCAGTGCTTAAGCACATGGAACTATCAACACGAGCTAGCCGGTAGGCGTAAACATTATAACACAATTAGTCAGTGACCAAGAGCGTGACATCAACACTTCTGTGTGTAATTGCGAGTAAGCTCAGTGGAAAAGGGTTAGATGAGTGAAGACAAAGCTGCCTACTTTACTCTCGTAACATTATGTAGTTATTTCTAAGGAGGATGCAACAACACCAATTAGGGATTTGACAAGCAGTTAAGACACTGAAACAATTTGGTCAAGCAAATGTGGCAGAAAAGATGACCGCTGACAACTTGTAAAGAGCTGAACCGATTCGGATTAGATGAATGACGTCAAAAAGAAGATCAGTAGGATCGATGGCGTTTATGTCATTCATATTCGGTTATCTGATTATTGTATTGTAACATTTTGTGTACGAGATTGTTCCAGGACCAATGATCCGTAGCACAGAAGATAGAAGCCAGCCTCCAGTACCAGCCACCCATGACAGGTAGTCCAGGAACGTACCAATACCGTTCCAGCATGGAGCACAAACTGCTATAAAATCCAGTATCGCTTTGGTCAGATGGCCTACAGAGCAAGCGGGTCAGGATCAGCATTCGACACGCCTTTGCAGCATCCGACATCGCGGTCCATCTGCTGGCATAACACGGGCAGTGTCCTGGGAGGGACAGAATGTTCTCAGAACGGCGTGTGAGACACAACGCACATGCGGGCACAGCTTCTGACGGGGCGCGCCTTCCACAATCCAAACCGATTGTACTGAAAAGGTGGTTGGTTGCCTACCATGTACGTTCGGGAAACGTATTTGCGACAAAGCAGGCGGTGCGGAATGCCCCACATATAAACAGTTACTTGAAAAACTGATCGCTAACAAAGACTACAATTATCAAAACTGTGTCTACTAAGAGGACCTTCATGCCACATACAGTATCTCAACAGCGGATACCAAGACATTCACCGCCGGAAACGCAAGTCTCCAGCCATCATGGAGATGTCAAGGAGCCGCGCATTTGCATGGTGGCAACAAACAGGCTTCCTCCCGGAGACGTTCGATGGCTTGTACTGCAGCCAGACGTGGTCACACCCCATGCTGAGCACGTTAGCCAGTTGTCGGAATGGTTAGGGAAATCTGTTAAGTTGGAAAAAACGAAGAACATTTTTGGTTACTACAACCTATTCACACTGTTTCGTGGCAAAATAAAAGCAACTTTGCAGTATTTCCGTTTGTTGCTTTAATTTTGTACACGAATGTTTTTCAAGAAACATAGTAGTAACCTCATTTTGTTTCCATTATATCTTAGTTGCTACTCCGCTTGTGCTTGCATTTTAAATCGAACTCTCAGCTCGTGCTGAGTCCTAGAATAGGTCCTTTCTTTGAAAGGCAGGAGATGCTACAAATCCATCAAAATTCGAAACTCCTCCGACTAGAACTATGGTCGTTTTGAAATAAGACTATAGATAATTTTTTCAGGAGTGCTGCAGATGTCGTTACATAACTGTAGTAACTGACAGCATTTACTACACTAAATGGCTATAAGTTTCTGCAACCTTTTGCTATTTGACCCAAGGAAACCAGTTATATAACTAATGGTGCGACCCATGACCTTACCATTGCTACATTAATCTTTGAAAGAGTTTGCACGAAATTCTGGTGCAATGAAGTCAGAATTTGTATTCCTCAATCCTGAAATGTGGTGACAATTATTCGTGGGTTTATGGGCGCACTGAACTCCCGTACAACCGACGCTCTGAGGATAATTTCGGGATTTTGAACAGACTAGTTCAGCAAACGCATCTGACTTTTTTTGGAACAATAATGAAATGGTTCAGCTTCATGGGCGGAATCATTCATTATAATGCTGACAAGGTTGTTGTTGTGGTCTTCAGTCCTGAGACTGGTTTGATGCAGCTCTCCATGCTACTCTATCCTGTGCAAGCTTCTTCATCTCCCATTACTTACTGCAACCTACATCCTTCTGAATCTGCTTAGTGTATTCATCTCTTGGTCTCCCTCTACGATTTTTACCCTCCACACTGCCCTCCAATGCTAAATTTGTGATCCCCTGATGCCTCAGAACATGTCCTACCAACCGATCCCTTCTTCTACTCAAGTTGTGCCACAAACTTCTCTTCTCCACAATTCTGTTCAATACCTCCTCATTAATTATGTGATCTACCCATCTAATCTTCAGCATTCTTCTGACAAGGTTAATGTCAGTATTTAATGATTTTATTCAGCGTGACCCAAAACTACACCGACAAATTTCCATAGGTTATTGGGCGATACCTTCTGAGTGTTTTGGTGTAAAGGACCCTCGATCTTCGGCGGCTCGTTACACAGTAATAATATAACTATGATTTATTCGGTTTGTTACCGCTGTTACCCTAGTTTCTATGAAAACCATTTCACAACAGTGAAGAAGCCTGTAATATGCAAAAACTGAAATGTGCAACACACAACACACAATAATGCAACAACCCTCAGATAAACCACTTACACTTTTATCACGGCGTGTTCAGTCTGTTCTAGCAGTATACAGCGTAGCACATAAAAAATTCAAAATTATTCCTTACAAGTTTTTGCTTAGAATGTTGACCACCATGATCACGGCAGAGTGTACAACGCACCATCGACGGTCTTACAAGCTGAAGAATTGCAGAAGTCGGCTTTACTACTACTACTGCGGCTCCTATAATCCTACCAACCATGTCTGTGCGAGTTTGGACCAGAGACTCGTAAACTACGCTCCTCATAGGTCCGTAGAAGAATAAGTCCATTGGTGTCATGTCTGGTGACCGAGCTGCCCA
Organism: Schistocerca piceifrons; assembly: GCF_021461385.2. Classification (NCBI taxonomy): domain Eukaryota; kingdom Metazoa; phylum Arthropoda; class Insecta; order Orthoptera; family Acrididae; genus Schistocerca; species Schistocerca piceifrons. Next base: position 691,726,472 of record NC_060138.1, read on the forward strand.
TGGTACAGGAACACCGCGAGCAATCCGTTGTCGTCCAAACTACTCCATTGTGTTTCCTAATATCGAGTTCAAAGTGCGCCGGCGCCCCGTCATGGTGGAACCACGTAATCTGACGAATTCTGAGAGGCACATCTTCTAAGAACTGTGGGAGGTAAGTATGAGGGGCGTCAAATCTGTAATGAAACATTTTTTTTAATGAAAGTAGGTTGATTTTATTCAGGATTTCAATACACTGTATTATTCCCCACTCTTTTGGGTACAAAACCCTATATTACTACATAATGTTCGTTCAGTGCGACGGCCTTATGCCACCTTAACAGGAGGGCCCGCATGCCCGCATGATACCACTCCACTGGTCGACGTCGGAGCCAGCATCTTGCTGCATCAGTAACCCCTCCACATCATCCACGTACTGCTTCGCGCAAAGTGAATCCTTCATTGGGCCAAACAGATGGACGTTGCGAGATGCGAGCTCCAGGCTTTAGGGAGGATGAGAGAGAACAGTCCAAGAAAGTTTCGTGAGCTCCTCTCGGCTGCGAAGACTTGTGTAAGGTCTTGCTTTGTCATGGAGAAAAGTAGCCCACTTGCACTTTTGTAGTGACGAACATGATGAAGTCGTTTCTTCAATTTCCAGAGGGTATCACGATAACTTCAGAGTTAATCGTTGCACCATGAAGGAGGGCATCAAACAGAATAACCCGTTCAGGGTCCCAGAAGATCGACGCTACGACTTTGTCGGCTGAAGGTGCGGCTTTGAACTTTTCTTCGGAGGAGAGGTAAATGGAAATGAGCGTTTGGCGTCATTTGCCGGGAGGCCCCTTACGGGGCAGGTCCGGCCGCATTGGTGTAGGTCTTATTACATTCGACGCCACATTGGGCGACCTGCGCGCCGGATAGGGATGAAATGAGGATGAAGACAACACAACACCCAGTCATTGGTTCAAATGGTTCTGAGCACTATGGGACTCAACATCTTAGGTAATAAGTCCCCTAGAACTTAGAACTACTTAAACCTAACTAACCTAAGGACATCACACACACCCATGCCCGAGGCAGGATTCGAACCTGCGACCGTAGCAGTCCCGCGGTTCCGGACTGCAGCGCCAGAACCGCTAGACCACCGCGGCCGGCGCCAGTCATTGAGCGGAGAAAATCCTCGACCCAGCCGGCAATCGAAACCGGGCCCCTTAGGTCGGAGGTCCGTCACGCTGACCATTCAGCTATCGGGACGGACTTTGGAGTAGAGGTGATATGGCACCACTCCATGGAGTGCCGTTTTGCTTCTGGTTCGAAGTGATGAACCAATGTTTCATCGCCTGTGACGATGTTCGACAAAAAATTGTCGCCATTAGCCTCGTAAAACGCAAGCAACTCCGCACAGATGACCCTTGTTCTTTGTGGTCTTCTGTTAGCTGGCGAGGAAACCAGCGGGCACACACCTTTGAGTAGCCTTGATGGTGGAAAAGCCTGTCAGCACTACCAATGGTAACAACATCTAGTCCTGCTGCGAGGTGTTTGATTGTTATCCGTCGGTCACCTCGAATGAGAGTGTCAACACATTCCAACAATGGAGGAGTCACAGCTGTGTACGGCCGGCCGGCACGCTTGAGGTCGGGCAGATTTATGCGACCTCGTTGGGATGATGGCGGACGCCTCGCTCAGCGACTCATCGTGCTTTAGTTCACTACCAGGTCTCCATAGACATTCAATATGAATATCTCCTATGCTCTGGTTTTCCAACAAAAGAAACTGAAAGACAGCTCTCTGTTTGGAACGCACCTTCGTTACAGACGCCATTTTGAAGGCTACTTTATAACATCGCCACCCATCGGAACTCCATGAAACCGTAGGGGCTGATGTGCGAATATTCTGCGATTTTCCACAGCAAATGTCGTAATTTTTCGACCGAAATTGACGGAGGAAAACATGTGTTGCGTTACTAACTTAATGGCTCTCGTAGGAAATGGCCAGTCACAAAATCGTTGACAATACCAGCCCATACATTCACAGAAAACTTCTGGTGATACGATCGACATTCCTGTGCGCGTGGATATTCATCACAACACACATGGCTATTCCAGCTGTTGACTATTCCCTCTCTTGTAAACATAGCCTCGTCTGTAAGCAACAGGCAAGCAGGAAAATTGAGGTTTACTGTACAGCTTTGAAGGAACGAATTCGCAAACGCCACTCGAAATTAGGAGTTCCCCAGCTGCAATGATTGCACATTTTGTGGACCATACAGGTGCAATTGGTATTTGTGTAATACTCTCAAGTCAGTAAATTGTGTTCGGAGCTTGTGTAACGCTCCGACTACTAGAGGCAGAGTTGTCACCAGCTGCGTGTAACACATTCTCTTATATATTGTGCGTCCTAGCATACCTCACACATGCAGTATCTTGCATTCTAACACGGAAGGATCCAGTTTCTCATAGGTGCCCAATTACAGCTGCAAAAGTACTGTAATGTGGTTGCCGTCGGAGCGGAAGCAGCTGAACGTAGCGTCGTTGTGCCGTTGTTCCATTGAATTCAGTGAACCAATACAAGACGTGCATATGGGCCAAGTCTTCACCAGTAAACCAGTCCATAGTAATGCTGTGTATTGCTGTTAACACTCAGGTAACATTTCCGAAAAGAATAAGACCCTAGACAGAACCGAGCAGTACTCGATTTAAACATGAGTGCAACTAATTATGGAAAGTGTGTGTCGTGTTATCGTGACGGACTGCCAATGGAGATGGTTGTGGCGAAAAAGAAGACGACGCCAGCTGGAAAAGTCAAATGTCGCACACGCGTTATCTGTCAGCACCAAAACAATACGAAGGGAGCTAAATTAGCTAGGAATTGGAGGCCGAGATGAAACTCCAAAACCAGACGTTTGTGATGCAAATGCCAGAAACAAGGAAACGTGGTGTCGAAGCCATAAAATCTGGACTAAGGAGTAAAGAAAGAATGTCATTTGGTCAGATAATTCTTTTTAAGACTGTTTCCAATTTCTTGCCGAGTTTGCGTTCCAAGCGCGAAACATGATGGGGGTTCGATGATGATTTGGTCAGCGATATCGTGGTACTTTACGATTACTCTACAACTTCACATTACTGCCGAGGATTATATGACCATTCTGGCTGATCTCTTCTATCCCATGGTACATCTGTTTAAAAGGTTAGGAATTCTTACAACTGCTTCACAGTACATTTACTCAGTAATGAAATTTTTTCTCAACAACATGGATCAGTTTAAAATCAACAGCGACATTCATGATTACAATACCAGAAAAAAGAAAGACCTACACTATCCTTTACTTAACCTATCTTAGGCACAGAAAGGAGTAAAATATGCTGCTATAAAACTTTTTAATAAATTACCGGATGAAATAAAATGTCTGATAGACACCAGTAATAGTTTTTAAAAAAAATTGAAATCATACCTCCTTGACAACTCATTCTATACCATAGATGAATTCCTGAATATGAGTAAATAAATCTGGAGATATAATATATGCGTTTTGTGCCACGTAAGGGAATGGGATAGATAATAGAAATATTTAGGTATAACACTATAATGTACACTACTGACCATTAAAATTACTACACCAAGAAGAAATGCAGATGATACACGTGTATACATTGGACAAATATATTATACTAGAAGTGACATGTGATTACATTTTCACGCAGTTTGGATGCACAGATCCTGAGAAATCAGTACCCAGAAGTCCGGCCCCGGTAGCTGAGTGGTCAGCGTGACAGAATGTCAATCCTAAGGTCCCGGGTTCGATTCCCCCCTGGGTCGGAGTTTTTCTCCGCTCAGGGACTGGGTGTTGTGTTGTCCTAATCATCATCATTTCATCCCCATCGACGCGCGGGTCGCCGAAGTGGCGTCAAATCGAAAGACCTGCACCAGGCGAACGGTCTGCCCGACGGGAGGCCTTAGCCACACGACATTTCATTTCAGTACCCAGAACAACCACCTCTGGCCGTAATAACGGCCTTGATACACCTGGGCATTGAGTCAAACAGAGCTTAGATGGTGTGTACAGGTACAGCTGCCCATGGAGCTTCAACACGATACCACAGTTCATCAAGAGTAGTGACTGTCGTATTGTGACGAGCCAGTTGCTCGGCCACCATTGACCAGACGTTTTTAATTGGAGAGAGATCTGGAGAATGTGTTGGCCAGGGCAGCAGTCGAACATTTTCTGTATCCAGAAAGGCCCATACATGACCTGCAACATGCGGTCGTGCATTATCCAGCTAAAATGTAGGGTTTTGCAGGGATCGAATGAAGTGTAGAGCCACGGGTCGTAACACATCTGAAATGTAACGTCCACTGTTCAAAGTGCCGTCAATGCGAACAAGAGGTGACCGAGACGTGTAACCAATGGCACACCATACCATCACGCCGGGTGATACGCCAGTATCGCGATGACGAATACGCGCTTCCAATGTGCGTTCACCGCGATGTCGACAAACACGGATGCGACCATCATGATGCTGTAAACAGAACCTGGATTCATCCGAAAAAATGACGTTTTGCCATTCGTGCACCCAGATTCGTCGTTGAGTACACCTTCGCAGGCGCTCCTGTTTGTGATGCAGCGTCGAGGGTAACCGCAACCATGGTCTCTGAGCTGATAGTCCATGCTGCTGCAAACGTCGTCGAAATGTTCGTGCAGATGGTTGTTGTCTTGCAAACGTCCCCATGTGTTCACTCAGGGATCGAGACGTGGCTGCGCGATCCGTTACAGCCATGCGGATAAGGTGCATGTCATTTCGACTGCTAGTGATACGAGGCCGTTGGGATCCAGCACGGCGCTCCGTATTACCCTCCTGAACCCACAGATACCATATTCTGCTAACAGTCATTGGATCTCGACCAACGCGAGCAGCAATGTCGCGATATGATAATCCGCAATCGCGATAGGCTACAATCCGACCTTTATCGAAGTCGGAAACGTGATGGTACGCATTTCTTCTCCTTACACGAGGCATGACAACAACGTTTCACCAGGCAACGCCGGTCAACCGCTGTTTGTGTATGAGAAATCGGTTGGAAACTTTCCTCATGTCAGCAAGTTGTAGGTGTCGCCACCGGCGCCAACCTTGTGTGATTGCTCTGAAAAGCTAATTTTTATGGCCAGTAGTGTAAATAAAAAAACTTGTTTCTTGTGCGCATTTCTTGTGCATTTGACACGTTCCACATCATAACGGTTTTTCCGTGCTATTGATCAATGGAACACGTAAATAACTAACAATGTTTATTCTCGAACTGTGATGCTGTGCCCGAAGACGACAGGGTCACTGTTCACAAAGCGCGCATCGTCCATTACTGATTTTGTATGTGGATCATCTGTCACATCTCCCGTCGCCACCACAGCCACCAGATGTCAATTCTAATGAGACTTTGTGGTCTACTTTGGAGAGAAGGTTGCTTGATCGCCACACACCCCCATCATCATTATAAGAAGTCGCCTCTCTTTTGCAGGAGGAACGGTAGAAGACCACCTTAGGAACCATATAGGACCTGTATTTATCCGTTCTGAGACGACTGAAGATATTCTGAATGCCAGGGGTTTTCCTCCACCGTATTAATAATGTTAATGCGTTGTGTCTGCTTGTTTCCATATTTTTCAAAAGGGTTCAAATGGCTCTGAGCACTATGGGACTTAACATCTATGGTCATCAGTCCCCGAGAACTTAGAACTACTTAAACCTAACTAACCTAAGGACAGCACACAACACCCAGTCATCACGAGGCAGAGAAAATCCCTGACCCCGCCGGGAATCGAACCCGGGAACCCGGGCGTGGGAAGCGAGAACGCTACCGCACGACCACGAGCTGCGGACTCCTTATTTTTGTCCAACCCCTTAACTAGCCGCCACTTACTTCAGTTTTAAATGTAGTCCTAGTTACTGAAAATGTTTTTTGAAATATTCTCTTTGTAATTAAGTCCCCATCTAATTGCGCTCAAATTTCACCAGTGGCCTTTAGTTGAGAAATGTGGTAGGCGAACGATGAGGCACCGGCACCTTTTGCCGCTGACGTAAGATGACATCTAAAGCACCAAGATGGATGGGTGGAGCACGGCCTGTACCTCTGGCTCCGAGACCACCTGACCCAGGTCCTCATTTCTCCGTTTGGTGTCATCTCAAAAGTGAAATGTACAGCACTACCACTACGGCTGAAGAACTGCGGCAGCGAGTTGTTCAGTCTCTTCAAGATTTACCAAAAGACCTGGGGGTGCCGAAAGAATTCGTAATGCACTTCACAGTTGAGTGCAGTATTGCGTCTAAACATGATGACACATGGAACACCTCCCTTAACTGGCACGAGTGTACCGTAAATAGTAACATGTAACGTGCTGAAGCAGTGTTGTAATTCTTGTTAAGATAGGTCTTTCACCAACTCAGTATGAACAACATCAACGCATCTCATCACAGCTGCCTCGTCGTCATGTCTAGAATTGCATGGAATAGTTATAGATTTTTTAAAAATTCATTGCCTTTCGGGACGTGCCCATGCAGCTATCCCAACAGTGGAATGTCAGTTATGACGATACGAACGTAAGGACAACACAACACCCAGTCCCAAATGGAGAAAATTTCGACCTGGCCAGGAATCGAACCCACGCCCCTTCGGTTAGGAAACCGTCGCTCTGACCGCGCAGCTACCGAGGCAGACATAGAGTAAATTAAAGAGTTGGACTGCAGTTCTACACAATTAGTTGAAACTATGTTGGACATCAAAATATCACTCGTCCACAATATTTTCACTTTTGATTTCTTACAGAAACGAAAGTAGCCATGCCTTATAGATTTGGATGCGGGGAATATGAATACCAAGGTTAAAATCGTCTCTTAGTTCATGGTTACAAGTAAATAAGGCGTTTACGTTTCACAGTGACACTTATGGGATGTTATAAGAGCTACATGCAAAAGCGTTGTGATAAGGGTTCCTCTACCGCAAGTGAGCAATGTGGACGCTTCCAATACAATTTGGCAACACTGCTTTACACCATGACTCATATGAGCATTGAGTTAATGTAGAAGCCAGACGCGATTTTAATTGACGTTCGTCTCTGCTACGTGCTCTTGCATTGCTTCACTTTACTACGTGAACGAGCGTCGTGGCTGTTGGCAGTGAATGTATGTGAGGTGGAGTGTTGAAACTGAAGAAGTGTTATTATTATGCACATTTATGCTTTCACAAATGCGTAATGCACCTGGACTAATAAACCTAATAACTTTTGTTACATTTGTGGATATGTTACTTGTCTTTCAAGAAGGCGACCATTATCCATAGTAGTGAAAGAAGCGAACGCCTTGTTTTTTGGGTGCCGAGTTGGGGACCAAGATAAATTACGGGCTCCACACGGGAGAGGCACTTCGTTTTCGTCTACACTGAATGCTTGGATGCATGGTAACAACGTCTTCATGAGGTTCTGCGTGTCTGCTATTTTACGTGATACCACAAATCATGCATCGGATTGCTATTTTTGTGTAGTGTCTCGCTTGACGAAAGGAGTGAATGCCGGGAGGAAGAGGAATATTCAGTAGCCTGACATCCTGTCTGTCTTTCACCCTGTGGCCCTCGGCGAAGGATTGCCAGTTCCTGATTCCCCACGTGACAGTGATGACGACGAACCGACACATACCGCCGAAAAAACGAAATCATCTGCCAGCGATGCTGACCCTACATTTATACCACATAGTCATCTGGAGAACCACACAAGATCACCCAGTGTCAACTCAGTGACCTGATTAGGGATTTAGATCTTCCAATGCGTAAAGCCAAACTGTTGGCTTCATGGCTACCCAGTATGTGTGTCTGCGTTCTGGGAGCGTCATAAAAAGTTGAAATGTCTTTTCAGTACTGAAGGCGACATTATATTTTACAGTGTCATTGACGGTTTCTTGGAAGACGTCAACATTATACACAAACCAGATGAGTGGAGACTCTCCATAGATAGCTCGAAAACAAGCCTGATGGCAATATTGTCACAGAATAGTAATGAAAGGTTCAAATGGTTTAAATGGCTCTGAGCACTATGGGACTTAACATCTGAGGTCATCAGTCCCCTAGAACTTAGAACTACTTATACCTAACTAACCTAAGGACATCACACACATCCATGCCCGAGGCAGGATTCGAACCTGCTACCGTAGCGGTCGCGCGGTTCCAGACTGAAGCGCATAGAACCGCTCAGCCACAGTAATGAAAGGCTATTCATCCCTGTCACATTGCTGCCTTACCTAAAGAAAGATATACTATCCGGAAATCCGTTGTAAAGTGTGTTAATGACAATAAACGTGAATGACTGGTATGTAGAGATTAGTATGTCAGAGCGATGCTATTGGATTGGCAAGAGCATTACAATAAGTACTGCTACTACCTCTGTAAGTGGAACGATCACGCAAGAGAAAAACACTACACAGTTAGGGAATGGCTTCTACGAACAGCTCTGGTGCCTAGGTCAAAAAATATTGTTGATCAACCTCTAGTAAACCCCACCACTGTACATTGTGTTTGGGAATTACGGTAGCATTTATTAAGACTACGAACAAGAATAAAGCAGCATTCCGGTATTTGTTTAAGAACTGTCCACAACTGAACACAGAGAAGATCATTGATGGTATATTCATTGGTCCACAGATACGCCAACTGTTGGAGGACACATACTTTGTGTCCACTATAACCTCGATCAAGTACATGTGTGAGATTGTTTTCGTTACGTGACAATACTGTTCTTGGGGAACAGGAGAGCCAAAAATTATAGGGACCTTGTGATCGGACTCATTCATGCTGTTAGGTCACCAACTGCAACATGAACCTGAAGTGCACTTTCTTAACTCCCACTTCGGCTTGTTCCCAGAGAACTGTGGTGTATTCAGTGATGAGCAAGTGGTTCCACCAGGTCACTTTCTCATGGAACATCGGGACGCAGGAAGGTAGACCACTGCTATGCTGGCTGATTTCTACTGAATGCCATAGAGACATACTCCAGCCGCTACCCACAAGAGAAAAGCAAAGAAATGGAGCGAAGAAACTAGGTAAGTTCAGTTAATATATTTATCTTATTGATAAAGGTAATCCCAAATTACTTGTAACTCCGAGTTAGGAGACAATTTTAATCATGATATTCGTGTTCAGTGCATCGAAATTTTTGGTCATCAACTTTGGTTTCTGAAAACCAATGATAGTGTCTGGACCCGTGATAGTTTACACAGGCAACTAAATAACATACACTACAACATTCAGTTCACTATGGAAATGGAAACAGGAGGAACTATACACAACATCGACCTTAAACGTTCAAATGTGTGTGAAATCTTATGGGACTTAACTGCTAAGGTCATCAGTCCCTAAGCTTACACACTACTTAACCTAAATTATCCTAAGGACAACACACACACCCATGCCCGAGGGAGGACTCGAATCTCCGCCGGGACCCATCGACCTCAAAATCATGAAATCCAACCAAGCCATAGCTTCAACATTTTCAGAAAAGAAACATGTACAGACGTGATAATACACAAGAAATCAAACAATTCGGATTCCTAAACAATAGTAGCCATCAGAAATATGGTACACAGACAACTTACAGATAACGCGGAACATCTCTAACCAATAAAACCTGTCAAGCTAATCATTTTTCACAAGATAACTCTGAGCAGTGACTCCAATAGCAAGGCAGTACACCACCTACACAGCGCCATTAAAATGAAAAAAAAACATTAAAAATAAAACCAAAAACAACACAAAACAGTGACACACAACTGACTTTCACAACCGAAAAATTATTCCTCAACACAAACACAAAAAGACGCACATATTACAACGAACTCTCAAATGCAGTTAGTAACACCTTGAAAAATCACAGAACTGATATATCCCTAAAGGCAAATAGCACAATGCGAAAAATATCAAAACTGAGATAGAGGAGAAAGATAAATACAATAGTTCAGCAATATGGGAATTAAAATGTAATAGCTGCAGGTCTAACTGTATTGGGATGACGGCAAGAAATTTTAATATCAGGTGCAAAAAACATACAGTGACAGAAAAAAAGTGGCAACACCGAGGAGGAGTTGTGCAACTTAAAGGGAAAGTTGGCAGGCGTGTTTCTACATCTGAAAGGTGATCTCTATTCAAATTTCGCGCCAGTCGCATAAGAGTGGCAGCAGTAGCACCTGTATGAGGATGCAAATCAGGTTTGCTTTAAAGCTATTACCGTTTCACATTTACAGAGTTATGCATTCTAACACGAAAAAAAACGACAAAAAACGACGCACCACGAAAGAATAATCCCAACTGGGCGTAAATCGGTAGATGTGATGTAAATGTACGTACAAACAAATAATTACAAACTGAGAAAAATTGGACGATTTTTTTTCAAGACCAAGAGCTTCACAAATTGAGCAAGACAATAATGCGTTGAGCCCTTATGCAAGCAGTTATTCGGCTTGGCATTGATTGAAAGAGATGGTCGATGCTCTCCTGAGGAATATCGTACGAAATTCTCTCCAATTGGGGCATTAGTTCAACAAAGTCCCGAAATGGTTGAATGGGTCTGCCCACGATGCTGCAGACGTTCTTAACTGGGGAGATATCCAGCGACCTTGCTATACCCACTGTAGGGCTTGGCAAGCACGAAGGCAAGCAGTAGAAACTCTCGCAGTGTGCGGTGGTCATTACCTTGCTGAAATGTAAGCCCAGAATGGTTTATCATGAAGGGTAACAAAACGGAGCGCTGAATGTCTTCCACGTACTGCTGTAGTGTAAGGGCGCCATGGATGACAACCAGAGAGATCCTACCATGAAGAGGAACAGTGCCCCAGACCATTACTGCTGGTTGTCGGGTTGTATGGCGGGCGACAGCCAGCTTTGTATCCCACTGCTGTCTTATTGACTTGACTAGAACTGTCTTCAGTGATGAATCCCGCTTCGAACTGTGCACAGATGACCAGCGAAGACATATCTGGAGACGCCCCAGACAGCAGTGGGATACAAACCTGACTGTCGCCTGCCCTACGGTGTCATTTCATTTTCATAACAGGACTCCTTTGGTTGTCATTCGCGGCAGCCTTACAGCACAGCAGTACGTCGATGATGTTCTGTACCCCGTTATGTTGCCCTTAATGCCAAGCCATCCTGGGCTTACATTTTAGCAAGGTAATGCCCACTCGGACTCGGCGAGGGTTCCTACTGCTGGTCTTCCTGCTTGCCAAAACCCACCTTGGCCAGCAAGGATTTCTCCCCAACTGAGAACATTTGGAGAATTATGGACAGGGCCCTCCAACGAGCTCGGGATTTTGACGATCTAATGTGCCAATTGGACAGAGTTTGGCACGATATTCCTCAGGGGACATCCTACAATTCTATCAGTCAATGCCATGCCCAATAACTGCTTGCACAAGGGCCATAGGTCGACCAACGATTTATTGACTTGCTGAATTTGTGGAGTTCTTTGTCATGAATGAACCCATTTTTTCTGAAATTGTAATCACTTGTTTGTCTGTACACGTACATCACATCTATCAGTTTCCGTCCCATTCGGATAATTCCTCCGTGGTGCGTCGTTTCTTTCCCTAGAGTGTACAAGTATTTCATATCCAAATAACAGTTTCAGCTGTAGCTTCCATGATGTCACTCCATTTCTCAGAGCGCCTACTCTTGGAACTCTGTTGGGCGCTTTGTCCCATGGCCTGCTCTGCTGCTCGACGGTCACGATCCGGGCTATCGACGATGCTCCATCAGTGTGAGGTACACCTTCTACTGGCGTGGCCCGTTGGGATCCATTTTATGTGGCACCATATCATCCTGGATAATTTGAACACTGACTTACCTGTAGCGGGATGTTAGTAACCGTTACTTTGGAAATCTTTGAAGAACTCTCATCTCTCTTACCATGCTTCCCTCCATCAGAAAGGGTTGGCGCTGTATCAGGTCATCACCTTCCCACACAAATGTACGAGACTTCGGGCGGGAGCCTGGGGAGTTAGAATGTGCGCTCTGGATCGCAACCATAAAGCTTGGTACAGACTCCAATTGTGGCGTGCTATCATCTCAGGTGTGGAGGAACGATATCAGTAAGGGCATGGACCCAGGACGTCGGTGTGAGTTTCAGCGTTCCATTTATAATGCTCACTCATTCATTTACATATAGATCTGTTTTGTTGGTATGCCTCATACTATACCATATTCGTGCATTGTACCCTGTGACTGAGTACACTAGTGATTATGCAGCGATGCGATCTTCACAAATTCAGCTAGTCAATAACTCATTGGTCCACCTCTGGGCCTTATGTAAGCAGTTATTAGGCTTGGCACTGATAGAGTTGTTGGGTATCCTCCTGAGGAATATCGTGCCAAACTCTGTGCAACTGGCGCGCTAAATAGTCAAAATCCCGAGCTCGCTGGAGGGCCCTACCCATAATTCTCCAAATGTTCTCTGGTGGGGAGAGAGATCTTTGCTGGCCAAGGCAGCGCTTGGCAAGCAGGAAGACAAACAAACAGTAGAAACTCTCGTCGTGTGCGGGTGGGCATTACCATGCTAACAAAATAAGCCCAGGATGGCTTGCCATGAAGGGTAACATATCGAGTTGAACAACATCATCGCAGCGATGCTTTCGTTATTTTGTTATTTCTGATCTTTAATTTTTCTATAGTAAGCTGTAAGTGCTTTTTTTTACGCATTATGGAAGTATCAGTGTGTATTCGATGTTGTTATGTAACTGTTTACGACTTAAGGGGGGAAACCACATTAGGAGGTTCAAAAAACGCGATTTCTGTTATTGCATAAATCGTTATGCTGAACAAATGGATAACCAGCGCTCTAGCCGGTAGAATCAACGTAGTTTATTGGAATCGAAGGAAGGTCGGAAAGCTCAGAAAACACTGCTGCAAGCGCAAAACGAAGCCTATGAGGAAGAAGAAGGATTACTATATGGTGCTGGAATCGCAGATTAATCGGTAAGCATTTTAAATTATTGTTAACTTTCTTTTTGGTATCCGAGGATTTATTTTTCAAATGCGTTTACCTCGAAACGACTTTTTTTGCGTGCAATCTAATTCAGAAAGAATAGAACCGATCATTATGAATTACGAATTATGTGAACCAAATTGTGAGATGATATTATGATTTTAAGGGTATTTTTCTTTGCATAATTAGAGAAAAAAATCCTGATAATTGAGGGAAATTGTTCCAACGCCTGCAAAATTTTTAATTTTCATTATTTTCACCTGCATTGCGTTTCATATTCTTAGAAAATAAGTTATTAATGTAAAATCAAAACCTTTTTGACTTCAGATGGAAATCGGAATGGCTACACTGCACGCAATTGGAGAACTATACTCACAACCTTGAGCGAACATCACAGCGTAACTTTGTTATTTTTGGCTGAAATTATTAAAAAAATTCACGAAAACTATTCGAAATATGAATGAAATAATGTCGAAATTTGATTAAATTCTAATTAATTCTTCCCACCCAAAAAGTTCCCAAAAAATCAGTGCCAAACAGCCTCGTAATGTGATTTCCCAGGCAGCATCGTCCATGATATCAGTTCCACGTGCATGGTAGCGTGCTTCTTCCTACTTGATTAATTTCCGACATTTTTGGTGATAGAGTAACTTGCATATCGCAGAGAGGAAGTTAATAGGTGACTCTCGTCTTCTGAGAAACTTTATTACAGTTTTCTTTCGTAAACTTCGTGTAAATAATTCTGTAAATTCGTTTGGCATTAGTTTATTTTCAGCTTCAGTCATTTATATCAAAACATCACGTCTACAGACGTTTAAAGAAATTTTCGAATGCCTGCACGCAAGTGAAAATGCTCTGTATTGATTGAAAGCCATTCTAGTTTCTTTATTTGGTTCCGTAATAGAACTGACTAAATGATTCCTTGAGCTATGTCGCTGTCATTTTTGGGACGTGGGAAATACAGCCGAACACGTTGGTCTTCCGTTTTCGATCCAGCTGGCGCCTCAGCGAACACTCACACGTTTAAATTATTGCGCTCCTTCAGCGGGTGAAACAGCAAGACAGTGCTGTCTGGCGAGATGCCACACAACCATGCAACATGAGTATGTTAAGGGCACTCTTGCAGTTGCCGTTCTGACTGCTTAGCTGAAAGGCGTTTAACTGGTTGACTTGACAACATTCCGGGGGAATCCTAACCGACTGTCTTGTAACGGAATGCCAGAATCTTTAACACTCGTTCAGCACAGGCGTCACCTGAGGACTGCACACTAAGGCGGTGTGCAGTGGGGCGATGGGAAGAATGGGTAGCATTGAATTTCTGTAGAATTATAGCATTGAATTTCTGTAGAATTAATTTCACAGTGGCTTTCTGTTGAGTGACGTGTAAGTCTTGCATTGAATAGTGAGAATGCAGATCAAACGTAAAGAGAAAAACCGCTTTATTCACACCAGGAAATAGTGATTTCCATGCGTGTTCGTGCATTTTCTAAATATACTGTTTCAACTGATATGGCTCCGCAAGAGGAAAATTATTTTGCTCATAGGCAAGTCATCTAGAATACCTCTGTTTCTGTTTTCCTATTAATATTATTTCGAACTGGCCATTGCCGAAGTATAATGTTCAACTTCTGTTAGGAACGCCTCTTAATACTCAGACAGGAATCATTCGTTGTCTGCCATTTCAGTGTCCTCTCGCACCCCCGAAGAATAACTGACTGCTTAGGGGGGATTTATCTTGGAATCTCATGTGGGTCAGAATACTTCTGAAACATACTCGGTGTTTCATACGGTCTTCTGTTATGCCACATTCGAAAATGTCTGCATCTGCGTCTACATATATACTACACAACCCACAATAAAGTGCATGGAACAGGGTATTTGGTTCCAGTATCAATGATTTTCTGTCTTATTACACTGACATCACAGTAGGCGCACTCATCTCTATTAATCTCATTATCACAATGCAATATAAAAGGCAATGGCAGCAAAATTGTTCCACAATTCTCCCTAGAAAACCGGTGCTTTACAGTTATTCGGCTGGATTTCACGAAGACAGTGTCCCCCTACAGTTTTTCTACGTATGTTCCCTGAGTATATCTGTTACACTTTTGAATGGGCAGTAGCGATCTGTTACCATCAAAACCACATCTCAGGATTGGTTCTCTGCCTGCTGTCATGGCTATTTGACAAGCATTCCAAACACTGGAGTAGTTCTCTAGACATGGTCGCACCAACGTCTGGTATACTATTTCCATAAGAGATGCTCTGTACTTTCCCAGAACCTTTCCCAAAAATCAGGATGTTACGTTCGTGTTTCTTGCTACTGACTTCAGTTAGTCACAGTGTTTAGTATCTGTTCTTACTTGTTTGCCTGTTGTGGTCTTCACTCCAGAGACTGGTTTGATGCAGCTCTCCATGCCACTCTATCCTGTGCAAGCTTCTTCATCTCCCAATACCTACTGCAACCTACATCCTTCTGAATCTGTTTGTTCATCTTTTGGTCTCCCTCTACGATTTTTACCCTCCTCGCTGCCCTCCAATACTAAATTGGTGATCCCTTGATGCCTCAGAATATGTCCGACCAACCGATCCCTTCTTCTGGTCAAGTTGTGCTACAAATTTCTCTTCTCCCCAATTCTATTCAATACCTCCTCATTAGTTACGTGATCTACCCATCTGATCTTCAGCATTCTTCTGTAGCACCACATTTAGAAAGCTTCTATTCTCGTCTTGTCCAAACTATTTATCGTCCATGTTTCACTTCCATACATGGCTACGCTCCATACAAGTACTTTCAGAAACGACTTCCAGACATTTAAATCTATACTCGATGTCAACAAATTTCTCTTCTTCAGAAACGTTTTCCTTGCCATTGCCAGTCTACATTTCATATCCTCTCTACTTCGACCATCATTAGTTATTCTGCTCTCCAAATACCAAATCTCATTTATTACTTTAAGCGTCTCATTTTCTAATTAATTCCCTCAGCATCACCCGATTTAATTCGACTACATTCCATTATCCTCGTTTTGCTTTTGTTGATGTTCATCTTATATCCTCCTTTCAAGACACTGTCCATTCCGTTCAGTTACTCTTCCAGGTCCTTTGCTGTCTCTGACAGAATTATAATGTCATCGGCGGACCTCTAAGTTTTTATTTCTTCTCCATGGATTTTAATACCTAATCCGAATTTTTCTTTTGTTTCCTTTATTGCTTGCTCAATATACAGATTGAATAACATCGGGGATAGGCTACAATCCTGTCTCACTACCTTTCATGCCCCTCGACTCTTACATCTGCCATTTGGTTTCTGTATAAATTGTAGATAGCCTTTCGCCCCCTGTATTTTACCCCTGCTACCTTCAGAATTAGAAAGAAAATATTCAAGTGAACATTGTCAAAAGCTTTCTCTAAGTCTACAAATGCTAGAAACGTAGGTTAGCCTTTCCTTAATCTATTTTCTAAGATAAGTCATAGGGTCAGTATTGCCTCCCGTGTTCCAACATTTCTACGGAATCCAAACTGATCTTCCCCGAGGTTGTCGAGGTTGGCTTCTACCAGTTTTTCCATTCGTCTGTAAAGAATTCGTGTTAGTATTTTGCAGCTGTGGCTTATTAAACTGATAGTTCGGTAATTTAAACATCTGTCAACACCTGCTTTCTTTGGGATTGAAATTATTATATTGTTCTTGAAGTCTAGGGTATTTGACCTGTCTCATACATCTTGCTCACCAGATGGTAGAGTTTTGTCAGGGTTGGCTTTCCCAAGGCTATCAGTGGTTCTAATGGGATGCTGTCTATTCGCGGGGCATCGTTTCGACTTAGATCTTTCAGTGCTCTGTCAAACTCTTCACGCAGTATCACGTCTCCCATTTCATCTTCATCTACATCCTCTTCCATTTCCTTCCATAATGCTGTCCTCAATAACATCGCCTTTGTATAGACCCTCTGTATACTCCTTCCACCTTTCTGCTTTCCCTTCTTTGCTTAGAACTGGGTTTCCATCTGAACTCTTGATATTCGTGCAAGTGGTTCTCTTTTCTCCAATTGGGCTCTTTAATTTTCCTGTAGGTAGTATCTATCTTACCCCTAGTGATATACGCCTCTACATCCTTACATTTGTCCTCTAGCCATTTTGCACTTCCTGTCGATCTAATATTTGAGACGTTTGTATTCCTTTTTGCCTGCTTCATTTACTGCATTTTTATATTTTCTCCTTTCATCAATTAAATTCAATATTTCTTCTGTTACCCAAGGATTTCTACTAGCCCTCGTCTTTTTAGCTACTTGATCCTCTGCTGCCTTCACTACTTCATCCCTTAAAGCTACCCATTCTTCTTCTACTGTATTTCTGTCCCCCATTCTCGTCAATCTTTCCCTAATGCTCTCCCTGAAACTCTGTACAACCTCTGGTTCTTTCAGTTTATCCAGGTCCCATCTCCTTAAATTCCCACCTTTCGCAGTTTCTTCAGTGTTAATCTACAGTTCATAACCAATAGATTGTGGTCAGAGTCCATATCTGCCCCTGGAAAAGTGTTACAGTTTAAAACCTGGTTCCGAAATGTCTGTCTTACCATTATATAATCTATCTGAAACCTTCCAGTATCTTCAGGCTTCTTCCATGTATACAACCTTCTTTCATGATTCTTGAACCAAGTGTCAGCTATGATCAAGCTATGCTCTGTGCAAAATTCTACCAGGCGGCTTCCTCTTTCATTCCTTGCCCCCATTCCATATTCACCTACCTTCTCTTGCTTTTCCTACTGTCGAATTCCAGTCACCCATGACTATTAAATTTTCGTCTATCTTCGCTATCTGAATAATTTCTTTTATCTCATAATACATTTCTTCAATTTCTTCGTCATCTGCGGAGCTAGTTGGCACATAAACTTGTACTACTGTGGTAGGCGTAGGCTTCGCGTCTATCTTGGCCACAATAATGCGTTCATTATGCTGTTTGTAGTAGCTTACCCGCACTCCTATTTTTTTTTATTCATTGTTAAATCTACTCTTGCATTACCCCTATACGGTTTTGTATTTATAACCCTGTATTCACCTGACCAGAAGTCTTGTTCCTCCTGCCACCGAACTTCACTAATTCCCACTATATCTAAATGTAACCTATCCATTTCCCTTTTTAAATTTTCTAACCTACCTGCCCGATTAATGGACCTGACATTCCACGCTCCGATCCGTAGAACGCCAGTTTTCTTTCTGCTGAAAACAACGTTCTCCTGAGTAGTCCCCGCACGGAGTTCCGAATGGGGATCTAATTTACCTCCGGGATATTTTACCCAAGAGGACGCCATCATCATTTAACCATACAGTAAAGCTGCATGCCCTCGGGACAAATTACGGCTGTAGTTTCCCCTTGCTTTCAGCCTTTCGCAGTATCAGCACAGCAAGGCTGTTTTGATTAGTGTTACAAGGCCAGATCAGTCAATCATCCAGACTGCTGCCCCTGCAACTACTGAAAAGGCTGCTGCCCGTCTTCAGGAACCACACGTTTGTCTGGCTTCTCAACAGATACCCCTCCGTTGTGGTTGCACCTACGGTGCGGCTATCTGTTTCTAGAAAAGCAAGAAAGCATGTCATTTTCAACGGAAATAAATTTTCAGCAGTGAAATTATCTGTGGGCGTTCCCCAAAGGAGTGTTTTGGACCATTACCTTTCACTAGTGAATAACGTCGGAAGTTCCAGGAGGCTTTTATCCGACGATGCTGTTGTGTACAGAGACGTCGCAGCGCCAGAGAACTGTAGAGAAATGCAACAAGACCTGCAGAGAATCGACGCTTGGAGCAGGGATTGACAGTTGATCCTCAGAATTATCAAATGTAACGTGCTGCACATAAATAAGGAGATTTTCAAATTTTCTGATAACAGGGGAATTCTGCCAGAGACACCAAATGACTTGGAAGAGCAGTTGAACCGAATGGATAGTGTCTTGAAAGGAGTATACAAAAGCAAAACAAAGATAACAGAGCACAGCAGAATTAAATCAGGTTATGCTAAGGGAATTAGACTAGGAAACGAGACACTGAAATTAGTAGATGAGTTTTGCTATTTGGGCACCAAAGTAACTGACGATAGCCGAATTAGAGACGATATAAAACGTAGACTGGCAATGGCAATAAAATCGCTTCTGTAGAAATGAAATTTGTTAATATCTTGTATAGATTTAAGTGTTAGGAAGTCTTTTCTGAAAATATTTGTATGGAAGTGACACATGGACGATAAACAATTTCAGCAAGAAGAAATTAGAGGCTTTCGAAATGTAGTGCTACAGAAGACTGCTGAACATCAGGTGGATAGAACGCGTATCCAACGAGGAGGGACTGAATCGATTTCGGTAAACATGAAATTTGTGGCATAACTTGACTAAAAGAAGTGATCGGAAGGACGTACATTGCGTAGTTATTCGAAGATGAAGAGGCTTGCACATAATAGAAGCACGCAGAGCTGTATTAAGCCAGTCTTCGAACTGAACACCACAACAATAACAAGCAAAAACCCCGATTATTATATGATTATATGAATTCAGAATAATATTTGGAAGCAGTCGGAACGATTACATAGAACTAATAACAGGAAAAGCACACTCCACATGCGATTCATTGGAAGAATCCTCAGGAAATACAGGCTACCGACAAATAACGTAACTTAACAAGCCATCACAGACCAATACACGGAGGAGCGATTGAGGAAACAGAGAAGATCGAAAGAAGAACAGCGCTTTTCGCTATAGGATCATTCAGTAATCACGAAAACGTCACTGAAATGCTCAACCAACTCCAGTGACAGGACCAGCAGAAGAGGCGTCTCTGCACCTCGTGTTTTTTACTGTTAATGTTCCAAGAGCATACGTTCCTATTTTCTAAATACTGATGATCACAGAACATCCCTGGTTTTAGCCATTGATTGACTTCATACCAGGTGTCTCTCCTGAGGGTCGTCAGGCGCATTTTCTCTGACATTTCGGCAGATATTTGTAATTTAGTTTTTGCAACGTGTAGCTGGTTTCAGTTCAAACAAATGTTGCTCATGAGGTCTTTCATATGAGAGCCAGCATCGAGGGAAAGCTTCTGTTTGTTACCCATTACAAACAAAATTATTTTTAAATTGAAATTTTACATCTCCATTCGACAGAGTGATCTCATATTAGAGTAGCGCGTTATTCGTTTTAGCGATATGTATTAACAGGGACAGTGAAACACGAAGAATAACCGGCACCCCAGCAGCGCTTCTGCACGGCGGCAGCAGTCAGTGGGGGGCAGTGCGGTGTTGTCACTGCTGGAGTACTCGTTATTCCTCGTGTTTTACTGTCCCTGTTAACACATATCGCTAAAACGAATAACGCACTACTTTAATATGAGACCGCTCTGTCGAATCGAAACGTAAAATTCCTCTTTAAAATTATTTTGTTTGTAATGTGAAACATACCCAAGCTTTCCATCGGCGCTGGGGATCGCATGAAAGACTTATGAACAGGATTTCTTTGAGCTGACACCAGCTACACATTGGAAAAAAAAAAAAGATCTACCATCAAAACAACGGAGGAAATACGCCTCACGACTCTTAAGAGAAACACCCTGTATACGAGCAGAACTTCCGAGCTCTTTGTGACAAATATTACGACTGTATTTTATCATGGAAATACTGAAGGCTTTACACATAGTTCTTGCGGATGCACGATTTGCGATAAAGTTTTCTCTGTCAGTTTCCACGGATTTCCGGAGAATGTATAAGTCTTCATCTTTGCAATATTCTCCGCTGGGTCCTATTAGGCCGTGGCGGGTCTTTTACGTGGTATCCTAAGTAGTAATGCTGGAGAACCTAGTTCAAGTTTTTATCAATCAAAATTAGCAATATTCTTAAAGAACTTTTTAAATCTACGAAGAATTACATAATTAAAAATTTCTGTGCTAATTTATTATTACATACTGCAGCTAAACTTATTCCCTTCCAGACTGTTTGTACTTAAATTAATGTTTTTAATAATTAGAATCAACATGCCTGCCGATTATTCAATCTACAATTCTTTTGTAGGAAATCTGATACTGTCTAGATAGCGCTGGTTAAACGTTGTCCGCCGTCACTTCATTTCGCTTAAGGCGTTTAGAACTTCATAATATTTGCAAAAAAGCTAGATTCAGATCTTCAATGTCTGTAGGTGATATGTTATTCTACGTATAGAGAGTCTTTAAAAGTGATTCGTCACCTCGTCTGGTTTTACTCCCTATTTTTTAGCTTTATGGGTATTGGTCTTATTCTTGCGACGGAAGCGTTGCACTTTGTGGTTATAACTAGGTTTGATATTTAATGGTACGTGTGACCAACCTACCACTCACGTAAATACTGCTAAACTTGGTAGATATGTTAAGAACTGCATTATGCAATACGCAGCTGTAGCGGTGTATTTTATTAGAGACGATTGATTCCGGCCTAGGATCTGACCGTCATCAGGTCCAAAAACCATCTCAGTGATCGTCTCTACTAAAATAGACCATTACAGCTGCGTATTGCATAATGCAACTCTTAACATTCATTAAAGCTGTACAACACCACCTCCATAAAATATTGTTAGATACAGTTATGACTGTGTCAATCCGGCGCTATCATATTTCATTGTCCCAGTTAATATTTTTACAGTTTAGCAGGGAGCGGTCTTTCGGCCTCGCTACCAGTGTGTTTTATTTTCATAGCTCACTTTCGCAGCCCTCCGGTCAAGGGTCGGGATCCCCCCAAGGAGCAGGAAGCCACTCTCACTATCAACGAGCAGTTTCTTCCTCAGTCAGCACTATGTTCTTCTGGTATTCCATTTGCACGCCACTAGAAGCAGAATCCTGAGTGCTTCGGATTCTGAATATTTATTATCTCGTTCTATTTCCGGAAATGGTCTTCTCATGTCTTTAACTCTCTCAGATTTCCCTACCCAAGTTGTTAAAAACCCTTGGCTTACTTTTACCTTCCTGTAATTATTTTCCTTCCTGGGCCTCGTTATTACACAAAGCCACAAAACAATAAAGCGCCACCGAAGACGATAAAACCATTATTAGCAAGACATAATCAAAATGATATTAGTGTTAACATTTTCTGATTTAAATTATTTGTTCCGTACAGTGACTTTGACTTTCAACAATGCAGTTAAAATACTGGACACATTTCGACGGTACGTCCGACGAATAAAACTATGAAAAGGCAGCTCCTACTTAAGGTTAATTACAGTACATAAATTTTACAGCAGACAGATGTAGGTATTAATACTTTACAGTTCCTGAATCTATTGTTAATAAGCAAACCGGAAAAAATATTGGTCACCCCCTTCATGAAGCACACTGGTACTTTGGAGCCTTTTAGTTGGTGTGAAACTGGTACCACACCATCACGTGTCTCCATCTCCCACCCTCAAGATAATGAAGTGTCATGTCTATGCCAGTCAGTTGTACGCAGCCGGTCTGTAGGAATCAAACAATGGAAAATCCAGGGTGGAATGTAACAGTATTATGAAAAGGAAAGCTGCTACTCACCATATAGTGGATATGCTGAGTCGCAGATAGCCACAACAAAAAGACTGTCACAAATAAATAAAGCCTTAGGCCATTAACGCCGTTATCAACAGTATACATAGAAACACACAACACACAAACATGGCCACACACAAACACAACTCACACACACGATCGCAGGCTCAGGCAACCGAAACCACACTGCGAGCAGCAGCACCAGTGCACGATGGGAGTGGCGACTGGGTGGGGGTAAGGAGGAGGCTGGGGAGGGGAGGGGAGGGGGAGGGATAGTATGTTGGGGATGGCAGACAGTGAAGTGCTGCAGGTTAGATGGAGGACAGGGGAGAGATGGGGAGTTGTGGAAAAGGAGAGAAGAAAAAAGACTGGGTGTGGTGGTGGAATGACGGCTGTCTAGTGCTGGAATGGGAGCAAGGAAGGGGCTGGATAAGTGAGGACAGTGACTCACGAAGGTAGAGGCCAGGAGGGTTATGGGAACGTAGGACGTATTGCAGTGAAATTTCTCACCTGCGCAATTCCGAAAAGCTGTTGTTCATTGGAAGGACCCATATGGCACAGGCAGTGCAGCAGTAATTGAAACGAAGGATGTCATGTTTGGCAGTGTGTTCAGCAACAGGGTGGTCCACTTGTTTCTTGACCACAGTTTGTCGGTTGCCATTCTTGTGGAGAGACAGCTTGTTGGTAGTCATGACCACATAGAATGCAGCATAGTGGAACATAGGTGTTCTTGACCCTTTACAAAGAAAAATAAGGAGTAAAGTAAAACCACGGATGTAACACAAAAAAGAATTACTGTAACATGGAAGTAACTGAATTCAAAGCAAATGGTTTAACAGCCATAATGCTTTTATAATGCTTTACATTTCCCCCATACCACATTAGAAGATCTGATGAAGTTTTTGCACGGTGGGTAGGTGTACCATGTAATATTGAAACATTTTACACTATTCTGTTAATCTGAAAGTTTTCATTGTGGAATTAATTGGCTCAACACATCTTCAGAATTTGTTGAGGAGGATACATCTGCTTTGCATGTGGCATAACTTTGAAATCAGGAGCCCCAGAAGGTAAAGACAGTTTCAGGTTACTTGCATTGTGAAGTTTGTTTCTGGTTTTACTTTTTATGAATGTGTAAGAAGGAAAAGCCTTTTTGCACAGATATGTGGACGAGACAGGTAACAAACTTGTTACCGCTTTATTTGATAGCACTTGAAACTCCGTCTTTAAACTTAACCAGAAACTTATCCGTGACAAAGATTTATTTTCTGAAATTTAGACACTGGAAGTTTCGAATAGCTGCTCGCTTCAATTTACACTCTATGTGGATTCCAAAATTATTGTCTTTTCCTAGCGACTGCAAATCCAGTTGTCGTTACTAGATAGAACAGGGAAATAGTGTCTGAAACTTCTCCAAATAGCTTCAAATGTTCCTTAATTTTATTCTTGACATTTACGTTCGAAGTAAGATGAATTTCTAGTATAAAATAATGAAGGGAATCTAAGCACTCAATCTAATTGAAATTAAGACTGATTTCCCAAACTCAAAGGCGGTCTTGAACGCTATACAGGTTTCTGTTTGGTCAGTGAAATAATAAAGTTCAACTGTTGATTCTTAATGAAATTTCTGTCAAATACGCTACAGTCGGAAGCCAGACTTTGTGTAGGGAAAGGTGTACTTTGTGAGAAACAGATAAACGTCACGCAATATGAGAACACTTCCGCTGTGATATAATCGTCTTACATCTGTGTTAGTCAACAAAAAATTTTAAACACTTAGTAATACAAAAATTCTCCAATTGACAGGATGAGCATAAATAAAATAAAGTATTTTTACTGCATCGTAAGGCACAGAGGTTTCTCATAAGCACATAACGGTAGGTTGATTTAAGAATTACAAGCAACGGTGGATATTTAAGCAACCATCGTGTTGCTGATGTTACAGCCATCACTTGTTTTAATATAAGACCGAAAGTGAAGTACTGTGCGAAGTGAAAAACTGCTTGCAAACGGGCCCCAGAGATTTCATTTGGGGCCCGCAGCAGTGTGATGCCTGGCGGGCGCTCGACTCGACGAGCAGCCGAATCGTAATGGCGCCCTGGCGGATTCGCGTTCTGGCGTGGGACCACCCGGTGTCGCTGACTGGGCGGCGCTAGTCGAGGCTCGCCCGGCGGTCGAGGCTGCGGTGCACGCGCCTGCCGAGGGCCCTACTAGGCACTTAACTTGTAATGTGTGGACGGTATAGATCAGGTCGGAAGTCGTTGTGCGATGTTCTACGGCTGTTTTTCGTATTGAGATGGGTTCCCGTGAACTTGAACCAGGATGTTATTTCAGCAGTCGGTGACCAAATCATGACATTTCTTCTACACCTTCATGATGAATACGCTGTGGACACAATTTTCTGCAATTATGCTTTTAGGTCGTAACCAAACAACCTTCTCCATTACTGCAAAAACTTTGGGGACTTTTGCTAGCCGGCCGTAGTGGCCAAGCGGTTCTAGGCGTTACAGTCTGGAACCGCGCGACCGCTACGGTCGCAGGTTCGAATCCTGCTTCGGGCATGGATGTGTGCGATGTCCTTAGGTTAGTTAGGTTTAAGTAGTTCTAAGTTCTAGGGGACTGATGACCGCAGCAGTTAAGTCCCATAGTGCTCAGAGCCATTTTTTTTACTATTGGTACTCTATCTGTAACAGTGTTGGAGCGACGCGATGCTTTCGGCCGTCAAAACTGTAATACTGACAGCTTCTCGGCCCGCGTTAAATTCTTCGACCTTGAGACTGAATTACTCTTGTAACATTATTAACCTTTTACTTTACATAGAGCTGTAGCAGCCATTCATCATGGTCATCCCATATAGCCTCGGTGATGCACACTTCCACGTACAATTATCGAGATGACTTTCATGACTTTCAGATATTACATTCCGCGTCACTGACGGCGTACTTACGGCCACTGTTGATATAAAAGTACCGTTATTGCTTTGGGTTACGGAAACATGATGACGTCTGTTGTGTTCACAGGGCGAAACGCCTGCGTCCCTGGTTAGACGAACACTCAGACTAAATTAGACCCTATCTGTGCTTTCTAATGAGTTGAGTTATTTTATTACGGGAAACTGAGAAACTATATCTCCAAACAATTATTGGGAAAGGAAAAATAAATACCTTTTATTATTATGAGCTTCTCTTTCTACATTTAATAATGAAAATTGCGCCGGCCGGTGTAGCCGTGCGGTCTGGGCGCTTCAGTCTGGAACCGCGTGACCGCTCCAGTCGCAGGTTCGAATCCTGCCTCGGGCATGGATGTGTGTGATGTCCTTAGGTTAGTTAGGTTTAAGTAGTTCTAAGTTCTAGGGGACTGATGACCACAGAAGTTAAGTCCCATAGTGCTCAGAGCCATATGAACCATGAAAATTGCACTTCAAATATATCCTTCACATAAACTGAAAATATCGTGATATTAGAAGCTATTAAATCTGAGATCATAAATATATTTTTCTGCTACGAAAAATTATCTCTGGTATGGATATTAAATATTTTTCTTTCTCACTCGAAATAAATAGAAAATTCTTTTAATTCTGAAATATTACTTCATCAGGCTCAAGCCCAAGTTCATATAAGCTTCTGCTAGTGTGGTTTTACGTAAAGATAAATTTTCAATAGTCAAAGAAAACTGTGCTGTGTTAACTGAAAATCGGACTTCGTGAATAACTTTAAAATGCAGTTTCTTCAGAATGTAGAGCGCGAGTAATGAAAGAAAATTAATTTTAAGCTACTTTTGGACTTAAATTAAAATACTACACAAGCTTCCATCCGTACAAAGCATTTACCGCATTTTCGTAAACGGTAAGAAGATGAAAAGGTTTCCGTTCCAAAGCAAGAACAAATTTTTAAAAGTCAACGCTGATAATAATTATTTAGTGGTAACTCAAGTTACATGAATAGGCAGTAAGCCTCTGTATATCGAATGGCATACGCAGCCACGAGCGCAAAAACAAGAGCTAAGCAAGGCAAACGATAAGAGAGAGATAACATGGTGTCTTTCCTTTGTATACTAGTTCATGGAACCTTCATATGTCACTGACAAATCTGTATTTTCGATACACTACTTGAGATAAATATTCTTTGTTAAGTGCATATCGCTGTAATTGCTTTTACCACTAATTAGAGGCGTCACAAGACATGCTACCGCATGACGACTGGTCCGCTAAATCACCTGCTATTAATCAAATGGAACATTTCTGAACTCTTTGGAACAGCAGGTGAAACATAGCAGTCAAGGTATCCGCACTTTGGTAGTTTGAAACTTCCCCTCTGAAAATTAAAAATGACTGTGTTGGTAAACTTCTACATTATTTGATTTTCAAACAGCTGAGCAAAACTGAACGTACTCAGACCTTTCTTTCTTTACTTATACTGATCATCACTAAACTGACTCAATATTTTTAGCGCAACGCAATCTGACTCTCAATAATCCCTACAAAAGAATGGTCCTGACTAGCAATAACCTATACCTTTCATGAATCACTTACCTCAAAAAAATCTTCGTTACTCGAACTACTGCAATTCAGCGACCACCAATGCTGCCAGCTAAATAAAAGATTCTAACTACTGAAGGCACTAACTACTGATAGGCATAGTTAGCAAATGAAAGATTTTGATAGAGAACAATGTATTTACCTTAATAATGTTTTATATATATATATCAATTCATGACATCCATCTTTACAAATTTCCTTTTTCTGGCTGACACACGTCCAGATCGTCCGCTTATAGTAACCTCTCAAAACTCTCGCATCTCTCCCTCCACATCCGCCACTGCCGGCGGCTCACCTCCAACTGGCCAATGCTACGAGCTGTTCACATCCAACTGCCCAACACTACACTAGCGAATATTCGAAAAATGAGTCCAACCAGCCACAGACTGCACACAGCGCAGTCATCGATTTTCATACAGAGCACTACGTGGCGTTACCATCATAAAAACCTAAACAGCCTACTTACAAATTCTCTAGCATCCAGTCATCCGTGAATAGCTGCAGCTGATTACGGCATACCTAAAAGCCAGTGGCGGTGTTACACCGAATAAGTCAGACATCTCCTGCGGGCGAGCATTTTTTCCGGTTTATTTAAATGAGCAATATTTAACTTGCCTCAAGCGATCATCGTCCAGTGCCCAGTAGGACTCCAGCCAAGCCTAAAGCTAAATGTTCAAATGTGTGTGAACTCTTATGAGACTTAACTGCTAGGGTCATCAGTCCCTAAGCTTACACACTACTTAACCTAAATTGTCCTAAGGACAAACACGCACACCCATGCCCGAGGGAGGACTTGAATCTCCGCCGGGACCAGCCGCACAGGCCATTACTGCAGCGCCTCGGACCGCTCGGCTAATCCCGCGCGGCCTAAAGCTAAATAATTCGAAATTTTAATGTATTTGTTAATTAGTGTTTGAACATTTAAATTCTATTACAAATGTTGCATACTTTGAAGGTTACATGGAAACATCAAGGAATAAATAAACGAGTTCAGAAGTAAAGAAGGTAATATTTTCTGCAATTATGCGTGTAAGTCGTAACCAAACAACCTTCGTCATTACTGCAAAAACTTTGGAGACTATTGCTACTCCGTCTGTAACAGTGTTGGTGCGACGCGGTGCTTTTGGCCGTCAAAATTGGAATACTGACAGCGTCTCGGGCCGCGTAAAATTCTTCGACCTTGAGACTGAATTACTCTTGTAACATTCTTAACCTTTTACTTTACATAGAGCCGTAGCAGCAATTCATCATGGTCATCCCATATAGCCTCAGTTATGCACACTTACACGTATAATTATCGAGATGACTTTCATGACTTTCAGATATTACGTTCCGCGTCACAGACAACGTACTTACGGCTACTGTCGATATAAAAGTACCATTATTGATTTGGATTATAGAAACTTCTACTTTTGAGCATTGTCCTGGCTTACATATACTGTAGTACTTAAAACTTTGTGAGATCTGTGTCCGTCCTCGCCAGCGTCGCGCGGCGTTATTTTTCTATGGTGCTCTCCTCACTGATTTGCTTTTCCCGCCACAAGAAAGCTCTCCCGTTGACTGGTGACGTTCCATTGTCTCTGTGAATACTCTTAAATTAATTTAGAATCGCTACGTTTGTCATGGTCTTTTCTAAATACGTACAGTTATTGATAATCCTGTTTTACACATTTTACAATACTTTTCCTTATGATATCGCTTTTGCTTTCGCAACAAGTATTAAATTATCCTTTTGTTTTCAAATAATTTACTTTTCCTGTCGAATATTCTAACCATTCTGAAGCCATCTCGGCTTCGGAACTTAACCTCACTTCATTCGCATGTTGCACAATGATTACCATACAAGGCAATGTTGCGGTTCTCCGGAATTTTTCACTGCGTGAGTGAGAGAGATGGAAAGATTTTACTGCACCATCGGGACACAGGTTGCAAAATCTTCGGAAACTTTACAACACACCGGAAATGACGCATACTGTTTGCTCCTGTGTTCCAAGAACAACGAAAGGTGTTACGTGGCCATCATAAACTGCTTATCTTTGTGTAGCCTTTTGAAAACAGTGAAAAATCGACTACATGTACCTGTGCTTTATCCAGCTCGCGTCTGTGCTGGGTAGCGTGTTCGTCTTCTGCTACATGTTGAAAGTTGCCTGTTAAAGGGCCACTTTCGATTTTCAGTGCTATTCTTTCATTAACTCGCCGTCTTCTATTTGCCCTCACTTTACAAAGATTTCTCTGCAACCGGTATCGATACATTCAGTGTAGATCTTTGAGGTGCCTTTCTGAGATGTTTGACGGAAACTTTCGGTCACGAGTTTTCGGGAGTCACAGTTCATCTGCAAGACGCTATTGAATGAGCGAGTGAATATCTTCTACAAAATTTGGAAATTCTGAGAGGTGGAAGAACATGGTGAGCTTTAGATGGCTGCATATGCCTTAATAGCACTGGGAGGAGTGTTTTACTTGTTTTTTCTGCAGGTAAACTATTTCTGGTGGCCTTTAAGTTAATATGGTCTGACTCAAAGTAAGGGCCACAGTCAATGCAGAGCTGCTTGACCAGTGCGTGAAACCCTACGTCGTGGCATGACTATAGTCGAGGTGAAGCAGGGTTGCCTTCCCCCGACTGTCATACAGGCGACTGAGAAAGCCAAGGCTTTGAAAATGTAACCAACTTTTTTAGAGGCTGAAAGTTGTCTGTTTAAGTTGCATATTTCCAAATACTATGTTTATTATCCGTCTACCACTCGTAAGTAATTTTATCAGTCATATTTGCATACACTGCTCACTTTCTGTATATTCACTGCTGCGTCAGCTACAGTAGTTTATCTTGCCTAAAATCACAGAAGGGATAGCTGTCTCGGCCACTGATAACTGAAGGTGGTGTGACGCTCCACATTGCTTGCAAGTTTGAAAGAGAACAAAGCCTTCTTCCTCGTTGTATTACACTTGAGCTATTCGGGAGTGAAGTCGCGCCTTTGCTTGTGCGTGATATGGTGTGCCGTTGAGCTTGGCTGCATTGTATTATACAGAGAAAGATGGACAGCGATATCTGTAAACAGCTTGCGGTTCGTATTCATGGAGGGGTAGTGAAAATTTTACACAATATTTTTCCAAAGATCTAATTTCGAATACAAGGTAATATGTTTCGTTACGTGAGTCATAGGAAAGTAATGTTTTATGGTCACTAAAGCAAAATGAGTTGCAGAGTGTTATTGGTAATTACAATTAATAGGGGGCAGCTTCCGTTCTGTTTACATGCTGTATTCTACATCTACATCAACGTGATTACTCTGCTATTCACAATTAAGTGCCTGGAAGAGGGTTCAATGAACCACCTTCATGATGTCTCTCTACCGTTCCATTCTCGAACGGAACGCAGGAAAATCGAGCACTTAAATTTTTCTGTGCGAGCCATGATTTCTCTTATTTTATCGTGATGATCATTTCTCCCTATGTAGGTGTGTGGCAACAGAATGTTTTCGCAATCGGAGGAGAATACTGGTGATTGAAATTTCATGAGAAGATCCCGTCGCAATGAAAAACGCCTTTGTTTTAATGATTGCCACTCCAATTCACGTATCATGTCTGTGTCACTATCTCCCCTATTTCGCGATAATACAAAACGAGCTGCCCTTCTTTGTACTTTTTCGATGTCATCCGTCAGTCCCACCTGATGCGGATCCCACACTGCACAGCAATACTCCAGAATAGGGCGGACAAGCGTACTGTAAGCAGTCTCTTTGGTAGACCTGTTGCGCCTTCTAAGTGTTCTGCCAATGAATCGCAGTCTCTACCCACAATATTATCTATGTGATTGTACCAATTTAGGTTATTTGTAATTGTAATCCCTAAGTATTTAGATGAATTTAAAGTCCTCATATTTGCGTGACTTATCGCGTAATCGAAATGTAGCTGATTTCTTTTAGTACTCATGTGACTAACTTCACAATTTTCTTTATTCAGGGTCAATTGTCACTTTTCGCACCATACAGATATCTTATCTAAATCATTTTGCAAGTCGTTTTGATCATCTGATGACTTTACAAGACAGTAAATGACAGCATCATCTGCAAACAATTTAAGACGGCTACTCAGATTGTCTCGTATGTCGTTAATATAGATCAGGAACAATAGAGGGCCTATGACACTTCCTTGGGGAACGCCGGATATTACTTCTGTTTTACTTGATGAGTTTCCGTCTATTACTACGAACTGTGACCTTTCTGACAGGAAATCACGAACCCAGTCGCACAACTGATGTTCGTAATTGATGTTCGTAATTGATTTTAGCAAGCCAGGATGTCATTCACTAGAGTTTGTTTGCAATTTGCAGTTTTCAGGAATATCCAAAAGAGTAGGTCTTTCTATGATTGTGTCGTGTGCTATGTTAATCTTATTGTCCCATGTAAAAATATTTGTATTCATTGATAATTAATACTGACAAGTCAAAGGAAAATCTCGTTTCTTTATTAAGATCTCAGTTTTTTCTTCAATTTAATTTAATAAAGTATACTTCTTATGATTGTTACAGTGAGTAAATGTGAGGGCTTGCACTAATGCCTTACGTAGGAATAATAAGAGAAATGATCTGCAGCCTTCAGCTC
The DNA here is from genome assembly GCF_021461385.2 of Schistocerca piceifrons. NCBI lineage: Eukaryota > Metazoa > Arthropoda > Insecta > Orthoptera > Acrididae > Schistocerca > Schistocerca piceifrons. The sequence continues at coordinate 691,758,112 of NC_060138.1, forward strand.
AGTCATGAGGTCGATGATAATCACTTGCCATGTAGTACGAAATGTACGACCAGCAAGTATTTCAGGAACCAGAAGTTAAGTTTGCCCCTAGAATTCTTACCAGCAGTCATACGCCATATTAATACAATGTTTAGTGGGAACACTGTATTACCAGTTACGAGCCACACTTGAATCGATGATATTGGTGAGAATACTTAAGGATCAAGCGTTAGATTAACTGATAAGAAATTTGCTCATTTAACAGCATTAAATCATTTCGGATGCCAAAAAATATCCTTTGCGCCAAATATATGTGCCAGCATGGAACCATAACTGAAGGACAGTCAGATCACGTAATTGTATTATCCTTTCTGGTTTTATCCACTTAGTAAAGACGGCATATTTTAATTGGGGTGGGGACCACTAATGTAAAATGTAAACTTTCACCGCCGGAAATGTCACAATTAATAAAAAGTTCCGGGCTATTACGCCGTGGTCGAATGGATTTCACTTTAAAACCCTATCTGCGGAAGACATTTTCAAGGGGGATCGCAGCTTTGTTGAATGTCGGATTCACACCCTGGCTCGTTACTGATTTCAGCAAAATTCGCTTCCGCGAGCTTCCGCGCATTGGCGTGACGTCACACGTTTTGAATACGCGAGCACAATTGACCGTTGTCGACTCCCGCCGTCCGCTGCTGCTGTCATCCCACGGTGGAAGACTGGCGCACATCTTCTTCAGCACCGGAATCCACATTCATTCGATTTCACGCCCTCCTCCTTTCTATTGAAATTCTTGGGGTGTTTTGCAAGCTCTGCGGCCTCTCTGTATAGCCTTTCGTGGTATCCACTTGTGACTGCCAGTACCTGAGTCCCTTCAAAATGAATGTGCTGGTTTCCTGGCAGGAAAGCATGTTCCGCAACAGCTGATCTGTCAGTCTCCCCTCTTCTGAAATTGCCCTTGTGCTCTTCGAGTCGTTTTTTGACAGTTTTTTTTTTTGTAGTTCCCACGTAGACTTCTCCAGCACTGCACAGAATCCTATAAATTCCAGCTTTTGTAAGTAGGCTGTTTAGGTTTTCTTATTGGTAACGCCACGTAGCGCTCTGTATGAAAATCACTGGCTGTGCTGTGTGCAGTCTGTGGCTAGTTTGCATTGTTGTCTGCCATTGTAGTGTTGGGCTGTTGGCTGTTAACAGCGCGTAGCGTTGCGCAGTTGGAGGTGAGCCGCCGGCAGTGGTGGATGTGGGGAAGTGAGATGGCGGATTTTTGAGAGCGGATGATCTGGACGTGTGTCCACCAGAAGCAGTACATTTGTAAGAATGGATGTCATGAACTGCTATATATATTATGACTTTTGAACACTATTAAGGTAAATACATTGTTTGTTCTCTATCAAAATCTTTCATTTGCTAACTATGCCTATCAGTAGTTAGTGCCTTCAGTAGTTAGAATCTTTTATTTAGCTGGCAGTAGTGACGCTCGCCGTATTGCAGTAGTTCGAGTAACGAAGATTTTTGTGAGGTAAGTGATTTGTGAAAGGTACAGGTTAATGTTAGTCAGGACCATTCTTTTGTAGGGGTTATTAAAAGTCAGATTGCGTTGCGCTAAAAATATTGTGTGTCAGTTTAGTGTTGATCAGAGTAGGTAAAGATCGAAATGTCTGAGTACGTTCAGTTCTGCTCAGCTGTTTGAAAATCAAATAATGTAAGAGGTTTATCAGCATAGTAATTCATTAAGTTTTCTAAGGGGACGTTTCATACTTTATCCAGCGCTTGGCGAGCATACGTCGCCGATTTTAAGTGGTCTTCCGAGTAGGTGAGTAGGTTACCTCAATATTCCCCTTTTTCAGGATTTTTCCTATGCGGTCAGTCACGTCCATAATGAATGGCGGGAAAACTTTAGATTTCACTGGCACTTGAGCATCGCTATAATTTCTATGTGGTGGTCTTAACACTTTTTTCATCTCAGTGAACGAATAACCATTCTTGAACAATGTGCTGATGAGATGTTTTAATCCTGCATCAAGCAGTCCTGGTTCGCAGATTTTCCTTGATCTATTCGCCAACGATATTATGATGCCTCGCTTTTGTTGTAGGTGGTGGTTCGAATCCCGGTATAGGTAACGGTCCGTGTGCATGTGTTTCCGGTTACCGTGTGGCCCAAGCTACCATATTGTTTCTTGAAAACTACCGCATGAAGAAAATTCAATCTTCCACCTGCTTCCTCCTCCTTGGTAAACTGAATCTTCGCATTGATCCCGTTCACATGTTTGTGAAAGCGATCCAGTTTCTTCCTGCCATGCCGCCACAGTACAAACGTATCGTTTACGTAATGGAACCAGATATTCGGTTTCTTGTTCGCAGTTTTCAATGCCGACTCCTCGAATTTTTCCATAAAGAATTCGCTACAACCGGGCTTAGGGGTCCCCTCATAGCGACGCCATCTGTTCATAGAACACTTCGTTCCATTTGAAATACGTGGCAATATTTAAACAGTTCTGCAACATCTGGAGGAAAAATCCGATTCAGCTGTTGCTACACTTCATTGAGTGGAAGCATAGTGAATAGCGACACCACATCAAAACTAACTAATATGTCCTCTGGCTGTACCACTATGCCGTTTAATTTACTGATAAAGTTTACCGAATTCTTGATATAGGAATCCAGTCGGCCCACATACGGTCGTAATAATGTTGTCAAGTACATGGCAATGGAATAGGTGGGCGAACCAATACACACACTATAGACCTTGGAGGAAAACGTAACAGTTATAAGAACTTTGTCAGTGGGGTCTTTACCATTTCCTGAGTGTTTGCGGATATAATCTTACAGTAATAGTCGGTCACATTCAAAACAAACGTTGCATTTCCCTTGTCAGCGGGGAGAATATTAACACTGTCGTCCTCATTCAAGCGTTTTACGGCATTTCTCTCACCACAGTCAAATTACGTTTTGAAGGCTTCGGGTTGGACAATACCATTACAGCATCTACACGGATTTCTTCGGTCGTAACTTTGTCCACACTGCGAATGCCGGCTTCTACACTGGCTTTTATTTCTTACGTGGGCACAACTCGTGCGCTAATGTAAAAACTTTCCACAGATCTCTCATCGTCAGATAACGAACGTTCGAATAAATTGATAGCCTTACTGGAAGCGTCTAAATGGCGAATAAACATATTAGGTTGCAAATTATCAAGTTTCTTCCTCTATCTATTAGACGTTGTCAACATACGCTTCCTAATAGTATCGTGCAGCAGCCTGTCAGTTCTATCCCTATCACTTCTACACAATTTATTGCTGATACTAATATAGAGAGACATTAACTTGCAGTCTGTGGTTGTCAGGTCCCGGGGGGTCTGATGAATCCGCTCTCGTAGTAAAGCCTCTTCCGTCCGTCTGAAAGTCCGCTGCGCCTCGGCCGAGCTGCGTAGTCGCTTAATCCTCAAAAACTTCGGAACAACACTGGCCGCTCTGCAACGAGACAGAAATGTGGGGGAAAACGAAATTTACTCTCTCTTCTTCTGGAGGGCTTCCATGCGTCGCATATTCCTTCACGTATCCTCCCCGTAGAGGCGTCCTATTGTAAAATGTAATCTTTCACGGCCGGAAATGTCACAATTAATAAAATGTTCCGGACTATTATGCTGTGGTCGAATTGATTTCCCTTAAGAGGCCTCACAACCACGTATTTCAAATGGAACGAAGAGTTCTACGAACAGACGGATGGTGTCGTTATGAGGGGACCTTAAGCCCGGTTATAGCGAATTCTTTATGGAAAAATTCGAGTAGCAGGCATTGAAAACTGCGAACAAGAAACCGAATATCTGGTTCCATTACGTAAACGATACGTTTGTACTGTGGCGGCATGGCAGGGAGGAACTGTATCGCTTTCACAAACATCTGAATGGGATCAATGTGAATCAATTCAATTTACCACGGAGGAGGAGGCAGGTGGAAGATTAAATTTTCTTTAGGCGCTGTGGCTTGAGCCACACGGTTTACCGGAGACCCACGCTCGCAGACCGTTACCTACACCGATATTCGAACCACCACCCACAACAAAAGCGAGGCATCATAAAAGCGTTGGCGGATAGGTGAAGGAAAATCTGTGAACCAGGACTACTTGACGCAGGATTAAAACATCTCACCAGTGCATAGCTCAAGAATGGTTATTCGTTCACTGAGGTGAAAAAAGCGTTAAGACCACTGCCTAGAAATTATAGCGATGCTGAAGTGCCGGTGAAATCGAAAGTTTTCCCGCCATTCATTATGGACGTGACTGACCGCACAGGAAAAATCCTGAAAAAGGGGAACGTTGCGGTAATCTACTCACCTACTCAGAAGATACAAGATAGCCTAAAATCGGCGTAGGATGCTCGCCAAGCGCTGGCAAAAGCTGGAATTTATAGGATTCTGTGTAGTACGACTCGAAGAGCACAAGGGCAATTGCAGAAGAGGGGAGACTGACAGATCAGCTGTTGCGGAACATATATTCCAGCCAGGAGACCACCTAATTCATTTTGATAGGACTCAAGTACTGGCAGCCACAAGAGGCTATACAGAGGGGCCGTAGAGCTTGCAAAACACCCCAAGAGCTTCAATAGGAAGGAGGAGAGCGTGAAATTTTTATATCTTTATTCTAGTGCTGAAGAAGATGTGTGCCAGTCTTCCACCGTGGGATGAAAGCAACAGCGGACGACGGGAGTCGACAACGGCCAATTGCGCTCGCGTATTCAAAACATGATTCTGCCAATGCGCAGAATCTGGCAGAAACGGAATTTTGCTGTACTCAGTAACGAGCCAGGGTGTGAATCGGACATTCAACAAAGCTACGATCCCACTTGAAAATATGATCTGCAGATGGGGACGGAGCCGGCCGTTGTGGCCGAGCGATTCTAGGCGCTTAAGTCCGGAACCGCGCTGTTGCTGCGGTCGCAGGTTCGAATCCAGCTTCGGGCATGGATGTGTGTGATGTCCTTAGGTTAGTTAGGTTTAAGTAGTTCTAAGTTTAGGGGATTGGTGACCTCAGATGTTAAGTCCCATAGTGCTCAGAGCCATCTGAACCATTTTTTAGATGGGGACGAAACGTTGGGTCTTGAAGTGAAATCCATTCGCCCGCCCCATAAATAGTTCGAAACTTTTTATTAATACGGAAGGACCACTGCTCCAGAAAACGGATTTTACAAACACATTGCATAGTAGGTTTGGCGTCTTTTAGCGCAGCGTTGCACGTAATGAATATACGAGGCAGTCAACGGTGTGGCCGACATTGAACTTACGTAAAGATTCCTCAATACGTATGATTGTAAGCTGCGCTTAGTAACGATGGTGTTATGGTCTACAGTATATTTAGTACTGTTTCTGTAGTAAGGAAGATCTGAGTTACATTAACGATGATGTTGTAGAGAGTACTGATTCTTTAGTAAGCATGTTCTGATGACGGATATTGTTCAACTAAAACCGACAATCAGCATATTGTAATGTTATTTCGTACTGCAATGAAAACTATTAAAATTTTTAACTTGTATATTGTTTGATACACGATAAAGTCATTTTTAGCCACTCACTTAGGTAGGATACAGTTTAGACCCACATACATTCTTAGAAGATTTCCGACAATTTGGTGTAGATGACACACCTATACGGAAAATTAGCTTAGGCATAAAATAGCACCCGCGGCTGCACTTGTGCAGCGGTCTTTGAGACGGTTGCTGCATTCGTTAGTACCAACCACGCTTGTTGCCAAACTTCAGACGGCGGATTACGTTTTCCCCATTGAGTGCGGCAACGAGAAAGCGGCGGCCTACAGCGCCACACAATGTGTCTGCGCCGCGGCCGCGGCGGCGTCCATCTCGCAGATTGCCGGCAGGGCAGGCAGCAGCCGGCAGCCAGCAGGTATCGGCTTTTGGCGGCCCCCGGGGTCGCGGTGCTGCGTGGGCCTTCGCGGTGCCGCCGACAGGGGGGATCAATCCGCAGCAGCCAGCAGCCAGCAGCCAGTAGCCAGCAGCCAGTTCCTTCCCTCGCCTCGTCACGCACGCCGCAGCAGAGCACAGCACAGCACCAAACAACCGTATCAGCAAACTTGACGACCTCTCTCTTCCCCCCCCCCCCCCCCCAACCCTTTTCTTTTCGTTCCTTCGCCCGATGAGACAGGGTAAGCGTGCCCCGCGGAACACCTCTGTAGGTTACTGGCCATTAAAATTGCTACACCAAGAAGAAATGCGGACGGTAAACGGGTATTCATTGCACAAATATATTATACTAGAACTGACATGTGATTACATTTTCACGCAATTTGGGTGCATAGATCCTGAGAAATGAGTACCCACAACAACCACCTCTGGCCGTAATAAAGACCTTGATACGCCTGGGCATTGAGCCAAACAGAGCTTGGATGGCGTGTACAGGTACAGCTGCCCATGCAGCTTCAACACGATACCACAGTTCATCAATCGGTTCTCCCTTCTATTCCAGTCTCGTATTGTTTGTGGAAGGAAGTATTGTCGGTATGCTTCTGTGTGGGCTCTAATCTCTTTTATCCTCATGGTCTCTTCGTGAGATATACGTAGGAGGGAGCAATATACTGCTTGGCTTTTCGGTGAAGGTATGTTCTCGAAACTTCAACAAAAGTCCGTACCGAGCTACTGAGCGTCTCTCCTGCAGAGTCTTCCACTGGAGTTTATCTATCATCTCCGTAACGCTTTCGCGAATTCTAAATGATCCTGTAACGAAGCGCGCTGCTCTCCGTTGGATCTTCTCTATCTCTTCTATTAACCCTATCTGGTACGGATCCAACACTGCTGAGTAGTATTCAAGCAGTGGGCGAACAAGCGTACTGTAACCTACTTCCTTTGTTTTCGAATTGCATTTCCTTAGGATTCATCCAATGAATCTCAGTCTGGCATCTGCTTTACCAACGATCAACTTCATATGATCATTCCATTTTAAATCACTCCTAATGCGTACTCCCAGATAATTTATGGAATTAACTGCTTCGAGTTGTTGACCTGCTATTTTGTAGCTAAATGATAAGGGATCGATCTTTCTATGTATTCGCAGCACATTACACTATCGTGCGAAAGGACGTGCCTGCGAACACACCAAGAATGAAACTACCCAATTTGTTGATGTAAGAAAACGCATACTGGCCAATTTTTCTACAAGAAACAATGTACTACTCACCACCATGTAAGAAGGCACAAGAACAGTGGCCATAAAAGATCCTAATCGATGTAAATGTGGTATCCCATTCTTGACTGGGATATACCACGGGGTGCGCTCAGCAGCCTGTCTGAAATACTCTTCCACGACACATACTGGCTCCTTTTCTTGCAGTTATGTGAGAAGTGTGTCGTATGCACATTTTTAGAGCGCGGATGAGCGAAATGAATGCGTTTATACTGTAGTGTTCTGTTTGTGTATCATGATAATGAGGGAATGGAGAGAAGTTGTTGGCGCATAGCCTACTCCTCTCGAATAATCCCAATGGGGCTGCCGACATTACCGTTCCCTACCCAACTGACGGGTCACCATTAACAGCGTCAAGTACCCTCATTCCATGTCACACTGCGGAAAGGTCTGGAATTTAATGCAGAACATCTGCGCAATGACTGATGACCCGGAACTCTACACCCCCACCTCTCCTTCCCTTGCCGGCCAAATAATGGCAGCGATAATTTGATCCATCACCAGGATTCGAATCGGCTTAGCTCCTAGTTGAGCAACTCTCCACACGCTTGCGTTAGCAACTTTCCTAAACGACAGCGACTATAGACAAGTCTGACGCCTTGTCAGTCACAATCATTTTCAAATTCTACATGAACTGCTGCTGTCAGTGAACGCACGTCATTTTACATTTCGTGGGCACCTCCGTCTTCCATATACCAGAAAATCCGTTTCACGGAGCTGTGCAAATACTTCGTGTTTGAAAAATTATACGGATACAGTTGTCTAGAGGTTGTAAATCTTTCATGTTTGTAACGTAGAATATAAGTGCACATGCTTCTTGAAATTTTCCTGGCGGACAGAGTATTCCAGCAGCTTCCGGGCATGCGTCCGGGACAGCGGTACTTCATCTTCCGATATCTCAACTGTTAGCCGTGCAGCCATCTTTAAGATGAGTCCACAGCTCAACGACAATCAGTTGATACAGTAATTACGGGATAGTCAAGATTATGGCTACAGCTTAAACCTGCCGGGTTTCAGTGGTCAGGGAAGCTGCGGAAATACAATTAACAGACAACCTACTCTACTGAGACGAGGGTTTCCCGTTCGACACAATGGAAACTACTCCTCTTACTTGCGCTTGAGACGTGGTATTTACTGGTATTAAGGAAAACGTGGAAGTGAGGGTTCACCGATGTAACTTTCTTTTCACACAACCTATTTATTTAACAATATATAATCATGAATTTGGTTTCTTCACAAATTAACAAATTTGTGAAATGAATAAGCTTTCACAAGAGAAATCAGAACAAGAACAACATGACAATATTTACAAGGGCCTGGACCTGCAGCCCGCCCGTTATCGGGTGAAACAGCGGCGTTTAGTACAGCGCTGGACACAGTTTCTCTTATTCAGTGCCCCCCTGCAACACATGAAAACATATAAGTAATATTGATGACAAGAGTGTTTCAATTACTCGCACAGATGACGTAATTTTTTTAAAATTTGGACTCTATATGTTGAAAGGTTCGGGGTTAAGATGCGCACCGATGCTTAAAGGTTAAAAAAATTAGGAAACAGTTATGAAAGTGATAAGGCTTGCTTCGAAGCGAGCAACCTTTTCATTTCAATCAACAACCAAGGTGCGACTGGATCCCAACCAGTCCCTTTTGACAATCCTGGTGACAGTTGGCTGTTAATATGTCAAAGTTAAATTTCTTTTCAGTTATGAAGGCCGCTCTGAAGGAACGTTTCAAAAGATTACGTATGTGCACTTATTACAAGAGAACTCATTTGGCGGAACCACAAGATGCAGTTAAAAATACATCCATAATGACCCGGTCTTTCAAAGACAGGAACGCACAGCTTAGTACAACAGGTAGTTCAGATTATCTTAAATGCAATTACAATCAAGAAATTGAACCGGTTAACATCTAAATATAACCACAAGACCCCTGCTTGTTTAACGGCGACCTGTGCCTTGGTACAGATGTTCCGACTGTATTTCCGACCAGGGGCTGATTCATTAAAACATTAATTTTCGGGCGCAAACTAGAAAGGAAGGGAAATATAATATCAGAACAAATTTTCAAACGAGAGCTAGTGTCTAGTACAATACCACAGTCTACATTTACGACCAAAACGCCGACCGAGTAAAACTCTGAGGATCAGGTATAAACCAGAAAATAATTAGGAGGTCGGGTAGACAATGACGCCAATCACCACCAGGATTACAGAATGTTACTCCCTTTGTCAGCAAGCAGGTCCATGGATTCAAAGTCCGTCGCGGCGGTTACTGAGTAGTGCCGGTAGCCAGGTAGAAGAGGGCAGCCAGACCACGAGCGTTTGCCAACACGAATGTTGCCAACCAACCGAGAAGAGGGCAGCCAGACCACGAGCGTTTGCCAACACGAATGTTGCCAACCAACCGACGGGATGTCGGCCTGCTGCTCGTAGTCGACGCTGACCCCTGTGAAGTACTCCGGTATCTTCACTCTGCGCAGGCCCTCCTTGCGTATCTCGTGGCTTTGGGCGTTCGGACCTCGTGACCGCCTGTTGTCGCAACGCTACCGCCACTCCCAAACTTGGTGCCTCCACCTTCGGGCCAGCGAACCCGTATATATATCGGCAAGCAAAGAGCTGTTAAGGAATCAACCCACAGATACCAACTCTTCCTCATAGATATTGGCAACGGGGCCGCAAAAGGGATTGTCGATACTACACTTGAGCTAGTGGCACCAGACAGAACAGTCTACTAATTTACTGGCGCCACGGCTCATCGTCTTACAGGAACTATTGTTCTGATTCTTCACTACCTGGCATTCCAACACATGTAAGCTATTTTAGCAAATGAACCACATAATTTGTAAGCGGCTGCAACTGGTTTTCGTTCTAAGGAGACTGAGTATGTAAGGCCATCAGTCGTCTACTTACTCCTGCCTGTCCCCCCCCCCCCCCACCCCCACCCCCTCCCCCTTACGACGGAATCAGTGTACCCCATCCGCCTGCGTATAGAGTAATTCCTATGTGTAAGTATAGGAAAGGAACGGGGATACCAGCTCGGTATTCACCTAGAGCGATGTGGGAAATTACATAAAAGCCACATTCAGGGTGGTCGGCCCTTCTCCTTAAACCGCTAGGGGAATTCGAGCGGGGACCAGCGCGCCTCGCCGTCCCGGAAGCGGGCGTTTTAATGTGTAAGACAGGTAATTTGTAAGCACTGTGTATTTTATGACTCGGTGCTTGCTGTGTTTTATTCTTAGACCCATAAGATTAATCTACGACAGGTGTTATTGTGCCAACTGATGTATGTGCGCCGGCCGGGGTGGTCGAGCGGTTCTAGACGCTACAGTCTGGAACCGCAGGTTCGAATCCTGCCTCGGGCATGGATGTGTGTGATGTCCTTAGGTTAGTTAGGTTTAAGTAGTTCTAAGTTTTAGGGGACTGATGACCTTAGAAGTTAAGTCCCACAGTACTCAGAGCCATTTGAACCATTTTTTGCAAACTATACTAACTGCGAAAATACCAGCTCAGCTGGATGCTCTATTACAGTTTATAATTTACCATTTGTCAAGAACTATTCTATGTGGAGATTAATTTGTGCAGCAGCGTCTGGGGTGTACGTAAGGCGCAGACCAGAGCAGAATACTGCGCACCGTTCCAAAAATACTCGCGTGAATGCAATTCTGTCAAAACTGTAACTGCAACTGACATGATTTGATCCGAGCGACTGAGATACACTCCTTTGCGAAACTTATGGGCGAGACAGATGAAATAACACATTAACAATTCGGAGGAAATGAATGAGTGTGCAAGAGCATGTTACCAGAGGCCTTCCACTCTTGTACAGAAAGCTGGACGTCACGCGGCATGAGGTCAGTGTGACTACTGTAGCGCCAAATGAGGCCGTCCCCTCAACACGAGACAGCTGAGGGAACGGGAAAAGAAAGGATTTATCAAACAGCGAGCACTTATGGTGAAATGTGGTTATGTTATTTATTGCGACATGGCCCATCTGGATGATTTGTCACGGGGAAGTGTAATGGGGAAACTAGAAGAAAGGCGAAGTGTGCCGAGTATAACCCAGGAGTCTAGAACTACTTACAGCGTTGTTTCTCGTGAATGCGGAGCGTTCAGAAAATGCAGGCAATGCTGCCGACAAGGACAATAGGTGGTCGATCACGTCAACTGCAGTGGTAGATGACCGCTACGTTGAGCAACAGAAAAGAAGGAACCTACGTCAAAGAGAAGGTAAAATTGCAAGCAAATTAAACAGAACTGTAAGGCACGGACTCTGATCTCCACAATGGCACGGCGACCGACAAAAATAGCTGTATACGCATAGGTCATGCAACTTCTCTTGTCTGTTTCAAATACCCTGTAATCTTATTTTTCGACTTGGACCCGTCCGACGTATTTTTGTTAATGATTGTGTCAATAGTTGCATTCCTATGTTTCCGTTTTCGTAATACGATGGTTGACTCTAAAGCAATACCTCTACCTTCGTAACTCTTCAACAGTTGGCAACATTGGCACGCGTTGTTCCGTAGCCTCTTCTCTACAGCTCCAGTTAGCGGGAAGCGTTAGCATTGAACGATTGTGTTGTAACAGTGTGAAGTATGGAACCCTGCGCAGACGGTCGGTCAGTGCGATTTAAGCAACGCGCAGTCATTGAATTCTTGACAGCAGAAGGTGTCACCCCAAAGTAGATTCATCAGAGAATGAAAGCAGTTTATGGTGATTGTGTTGATGTGAGTACTGTGCGCCGTTGGGCGAGTTAGTTTAAAGATGTTGAGGAGGGAACCTGCGTGACAAACAAAGAGTTGGACGTCCTGTGATAGCAACCAACGATTTTCACAAGCAAAATGCTAACATATTGGTTCAGAACGATCGTCGTATCACTCAGAGCGTAACATCACAACGCTGCGAACTCTGAAACGACGACTAACAAGGGTCCGAAAGGAAAAGGGAAATGTTTTCCTGCAGCCTGACAATGACAAACCACACACACACTTCACGCACCACCAAAGCGGAACTTCAGAGACTGAATCTCACCACCGTACGGCATCCTCCATACAGTCCAGATTATCACCGTCTGACTTGCGTCTGTTTCCGATAGTGAAAGACGATCTGCGGGGACATCATTATGCTTCTGATGAAGACGATGAGAGAACTGTGAGACTGTGGTTGCGGAAACGGAGTGTCGACTTCTTCCGTGACGGCTTCAGAAAACTTGTTCATCGTTGGCAGAAATGTATCCAACTGGCTGGTGATTATGTGGAAAAGTGAATATTGGTAATTAAAGAACACATTCTAAGGATTACTTCTGCGTTTGATTTATTAAAATATTCCCATCCAAACCCAATTAACGAAGATGGAGGCATTAATTTTCATTCAGCCTTCGTGTATAAGGTGTTTCAGCTTAAGTTTCGTATCAGATGATGGCTTGTAACCGAAATCGGCAGTACAATAAAAGAATCAAATACAGCTGTGTGTTTGAATTTTGCGAAAGGCATTTACGCTGTTGACATCTGACTTAAGAAAATGTTCTACGTTCTGTTCCGTTTGCACCCGCACATCAGCGGCTCTATTTGCCGTGGTACCAAAAGCACAGGGACTGACAATGAGGACTGGGACGTCAGATGACAGCAGATTCAGTCTGAGCAGTGATTCTGGACGTACACTCACGTGGCGAGAGGTGTGGACTCGTAATGCACCCACGAGCAGTTTTCGTTTCTGCGGTTCACGCGTCATGCTGTGGCGGCATAATGTTTCATGGCCGAACTCACCTCAAAATCGCTTAACACGATACACTCTCGAGTCAACATAATAGTGTTTTTTGGCAGATTCAGCCTGAGCAGTTATTCTGGACGTACACTCACATGGTGAGAGGTGTGGACTCGTAGTACACCCACGACCAATTTTCGTTTCTGTGGTACACGTGTCATGGTGTGGAGGCACAATGTTTCATTGCCGTACTCACCTCAAAATTGATCACGTTGCACTCTCCAGTCAGCGTAATCGTGTTTTCTGAAGCCATCTACAACGTTACGTTGATGATTATCCCAGACGCCAGGGGTGGCTGCAGAGGTCGACGCTGAATTTGGCTCGTCGAATTGTGTGAGTGATTAAAAAAGTTGCACGCCTACAGTGTGCGGGAATCCGGAACCGTGCGGCGGCATTTCATTAGTGCAGCCACGCCCCCTGCAGGCATGGCCGCGCGACACGTGGCACGTGTTGCGTGCTACGGCTCTGTTGTCCGGCGAGCTCTTCACCTCGTGGCAGAAACGTGGACCTCAGTTGCCGAAGGAAGCATCATCCGAGCTCTCTCTCTCTCTCTCTCTCTCTCTCTCTCACACACACACACACACACACACACACACAAACAAACAAACAAACACTGAAACGGACTGCACAAGAGAGGAAGAGAAATTGGTGAAGTTATTATTACTCCAGAACGAATTTACACTTAGCAGCGGAGTGTGCACTGATTTGAAACTTCATGGCAGATTAAAACTGTGTGCCGCAGCCTAGAGAATATTTTCAGAATTAAATTTTCATTCTGCAGCAGACCGTGCGCTGATACGTGACTCCGTGCCCCTGTAGCTCAGTCGGTGGAGCATTTGCCCGCGAAAAACAAGGACTCCTATTTCGAGTCCTGCTGCAGCACTCAGTTGTAATCTGTCAGGAAGTTTCATAACAGCCCGCGCACCGTTGTATAGTGAAAATTCCTTATGGTGACATTCCCTAGGCTGTGGCGAAAGCACTTCTTTGTAATGTATTTTCTTCCGGGGGTGCTAGTCACGCAACGTACGCAGGAGAACTTCCGTGAAGTTTGGGAGCAGATAACTTACTCACCCAATCCGGCACATGGTTTTCATTTTCAAGCTATTCATTATTATGACTGTTAAAATAAAGCTGATAGTGTTCACAGATATTATTGTTTATCAAGTAGATAAGAAAAATTCCATCTTTGCAACTGAATGCTTTTTTTTAACAAAACATGTTGCATCTATTCATGTAGACATCATCAGCGGTCTACAATATAAATAAAATTATTTATTGGGAGATCTGTCGTGATTCTTAGTATCTCCTTCAAATTATCTAACTACTTAGAAATGTCACTCACATTCATTTTATATCCTTTTCACGTGCTCATTTCTGTAGATGCACATATAAAATTTTCAATTAACATATCACATTTATCCCCCCCATGAACCATGGACCTTGCCGTTAGTGGGGAGGCTTGCGTGCCTTAACGATACAGCTAGCCGTACCGTAGGTGCAACTACACGGAGGGGTATCTGTTGAGAGGCCAGACAAACGTGTGATTCCTGAAAAGGGGCATCAGCCTTTTCAGTAGTTGCAGGGGCAACAGTCTGGATGATTGACTGATCTCGCCTTGTAACATTCACCAGAATAGCCTGGCTGTTCTGGTACTGCGAACGGCTGAAAGCAAGGGGAAACTACAGCCGTAATTTTTCCCGAGGGCATGCAGCTTTACTGTATGATTAAATGATGATGGCGTCCTTTTGGGTAAAATACTCCGGAGGTAAAATAGTCCACCATTCGGATCTCCGGGCGGGGACTACTCAAGAGGACGCTGTTATCAGGAGAAAGAAAACTGGCCTTCTACGGATCGGAGCGTGGAATGTCAGATCCCTTAATCGGGCAGGTAGGTTAGAAAATTTAAAAAGGGAAATGGATAGGTTAAAGTTAGATATAGTGGGAATTAGTGAAGTTCGGTGGCAGGAGGAACAAGACTTCTGGTCAGGTGAGTACAGGGTTATAAATACAAAATCAAATTGGGGTAATGCAGGTGTAGGTTTAATAATGAATAAAAAAATAGGTGTACGGGTAAGCTACTACAAACAGCATAGAGAACGCATTATTGTGGCCAAGATAGATACGAAGCCCACACCTGGTACAGTAGTACAAGTTTATATGCCAACTAGCTCCGCAGTTGACGAAGAAATTGATGAACTGTATGATGAGATAAAAGAAATTATTCAGGTAGTGAAGGGAGACGAAAATTTAATAGTCATGGGTGACTGGAATTCGTCAGTAGGAAAAGGGAGAGAAGGAAACATAGTAGGTGAATATGGATTGGGGCTAAGAAATGAAAGAGGAAGCCGCCTTGTTGAATTTTGCACAGAGCATAACTTAATCATAGCTGACACTTGGTTTAAGAATCATAAAAGAAGGCTGTATACATGGAAGAACCCTGGAGATACTAAAAGGTATCAGATAGATTATATAATGGTAAGACAGAGATTCAGGAACCAGGTTTTAGATTGTAAGACATTTCCAGGGGCAGATGTGGACTCCGACCACAATCTATTGGTTATGAACTGTAGATTAAAACTGAAGAAACTGCAAAAAGGTGGGAATTTAAGGAGATGGGACCTGGATAAACTGAAAGAACCAGAGGTTGTACAGAGTTTCAGGGAGAGCATAAGGGAACAATTGACAGGAATGGGGGAAAGAAATACAGTAGAAGAAGAATGGGTTGCTTTGAGGGATGACATAGTGAAGGCAGCAGAGGATCAAATAGGTAAAAGACGAGGGCTAGTAGAAACCCTTGGGTAACAGAAGAAATATTGAATTTAATTGATGAAAGGAAAAAATATAAAAATGCAGTAAATGAAGTAGGCAAAAAGGAATACAAACTTCTCAAAAATGATATTGACAGGAAGTGCAAAATGGCTAAGCAGGGATGGCTAGAGGACAAATGTAAGGATGTAGAGGCTTATCTCACTAGGGGTAAGATAGATACTGCCTACAGGAAAATTAAAGAGACCTTTGGAGAAAGGAGAACCACATGCATGAATATCAAGAGCTTTGATGGAAACCCAGTTCTAAGCAAAGAAGGGAAAGCAGAAAGGTCGAAGGAGTATATAGAGGGCCTATACAAAGGCGATGTACTTGAGGACAATATTATGGAAATGGAAGAGGATGTAGATGAAGATGAAATGGGAAATATGATATTGCGTGAAGAGTTTGACAGAGCACTGAAAGACCTGAGTCGAAACAAGGCCCTCGGAGTAGACAACATTCCATTAGAACTACTGACAACCTTGGGAGAGCCAGTCCTGACAAAACTGTACCATCTGGTGAGCAAGACGTATGAGACAGGCGAAATACCCTCAGACTTCAAGAAGAATATAATAATCCCAATCCCAAAGAAAGCAGGTGTTGACAGATGTGAAAATTACCGAACTATCAGTTTAATAAGTGACAGCTGCAAAATACTAACGCGAATTATTTACAGACGAATGGAAGAACTGATAGAAGCTGACCTCGGGGAAGATCAGTTTGGATTCCGTAGAAATGTTGGAACACGTGAGGCAATACTGACCCTACGACTTATCTTAGAAGAAAGATTAAGGAAAGGCAAACCTACGCTTCTAGCATTTGTAGACTTAGAGAAAGCTTTTGACAATTTTGATTGGAATACTCTCTTTCAAATTCTGAAGATGGCAGGGGTAAAATACAGAGAGCGAAAGGCTATTTACAATTTGTACAGAGAGCAGATGGCAGTTATAAGAGTCGAGGGGTATGAAAGGGAAGCAGTGGTTGGGAAGGGAGTAAGACAGGGTTGTAGCCTATTCCCGATGTTATTCAATCTGTATATTGAGCAAGCAACAAAGGAAAAAAAAGAAAAATTCGGAGTAGGTATTAAAATCCATGGAGAAGAAATAAAAACTTTGAGGCTCGCCGATGACATTGTAATTCTGTCAGAGACAGCAAAGGACTTGGAACAGCAGTTGAACGGAATGGACAGTGTCTTGAAAGGAGGGTATAAGATGAACATCAACAAAAGCAAAACGAGGATAATGGAATGTAGTCGAATTAAGTCGGGTGATGCTGAGGGAATTAGATTAGGAAATGAGACACTTAAAGTAGTAATGGAGTTTTGCTATTTGGGGAGCAAAATAACTGATGATGGTCGAAATAGAGAGGATATAAAATGTAGACTGGCAATGGCAAGGAAAGCGTTTCTTAAGAAGAAAAATTTGTTAACATTGAGTATAGATTTAAGTGTCAGGAAGTCGTTTCTGAAAGTATTTGTATGGAGTGTAGCCATGTATGGAAGTGAAACGTGGACGATAAATAGCTTAGACAAGAAGAGAATAGTAGCTTTCGAAATGTGGTGCTACAGAAGAATGCTGAAGATTAGATGGGTAGATCACATAACTAATGAGGAGGTATTGAATAGAATTGGGGAGAAGAGGAGCTTGTGGCACAACTTGACTAGAAGAAGGGATCGGTTGGTAGGACATGTTCTGAGGCATCGAGGGATCACTATTTTAGTATTGGAGGGCAGTGTGGAGGGTAAAAATCGAAGAGGGAGACCAAGAGATGAATACACTGAACAGATTCAGAAGGATGTAGGTTGCAGCAGGTACTGGGAGATGAAGAAGCTTGCACAGGATAGAGTAGCATGGAGAGCTGTATCAAACCAGTCTCAGGACTGAAGACCACAACAACAACATCACATTTATTTATTTCATTACACACAACCTATCCTGTTGCACTCGGCACATGGTCTTGCTCACATGCTGAAAAGGTTATTGACATATCATTCGAGTAGTAGAGTTAAAGGGTGTTTTTCTGTCGTTTAGCGTGTTTTCATTTTTGTTTATGACCTTCCTGGAGGTAGATGGTTCAAATGGCTCTGAGCACTATGGGACTTAACATCTGAGGTTATCAGTCCCCTAGACTTAGAACTACTTAAACCTAACTAACCTAAGGACATCACACACATCCACGCCCGAGGCAGGTTTCGAACCTGCGACAGTAGCAGCAGCGCGGTTCCAAACTGAAGCGCCTAGAAACGATCGGCCACAGCGGCCGGCTGCAGGTAGAGAAAAGACTTTATTTTGCTGTTATGGAATAAGAATGCCATACTTTTTTCATCCCATTGCAGTAGTGATTTTCTTTTATAAGATGTTCTGCACATATGGAGTGGGTGCATTCACTCCTCAGTGTCATTATACACTGACGGAAAAAAATCGCAACACCAAAAAACAGTTAACGTTGAATAATAAATTTCCAGAAGACATTCTTCTAGGTAACATATGTAGGTGATTAACATTGCAAGCTCACAGCTTAATGTAAGCGTGAGAAAAGCCACTGCAGATGTGAAATGCTGGTACATTAATGATCGGTGTAACCGCCAGAATCCTGAGTGCCAGCATGCATGCATTCATTGTCTTCTATAGGTGCCGGATGTGGCTTTGGGGGATGTGGCGCTGCTGTCATGGGCTGTGCGGCTGGTCCCGGCGGAGGTTCGAATCCTCCCTCGGGCTTGGGTGTGTGTGTGTTTATCCTTGGGATAATTTAGGTTAAGTAGTGTGTAAGCTTGGGGACTGATGACCTTAGCAGTTAAGTCCCATATGATTTCACACATATCTGAACATTTTTTCTGGGGATGTGGGATGGAAGTCCATGCCTGCTCGGTTAGCTACAGGTACGACTAATGCTGCTTGTGGATGACGCTGGAGTTGTGGTCCGATGGTGTCCCATATGTGCTCGATTGGAGACAGGTCTGGTGATCGAGCAGGCCAAGGCAACATGTCGACACTCTGTAGAGCATGCTCGGTTACAACAGCGGTATGCGAGCGAGCGAACGAGCGAGTGGAAAACACCTCCTAGAATGCTGTTCATGAATGGCAACACAACAGGTCGAATCACCAGATTAACGTACAGTTCTCCAGTCAAGGTGCGTGCGATAATCACGAGAGTGCTCCTTCAGTCATACAAAATCGCACCCCAGGCCATAACTCCAGGTGCAAGCTCTGTGTGTCTAACAAGCAGACACGTTGGGTAAAGGTCCTCAAATGGCCTCCTTCTAACAAACACATGGCGATCACTGCCACCGAAGCAGAACCAGCTTACCACCCTGTCCTCCAAAGAGCTCTCGCTTGACACCACTGAAATCGAAAATGACAGTGGTTTGGGGTAAGTGGAATGTACATTTGCACAGCAGCTGGCTCGGAGCTGTCCTTGAAGAAAGCGATTTGTAACAGTTCGTTGTGTCACTGTGATGTCAACTGGTGCTCAAGTTGCGGCTGTAAATGTAGTACGATGCGCCAGAGCCACACACCGAACGCGATGGACTTCCCTCTCGATGATGCCACGTGGCCAGCAGGGCCCGGTCTCCTTGCGACCGTACATTCCCGCGACCACCGCTGCCAGCAGTCATGTACAGTGGCTACATTCCTGCCAAGTCTTTCCGCAATACTGCAAAAGAAACATCCAGCTTCTCGTACCCTATCACATGTTGATTCGCTAACAGTGCTAGCTCCAGACTACCAACCCACTCTGAAATTCGCACATCAGCAGCACTTTCCATTCCCGCAATGCTTCCGCCACAAATTTTAGGTGATTCACCCTCTATATATCTCATCCCGTACGAGTCCTTTTAACTTACTCTTAAAGCATTGTACCCTGTTCTCATTAATAAGCCTGAATGTTTTGGTGCTGTTACACTTCGGGAGCGTTGTTCGTGGTTAGAGCATGATCATCTTCTTGTGCTTACGTAAGCGGGAAGTTCAGAACGATATGAAAATATTTGCATCATTGTGTACTGCATACAGTAGTGGAAGAGCTGGGACACGATGACTGTACAGGGTGACAATTATTAAACTATATGAAATAAAATCATCATAACTTCTGAACAGTTTGAACTGGACGTTTAAACTGCACGGTTGGCCGCGCGCATGATGGAAATTAATATCGTTTGGTTTATCGACGAAGTCCACTTTCCTTTGGATGGGTTCGTTAATAAGCGAAACTGGCGCATTTGGAGGACTGAGAATCCGCATTTCGCAATCGAGAAGTCTCTTCACCCCAACGGGTGACTGTGTGGTGTCCAATGTCCGGTCACACAATAGTCGGTGAGATATTCCTTGACGACACGGCGACTACCGAACGGTACGTGAAGGTTTTGGGAGACAATTTCTTCCCCATTATTCAAAGTAACCCTGATTTCGATAAGATGTGGGTCATGCAACACGGAGCTCACTCCATCGAAGCAGGAGAGTGATGTCCTGGAGGAGCACATTGTGGACCGCATTCTGGCCCTGGGGTACCCAGAGGCCACTGGCATGGGCATCGATTGGCCATCATATTCTCCGAATCTGAACACATGCGACTCCTTTTTGTGGGGCTATCTTCAATACAAGGTGTACAGCAATAATCACAAAACCATTCCTGAGCTGAAAACAGCCATTCAGGAGTCATCGACAGCATCGATGTTCCTACACTTCAGCGGGTCATGCAGAATTTCGCTGTTCGTCTGCACCACATCATCGCCACTGATGTCAGGCATATCGAACATGTCATAACCTAAATCCGAAACTGTAGAGACGTTTTTATGTTGAATAAAGTTGTGCACAACGTAGTTTGTAATCAATTTACATTTCTTTCATACAGTTCAATAACTGTCAACCTATACATCATCTACGATATTAATGTCACGTGATAAAGAAAAGAGAGGAACGGCAGCGCTCAAAACATCACGTGCTTGACAATTATGTACCTGAAAAATTCAGGTTGGCGAGAACTGTTCTAGGTGCTAATGTTCATCTAACCTCTTACGACGGAGAGTGGATCCGGGTTTCCAAAAATGATGGTAATTCACCACGAACCTAGAGGTCAGTTCGGAGTGCGAGTAGTGCGACACACGCTGAAACAGCACAATCTGATTTAAGTTGCCTCGAAGTCCGGCCTAATCACGGAACAAATTCTCACGCAATTCATTCAAGATGTGTACTTCCGATACGCAGGGAAGGAGTCTCTTGTTCTAATTAATTCGCTCGGGACATATCGTGACAGGACTCATATCGATGCTACCCGCCCGCAAGAGATAGTGTATACAGTCAAGACTACCGCTCGTGGGTGTAAAATGGTTCAAATGGCTCTAAGCACTATGGTATTTAACATCTGAGCTCATCAGTCCCCTAGACTTAGAACTACTTAAATCTAACTAAGCTAAGGACATCACACACATCCATGCCCGAGGCAGGATTCGAACATGCGAACGTAGCAGCAGCGCGGTTATTATGTACTTGAAGTGCTATTCTTCCGAGAGTTCAAGGCGGTGCTGAAGCGGATTGAAGATCACTGTATCCTTAACGACTATCAGTTCACACCATCGCCGGCCGCGGTGACCGAACGTTTCTAGGCGCTTCAGTCGGGAACCGCTCGACTGTTACGGTCGCAGGTTCGAATCCTGCCTCGGGCATGGATGTGTGTGATGTTCTTAAGTTAGTTAGGTTTAAGTAGTTCTAAGTTCTAGGGGACTGATGACCACAGATGTTAAGTCCCATAGTGCTCAGAGCCATTTGAACCATTTTCACACCATCGTCGAGGGATACAATTTCGTTGCTAACGTTGTCGAGGGATTCAGTTACGCTGCTAATGTGTGATCTACATAATCAGTTCTGTTATCAATCTTTACAGACTTTATTCAATATCCCTGTACTGTCGCTGGAAATGTTGACTTCCGACCAGAGATGTTTCAAACACGTCACGAACGTATTTTTGATGTTCGAACCCAGTGTGACTCGGAAGACTGCTTCATGCAGACATTAATGAAGTGCTCCTTCTGTAATTAGTTACTTTGCTTCTGGCATTTTGTACTCTGTGGTCATGTTCATTCTCGTAATCTTTTGCCAAGAGCTACCAGCAACCCATTTTTGAGCGCGGTGACTGAAAATATGCATGAGTGTCAAGTGAAGTGTAACTGTCGGTAGCAAAATACTGTGCGCATATTTGTAACGCACTTGTTGCAAACAAAACTTTGTTGCAATTGTGATCGCAACTTGCTCTAACTCCCTTGTCAGCTTACAACTATTCAACAATGTCCGTTGCTTTTTCTTTCGTATTCATCAGCATGCTAAACAGTTCCAAACACTTTTTCGTGTTAAACGGTTTATTTCTATATTATCTAGTCATAGCGTAGTTGTAATGTGCACAATATCCTACTCGAACATGACTCCAACTTCGTAATCACCAAGGTATCGTAGGAAACAGAGGGAGGGCCGTGAGAATAGCGGAGTCCGCAGCTCGTGGTCGTGCGGTAGCGTCCTCGCTTCCCGCGCCCGGGTTCCCGGGTTCGATTCCCGGCGGGGTCAGGGATTTTCTCTGCCTCGTGATGACTGGGTGTTGTGTGATGTCCTTAGGTTAGTTAGGTTTAAGTAGTTCTAAGTACTAGGGGACTGATAACCATTGCGGAGAGCCATTTCAACCATTTTTGAGAATAGCAGAGTAATCTTTCACCCACGTGTTTCTCATTATTTATATGTAATGGGGAAGGTAAAAATTTGTTTTGTTAATTGATTAAGAGAAAATCGCTGAAAGAGACTTTCACGTCGCTTGAGCCTGCATTACTACGATATCGATTGGCCAGCAGGATACTTTATAAAAGGTATGCTGTGATTAGCAGCGGCTGCTGTGCGGTGACCTGTTGGCTTAATGCATCGGTACTGTAGCAGGCCTGGATAAATGATCTCTTTAATCTTCCCTCCGGGTGGTATCACCAGAGCAAGGAAATTGAACGTAAAGGTCAAAAGACCGCTGCGGGCTGCTTGTACTGAAAGGACTCGGCGCCTCTACACCTCATTTCCGTTTTTTTAGCAGCACAATGGCTTTTCATGGCCGCAGAAAAGAACGGAGTCTCCACTCACTACTCCCTGCGGGAGACACAGCTCCTGCGTATCACAGTATTAGTAACGAAACAACGTTACTAGCACGCACGGACTGCGAGAGTTGCCGAAACCGGGCCTCAGTGAATCTCTTAGATTAGAGTCTTTGTTCTGTGTGGACAGTAACTAGCAAACGTAGCGCAGAAAGTGAAATCATAGTTGTTCGTAAGATACACTACTGGCCATTAAAATTGCTACACCAAGAAGAAATGCAGATGATAAACGGGTATTCGTTGGACAAATATATTATACTAGAACTGACATGTGACTACATTTTCACGCAATTTGGGTGCATAGATCCTGAGAAATCAGTACCCAGAACAACCACCTCTGGCCCTAATAACGGCCTTGATACGCCTGAGCATTGAGTCAAGCAGAACTTGGATGGCGTGTACAGGTACAGCTGCCCATGCAGCTTCAACACGATACCACACTTCATCAAGAGTAGTCACTGTCGTATTGTGATGAGCCAGTTGCTCGGCGACCACTGACCAGACGTTTTCAATTGGTGAGAGATCTGGAGAATGTGCTGACCAGGCCAGCAGTCGAACATTTTCTGTATCCAGAAAGGCCCATACAGGACCTGCAACATGCAGTCGTGCATTATCCTGCTGAAATGTAGGATTTCGCAGGGATCGAATGAAGGGTAGAGCAACGGGTCGTAACACATCTGAAATGTAACGTCCACTGTTCAAAGTGCCGTCAATGCGAACAAGAGGTGACCGAGACGTGTAACCAATGGCACCCCGTACCATCAGCCGGTTGATACGCCAGTATGGCGATGACGAATACCCGTTTCCATGTGTATTCACCGCGATGTCACCAAACACGGATGCGACCATCTGTAAACAGAACCTGGATTCATCCGAAAAAATGACATTTTGCCATTCGTGCACCCAGGTTCGTCGTTGAGTACACCATCGCAGGCGCTCCTGTCTGTGATGCAGCGCCAAGGGTAACCGCAGCCATGGTCTCCGAGATGATAGTCCATGCTACTGCAAACGTCGTCGAACTGTTCGTACAGATGATTGTTGTCTTGCTAACGTCCCCATCTGTTGACTCATGGATCGAGACGTAGCTGCACGATCCACTACAACCATGCGGATAAGATGCCTGTCATCTCGACTGCTAGTGATACGAGGCCGTTGGGATCCAGCACGGCGTTCCGTATTACCCTCCTGAACCCACTGATTCCATGTTCTGCTAACAGTCATTGGATCTCGAACAACGCGAGCAGCAGTGTCGCGATATGATAAACCGCAACCGCGATAGGCTACAATCCGACCTTTATCAAAGTCCGAAACGTGATGGTACGCATTTCTCCTCCTTACACGAGGCATCACAACGTTTCACCAGGCAACGCCGGTCAACTGCTGTTTGTGTATGAGAAATCGGTTGGAAACTTTCCTCATGTCAGCACGTTGTAGGTATCGCCACCGGCGCCAACCTTGTGTGAATGCTCTATAAAGCTAATCATTTGCATATCACAGCATCTTCTTCTTGTCGGTTAAATTTCGCGTCTGTAGCACGTCATCCTCGTGGTGTAACAATTTTAATGGCCAGTAGTTTATTACCCGTAGTGCGATGCAGTTCGAGATAAATGAACGAAGAAGTTTGTTTGCGTGGCGATCCTCCGCAGCAAGTATATTGCAATATTTGCGTTGTTAAAAGTAGTGTCCGACGAAATATATCGAGTGCCAAAAGAACAATAGTACACCACAAAAAAGAAGGAGAAACATGTTGAACAGTGTGAAGAAGGACAGAACGCATAGTTGTGCTTATATGTCAGTTATAAAGTGGTAGTGCGGCCTTCAGACCAGATGAGAGAAAACGCATATCAGCAAATCTTCCTACTAATGATGCCTTAGAAGAAGAAAAAGGCGGATCGTGTCTGGGATAAATAAATGGAGTGGCAGCAGGAAAGGGCGGTTTTATTTATAAAACAAGTAAATGAACGAAATTCGTATATTTTTTCAATAATGAAGATTGTGTTACCCGAATAGCTAAATTAATTCGCCCATATTGTCCTGGTCTGCCGTTTCTTATTGCTGAAAATTTACTGGCTGTACAAATGAAAAATTGTAAGAACTATCTCTTAACCATCCAAGCGTCACATTTTACATTTGTTGAAAGAGTAAGTCTACATAACCATGAATCACACTAGAGAAAATACAAGTCCAAGCGAAGGGCCAACTGTGGGTAAAAATATACATGTTTTAGCAGCCAATATACTATTTATTGCCGGCCGCGGTGGCCGAGCGGTTCTAGGCGCTCAGTCCGGAACCGTGCGACTGCTGCGGTCGCAGGTTCGAATCCTGCCTCGAGCACGGATGTATGTGATGTCCTTAGGTTGGTTAGGTTTAAGTAGTTGTAAGTTCTAGGGGACTGATGACCACAGATGTTAAGTTCCATAGTGCTCAGAGCCATTTGAACTTATTTTTTACTATTTATTTGAAATTGTTGTCGATTCCCCCTGCTAACAGCTGTTTGTGACTAACTTTTTCTTTGCTGCATTGTACCGAGCGACGTGACGCCGTGGTTAGCAGACTGGACTCTTGTTTGGGAGAGCGACGGTTCAAATCCGCGTCCGGCCAGCGTGGTTTCGATTTTCCTAAAACTCTGCAGGCAAATATCGGGATGGTTCCTTTGCAAAGACAGGGACGAATTGCTTCCCCATCCCTTCATAATCCGAGCTTGTGCTCCGATTCTAATGACCTCGATGTCGACGACGCTAGACCCTAATCTTTCTTAATGTGGGACATCCACAAATAATGCTAAAATTTCTGTTGATGAATAAATCAGCTCCACGTGCTCCTGATTAATTATTTTTGTTTATTGACAATGTCATCACACAAGAATTTCATCACACATTTTATTGTTTTTACTTCTTGAAAAATTCATTACTCATTGCATGTTTTGTTTTTATAGTTTGCTTTGTACTAGGACTACTTCACAAAAAACACCTCGAGTACGAGGTCGAAAAAGGCCAATGATGCTTACGGCATTCGACATCCCGCATATTGTCTACCATGCAACCACAATATTGGCTGCTAATGGCAATGGGAGGCGGGACCTGAGGTATCCATTGGTGAGCACAACATGAGGCTACGGAGCGTAGGCGTACTGCTTAATGGACGAGTAACTCACAACAGGCTACAGTGCTGCCGTGTCGATACAAAGAAGAGCAGTGGCAACGATAAACAAAGCAAACTTTGCATTATGTCTACAGCAACAGTCGCCGAAATAGACGTTTCGTCAGAGAGAACCCGAAGAATTTCGCAGAGTGAGTAAGAAGTGAAGGACGAGATATTGGATTTCTGCAAGATTAGGCAATTGAATGTGTGGTGTCGTAAACGCTCGATTGTGCGGACAATGTACATGAGTACAACGATGACGATAAGTGCTTAACACGTTAATGAGGACACTCCATATCTATTATAATCAGCATAGTTATTACCGTAATAATCATGGAAAAAACGACATAAATAGTTCACCTCCATATAAATTGTAATTAATGTGTAACCACTTTCCAAAGATTAGCAATATGTTGAGAATCTCTGGAATCTTCTTAGATTTTTCAACGATAATGTGAGAGTAAAATGTCGTGTAAGGACTGGTGGGTGGACGTTTTTCTTCCATCTCATCTCGAGGTTCAATAAATCCTGGAAACAGGGGACATCGCCGTATTGTAGAGGTTGGGATAAGGCTCTGCGTCACGGTTGCAGTTACGAAAAGATGTGAATGATTTTTCAAATTAATGTACGACGCGATTCGTGGAGTTATATTGTAGCCTTCAGGCGCATATCGTGGACTTGCACACGAGAATTTATGCTTCATGTATCTGTTTATTATTTTTTGTTTTCTATTGGTATAAAATCCTTATTACTTGTCATGTGATATGGTACTCAAGTCACAATTGCAATCTGTATATCTGGATTGAGAAATGACGTAGCCTGTTGGGACGTAACGCCTCGTTATAGTCCTTAATAGTACTCCATTCTAAGCAAATTCCTGGAACTTCACGGTGGCTCTACATGAAAAGTGCCGGGACATACATAAACACAGAACGAACTCCTGAAGAATATTATCATTTGAATAACAGTATCAAGAAGTTTATTAAATAGCATTTGTTACTGCAAAATGAGTATAAAGCAAATAGTGGATCAACAGACAAGTGTTAATCGCAACATTATTGACTATCAGAAAGCCTTCAATAACTGCTGTAGCAAAATGGTATCACAAGAGCTCGCCCAGTAATCTAGGCTTTATTTCTTTTATCTACAGTTTATCAGTAGCGCATGAAATTAGTACATTTGTTGATGATGTGGATACTAGAATAGAAAAAATCACCAGAAGAGCCGAAACGATAAACTCTGATTTAACGTTTCTTCACCTACTCGAGTCTTACAATACCTCCCACCATACAAATGGTACACAGGGACCAGTGCTAGTTGTATGGCAAAACAGCTGAAATTCCTGAAACTCGAAAAAGACACAAAATCCACTGGATGCCTTTTACGATTATAGATACAAAAAAAGAAAGACTTCTAACCACAGGTCGCTTCAACAGATACATCTACGTCTACATTTACTTGTATACTATGCAAATCACATTTAAGTGCCTGGCAGAGAGTTCATGGAACAACTTCCACAATTTTCTATTATTCCAATCCCACATAGCGCGCGGAAAAAGCGAACACTTACATGTTCCCGTGCGAGCTCTGATTTCCCTTATTTTATTACGGTGATCATTTCTTCGTATGTAGGTCGGTGTCAACAAAATATTTTCGCATTCGGAAGAGAAATTTGTTGATTGAAATTTCGTGAGAAGATACCGCCGCAACGAAAAACGCCATTGTTTTACCGAAGTCCACCCCAAACCTTGTATCATTTCAGCGACACTCTCTCCCCTATTTCGCGATAATACAAAACGAGTTGCCCTTCTTTGAACTTTTTCGATATACTCCGTCAATACTACCTGATAAGGATCCGACACCGCGCAGCAGTATTCTGAAAGAGGTCGGACAAGCGTAGTGTAGGCAGGCTCTTTTGTAGGTCTGTTACATTTTCTAAATGTCCCGCCAATAGTACGCAGTCGCCGGCCAAAGTGGCCGTGCGGTTAAAGGCGCTGCAGTCTGGAACCGCAAGACCGCTACGGTCGCAGGTTCGAATCCTGCCTCGGGCATGGATGTTTGTGATGTCCTTAGGTTAGTTAGGTTTAACTAGTTCTAAGTTCTAGGGGACTAATGACCTCAGCAGTTGAGTCCCATAGTGCTCAGAGCCATTTGAAGTACGCAGTCTTTGGTTAGCCTTCCCCACAACATTTCCATGCGTTCCTTCCAATTCAAGTTCGTAATTGTAATTCCTAGGTATTTAGTTGAATTTAGGCCTTTAGATTTGACTGATGTATTGTGCAAGCGAAGTTTGACGGACTCCTTTTAGCACTCACGTGGATGACTTTACACTTTTCGTCATTTAGGATCAATTGCCAATTTTCGCAGCTTACAGATATCTATTCTAAATCACTTTGCAATTTGTTTTGATCTTCTGATGACTTTACTAGTCGATAAACAACACTCTCATGTGCAAACAACCTAAGACGACTACTCAAGTTGTCTACCAAATCCTTTATATAGATAAGGGACAGCAAAGGAACTATAATACTACCTTAGGGAACACCATAAATCACTTCTGTTTCACTCGATGACTTTCCCACAGTTACTACGAACTGTGGCCTCTCTGACAGGAAATCACAATTCCAGTCGCATAACAGACACGCAATTTCACTACAAGCCGCTTGTGTGGCACAGTGTCAAAAGCCTGCCGGAAATCCAGAAATACGGATTCAATTTTAAATCCCTTGGCATTAGCACTCAACTACCCTCCCCTGACATAGTGAGGGTAGGACTCTCCCACGTACAGAAAAGGTATCTCAGCTGACCAATGGATAAAACTGCCGATACCCCTCACGTTTACCTATCGCAGGATCCTGCAACGTGGTGAGGTTCTAGTAAAAAAAGAAAAAGCCTTTCACTAGGAAAACAGTGTGTGTTCAGAAAATAATAAACGTCTGAAATCTGACTCACGCTGTTCTCTCATATCCTAAAAACAGTGTAGGGTGGTGAAATCTAAATCTATAGCTTCCAGGAAAAGCAAGTATCAACTCTGCCAGTTACAAGAAATTACGTATCGTTTGTACGGTGTAATGAATCGATTTATTATGTTCTTAGTTGCTAACATTGTAAGACAAACAACGCCAACCAAAATATAGACATCTACACTGTCTGACAAAAACGTGGGGCAAACAAAAGACATGGTCGGATGTCAGTGGCTCAAATGGGACTTAAGATCTGATGTCATCAGTCCCCTAGAACTTAGAACTACTTATACCTAACTAACCTAAGGACATCACACATATCCATGCCCGAGGCAGGATTCGAACCTGCGACCGTAGCGGTCGCGCGGTTCCAGACTGAAGCGCTTAGAACCGCTCGCCACACCGGCCGGCATGTGAGTGGCGGGTAAGTAAACTATTAGAATTGCAATTGCGTGTGACGGTAGAACGACCACCACAGTGCATATTGTTGTTCGTGTTTAATTTTGTTACCAAGTCTGGTAGGGTATATAAGGGGCGTGAACAGCGTCAGATGTTGAGTGAGCACTGTGAAGGTCACGGAGTTGCCGCATACTAGTGAGAGACTGCATTATCAGCACCTGCCAGAATTTGAAAGGGGTCTCATTGTGGGTCTCCATTTGGCCGGAATGTCAAATTGTGCAATATCCAGGTGTGTGGAGCATTTGCCACAGTCATTATGAGTACTACCCAACCCAAAACAGAATGGCGCCTGGTGGGGTCGAGGTCACGTGACGTGGTAAAGAAACTGTACAGTGGCCACATGTCAGACTGCGTGGGAACGTGACGGTAGGCATATTCGTCGTCAAGATTCCGGTCGGCCGCGTCTGAACCCCAATAGGGGAGGATAGCAGCAGCGCTTTTCCGGACTGAAGCGCCTAGAACCGCTCGACCACAGCAGCCGGCTCCATGGTTAACAGTTTTTAGGTGCTGCACGTAGGGTATTCCTTAACTACCTATTATTATTTGCATTCAGATTGCAATTATATATCTTCCATTCGGCATATTGCCTTGTATTTCTCCTAAAATTCATTAGTGTTTCTAATTGGTTCTTTTTTTCTAACATCGATGTTTAATTGTGTGGCTCGCGGACATTTTGTTTTCACTCTGCTTGTGTTACTGGGTTTGTGATTGGATTTTTTTTTTTTTTGTAATAACGTATCAAGAAATTGCTTTTTGTGTACGTCTGTCCATTATAGGACACATGCAGTCTGTCTACAAGCTGTATGTATTTTCAGCAGTAAAGTAAATTTACCTACGAAATTTTGTGGCATAGCTTGTCTCCTGTTTTAAGCTACATTTTGCATATGATTCTACCAGCGATTTCGTCCACAAAATCATCTCAAACGAAACGTTCACAATGTATTTTCATATGCTTTGTTAAGGCATATGGAAGATACTTATCGTTGTTTTCCGCCATTGATGTATTTTGGTCAGATTTTTTAAATGCATGTAATTGGAAATTAACTATCTAAAACCAAGATTGTTGTTCACGACAGTAACTTTTCAAAGTCATTAGAAACAGGCTCCGTGAGAACCCAATTTGCTACATTGGCTTTATTTTTCACATTAATTTTTCATAAAATTGCGCCTAATTGCATCTGCATCGATACCATAATTATTTTCATATGTATAAAAAATAACTGTATTTAAAAATATGTTTGGTCTATCACAAAGTTATTAAGAAATATGTAGTGAAAGACCGTAAAAACAATTTTTTGTAGGTGTACATAGAAAATCGTTTCTTGAATCCATGCATTATAATGTCTCGCTCAGTTATCACTCCCGTTTCGGAATTAAGGGAACCTATGACTGCAGGCAGATTTCCTTCTGTATCAGGACTGATTATCATATGAAGACCCTCTCCACAGACGAGATCGCTATCGAACGTTTATTCGATGGCGCTCTTGGCGGAGGTAGCCGGTTCGAATTCTGTAGTGGAAGATTCACGGTCAGCATTTGTTAGCCAAGGCGAGGAGAAAAGATGTGTTGGCCCTGATCATCGGACTTTACGTTAAGATCCTTAGTTCACTTACACACCTCTGTGTAGAATCTCACGGAGTGACGACGTGTGGCAGTACAGTGATCTGTCCTTTTGATGGGGACGCTAAACAAAGCGAGAGGTGAAGGCTACACTCTTGAGACAAAACATTATGAGTACTACTCAACCCAAAACAGAATGGCGCCTGGTGGGGTCGAGGTCACGTGACGTGGTAAAGAAACTGTATAAGCGGAGCAGAGACGAATGGAAAATCATTCTAGCGATGATACGGGCCACCAATGATGAAATACACTGACGTAGGCGATGTTGACGTGGGACTGGTTGCTATGTCCTGGCACGTGTGAACGAGCACCTCGGAAACGGCGATGATGGTCGGCTGTTCACGTGCTACTGTTGCGAGCATCTGCGGGAAGTGCTTGAAGGACGGGGAAACCATGAGTAGACGAGAGGGTGTTGGACGTCAGTGCCTCATCACAGAACGTGGAGGACAGAGGCTTGCCCGCTCTGTAAAGCAAGATTGGCAGCAGTTTCAGAGTACAATAACAGTGCAGGACGTTTCTTGTTAAACCAGGTCGATGATCGTGTCCGGATACGCCATTATCCAGAGGAATATTTGCTAGAAACATGCACCTCGACATGGAAGCAGACTGACAGGGGCAGTAATATGCTGTGGGGGACATTCGTCAGGGATACTGTGGAACCTGTGGTAGCAAACGAAGACAACGTCACAGCCGTGAAAATTTCTTACAGACCACTTGCATCGCCTCATGCTTGGTATTTTTCTCGACGACGATGATATCATCCAATTGGAAAATTATCTTTCCTACAAGGCCAGAACCGTTCTACAGTGACTTGAGGCGCGTGATACTGAACTCAAGTTGATATTCGTTGATATTTTGGTCAGGGAATTCTCCTGAACTGAATTCGATGCAATGCGTATGTGACGCTTTCTAGCACCAGCTCGTACTCACAAACCACTAGTCTGGAAGCCTTAGCTCACTGCGTGACCTGCGCGTAGACCTCTGGTGCCACATACCTCCGAAAGCATACCGAGGATTTACCATAACCATGGTACGCGGAAACGCTGCAGTACTGTATTCCAAAGGTGGACGAGCATGATATTAAGCAGGCGGTCATAGTATTTCGGCCCATGAAGGTACTCTGAGTTGACAAAAGTAATGCGATAGCAATATGCACATGTATAGACGGCGGTAGTATCTTGTTCGCAAGGTTTAAAATGGCAGTGGATTGGCGAAGCTGTCATTTGTACACAGGTGATTCATGTGAAAAATTTACGACTCTGTTATGCGTGCACGACGACATTAACGGACTTGGAACGCTGAATAGCTGTTGGAGCTAGACGCATGGGACATTCCATTTTGGAAATCGTTAGGAAATTCGATATTCTGACGTCCACAGTGTTAAGAGTGTGCCGAGAATACAAAATTTCAGGCATTACCTCTCACCACGGACAACACAGTGGCCGACAGCATTCACTTAACGACCGAGAGCCGCGGCGTTTGTCTGGAGTTGTCAGTGCAAACAGAAAAGCAACACTGCTTGAAATTACCGCAAAAATCAATGAAGGATGTACGGGGAACGTATCCGTACATACATACATACATACAGTAATCCTTGTTCCATAGATCATGAATACGACATTTCGTAATAATTTGGAACGTGTCACTTTAACATAATTTTTCTTTAGACAAAATAATTAATTAATTTTTTTTTACAGTTACTACTCCATATCTAAAAATTCATCTACTGAGTAGAAGGAGTTGTCATTCAGAAATTCTTTTAATTTGCTTTTAAATGTTTGTTGGCTACCTGTCAGACTTTTAATACTATTTGGAAAATGACCAAAGATTTTTGAGGTAGTATAATTCACCCCTTTCTGTGCCAAAGTGAGATTTAATCCAGAATAGTGAAAATCATCGTTTCATCTGGTGTTGTAGCTATACACTTCGCTGTTATTTTTGAATTGGGATGGGTTATTAATGACAAATTTCATAAGTGAATAGATGTATTGCGAAGGTACTGTGAATATCCCGAGTTCCTTAAATAAATGTCTGCAAGGTGATCTTGGGTGGGCTCCAGCTATTATTCTGATTACACGCTTTTGTGCAATGAATACCTTCTCTCTTAATGACGAATTGCCCCAAAATATGATGCCATATGAAAGCAGTGAATGCAACTAGGCATGGCATGCTAATTTACCGATATGTTTATCACCAAAATTTGCAATAACCCTAATAGCATAAGTAGCTGAACGTAACCGTTTCAGCAGGTCATCGATGTGTTTCTTCCAATTCAATTTCTCATCAATGCACACACCCAGAAACTTGGAGTATTCTACCTTAGAAATAGACTTCCGTTCATAGTCTATATTTATCAATGGTTTTATATCATTTACAGTACAGAACTGTGTTTTCTCAAAATTTAGTGTGAGTCCATTTGCACAGAATCACTTAATAATTTTCTGAAAGACATTATTTGCAATTTCCTCAGCTGATTCTTGCCTCTTGGGTGTGATTACTATACTTGTATCATCAGCAAAAAGAACTAACTTTGCATCTTCAGGAATTTAGAATGGCAAGTCGTTAATATATATTAAGAATAATAAGGACAATGTGGCGAAATTTGGCGTTGACAGGCTGCAACAGCAGGTGACGGATGCGAGTGCCTTTTCTGACACCACGACGTCGCCTGCTGCGCCTGTCCTGGTCTGGTGCCCATATTGGCTGGACCCTAGACCAAGGGTCTCCAAACTTTTTAGTCCGCGGGCCACATTGACTCCTCCACGAAGTCATAAGGGCCAAGATCTACCTAGTGGGATTAAAGCGCCCTAGCACTCCACGATCGCCGTAATGTAAGGCTAAAGGAAAGATGAAATCGCAAAAATCTAGGGTTGTGGGAATAGCTAGCACTGAAAAGAACTACGATTTTTTTGCCGGCCGGAGTGGCCGCGCGGTTAAAGGCGCTTCAGTCTGGAACCGCACGACCGCTACGGTCGCAGGTTCGAATCCTGCCTCGGGCATGGATGTGTGTGATGTCCTTAGGGTAGTTAGGTTTAAGTAGTTCTAAGTTCTAGGGGACTTATGACCACAGCAGTTGAGTCCCATAGTGCTCAGAGCCATTTGAACCATTTGAACTAAGATTTTTATTTAATTACATAATTTCGATTGGTGGACGTACCTGACCGAAATTCTGGCGTATTTTATTCTGGCGAATTTCACCGACAAAAAAGTATGTCACTGCACATTCTTCACGAAAGCGTCCTACAAAGTTACCGAAATCTCAAAACCATTGGTAGAGTATGTCAACGCACTGTTATTTCAAGCGGCGCAACAATAAGTTTAGTTATGTAGCCTTGTAGCGAGTAGCAGAGCCAATGTCGCAGTATATTGGTCGCGATTAGGCCTCGAAACTCAATTGTTGGCAGTATAGGTACCACCTCAAATATTTGGCGCGCCGGATACCTGGCACGT
Source organism: Schistocerca piceifrons (assembly GCF_021461385.2). Classification (NCBI taxonomy): domain Eukaryota; kingdom Metazoa; phylum Arthropoda; class Insecta; order Orthoptera; family Acrididae; genus Schistocerca; species Schistocerca piceifrons. The sequence continues at coordinate 691,792,597 of NC_060138.1, forward strand.
CCGGCCGGCAACGCGGGCCGGTTTGCCGGCTCTCGTGGGCCGGTTTCGGCCCGCGGGCTGTAGTTTGGAGGCCCCTGCCCTAGATGAATCGAAAACTGTGACCTGGTCAGATGAGTCCCGATTTCGATAATAGGTTTCATGAGTGGCGCAAACACCACGAAGCCACAGATTCAAGTTGTCAATTGGGCACTGTGCAACTAGTGGTGGCTCCATAATGGCTGAGCTGTTTTTTCGTGGAATGGGTTGGGTCCTCTGGTCCAACTGAACCGATTGTTGATTGGTAATGGTTATGTTCGTCTACGTGGAGAACGTTTGCAGCCATTCATATACTTCATGTTCCCAAACAACGGTGGGATTTTTATGAATGACTGTGCGCGATCTCACCGGGCAACAAATGTTCGCAACTTGTTTGAAGAACATTGTGGATAATTCGAGCGAATGATTTAGCCACCCAGATCGACATGAATCCCATGGAGCATTTATGGGACGTAATCGGGAGGTCAATACGTGCACAAAATCCTGCGCCGGAAACACTTTCGCAGTTACGGGCGGCTGTAGTGGCAGCATGGCTCAATATCTCTGCAAAGAGCTTCCAACGACTTGTTGAGTCCATGCCACGTTGAGTTGCTGCACTACACCGAAAAAAAGGAGACCCGACACGATACTAGGAGGTATCATTTAACTTTTGTCACTTCAGTGTATGTTCATAACAACATATTCCAACTGTTATGCAAACGGTATTTCTATAATTTCGGCCCGCCTGCTTCTCTCTGCATCAAAGAGTTTAGTGTCCGTTTATGGCAGTGAAACTTAAGTTCTAATTGGTCAACAGCTGTCACACACTATAATGACCACAGTGATTATCTTTTCGTTTTGTCTATTAAAACATCAAAATTAATGAATTAGTTTCCTTCTTCAATAGCACTGGTTTTTAGTATTATTACACATTATTGAATTGTATTAATCTGATGTTCAATCTCTTGCCAAAAGCCGTTTCCATATATAACTGAAAGTATTTGACCTATTTATGCGTAAACTTCAATAGTATATATTTCTATGACATACCGTGACATATTAATTCCATAATTTTGTACATTATTCTATGAAAAATATTTTAAGAACAATTAAAAAATATTAAAATGATCTAAGTTTCGAAATAGGCGACATACGTTCAATTTACTTTTTGTTATTGAATGCAAAATAATCAATGTTTCATTTTCAAAATTACTACCGAATGATCACAGCTTAGAATCTAATTTCAAACATATCATTTTGGTAGAACTTTTGGGCTGATAGATTATACATTTTCCTTCCAACTGCATTATGTTTTGCTTGTTGTCATGCGATTTGATTTCAGGAATACATTCGTCAGGATCTTAAATTTAAGATGTATACTTGAACCTGAATTAAATTCTGCTTGCACTAATTATAAGCATCAAGATAGATAAATTTGCGAAAAAGATACCGGTTGTATGAAAGCCAAGAGGAAACAGTCATCTGAAGGTGATGACTAGAGCGCCGCGAGCGGGTGTCCGATCCGCATGGTGTTCGGCGGTTATGGTGCACAAGGGAGACCGTGAGTACACTTCGCGTCCAGGTGATAATTTATAAAATCAAACATGTTAAAACTACCAATTAAAATAATTAAAGACAATAAAATCAAAGCTAAACTAACTTCATATGAAATTGTTTGAGTAACAGAACGAAGGGAACCTAATAAAGAATAATTTGAATTGGAAGACCACCCAGCAATTATAACGGTATAAACACCTAATCTAGTACAGCACAAAAAAAAAAACAAAAATCCATAATAAAAAGAACACATATAAGTTAAGTAAGTAAAAATTACTCAAACAGCCAAAGAAACCTTAAATTAAAAACAGGAGAAAAATAAAAAAGTAAATAATTAGATATAATAGGAATTGGCCGCTCCTTACAAATCAACTTAATAGCATCGCTAAAGGGCTGTCTGATTCCTACGAAGCGTTTCACTTACCACCAGAGCTGGGTGAAATTTATTCGGATGACGAATAACGAATACAGATAAAAATTATTACTCGTAATAGTAACGAATGTTATTCGAAACATTATTCATTTACAAGAATAAAAACATATGATCATCATCTGTGAATAGAACCATTACGAATAACAGGTAAATTTGAAATCCAATGACATTCATTGGTCCACTTACTTGTCATTTATTAAACGAGTGTACTTCTTGTTGTTTTTAAATTAGTTTTCAGAATAATTCTTGTTGTAAGAGTGGTCCTTAGAAATTTCAATTGAGTTTTTGAGGATTTGCCATTGGACTCTAAGGACAATACGTTCTGCACATGCAAAGAGGATATCGGTGCTTGGAATCTCCTGAAATCGTCTTTATTTCATGTAACTTACATGGCTTTCGATTCACAATCTTCTTCACCAAAAATAGAAAACCTACAATTCTGCCGTAGTTTTTGGCAAATATTTGTGATTCCACGTTAGGTTCACTTGCCTAATTAGATTAAAAATACAATTTCCTTTTTACAACGAACATCATTCGGCATTTATTTGGCTACTGTTTGGTAGTAGTTAGCTGTAAGCCTTCTTTGGATATGGAGGTAATATAGCTTAACTATGTTTTTAATCGAGAGCAAGACATTGTTGCAATAATTACAGTTGGTGTAGAAAGGCGAGAAACGTTTTCCAGTCGTCTCTTGACACTTTCTCGAAAAAAAAAAATTGCGTGTGCTGCAATGTCGTCTTTGACTACTTACGTAAAGTACTCCCGCTTGTTAGGAGGGGAAAGGGAATTCTGGCAAGTGCTGAATCAGTTGAACTAGGCCGCGTCGGTAGTGTAGCTACTAAGGCCATCCGCCTCTAAAGTATATCTGTGTTGCATTTGTTACGCTGTAAAGTGATATAAGCTGTTCTCAAGCCGAAGGTTTGTTTCAATACTACAGTTCTTTATTAGACATGGCGGCGTGCCCTTGACAACCTCCCACTGTTAAGCCAACTTACACAGCCAATTAGAAGGGGACATACAGTTTAACATGTACTACAAACTACGGTGCAGTTTGACTTGGCATTTTTTATCATTGTTGCAGATGAAAGAAGCTACAAGTAACAGAAAAAATGGTAAAACAAACGGATCTAACCCAAAAGCTTTAGCTTTTTAGTCTGGAATTTGAGTCACTAAGCCACCGATGCACATTTTTCAGCATTTCGTTAATAATTTGTTTACTAAACAGAAACTGCATTGAGCCGAGGGAACAAACACTAGGCACACATCTCGTGGTCGTGCGGTAGCGTTCTCGCTTCCCACGCCCGGTTTCCGGGTTCGATTCCCGGCGGGGTCAGGGATTTTCTCTGCATCGTGATGGCTGGGTGTTGTGTGATGTCCTTAGGTTAGTTAGGTTTAAGTAGTTCTAAGTTCTAGGGGACTGATGACCATAGATGTTAAGTCCCATAGTGCTCAGAGCCATTTGAACCATTTGAACAAACGCTAGTCATAGAATTTGTAGAGCAGTTAAATAAAGAAAATACAGTGATATTCTACTTTATCCGTTATTTAAGTTACAAATAATTTATTCGTTACTAAATTTGTTTGAATGATCTACTTTTTGAATAATTATGCCAACAGAAATTTATTCGAATACGGTACTGCCCGTTCTGCTTACCACTACACTTTACGCTTCCTTCTACTTTCCGTTCATTGCGGTTAATATTATGAACTGTAACGAGAGCTATTAGTTTATTTTCTCGATTTACGCACAAGAGCCTATAGTAAGGAAGAGGTTTTTTTCGTTAGTTATAAACAAAGTTGATAATTACAATCCGATCTCAAGTTCCTCGACATTTTCATTTGTACTGTCCAAAAGTGTCTCAATACGCGATTATAGCAGCAGAGCGAATGCGAACATATTTCCCTCAGGTACTCTTTTATGCAAATTTACAGTTCCACTCCTAAATTAATGACCTTCAATAACATTCAGTATTGGATTATCACTTTGATGTTTGTTATACACATGATCGCACTCAATCATCTTGGTAAATACTTGGTGAATCATAGCTACACAGCATACAGCTTCTCTGTAGTAAACATGGAAAATCGACATCTAAAACGAAATTCCAATTTTAAATGCATTTCAACACTTGTCTAGCCCATTAGTGCCGCTTGTAACCTCCCCCCTCTTTTATCGACCTTAATGACAGTGAGAAATTAAACCGCGTGTACCTAATGGAAATTTGGGAAAAGCAATCGTCACCGAAGTTAATCTATCGGTAAAGAGGGAGGAAAGGGTTACATCTAAATGAAAGGAAAAATGCAAATGAAACTGGTGGAAATCAATTTTGAAAAGGGGTAAAGTTAATAAAGAAAGTAAATGTGCGGCCGTTACGTTAACAATTAACTAGCGGTAATTAGATATTTGAGATTTGGGGGAAATCACGGTCGCCAGTCCTAAGGACAATTACTATAGTAACTGAAAAAGAAAGGTTATTACACGTATAATTAACACTAGAAGCGTGGCAACTGAAGGTTGATACGTGTAGTGTGAAAACTGAAAGTTTGTCAGAAGTAATAAATTTCGCTACACTCTGACTTAATTTAGCAAAAGAATTAATAAAAACCGGAAAATCGAAAGTTAATTTAGTGACTGAAGTTAATAGTGAGCTTTCTTTCTGAAGCACATCGAAATCCAGTAAAATACGGTTAGTCTTGGACTACCTCAACAATCATTTCAAAAGCAACTTGACTCTACGCAATTTAGAAACAAGAGATTTAACTTTGAACTTGAATTAAATGATTCTGAACTATTAACAATAGTAAAATTTAGTACGTACCAAGCTGAGCTGCAGTCACAGGTGAGCGAAAATATGCTAACAAAACACGCACTCTAAATTTGTGCTCGTGTAACCTAAATATTGTAGCCAGCTACTGAACTTTGAAATTAAAGCAGTGAAATCTAATTATATTATTTTAATGCTGGCGTTTGAATTTCAACGACACTCGGGTTCATTTCGGAAAAGGAAGGGACCCTGCTTGGCAATGCAATTGGGACAATGAGCAACAAAGGTTCATGCTAAGTTGCTGTAATTTTGCGAGGCAAATGGAACAATTTGAAAAGCTGAGGTCTGCCATACAGTTCTGAAACTTTACGTGCTTTTAGTCTTCCTTGTTGGTTGATTGAAGGTTTGAAGCCGTCGATCGAGGAGGTGGCGACAGTCACTCATTGTCGGCCGTCGCTGTTGCAGAAGCTGGATGTTGGCGCGCCTTCTTCTCGACACGGTCACCAGGCGAAACGGGCTCTTGATGTGCGCCAGCTAATGCTTCCCGTCCGCGACACCATGTCAGAAACTATCATCGCGAGTCGAGCGCAATTACATGCTGCCAAACCCCGAAAGCGCGGCAACTCGCGGGAGCGTCACACAACACCTGCTCCACTCGCTACTCCCGCCAGACTCTCACTGCCCGCGCCCCACGCGGCAGAGACCACACTACCAAAGATCCTACACACTTTGATTCTTCACACGACCTATCGACGTAATCGTTCGATAGCAGTTTTCCCTAGGCAAGACCCAGCGTAAAAATACAAATAATATTTACGAAACAAACCAATTATACATCGACATAAGTGCATAAATATATATATATCAAAACAGTAAAGCAATTACAATATATAAAGAGACAGAAATGTCATATCTTGAGGTAACAAAACAAGGAAAAAAATAATAGTACAATAGATGGAAATAGGAGGATATGCATTTCCGGCGTTACACGCTACGTTGCGAAAAAGCTGTACACAGTCTGTGTTTCGTAAGTCAGGTGGCAAGGGCCATTCAGTGAATGCATGCCGCATGATACCGGGTGCAGAAACATCTGGCCGCGTGCAAAGTGTGCGAAGCGAGTGACGGCCAGCGAGCGCTGCTCTATAGCATAGCATAGCATAGCATAGCACTCCGTCTTCAGGCCACAAGTGGCCCATTGCGACCATCCGACCGCCGTGTCATCCTGAGTTGAGGATGCGGATAGGAGGGGCTTGTGGTCAGCACACCGCTCTCCCGGTCGTTATGATGATTTCCTTTGACCGGAGCTGCTACTATTCGGTCGAGTAGCTCCTCAATTGGCATCACGAGGCTGAGTGCATCCCGAAAAATTACAATAGCTCATGGCGGCGTGCCCTTGACAACCTCCCACTGTTAAGCCAACTTACACAGCCAATTAGAAGGGGACATACAGTTTAACATGTACTGCAAACTACGGTGCAGTTCGACTTGGCATTTTTTATCATTGTTGCAGATGAAAGAAGATCCAAGTGCCGGCCACGCCCGACAGCGCTTAACTTCGGTGATCTCACGGAAACCGGTGTATCCACTGCGGCAAGGCCGTTGACTGAGCACTGCTCTATAGTCCGATTAAAATTATTTGGTATTTGACAGTACATGCTTTGGAGCTGGTTTTCTCCAATCAGGGCGCCTAATTTCATGCCCGAACCGATCGCTGTCGCCATACACACAACAATTGATCAGTTCACTTCCTGTTCTTTGTCTGTCTTTCTTGCTTGATGTGTTTGAATCCAGAATTCTGAGTCTGACCCTTTTATTGGATCCTTTCGCATAAGGCACCTTCAGCACCACATATCCAGTTATTATAATCACAGAGATTAGCTTACATTACATGAGATACATTGCATAAAGCCGAATTTTTGAAGGCTGTAATTCATCGCTACGACTGGGTATTCAGTTACTTGTTTTAAATGTATTTTTTTGTTTCTAATACTTTTCTGCATAATTTTCATCATCATATTGACTTTTTTACTTGTTCTTGTTTTTCTTTCTCTGACTATTTTTTCGTTTGGCATCTATCTGTCTCGCCTATTATTCACATCCAAGTGCCAACCAGGACTGTTCATCGATTGGCCGGCCGAAGTGGCCGTGCGGTTCTAGGCGCTGCAGTCTGGAACCGCGAGACCGCTAGGTCGCAGGTTCGAATCCTGCCTCGGGCATGGATGTGTGTGATGTCCGTAGGTTAGTTAGGTTTAACTAGTTCTAACTTCTAGGGGACTAATGACCTCAGCAGTTGAGTCCCATAGTGCTCAGAGCCATTTGAACCATTTGTTCATCGATTGGTAATGTGACAGCTCTTGTAGCCGGTGTGAGGATATTTACAGGTAACCAATGAAAGCAGGAAATTAAAATTTGCTTTTGGCGGTGAAACTGAAATTTTTCTGTCTTGAATTTACTCGTAAAGATTGATTTAATCGCTGTGAACAAAGCGATCGTGAGCTTAGTTCTGTCGCAGTGTGTTGACCGCCCTTTTCTCAGATATATTGCACATCAAGAGGTTGTGGGTAGGTTAGGATATGAGTTTAAATACACGACCACAACATGGATAATTTGCCGCAGTTCAGTCATTGGTCACTTAAAATGAGCTGCCGAAGAGCTCCCAGTTGCGTCATACATCGCGGCGACTGCTTCCAACACTGCTCCACGTTACACGTTAACAGCATTATTTTGTGAAGTGATCCGCCATAGTCCTGTGTCGCCTATAACCGAACGGTAGCCGGCACCCAAGGCGGCAACACTGTAGCGGTAAGTAACAGATGTCAGCTGTCAAGTAATTTTAATCAGGGTATAGTGACAGCATAGGTGTTTGAAAGTAATATCGAAGGTAGAAACTGTCTGGTAATTGTTATAATTCGATATAATTTCAATGATAGTAAAGCACAATTTATGGAAATAAATTTCAGATGACGTGGTGTGCTTTGTTTGGTGCCATAAGGCGAAGTAGAGATGCTGGCGCCGGAGCTACGTGCAGTTAGGGCTGTAGCGCGGGTAGCTGTCGAGCCAGGCACTCCCCGTAGTCGCAGTAACGGTAGCCGGGCTGTCGGAGGCTGTCACGCCCCTACCCGGTGTCCGGTGTCCGGCGTCGCGAGCCACCCGTGCTGCCTAATGGACGGCGGACGTCCGCCGCTCCATAACTATTTCCCAGCTTTTCAACCTTATTCCCGCTCTCCTGTTCCGTACTCTACGTCCTCTCACTATCTCATTTTTCGATCCTGTATTAAGCTTCGTTCACAGCGGAGTGAATGGAATCGAATTATTATTGACGGAAGAAATCGTTTGTACCCATGAACATGCGCTGACACTGGAGGAAACAGAACAGAACACGACAGAATAAGCATCAAAGTATACGAACGTTGCGCACACAGTGGAATTGGCTTTTTGTAGTTAAAATAATAGACAAACAGCTTTCATTTGAGTTTGTAGTTCTGGTATTTTATACTTAGTTGGAGCAAAATCGGTACCGCGCGATCATCTGACCCTCCGCTGCTGAAGTGGTAAGTATGTGCCAGTCAGTAAGGAGCCACGCAGATGAAGTTGAGACAAGTAATTCAATATCAGAAAAGTGGATGTCAAGTGCTGAACAGGTGGCGTCACCAGATGACGTACCTCGTCGCAGATGCAGAAACTGCGCATCTCGAACCTGCCCTCGCTGCTAAGGGACAGAGCTACACATCGCTCCACCAGGCTACTCTGTTTTCGGAAATCTTTTGTAAATGTGGTCGGTCGTAGACATAGAAGTTACAAAATTATTTTCCTCATTGTAACAAAGCAAATGGTGTTATTATTGTGTTTCTTTCCTGTTGTTTCTTCTTTTTCGTGTACAGACTTTATTTAGTAAAGAACGTGTGGGTCATTTGCTGATAGCAGTGCAATTCGGAAACTTACACATAGTTACCTGTGACGTAATGCCCTAGGTTTTTTTGCACTGTACTTTGCAGTTAACCAGCGGAGACCGCGAGTCAGGTAAATAAAATAATAGATCTTACCGCAATAGGAAAACATAACTGTCTGACGCAATGCAAATGACTACCAACGCTGGGGGCGTCTCCGTGTGCTGTCTGTGCGATACTACTAATCACTTGAAGAAGCTGCTTTAATGCAAGGAAACCGGTTGTGAATAAATAATCACGTAATAGCTGTTTGCAGTTTTATTCAACTTCAATAAAAAAAAATGCCTGCCAGTCGCAAGCGACAGTCGGCAACAGAAACCAAAACATTGCATTAAAACAAGCATTCAGTGCATAGTGCGGTGGAATGCGGAAAAAACAGCAAATTGGCGCTCATAGGAAGAAGAACAACACCAAAAATGCAACAGGAGCGTAATATGTAAGAAACTGTCTACGCAACCTGCCACTGATGATGCCTTGCAGAAAATAAAGGCGAAACGCGTATGGCACCAAAATTGTGTTTTATTCAGTTGCTGTCAGACGGTCCACAAGTGAAAATTATCAATATACCGTAGTATTACGCGCAACTGAGGAGGACAGGACCACAAAAGTTGAAGATGTCGAACCCTGAATTCCAAGCGCGTAAGTCGCGCACATGAGCCTGGAGCTACACCGACGTGAATACGTGGCATGGGTTGGGATGATCAGGTGATACAGACCGATGGACTCCACCGCTGCACCTGTTGCGAGACACATCAGCCGGTGACGTCATATATTCAACATTTTTCATCCACTTCTGGGGTATTTCCAGACATCTGCGGCAGAGTCGTGCACAGAGGCCCGCTCTGCGGGCTGCGGAAGCACTGGACTACAGCAGTCTCGGGCCAAGCGAACCCGTGACGTCACCACACGGGTCGAGCATTGCTGTACGAAAGCATCGGTGTGCTACGAGGCTCAGCAGAGTCGCGCTCCGGACTGAGCGAGCCCGTGACGTCACTGCACGGGCCAATCAGCGCCGTGCGCAAGGCTGCTGTGCTGTGGCCAACGGACTGGTGGTAGCACTGACCGCAGTTGCGAGCTACGGTCTACGAGCGGTGAGTAGAGCTTGTGTGGACGAGAAAATCTTCCTAAGCCTGCTCATGAGATAGCTGTCGAGTAAATGCACTATGAGTGCACATGACCTGAGATCGTACGGAACTATAAGAGCTGAAGGTTTTCTGATCTTGTTCAGAGTTAATCGAGACTGGAGCGACTGACGGAAAAGTACCTGCAAAGGCTGTAATACCTCATTCCACAACTGCGTCACGGCGCACGGCAGAAAGTGCTAAAAGCTTAAGAGATAAAATTATACCTGACGTAATTGCTCATACAACAAAAAGTAAATGCTCAGCAAATCCAGACATGTGGACATGCAGAACGAGAAGAAACCATTATCTAACATGCAATGTCTCCGATTTTGTTGATTGGACTCTCAGGTCTCGTGTTTTGTTTACAACCCAGTTTACAGATGAACTAAAAAAGGGAGATAACATACGAAGAGAATTGTTGAAACGGTTTATGTCTCTTGATAGCCACGACTCTACTTTGAAAGAAATTCATTTTACGACTGATCAAGGTGCCAACATTGTCTCTGCACTGCGCGATTGTTCACGATGGAATTCTATCTGCCATATGCTACATAAATACAGTGCTACGAAAAGCTTTTAATGCTGGGTATATGTATGCGTCAATTGTCCACAGGTTCTTGGTTTTTTGACTGCGGCGACAGAACTGGTTAGGCCGGCCAGAGTGGCCGAGCAGTTCTAGGCGCTACAGTCTGGAACCGTGCGACCGCTACGGCCGCGGGTTCGAATCCCGCCTCGGGCATGGATGTGTGTGATGTCCTTAGGTTAGTCAGGTTTAAGTAGTCGTAAGTTCTAGGAGACTGATGACCTCATCAGTTAAGTCTCATAGTGCTCAGAGCCATTTGAACCATTTTTGACAGAAGTCGTTACTTACGCAAAGAAAAGTGGCCTTGTTAATGTTGTTGATAGGTTACTGGACCAATCTAACGATACACGCTCGAATACGCGGCTGACAATGTTAGAATCGGTAGAAAGCCAATATTGTCCTTGTGCGAAAAGCTCTCTGAGAAGGGAGAAATACACTGAAGCGTTAAAGAAACTGGTATTGGCATGCGTATTCAAATACTAAAATATGTAAACAGGCAGAATACGGCACTGTGGTCGGTAACGCCTATATAAGACAACAAGTTTCTGGCGCAGTTTTTAGGTCGGTTACTGCTGCTACAATTGCAGGTTATAAAATTTAAGTGAATTTGAACGTGGTGTTATAGTCGGCGCACGAGCATTGGGACACAACTTCTCCGAGGTAGCGGTGAAATGGGAACTTTACCTTGCGACCGTTTCACGAATATACAGTGAATATCAGGAATCCGGTAAAATATCAAATCTCCGACATCGCTGTGGCCGGAAAAAGATCCTCCAAGAACGGGACCAGCGACGACTGAGAGAATCATTCAGAAGTGACAGAAGTGAAACCTTTCCGCAAATTGCTGCAGATTGCAATGCTGGGCCATCAACAAGTGTCAGTTTGCGAACCATTCAGCGAAATATCATCGATGTAGGCTTTCGGAGCCGACGGCCCACTCGTGTACCCTTGATGACGGCACGACACGAAGCTTTAAGTCTCGCCTGGGCCCGTCATCACAAACATTTGAATGTTGATCACTAGAAACATGTTTCCTGGACGGACGAGTCTCGTTTCTAATTGTATCGAGCGGATGGACGTGTACAGGTATGGAGAAAATCCAAGGACCCTGCATGTCAACAGGGGACTGTTCAATCTGGTGGAGGCTCTGCAATGGTGTGGGGCGTGTGCAGTTGGAGTAATATGGGACCGTTGATACGTCTTGATACGACTCTTTCAAGTGAAACGTACTAAGCATCCTGTCTGATCACCTGCATCCATTTATGTCCATTGTGCATTCCAACGCACTTGGGCAATTCCAGCACGACAATGCGACACCCCACACGCCCAGAATTGTTCTAGTGTGTCTCCAGGAACAACGTTCTGAGTTTAAACACCTCCGCTGGCCACCAAACTCCCCAGAATGAACATTATTGAGCTTATCTGGAATGCCTTGCAACGTGCTCGTCAGAAGAGATCTCCACCCCCTCGTACTCTTACGGATTTATGGACAGCCATGTAGAATTCGTGATGTTAGTTCCCTCCAGCACTACTTCAGACATTAGTCGAGGTCGAGTCCAGCCAACGTCGTGTTGCGGTAATTTTGCGTGGTCGCTGGGGCCCTACATGATATTAGGCAGGTGTACCAGCTTCTTGGCTTTTCAGTGTAGCTTGAATCGAAGGAATTGATGTCACGTTGATGAAGTAATTTCTCTTCTCACGGTATGTATGCTACTCTATTACTGTAATTCTTATACGTTATCGTTTATTTCATAGTTTTTAAAACAAGAGGGTTTTTGTAGCCCTTCAAAGAGGCGTCCAAGTAATTGTAACTGGGGAAATCTGCGCCTTCTGTTGCTATGAAAGATAACATTGTTACATCATTTAAGTCATGCGTCCCAGGACAGAGAAGCTTTTGAAATAGTACTTTTACGTAAACGCCTCAAAATACGCTTAGCTAAAAAGTTAATTGTCCAGAGGTGTCATGAGGTAGCAGCTTTCCTCTGGCCTCCACTTTGTAGTTTAAAAATTAAATCTGAAGATAAGAGACATGGAGTCATGTTAGAGATAAGACGTTGAATCCATTTATTGCTATGTTACTACAGTAAGTCCCCAGTGGTTATTTCCAAAGGCAACTGACTACTCTCAGTCGAAACCAAGAAAATGGTTCAAATGGCTCTGAGCACTATGAGACTTAACATCTGAGGTCATCAGCCCCCTAGAACTTAACAACTACTTAACTAACCTAAGGACATCACACATATCCAAGCCCGAGGCAGGATTCGAACCTGGGACCGTAGCGGTCGCGCGGATCCAGACTGAAGCGCCTAGAACCGCTTGGTCACACCGGCCGGCCGAAACCAAGATCGGACACAGAATTGAGTATAAGCATCATAGGCTCAGAGTTGATGTTCCTCTGTTCAAAGCATAGTCGAATACTTGCGAATGCCCTGTCAGATCGCCCGTTCGAATTTGCGAGCGACCTTAGCGGAGCCGTGAAACTGAATAAAATATTCAATACCTTCAACAACAGAACATTTATTGTTATTTTCAAAAAACATTCATATTCAGCGCAGGGCTCACACAGGCGCGGATTTTCAAAATGATGTATTAAAGAGCTTTTGTACTTTTGCGATCAGATGAAAAACGTTATGGTGAAACAGGCATGTACAAGGCACGAAGAGGGAATTCTTGCATCAAGTTCCACAGAAATTCCACTACCAGAGAAAGTAAAGAAGTTTGGTTTGTCGGTGGATGTCGATGATAATCTTGCTCCAATAATTTAGTTGGAGAGATATTTAAATCAAAATTGCAAAATGGAAAAAAAATGTGGCTTTTACTGCGAGCGGACAAATTTTTCCTAATCTCAGAAAACCACCAGAAAAATATTGTGTGTAAAACGCATCTATTTCTGATTCAGAAAGAAATTTCCGTTCTGCCCGTTTTATTCGCAACTTAAGAGAGAAATTTTTACACCCAGACAATGTTGATGCTCTCCTTTTTATTCATAGTACCTCTATCTGAGACAAATGAGTCAAAAAGTATGCTGAAACCCTTTTCGGACATTTAGTGTCGTTTTCCGTTGTTTGTAGTGGTGAAAAAGTTTTCGTTTATTCCACATTTTATAGCTTATGTTAGATTTACGTGCATTGTTTTTCAAATTAGTTTTGAATTTTTGAAATGAAATAAAACAAAGTTTATTTCCAAATTATGATTGAGCAGCAGGGCCACTATTGGCAACAAACTGCAGGATGCATTCCGCATATGAAGCCGAAGAAATTATGTCATATGAACGTGGGTCTGTCTGCAAACGCTATTCTCCCATGCTACAACTCTTTTCTCTAACTCACCAATCATGGGAAATACCCAAGAACAGAAAGTAAGAATGACGGGGAACATGCTCGCTTGGGGACGTGTGGTTACGTTGTGCGCCGCCAGTGTTTTAGTTTTACATATTCCTGTTGCCATGCGGCTTGTTCACAGGCAACATCAACTGTTCCAGCGATCAGTACGGCCGTTGCAAGCACACGGGTTACTACGTAGAGTTAATCACAGACTTGACTCGTGCAATGGCAGTGAAAACAAATGAATAGGTGGCAGAATCTCATTTGATGTATGGTTTAGCTGACGGCTTGGCGATAGCAGTCCGAGCGGTGACGGATGAATAGGTAGAGATGGAGAAATTGGCTGGCCTCCACGCTCCCTGGACCTAAACCCACTGGACTTTTATTTATGGGGGCGTCTGAAAGCTATTGTGTACGGAGCCCGAAGCCCCAGTACAAGATGTTCAGAGTCTCCGTTCCCGTACTATGGAAGGCCGCGAAAGCATACGCAATACTGTAGGAATGGATCATAGGATCCGAGATCCAGTACGACGGCGGGTTGATGCATGTATCAATGCCCACTGATGGCTTATTGAACAACATCTGTGAGAAAGAGGTGCATGAGGTATGCTGTTGTGTTCTGTTCGTGTGTGTTTTCCATGATTCATGTGTTGGAAAAAATGAGTTGTAACATGGAAACAAAGCTTTTCCAGAGCCATGTCCATATAACATAATTTCTCCGCCAGCGTGTAAGAAATGTATCCTGAAATTTGTGCGTAAATTTTTGTTACATCCTGTATATTGCTGAGTCTTACTAAGAAACGTCAAAAATCCCCGAAGTGACGTAGATCACTCTGAGACAATAATTTAACATGAGACACGCGGGGCCGCAAATGTCGGGAAAACCCGAAAAGTTGGCGACAAATGTTGAACACGTGACGTCGGCAGATGACGTACCTCGGAGCACGCGCAGCGTTTGTGCTTGTAGATCCTACTCTCACCGGTAGGGGGCAGTGCTGCACATCGCTCCACATCAAGTATTCACGTCGGGTTGGCCCCGAGCTTGCGTGCACGACTATAGCACGTGAGGCTCTGGCTTCGAATCTTGCTTATGGCAAGAAATACTTTCTTTTAATTGGTTATAGAGTTATACGTTTACTTTGAGGTAATATTTATTATTTCAGTCACCAGTATCGCGGTTCCCGCTCGTTTATTGCAAAGTACAGTACAACCAAAAACCAGCGTATTGGCTCGCAAGTAAGAGTGTACAAGCTCCCGAGTTCGTCGCTACCAGTAAACGACCTACGTTTTCTCTACTATATAAAATCTGTAAACAAAAAAAAGAAGGGTCAAAAGGAAAGAAACACAAAATTAAAACAGCTTTTGCTTGGTTACAGCTAGGACAATAATTCTGCAACTTCTACTTTTACAACAGATCGCATTTACAAAAGGTGTTCGAAAAAGGACTAGCCTAGCGGAGCGATGTGCACCAGACTCCCTCCCCCCCTCTCTCCCTCTGTCTGTTTCTTCAGATATTACCGGTGATTCAAAAAGAAAGAACAGATTTCTATTTATGAATACATGCTTTCGCGGCGATATGAATTAATAAAATTTTTTCGGGCTTCCAGCCGCGTCAGGTGGTTAAAATCCCACGAGCTTTCGACCGAGCTCTCCCCGGTCATTGCCAAGTGGTAAGAATGACCGCTGTGTCGCCGTGGCTGCGTCGTTATATATCCGCACTGCTGGCTGTCACGTCACCGGTGCTCTCTTCCTCGCATATATGGCAATGTTTTCAGTCCGCGTCCGTCGACCCGTTTTAACATCGCGATAGCCGGGTCCCAGGCTGTGCTGAGCTGGAAACCTCTATCCTTGTTGATGGTGTTTTCAGAGGTTTTTATTTCGATAGCTTCTTTTATGATGCTAGCCCAAAATCCATTCGTCTTCATAACAACAGATGTTTCGTCGAATAGAATTCGGTGTCCATTTTCTAGGGCGTGTTTTGCCACGGCTGATTTTTCTGGATAGCGTAGGCGTAAGCACCTCTCGTGTTCCGTCCGGCGTTGCTCCACCGTGCGTATTGTTTGGACGACGTAGTAACAGCCACACTGACATAGTATCTTGTACACTCCAGGCGTTCTAAGCCCTAGATCGTCCTTCACAGGCCTCATGAGCTGACGAATTTTTGCTGGGGGCCTGAACACCAATGAAATGTTATATCTCTTCAGGAGCCGGCTAATCTTTCACGACACTGTACCACAGAAAGGCAAAAACACAAGTTTCTTGCTTTCTTCTTCAATGATGTTTTATTCTCTGTTGGTGTGTTTCTTGCGTGTCACGCCAGATATAGCCTGTGACAACTGCCTGTGTTACCATGTATGGCGAGGAAGAGAGCACCAGTGACGTTACAACCAGCAGTGCGGATATATAATGACGCGGCCACGACGACACAGCAGTCAGTCTTACCACTTGACAATGGCCAAAGAGAGCTCGGTCGAAAGCTCGTGGGATTTTAATCACCTGACGCGGCTGGAAGCCAGATCAAGTTTTGACACCACTGCGCTGTTGTTTGTAGCGACATGGCGACTACACCACAAGAGAAGTCATGTCGTATGTTGGAATTTGCGCAAAGTCAATTCATTGTTCAAGCGCAACGTGCATTCCGCCGTCGGTTCAGCAAGAAACCGTCTCTGCACAGGCGTGTTTCTGACTGGCTTACAAAATTCTTGAAGCTACTTACTTATGCGATGGGAAGAGCACTGGTCGGCCACCCACGTTTGATGAAAATGTCGAGCGCATCCGAATTGCGTTCACACGGAGGTCTCACAAGTCCACAAGACGTGCAGGCCAGGAACTTCACCTTCCTCAGACAACTATGTGGCGTGTTCAGAAATGACGCCTGTATATGAAGCCTTACAGGTTGCAGTTGCTGCAGCAATTGCGTCCCGGCGACCGTGACAGAAGGTACGATTTTTGCATTTCAGTTTTCCAGGGTATGGCAGAGGACACTTTTTCCGAACGGCTCATCTTTTCATCTGTCTGGTAAAGCAAACCGCCGCAGTGTAAGAATTTGGGGGTAGCAAAATGCTGGCGTCGTCGTCGAAACCGAAAGAGACTCGCCGAAAGTGAGTTTGCTTTGCGCTGCAATAAGGTTTATGGACCTTTCTTTTTCGCGGAGGAAATTCTGACAGGAATGTCATGCAAAATTGGTTTTTTCCTCAACTCCACGAAGATTCCAATGATCTCATTTTTGTACATGATGGCGCCCCTCCTCACTTTCACCTTCAAGTGTGGCCTTACCGAATGAAGCTGTCAATTCAATAAAAAGATATCTGTTGTTTCGTCCGTGGAGTGGCGTGAAATAGACTGCCCTTTCGATGTTTCTCGAGCTATGTATGGTCCTCATGATGAGTGACTGGAATAGTGTCTGTACGAACATGAAACTTTGAACCTTCCTTCTATCTAGTGACACGCGCAAAGTGTTTCTGAGGTAGGCCGGAGAAGCCTGTGAGCTCGGAGTGCTGGGCAGCGGGCCGCTCTGCACTACTTTGATCTGCTGGTTCAAATGGCTCTGAGCACTATGGGACTTAACAGCTAAGGTCATCAGTCCCCTAGAACTTAGAACTACTTAAACCTAACCAACCTAAGAACATCACACACATCCATGCCCAAGGCAGGATTCGAACCTGCGACCGTAGCGGTCGCGCGGTTCCAGACTGTAGCGCCTAGAACCGCTCGGCCACCCCGGCCGGCACTTTGATCTGCGGCCCCGCGTGTCTTGTTCTGAATTACTTGTCTCAGCGTCATCTACGTCACTTCAGATGTTTATAACCATTAGTACAAATCACCCCGTATGAGGACAATGGTCATAAGAAGATCTTAGCTGACAGGAACCTGAAACAGGATCGTGGCTTGTTAATGGCAATCGCTATCAGTGAATGCAGCTCCATCTCAACCACTTTATGAGTAAATGTTACGCAAGGAATTGCATGCAATGGGAATTTGGAGTTGTGAACCTCATAGAAGACCATAACTCACAGCAGCTTATGAAGCTGCACATCTTTGGGTACCAACAATACAGAAACTTGACAATAGGTGACCAGTGGCGTCTCTTGTCACCTGTCTACTTTCAATTTTGCTCCGTTTGAAATAAAGTAACACGTCGAACACTCTAACGGTCCACGGAGGTGCTTGACCCACTTTGGAACAAGTAGTTCTCAAAGGGGTTTAGTTTTCTAATGTTTTTTTTGAGTATTTTCCGTAGAAATGGCACTCATTCATGGTAGTACAAACAAACACCAAGATGTGTATTTCAGCATTCTCGCGGCAGACCAAGTGTTGCCCTTTCTTATACTTTTTCATCATGAGCAACGCCTTCGAGGAAACTAGAAATCTTCGTTGACAACTAATGGACAGAGGTTGTCGAAGGATAGATGTATTCCACTGTTGTGGCATCAGACGCCAAATGTGGCGTATTGACACCAAATGTGGGTGCCAGGAGGTGCCGTATTAAAACTCGGCGAGAACTTTCCAAATGATTTATTCTTTTCCTCTACAGAGCTCCGTCCACCTCAGTCTGTGTCACAGGCCCCGCAATGCTGAGGTAGCGCCCCCAGCGGCCTGTGCAACGCAACGCTGTGTCGTGCAGGCGTTGCTCGCCAGCTGTAGAGCTCCGATTATGTCAGGATGGCTGCGCCAGCAGCCGACTCAGCAACCACTGTCCTCATTGTCTCCGCGCTGCTCTGCCGAGAGCCGTAGGCCGGCCCCGCTGCTGCTTCTTCCTCGCTAGCATAACTGGAAACCCGGCGGCAACGACCGCCCGCGATCTGGCGGTCGAATTTGCGCCCCCTCGCCTCGGAAGTCTCTGGTGTGTGTCGGGATCCGAGACGACTGCCCGCGGTAGCGAGCCAAAGAGCGGCCGCCCTGGCTGGCTACGGCCCCCGCGTCGGCCTCAGAGGGTCAAGGACACTGTCGCCCCATCTGCTGCTGTGTGTCGCCGGTAGTGTGACACCCCCGCCGTTCAGGAGAGCTGCCACACTTGAATGAATCTCTTAAGAAAACAACACCTATTTATACTTGGCTGCACGCCTCTGTTTCGCTAACGTGTCGCTTCCCATCACGTACGCACCACACCCCAGTTGCGCCAGTGGGCCCCTTCTGCCTATAGCTTGCGCCATGCAAACCGCTGCGTTTACTATTTTCAGCGGTTTGACGGCCCTGTGTCCTCCATTCCATTGGGCAACTGCTGGTCAGTCTAACTTACTACAATCCGGCCCGCATCTGGCTGTAACTTGTGCTCAGAATATCGCACAAAACTAACTTTCCCTATCCTAAATGGTGGTGCCGCTACACTACAAACAGACGACGAGATTCTTGAAACCGTTCACCAATGAGCTCGGCGATGTACCCGCTATACTGCAAAGCATTTTCAGACATCTTGAAGACTGATTGTTGAAGTGTTATGTGATGAACGAGTGCATCCACGTAATTTCATGTTAACACCAGCGGCCAGAAGGCCACATTCCACGAGTACACTTTCGTGATTGGCATTTGCGCCAAGTTGATAATAACAAACATTTTATAAATAATGTCATATGGGCTGACAGATCCAGCTCCACTCGTGAAGGTATGTTCAGCCTCCACAATAGCCGTTATTGGTCAGGACACAACTTACATGTCACCGTTGAACGTGGCTTTCAGGCAGCCTTTGGCATAAACCTGTAGGCTGGAATCATTGGAGGAGTGAGTTTGGGCCCTTGTCTGCTGGTGGAAAAGATGAATGCGTCCTTGTATCGTACATTTCTTTCCCTGACGCATTAGGAAATGGCTCACTAGGTGTTCGGCGACAGCTATGGTTTCAGCATGATGGTGCACACCAAACTTTGGAATGAATGTCAGCAGCTATTTAAATGAAGCGTTTTAAGGTAATTTTTTTTTTGGGGGGGGGGGACACTTAAAGGAACAAGTGTATAGTGCTCCAACCATGGATGCACTTGATCTAAAAGCTCGCGTGCATGCCGCTTCGTCAGTAGTGGATGCAAGTATATTGCGTAGGTTACAACAAACTATGAAACAGCTTGTGGCGAAGTGTTTGAAAATGTGAGGTGGTTGCTTTGAACGTCTTCTCTAACTTGAACATTGCTCTTACGTTAGCGTACCGGCTCTGTGAAGGTAAGCCTGGACGTCAGACGTACAGAATGGAATTATTGGGCGAAGTATAACGCCTACTCTATTCCAGCCTATTTATTGTGTTTTTTGTACCTCATTGGTCACAGACTATGTTACTGTATCCACTACTATTTTCTATTGGCTTTATTTGTGTCAAGGACGAAACAAAGCGGTCGTTTACGTCTGCAAGAAGTTCATGTCATGTCTTAATGTTTAAATAAATGTAACAGTAACAGAATGAAATACACAAGGTACCGCATTGCGGAGGTGTAAATTGATGCTACAAAGGGAAAAAGAAAAGTTTTGCGTGAACGCGACTCGAACATCGGCGAGTCCGCTTATCCGCTCCCCAGGGCATTTCCTCGTCTCAGTGAACTAATGATACAGCTCCAGCACGGCGCAGAGTTTATGATACCTGTTCTTGGCCATCCTGTACGCAGTTACGCCATTGCCAGAGTCTAATTTTTTAAATCGCATTTTGTTAAACCCATTGGCGGGTGTAGGTTTTGCTAGCTACACTTTTGTCTTGAAATGGGATGAGGAATCGCATGCCGACGGCAAAATGCGGTATTTTTTCTTCATCTCATATATATGAGCAGCTATTTAAATGAAGCGATAAAGCGTTTTCAGGGAAGTCCATTGGTCGTGGAGGTCCAATGTTCTGGCCTCCATGTTCCCCGGATCTTAAACCACTGCAAAATATATATCAACTTCCGGTAAGCCAAGTAATGATTGTAATGCTTATTTTTCAGCAATTCTTGCACGAAGTCAAAAATGTCTGGATAAAATTAAGAGTATTAACAATTCGTCTCTAATTATGAAATGTTTTTGAAGTAAGTGTTGCTTCTGTTAAGAAAGTGGCATAAAGTTTGTAGTTGAAATATTCGCTCCCATCTGAGGATTGAGATAAGAGCCTTATATACTTTTCTGAGGCTCCTGTCAGTATAATTCCCCAATATCCATCGAAAGGCTGTAAAATACAACTCGTATCTTTGCGTACACTCAACATCTGAAGCATTTAACGTGGTTTTCTGAGTATGGTTCCTCGTCCTATTGTAAAATACGCATCACTGGATAAAACTGACGTTTCGTCCACGGTTGCAATAGCCTTGTTCTGAGTCGAGTCCATTATATTTCGTCACGACTCCTCAGCTATACATGACATTACGTTACAACTTTGAAGCTCTTGATGTTATTGTTTCAAAATGGTTCAAATGGCTCTGAGCACTATGGGACTTAACATCTGAGGTCATCAGTCCCCTAGAACTTAAAACTACCTAAACCTGACTAACCTAAGGACATCACACACATACATGCCCGAGGCATGATTCGAACCTGCGAACGTAGCGGTCGCGCGGTTCCAGACTGAAGCGCCTAGAACCGCTTGGCCACTCCGACCGGCTGTTATTGGTCTCCTGTGTCATAAGAAGTGGGACTAATTGCTTACCTATGTTGGAGGGAGTGGGGATCTGCTTAAGTCTGCTACTTCTTACACTATGTGCCATGAATGACAGTCATCGGTGAATGGCATGTGGGGTCTTAT
This sequence comes from Schistocerca piceifrons, assembly GCF_021461385.2. Classification (NCBI taxonomy): domain Eukaryota; kingdom Metazoa; phylum Arthropoda; class Insecta; order Orthoptera; family Acrididae; genus Schistocerca; species Schistocerca piceifrons. The sequence continues at coordinate 691,814,031 of NC_060138.1, forward strand.
TTTCTTCGTGCGGAACATGGACAGGGCAGCGGTAGTACCCGCCGAGAACGCTCGCGTTCAAGTAGTCTGTGCGGCCTGTTAAGATTTGCTGGCTGTTAGACAGGTTGGTCTAAGGCTGTCCTCTCCATTCATTTTGTCAGTATGTTTGAATACCTCTGCGACTGACCTTGCGTTTCACCATCACTGGGTTCTTGCCCTGTACGAAGGTTGCGATAACGCGTCAATTTGGGCTTGTAACCATTAAAACATTTGGAAATGTCGAATTTAATGCATCCATGAATTGACGAAAATTACATTTCATTTGATGTATGCTAATATTTCACAGTACGAAGTTGCAGAATAGCGAATCTCTTCACTTGTGTGCAGCAATATTCCTCTATTTAATGTTAGGAAAACAAAATAAAGAGAGCAGAGAACTACGACGATGAGTTTCCTTACACCAAAACACGAAAAGAAGTCCAGTAAATACGGACTCTGAAATGCATACCTTGTAAGTTGGTCACGTCATTTTGATTTTTGTGTGTCATCGATGTGCACATCAGAGAGAGAGCAAGTTACGTTATTGTTAAACTATCTTTGGTCTTGGTGTGGCACAGTCTTTACTTCTGCACAGTCTGATACTTTCTTAGTTGAAGTGTGGTAGGTGATGGACGTATTTAGTAGTGCTGTGTGGACTTCTGATTGTGTTACGTGAAGAAAAGACAGCAAGGATGAATACGACGTACACAATGAAAGGCAAAAGAAATATGAATTATGAATAACGTTATGTGAGAAGAAGCTTGAGGTAAGACTGCAGCACTGCACACCTCATTTCTCGGAATGATTATTGGCAGCTAGTTAACGTCCTCAGAGCTGAGAGAAAGACTACCCCACTTCCCTGAATCGTGGATTAATATATTAATTGATTAGCTATTTGATTTTTATAGACATTCTCTGTTAACTGTGTACCATTTTTAAATCATTGTTGACTTTGTTAAGCGTAGTATTGTTCAGACCAATGTTATGTGTGAAGATCACGCGAAGTTTTTCTCTGTCTTTTGAATATATACTTCATTCTGTAGTTGTTGTCTTGGAATATAATTTCATAGGAATAGTTACTCTCCCCACCCCACTGTTTGCCATCACGCATTACCACATACAAAAGTTTGAATATGTATTTAGACACAGAGATCTAGTTCAGCTGCTGTCTGCTTGCTGTTTGCTGTTGTCCTTTTGAGAAATCTGCAACAATGTTGTCAAGACGCGAGGTAAGTGTAAATTTTGATTTGGGCGAGATAGTTGTTTTACTTCCGTTTCGCATTTAATACAACGACAAACTGCATTCAGAAAATTTACAGTTCAGTTCAGATTAGGTTCTTTTTAGTCAAAGGTGTAAGTTGTGTAACAGTTTGTGAATACATAGTTTTGGTAATACGTAGACTTTTGGTAATACGTAGACTCTTATAGAATGAGAGGTAAGGCTGTGCTAAATTTCAGACATAAACAAATAGAGTGGAGCTGTTACAGATGTCGACCTTCCTGCCAGTGTAGTTCGTTGGTTCTTAAACTAATACGTAGTCAGGAATAGACGAACTTCTTGAAAGCAAAAATACACGTTCAACATGCTGCGACTGCTGGCGCATCTGATTCTCTCTCTCGTTACAGTTCCTTTTATACACAATTGTCATGCGCAGTCACTGACGTTTTGCTGTCCAGCGCCATCTGTGGGACATTTTGTGAACTTTGTTTTTTTTTTAGTTCTAATAAAACCCCATGTCATTCCGAGCATGTGTGTCAATTTTTACCTCTCTATCTACGTTATTCCGTGGTTTATTTGGTTTTCAAATTTATACTGACTTTTTGATCACCCAGTATATATATATATATATATGATGAATCACCAAAAGCTTGCAGATATTGCGGAAATGGAAAATGCTATCGATGAGCGCTCTTAAAGGATGGATTGGTAGTTAGGGGCTCGTGTTGTTAGCCAATAATTGTAATAATACGTACAAAGTGAAATTTTTTAACTAACCTATACTACTTAAATAATGCCTGTTGACATTAATAAACTACAAGGAGTGTAAATTAGAATGTCAGTGGTGTTTGTTGCAGGATTTTAGTGCGAATCCTTTACAGATACCGTATTTTGAAAAGTTTCCACACTGATACTTGTACAATAGCTGTGGTAGTATACACTAAAGAACAACACAAGTACGTATACTAATTATACGGATTGTAACTAGCAACGAGACGAACCAGCATCACAGATTGGCTCAAAATGACCACCGGCAGTGGCAGTACACAGTGTGGTATGGAACGATTGCTACACACGTGGTAGCATTTTTCAGCGGAGATGTCCGAACAGGTTGCAGTAATACGTCGTTGCGTATCATCAGGTGTAGTTGGTATGTCCTTGGAGGCAGCGTCTTTCAGGTTTCCCCACAGAAAAAAGTCTGCAGGCGTGAAATCCGGAAAACAGGCCGGCAGAGATATAGGCCCTCTGCATCCAATCCAACGATTCGGGAACAATTCGTGAAGACATGCAGTAGCACTTCGTACCTATGGGCTGCATAGCCACCATGTTGTTACTACAGGTTCCTCCTAATTTGCAGAGGAACTTCTTCTGGCATCCGTGGAAGATGTTCTGTTACGAGGCTGCAATACTTGGGTGTGTTCAATCTTCAATCTATGACAGATGGGTCTATAAGCTGACGGTTCACTATGCCACACCACACATTTAAACTCCATGGATGCTGACGGTCCACCTGACAAAGCCAATGGGGATTGTCAGCAGACCAATAGTGCATATTTCGAAATTTTACCTGACGATGTTTGGTAAATGTGGCTTCATCACTCAACTAGATACATGATACATCTGGAGTAGCCTGTCTTAAATGCCCATGTACAGATACTAATACGATTCTCATAATCGTTTCCATGCAGCTCTTGATAGAGAGAGATGTGGTAGTTGTGCAACCTATGTCGATGGAGAATGCGTAGGACACTTGCCTAACTCATGCCATGTCCTCGTACGATTGCACAGGAGCTAACGTGCGGATCAACTTAATTTGTCCCTCTTCTGTCATCACTTGTGTCCTTACGTTACGTTGACTAGGTGTTCTACTACCACTTTCACGTAACTGGTTGAAGAGGTTGATAAATAATTGCCGAGATGGTTGATATCTACTGGGATATCTTGCCGCATACACCATACAAGACCGAACTGCATTCTTCCTACACTCTCCATACATATGGAGCATGTCGGCTTTTTCTGCATTGGTAAATCCCATCGTCCGTTCACGACCTACTGCTTGGACTGTCACACACGAACTGTTTAGCAGGTCGCATTAAACTCAAGGAATACAAAAGCACACTGTAAGCAAACATAAAAACATCGTGCCTAGCAACTACGGAGGCTGAATGACACAAACAAATGTCGGCGTGGAAACTTCTCAACGTGTGATGTCTCGTAAACGACTTTTACTAGACCGCTGTAACAAAAACCACTGACATTCTGGTCCACCCTGCTTTTAGTTTAGTAGCACTTTCCATCTCCGCGGTATTTGTGGTGCAAGTTTTAGGTGATTCACCCCGTATTCTTTAATTACAACCCTGTAGCACTCCAATGACAAATCTAGTAAGTAAAGGTTTACAAGCAACTTAAAACATTTACTCAATTTGAAGTTTTGACAAGAGGCGCTTTTGAGAGACAGAGACTGGTTCTAGAAAGAGAGACTTACCGCCGTTTACCGCTGGCATCGCTTTGCTGAGCCACTGGAGTTGCTGCCGGCTTCCGCGCTCCCAGATCCGTTTCGTTCACCTCGTTCGTCTGCAACGAGATAATTTATACGTTTCATTTGGAGCGGAGCAATTACAGGCCGTTTGTGTGCGGCCGCACACTTAGTAACCAGCGTCCCCGGCGCTCGCCTGCCGCTGTCGCGCAGACACCTGACGTAACGAAGTGGCTGGCTGCCGGCTGCCGGCTGCCGGCTTACGCTCTTTAATTAAAGCGAGAGCCGGGCCCGCCGCCCTCCGGCCGCTCTGGCGGGGATTCCCCGGGGAGCGGCGGCCACCCGTCCAGCGCCGGGGGCCGAACGCGGCGCCTCCTGGAGGGCTGCAGCTGCGGCTGTACGTGACAGCGCAGGGGGGCCAACTGCTAACTGGCGCCGGGTACCAATACAAACCCCATTCTTCATTGTCTCCTTTCATGTGCACCTAGGAGAGTTTATTCTTCTGTCTAGAGGGAAAAGTTACGGGGGTTTCTAACAAATATACATCTACAACTGCAGAAGGCAGCTCAGAAGAGTACCTATGAGCGGTCGGGCGAAGTAGTTAATTTATTTTTTTAGGGAATTAAGCTATAATAATAAAAATAACGTGCCTCCGATTTCCTGTGTTTACCAGAGACGAGAAAAAGATAGTGTTCCCCATTCTGGCTCCAGGCGGGTCAATCAGGACCGACCGCCTACCCTGTCGTCCTCTGCCAATGGCGTATTCGGATGCAGTATCGGGGGGTATGAGGTCAGCACGCTACTTCCTAGCCATTGTAGGCATTCTTGATCTTGGCGCCGCTACTGATCGGTGGAGTAGCTCTTCAGTTGGGCTCACGAGGCGGAGTGCACCCCATACCGCTCCTTCCAGCAAGGGAAAATGCTTGGCAGTACAGGGAATTGAAATCGTATCCTCCTCATGGCAGCCAGCAGTTCTTATACTTAGCTATGGAGGCGAACCCCAGAGACGAGAATGACGCAAAAATTGTTATGTGGCAGTTTTTCTCCAAAGGCCGGCCGGGGTGGCCGAGCGGTTCTAGGCGCTACAGTCTGGAACCGCGCGACCGCTACGGTCGCAAGTTCGAATCCTGCCTCGGGCATGGATGTGTGTGATGTCCTTAGGTTAGTCAGGTTTAAGTAGTTCTAAGTTCTAGAGGACTGATGACCTCAGAAGTTAAGTCCCATAGTGCTCAGAGCCATTTTTCCCCCAAAACTGTCACAGGATGTACTTAATGGCATAATTAGTTCATCCCCTTACACAATGTAGTCGCCCGAGACAGGAGGTTACTTAAATGAGAAGGAAAAGACATTTTAACTTGTCAGAGCTGTAGGCTGGGTTTCAATGCAGATAGCCAAGAACGGAATTCGCTTCACTCCCGTCCCCGCCCTGATGGTCTGCTAAGGAACAGTATTGTTCACATCTTGGAAAAATCCTTTCAGAAAGATAAAAATTAAGCTAGCTGCTGCCTTTCCTAGACGCTGGTGCACCAGAACAACTTGTGCCTCAGCAGCCATACTATGGAAGACGTTTCATTTGGACTGTTATAATACGCTTCCTCATTTGTTCATAATGTTATTTTCTGTAGAGCGCGCTCTTTTTCATGTATACGTACATATGATCTCTTCTGTTCGTCTGCTTCAGGATCATATCAAGGAGCGGGAGAAGTGTCTGGCCTGTTCCCCACGCTGGAGCTCTATTGGGTAATTGTAACGAAATCCACAGGAGTGGCAGTTCCATCAACCTTGTTACAAAATTCTTACTGGACGGAACTCACAATGTCTGCCACTATTGGTCAGTGAGATTACTGGTCTGGAAAAATCAGCTACATTTGTGAGCGTTAAATTAGAAGATAGTTGTTGAGGGGTCATGGAAAAGTAAACTCTTGCCACTGGACTATCGAGGGGAGAACGCTTGTAAGCCAACGACAGAAGGGTAAAGGCTTGCAGCCAGAGGAACCTTGCAGTAATAGAGAAGGTTGACTTACAAGACGCCACTGGGGTTAAGGCTAAGTCTTCGATGGAACAAGCTGGTGGTCTGCTCCTAGTATCCCCTATTCCCTCTCAACATGCGTGTAGCCCCACTATGATTCAGTTGTATGGAAATGAGATTTGTGCAAGGAAATGGAATGGACGCTGAGTCTGTGCGAATAGCTATATTATAATGCTAGTTCGGGATGGGTAGACCATGAAAGGTTCAAGATTACTCTCGTAGATAAACTTGTGAAGTATCTAATAGAACTGAAATGTGTGGTCGCTTCGATTATGAGGATTGTGCTGATTTAGTATGTAATGTGAACAAACAGTGCTTGAAATCCCAACCACAAAGTCATGACTGATCAACGTTACATAAAATACTAAAATGCGCCTATTCCCTCGCGCGTAGTACTGGTTCGTCTCGTTGCTGCGTGAACTCTCACTTGCAAAGCTGAGCTGGGCGGTGAGTTGGTGCTGCAGCAGGTGACGGAATGTCAAGTGTCGTCTCGCATGTCGAACCAATGTGTTTCCCACAATCAGAGTCTGAAAAACATCAGAATGAGTGTGCAGTTCCTAACAGAACCAGAATTCGAATCGCAAATGAATTAACCTAAAACTTGGGCACTGCCGCTTCAGCCCTTGCGAAGCCGCGCCGGCCAGATTGGCCGAGCAGTTCTAGGCGCTACAGTGTGGAACCGCTTGCTATTAGAAAACTGTTGCAACCTTGCAGATGTGCTACAGACTGGAAACAGTGCCACGCTGACTAGGCGCCCCCAGTTCATGGAAACGTTAATCCTCTCAAACGGCGCTAACCACTAGCCCACTTGAATGAGCGAGACTAAACAGCGCTCAGCCATAGCCACACAAAATCCGGGGACCCAGCCAATTAACGTAGTCCTGTACTGGTCCTCCCTCGAGCCGCCCTCACGAAAACATTGTCCACTGTTCGGCTTTTCTGCCCGCTCAGTTCATACAGATTCACTACGAAGAATATATTACAAAATAAAAATGGGTGACCTCGGCAGTCATAATGAATCAGGCCTCACATTACGTGTACATTACACCATTAAAAACAAAATCTGCGTATCACGTTACCGAACTAAACTGAAGAGCCAAAGAAACTGGTACACCTACCTAATATCGTGAAGGGCTCCTGCGAGCACACAGAAGTGCCGCAACACGACATGGCATGGACTCGACTAACGTCTGAAGCAGTGCTGGAGGGAAGTGACACCATGAATTCTGCAGGGCTGTCCATAAATCCGTAAGAGCACGAAGGAGTGGAGATATCTTCTGAACAGCACATTGCAAGACACCGCAGATATCTCAATAATGTTCATTTCTGGGGAGTTTGCTGACCAGCGGAAGTGTTTAAATTCAGGAGAATGTTGCTGGAGCCACTCTGTAGCAATTCTCGACGTGTATGGTGTCGCAGTGTCCTGCTGGAATTGCCCAAATACGTCGGAATGCACAATGGCCATGAATGGATGCAGGTGATGAGACGCTTACGCACGTGTCACCTGTCAGAGTCGTATCTATACGTATCAGCCGTCCCATGTCACTCCAAATGCACACAGCCCACACCATTACAGAGTCTCCACTAGCTCTAACAGTCCCCTGCTGACATGCAGGATCCATGGATTCATGAGGTTGTTTCCATATCCATACACGTCCATCCGCTCCATACAATTTGAAACGACACTCATCCGACCAGGCAAGAAGTTTACAGTCATACGCAGCCCAATGTCAGTGTTGACGGGCCCAGACGAGGCGTAAAGCTTTGTGTCGTGTAGTTATCAAACATACACGAGTGGGCCTTCGGTTCCGAAAGTCCACATCGATGATGTTTCGTTGAATGGTTCGCATACTCACAATTGTTGAAGGCCTAGCACTAAAATCTGTAGCAATTTGCGGAAGGGTTAAACTTACGTCACGTTGAACGATTCTCTTCAGTCGTTGTTGGTCCCGTTTTTGCAGGATCTTTTTCCGGCTCCAGCGATGTCGGAGATTTGATGTTTTACCGAATTCCTGATATTCACAGTATACTCGTGAAATGGTTGTACGGGAAATCCCCACTTCATCGTTACCTCGGAGATGCTGTGTCCATCGCACGTGCGCCGACTATAATAGTACGTTCAAACTCAATTAAATATTGATAATCTCCCATTGTAGCAGCAGCAACCGATTTAACTACTGCACCAACTCCTTTTTGTCTTTGCCGACCGCAGCGCCATTTTCTGCCTGTTTATATATCTCTGTATTTGAATACACCTGGCTACACCAGTTTCTCTGATGCTTCAGTTTAGTATAAGTGCTTCATAAGAATGAAATGTCAGACTGCCTACAGCCGAATGAGTCTCAGACCACTTTAGCACTGAGAGCAGGCGGAGCTCGGAATCTCTAGCCACTACTGCCGCCGCCTTGCGCATGCTGCATGAGTTTGGTAACAATAGGCCGACATTGTAATCACCGATTCGGTAGGGACGCTCCCTTCAGGCTAAATGCACAGTTTTAACGTTCCACAGCCAGTTAGTTGCTTTCATCATGCACCTTGGCGATCTTACTGGTTGTTCGTACTTATTCATTGGTCGCATCGATCATTTATTCTCATAGTCATACTTTTACCACGTGCGCCCACCTGTGCCAAGTTGGATTTTACTATTATAGCCCCTTGCCAATGGCCTCAGAGAGTAATTCACATACTGATGACTTACGACGATAAACCTGATTGTATAGAAACAACTTGTTTCTGTTACACGCAGGTGATCTCTCCTCTCATCACTATATCTATGTGCTTGGTGTAGTACCTGTATTTCCATGCTTGGTTGGGTCAACCCTGTAATTATCATTTCAGTAAGACGTTTCCGTTTGTGCGACACTATCATTTCCTTGAAATTAGCTTGCACGATCCTAAGGAGTACTTCCCTTCTCTGTTGGTCACCAAAGATGGGGTTATAACATCTTAGGGGTATGCTAAAAAGCAAAATCGACAGCCCATAAAATTGCAAATCATCATTATCTCTGTACAGAAGTCATTTTTGGTCAGGTTAATTGTAATGCAACGTCTTTCACCCTTAGTGGTGGTCAACCAGAAGGAGGTGACCGTTGGAGAGGCTTCTTGGTTTGAAGAACGTAGTCAGGAAGGCAGGAAATCTTTCTTGGAAGGTAATTGGCGGTTTGGAACAGGCAGATAGTGGCAATCTAACAGATGTGGAGAGTTGCTTCAGTACTCACTCGTAAGTGGGACGCAGGTTTTTGTATGAACGGCTCTTTAGAGCGCCAATAGTAAATGGTGCCTCCCCTGCGAGTATGCTGATTTCTTGCTGGCACTGAGTTCTTAAATAGGATCCAGCAGGATTACTCGGCGTTGCTTCTGTCGCAGTCAGTAGTGGCAATCACAGGTCACTTGGTAGTAGTCACCTTAAAGTCTGACTTTAAGTCATCATCCACGCAGAAGAGAGGTGAGTGCCTTTGCAAATCAAGTATGACGTGTGCAGTTAGTGTGGTTACGTGATTCATGCGATCAGTATACAACTGTTGCCGCCATCCGCATCACACGCAAGATATTACGGCCTACAGGAAAGGTAGCGCGTCGTCACAACCCGCTGCTCCTCCTCATTGCTAGTATTTCTCTCACTTGTCTCAACCCTTGCCATCATACTGTACCTTGTACTTTTAACTGATGCCTGATCACATGTGGAACCTGATACTGAATACTAGTGTCCTCTTTCGCCCTATTTCATTGCTTAATATTCACTTTCTTGTTTGTAAATTTTAAATGTAGAATTAATTTCGATTAATTAGTCAAATTTTGGCTCCTTCCATTGTTATGACTATGGTATAGCTCTTCCTGCTCATTTAGATCCCCGTCATAAGCTTCAATTAATCGATATTCAAACTGAGGGTTTGATTCGCACCTGTAAGAAGGACTGTGTTGGATTCTTCTAATACCGCATGGTACGTCATCACCTTGTTTGGGTGTCCGCCCCCGGTAGCTGAGTGGTTAGCGGGACAGAATGTCAATCTTAAGGGCTCGGGTTCGATTCCCGGCTGGGTCGGAGGTTTTCTCCGCTCAGGGACTGGGTGTTGTGTTGTCCTAATCATCATCATTTCATCCTCATCGACGCGCAAGTCGCCGAAGTGACGTCAAATCTAAAGACTTGCACCCGGCGAACGGTCTACCGGACGGGAGGCCCTAGTCACAAGACATTTACCTTCTTTGGGTTCCACTTTGCATTATATTCTATTTTTACTTCGGGCTGGCTAATGGATTGGAGTTTTTGAATTGGAAATGTTTTCTGACTTGTACCTGTGAAGTAATAAATGGAAGTCAATGAAATGCATTTGCGGCTGGCTACCGAACAGACACCACGGTCTATCGGACGGGAGGCCCTAGTCACAAGACATTTACCTTCTTTGGGTTCCACTTTGCATTATATTCTATTTTTACTTCGGGCTGGGTAATGGATTGGAGTTTTTGAATTGGAAATGTTTTCTGACTTGTACCTGTGAAGTAATAAATGGAAGTCAATCAAATGCATTTGCGGCTGGCTACCGAACAGGCACCATCAACATATCAGAAATTAACTTTCTGGAAAATTTAATGGTAAATGTTATCAGTTGTATTTTCTTCTCAGTGGAAAACTTTACGTTTTCTTTCTGCTGAGAATGTCGTCTTGAATGCAGCCACCGTAGAAGTTACTAATTGTCGAGTGTGCTGCCTAATGAAAGATACCCATATTTCGATGCGGTGAGATGAACAGTTTGTCAAATAAATAGAAAGGCACTGTATTTTTCTTGACGTTATTTACACTAAGCCAAAATCCAATTTTATATTGTTCTCATCCTCTCTCCAACACACGCCACAAACTCCTCTCTTTCCGCCGTCTTAAAAGGTGCAAGTCATGTCTCTCTCATGTAACAGCATCTCTGCTGCAGCGCATCGCTTCCTTTTGTCCTACGTATACCTCTTTGGAAACGTCTAGCAAGTGCCATTATAATTACCTGGAGGAAGTGGAAAGAGAGGGAGGAGCCACAGTAGGAAGCGGGTAAATATACCCTCCCTGATTGCCATCTGCTCCATGACTGGTCACGGAATGTGTTATATTGGCCGTCCGAAAAATATTGTCTCATTAGTTGAATTTATTGTCAATCTTGTTGTGATATGTGACGTTGTTCGTGGTTTATGGACGCCTATTTTCAGTAACTTTTTATTAATGGTACCAGTTACAAAGAGGAAAAGCCTAGCGAAACGTGATTATAGACTTCACATCCCCACAGAAAACAAGAAACTGACGAGACACCACACAGTTAGTGAGGTTTTAACTGAGTGAAATGAAACGACTATCATAACGAAAAAACCACTTCAGTAGTTGCATACACAGTCCTAGCATAAGTTGACACTATGCTCAGACAAATGAAAAATTTGTTCGATGTAATTCCAGAACGTTCAAAATATTGTGTACGGGCTGGGGAAAGAAATCAGTACACAATTAAGTGAAACGCATACACTTTATTAAATAAAGAACAACTTAACTTTTGTGGGTCGCTCTCGCTGTGGCAGTTTACACTTGTGCGTGCTTGTTTAATACTTGGTGGCCGAAAGGTAGCAGCCAGATAACAAGTGTGCGGTTCTAGGCGCTACAGTCTGGAACCGCGTGACCGCTACAGTCGCAGGTTCGAATCCTGCCTCGGGCATGGATGTGTGTGATGTCCTTAGGTTAGTTAGGTTTAAGTAGTTGTAAGTTCTAGGGGACTGATGACCACAGATGTTAAGTCCCATAGTGCTCAGAGCCATTTGAACCAGCCCGGTAACGGTGGTCTGACGAATCCGCCCTACTGCTGCGTAAGAACGCGTATACAGTACTGTTTCGTACGGAAGTACACTGCTGATAACTGTATGTCGGTGCACAACAGAACATTTCCTTTTGTCAAACTGAGAATAGTACACTGAATTGACTTGACTACGGTGACACTCTGAGACGAACTTTGTTAGGCGACTCCCGACAAATTAGAAGAATGCTTGTCTGTTGCGGCCGTTCTTAAGGCCACATGGCGGTGGCGCCAGGGGACTCCGAGGGCGTGGCCGGAGTCCCTCTTGAAGTGGCGCCTCCATGGACGCTGCACTGGATTACAGCATCTTTGCGTGGTCGACCTCTTGCCCAGAATATCGATTGCTGACGACACTGTACAGTACCCTCAAAGATGAAAAGAATCTTATCAAGTTGTTATATTTTTAACGTAACATCGCTCATAGAACGGCGTCTACTGTTCTGCTTTAGAGAACGTCACAATGTATATCTGCCTCACTGCTATATTCCCGCCACAAACACTCTTCTCAGGATCTCCACTCTGCTATATATGGCGGAGAGAACTTGGTGTTCCATTGTCACTAACTCCTTTCCTGTTCCAGCAGCGAACTGTACCTGATAACATTGTATGTCTTTTCCTGACACAAACACACGCACGCACGCACACACACACACACACACACACACACACACACACACACACACACACACACACATATATATATATATATATATATATATATATATATATATATATATATGCAGGAGGAACCAATATGTTATTTGACTCTTCCGAAAATGTACGGCTTCCTAATTTTAATGATGATCTACAATTTTATGAACAGTGCCTCTCTTGTATTTTGAAAAAATGCACTGCTCTCCTTTAAATCTTCGCTATTTCCACTACCATTACTAACTCATAATTGTCCCAGAGTAAACAGCAATACTCATACTTTCGTTGTGCGAAAATTTCATAATCTACCACCATAATCGGTGCATCATTGGTCTTGACGAAACCCTGAATATTTCTCGTATCCTACTTTCCTACCATTTATTGCATGTGGTCATTCCACTTAAACACCTCCGAGATATTTAATGGTTGTGACTATTTCCAATAATAGTCCGACAATCATGTAATCAAACAACGGATATTTCCGGTATTTATGTGCAATGCTTGAAATCTTTTCGAGGGTCACGCAGCAATCCCTGATCCAATCGTTAATCTTTTATAATTCTCCGGTTCGCTCCAGTTTTATAGCGTTGCGACGTCTCTGTATACATCACCATCAGCGAACAGCCAAACGAAGATTATGACGTCATTTAAGCCATTTATATATTTTTCAGCAATAATGTTCCTAAAACATCGTCTTGATGTACGTCTAAACCTCTGAAGCCACCTTTACGCCGGCCGGTGTGGCCAAGCCGTTCTAGGCGCTTCAGTCTGGAACCGCGCGACCGCTACGGTCGCAGGTTCGAATCCTGCCTCGGGCATGGATGTGTGTGATGTCCTTAGGTTATTTAAGTGTAAGTAGTTCTAAGTTCTAGGGGACTGATGACCTCAGATGTTAAGTCCCACAGTGCTCAGAACCATTTGAACCTACTTTACCTTTGAAAATGTATGTGCATTAAGAATAGTATACTATGTTTTGTTTGCTAGGAGCTCTTCAGTCCAAACACAAAGCCGGGCTGATATTCCACACATAGTGTTTTGTTGATTAGACGTCAGTGTGAAGCTGGAGTGAACGCCTCCCATAGTAAGACAAAGAAAACAAACGCTAAATGCATATTAGTTGCATGCTACTGAGGATCAGCACCATCCTAGGCCGTATTAAGATATAATGAATTTTGATAAAAAAAATCGATTTTTCAAAAATATTATTTTCTTGATCTACACAGTTTAATCTATGTTCTGTGTGAATTTTATCGTGATAGCAGCTTTAGAAATGCCTTTAAATTGTTAAACTCATTAACTCCGCACTGGCAGCCACTCCCACCTTTTCCGACATTTGGGAAACAGCATGCTTCAGCGGAATTTTTGTCAGTGACAAGGCTATTTTCTTTCATTATCTTTGGCTGACATCTATATCTTTGCCTGAAAACTTCCTTGTATGTCGTTTATTTACGTTCTGACAATGTAAGGTTGCGTTCCCAAACCTTAACGTGGAAGTGAAGACTTATGCATAATGGGTGATGGAAAAATAGTGTTTAGGAAACGGAGGTTTCCTGGAATTAGGTTTTCCAACAAAAAAGGGGAAGCAGTTCGAAATGAAGAACATAAGCTCTCAGTTTCAGCATCGAAACTTGGGACAGGACAATTGTACAGGTGCGTGAATGATGTTGATATGGATTCCACTGGATTCAGACATATTGATTTAGAACTTCTCTGCCAGGCTATAAAGCTTTCGTGTTCATTTGTTAGCTGTAAAAATACGGAATGCACGATTGTTGTTGAAGAAGGAAGAGTGGAAGTAGCTTTTGATTTTAAATTAATTTGTAATTCGTGTGGCTATGAATTTTCATTTTTCTCCTCCGAAAAAACATACACTGGTACCTATGAAAGCAATTCTAGGTTAGCATATGCTCGGAGATGCCTTGGACAGGGCAGGAAAGAAGGTAATTTATTGTGTGGTTTTCTGTACATGCCTCCACCTTGTCCAAGGTTTGAGAGAATAAATAAAGAAATGTCTGAAGCTGTATGCGATATTGCCAAAGTTTATGTGAGGAAAGCAATGGAGGAATTGGCGGAAGTAAACCGAAAAGATATTCATGATAGTGAATCTGCTACAAATGTTACTGACCAGTGTGTGTCTGTAGATGAGACCTGGATGAAAAAGGGGTCACACATCTCTGTATGGAGTTGCATCTGTTGTTGTTATTGACTCAGGTAAAGTTTTAGATGTAGAAATTATGTCTAAATACTGCCACCAGTGTGCTATAAGCAAAATCTCTAACAATGAAGACATGCCAAGAAAACTATGCCATGAAAAGCATGCAGTAGCATGCTCTAAAACTTATAGTGGCTCAAGTGGGGTCATGGAGGCTGCTGCAGTTGTGAGGGTGTTCTCCAGATCTGAGGATCAGTATGGTGTTAGATATACTAAATACTTTAGTGATGGGAAGTCCTCTTCGTTCAATGCTGTAACAGATAAAAATCCATACAACACAACAACAGAAAAGTTGGAATGTGTTGGCCACATCCAAAAGAGGCTTGGTGGTAGGCTTCGTCGCTTGCTAAAAGAGAAGAAAGGTGAAGTGCTTGAGGAAGGAATACCACTAGGAGGAAAATGGAGGCTTATTCTGAAAGAAATTGATTCTCTTCAATTATTTTACAGGAGAGCTATCAGGTAAAACACACATAATTTAGAGGCAATGAGGCGTGCTTTGTGGGCAATTTTTTTCTACAAACTATCCACTGACCAAACACCAATGTAAAATCTGTGTCCGAAAGACGAGTGGTGTAGGTTCAACAACAGAAATGAGATGTATTCACGTAAACATTCATTACCAGAACCTGTTATGAATGCAATTAAGCCCACCTTGCAAACCTTGATTTATTGAGGAAGTGTCTTCACGGAAAGTCACAAAACGCAAGTAAAAGCCTCAATAATTTAATTTGGATTAGATGCTCAGAAAGAACATTCTGTGGACTTGAAGTACTCAATACAACAAAAGTATTTTACACCATCGATGAGAGCAGGGTCAAGAAAGCTAACAGATCAGTGTCTTACCTGCAAATACAGGCCAAGCAGATTCGAAAAGAAGAAAAACCTGGAGGATGAGGAGTATCAGTATGGAGGATTTTAAAATTGAGGTAAGCTTATTACATGTACAAGTACGAGAAGAAAATCTTTAAACCTCATTTTCTCTGTTTTACATTTTTTTGCGATATTAAAAGCCTTTTCTCAAAATGTACATGCACTAATGCTATGAAATTTTCATGAATTGTTCGCAACGTGTTTCTGCCTCCTGGAACTAAAAAATATGAGATCCTGCAAGTACATTCTGATTTTTAGATGATTGTATGTAGAATAAAAGTTAATTTTGATGTGCAAAATTAAAAACTCTGTTAATGATACAATTTGTAGTTCAGTGGTCTCATAACCTTCTCAGGACACTACAATAAAATTTTCAGATTTATTGCATCATTAGAATTTGAGTTATGGCTTTTTATAAAAATACAATAAAAAAATTATAAATTCAAATATCTCGCAAAATATTAATCCTGCGTATTTTGTTATGTTTTTACGTTAAAACAAAGCTCTTCTTCTTTATACATGCAAAATTTTAGATTTGGACATTAATAAATATGACTGTAATGGTTTTTTTAAATAAATATTTCCACTTTCCGATACACCCCTATTAAAAATTACATTGTGTCTTGACTTTAGGAAAGTATTCGGTATGGATCGAATTACTGAGTCCCGGATGTTTGTGACTGGATTCAGCACTTCCCTACAGATACAGCTGAGAACGTCTTTCTTTACGGGTCAAAATCGACAGATTTAAAAGTAAGATCGGGAGTACCTGTAGGAAGTGTTAAAGGGCCATTACTGTTTACAATATACATGCATCAATTAGTGGATGACATACTCTTCGAGGGAAATCGTGGACAACAGTACCGAGTTTAGGAAGCCCGAGACTCCAGAAACTCTAGTTAAATTTAAAGTGTCCCTGCCTGGACGAACCTGTAATTCGAGAACAAAGCAAAAATCGTTGTGAGTGGAGTACTGTATAACGACCAAGGACATAAACCAGAAAGTCAGTGTCCAAAGCAGCGTCGATATCCGAATAACAGACGAGAGTTAACAGAACACTCTTAGCTCTATTCAGCTATCTGGTCAGTCCACATAACACTACGATCATGTCTATAGTGGGACCAGACAGATGCTAAATGTGGTGAGTCAGACACATTAGTGATATCCTCCGCTGGTGGGGAACTTAAGTGCCGCCATCCTCTCCTCCCGAAATTCGGTGACTTATAATGGCAGAACTCTCTACCAGTGGATCGAGGACCGTCGACTAAGCACCGACCCCCTCAGGACGCCCGGCTAACATCTGCAGGGGCAGTGAAGGTGGTAGCATGCCCAAAAACGTGGCTGGGATAAAGCGAGTGGTTCTGTCTCTGTAAGCCAAAGCGTGATCCCTCATCCGAATGAGTGAGAGTGGGACACATGGGTGGTGGCTGCACTGCAGGAGGTGTGGTGAGAGGTCGAAACAGTCAGTTGGAGGTAACCCTGGTGTCTGTCTGTGGTTCAGAGGCAGAGGCAAGAGCACGGGTGCCAGTTGCAACAGTGATGACAGGCAGAGTTAGTTGGGATAGCGGGTCAGGCAGTGTTGAAGGCTGACAGCACCTGTGGCCCGTGACAACCCCTTTGGTCCATCTTGGACACTGGCCAAACCTGTATGTCCAGACACATGTCCCTCATGTCAGGCAAGCCCCTTATGCAGGTGGCTCATACTGTATTGGTCACAGGAGATTTAACATGGTGTGATGCCTGTGCCCATGCAGGATGTCAGCCAGACTGATCCTGTGTTGGAGGTCAACCAATTCATCACAAGGAAGCTGTACAAAGTATTCTCAGTTGACGACATCTGTAATGCCTTCTGCATCTGAATCTTAAAGGACCATCTGCCCAGTCACTGTATCGGAGGCAGGGTGAAAAGTGTAGTGGTCACGTGGACAATTTCATTACAGCAAAGCAAGACAGTGAACTGAACCAACGTAAGCTGGGGATGTTGTCTGACACCAGTAGCAAGGTGCCTTCTAAAGGGCAAAAACCCTCTCAAGACCACAGATGCTATTATAGGGATGATATTGCAGCATACATGCAATGGAATCTACACAGACCTTCTACCAATCGAGGTCAGGACGGAGAAATGTTCAAAAACGTTTGATGAGGATGGCTGGTTGAAGAAACAGGCATGACAGGAGCCGCACGCACCTCTCAGTGTCAGCATTGATGGTGGGCCAGTAAAAATGTCGCCTGGTCAAGGTCTTCATGCGCGTCATATCTCAGTGTGATGCATTAATGAGCTGGAAGCTGGCGAACTAGAGCAGGGGCAGAATAACAACTCTGCAGCCAGAGCCTTCTGGACCACTGAGAAAACGTTGTGCAGAACTGGGTCATGGAACGACGCTGAGGTGGCCTCGTGCGCCACCAGTGGGAATTCTTCAAGGTTGTTTATAGATGTCAATCAAAGGCAGAACAAAGATTTTGTTGGTGATCGAATTCAGTGTCGGAACCAAGAGGGAGGTAGGACAGGGCGTCTGGTTTCGCCGGTTGGACACTGTGACGAAAATGAATTTCATAATGGTACCTGCTTTAAAACAATTTCCAGCACTGCAGACACTGCGCCATCTTATCTGGGAGCTAAGACTGGTACCTAAACATAGAAATCAGGGATCTGTTGTCATTCAGCAGATGAAGGTTGCTGCCATACATACATGAAACTTCTTGACTCCAAAAATATCGTTAAAGCCTCCTTCTCAAATAAGGATCAGTTGCACTATCCGAAAATTACCTCGAGCAATTAAACAGAGAACCGACTCGTGGAGATAACATCTTGGACCTACTGATAACAAACAGACCCGAACTTTTCGAATCTGTATGTACAGAACAGGGAATCAGTGATCATAAGGCCGTTGCAGCATCCCTGAATATGGAAGTTAATAGGAATATAAAAAAAGGGAGGAAGGTTTATCTGTTTAGCAAGAGTAATAGAAGGCAAATTTCAGACTACCTAACAGATCAAAACGAAAATTTCTGTTCCGACACTGACAATGTTGAGTGTTTATGGAAAAAGTTCAAGGCAATCGTAAAATGCGTTTTAGACAGGTACGTGCCGAGTAAAACTGTGAGGGACGGGAAAAACCCACCGTGGTACAACAACAAAGTTAGGAAACTACTGCGAAAGCAAAGAGAGCTCCACTCCAAGTTTAAACGCAGCCAAAACCTCTCAGACAAACTGAAGCTAAACGATGTCAAAGTTAGCGTAAGGAGGGCTATGCGTGAAGCGTTCATTGAATTCGAAAGTAAAATTCTATGTACCGACTTGACAGAAAATCCTAGGAAGTTCTGGTCTTACGTTAAATCAGTAAGTGGCTCGAAACAGCATATCCAGACACTACGGGATGATGATGGCATTGAAACAGAGGATGACACGCGTAAAGCTGAAATACTAAACACCTTTTTCCAAAGCTGTTTCACAGAGGAAGACCGCACTGCAGTTCCTTCTCTAAATCCTCGCACAAACGAAAAAATGGCTGACATCGAAATAAGTGTCCAAGGAATAGAAAAGCAACTGGAATCACTCAATAGAGGAAAGTCCACTGGACCTGACGGGATACCAATTCGATTCTACACAGAGTACGCGAAAGAACTTGCCCCCCTTCTAACAGCAGTGTACCGCAAGTCTCTAGAGGAACGGAGGGTTCCAAATGATTGGAATAGAGCACAGATAGTCCCAGTCTTCAAGAAGGGTCGTCGAGCGGATGCGCAAAACTATAGACCTATATCTCTTACGTCGATCTCTTGTAGAATTTTAGAACATGTTTTTTGCTCGCGTATCATGTCATTTCTGGAAACCCAGAATCTACTATGTAGGAATCAACATGGATTCCGGAAACAGCGATCGTGTGAGACCCAACTCGCCTTATTTGTTCATGAGACCCAGAAAATATTAGATACAGGCTCCCAGGTAGATGCTATTTTTCTTGACTTCCGGAAGGCGTTCGATACAGTTCCGCACTGTCGCCTGATAAACAAAGTAAGAGCCTACGGAATATCAGACCAGCTGTGTGGCTGGATTGAAGAGTTTTTAGCAAACAGAACACAGCATGTTGTTATCAATGGAGAGACGTCTACAGACGTTAAAGTAACCTCTGGCGTCCCACAGGGGAGTGTTATGGGACCATTGCTTTTCACAATATATATAAATGACTTAGTAGATAGTGTCGGAAGTTCCATGCGGCTTTTCGCGGATGATGCTGTAGTATACAGAGAAGTTGCTGCATTAGAAAATTGTAGCGAAATACAGGAAGATCTGCAGCGGATAGGCACTTGGTGCAGGGAGTGGCAACTGACCCATAACATAGACAAATGTAATGTATTGCGAATACATAGAAAGAAGGATCCTTTATTGTATGATTATATGATAGCGGAACAAACACTGGTAGCAGTTACTTCTGTAAAATATCTGGGAGTATGCGAGCGGAACGATTTGAAGTGGAATGATCATATAAAACTAATTGTTGGTAAGGCGGGTACCAGGTTGAGATTCATTGGGAGAGTGCTTAGAAAATGTAGTCCATCAACAAAGGAGGTGGCTTACAAAACACTCGTTCGACCTATACTTGAGTATTGCTCATCAGTGTGGGATCCGTATCAGGTCGGGTTGACGGAGGAGATAGAGAAGATCCAAAGAAGAGCGGCGCGTTTCGTCACTGGGTTATTTGGTAACCGTGATAGCGTTACGGAGATGTTTAATAAACTCAAGTGGCAGACTCTGCAAGAGAGGCGCTCTGCATCGCGGTGTAGCTTGCTCGCCAGGTTTCGAGAGGGTGCGTTTCCGGATGAGGTATCGAATATATTGCTTCCCCCTACTTATACTTCCCGAGGAGATCACGAATGTAAAATTAGAGAGATTAGAGCGCGCACGGAGGCTTTCAGACAGTCGTTCTTCCCGCGAACCATACGCGACTGGAACAGGAAAGGGAGGTAATGACAGTGGCACGTAAAGTGCCCTCCGCCACACACCGTTGGGTGGCTTGCGGAGTATCAATGTAGATGTAGATGTAGATGTAGATGAACTGTGCAGCGTTTAATGGTTTTGAAGTTAAGGCAGTTGGGTGCTCTAGTCCATCTGACAGCTTGTGCTACAAAATCGTGGCAATGCCATACTGAGACTTGTCCATCGTAAGCGTCAAAGGCAGACCAGGAGTATAAGGCTGTCTTTAAGTCACTGAAAATTCTGTTGGCAGGTGGTTGACCATATGAATTTGATACCCTTCTTGCGTTGCTGATTTAGAATGTGTGCGATCTGCACCACATGGGGAATAAACTAGGCCTTGTAATTATCTTCCGTAAAAATGACTGCAACTGTTGGAAATGGAAATGCCGTGTGGCTAGGGCCTTCAGTCGGGTAGACCGTTCACCTGGTGCAGGTCTTTCGAGTTGACACCACGTCGGCGACTTGCGTGTCGATGGGGATGAAATGATGATGATAAGGATAACACAACACTCAGTCCCTGGGCGGAAAAAATCTCCGACCCAGCCGGGAATCGAAGCCGGGCCGTTAGGTATGACAGTCCGTCGCGCTGGACACTCAGTTACCAGGGCGGACACCACAGCTGTTAAAGCATAGTGAGCCGTTGAGCTATTGATGAGTCGCGTCACGGTCTCTCGTAGAACATCTTTGCCTTAAGATCGCGTGGTTCGCGCCGAGAGGGGAGTGACAGTGAGACCGGGAAGATGAAACTGTTCGCTCGGAGTGAGGCGGTCGAGTTGGAACCTGACGGTGAGGCGAGTGAGGGTACCAGCAGTTGATGTCTAGAACAAGTTCGGCAGTTAACAGTCACAAGCTCTGAGCGTAGCAGCGATACCAGGAAGACACACTCAGGCGTGTTCCTGGATTGCGAATCATTATTATCTCGGTTGCGGACGGCTGTAAACCTTTGGACGTTTGGGGAGCGTACCAAGGGAAGGAGCCTGTTGTGTGCCTCACTCACCGACCGGTCCTAGAGGAGGTCGGCGGATGGCTGCTGTGTTCAGGTTATGTGTAGGCCCCACGCTGTCCTTTCTGGATCGCTGTACGAATATGTCTGGTGAGCTTCCGATTTGGTTTTGATTCGTGCGTGGCTCGTGTTCCCGCCATCATGTATTTTACACCCTGTTTTTAACGTACTTCCTCCTCACTACGTTAATTTAAATTACTACTGTCACTGAGTTGCTGCTTTGCCTGACCGTGAGCGGCGTTAGCAGCGCGTATCGATATATCCTCTCTCGTAGTATCTTTGCTCGATTGCTACGACTTCCCGGTCGTTGTTTGTTGTAAGGGGAGTTGGTCGCAGTTCGGATAGGGAGTTCGGGCTGCCAGTCAGTTGTAACACGTCTGGATCGCAGTCCGGACCTGCCGGTCGGGGAGTTGAATGCAGTCAGGTTGGAGCTGTGAGGTCTGCGTCGACATGGCTCGCACGACCACTGCCGCCGTGCACTACTTGAGCCGGGCTACGGTCTTGGTGGATCGTCGGTCGGTCGCCCTACCG
This sequence comes from Schistocerca piceifrons, assembly GCF_021461385.2. NCBI lineage: Eukaryota > Metazoa > Arthropoda > Insecta > Orthoptera > Acrididae > Schistocerca > Schistocerca piceifrons. The sequence goes on from NC_060138.1 coordinate 691,835,831, forward strand.
GACGACGCGTTTTGGCTCGCCGACCGTCCATGAGTCGACTGTGTGTGTGTGTGTGTGTGTGTGTGTGTGTGCATCGACTCCCGATTTGTTTCGTGTGTGCTTAGCTACTGTTGGGTATCGTTCAGGTCTTCGTGCAGTGTTTGTAAGGTTGTGTGTGTAGTTTGTGATTTGGATTGACAAGTTATTTTAAATGTCGTCGCGTATGAGCTCTGAGAGGTCAGTCTTCTGATCGGGCGACGTGTAATTGGTTCTCTGAGCGCTTCTGGCCCCCTTCAGGTATCATCTTGTGGAAATGTGGTCTGTCCTTCCCTGGTGCAGGGATGTCTTTTAGCCAGTGGGCGTGTTTCCTCTGCATGGTTGGGTCCGAGCCAGTATTTCCGCCGTCGTGTGTGTCTGCAAGTGAGTCGGAGGCGCACCAGCAGTGTGATTGATGGGAAGTAAGTTGTTGTGTCGGTCGGTCCGTCGCTTTCCCCTGATTGGGTTCCGACGGATCAAGTATAGTTGGGCTCACCACCTCTCTCGCCTAAATGAACGACGGCAGACCGACCCCCCTTGAGGCTTTCTGAGTGCCACCGGTGTTTAATTATCTGTTGTCAGCTATTTTAAATTTTACCATGGGCTTATGGTTATTGTTTTGTTTTCTTAAAATTTTGCAAAATTAATTTTTAAATTTATCTTTCAAGCTTAAACATTGCGGCCTTCCGCCTTTAAAACATTATCGTCATATATTTTAAAAGTTTGTAGTTTAATTGTGGCCCTCAGCCATTGGTATTGCACCTTGCATATGTTGCATTTTTTAAAATTATTTTATTACCACCTTAATTGGATTTTTATCTTGTTGATTTTTTTATATTTCTTGTTGGCCTTCTGCCTTTAAAGGTCTATGGTAATATATTCTAAAATTTTGGAATTTAATTGTGGCCCTCAGTCATTTGTATTGCACTTTGCGTATGTTGCTCTGGAATTATTTTATTGCTGTCTTAATTGGATTTTTATCTTAAGATTTCTTGTTGGAGGCCTTCAGCCCTGAAAGAGTTGCTAAATTACAATAAATGACAATTAGAAGGAGAAATTGACCTCAATCTTTGGCTTCCTTTCCACAATACTTTTACTTTTTCTGCCCAACGGGTTTAGCGGGCGTTTCAGGTTTTTCGGATGCGAATGAGCCGAGCATCGACAGTAACCACAGCTATAATTGATATTTCCTGTACCAGTACTGTAACTGTTTAGTTGGGTAGTTTTCTTGTTGTCTGTTCGAGGCTGACATCTGGTTCCCTATCAGACTTCTGGTTATTGATCTCACTTCCGTCTATAGGAAGGAATGTTGTTTCTTTATTTATTGCTCCAGCCTCAGTATTATTTGCTAAATTCGGTCTCAGCTTCCTAGTTGGCTGTTGTAAGGCGTCGGATTTGTAGCGGCGCGCATTTTCATATTAAGTGATTCATTTCATGCGACATATCCTGTAAGTACTATTACTGGAGAGCATAATTTCATCTTTTGTCTTCTTGAGTGTTTATACTACAAAGTATGTGTTCTTTTATTGTCTGTAAGGGTGGGGTCTCTTTATCTTAATTTTTAAGTCTCTCTCAGTGAGGACTTTCTTATGCGTTTGTTACTACTATCTTATATGTAGCTGTAATGTTATTCAAAAGATTGTTCTGTTTGCTGTTAGTGAGGGGGTTCGTTAGCCAACTGAACGTGTTACCTAGAGATTTAGTGCTTGTTCACGCCTCGCCCGGCAACGGCCTTGCCGCAGTGGATACACCGGTTCCCGTCAGATCATTGAAGTTAGGCGTTGTTGGGCGTGGCCGGCACTGGGATGGGTGACCGTCCGGGCCGTCATGCGCTGTTTCCATTTTTCGGGGTGCATTCAGCCTCGTGATGCCATTTGAGGAGCTACTCGACCGAACAGTAGCGGCTCCGGTCACAGAAAACCATCATTACGGCCAGGGTAGCGGTGTGATGACCACACGACCCTCCTATCCGCATCCTAATCTGAGGGTGATACGGCGGTCGGATGGTCCCGATGGGCCACTTGTGGCCTGAAGACGGACTGAGTGCTTACGCCTCGCCCAAGTGATGCAAGTTTGATACAATTAGTTTTGTGGCGGTGTTCGTAGCGACAAACAATTCGCTGTAGAAACGGCTTACGAAGTCACCGCCACACTTTTAATAGCGGGCCGACCGGTCCGCTGGAACAGTGAACAGAAAGATGAAAACCCAAACACTCTGATTAAATAAAAGTCGGTACTTATCTTTATTACGAAGATACAGAAACACGGTAGTGAACTCCGTGTCTACAGAAATCTGTCTAGTTCGAGTCGGAGCGGCTAGGTCAGCGTCGGCTGACTACAAACAACAACTCTGCTGCGATGAACACACAACTGACTAGCAAGTACACAATTCGGTGGCGAGTATACAACTGAGCGGCGAATCCAGAACTGTCCTAGCGCTCGCGACTCCAGCGCTTAAGAAGCCAGAAGCCAGCGGTGGCGCGCGCAGACTTGCGGCGATTTCCTGTCTCGCTGGCGCTGCTTATGCGGACGGCGTCCGGACTTTGATGCTGCCAACCTTTTGGCAGCGGGCTCGGGTGGCATTACTGGCTAGGATATAACAATTAGTGATTGACAGTCGTTCTTCCTGCTCGGTAAGTGTATTAGGAACTATGTTTAGATTTTTGCTGCCTTACAAGTTTAATTGGTTTGACTCCGTTAACTCATTGAAGAATTATTTACTTGCTGTTCTTGTTGCTGAAATTTTTACTGTCGTGCAGGGGCGTTCGATCTATAGTTGGGGCCTGGCCCAATTCCTGTACTAAATTCTGTATTTCTCTGTTAATTAGGCTACCATTTGTGTTTCTTTTGGTGGACTTCGGGTGAAATCTGCAGCGTCCGAAAGCGGAGTCAAGCCCGCGCTCGATGGAGCGGCCAGCCGGGTGCAGGCGGTGCTGCATCCTGCACCACTTAATCTTTCGGACCCCTCTACGCCTTTCCAACACAGGGTCGTATAGTAGTCGATGTATTTATTTGTGTCGTAATCACTTTGCGCCTACTGCCGCTCTTCTTTTTATTTTTTTATTTCTAGCTTACGTAAATTGTTTAAGTGCTAACTGGTTACTTTGACAATTTAGTAATTAGTAAATGTATTTACTTAAATGTGTTTATGCAAGGATAGCTCTGCCAACTGAATGGTTGTTATACTCCTTTTATGCACTGTTGACGTTGGAGCTGGACAAACAGCAGGAGATCTAAGATCTGTTAATTTTATGAAGGTGCTCACTGACTATTTGTACCATTCAGGACGCAATATTAACATAAATTTTGTCTGGTTATTTCTCTTGCGTGCCTTGCGCACCTCCGGTATCCGGCTCTATAATAATTTTCTTATGTGGGGCTTATTTGCGGAGTATACTTCTATTGTGGATTGTAAATCTTAGTTTCTTTCGAGAAAGAATTTTTAGCTCTTTTATTGTACTGCTACAGTTTTTATTATTGCATTTAATATGTTCGCTATCAATTTTATGATTGTAAATTATTCTGTTTCTCAGTAATCAATATCACTAGAGGTACTTTTCTCATAGATGTTTAATAAATCTAACTTAGTGTGTTCTGTTAAAATAAAGAGAAAGTTCACAACACTAATGATGTTCAATCTCCGTTTGCCTGTATCCTTCCTGCTTGACAGCCTGACGAGGGTATTCGGTGGTTGGCGCCGACATATGATCATGTCTACATTGTCACACATCGGGGAGATAGCTTTATGACTAAGGATGTACCCCACATAGGAGACACTGGGACCAACGAAACTGTACTTTTCCAGTTCATAATGTATACCATTTTCTCTTTGTATGTACAGGGGATAGGCAAAATAATTTGAATAGTGAGTAATGGATGGTTCTGTGTGACGGTCAACAACGCAGGTAAGGCACATGTCTCGCTGGACTGTGCGTGTTCAGTACGGACTAGTCATCAGTGCACGTTGTTTCGGCTGGTCCCGGCGGAGGTTGGAGTCCTCCCTCAGGCATGGGTGTGAGTGTTTGTCCTTAGGCTAATTTAGGTTAAGTAGTGTGTAAGCTTAGGGACTGATGACCTTAGCAGTTAAGTCCCATAAGATTTCACACACATTTGAACATTTTTTTTTGCACGTTGTTTACGAATAGTGCACGCTTCGTATTTGCATTCAGAGGCGGTCGACGTACAATGAAAGACCTAAGAGTTCCAAAGAGGGCAGTTCGTGGGGGCCTGATTAGCTGGAGTATCAGTGACCAAGACAGCCAACTTATTGAATGTTTCAAGAGCAACTGTTTCAACAGTCATGACAGCCTACACAAAACATGGAAAGACATTCTCGTGTAAACGTAATAGTGGGCGCAAATCAAAACTAAATGACAGAGATCGTCGAACGCTAACACTAATTGCGTCAGTACGACACAAAACTACGGTGGCTAAAATGAGTGGAGAGCTCACTAGCCATCTTCGAGACCCAGTGTCTATCAGCACTGTCCGCCAAGAAGCCATAAAGTGAATATTCATGGAAGAGCTGATATACCGAAATCGCTAGTGAGACAACCAATGCGAAGAAGCGTAATACATTGTCAGGCGCATAAATCCTGGACGGCTGATCAGTGGAAACACGTCATATGGTCCGACGAGTCAACGTTCTCGTTACTTACAACATCGGGCGGGGTTTACGTCTGGAGAACGCCATAAGAAGCCTATAATCCTGATTCCAACGGCTAAGCATGGAGGTGGAAGTGTGATGGTGTGAACAGCCATATCATGGTACTCTGCTGGTCCCATCATTACTCTCAAAGGCCGTGTTACAGACAAAGATTATGTGAGCATTTTAGGTGATTAGATGCACTCCACGATCCAAATGTTGCTCTCCAACAACGATTCCATATTTCAGGACGACAATGCACCCATTCACCCAGCCAGGACAGTACCATCGTGGTACGATGAGCATGAAACTAAACTGCAGCGTCTTCCCTGGCCAGAACAGTCGCGGACTTAAACATTATCAAACCCTTGTGAGCGGTATCGGAGCGCAGACTCCGTAGCAGATTTCCATCTCCCTCGTCACTACAGGAGTTAGAAGAGGTTCTAATAGGAGAGTGGCATAACATTCCACTGGCGGCTACAAAATGATTGTATGTCAGTTTTCCAAGAAGAATGGCAGCTGTATTACTGGCAAATGGGGGGTCCAACCCCTTATTAACAAACCATTCCCAAGTACGTACATGTGTTCACATTACTTTGCCGATCCCCCGCAAGATTCCTGTGACGTTCTACGTATGTCACCCCCGTAACGATAATATTGTTCACATAGTTGATGCAGTGGCGAATACCTTGAATCAACCGTTTCAAATGATTTTGGAAAATGGCGGATGCACTCCGAGAAGTTTAGTACATGTACAACGTTTTTGTACTTAGCTGCGTCAACATAGTAATTCGTAAACCTAGAACATAATAATTCGACAGCGAGAACGTATTGCAAAATCTTACTGCGAAAAAGTAGTTTGAAAGTGTCTGTCTGGCTCCCTGTCTGTTCAAACAAGCGTAATGGCAAGATACTGTCTCAATTAAAGATTGTAAATCATTAAACTTTTAAACTGATAAATTGCCCCGGTATAAACCCAATGTTCCCTTTTTTAAATGTTTAATTTTGGCGCACCTGTTGCAGCACGGAAACGCCGTGGCACTCCTTTTGCGTCGAAAGCGCGTAGCATTTACTGAATTGCTAAAATCCGCTTGGTGCAATGTGCTCTCTTTAAAAAAGGCACAGCATACTTGGTACATAACAAATTTGAATGAGTAAAAATTAGTCATATTTTGGGATGGGGTTTGGATGCGAACAGTGACTTGGGAAAAATTATAGCATCAAATGAAATTAGTTTTCTCAATAGAAAAGTTCTATATTGAAAAATTACCTCTTTCGTTCCTTCACAAACATTAATACACAAAAAAATGTTAGAGATCTTAAGTCGACAAACGTAAGTAGTCTCTAACATCCAGTGAGATCTTTTCAAAAATGTAACTCGTAAAAATGACACAAGGAATTCAAGTTATTTCTATCCCCAAATTCCAATTGAAAATTATGCATGGCTATACAGAATGGTCCATTGATAGTGACCGGGCCAAATATCTCACGAAATAAGCATCAAACGAAAAAACTACGAACATCGAAATTCGTCTAGCTTGAAGAGGAAATCCAAATGGCGCTACGGTTGGCCCGCTAGATGGCGCTGCCATAGGTCAAACGGATATTAACTGCGCTTTTTTAAAATAGGAACCCCCAGTTTTATTACATATTCGTGTAGTACGTAAGGAAATATGAATGTTTTAGTTGGACCACTTTTCTCGCTTTGTGATAGACGGCGCTGTAATAGTCACAAACGTATAAGTACGTGGTATCACGTAACTTTTCTCCAGTGCGGACGGTATTTGTTGCGTGATACATTACCCGTGTTAAAATGGACCGTTTACCAATTGCGGAAAAGGTCGATATTTTGTTGATGTATGGCTACTGTGATCAAAATGCCCAACGGGCGTGTGCTATGTATGCTGCTCCGTATCCTGGACGACATCATCCAAGTGTCCGGACCGTTCGCCGGATGGTTAAGTTATTTAAGGAAACAGGAAGAGTTCAGCGACATGTGAAACGTCAACCACGACCTGCAACAAATGATGAAGCCCAAGTAGGTGTCCCCCCCCCCCCCCCCCATGAACCATGGAACTTGCCGTTGGTGGGGAGGCTTGCGTGCCTCAGCGATACAGAAAGCCGTACCGTAGGTACAACCACAACGGAGGGGTATCTGTTGAGAGGCCAGACAAACGTGTGGTTCCTGAAGAGGGGCAGCAGCCTTTTCAGTAGTTGCAAGGGCAACAGTCTGGATGATTGACTGATCTGGCCTTGTAACAATAACCAAAACGGCCTTGCTGTGCTGGTACTGCGAACGGCTGAAAGCAAGGGGAAACTACGGCCGTAATTTTTCCCCAGGGCATGCAGCTTTACTGTATGATTAAATGATGATGGCGTCCTTTTGGGTAAAATATTCCGGAGGTAAAATAGTCCCCCATTCGGATCTCCGGGCGGGGACTACTCAAGAGGATATCGTTATCAGGAGAAAGAAAACTGGCGTTCTACAGATCGGAGCGTGGAATGTCAGATCCCTTAATCGGGCAGGTAGGTTAGAAAATTTAAAAAGGGAAATGGATAGGTTAAAGTTAGATATAGTGGGAATTAGTGAAGTTCGGTGGCAGGAGAAACAAGACTTCTGGTCAGGTGACTACAGGGTTATAAACACAAAATCAAATAGGGGTAATGCAGGAGTAGGTTTAATAATGAATAGGAAAATAGGAATGCGGGTAAGCTACTACAAACAGAATAGTGAACACATTATTGTGGCCAAGATAGATACGAAGCCCACACCAACTACAGTAGTACAAGTTTATATGCCAACTACACTCCTGGAAATTGAAATAAGAACACCGTGAATTCATTGTCCCAGGAAGGGGAAACTTTATTGACACATTCCTGGGGTCAGATACATCACATGATCACACTGACAGAACCACAGGCACATAGACACAGGCAACAGAGCATGCACAATGTCGGCACTAGTACAGTGTATATCCACCTTTTGCAGCAATGCAGGCTGCTATTCTCCCATGGAGACGATCGTAGAGATGCTGGATGTAGTCCTGTGGAACGGCTTGCCATGCCATTTCCACCTGGCGCCTCAGTTGGACCAGTGTTCGTGCTGGACGTGCAGACCGCGTGAGACGACGCTTCATCCAGTCCCAAACATGCTCAATGGGGAAAAGATCCGGAGATCTTGCTGGCCAGGGTAGTTGGCTTACACCTTCTAGAGCACGTTGGGTGGCACGGGATACATGCGGACGTGCATTGTCCTGTTGGAACAGCAAGTTCCCTTGCCGGTCTAGGAATGGTAGAACGATGGGTTCGATGACGGTTTGGATGTACCGTGCACTATTCAGTGTCCCCTCGACGATCACCAGTGGTGTACGGCCAGTGCAGGAGTTCGTTCCCCACACCATGATGCCGGGTGTTGGCCCTGTGTGCCTCGGTCGTATGCAGTCCTGATTGTGGCGCTCACCTGCACGGCGCCAAACACGCATACGACCATCATTGGCACCAAGGCAGAAGCGACTCTCATCGCTGAAGACGACACGTCTCCATTCGTCCCTCCATTCACGCCTGTCGCGACACCACTGGAGGCGGGCTGCACGATGTTGGGGCGTGAGCGGAAGACGGCCTAACGGTGTGCGGGACCGTAGCCCAGCTTCATGGAGACGGTTGCGAATGGTCCTCACCGATACCCCAGGAGCAACAGTGTCCCTAATTTGCTGGGAAGTGGCGGTGCGGTCCCCTACGGCACTGCGTAGGATCCTACGGTCTTGGCGTGGATCCGTGCGTCGCTGCGGTCCGGTCCCAGGTCAACGGGCACGTGCACCTTCCGCCGACCACTGGCGACAACATCGATGTACTGTGGAGACCTCACGCCCCACGTGTTGAGCAATTCGGCGGTACGTCCACCCGGCCTCCCGCATGCCCACTATACGCCCTCGCTCAAAGTCCGTCAACTGCACATACGGTTCACGTCCACGCTGTCGCGGCATGCTACCAGTGTTAAAGACTGCGATGGAGCTCCGTATGCCACGGCAAACTGGCTGACACTGGCGTCGGCGGTGCACAAATGCTGCGCAGCTAGCGCCATTCGACGGCCAACACCGCGGTTCCTGGTGTGTCCGCTGTGCCGTGCGTGTGATCATTGCTTGTACAGCCCTCTCGCAGTGTCCGGAGCAAGTATGGTGGGTCTGACACACCGGTATCAATGTGTTCTTTTTTCCATTTCCAGGAGTGTAGCTCTGCAGATGACGAAGAAATTGAAGAAATGTATGATGAAATAAAAGAAATTATTCAGATAGTGAAGGGAGACGAGAATATAATAGTCATGGGTGACTGGAATTAGAGTATAGGAAAACGGAGAGAAGGAAACATAGTAGGTGAATATGGATTGGGGCTAAGAAATGAAAGAGGAAGCCGCCTGGTAGAATTTTGCACAGAGTACAACTTAATCATAGCTAACACTTGGTTTAAGAATCATGAAACAAGGTTGTATACATGGAAAAACCCTGGAGATACTAAAAGGTATCAGATAGATTATATAATGGTAAGACAGAGATTTAGGAACCAGGTTTTAAATTGTAAGACATTTCCAGGGGCAGATGTGGACTCTGACCACAATCTATTGGTTATGACCTGTAGATTAAAACTGAAGAAACTGCAAAGAGGTGGGAATTTAAGGAGATGGGACCTGGATAAACTGAAAGAACCAGAGGTTGTACAGAGTTTCAGGGAGAGCATAAGGGAACAATTGACAGGAATGGGGGAAAGAAATACAGTAGAAGAAAAATGGGTAGCTTTGAGGGATGAAGTAGTGAAGGCAGCAGAGGATCAAGTAGGTAAAAAGACGAGGGCTAGTAGAAATCCTTGGGTAACAGACGAAATATTGAAATTAATTGATGAAAGGAGAAAATATAAAAATGCAGTAAATGAAGTAGGCAAAAAGGAATACAAACGTCTCAAAAATGAGATCGACAGGAAGTGCAAAATGGCTAAGCAGGGATGGCTAAAGGTCAAATGTAAGGACGTAGAGGCTTATCTCACTAGGGGTAAGATAGATACTGCCTACAGGAAAATTAAAGAGATCTTTGGAGATAAGAGAACCACTTGTATGAACATCAAGAGCTCAGATCGAAACCCAGTTCAAAGCAAAGAAGGGAAAGCAGAAAGGTGGAAGGAGTATATAGAGGGTCTATACAAGGGCGATGTACTTGAGGACAATATTATGGAAATGGAAGAGGATGTAGATGAAGATGAAATAGGAGATACGATACTACGTGAAGAGTTTGACAGAGCACTGAAAGACCTGAGTCGAAACAATGCACCCGGAGTAGACAACATTCCATTGGAACTACTGACGGCCTTGGGAGACCCAGTCCTGACAAAACTCTACCATCTGGTGAGCAAAATGTATGAGACAGGCGAAATACCCTCAGACTTCAAGAAGAATATAATAATTCCAATCCCAAAGAAAGCAGGTGTTGACAGATGTGAAAATTACCGAACAATCAGTTTAATAAGCCACAGCTGCAAAATACTAACACGAATTCTTTACAGACGAATGGAAAAACTAGTAGAAGCCGACCTCGGGGAAGATCAGTTTGGATTCCGTAGAAATACTGGAACACGTGAGGCAATACTGACCTTACGACTTATCTTAGAAGAAAGATTAAGGAAAGGCAAACCTACGTTTCTAGCATTTGTAGACTTAGAGAAAGCTTTTGACAATGTTGATTGGAATACTCTCTTTCAAATTCTAAATGTGGCAGGGGTAAAATACAAGGGGCGAAAGGCTATTTACAATTTGTACAGAAACCAGATGGCAGTTATAAGAGTCGAGGGGCATGAAAGGGAAGCAGTGGTTGGGAAGGGAGTAAGACAGGGTTGTAGCCTCTCCCCGATGTTATTCAATCTGTATATTGAGCAAGCAGTAAAGGAAACAAAATAAAAATTCGGAGTAGGTATTAAAATCCATGGTGAAGAAATAAAAACTTTGAGGTTCGCCTATGACATTGTAATTCTGTCAGAGACAGCATAGGACTTGGAAGAGCAGTTGAATGGAATGGACAGTGTCTTGAAAGGAGGATATAAGATGAACATCAACAAAAGCAAAACGAGGACAATGGAATGTAGTCGAATTAAGTCGGGTGATGCTGAGGGAATTAGATTAGGAAATGAGACACTTAAAGTAGTAAAGGAGTTTTGTATTTGGGGAGCAAAATAACTGATGATGGTCGAAGTAGAGAGGATATAAAATGTAGACTGGCAATGGCAAGGAAAGCGTTTCTGAAGAAGAGAAATTTGTTAACATCGAGTGTTGATTTAAGTGTCAGGAAGGCATTTCTGAAAGTATTTGTATAGGGTGTAGCCATGTATGTAAGTGAAACATGGACGATAAATAGTTTGGACAAGAAGAGAATAGAAGCTTTCGAAATGTGGTGCTACAGAAGAATGCTGAAGATTAGATGGGTAGATCACATAACTAATGGGGACGTATTGAATAGGATTGGGGAGAAGAGAAGTTTGTGGCACAACTTGACCAGAAGAAGGGATCGTTTGGTAGGACATGTTCTGAGGCATCAAGGGATCACCAATTTAGTATTGGAGGGCAGCATCGAGGGTAAATATCGTAGAGGGAGACCAAGAGTTGAATAGACTAAGCAGATTCAGAAGGATGTAGGTTGCAGTAGGTACTGGGAGATGAAGAAGCTTGCACAGGATAGAGTAGCATGGAGAGCTGCATCAAACCAGTCTCAGGACTGAAGACCACAACAACAACAAGAAGTAGGTGTTTTAGCTGCTGTCGTGGCTAATCCGCACATAAGTAGCAGACAAATTGCGCGAGAATCGGGAATCTCAAAAACGTCGGTGTTGAGAATGCTACATCAACATCGATTGCACCCGTACCATATTTCTATGCAGCAGGAATTGCATGGCGACGACGTTGAACGTCGTGTACAGTTCTGCCACTGGCGTAAGAGAAATTATGGGACGATGACAGATTTCTTGCACGCGTTTTATTCGCGACGAAACGTCATTCACCAATAACGGTAACGTGAACCGGCATAATATGCACTATTGGGCAACGGAAAATGCACGATGGCTGCGACAAGTGGAACGTTAGCGGCCTTGGCGGGTTAATGTATGGTGCGGCATTATGGGATGATGGATAATCGGCCCCCATTTTATTGATGGCAATCTAGATAGTGCAATGTATACTGATTTCCTACGTAATGCTGTACCGATGTTACTAGAAGATGTTTCACTGCATGACAGAATGGCGATGTCCTTCCAACGTGATGGATGTCCGGCACATAGCTCGCGTGCGGCTGAAGCGGTATTGAATAGCATATTTCAGGACAGGTGGATTGGTCGTCGAAGCACACATTCACTTGATCTGACGTCCCCGGATTTCTTTCTGTGGGGAAGTTGAAGGATATTTGCTATCGTTATCCACCGACAACGCTCGACAACATGCGTCAGCGCATTGTCAATGCATGTGCGAACATTACGGAAGGCGAACTACTCACTGTTGAGACGAATGTCGTTACACGTATTGCCAAATGCATTGAGGTTGACGGACATCATTTTGAGCATTTATTGCATTAATGTGGTATTTACGGGTAATCAGGCTGTAACAGCATGCGTTCTCAGAAATGATAAGTTCACAAAGTTACATGTATCACATAGGAACAACCGAAATAAAACGTTCAAACGTACCTACGTTCTGTATTTTAACTTAAAAAAACCTACCGGTTACCAACTATTCTTCAAAAGTTGTGAGCTATATGTTTGTGAATATTACAACGCCATCTATCACAAAGCGAAAAAAGTCTTCCAACTAACACATTCATATTTATTTACGTACTACACGAATATGTAATAAAAATGGGGGTTCCTAGATGACCGGGTGTTGTGTGCTGTCCTTAGGTTAGTTAGGTTTAAGTAGTTCTAAGTTCTAGGGGACTGATGACCATAGATGTTATGTCGCATAGTGCTCAGAGCCATTTGAACCAATTTTGGGGGTTCCTATTTAAAAAAACGCAGTTGATATCCGTTTGACGTATGGCAGCGCCATATAGCGGGCCAACCATAGCGCCATCTGGTTTTCCCCTTCAAGCTAGACAAGTTTCGTTCTTTGTAGTTTTTTCGTTTGACGCTTATTTCGTGAGATATTTGCCCCGGTCACGAATTATGGACCACCCTGTATATCTTTCCCTATACTCAAGTCTCTGGATGTCTGAACCAAGAATGCGTAAGTACAAGCTGCCGGAATAAAATACAAAATCTGAAATCAATTCAATTAAATCGTCTTCACTTACTCAGCAAAATAAATATAATAATATAGTCTTCTCAGAATGCTTCAATCCCTTATCACATCTCAAATAATTTATTAGTAAATCATCATGGGTTCCATTTCCTCAGAGTATATCTGCAAATATACCACTCGGCCTTTCCCGACTCATCACACACCACTACCGATTACTGTCTCTCCTCATCTCCAGTGCGCATCATATCCCGCGCATCTTGCAAAGCAGAGATGGTCCTGGCAAGCCTCCAGGCGGCACAGCATCTCTTGTGACACTGCGCGCTTATAATTTGTAACAGTACAAAGGCGCTTATGCGTTCATGACATCCAGGTACTAGAGAAATGCCCATGAAATTATCTGCAGTCAGGTCAACGGAACTGGCGATATGTGTCCTCACCGATTAAAACCATAGCCGTGCTGGTGTATAACTAAAACTCTACAGACTGGACAAACAGAGTAATGGCCAAAGTGAGTTACGGTGGCGGCAAGCAGCCGTACCGCAGCCTCGTCCTCAGGCTGCCGCTGATCGCGCGCACAGCGAGCCGCTTGCTGACAGACGACGGCCAGGTGACCGCGCTTGCTGCACGACCATCAGTCTGCTTTGTGATGCGGTCCTAGATCCTGTTGTGCTCGCTGCCGCGTTCTAGATAGAACTGAAGGTTCTTCAACACCCATAAGATACGTCGCAATACTGAGGAGCAGGACAGGGGAACGTATCTGAGTCATTCGAAAGCTACAAAAATGTCAAGCGACAGTGCACTGAGGAAGGAGCATAATCCCGAAAATACTTAAGCTCAAAGGGGGCGGGGGAGGGGGGGAGCGAACCAAATGAAACTAAACTGTCACTATGCATTCTACTAATGATTTAACACTAGGCTTCCAGATGCCTCAGCATCAATGATTAATACATCTATCTACATCTACACTACTGGGCATAAAAATTGCTACACCACGGAGATGACGTGCTACAGAGGCGAAATTTAACCGACAGGAAGAAGATGCTGTGATATGCAAATGATTAGCTTTTCAGAGCATTTAGACAAAGTTGGCGCCGGTGGCGACACCTACAACGTGCTGACATGAGGAAAGTTTCCATCCGATTTCTCATACACAAACAGCAGTTGACTGGCGTTGCCTGGTGAAACGTTGTTGTGATGCCTTGTGTAAGGAGGAGAAATGCGTACCATCACGTTTCCGACTTTGATTAAGGTCGGATTGTAGCGTGTCGCGATTGCGGATTATCGTATCGCGACATTGCTGCTCGCGTTGGTCAAGATCCAATGACTGTTAGCAGAATATGGAATCGGTGGGTTCAGGAGGGTAATACGGAACGCCGTGCAGGATCCCAACGACCTCGTATCACTAGCAGTCGAGATGACGGGCATCTTATCCGCATGGCTGTAACGGATCGTGCAGTCACCTCTCGATCCCTGAGTCAACAGATAGGGACGTTTGCAAGACAACAACCATCTGCACGAACATTTCGACGACGTTTGCAGCAGCATGGACTATCAGCTCGGAGACCATGGCTGCGGTTACCCTTGACGCTGCATCACAGACAGGAGTGCCTGCGATGGTGTACTCAACGACGAACCTAGGTGCACGAATGGCAAAACGTCATTTTTTCGGATGAATCCAGGTTCTGTTTACAGCATCATGATGGTCGCACCCGTGTTTGGGGACATCGCGGTGAACGGGCGTTGGAAGCGTGTATTCGTCATCGCCAGACTGGCATATCATCTGGCGTGATGGTATGGAGGGCCATTGGTTACACGTCTCGGTCACCTCTTGTTCGCATTGACGGCACTTTGAACAATGGATGTTACATTTCAGATGTGTTACGACCCGTGGCTCTACCCTTCATTCGATCCCTGCGAAACCCTACATTTCAGCAGGATAATGCACGACCGCATGTTGCAGGTCCTGTACGGGCCTTTCTGGATACAGAAAATGTTCGACTGCTGCCCTGGCGAGCACATTCTCCAGATCTCTCACCAATTGAAAACGTCTGGTCAATGGTGGCCGAGCAACTGGCTCGTCACATACGCCAGTCAGTACTCTTGATGAACTGTGGTATCGTGTTGAAACTGCATGGTCAGCTGTACCTGTACACGCCATCCAAGCTCTGTTTGACTCAATGCCCAGGCGCATCAAGGCCGTTAATACGGCTAGAGGTGGTGGTTCTGGGTACTGATTTCTCAGGATCTATGCACCCATACTGCGTGAAAATATGATCACATGTCAGTTCTGGTATAATATATTTGTCCAATGAATACCCGTTTATCACCTGCATTTCTTCTTGGTGTAGCAATGTTAATGCCTAGTAGTGTACATGGGTGCTTTGAAAATCACATTTAAGTGCCTGGCAGAGGGTTCATCGAACCACCCTCACAATTCTCTAGTATTCCAATCTCGTACAGCTCGTGCAAAGCACGAAAACGTATATCTCTCCGTGCAATCTCTGTTTCCCTTTTATTATCGTGGTGATTGTTCCTCCCTATGTAGGCCGGTGTCAACAAAATATTTTCGCATTTTGAGGAGAAAGTTGGTGATTGGAATTTCCTGAGAAGATTCCGTCTTGAAGAAAAATGCCTTTCTTTTAATTACGTCCAGCCCAAATCCTGTATCATTTCAGTGCCACTCTCTCCCATACTTTGTGATAATACAAAACATGCTGCCCTTCTTTGAACTTTTTCGATGTACTCCGTCAGTCCTATCTGATAAGGATCCCACATCGCGTCACTGTATTCTAAAAGAGGACGGAAATGCGTAGTGTAGGCAATATCCTTAGTAGATCTGTTACATTTTCCAAGTGTTTTAACCGATAAAAAGTAGTCTTTGGTTAAACTTCCCCACAACATTTCCTATGTGCTCCTTCAAACTTAATTTGTTTTTAATCGTAATTCCTAGGTATTTAGATGAATTTACGGCCTTTAGATTTGACTGATTTGTCCGAAGTTGAACGGATTCCATTTAGCACTCATGTGGTTGACCTCATACTTTCCATAATGTAGGGTCAATTTCCAATTTTCCCACCGTTCACATACCTTTTCTAAATCGTTTTGCAATTTGTTTTGATCTTTTGATGACTTTATTAGTCGATAAACGACAGCGTCATCTGCAAACAACCTAAGACGGCTGCTCAGATTGTGTGACAAATCGTTTATATAGATAAGGAACAGCAAAGGGCCATAACACTACTTTGGGGAACGCCAGAAATGACTTCTGTTTTACTTGATGACTTTCCGTCAATTGCTGCGAACTGTGGCCTCTCTGACAGGACGTCACAAATCCAGTCACATAACTGAGACATATTCCATAAGCCCGCAATTTCACTACAAGCTGCTTGTGTGGTACAGTGTCAAAAGCCTTCCGGAAATCCAGAAATACGGAATCGATCTGAAATCCCTTGTCAACAGCACTCAACACTTCATGCGAATAAAGAGCTAGTTGTGTTTCACAAGAACGATGTTTTCTAAATCCACGTTGACTGTGTGTCAAAGAACCGTTTCCTTTGAGGTAATTCATAATGTTCGAACACAATATATGTACCAGAATCCTGCTGCATATCGACGTTCATGATATGGGCCTGTAATTAAGTGGATTACTCCTACTACCATTCTTGAGCAATATCTAGCATGACTGATATTGTGAACGTTGTCCAATGAGATGGAAGAACGCTACCTATGTCTCGAGCACGCTATGTCTGTTCAGTACAGAGTCGCGCGGTGCCATATGGCTTTCAGTTGATGCCTAGTGTGTATAAAAGCCGTTTCTAAGCATCATAAAATTGAGGATCTCTCGAAAACTCGTCGTTCATTGTATGATTTCTTGTAACAAAATGACGGGAAACGTCGTATTGAAAGTTAAAAAATTACTGGAACTTACGTGTTATGGAAGTATGAGATTTCAAGGCGACGGCACGGTGAGGATCTATAAGAAATGCAATGTTCTTGGTAGAGTATGTTATAATTTAATGTCAGTTAATAATATATCTAAGATTAAAGCTTTTAGTTAATGTATCTACGACAAAAAATCTTTCAGGAGACGGTAAGATGGAAAGTAGGGTCTTTCAGTAGTTCAGATGTTCAAATGCGCGTGAATTCCTAAGGGACCAAGCTGCTTAGGTCATCGGTCCCTAGACTTATACACTACCTAAACGAACTTAAAATACGTTACGCTAGGAATAACACAGACACCCATGACCGAGGGAGGACTCTAACCTCCGGCGGGAGTGGCCGCGCAGTCCGTGACATGACGCCTCAAACCGCGCGACCACTCCGCGCGGTCGTTCAGCAGTCCCGGTCGGTGTAGTGTAAGCAGTGGAGTCGTAGTAATGTAAGGTATAAGGTGCGATAAGTTGCTTGTGGTCTCAATGGCTCCGAAAAATTTCTGTATTAGCCTTGGCATTTTCTATCAGGTTCTGATATTTCATTATTAGTTTAATAAAAATATATTCTATAATATTCGATGTTGTGTAAATATAAGTGCACTGCTTCTGAGAAGTGAGTTTGTTCGATTGGCTTATATAAAAAACAACCTGTACTACTAAAATTTTGTAGCTTCTTGTTTTAAGTTTTTTATTTCACACGCTGTAAAGGTTCTGCTGGTGAAATGGAACTGTGATAAAGTAAGAATGACCTTAAGTTACTACTAAAAACTAAAAGTCATGAAATAATTTTATCTTGTATGCAGAACTATTGTAAATTCGTATCGCACTATTTCTAATGGAACTTACATAAGACGATGTCATTATTCACTGGATTGGTACTTTCCTTTTTGCCTAATAACATGTCCATGGATATTGAAGTTCTTATTTATGTATATTAGGAACAGAAAAACCTGACTAGCATATAGAAAATGGAGGAAATTTGTGTTTTAATAGAGCTAGCGTAGGAACTTCACGTCCGTCCATTTCGTAAACAAACTGTCTGATTTCCGAACCAGACACAACCGACAACAGGCAGCGGAGCGCGCTATGATGGCGTATACCACGTTCACAAGCACACGTGCTGTATGCACAAATCGCATTTCTGGGCATTCAGCAACAAGCTGATCACGGCACGCTCGACGTTCACGTTCAGCAGCACGATCCGCGTACCGAAGGCTCGTCTTTGTCAGCGGTGTGAACACAACTGTTGTCATCTTGGAGGACAGGTGTCCGCAGTATATTCATTATGAAGCTGTAGATGATTAGAAAACACATGGCCATCAAGAATGCTGATCATTCTGCCTCCTGTTCCCTGTAACCTAAATGAGTGGGCTCACATCATGCCACGGAATACACAGCCAAAATACCACGGAACCTTATCTACACCGTCTGCAGAAGGCGGGCTGAGCGCCACGCAGAGCCCTCGGTGCACGCCCTGCCTCAAATCGCTATCATTGGTGGTGATGATGATGTTTGGTTTGTGGGGCTGTCATCAGCGCCCGTACCAAGTCCCAATTTTTACACTGTCCAATCTAGCCACTGTCACGAACTATGATAATGATAGAATGATGCGGGCAACACGAACCCAGTCCCCGGGCACAGAAAATCCTCAACCCGGCCGGGAATCGAACCCTGGACCACGTGATCAAGAGGCAGCAACGCTAGCCACTAGTCCAATGGCTGCGGACTTGATCGTTGGTCCACGCTACACGCCTTCTGTCAGTTACTGTCCAGTTTCTATGTTGCTTGGGCCATTACATACGAACAGCTGAGAGCAATGGCCCTTTTGCGAGCTACACGAATCCATTTGTCTATTGTATGCAGTTCCCTTCGCAGTACTTGGTCGCAAACTGGATGAGAGGAACCTGTATTCATCAACAACAGCAATTACTGAAACTTCCTGGTAGATTAAAATTGTGTGCAGGACCGAGACTCGAATTCGGGACCTTTTTTTTTCGCGGCAAGAGCGCCTGCCATGGAAAGGCAAAGGTCCCGAGTTCGAGGCTCGGTCCAGCACACAGGTTTAATCTGCCAGGAAGTTACATATCAGCGCACACTCCGCTGCAGGCTGAAAATTTCATTCTGGAATCAGTAATTACTGCCGGCCTTTCATACCAGCTGCCAACGAAACCGCGTGACACTCGTTTGCAATATCGTTGATTATGATTTTCTATACAGGCACGTTTCTTATGTAGTGTTGTTACGACCACTGTTCTTACGTACTGTTGAATGACTGGGAGTGGTACATCATTCCTTATAGATACGTTCTCCATTCATACAACAACATTTCGGGTAACTTCGTAGGCACGTCCAAACATGATAGCTCCTCTTCAGCTTTTGTACGACTGTCTTCCTCAATTACGCATAATATTACGGTATGGTGATAATTTTTACATTGAGGCCTTCTAAAAAAAGAAATACAAAAGATAGATACGCTGTACATACCCAAACCTAATCATACCAAAATAAATACCATTACACACACACACACACACACACACACACACACACACACGCACGCAGGGACAACGTCTGCTGAAATGTAAGCCTAGGATATCTTTCCATGAACGGCAAAAAAACTGGGCGTACGGTATCGTCGGATCGTCATTGGGCCTCAGTTCGAAACGGGACTCATCACTGAAGACAATCTTCCTCCAGACAATGAGATTTCAGGCAAAAGACGTATCTGGAGAAGGCCCGGACAGCGATGGGATACCAGCCCGACTGTCGGCCGCCATACGGCCCCACAGTCAGGAATGATGGTCCGGGGCGCCACTTCATTTCATAGCAGGACCTCTCTCCTTCTCATCTGCTGCGCCCTTACAGCACAGCGGTGCGTCGACGATATTTTATGCCCCGACTTGCTGCCCTTCGTGGCGAGCCATCCTGGGCTTACATTTCATCAAGATAATGTCCGCTCGCACACGGCGGGAGTTTCTAGTGCTTGTCTTCGTGCTTGACAAACGAGAATATTTAAAGCATTACGGACAGGGCCCTCAAACCAGTCCGGGATTTTGACGATGTAATGCCCCTGCTGGACAGAATTTGGCACGATATCACTGAGGAAGACACCCAACAACTCTGTCAATCAATGCCAAGCCGAATGATTGCTTGCATAAGAGCTAGAGGTGGACCAACGAGCTATTGACTAGCTGAATTTGTGAAAGTCTTTCTGCTGTAAATCATCCAATTTTTCTGAAATTTTAATCATTTGTTTCTCTGTACACGTACATCTCATCTACGAATTTCGTTCCCATCGGATAATTACTTCGTGATGAATCGCGTTTTTGTCTTAGAGAGTGTTTCGGACCACTATACAGAGTGAGGCAGCTAAGTCATAACACCCCTTGTATCTCCCAACCGTAATAGATACAAAGATGCCGTTTGGTCAGTGAACTGCACAGACTGAGGTACTGGAATACATCACATTTCATGTTTGTGGTATTTTTGTTACAGAGATATGCCATCTTTGGTTTTTTTAATGGAACCCTATGTTAAATATTAGCGTAACATGATGGGCTTAAAAAGACGGTTTCAAATATGTGCATATCATAATATTTAGGCAAATAGTTTTTGAGAAACAGATATGTTCTCGTATAGTGTCCGCCCTTCGAGGCGGTGTTGTACAATGCGACCTTTCCTGTTGTGTAGAGTACAAGTTAAACGTCGTGAGTCCGTCGTTACACAAACACGCCCATTTACCCGTCAATAGTAATAAAATACTGCGACATTTTGCGCAACAGTTAACTGATGATGTCGCGCAAATATTATTCAGTTATTTGACAACTCTGATACTAAAATACTAGAAAACATACAGTATTAAAATACTACAAGATGTTAATACATTTTAAGTAACAGAAATATAAATTTAAATGAAGAGGCCCTTATTGGTCACAATTATTTCATACGTATTTGTTTTTTATTTGAAAATATTTACTATTGATCATAATACAAAGCAAATGGACACAGAGATGCAAAATATATACTGTATATGATACATTTAACATAGAGTTCCATTTAAAAAACCAAAGATGGTATATCTCTGTAATAAAAAATAGTACAAGCATGAAATGTGATGTATTCAAGTAGCCCCCGTCCCTGCAATTCACTGTGCAAACGGCATCTTTGTATCTATTACGGTTGTGGATACCCAACGGATGTTATAACTTAGCTTCCTCACCCTGTATATTCGTTGCACAGAACAAGGCGAAACGCGTATGGCACAAAATTGGTGTTTTATTGAATTGTAATTAGACGGCCCCAAAGTAAAAATTATCAACATACCGTTATATGATAGCTACTTTGTGCAATTCTATCTTGACGTCGACCCATCTCGTTCCTCTGATACCGTATTGTCAACAGTCACCTACACAGAACTTCACAGCAGTCATTTACGTCAGCGATGGAGCGTGACATAGCCGCCTGTACACTGTCTACAGCGCTCCAGAGCGACCGTTCTGCTGTTTGTAAGGAGAGAAGTACTATTTTGTCCGGTTAGTTAACTTCCTGCCACATATATCTCTCGCAATGACCATCGCGAGGAAATCAGTGAAACTGTTAGCTCGTACGAAGTCTTACCAACGACCATTCTTCTCACCCATTATTCTCAAATGGAAGATGAATGGGGTGAAATGGTAGCGCCACGAGGAGTATCCTCCGCTACACACCTTAAGGTGCCTGCAAATCACAGGTGTAAAACTAGTGAAGAATAAGAATTCAGTCCTGGCAATCGCGCATTCGCAACTGGTCCGCTGCGCAACGTCTGTCGCAGCTGGCTGCACGTCGGCGCGGACGCAACCTGTGGCACTTTGCGGGCCGCGGCTGGAGCAGGGGGCGGTCGCGGGGTGGTAGGGGGAGACACGTCGCCCAGTCGACTGGCAAACCCTGTTACTCACCGCTGCCACTCCCCACCTAACGTTTATCCCAGCATCACCAGGAGGAGCGAGAGGTGACAATCTCAAACACGACGTCTCCTGCTGAGTTCGTCATGTGGGTCTACGACATTCGCTTTCCGACTTTCTTTCGGCCTCCCACATTTTCCGTAGATAAGGTAAGTTTCATCAGTTGGACCTGAACATGTTGCAAACATTGGTTCCATTTGTCGTGTCTTAATAAAATACGCAATGTCCACGTGTATGATACCAAAATTAATAATTTTGTTTGATTGGGATATCTTACACAGCAGCAGCTTTTATACCAAGCATTTTCCGTTTCTCTTTCGAACAGTCTACAGAAAACAAACACAATTTAAACATTCAAATGGGCTTCTAAAAGTTTTAAAGAAGTGAGTAATGAAAGTCCTCTCCCCTTTTGTACTCCACCTTCAGCAGAAAGAAAAGAACATGTGGAAAAGAACAGAGAAGTAAGAAAGTAGAACAAATAAAATTACGCAGATCTGCTAAAATTACGAAGGTCTGCTGTTTTTAACTGTGTAATAATCAAAATATAAAAAAGGTATCTATTCTAAATGTATACAGAATCACTACTGCGGATGTTTTGTCAGTAAAATGAAAGGCATCTAGTAAAGTTTTTTACCAATGAGCACTGCGGTTAGTATAGGAAAAGCGTAATAACACTCGGAATAATTTTGTATTCAAAGCTAGAATTATTTGGGAGTTCTTATGCCAAACAGGCTTCTTAATGCTATACAAACATAATAACTCCGATATGAGTGGTGCATAAAACGTTGTATGTAAACATTTTGCAACATATTCTTTACGATTGGCTAGCAAAACCGGTCTCTATTCGCCTTGGTGCTTCTAAGATGTGAAAACATGCAGACATCAACGCTGTCCAAGCCTACCATTGATGAAGACGAGGTTTCCTGAGAACAGGTCTACGAAGCATTCTAAAGGATTAAACTCTGAAGACCTTTTGAACCGCATAGCTGCCTGTAAGTACACAAGGCTACTCACAAAATCGCTGCAATTTTCTTTCTATCTTCCTGTGTTCTGCAAGTATTTGCTGAGCGCGACTATATTTTGAAGTTGCTCGATTGTGGCTTTGTTCAAGAACTAAATTCATGTGGTGCTTTCCGTAATATCTTCAGTCATGTTTACACATAGAAATTCTTTGTATGTGCAGTAAAATTTAGTTTTTGCATACGACACATTGAATAACATTACGATTTATGATTCTTCACACCTTTACGTCAAACTTTCTCCTCCGTTTGGTATAGGTGTCGTGCCACCGCATGCTTATCGAAAGACACAAACCGTGGCGTATGTTACTTCCTCCAAGTGGGGCAAGAAGTTGCCACTAGAATTCTGATTTGAGAATAGACCTATTTGCCGAGGCCAGGTGAAGGATGATAAACAATTTTCAGATCTAAGGAAAGTGTGACAGCAAGACAGAAATAGTCATACGGAAAAAATCTGCAGCTGCTTACTGTAAAAGAAAAGAGACGTAAGAAATATGAAATTTATTCTTGTCTGACATTATGGGAAACATATCTAAGAATCCTAAGACTGATACAGCCAAGAATTTCCAAAGAATGATACACTTACTCTATTCATAAAAAGCCATACCTGTCACAAATTTTCATGCTGTTAGTTGCACTGCAACTGTTTAGGAATAGATAGTCATATTTTGTTTTTCCATTAGAATCTTCACTCTGGAGGTAAAAAATAATTCAGACAAAGAGCACTACAGACTGAAAGTTAATGTGCATACAATTCTGGAACATTTGCAACATTTACTCAAATATTGACTAAATACCTACCAAATTTGTGTTGTATACACATAAAACTGTGCTTTATCTGATGAATTAGTCATTATCGACACATCTGCTATATAGCGATAATTATTAAGGAGTCAAACTTATTTGATCAAACTTATAATACAGTAATTGCCAAAAATGGTACCCTTTCGCCTACGACTCAGCCACCAGCCGCACAACGGTGCATCACGTGTTGCCGCCGCTACCATACGCCAGCAACAAATCTGCGGGAGGAAAGGGGTAGGCGAAAAGCAGGAGAGACAGAAAGCTATGACTGCGAACAAAGCTGTGGCAAGTACAAGGAAAGAAATAGAAACTGACATCTCTTCGAGGAGTGACAGCAGCATGGACGATGTCGATCTCTTTGAAAAATCCTCATCAGATCCTATTGTTGTGGTTCATCCAGCCCATGTACGTGGAGAGGTCATATCTTGGCTAAATTTCAAGGAAGAAAGAGGAGATGATAGAACTACAGACATGTCTGCACCACACAAAAAGTACTGGAAAATAATCTATAAGTTACGACTCTAGAGTCTGTGGACAACGGAAAAATGGTTTTCAAATTAAATGACAACGACATTTCTCTTACTAACAGAAGTAATATGATAGGGAAATTGCCAATTCCTCGTGTTGCTACTGGGGTGAAAAATATCAAACGGTATTCTGTTTCGTGTTTAACGATCCTGTTGACGTTCATGAAGAAAAATAAAATACTGTTTGTATTTTGTATTAGTGTAAATAAAATAAATTTAATTGCAAACAGTTCCTACCCAGAGCTGCTTGATGTTATAGTATTAAAGTTAGGAAAAACAAACAAAGAAATTTCTGTAGTTAGCGCTGACGTACATTTCATGTCGTAAATTCCTACGTATCCCCCACAGATAAACCCCAGTTACACAAATATATCGCTTTTATGTGTTCTTTATCTCCTAGACCTCAACCTCCTATTTTCAGTATACATAACAATATCACAACTGTATCACATTTCGGACCAGCTGCATCACATTTAAAAATTTCAGTCAAAAAATGATACACTATTTTAATTTTTTCTAGTCTACAGTTTGTAAATTTAAAGAATTAACTACAGTGTCGTTTTGAAGCGGCTTATGCTCTCTAATGTTTACAATTATTTTCCTAACGTTACTCTTTTTTTTCAAAATTGCAGATTAATTTTGTGATTTTTTTTATCGTATTTAGGTCACCTCACCCTACATACGTAGCCTGAAAACCACTTTGACGTGCGTGGCAAAGGGTTCTTACCAATGGATAAGTTATTAGGTCTTCTTCGCGTTCTATTCACATATGGAGCGCGAGAAGAACGGTTGTTTAAGCGCCTTTGTACATACTGTAAGTAGTGTAATCGTGTTCTCGCGAACCCTAACATACTCATACGTAGGGTGTTGTATATTCCCAGACTTCTCACTTAAAGTTGGTTGTTGAAACTTTGCAAAGTAGGCTTTCATGGGGCGGCTTGCATCTATCTTCAAGCATCTGCCGGTTCAGGTTTTTCACGATCTCCGAGACGTTCTCCTAAGGGTCAAACAAACCTGTGACCCTTATTTGCATATGTTCAACATCTCCTGTTACATCTGTTTTGGTACAGGTCCCATAGAATGAGCAGTATTTTAGTACGGGTAGCACGAGGGCTTTTTACACAATCTCCTTTTGTACACTTACCGTGGGGGCCGTTACCGAATAGATGTAATATTATAAAAATTTAATTGTTTGTATTTCAATTGACGTTCACCAGTACCTTCTACCTTGCGGCTAGTTTCAGCTCGTAAGTCACGTTGCATTATACCGGACAGAACCACTTAGAAACTCACGTGTTCAACCATTAGCAGCTAAACTCACGTGTTGCTGATGAGGTAACGTTACCGAACCGCGTGTCTACAATTTGGCTGTCTAACAGGGAGGTTTGGAGGTTATCATGTGGGGGTGGAGCCGCGGCCAGCTGCCAGGAGCGGACATGCCGTCTGTTCTCTTCTGCTGTCAGCTTCCGATCCGGTTAGAAGCTCTCCCCTCCTGCTCTCTTGAGCAGCAGCCCATTCAGTTTCGGCGGCTTCTCTAGGCCTGCCTTCAACCACTTTTTACTGCAACAAACCATCACGTCTGTCATAAAATGTTTAACTTCATCACCTCAACGGGTGCCTACTGTTTCCCTTCCTCGCCAATCCTGACACATTAACAACGCTGATTGCATTTTCCTAGTATTCTACCGAAGTATGACATCTCTTCACCTACCGCTGAGCCTACGTGAACGTTCCATTTCGTTTCCCTAGAGATAACGACACACAGGAATCTGTGTGGGTTGACGCGTTCCAACTGTCAATGAAATTTGGTATTGCCAACTGAAGCACGCGATCTGTTTGCAATACAATCTTTTATTCATAAATGTCTTGACCGCATTTCACTGATAAACTGCACGTCATATCGTAATCAAACACTCATGTGGTCACTTCATTTTGTGTAGCTACAATTAGTGTTTGACTGCGATTTGCCGTGTTAGTTTCGTAACAATAAAAAGGACTGTTATTATTAATTAGGACCTTACTGGTGTCGAAACTGGTTATCTGTAATTTATCTACACTGACGACAAAAAATCGCAATACCAAGAAGAACTTGAACAACATAAACGAAAGTTGGTAGGTGTGTTTCTACATGTGAAAGACGTCTATTCAAATTTTGCCCCAGTCGCATAAGTGGCGCTAGTAGCGCCAATGCAAGTATACAAATCACAGTTGCTTTAAATACACTTCGTAATGGTCGTGAGCGTTAGTTACCTTTCGATTGGACGTGGTGAGTTGATGTTAGTTAAGAATGCCTTAAACACTTTCGCTGCGGCACCGGTGCAGGCGCGCAACTCTCCAGTGCGGCCCGGCAACGTGCGAGTGCGGGCCGGTAACACTCTGAAACGGCAGGCACCGCTCGGAGCCGACGCTCCTAAGCACACCTGAGCTACAGGCTGACCTTGTAAGATCTGTAGGACCATGTTCTATACTGACTTAATGATGACACCTTAGATGCATTACTTCAAATAAGCTTCGACTGTATTGTGGTCATGTTTTAAAGTCTGTTTGCTGTCTGACACCTATAGGGGTCACAGGCGCCATTCAGATGTTCGTGATTTGTCGATAATGTAACAAAAATACAATTCAAACAAGCAACAAATCCACTGCATTCAGGAAAAAATTTGGATTCCAAAACGCAAATTCTTAAGAAGGAAAAAAAAAGAAAAAGGAAACTGGATTCATTTGAAATTATATTTACTTCAAATGCACATTTTTAAGATTGACTCTGATAGAGGTCGTCCATTTAGTAACATGTTTGCTCCCGGTATGAGAGAATTAACCGTCTACATTTATCATAGACGTCCAGGGGACGCCCGGATGTGTAGAAATCAGTAAGCGAAACACACCCTACGTGGAGGCTTCTGTTGTGTCTCCCATCACTTCAATTGCGGTGCTATTAAAACAAATTTAGCACAACAAATTCTTTCGCAAAAACCTAAAGTGAACGCCTTACAACGCAATAAGAATGGTTCAAATGGCTCTGAGCACTATGGGACTTAACATCTGTGGTCATCAGTCCCCTAGAACTTAGAACTACTTAAACCTAAGAAACCTAAGGAAATCACACGCATCCATGCCCGAGGCAGGATTCGAACTTGCGGCCGTAGCGGTCGCGCGGTTCCAGGCTGTAGCGCCTAGAACCGCTCGGCCACACCGGCCGGCTATCTTGTTTATCAGTGCCAGACATACACGCATTGTGCCTAATAATAGGCAAAGGTTTCGTGACTATTTGCTGGCGCGCATTCGTCACTTGCTCCTTAACATTTAGATGTTCTGTGGAAATGCAGGAAACTCTCGTGGATCCTTCCATTTTCCAATCACAACTCCATTAGAATACCGCGCAACTGTCTCTCCTCTCCCAAGTTATGCCGATACAACGTCTTCGGGGGCTATATTTCCTATTTAATTTCAGAGTACCTGTGGAAAGTGTTTTTAGGTTCAACAGAGCTGTAGCTAAATGAAAACTGTTATAATAATTTGTCCAAGTAAATGTGATGACCAATATGCTGCTTTTCTGCCATCAAATGCAAAAAAACCTTTTCAACGTGACCTTTTCCCCCCATATCTCC
Source organism: Schistocerca piceifrons (assembly GCF_021461385.2). NCBI lineage: Eukaryota > Metazoa > Arthropoda > Insecta > Orthoptera > Acrididae > Schistocerca > Schistocerca piceifrons. The sequence continues at coordinate 691,863,581 of NC_060138.1, forward strand.
ACTACTTACCGTGTACACAGCGCACTTTTTATGAAACCGCCTATATTGTAGAGCATGTACATCTTAATGCCATATTTATTACATTTGCATTTTATGTATTGTCTAAACGACAATCTTCCCCTCCAAAGAATCATTGATTCATCTATTGATAAATCTCTTCCCGGGTAATACACTTGAGACATTCTCGTGTTAAAATAATCCAATATAGATCGTATCTTATATAAACGATCGTCTGGTTTCGGGTTTCCTGGTAGTGGATTCTTTGCAAAATGCAGAGAGCGTAATATGTTGAAATACCGGTCTCTGCTATTCCTCTATTCTCAAACAGCGGTTCTTTCTTCCAGTAGTCTTGTAATCGCGTATATTTAACGTAACCCATATGTAACGAAACACCCAGTAAAATTAGTAGTTCGCCTTTACTTAGAGGTTTCCATTTACAGATCCTAGATCCCTCTTTTGTATTTTCGCCCAGCAATATGTTGACTGCGATATCGTTCGTTTCGTCAACTACAAGTTGCAATAATTCGTCTGTTACCAATAATCTGAAGAAATCCATAGGAGAATTGCCAGCAGGATGAATTTGCAAAACTTCTTCCTTCGTAAATGGGTGATACTGCATATTATGTGGTTCTTTATGCCAGGACTCACCTGGATTATCTCCGTGTGACAGGTCGGGCTCTTTTTCGCCGTCGGTTTCCACACAATCGTCGTGATCCGCATCGTCAGATTCGGAACTGTCACGAAACAGATTCGAAAGCTGTGCTTCCACGGTATCATCAGTCTGCAATTCTTTTGCAGCATTTAAATGACAATCTCCGTGGTATGCCTCGTCCTTACTACACAGAAAATCACTGTCGTCTAGTACACTAAGTAACTGTTCCTCTGTCAATTTAACACCTTTTCTGCTCCTTTTCACATTGGAAGGTCCAGGTGTCGGTTCATTAGCCGCCATTACGAACAATATACGTTCGATAAATGACCACACAAAAGTTTACACGCTTTGATGCTAGCTTAGACGGTGTAACTAATCTGAGTAATCAGACAGTGAGCGCGGACGCTTATAAGCGTCAGCCGCACTGGCTCATGGCTTGTTGTCACGCTTTTAAGCGTCAGCCGCAGCGAAAGTGTTAAGCTACAAAGACGCCATTATCAACATCTCATTGAGCTTCAATGAAGTCGTATAACTGGGCCACGAGAAGCTGGATGATAGTTCTGCGATATTGCAGAAAGACTTGGCAGGAATGTAGCCACTGTACATAATTGTCAGCGGTGGCCATGAGAATGTACGCTCGCAAGAAGACCGAGCTCTGGACAGCCACGTGGCATTACCGAGAGGAAAAACCAACGTGTTCGGTGGAAGGCTCTGGCGCACCGTCCTCCATCTGCAGCAGCAATTTGAGCAACAGTTGGCACCACAGCGACACAACCAACCTAAAAATTGGCTATTTCAAAGACAGCTCCGTACTAGACGCTCTGTAGCGTGCACTCCACTGACCCCATACCAACAACTTGTGGGACTTTACTGGCATCAAACGAGAACGCATTGGAGAGGAGAGGGGCAAGATGGAAGTCTGTTGTGTTTTCCGTGAAAGCCATTTCTTCCTCGGTGTTAGCGATGGCCGTGTGTCGGTTAGAAGGCCACCTGAGGACCTGCAGCCAACGTGTCTGCATGCTAGGCACACGGGACCTATTCCTGGAATTATAGTCTGGGGCGCATTCGTATGAGAGCTGGAACACTCTCGTGGTTAATCCACGCACCCTGATTGCAAATTTGTATGTGCGTTTACTGAATTGACTTGTTGTGCTGTCGTACATGAACATTCATTATTGGCAACCACAATAAAATGATAATTAGGTTCAAATGGCTATGAGCACTATGGCACTTAACTTCTGAAGTCATCAGTCCCCTACAACTTAGAACTATTTATATCTAACTAACCTAAGGACATCACACACATCCATGCCCGAGGCAGGATTCGAACCTGCGACCGTAGCGGTCGCGTGGTTCCAGACTGTAGCGCTTAGAACCGCTCGGCCACCCCGGCCGGCTGATAATTAGGTACTTTTACCGACCTCTCAACTCATATTCTACAATTGCTGAAAGGTTCAAAGAAAACTTGAGTCTAATTGCAAACACGCACCCGACAGATACAATTATAGTTGGTGGTGACTTCAATTTACCCTCGATATGTTGCCGACAGCCGGCCGCGGTGGTCTAGCGGTTCTAGGCGCGCAGTCCGGAACCGCGCGACTGCTACGGTCGCAGGTTCGAATCCTGCCTCGGGCATGGATGTGTGTGATGTCCTTAGGTTAGTTAGGTTTAAGTAGTTCTAAGTTCTAGGGGACTGATGACCACAGTAGTTACGTCCCATAGTGCTCAGAGCCATTTGAACCATTTTGTTGCCGACGATACATGTTTAAATCGGGAGGTAGCCATGAAACATCTTCAGCAACAGTTTTAAACGCCGTTAGTGCATGAGCCCACTCGAATAGTAAACGGTTGTGAAAACGCACCTGACATCTTAACAACAAATAATCCTGAGCTAATAACTAATAATCCTGAGCTAATAACTAGCATCAAACAGATACAGGAATTAGCGTAGGGAGACTGAAAACCATTATCCCAAATTCTCCAACAATACACGAAAAATATATCTACTCAAAAAAGCTGATAAAAATTCGCTTGACGCCTTCCTGAGTGACAATCTCCAATCCTTCCAAATTAACAATGAAAGTCTAGATCAGATGTGGCTTGAATTCAAAGAAATAGTATCGACGGCAATTGAAAGACTTATGCCAAACAAATTAACAAACGACGGAGCTGATCCTCCATGGTAGACAAAAGAGGTCAGAACACTGCCGCAGAAACAACGAAAATAGTATGCCAAATTTAATCCAACGTAAAATCCTCGAGATTGGCCATCTTTTATAGAAGCTCGAAATTTAACTCAGAGTTCAATGCGATATGCTTATAACAGTTTCCACAACGAAAACTTGACTCGCAACATGGCAGAAAATCCAAAGAGATTCTGGTCATATGTAAAGTATGCTAGCGGAAAGACACAGTCAGTGCCTTGTCTGCGCGATAGCAATGGCAATACTGTCGATGACAGTACTGGTAAAGCCATCCGAAATTCCCTCACGAAAGAAGACGAAGTAAATATTCCAGAATTCGAATCAAGAACAGTTGCTAACATGAGTAACTTACAGGTAGATATCTTCGGAGTAGTGAAGCAGCTTAAATCTCTTAATAAAAGAAAGTCTTCCTGTCCAGACGGTATACAATTAGGTTACTTTCAGTGTATGCGGATACAATAGCTCCACACTTAACGATCATAAACAACCGCTCGCTCGACGAAAGATCCGTACCCAAAGATTGGAAAGTTGCTCAGGTCACACCAATATTCAAGAAAGGCAATAGGGATAATCCACTAAATTAGAGGCCCATATCACTAACATCGATATGCAGTAGGACTTTTGGACATATATTGTGTTCGAACATAAAAAACTACTTCGAAGAGAAGGGTCTAGTGACAGTCAATACGGATTTAGAAAACGTTCTTCTTGTGAAACAGAACTAGCTCTTTCAATTAATTCCGTAATTCTTGATTTCCAGAAGGCTTTCGATACCGTACCTCACAAGCGGCTTGTAATCAAATTGTTTGCTCATGCAATATCGTCTCAGGTATGTGACTGGATTTGTGATTTACTGTCAGAGAGGTCACAGTTCGTAGCAACTGAAGGAAACTCATCGCGTAAAGGAGAGATGGTTTCTAGCGTACCCCAGGGTAGTGGTATAGGCTCTCTGCTGTCCCTTATCTATATAAATGATTTAGGAGATTTTCTGAGCAACCGTATTAGGTTGTTTGCAGATGACACTGTCGTTTGCCACCTTGCAAAGTGATCAGAAGGTCAAAACAAATCGCAAAACGATTTAGATAAGGTATCTGTATGGCACGAAATTAGTAATTGACCCTACATTATGAAAAGTATGAGGTGATCCACATGAGTGCTGAAAGGAATCCGTTCAACTTCGTTTACATGATAAATCAATAAAACCTAAAGGCCATAAATTCAACTAAATACCCAGGAACTAAAATTACGAACAACATTAATTGGATAAAATACATAGAAAGTGTTGTGGACACGGCGAACCAAAGACTGCGTACTATTGGCAAAACACTTAGAAGATGCAACAGATCAATCAAAGAGACTGCCAACACTACGCTTGTCATCCACACAGGTCATCTACAAACATCATTAACCGTCCGTGTATTAACCGGTCAAGTGCAACACTCATGGAACTCCATCCCAGAAACAGGAATCCGGCACCTGTACAAACAGAATTCGGCACCTGTACAACAGAATACATTCGCGTTCGCAGACCTGCATTCAAGATTCTGGCGTTTACACAGGTTATTAACGTACCAGCATTTTACAATTGCAATAGCTTATATGGCGCTTACATTAACCTGTGATCTTGCAATTTAATCACTTAGAAATGTTAACTAGACAAATGTATTCCTCAAACTTCATTACCGGAAATTAATTACTTTTTGTTGTTGCGGTTTTTTCCGTTGATACACATCAAGTGCGATTAAGACAGTTATGAACAAAAACCTGGACTCCAGTCGTGTCAGTGATATTGTGGTCATCGGATACCGTATTTTTTCGTTTTGTGAAGTGCATAGTTTTGCATGGTTCAACATGTAAAACAAATTATCAATCGTTTCTACACTACTGACCATTAAAATTGCTACACTACGAAGATGACGTGAAACAGACGCGAAATTTAACTGACAGGAAGAAGATGCTGTGACATGCAAATGATTAGCTTCTCAGAGCGTTAACACAAGGTTGGCGCCGGTGATGACACCTACAACGTGCTGACATGAGGAAAGTTTCCAATCGATTTCTCAACGCAAACAGCAATTGACCGGCGTTGCCTGGTGAAATGTTGTTGTAACGCCTCACGTAAGGAGGAGAAATGCGTACCATCACGTTTCCGACTTTGATAAAGGTCGGATTGTAGCGCATAGCGATTTCGGTTTATCGTATCGCGACATTGCTGTTCGCCTTGGTCGAGACCCAATGACTGTTAGCAGAATATGGAATCGGTGGGTTCAGGAAGGTAATATGGAACGCCGTGCTGGATCCCAACGGCCTCGTATCACTAGCAGTCGATATGACAGGCATCTTATCCGCATGGCTGTAACGGATCGTGCTGCCACGTCTCGATCCCTGAGTAAACAGATCGGGACGTTTGCAGGACAACAACCATATGCACGAACAGCTCGACGACGTTTGCAGCAGCATGGACTATCAGCTCGGAGACCATGGCTGCGGATACCCTTGACGCTGCATCACAGACTGGAGCGCCTGCGATGGTGTACTCAACGACGAACCTGGGTGCACGAATGGCAAAACGTCATTTTTTCGGATGAATCCAGGTTCTGTTTACAGCATCATGATGGTCGCATCCGTGTTTGGCGATATCGCGGTGAACGCACATTGCAAGTGTGTATTCGTCATCGCCATACTGGCGTATCACCCGACGTGATGGTATTGGGTGCCATCGGTTACACGTCTCGGTCACCTCTTGTTCGCATTGACGGCCCTTTGAACAGTGGACGTTACATTTCGATCCCTGCGAAACCCTACATTTCAGCAGGATAATGCACGACCGCATGTTGCAGGTCCTTTACGGGCCTTTCTGGATACGGGAAATGTTCGACTGATGCCCTGGTCAGCATATTCTCCAGATCTCTCACCAATTGAAAGCGTCTGGTCAATGGTGGCTGAGCAACTGGCTCGTCACAATACGCCAGTCACTGCTGTTGATGAAGTGTGGTATCGTGTTGAAGCTGCATGGGCACCTGTGCACGCCATCCAAGCTCTGTTTGACTCAATGCCCAGGCGTATCAAGGCCGTTATTACGGCCAGAAGTGGTTGTTCTGGGAACTGATTTCTCAGGATCTATGCACCCAAATTGCGTGAAAATGTAATCACATGTCAGTTCTAGTATAATATATTTGTCCAATGAACACCCGTTTATCATCTTGCATTTCTTCTTGGTGTAGCAATTTTAATTGCCAGTAGTGTATATGAAGCACGTAACCAACCATATTACCCTTTCAGTGTTAACTAATAGTGGAGTTTGAAATTTATTGACCCGTATTGTAACTAAGAATACATTAGGTGAGAATCTAAATTTCATGGACATATAGCTGTCTGTCTCTATTAGGAAGTGTTTCACAGTCTTCCTTTCCTTTTATTTCCTCTATTCACCGGCGAATGTGAAAATGAAGACGTAAAGGTGCGCGCATTCAATAGTCGAAAAGCGACAACAGCCGGCAGAGAACTGCCTGGATGCCAGCAAGGCCGGAGCAGAGCCCCGGTCCTGGTTGGCGGGCGGGCGGTGGTGGGAGTTGAGGGGGTGGGTTGATGGCGGGGGTGGAGAGTTGGACGTCCCAGCTGCGTGCGGGGGTGAATCCGTCTGTCAGGCGCCTGGGACGGAGGCAGCGGCCGCGGACATCGGAAAATCCATACCGCCGCTCCGAGCCGCGCCAAGCCACCAGCCAGCTTCCAGCTACCAGCTGCCGCCTGCCGGCCCGACTTGTTGCTGTCTGCCCGCTGCCGCCGGCAATCCATGAATAACTCACACCGCCGCTCATTACAACACATCTCGCCGACATCTGGTCTCCCTTCTCCAAACTACCAACCACAAGGCAGTTTTGTCGGACGAAGCTATTACGTCAATTTGTTTGGATGCAGTGTTATTTGCACAGCTGGCTAAATGCAACTCTCCACGCTAGTCTATCCTGTGCATGTCTATTCAACCTTACATAAATTGTAACTTCTGTCCACTTGAACCTGCTTACTGTAGTCAACCCACCGACTGAGGTGTCGCAGTGGTTAGCACAGTGGACTCTCATTCGGGAGGTCGATGGTTCAAACTCCTGTCCTGCTATACAGATTCAGTCTTTCCTTAATTTCCCTAAATCGCTCCAGGTAAATGCCGGGATGGTCCCTTTGAAAAGGGCATGGTCGACTTCCTTCCCAGTCCATCCGTAACCCGAGTTTACACACTGTTTCTAATGACTGCACTGTCGACGGGACGATGAACTGTAATCTTCCTTCCTTCTCTAGTCAACCGTTGGTCTCACTCTACAATTCTTACAACCCCCTCCCTTCCCGATTTCTTCTACACGAAAAGAACTGTATCTCCGGCCCCAGAGATGACCTGTCAACCGATCTTTCGTTTTCTAAGGCTGTCTCCCTAATTCGATTCTGCATCGCCTCATTAATTACTCGATCTACTTAGTTACTCGATCCAACCATCTAATCTTCAGCATTCTTCTGCAGAGCCACATTCCCTTGTTATTTAGACTGTTTATCGTCAACATGTCACTTCAGTTACGGATGAATAAAAAATCCTTAATTACATTGTAAATTTTGATTCGCTAAAACTAAAACACTCCCTCTCTCCCCAGAGGGTGGGGTTTGAGAAAGAGAAATCAAGAGTTTTACAAATGTTGACCCAAATACTGTAGTAATTTTTTCCGCAGATTCGGATAAGTTTTGTATGTTTCGTCGTCATGAGGCCACACAACTTTTAATTATCAGACAAATCATCTGACTAGCTAGTTCTAGCCAATCTTTTAATGTAGTAGTTAGGAATGTACTTTCTTTTACTTCCATTGCAAATTCTGAAGATTCGACTGTAGATCCGAAACCAGTAATTCTATTCAAAAACTTCACGATAAAGACAATTAAATAAACATTAAAAAATAGGTCTTGTGATTTCTGTTTTCACTAAGTGCTTTTAAAGGTATCAGGAAGTACCTTTAAAATGGTTCAAATGGCGACCGTAGCAGTCCCGCGGTTCCGGACTGTAGCGCCTAGAACCGCACGGTCACCGCGGCCGGCGGAAGTACCTTTAATGGAAATGAATTGTTTCTTGTATTGGTATTCAGTACTGGCAAAAAATTCAAAAATTTATTTCTCTTATACAGAAGTGTCTACGTAGCAATTATTGCAAAAGAAAAGAAACCATTTCCATGAAGTCTGAGGGAGGATGTGCGGGGGAAGGCGGATTGGAAATGCCAAATGGTACGTCGCTTGCATGGAAAAGTATTCTAGAACTGGCCCTGTGTGCGCTTTTTCTGTCATGTACAACACATGGTATTCACAGTGGTGCATTCATAAGTTCTCCATTCAATTTCAATAAGGTTCACGAACCTGCAAAAAATGCATATCCATTCCGAATGGCGTAAAGGTGCATTTTGAAGAGTCTGGTAATTTTGTTAATTTTATCACAAGCAAAACGAAGAGTGTAGAAGAACTCATCAAAGAATATCAAACTAAACGCGCTAAACTGAAATAATTTTTTACGCATTTTTTATGTATTATCATGGTTTGCCTTTAAGAGGCAAAAGAAATGCAAATGCCGTTTTTGATGATTTTTCGCAATCTACACAGGCGACGAAACATTTCAAAATGCCATCTTCAGTGTGTTAGTTGTAAACTGGCCGATTTCAGAAGAGGGTTGCCGGCCGGAGTGGCCGTGCGGTTCTAGGCGCTACAGTCTGGAGCCGAGCGACCGCTACGGTCGCAGGTTCGAATCCTGCCTCGGGCATGGATGTGTGTGATGTTGGTTAGGTTTAATTAGTTCTAAGTTCTAGGCGACTGATGACCTCAGAAGTTAAGTCGCATAGTGCTCAGAGCCATTTGAACCATTTGAACCAGAAGCGGGTTGCCGCGCTACGGGACGAGGAACTGTGCTGGGGAAAAAAGCCGAGGTAGTCTCCTGCAGCGCTGGCCCCATAAACCACGGCATCGCGCTACTGCGAACGCAGAATTCACGCACGGAAGTAAAAATCGTTTAAATCTTTTTCCTAAACTAAACGGAAGTCATCACTGGCATCTTCTGTAGGGAAGCCAGCTTACAGCAGAACTGTCTCAGGTATCAGTAAAAATTTTATGCACCAGTTGTCAGACGCATAATTTTTTTCACGACATGTTTCGGACTTATTGAAAATGAGTGTGAACTCCTAAGGTCATCAGTCCCTAAGCTTACACTCTACTTAACCTAAATTATCCTAAGGACAAACAAACACACCCATGCCCGAGGGAGGACTCGAACCTCCGCCGGGAGCAGCTGCACAGTCCATCACTGCAACGCCCCAGACCGCTCGGCTAATCCCGCGCGGCTCGGACCTATTACGCGACCACAATGTTCAAATGTTCAAATGTGTGTGATATCTTATGGGACTTAACTGCTAAGGTCATCAGTCCCTAAGCTTACACACTACTGAACCTAAATCTTCCTAAGGACAAACACACACACCCATGCCCGAGGGAGGACTCGAACCTCCGCCGGGACCAGCCGCACAGTCCAGGACTGCAGCGCCCTAGACCGCTCGACTAATCCCGCGCGGCACGCGACCACAATGTAACTGCTCTTAGCCTCCCGTGGCCGTTATCGGAAACAAGCAGTCACGTTACCGTAAACAAGTGCAGTGATGACCAAGGAAAACGCATCGCACTGTCAATTATTTCAAGGCATTTGCGCATATATTATCAAGTGGTTCAACATGTCCTCACGTTTCAAAGTTTTACTGACCTTCAAAGTAGTCACCAGGGCTGTGTATAGCCCGTTGCCAGCGATGTGGAAGTCGTAGGATACTCTTAGCAGTGACAATTGTGTTGTCAGTTCGAGCGGCGCGGTGTATTGCCCGACAAATTTGTTGCAGTTCTGAAGCGAATGCCGTGAAGTGTTTCCTTCAGTTTAGAAATCGAGTTGAACTTACGAGGGCTAAGTCAGGGGAGTGCAGTAGGTTCAAAATGGTTTAAATGGCTCTAAGCACTATGGGACTTAACATCTGAGGTCATCAGTCCCCTAGACTTAGAACTACTTAAACCTAACTAACCTAAGGATATCACACACATCCATGCCCGAGGCAGGATTCGAACCTGCGACCGTAGCAGCAGCGCGGTTCCGGACTGAGGCGCCTAGAACCGCTCGGCCACAACGGCCAGCGTGCAGTAGGTGGTACAGCATTTAACAGCCCCATTAGTCAAAGAAATCAGTAACAGCTTGCACTGTACGTGCTTGAGCATTGTCCTGCAAAATGATGGTCAGGTTCTGCAGAAAGTGTCATCACTTCTGTCTCTAAGCTGGTCTTAGGCTGTGTTCCAAAAATGAACAGCAAAGAGACAGAAGTGCTGACACTTTCTGCAGGACCTGACCACCATTTTGCAGGACAATGCTCAAGCACGTACAGTGCAAGCTGTTACTGATCTCTTTGACTGATGGGGCTGCCTACTGCACTCCTCTGACTTAAGCCCTCGTAAGTTCAACTCGATTTCTAAACTGAAGCCGGCCGGTGTGGCCGAGCGGTTCTAGGCGCTACAGTCTGAAACTGCGCGACCGCTACTGTTGCAGGTTCGAATCCTGCCTCCGGCATGGATGTGTGTGATGTACTTAGGTTAGTTAGGTTTAAGTAGCTCTAAGTTCTAGGGGACTGATGACCTCAGCAGTTAAGTCTCATAGTGCTCAGAGCCATTTTTTTTTCTAAACTGAAGAAGCACTCCACGGCATTCACTTCAGAATTGCAACAGATTCGTCAGGCAATACACCGCGCCGCTCGAACTGACAACACAACTGGAACTGCTAAGAGCATACTACGACTTTTATATCGCTGGCAACGGGTTATACACAATGCTGGTGACTACGCTGAAGGTCAGTAAAACTTAAAACCACGTATCTGTTATGTACAATCCGTAAATAAATAGTTACCGCTATTAAAGTTCCAACCCTCGTATTTAAGTAACTTGTAGTGATACTTGAAAGAAACATAAGAATTATAAACAATATCATCATGCAGTGTGCTTGATTACACGTGAAAAGTCATCAAGGATTCTGTGAGTACACAGGGTAGTATGTCAGAAACTTGGCATTACCCGTTCAATAAAATGTCATGGCTAAATAAGGCACATATTGATGTGTGCATATGTATTAGCGGTACATCAATTACAGAGACTTAATAGGAAGAAAATGTATTGAAAAGTTTAAAAATTGAGTCTGTTGTTTTATCGTACGGTAGTCTGATCCAAGATGTCTAAATTCATTAAAATGTTAAACAGACTACTGAGAGTCCGCAGCTCGTGGTCGTGCGGTAGCTTTCTCGCTTCCCGCGCCCGGGTTCCCGGGTTCGATTCCCGGCGGGGCCAGGGATTTTCTCTGCCTCGTGATGACTGGGTGTTGTGTGATGTCCTTAACTTAGTTAGGTTTAAGTAGTTCTAAGTTCTAGGGGACTGATGACCATACATGTTAAGTCCCATAGTGCTCAGAGCCAGACTACTGAGTTTTGTTATACTAACAGGGTTATAAAGTTGTACATTACAAAACATAAACATACAGTAAAATAAATCATAAAAGCTTTTGATGTAACTCTCGTTGTGTCAAGGTCACAACCACAACTTCACCCGCCCCCCACCACCACTTCACGCAACAAATTATTTCGTGTGTAGAGCAGTCGCACCAACAGCCGACAGAAGTTTGTCTTTTGTCACTACGGTGCTACAATCTCTGACAAGGGAACCTCCCCATCGCACCCCCCTCAGATTTAGTTATAAGTTGGCACAGTGGATAGGCCTTGAAAAACTGAACACAGATGAATCGAGAAAACAGGAAGAAGTTGTGTGGAACTACGAAAAAAAATAAGCAAAATATACAAACTGAGTAGTCCATGCGTAAGATAAGCAACACCAAGGATAATGTGAGCTCAGGAGCGCCGTAGTCCCGTGGTTACCGTTAGCAACTGCGAAACGAGAAGTCGTTGGTTCAAGTCTTCCCTCGAGTGAAAAGTTTAATTTTTTATTTTCAGACAATTATCAAAGTTCAGGAACTCACACATAATCAACTTCGCTCTCCTAAATTCCAGGACATGTTCAGATTTGCTTGGACATATGCAGGATTTGACGGTCTACACACGGAAAATTTTGAAAACGTTAAAAACATATGTTTTGACAGAGCACGGGGAAACTGTGCGACTGTGGAACTGTTGCATTCATTTGTTGCAGTTTATGTTACAAACTCTTATGTTTTCATCAATTTTTTGGGAGTGATTATCACATCCACAAGAAAACCTAAATCGGGCAAGGTAGAAGAAACTTTTTACCCATTCGCCAAATGTACAAGTTAGGTGCGTCGACAACGTATTCCTGTCTGTGACGCACATGCCGTCACCAGTGTCGCATAGAATAGATCAGACCTGTTTCCCTGTGGAGGAATCGGTTGACCTATGACCTTGCGATCAAATGCTTTCGGTTCCCATTGGAGAGGCACGTCCTTTCGTCTACTAATCGCACGGTTTTGCGGTGCGGTCGCAAAACACAGACACTAAACTCATTACAGTGAACAGAGACGTCAATGAACGAACGGAGAGATCATAACTTTGCGAAAATAAAGAAAGTAAACTTTTCCCTCGAGGGAAGACTTGAACCAAGGACCTCTCGGTCCCCAGCTGCTTACACTAACCACAGGACCACTGCGCTCCTGAGCTCACCCACTCCTTGATGTTGTCTATCTTGCGCATGGACTACTCAGTTTGTATATTTTGCTTATTTTTTTTTCACAGTTCCACACAACTTCTTCCTGTTTTCTCGATTCATCTGTTTTTTGTTTTTCAAGGCCTATCCACTGTGCCAACTTATAACTGAATCTGAGGGGGGTGCGATGGGGAGGTTCCGTTGTGAGTAAAGTCAGTCGGAACGTGTGTCCGTTGCACACGAAATTGGTCGGTCGGTCGGTTGGTGCATGTGTAACTCCCTTAAAACTCTCTGAGATACCAGTACCTACACTGACAAAAATAAACTTTGCGCGATAATGATTCTACAAATACTGAAATACGTATAATGAATAAGTTGAATTTATTCGCTGCACGTTGCAGGAAGCTTAAGTGGCTGCTCTTTCGATCATAATGTAGAATAGGTGGGGTTTCTTCTAGTTTGTTAACAGAATGGTTGTTGCCCAGTAAATGCTGTCCAAAATTAGTTTCGGCGTTTCGGGCGCGGCAGTGCTCCTTGTAAAGTATTTGAAAATTCCTCTCCACGTGTTCAACATATCATTTGTTGCAATGTCTGCTCGCTTTAGAGTATGTCACATGTATAGTAGCTGACAAGAAACTAAGAACACTAGAACTGTATTTTCGCCTTTCTCGGTACTGCGATTCATGTTCATTACCAGCATTTCTGTGCTGCCGTCTTTGTATGAGACGTGACGTAACGAAATTGGCTCTGACAAGATTAAATTTCAAACCTTGTTACTCGAGAGCTTTACGTAACGAAATTGTGTGCTTCGTGACAAAAAGCACTCCTACTTGGATTCTCTCACTAGAAAACTGTACGCTGAAGCAAACAATATTACTTTGACTACGAATGTGCCTAAATATTTAACTCAGAATCGTAATAAAGCAACATTTAATCACCTTAAAGAAAATCCCTTTTAGATTGCAAAATTGCTACGAAAGTTACATTCGTAATTATTAAAAAAAACCTCAAAAATGTAAATTAAAAATATCACATATACCTTAATAAAACAAGCCAAAATATTCTAACATTGTCCAAAGGTAATCGCAATAATAAGGAAGTCCACTGAAGACTTCGAGAATGTTGCAATATGACGAGTTCCAGACTGTAAAAATAAATTCCTATTGTTGTACAACTGTCACATTTTAATTTCCCACTTTATTTAGACCTGGCACCAGTGAGAAGTAACCTACTTCATTCTGATCGGCAGGAGCCAAAGATTTAATGAAATACTTCATCTCATACACATTTCATAAAATATAGCTCATAAATCCGTGAAATACTCTAACGTTATAGAACACACATATGCCGGAGAACGTCCCCCAAAAGAAGGGTCTAAAGGTTCATTTAAGGGCAAACCAAAGCAAAAGAAAAAAAAAGGCGAACTCGGCAAATATCAGAGGTACGGATTTGGTATGTATTACAACTGCAACACAGTGCTTGATTCTAGCGTTTGTCCGTCACATTATATACGGCAGTCTCCGTATATCTAGAAACATTTAGGGTGAGTCACCTAAGTTTTTAATCTCAAACATTTACGAACGGTTTGAAGATGAATAGGGGCGAAGATTTTACTTTATGCCACATGCTTATAACTGTTTTATTTACAGAGTCAAGAAACTGTCTTTCGACGTGGAACTATGCATTTTTTGATAGATTTCTAAAGCCCAAAAGGGAGTAGCAGACTGCTGCGATGATTGTTATCACTTGATGTGAAAGCTAGCGAAAAAGAGGCGGGGAATAAGCTAAGTGAAAAATGAAGATTGTTGCAACTCAATCCCAGTTACTTCACAAAGTGTAACATCGAATAATGGGGCTATATACACTCCTGGAAATGGAAAAAAGAACACATTGACACCGGTGTGTCAGACCCACCATACTTGCTCCGGACACTGCGAGAGGGCTGTACCAGCAATGATCACACGCACGGCACAGCGGACACACCAGGAACCGCGGGGTTGGCCGTCGAATGGCGCTAGCTGCGCAGCATTTGTGCACCGCCGCCGTCAGTGTCAGCCAGTTTGCCGTGGCATACGGAGCTCCATCGCAGTCTTTAACACTGGTAGCATGCCGCGACAGCGTGGACGTGAACCGTATGTGCAGTTGACGGACTTTGAGTGAGGGCGTATAGTGGGCATGCGGGAGGCCGGGTGGACGTACCGCCGAATTGCTCAACACGTGGGGCGTGAGGTCTCCACAGTACATCGATGTTGTCGCCAGTGGTCGGCGGAAGGTGCACGTGCCCGTCGACCTGGGACCAGACCGCAGCGACGCACGGATGCACGCCAAGACCGTAGGATCCTACGCAGTGCCGTAGGGGACCGCACCGCCACTTCCCAGCAAATTAGGGACACTGTTGCTCCTGGGGTATCGGCGAGGACCATTCGCAACCGTCTCCATGAAGCTGGGCTACGGACCCGCACACCGTTAGGCCGTCTTCCGCTCACGCCCCAACATCGTGCAGCCCACCTCCAGTGGTGTCGCGACAGGCGTGAATGGAGGGACGAATGGAGACGTGTCGTCTTCAGCGATGAGAGTCACTTCTGCCTTGGTGCCAATGATGGTCGTATGCGTGTTTGGCGCCGTGCAGGTGAGCGCCACAATCAGGACTGCATACGACCGAGGCACACAGGGCCAACACCCGGCATCATGGTGTGGGGAGCGATCTCCTACGCTGGCCGTACACCACTGGTGATCGTCGAGGGGACACTGAATAGTGCACGGTACATCCAAACCGTCATCGAACCCATCGTTCTACCATTCCTAGACCGGCAAGGGAACTTGCTGTTCCAACAGGACAATGCACGTCCGCATGTATCCCGTGCCACCCAACGTGCTCTAGAAGGTGTAAGTCAACTACCCTGGCCAGCAAGATCTCCGGATCTGTCCCCCATTGAGCATGTTTGGGACTGGATGAAGCGTCGTCTCACGCGGTCTGCACGTCCAGCACGAACGCTGGTCCAACTGAGGCGCCAGGTGGAAATGGCATGGCAAGCCGTTCCACAGGACTACATCCAGCATCTCTACGATCGTCTCCATGGGAGAATAGCAGCCTGCATTGCTGCGAAAGGTGGATATACACTGTACTAGTGCCGACATTGTGCATGCTCTGTTGCCTGTGTCTATGTGCCTGTGGTTCTGTCAGTATGATCATGTGATGTATCTGACCCCAGGAATGTGTCAATAAAGTTTCCCCTTCCTGGGACAATGAATTCACGGTGTTCTTATTTCAATTTCCAGGAGTGTATGTTCTTTGCTTGAATAAAGATACACGTCAATTTGTATTATTGGTGAGTATTGTGGTTCGCACTCTTGCTTTCTTCGATGTATACATGATAGTATATTCCTACGTTCTTAGGCCAGTCCGTGTTGATACTGTTTCCTTACCCTCAGTGCTTGACAAATTAATGACGGAAGAGAGGCTTCAGTAAATAAAACAGTACAGTTTCGTACCCTTATTTTATATACAATTAAACATATATCACAGAGATGCAACGTGCAATTTAAAACAACAACATTATATCTGCGAAGTAAAAATTAGCTGTCTCCGCGTCTGAGGCCACTAGAGTGTGGAAGAATAGCTGCGCTGGATCCGCAGGTAGCCGTTTCGAGTCCTCAAATGGAACAAACTGCCCATCAGAGGCAGGCGTGCGGGCAAGCACATGAGCTGCATACTCTGGGCCTTGCAGCCATGGAAAAATCGTTAGACAGCAGTTCCCGAATTGAAAATAATAATAATAGTAATTAGCATTATGTGATCATGATTGTGCAGCTGTGGAAATAATATATCGTTAACATAAAATGGGATGCATTTTCGAACGCTTGAAGTCACGGAATGACACATGCCGTGAAGCGAAGCAGACAGACAACCAGATATCGTTTTCACTAAGGTTGGTGATAACACAGGCCAACGAAAATTTTTTTTTGAAAAACTTTTTTTACTTTGATAGCTGATCTTTATAGATTTTTATGAGCTGAATCCAAATCTAGCCTTAGTTTTTTTGTATCACCCATAGTTTTCGAACAATATGCTTTTTACTATATAGTATAAAAATCCTATGGTATTCAGTAAACGGGGAAATTAATGAAACGCTTTGTTACAGCATAAGCATGGTTTGTATTTACAGTAAGCTACTTAAAACAATGATATGTGTTAATAGAGGTTTCACTTGTCAGCTGGAACTGGTTTGTATTTCCTTTCTCTTTTTTCTTTGAAGCTTCTTGTGTAGCTTTTTCTACAATGAGTCGCTTGCTGAACTTCTCGGTGAAGTGACCAACAGTAGTCCCACATCAATTTGGTGTTCCAGCGGCCTTGATAGCGTTTTTCCATCGCTGTAATGTTCTGGTGAAAACGCTCACTAACATCTCCAATATTGTCCAAGAAGTAATCTAGGTGACTGTTTAAAAAGTGAACTTTCAGGCTCATGAAACATCCTAAAGTCTTAAACTTCTTTAACATTGTAGCTACAATAGATACGTATTCTGGGTCTTTTTCATGTCCTAAGAACTTGTAGCGGCTTGCTTGGATGATATCCATGCTTCTTTCTCATTTAACGTCATTGTGGATTCAAAGTTAACATCAAACATCAATTTTCTAATGTCAGGTCCGACAAAGATGCCTTCTTTTAGTTTAGCTTCTGAAAGGTGTGGAACCTTTTGGCAGAGATACTTAAGACATGGTCCATCTTTAGGCCAAGCCTTTACAAACTGTTTCATTATGCCTAACTTTATATGTAGAGGTGGTAGGAGTACGTTTTTTGGATCTTCAAGGTCTTTGCGTAGAAAATTCTTCTCACCAGGTTTTAAAGATCCCCTCACATGCCAGTTCTTTCTGCACCAGTGTTGATCCCTAGCCCTACTGTCCCATTCACACAAGGAACAAGGAAATTTGGTAAAGCCACTTTGCTGACCAAGGAGCATGCATGTTACTTTTAGATCGCCACAGATCATCCAACCATGAGCAGAATAGCCTACTTTATTTAGCACTATTTCTAGGTTTCCATAGCTTTCTTTCATATGTACAGAATTTCCAACAGGTATAGACGCATACATGTTACCGTTGTGTAATAAAACAGCCTTTAAACTAGTTTTGGAAGAATCAATAAACATCCTCCAGTCTTCCTTTTTGTATTCAATACCGAACTCATTCATCAGACCGAGAATGTCTGAGACGTACATTAAATCACCTTATTGTTGGAAAAACTTGGAAAATGTCTGCTTTCATCTACATCTACATCTACATTTATACTCCGCAAGCCACCCAACGGTGTGTGGCGGAGGGCACTTTACGTGCCACTGTCATTACCTCCCTTTCCTGTTCCAGTCGCATATGGTTCGCGGGAAGAACGACTGTCTGAAAGCCTCCGTGCGCGCTCTAATCTCTCTAATTTTACATTCGTTATCTCCTCGGGCGGTATAAGTAGGGGGAAGCAATATATTCGATACCTCATCCAGAAACGCACCCTCTCGAAACCTGGCGAGCAAGCTACACCGCGATGCAGAGCGCCTCTCTTGCAGAGTCTGCCACTTGAGTTTGTTAAACATCTCCGTAACGCTATCACGGTTACCAAATAACCCTGTGACGAAACGCGCCGCTCTTCTTTGGATCTTCTCTATCTCCTCCGTCAACCCGATCTGGTACGGATCCCACACTGATGAGCAATACTCAAGTATAGGTCGAACGAGTGTTTTGTAAGCCACCTCCTTTGTTGATGGACTACATTTACTAAGGACTCTCCCAATGAATCTCAACCTGGTACCCGCCTTACCAACAATTAATTTTATATGATCATTGCACTTCAAATCGTTCCGCACGCATACTCCCAGATATTTTACAGAAGTAACTGCTACCAGTGTTTGTTCCGCTATCATATTATCGTACAATAAAGGATCCTTCTTTCTATGTATTCGCAATACATTACATTTGTCTATGTTAAGGGTCAGTTGCCACTCCCTGCACCAAGTGCCTATCCGCTGCAGATCTTCCTGCATTTCGCTACAATTTTCTAATGCTGCAACTTCTCTGTATACTACAGCATCATCCGCGAAAAGCCGCATGAAACTTCCGACACTATCTACTAGGTCATTTATATATATTGTGTAAAAGCAATGGTCCCATAACACTCCCCTGTGGCACGCCAGAGGTTACTTTAACGTGTGTAGGCGTCTCTCCATTGATAACAACATGCTGTGTTCTGTTTGCTAAAAACTCTTCCATCCAGCCACACAGCTGGTCTGATATTCCGTAGGCTCTTACTTTGTTCATCTTTGTTTCTCTTTCTATACATGTATATGCTGATTACGACTGCCAATAAGTTCTTTTCTTTTCATTTAGAGCCAAGTAATTCAGTTTTTTTCTTTCGTTAAGCCTGGATCCCTAACCAAATCGTTGTGCTCGGTCTGAGTAAACAATTTGGGCTCTAAACTTTCGGTATTATAATGGAATTCATCATCATCTGGTTCATCTTAATCACATTGTACATCAGAAAATACTTCTGTTGGAATAGAATTTAAATCATCTGATAGTCAGGAACCGGCAAATCTACACCATGCCCTACTGGTCGGATGGCGGACGGAAGGGTAGAATAGAATATTACCTTCTTGTTTTTCGAATTATGGCCAGTAATATCAACCCAGCAAAAGTAGCAATCATCGGAATGATTTCTTGGCTCCGTCCATACCATAGGAACAGCGAATCTAAAGGCTGTTTTCTCCTTTTTGGACCATTTTCTCAGACCTTTAAACACACATAACATACCTTATGCATCGCCCAAGATTTATCTTGATCACCAAGTTTAGATCCAAAGTATGATAGATAAACCCTCTTCACAAAGTCTGTGATGTTTCTTTGGTAGTTTCTAATCACAGAGTCACCATAAATTTAACATAAAGTGTCAGCAGCGTTTTTACAACCACGATTAGATATTGTACTGAGCACATGTACAGGAAATGGGAAAGTGAGGTTAGGTTGACAGTAAACAAAACACCATCTGTTAACACAAAAATAGACTTGACCTTTTTTTGCCATCTAATGTTTTCCAGTAGTGCTACCAACGTCATCTACATTCATTACACCTCCTTTTTAAATTATTTTAACTATATAAAAGCTGTTAAATTCTTTAAAAATCGCTTAATTTAATAAATGTAACTGTAAAATGTGAAGAAATGGTGAGTGATACAGATTTTTAAGTATCATATTTGGATTTCCCACCCTAAAAAGATAAGAATAAGGTATTTTCAGCACAAAAAGTTTTTCTATCGTTGGCCTGTGTAATCTGATTCACTCAGTGTTGTATTTGTGACCCTGTTTTACGCTACTTCCAATAATTTTAAGTTATGCCAGTGCACCATTACAGTAGGTTTGTTTACCACGTTAGAATTTATTTCAGTGATGGTTTCATGCTTACTTTACTGTTCCGTTTAATCTTACCTGCCTTCGAATGTTAGACCCCAGGCTTCCCTCTGCTAAGCGCGCCTATCAGGCTTTCCCAACAGGTCTATACGGAAGTTTCACTGTGTAGCACACATCTGTACAATTAATCGCGAAACACTGGACTATGCAGAGGTCTAAACTTTACTTTTAATGTTTTATTCGTGTGCAATAAATCACGAAAAATCTTCGATGTACAGAGTGGATATAACTAAACTTTTTCTACTTGAGCCGTTATAGACGGAAAACTAGGTGCCGTATGGGTACCCAGTTTTATAGGAATGATGTTCAGACTGTGCGCTGCAGGATTTGTTCAGTTAATAGTGTTGGTGTCATAGCTTGCCGTGAGGCGCCGGTGCTGCTACGGTTACGCAGAGTTGAAACACAAGCATCAGTGTACATTACAATTCTAGACCATCAACATGAGTACGTACAAGGTGAGCAGGGCTTTACCCGTAAAGCTGTTTTATCAAAACAACAGAAACAGTGCTTCTGCTCTTTGCAAGTATCGACGGGTTAAAGGAATACAGAGGGGCCATCTTTTCGCACCGGGGCTGAAGAACATGATTCGGAAATTCGAATTAACTGGTGACATGGGAATTGTTTGTGGGAGAGGCAAACGGCCAATTGTACCACAGATTGTTGAAGACCTGTTCAGGGAATGATGGATGCAATGTGCGATCTGCGAGCAGTAAACGAACTGTGTCACGACAGCTAATCATTCCATGGTCCACAGCTCGAAAAGTGCTGCCAACAATTGTACAAAACTTCACAATACTCGCCAACTTTTGCCGCGTGACGCAGACATTCGAATAGACTTTGCTCTTACGTTTCTTGCGAAGGTTGAAATTGGCGACATGTGGCCCTGGGACATTTCGTGGAGTGATGAACCATAGATAATTCAATATTTCTCTTCCACGTACCCTTACAAATGTTTCCATAAAATTTCATTGTCCTAAAATTACTCGTGTTTCATGAAGGCCCCGCTCAAGTAGCGGAAGTTTAATTATTACTACTCTGTATACGAGACAACGCCTGCGACGGAGGCAACTGGCAGTTCTACTTGCTGTAATTCGAACGGTGGTAAAAACTTGTAACAGTGCTTACCAGGAGTAAGAGACCTGAGTTTAGTAATACTGTATTCGTGCCAGAGTAATTTATGGTACAATTATATAAGGGAGTGACGTAATTGGTAACGGCAAGCTGGTGCTTAAATCAGTGACATAAAATTTTGTTTTGCGTTACTAGAGTGTGGTAAGGAGCTGGTGTTGAGAGGAGGCATACTGAGCACCGAAGTTATTAACATATTTATTAAAAACACAAACCAGTTTGTTATGATACAGAAAATGATGCACATCAGCAGCTACCCCTGGAATTAAATTAATTTCAAACAACACAATTGTTGATAGATATTACATACGTTCACAAATGACTGATTAAATCAAAATATTTATTTTTTGAGAACAGCATTTACCTTGAAGAAAATGACGTATGCTTATTCCAGAGTTCTAATCAGATCACAGGTCTATAAAATTAACCTTCGTATTCCACATTACAAGTTTCAAAAACATGTTGAAAATAGTTAACAGGTTGTTAACATCAGCCATTTGCTATCAAGTAACTTTTGCAGACAATAAAAAAGAAGACCACTGGCCGTCCGCTGTGGCCGAGCGGATCTACTCCCTTCAGTCCGGAACCGCGCTGCTGCAACAGTCGCAGGTTCGAATCCTGCCTCGGGCATGGATGTGTGTGATGTCCTTAGGTTAGTTAGGTTTAAGTAGTTCTAAGTCTAGGGAACTGATGACATCAGATGTTAAGTCCCATAGTGCTAGGAGCCATTTGAACCATTTTTTTTAAGGCCACTGGTTCCAACAAAGCGGAAAAATTTGACAACATTGAATTCAAAGCATGATACAAGTGGGAGTTGCAGAGCCATGTAATTTCTCTTTTTTCACTTAAGTGTGAATGGCGATCGCCACTTATCGCAGCCAGGCCTCCTTAGCTGGATCCACAATGTAAACAACAGATACATCAAGATATCCTGTAACATAGAACCACTAATTAACAATTCGCATTTACAACACAAACAGACACGGTAACATAACGGCATATGAAGCACCTGAGTCCAAAATAAACTACAATTTTAATTATAGGTGTGGCCAAACTTACTCAAACAGTTCGAGTGTCACTATTTTAGTCATACATATTCACAGAAACGTAACGTGAGTGAGATCATTTGAAATATTAGTGAATGAAGATGTTTACATGTCACGATGAACCCTAGATGTCGAGTTGCAATAGCCACTGTGCGACACAACATGATCATACACACGTTAATCGGACGCCCACCATAATTTCGTGCAGATCGAAGCGGAATTTGAGAGCCGCTCGACCAAGGGCTGCTATCAAATAGCTGTCATGACAAGTTTGCTAAGAATCACGACCCAACGGATGCTCTTCACCAGATGCTCCTGCGTCCGGTTCTTGAAACTGGCAGATAGGAACACAACCCGGCATCACAGTGGACACAGGCTTCATGCAAATTCATCAGTCTGGAACCGCGCGACCGCTACGGTCCTCGGGCATGGATGTGTGCGATGTCCTTAGGTTAGTTAGGTTTAAGTAGTTTTAGGTCTAGGGGACTGATGACCTCAGATGTTAAGTGTCATACTGCTCAGAGCCATTTGAACCATTTTTCTTGCAAATGCAAAGGCCGGGAACAAGTCGGGCTAAGTTCGTAGCCCAGAATGGCCTTATTAACGAGCAGTCTTCACGGCCTCACCCGACGATCAATACCACCGAATCTGCAGTGACCAAAAACGCAACTTTTAGCATCGAGGAAAGAAACATTTGGACTGCCGCTTATGTACCGATAAGGCAAACTTAAGGGAAATCGCTATGACATAGCTGCTCTGGGCCCTGAAATAATTCAACAGCTGCACTTGAAAATTTGTGCCACACGGGGACTCGAACCAGAATTCTCCACTTCTCTAACCGGTTGCCTCAACCGCCTTTTTTTCCATTTTATTCGGCGTTGTTCTCGGCAGCTGTTCTAGGTGGACGTCACATGATATCCCTTTACCTCCATCGTTGCACAGTTCACTTAGTTTTTTGTAGTACATAAGGTAGCCAGCCCTCTTATCGAACACGCTGAGCTACCATACCGGTTCCTCGACCATACGGACAAGCTGCAGGTACAACCCAAAATCCCATATGCTGCTCTGCACTGGTGTGACCCCGCCCATTTGCTCCGTTACTCGCAGCATAAGTGCATTCCCGCAAAGTGACGAACGATGGTACGCATTAGTGTTGTAATAGCCGTATGCCCGTTGACGCGTTCTGTACAATTACGTATGTGGGGGCTGTTCTTTTGGACATGTCTGAAAGAGCAGACACGAGACATATAACTGATGAAGTAAACAAGGTCACCGAAAGCGCTGATGGCGTAGTGACCGATGCACCTGGCTACAGAGTAGAGAACCAGTCTTGCGTTCCCAAAGGATTTCTACAGTTTTTTATTTGTATTTTTGTTCGTTTCGAAGTAGGGGTATTTATAAGACAACTAAATCAACAAGAAATAATAACAAGGTAGGCAAATAAATTTCTCAAAGACTTAGCTTAATATAGAATTAAAAATTTAATCCTGGTCGGTTTACAATCGCTCCTTCTCTTACTCTGTTACATGTTCTCAATTTCCTTCGAACAACTAGACGGATGGTAAATGTCAGATAAACCTTCGAAGGAGGTTTGCTCACGGCACCGGGAACATCTAATGCAAGCAGTCTTCGCAAAACTGCACCATTCCTTCCGAAGATTCGGTGGAAAACACATTTGCCTTACGTGCAAAAATACCTATTTTCCGGAAATTAATTCTCACGTATACCAGGCATACAATGACTTCGCCTAAAATATCGGTGGTGGAAGTTTATAATGAATTATGCTGTAAATAGTTATGGCATCCACTTGGTTGTGCAATTAAAGAAAAAAAGAAGTTTGGAAGCCTCAAAATAAAGTTTTTAATTTGACAATACGAAATAAACCTCACATAGCTGGCACACAGTTCAGGGTTATTGCATCCACCGTGCAAGTCTGTTGACCGTATATGACGATATTACGTTGTCCACCCCAGAAAATCACTATCAGAGAAAATTTGTTATCAGCAACGTATGATTTTAAAATGTTCTCAACATATGTTTTTTAAATTGAAATTGTGAATTTTCTAGATTTTAAGGAAGTGACGTAAACATTTTGTAACGAACTGGTTGAACGATTGACCCCTACTATACCCCGAGGAATGAGCACAGAAAAACTTTAGGCAAAAATTTTCCAGACGCTGTGATGGGATATTACACCGTGTGTGAATGCGTTATTTTCCGTATGTTAGCAATTGAAATAAGGATTCGTATCTCTCCCGTATTCAGTAATTTGCTTCGAATGCCAGTCTTTGCAGTTCCTTTGCTCTGAATTATTTTCATAAAATGAGGTTTAAAATTTTAATTCCTTAGTAATTCACGTCGTTTGAGAAATTTATTTGCCTAGCATCTCATTATTTCTTGCTTTTCTTGCTTTTTTAATACACATATGCCTGCCACTACCTAAAAAGAAAAAATACAAATGAAGGAAAAAACTGCAGAATGCATTCGAGAATCGAACACCGGTTCTCTGCTCTGCAACCAGATGTCTTGATGGCTACGCCAGCGGCGGCCTTAAGAGTACATAAGTAGTGGTGAAAAAAGTTTCTTTCCTCGTTTTCTAGGAAAAAATGAATTTTAAGTTAAGTGAGTCGACTACGCTTCATAAACTGTAATGGTGGTTTTCTCAGAAACGGGAGTGGTTGTGGTGCTGCTGAACAAAAACATCTTAGAGTCTTTCATTTTAGGTTGTACGCAAGCGACCTGGCAAATACATTACGGGACATTAAAATTGCTACACCACGAAGACGACGTGCTACAGACGCGAAATTTAACCAACAGGAAGAAGATGCTGTGATATGCAAATGATTAGCTTTCCAGGGCATTCACACAAAGCTGGCGCCGGTGGTGACACCTACAACGTGCTGACATGAGGAAAGATTCCAACCGATTTCTCATGCACAAATAGCAGTTGACCGGCGTTGTCTGGTGAAACGTTGTTGTGATGCCTCGTGTAAGGAGGAGAAACGCGTACCATCGCGTTTCCGACTTTGATAAAGGTCGGATTATAGCCTATCGCGATTGCTGTTTATCGTATCGCGACATTGTTCCTCGCGTTGGTCGAGATCCAATGACTGTTAGCAGAATATGGAATCTGTGGGTTCAGGAGGATAGATTCTAACGGCCTCGTATCACTAGCAGTCGAGATGACAGGAATCTTATCCTTGGTTGTAAGGGATCGTTCAGCCACGTCTCGATCCCTGAGTTAACAGATGGGAACGTTTGCAGGACAACAACCATCTGCACGAACAGCTCGACGACGTTTGCAGCAGCATGGACTATCAGCTCGGAGACAATAGCTACGGTTACGCTTGACGCTGCTTCACAGACAGGAGCGCCTGCGATGGTGTACTCAACGACGAACCTGGGTGCACGAATGGCAAAATGTCATTTTTTCGGATGAATCCCGGTTCTGTTTACAGCATCATGATGGTCGCATCCGTGTTTGGCGACATCGCGGTGAACGCACATTGGAAGCGTGTATTCGTCATCGCCATACTGGCGTATCACCCGGCGTGATGGTATGGGGTGCCATTGGTTATACGTCTCGGTCACCTCTTGTTCGCATTGACGGCATTTTGAACAGTGAACGTTACATTTCAGATGTGTTTCGATCCTTGGCTCTACCCTTCATTCGAACCCTGCGAAACCCTACATTTCAGCAGGATAATGCTCGACCGCATGTTGCAGGTCCTGTTCGGACCTTTCAGGTTACAGAAAATGTTGGACTGCTGCCCTGGCCAGTACATTCTCCAGATCATTCACCAATTGAAAACGTCTGGTCAATGGTGGCCGAGCGGCTGGCTCGTCACAATACGCCAGTCACTACTCTTGATGAACTGTGGTATCGTGTTGAAGCTGCATGGGCAGCTGTACTTGTACACGCCATCCAAGCTCTGTTTGACTCAATGCCCAGGCATATCAAGGCCGGTATTACGGCCAGAGGTGGTTGTTCCGGGTAGTGATTTCTCAGGAACTATGCACCCAAACTGCGTGAAAATGTAATCATATGTCTGTTCTAGTATAATATATTTGTCCAATAAATACCCGTTTATCATCTGCATTTCCTCTTGGTGTAGCAATTTTAATGGCCAGTAGTGTATGAGCCGAGTCGATTGGCCTTGTCTGAAGGCTTTTCTTTGTTCATTTCGATGCCCAGCTGAGTTATGACCTTTGTTTGTACCGTAGGTGGCAATTCTGTGTACTAAATATCGCACCGTATACGCCCACAAATCACCTAAAAATTAATAAACCGTCCACTCCTATTATTGTGGCCACTTGTCAAAGGCCTGAATAACCACCTTTATCAGGGCGGTACGCTGCTAGACGTTCTGGAGGGTTGTGCAGTGCGGTGGACAGCTGCGCTAGATCTCTCGGATAAGTATCCATGGCGAGAATAGTCCGATCGAGATGGTCCCACAGACCCTCGACTGAGTATATCGCCGAGAAATTTGAACACTGGAGTACGGTAAACTCACCTTGTTGCTTTTCGAACCAACACGCACACTGCGATCTGTGTGATATGTTGCATTGCTCTGCTGGTATATGCCATAGTGCCGAGGAAAAAAAAACAGTATGTTAGGGTGGACATGGTTCCTAAGGATAGATGCATACTTGTGTTGATCCATTGTGCCTTCAGGAATGACGAGATAACCCGGGGTATGCGACGACAACATTTCCCAGACCGTAACGTTCCCTTCTCGAGTCTGGATCCTTTCGATGATTGTTGCAGGTTGTTTGACTTCAGCATGAAATGTGATGGAGCATGAAACGCGATTCATCCGAAAAGGCAACTTGTCGCCACTCCGTGGACGTTCAGTTGCGGTATTGGTGGAAAATTCCAATCTTCGTCGCCGATAAACAGCAGTCATTATGGGTGTATGAACCAGGCGACTGCCGCAGGGGCACGTACGTAGCAACGTTTGTAACGCCGGAAATGCGTACCCTCCTATTTCCATCTATTGCACTGCAAATTTTTTTCCTTATTTTGTTACCTGAAGATGTAACATTTCTGTGTCTTTGTATATTGTAATTGTTTTACTATTTGTATATATATGCATTTATGTCGATGTATAATTGGCTTGTTTTGTGAATATTATTTGTATTTATACGCTGGGTCTGGCCTAGGGAAAACTATACTATCGAACGAATACATCGATAGGTCGTGTGGAGAACGAAAGTGTTTAGGATCTTTGGTAGTGTTAACTCTGCCGCGTGGAGCGCGGGCTGAGCAGAGGGGAGTCTGGCTGGAGTGGTGCGGTGGAGCAGGTGTGTTGTGTGACGCTCCCGCGAGTTGCCGCGCTTTCGGGGTTGGGCAGCATGTGATTGCGCTCGACTTGCTATGATAGTTTCTGACATGGTGTCGCGGACGGGAAGCATTAGCTGGCGCACATCAAGAGCCCGTCTCACCTGGTGACCGTGTCGAGAAGAAGGCGCGCCAACATCCAGCTTCTGCAACAGCGACGGCCGACAATGAGTGACTGTCGCCACCTCCTCGATCGACGGCTTCAAACCTTCAATCAACCAACAAGGAAGACTGGAAGCACGTAACGTTTTAGAACTGTATGGCAGACCTCAGCTTTTCAAACTTTTAAGATTGTTGCATCACAAAATTATAGCAACTTAGCATGAACCTTTGTTGCTCATTGTCCCAATTGCACTACCAAGCAGGGTCCCTTCCTTTTCCGAAATGAGCCCGAGTGTCGTTGAAATTCAAACGCCAGCATCATTCGATTTCACAGCTTTAACTTCAAAGTTCAGTTAAGGTATTCATAGCTAGCTACAATATTTAGATTGCACAAGCACAAATTAAGAGTGCGAGTTTTGCTACCGTATTTTAGCTTACCTGTGACTGCAGCTCAGCTTGGTACGTACTAAATTTTACTATTGTTAATTGTTCAGAATCATTTAATTCAAGTTCAAAGTTAAATCTCTTATTTCTAAATTGCGTAGAGTCAAGTAGCTTTTGAAATGATGGTTGAGGTAGTCCAAGACTAACCGTATCTTACTGAATTTCGATGTGCTTCAGAAAGAATGCTCACTATTAACTTCAGTCACTAAATTAACTTACGATTTTCCGGTTTTATTAATTCTTTTGCTAAATTAAGTCAGAGTGTAGCGAAATTTATTACTTCTGACAAACTTTCAGTTTTCACACTACACGTGTCAACCTTCAGTTGCCACGCTTCTAGTGCTAATTATATGTGTAATAACCTCTCTTTTTCAGTTACTATAGTAATTGTCCTTAGGACTGGCGACCGTAATTTCCCCCAAATCTCAAATATCTTATTACCGCTAGTTAATTGTTGACGTAACGGCCGCACATTTACTTTCTTTATTAACTTTACCCCTTTTCAAAATTAATTTCCACCGGTTTCATTTGCATTTTTCCTTTCATTTAGACGTAACCCTTTCCTCCCTCTTTACCGACAGATTAACTTCGGTGACGATTGCATTTCCCAAATTTCCATTAGGTACACGCGGTTTAATTTTTCACTGTCATTAAGGTCGATAAGTGAGGGGGAGGTTACACGTTCCGCCGAACGGTCGCTGAGGCGCACTGCTGATAGCTTCTCGGCTCATGTGGGTGGTCAGCTGCTCAACACTTGCTCGTTTATTCGGACGTACGCATCTCCACAACCGTCGATCGCCCCTGGCATCTGTGGCCCGCGGTGCAGCACAGTTGCCTCTGCAGCCGTTTTAGATATCGCCGTTTTGCCACAGCGACGCGTGAACAGTTTAGAAACTTATCTGTTGCTGGCCGGCCGATGTGGCCGAACGGTTCCAGGCGCTTCAGTCTGGAACCGAGCGACCGCTACGGTACCAGGTTCGAATCCTGCCTCGGGCATGGATGTGTGTGATGTCCTTAGGTCAGTTAGGTTTAAGTAGTTCTAAGGTCTGAGGGACTGATGACTTCAGATGTTAAGTCCCATAGTGCTCAGAGACATTTGAACCATTTATCTGTTTCTGAAGTGCTTCCCCATTTCGCATGAAATTCAGTGATGACGACCTTTTGGCCATAAAAATGGCTCCGTTTCTGCATTACAAGAGCGACAGTACTGTCTTCCGCGTCCTCTCGACACACGTTATATGCCTTCCATATCTGCTGCTGCTACTTGCCGTCTGTCAATGCTTATTGAAGGTTGACGTCAAACACAGGCAATGAACACATGGCCTGTGTATATTCTCCCTACAATTCTATATTCGCACAATAAGTAAAATTTCGTTACTGCCCTTTGTGGTGCCACAATTCTAATGAGCGGTAGTGTGTCTGAAAACAGTGCCTTCGAGCTCTGTGAATATCTCGGGCAACACTGGGAACCCCGTCTGCGGCGGTGACGGGAACCACAATGGAGAGCCCCGAGGCGTGAAGCGGCGCCAAGTTGCGCCAACTCTGGCCGGCCGGAATCTTTGGTGGCGGAGGCTGCGCCGGATTTAATATCATAAGAGAGGGGAGGACCGAGGCGCTGGAATCCCGCTATTGGAGTTCGATATTGCCGGGGAGCGGCGGCGACACAGCGACCGGATTTGCACGCGGCTCACGTGCGGGCCGTGCCATCTAATTGCGGGTCCAAGGCTGGCTTGTCGGCTGAGGGAGTGCAGCCATCACTGCAAGCGCTGCATCCGGTGCGTCGGAACCAGCGGCGTGTGGCCAGTACTGCGAAAACTTCCAGAGGCGTCCAGACATCACACACGCCTCAGTCGAATTAATGTGACCACCGCCTATATACGACGTCTACATGCAATAACCATTCACAGGCGGAAAGTGTCAGCAGCGGATGAGAAGGGTATATAAAACATGTCGAGGGGACGCGGAAGACAGTGTAGTCGTTCTCTTAAAGCAGAAACGGAGGGATTTATATGTCCAAATGGGCATCTTCACTGACTTCCGAGCCGAGGGTGTAAGCGCTTCAGAAACAGACAAGTTTCTAAACTGTTGACGCTCCACCGTGTTTACGGCATACTGTGCATGGTAAAATATGGTGCTATTGAGAACCGGTATCGAGGCAAATGTACTGCACCGCAGGTCATAGATGGCAGGGGTGAGCCGGCCGCGGTGGTCTCGCGGTTCTAGGCGCGCAGTCCGGAACCGCGCGACTGCTACGGTCGCAGGTTCGAATCCTGCCTCGGCATGAGTGTGTGTGATGTCCCTAGGTTAGTTAGGTTTAAGTAGTTCTAAGTTCTAGGGGACTGATGACCACAGCTGTTAAGTCCCATAGTGCTCAGAGCCATTTGAACCATTTTTGCAGGGGTGAACGACGGTTGTGGAAATGTGTACGTCCGAATAAACATGAGCCAAGGGGCTACCAACAGTGCCTCCAAAACGACCGTTCAGCAAACCTTGCTGGGTATGGACCTCGGCAGCACGCGCCTGGTTCATGGAAGCATGATGACTGATGTTCAGGCTGGAATTTGCACGCCAGTGCCGCAGCTAAACATCCACTGAGTAGCGACAGTTGGACTTAACAGATAAATCACATTTTACTCTCCACTGGACTGAAAGAAAACGCACTGCAACAATCGTCAGAAGGGACCGGGCTGGAGGAGAGAGCGTTATGGTCGGGAGAGTGTTTTCGTGGCATTTACTGGCAGATATCGTCATTCTGGAAGGTACAGTGGATCAACACCAGTATGCATCTGTCCCTGGACGTCGTATTCAGGTTTCTGACAAGTGCTCACATTAATGTGACTGGATAGGGTACAAACGTCTATAGCCATACTTCGCAAGCCAGCTGGCCGGGCTGGCCGACCGGTTCTAGGCGCTACAGTCTGGAACCGCGCGACCGCTAAGGTCGCAGGTTCGAATCCTGCCTCGGGCGTGGGTGTGTGTGATGTCCTTAGGTTAGTTAGGTTGAAGTAGTTCTAAGTTCTAGGGGACTGATGACCTCAGAAGTTAAGTGCCATAGTGCTCAGAGCCATTTGAACCATTTGCAAACCACCTTTTGGTGTGTGGCGGATGGTGCTTTGTGTACCGTTGTCACTTCCCCCTTGCCTATTCCAAGCACGTACCATACTTCCGTTTTAGCTCCAATATTTCTAATTTTCCCTTCGTCGTCTTTATGGGAGATACACGTACGAGGGAAGAATATAGTGGATGACTTTTCTCGATATTTTAACAGTAATTCATACCGCAATGCACACTGCCTCTCTTCTGAGGTCCAGCACTGGAATTTGAAAGGCGTCTCCCCGACGCTTTCGTGCTTATTAAACCAGCCTGTGACGGATAGCGCTGCTTTTATTTGGACCTTCTCTATTTCCTCTGTCAATTCTGTCTGGCAAGGGCCGTATACCGACAAGGAATACCCAAGTCTCAGTAGAACGATGGTTTCATAAACGACCTCCTTCGTGGGTGGATTAATCTTCCTGATGACACTTCCAATCAATCTCTAGCTGGCATCTGCCTTCCTGGCCATTAGTTTTATTTCGACGTTCTAATTTAAGAATGCATTTTCCCACAGATTTTGTGGATACGATTGCTTAAAAGGATGTTCGAAAATCGTCTAATCGTAGAATGACGTGTGTTATGCAACATGTTGCATTCGTTTATCATGAGGCTTAACTGCCAGTCACTACACAAAGGGTCGACCCCGACAGGTCTTCCTGTATTTTGCTACAATTTTCTAGCGTTCTTACTCCTTTATATATAACAGCACAAACTGCAAACAGCCTCATAGAAAACTGAGTGCTGGGCCGAGACTCGAACTCGGAACCTTTGTCTTTCTTGGGCAAGAGCTCTACCGACTGAGCTACGCAAGCACGGCTCACGATTCGTCCTCACAGTTTTAATTGCGCCGGTACCCCATTTCCTACGTTCGAAACTTCAGCTTCACGGAAGTTCTCGTACGAAATTTGCAGGACTAGTACTCCTGGGAGAAAGAATATTGCGGCGACATGGTTTAGCCACAGCCTGGGGCATATTTTCAGAATGGGTTTTTCACTCATCAGCGGGGTGTGCGCCTATATGACTCTGCCTGGAAACTTCGTAAGAGAACTTCTGCTAAGTCTGGAAGATAAGAGATAACGTACTCGTGGGAGAAAAGCTGTGAGGATCGATCGTGGGTTGTGCTTCGGTAGCTCAGTCGGTAGAGTACTCGCCCACGAAAAGCTTAAGTCCGGAGGTCGAGTCTCGGTCCGGCACACAGTTTTAATCTGCCAGGAAGTTTCATATCAGCTCATACTCCGGTGCAGAATGAAAAAGTCAAAGCTTCATAGAGCTTCCGTTGTCATCTACTGAGTATTTATGTATATTCTGAATAGTTCTGCTTCTACATACGCATCCGTGGTCTATGGATAGCGTCTTTGATTACTAGTCAAACCGTTCTAGGCCCTGGGTTCGAAACACACCACCACTTCAATTATTAATGAAAATCATTATCAATAACAGCCGAAGATTTCCGGGATGAGAAGTTGCCCTCATTCTGCCAAAGGCCTTGTGAAAGAGGGCGGAGGAGCGGACGCAGGTTCAGGGCACTTTATTGCCCTTGGGCTGGGAAACTGCCCTTAAAGGTGGAAGAATCAACGATGATCAACGACATGAGGATGCAGAAGGCAATGGAAACAACTGTATTAAAGACACATAGTGTGTATCCGCAGGACATGAGGCTTGTTACTGAAAAAGTGTCATGATCCCTCCATTGGCAAAAGAATCGGGAATAGTCCCCCATTCGAATCTCCAGAGGGGACTGCCAATGAGGAGGTGACCATGAGAAAAAGATTGAATAACCGACGAAAGGGTAATGTTCTGCTGGTCGGGGTGTGGAACGGAGAAGTTTCAACGTGGTAGGGGAACTAGAAAACCTGAAAAGGAAAATGCTAATATTCAATCCAGATACAGTGAGTGTCAGTGAAGTGAAATAGGAAGAAGTTAGAAATTTTTGTCAGATGAGTATGGGGTGATATCAACAGCAGCAGAAAATGGTATAACAGGAGTAGGATTCGTTATGAATAGGAAAGTAGGGCAGGGAGTGTGTTACTGTGAACAGTTCAGTGATATGTTAGTTCTCAAGAGAATCGACAGCGAACGATGACAACAATAGTTCAGTTATACATGCCGTCGTCGCAAGCCGAAGTTGAGAGGACGTTGAACAATTCAAAGCGTAAACGGAACCTAATAATCATGGGGTATTGAAATGCAGTTCTAGGGGAAGGAGTGGAAGGAACGGTTACGGGGGAATGTGGGCTTGATACAAGGAATGAGAGAGGAGAAAGACTGATTGAATTCTGCAGTGAGTTTCAGCTAGTAATAACGAATACTCTCTTCAAGAATCACAAGAGGAATTGGGAGGCTGGGAGATACGGGAAGATTTCAGTTAGATTACATCGTGGTTAGACAGTGACTCCGGAATCAGATATGAGGTTGTAAGGCGTACCCAGGAGCAGATATAGGACGCAGATCAGAATTTAGTAGTGAACAAGACTAGGATGAACTTTAAGAGATCAGTCAGGAAATATAAATGCACAAAGATAAGGGATATGGAAGTACTAAGTAATGAAGAAGTACGCTTGAAGTACTCTGAGGCTTATAGAACTTGCCAGCGGGAATAGCTCAGTAGGCAGTTCAGTTGAGGAATGAATATTTCTGAAATGGCAATGACAGAAGTTGGGAGAAAAACGTGGGTACGAAGAACGTAACTGCGAATATACCAGAGGTAAGAGAAGAAATACTTCAGTTGATCAATGAAAGAAGAAAGTACAAAAATGTTCAGTGAAATTCAGGAATGCAGAAATAGAAGTCACTTAGAAATGAAATAAATAGGAAGTGCAGGGAAGCTAAGACGAATTGGCTGCGGGAAAAACGTGAAGAATTCGAAAAAGAAATGATTGTCAGAAGAACTGACTCAACGTGTAGAAAGCCAAAACAACTTCCGGTGAAACTAAAGCAAGAGTGGTAACATTAAGAGTCCAATGGAAATTCCACTGTTAAATGCAGAGGAGAGAGCAGGTAGGTGGAAGGAGTACACTGAAGGCCTCTATGGGGGGGGGGGGGGGGGGGAATAATAATGAAGAAGAGATGGGCAACATTTCGTCACAATTTCTAAAATAATTGCGGGAAATGGCAAAAAAAACGACTATTCACGTTGTGTGCAGAATGTATGAGTCTGGAGAAATACCATCTGAGTATCGGGAACACATCATACAAGCAATTCCGATGAACTGCAAGAGCCGAAAAGTGCGAGAATTATCGCAAAATCAACTTAACGGCTCATGTATCAAAGTTGATGACCAGAATAATATACAGAAGAATGAACATGAAAGTTGAGAATACGTTAGATAACGACCAGTTTGCCTTTATTACAGGTAAAGGTACCAGAGCGGCAATTTTGACGTTGCGGTTGATGGAAACCACGACTGAAGAAAAGCCAAGACACGATCATAGGATTTGTCTACCTGGAAAAAGCGTTCGACAGTGTAAAATGGGTGCAAGATTTTTCGAAATTCTGAGAAAAATAAGGGAAAGCTATAGGGAAAGACAGGTAATATACAATATGTTCAAGACCTAAGAGGGAATAATAAGAGTGGGAGATGAAGAACAAAGTGTTCGGATTAAAAAGGTGTAAGTGAAGGATGTAGTCTTTCGCCCTTAGTGTCCAATCTATACACCGAAGAAACAATTACGGAAATGAAAGGTAGTTTCAAGAGGAGAATTAAAATTCAAGATGAACTGATATCAATAATAAGATTCGCTGATGACACTGCTATCCTCAGTGGAAGTGAAGAATTACAGGATTTGCAGAATATGGATTGAGAGTAAATCGAAGAAAGATGAAAGTAATGAGAAGTAGGAAAAATGAGAACAGCGGAAACTTAACATCAGGATTGGTGAGCACGAAGCAGATGAAGTTAAGGTATTCTGCCACCTGGGCAGCAAAAATAACCCATGGCGATCGAAGCAAGCGGACTAGCACTAGCAAAAAGAGCATTCCTGGACAAGAGAAGTCTGCTAGTATCAAACTGCATTAATTTAAGGAAGAAATTTCTGAGAATGTACATTTGGAGCACAGCATTGTATGGTAGTGATACTTGGACTGTGGGAAAAGGAGAAAAAAAGAGGATAAAAGCATTGAGATGCGGTGTTACAGAAGAATGTTGACCAATTAAGTAGACTGATAAGGTAAGGAAGGAGGAGATTCTCCGGAGAATCAGCGAGGAAAGGAATATATAGAAAACACAACAGGAAGTACATCTCATGGAATAACTTCAATGGTATTGGATGGAGCAGTAGAAGTTAAAAACTGTAGAGGAAAACAGAGACTGGAATACATCCAGCAAATAATTGAGGGCGTAAGTTGCAACTGCCACTCTAAGATGAAGAGTTTGGCACAGGAGAGGAATTCGTGGTGGCCCGCATTAAATCAGTCAGAAGACTGATGACTCAAAGACAAAAAATAAAGAAAGAAAGAAAGCTTCTGTTGCGCTGTTTGAAGCATTCCCGACGTAATAACTGGATGCTTCAACACAGTCCAACGCGTTGTGCGAGAACCATCCAAGCAGTAATGCTCCTACATCATTTCTTGGGGTATGTTAAATTACTTTAACTCTCTTCAATCCAATGACCAGGTTGGTCTGTCCGTAATTTTCTTCGGCTGACAGTACGTAATTGCGGCGAATGTCTTCCAGAAGTCAAGGAGCATCAACCTTATTGCTGTTACCCACTGCCTTCTAGGTATCGTGGACGAACAGAGGGCGGTGGGTTTTACGCGATCGTTACTTCGAAATACACATTGACTTCTACAGAGGAGACTTTTGGTCTGCAGTAAGGTCACAATATGCGAGCATAAAACGTATTCCTAAATTGTACAGACTGGCTGTGACGCGGCAGGTAGTGACAGTTAGAACAACACGAAGAGATAATGATAATGACTTGCGCTGAGTGAATGGGCAAGAGGGATTGAATGAGTGTGTGCGATTTACACTGTTGGACTAGGAGGTGTGGACCGATTTACAGTTTCGGGAGCTTATGGAAGTGAGAAGTGAATAGCATGATAAAAAGAGCGCGAATATGTTTGTATGGCAAAATTTTTGGGAAAAATTTTAAAGGTGCTGAGAAATTCAGAATGATGCAGCTGGGACCCCACTTTTCAGTCAGAGTCTGTCTGTGGCTGATGGTGGATTTTTACACTGAATTGTTGTGATTATGACTACAGCGAAAGCGCATCTAGTTTTTCCCAGTTCCCATTTTCAGCCGCAGATAGCAGATATGTTCCTGTTTGAAATGACTAGATGTCGTAAGTGTGTCCTTTCCTTCAATAACTTTTGATCAGAAAGCGCTTTTCTACTGCAAAGAATTAGTAGATTTTTACTGATCTGAGAATTTGTTGACGATCGTATATTACTGGCAGTGTAGATTTGCTTTTTTTTTTTTTTTTTGGGATACGAAATATTAAACGAAATCAGCGGCAAAATAGTCGACAAGACTATATTAATTTGGTTTTAAATTATGACACATCTATCACTAGGACGTGGGCATTTAGTAATTTTTAACGAGAAGGCGAAAGCTCTTTAGAAATTTTTCGTTCTTCATTTATTCGAAATAAGTGATAGAGATTTATTTTCCGAAGACAAAATATCACTTTTTTACCTAGACAACATCCTTTCGCCTTAATTAAACATTAAGCTTTGTAAGCCACTCACTCCCACTTCTTTTTGTATGTTGTTCTGAGTAGCCTATATGAAACAACGTTTTCAGACAAATGCCCTGAGTAAGTGCCCCTTTCTACATACAGTTTTGACTTAGAATGTGATTAATAATGCAACCGGACCATATTGCATAAACATATTGAAGTATAGTTACTGCTTACTTTGTGCAACGTAAAGAATTGGTGGCATAAATGGATGCTTGTGGAAATTTTACGATCACAGCTACTTCTAGCAATTTCATAACCCGATTGGAAGGACGTATAACTGATCCACCTTACAGCTGAATCATATCCCGTGAGCAAGCGTGGCTCCTCTGATAACCTAACGTCTTTTCACACAAAATGTGAAACATTATGCCAGAATACCATAATACTACTACTACTAATATTACCTCTGTTTAAATCCACGCTCCCGGCGGGGTCAGGGATTTTCTCTGCCTCGTGATGGCTGGGTGTTGTGTGATGTCCTTAGGTTAGTTAGGTTTAAGTAGTTCTAAGTTCTAGGGGACTGATGACCATCGATGTTAAGTCCCATAGTGCTCAGAGCCATTTGAACCATTAAATCCACGCCCTGGAGTGGATCTGCCCTCTCCTTCACCATTTGTCTCGCCCATCCAGACACATACCGGCCCGGAACAGGCCAGGTAGTTGCACGCTATAAGAATAAAACGTCGCAAGCCAGAAAAAAACTGTCGGAGTTGAAGAGGCTGTTACAGGCAGAGTATGGCAAGGTGGGAATGGTTGGTTTGAGAGTTGCGTTTCACTTCAGATTTGTTTTCGAATATTGATGTGGTGATAACAATGATAGTGGCCATATTAGAATCAAATGAAAAAGTAAACTCGTATTGCATTGTAGGCTGGGAGCCCCAAACGGCCAGTTCAGCAGCCTAATTCAAATGACTTTTCTATTCTTTGTCCGCAACGGCACCTTTCCTACGCGGAGTGTGACGGCAGTGAGCTGAGGTGTATCAGGTAAGTGTAGCTGACAGTAATGGGTGTGAGTGTGTAGTGTGTTATCATGTATGTGTTGGATGATGATGAGATAAGGGAGCACCAGAGAGACCACCGAGCCTAAAGTCCCCATCTGATGAACGGATCATCAACAACAGTGTCACATACCCTTATTGCAAGAGACACTGTAGAGAGACTTGGAATTTAATAAAGGGCATTGGTGCCAAGACTGGTGATCAGGGACTTTACGTCACCACGCGTTCTCCCTTCTGCCATAATGCCAAAGGAACAGCAGCCAAAGCAATTGGCGTACCCAGACCGTTACCCATCCCACTACTGACCACACCAGAATTGTTTAACTTCGATGATATGACAAGAACTAGCGTACTCAACGAGTCAAGGTCGTTGATAACGAGTCAGATATATGCTTCTATTTGTGCTGGATGCTGTTAGACAAGCATTATATGGAGTTTTTGTTTGTTATTCAAACTTCTGTATCCCCTCAGACAGCAAGTGGAGCCGTCGACCTGTAACCCTGTGAAACAGAGCCTCTGTCTACTGCGCTGTAGAGTCAAAAATACACTGTGGCTATGTCTAAGCTGTTTCTCTGCTGTATCCATTCTTCCACGAGTGCTCGTACCGCATGTCACATAAGAGAACTGTTGTGAACTGGCGGGAGTGAAGTTGGGAATGCGAGCCATGAGACGTATCTGGATAGCTCAGCTGGTAAGAACGTTCCCACGAAAGGCAAGGTTCAGGATTAAACTCCCAGTCTGACACAGGGCTAGCCGGCCGGGGTGGCCGAGCGGTTCTAGGCGCTACAGTCTTGAACCGAGCGGACGCTACGGTCGAAGGTTCGAATCCTACCTCGGGCATTGATGTGTGTGATGTCCTTAGGTTAGTTAGGTTTAAGCAGTTCTAAGTTCTAGGGGACTGATGAACTCAGCAGTTAAGTCCCATAGTGCTTAGAGCCATTTGAACCATTTTTGACACAGGGTTGTAAACTACGAGGAAGTTTCAAACTTCGCCAGCTCTGCCGCAGAATGAAAATTATTTCTGAATATCCATGTATTCTGTCGGGAAATACAATGCGGGAAGACGTTCTCGACTAGTTTATTTATGAAGGGGATGACAGTCATCTATATATTGTGACAACCCTCTTGCAGAAAGCAAGACCTTTCAGAAAGATTATACTGCTTTCCTGACTGCAGTCACAATAATTCAGTGCAAAAATCCCCCATCAGACACAGAAAGACTCTGACTGAAAAGTGGGGTCCCAGCTGCATCATTCTGAATTTCTCAGCACCTTTAAAATTTTTCCCAAAATTTTGCCATACAAACATATTCGCGCTCTTTTTATCCTGCTATTCACTTCTCACTTCCATAAGCTCCCGAAACTGTAAATCAGTCCACACCTCCTAGTCCAACAGTGTAAATCGCACACACTCATTCAATCCCTCTTGCCCATTCACTCAGCACAAGAAATTATCATTATCTCTTCGTGTTGTTCTGTCACTGCCTGTCGCGTCACAGCCAGTCTGTACAATTTAGGAATACGTTTTATGCTCGCGTATTGTGACCTTACTGCAGACCAAAAGTCTCCTCTGTAGAAATCAATATGTATTTCGAAGTAACGATCGCGTAAAACCCACCGGCCTCTGTTCGTCCACGATACCTAGAAGGCAGTGGGTAACAGCAATGAAGTTGATGCTCCTTGACTTCTGGAAGACATTCGACACAATTACGTACTGCCATCCGAAGAAAATTACGAACAGACGAACTTGGTCATTGGATTGAAGAGAGTTAAAGTAATTTAACATACCCCAAGAAATGATGTAGGAGCATTACTGCTTGGATGGTTCTCGCACGACGCGTCGGACTGTGTTGAAGCATCCAGTTATTACGTCGGGAATGCCTCAAACAGCGCAACAGAAGCTTTCTTTCGTTCTTTCTTTTTTGTCTTTGAGTCATCAGTCTTCTGACTGGATTAATTCGTTCTGTACTACTACTAGTACTACTGTCTCCTTTAACTGTCATTTTTTCCCTCTTGCTCTACCTTACTGCTTCTATCTCATTCATTCCTACTGCTGTCTCTTCTCACTTCACTGTCTCTTTCATCATAGTCGTCAGTGTCATAGACTCTGTCTCTCATTACTAGTGGCTTTCACTTCTACTTTCTCCTCTCTCTTTGGAACTGTCTCATTCACTCTTTTTGTAGCATTGTCACTGTGTTTCCTCTTTCCCTGACAATGACATTGTTTCCTTCGCTCTTTCTATACTTCACTGTCTACCATCTTCCAGAATTTATAACTTTTCAGTCTCTTTCCCACTGCCATTGCCTCCTCCTCTCT
Organism: Schistocerca piceifrons; assembly: GCF_021461385.2. Classification (NCBI taxonomy): domain Eukaryota; kingdom Metazoa; phylum Arthropoda; class Insecta; order Orthoptera; family Acrididae; genus Schistocerca; species Schistocerca piceifrons. The sequence continues at coordinate 691,903,734 of NC_060138.1, forward strand.
CAGCATAAATAAGTGCGAATATGTTCGCATGACAATATTTTCGAGAAAATTTTTAAAGGCACTGAGGAAGGTAGAAGGGGCACCTGGTACTCCACTTTTCACTCAGAGTCTTTTACACAGGAGCATATTCGCCTTTTTCTCCCCCAATAGGAATATTTTTCCTCTAGTTTACTTCTTTTCCTTGCCACAGCAGGGAATGTCGCTCATATGAAAAGTCCTTTACTAGTCAGTTAAATTTTTTGTATGTGAAACTGAAATAATGCAAAACTAATTTTACACCTCATACTGGATTTTACGTGCTCAAAAATTTTGCATGTGCATCAGTACTATAACTTGGGCTTCCCAGAACTCTTATGATTATAAAGGAGACGCTTTATATTTCACAGTGACACGCCACTTTATAAACTATATATTCGCCTCACACCGGTTCTTACATCAGTATTTTAAGTGTACAAGTAGGGTAACTTTGTACCTGGGAATCCCTGAAACGCCTCAAGTTACCAAAAAATTCTCCAAGGGATCATAGAAATATACTGAAGAAATTACCCCTATTTAAAGATGTGAAAATTACCGAACTATCAGTTTAATAAGTCACAGCTGCAAAATACTAACACGAATTCTTTACAGACGAATGGAAAAATTGGTAGAAGCCGACCTCGGGAAAGATCAGTTTGGATTCCGTAGAAATGTTGGTTCGCCGATGACATTGTAATTCTGTGAGAGTCAGCAAAAGACTTGGAAGAGCAGTTGAATGCAATGGACAGTGTCTTGAAAGGAGGATATAAAATGAACATCAACAAAAGCAAAACGAGGATAATGGAATGTAGTCGAATTAAGGCGGATGATGCTGAGGGAATTAGATTAGGAAATGAGACACTTAAAGTAGTGAAGGAGTTTTGCTATTTCGGGAGCAAAATAACTGATGATAGTCGAAGTAGAGAGGATATAAAATGTAGACTGGCAATGGCAAGGAAAGCGTTTCTGAAGAAGGGAAATTTGTTAACATCGAGTGTGGATTTAAGTGTCAGGAAGTCGTTTCTGAACATATTTGTAGGGAGTGTAGCCATGTATAGAAGTGAAACATGGAAGATAAATAGTTTGGACAAGAAGAGAATAGAAGCTTTCGAAATGTGGTGCTACAGAAGAATGCTGAAGATTAAATGGGTAGATCACATAACTAATGAGGAGATATTGAATAGAATTGGGGAGGAGTTTGTGGCACAACTTGAGAAGAAGAAGGGACCGGTTGGTAGGACATGTTCTGAGGCATCAAGGGATCACAAATTTAGCATTGAAGGGCAGCGTGGAGGGTAAAAATCGTAGAGGGAGACCAAGAGATGAATACACTAAGCAGATTCAGAAGGATGAAGGTTGCAGTAAGTACTGGGAGATGAAGAAGCTTGCACAGGATAGAGTAGCATGGAGAGCTGCATCAAACCACTCTTAGGACTGAAGACCACAACAACAACAACTGTGTATAGTCGCTTTGGCAACTGCAGTTCGGTTTTGGATGTTTCTCGATGACGGAGAAAGAGTTTTGAAAACAGTTAGCTGGCCATTCTAGATAAATTCCAAGAGAATATAAAGTTAAAATTTGAGCAATTTTCTACGATTGTCTGTTATTTAGATTTCGCCTCACACCCGATAATTGTGTGTATTTTCCTGTAAAATTAGGGTACCTTTGCACCTCTGTATCTCGGAAACGGATGAAGACGTCAAGAAAATTTTCAGCGATTTTCGAGATCAGGTTCTTAGGAATATATTGTAAAAATTTCAGCAACTTTTTGTGCATAGCCGTCTTGGAATCTGCGGCTCGCTTTTGGTATGAAAAAAGGGAAAAAATCTTTTTTGAGGTTTTACAAGGAACCATCTGTGGGGTAACGGTGCCTACATAGGTCCCCTAAGACCCACCGGCGACCACATCTAATGCAAAAAGAACCAAACGATTTGCTGTGTTTGCCTAAACAGGAGCAGGAGTGTAATATTAATCGTCACTGAGACGATGCTTCTGCTGGGTATAAAAATGGTCCCAAACACAAGGGCTATCCAAAACACTTCACCCTAACATCCTATCACTAACAGAACTCGAGGTATGAGCACCAGAAGAATTCCGCTGTTATGAGCGGCGCTTTGGGTCATATTAGGTAGAGATGGCTGTCGCATGCGTACCGATAAAACTGTCCTCTACTGAAAGCTTTATGCTGTGTCATATCAGAGTATTCGAGGTTCTCCTCGTTATTCTGTGGTACTAGGTGAAGTTTTCGATTACAATTTAAGCTTTAGCGATCGTCCATTGGTGGTGCTCCACACTCCCACCGTATTCGATTTCAATAATGAATAACCTATTTAAAATTACTCTAGGAACACATGCCATTGAAGTCATTCTTACGTATGAAATTAAAATCATCAGCCTGTTGGTGATGCACAAACATTATTCTGTACTTTTTGCTATGTGTGTAAGACGGGTCATAATTACACCTGGAAAATAAATGAGGCTTCAGCTTTGTGGGTAGAAGCGGGTTATATTCTGCTACCAGTTACTAATATGGGATACCACTCCACCTATTCATCAGATCTTTAGCCTACGAAATCTTCAGTGGAAGTGAACATCACATACTTACATGAGAAATGAGCTTTACCACGTCTCTACTCGAAGTGAGTGCTACCAAGTGGGAAAGACTCATGGGCAGACAGCATGTTGTACTTGGTAAGCCGCCTGTCACAGGGCGACGATGCCGCCCCCCTCCCCCCTGCACCCGGTTATGCTGACTGCTTCTAATATTTACTTCAGTTTTTGCTCAGGGTAAGATGTCCTCAAACAGATACAGCCAAAATTTCTAAACTTTGCAAAAATTGATACACCCATTCTATTTATAAGAACACCGTAACTAATACTAATATTGATTATGCTGCAATTTTTAGAAATAGTTAGGCATAATTTGTTTTTCCAGTAGAAACTCGGTTTTAGAGGTTAAAGAAAAATTTTCACAAACAGCACTTCCACACTGAAAATAAATGCGCGCACAGTTCTAGAACATCTGCAACATTTACGCAAATATTGACTATGTACCCACCAAATTTGTGCTACGTAGACAGAAAACGTTGCTCTATCTGATGAATGTTTCATTATTGGCACATTTGTAATATGGAGGTAATTATTAAGCCGTCAAAATAATTTTATTTATTTATTTTCTATTTTCTTTTAGTCTGTTATCTATATGGAATAAAAGAACGAATGCTGCACATGAATTGTAATGAATATAGAACGTAATATTTTAATGTAACTTCAAATGTTTTAATAGTAACTAAGCATTATGCCGTTTAAGGGGCGGGGGGATTTCTACATAGAATATCTACATACAAAGGAAAATAATAATAATAACTAAAAAAAGTCTACATGCTAGCATTTGGCCATTTGGCGCACAGATATGTGCTCATCTGGAATCCGGAAGGCATAGGATTTTATTGGCCCTCTGGCAGACGATTAACATGAAAGATTTACTTTTCATAGATTTTAATTTCAAGGTACCTATATACTTCATTTATTTTTACTTGTTGGTCATTTATTCTGAGCGTGGGATTTCTCATTCTTGGTAATGTTTCTTTTAGTAACACGTAAACTGTCTTGTGTGCTGCTTTCGTTAGTTTTGTTTCTACACAACAGTTATTTAGTTTTTCAAATGCTAGACAACTGTTCTCTTCTGCCGTAGTTCTTGTGTTATCAGATACTACAATTAGTACATTGTCTGCGTAGGCTATTCCGCCTCTGGTGTTCGTTATACTCCGAAGCTGGTTCAGTAATGGCTCTATGCCAACATCCCAGGACTCCAGACCAGGAACAGAGCTCTGTTGGCAGCCTTTGGTGATGTTTTTCACAATTTTCTTTCCAGGACATTGTAATTGCTCCTGCCAGTCTGTGCAGTTCATCTGTGTCTTTTGAACAGGACAGGCCTTCACAAACTATCAAACGCCTCAGCTATATTATTCATTATGCCTATAACAAACTTGTCGTTTGAGGTGTTCCAAACATTCATTGCGTGGCCCTCGGTGAATTTCCCTTTTCTGAAACCGTACTGCACGGTGCTCATCCCTACTAGGTGTCTGGGATTCCTCTCGAGGCAGCGCAGAAGATTTTCTTGTACTTTGGCTAGAGTATTTATAAAACAAATCGGCCTGCAAGATTTTTTGTTCTCTTGGGTGTTTGCCTTTCCCTTTTTTTAGTATAATGATATTCGAGATCTTCAAGATTTTGGGCACCCGACCCTGCAAAAGACATTCATTTAATAACACTGTTATATACAGCACAATTTGGTCCACCAGCTGATAAAACACTTCCGCCAGCATTCTATTAGATCCCTGTGCTTCCTTCTCCTTTGCCAACCTCACTTTTTCCTGGGCAAATGGAATCACAACGCTCTTATTCGTATGCTGCTCTTGTCATTCAAAGCGAAGGTACTGATAGTTCTCTCTGTTTTCCATCGCTGTATCGTACGGCAACGAAGTTCTAAGTACGTACTGCGCTGACATCTAACTGCCTGTCGCCATCGTGCCGTCGGAGAGTCTCAGGATTTATAATACAGTGGGAGATCGAATGTTGGTTGTTGCAAGTTTGTATAGAAAAACCCCAAAAATCTGTTACCACTTGGTCCTTAATGTACGCCTCTCATTATTCTTGTTTGAGTGTTCGATAGACACTCAGCCTTCTTTGTTGTTCTGTTTTCCCTAAGGATCATTAATAGCATCTCCTCGCCTGCCTTGACTGCCTTGATCTGCTTTTTAGGGACTGTAGGGTGGGACTCCAGGGAATTTACTTTGTGATAAGATCCTATAGACCAAACAGCTGAAGTCATCGGTCCCTAAGCTCACACACTACTTAAAGTAACTTACGCTAAGAATAACACACGCACCCATGCCCGAGGGAGGACTCGAACTTCCAACGGGGGGAGCAGCGCGAACCCTGAAAAGGTGCCTCAGACCGCGCGGCTATTCGCGGCTGCAGGGAATTTTAAACCCTTTTGGCTTCCTAGCAAATGTAGCTTGAATTCTCCTTTGAAAGTTCCCTATTCACTGTGCATAAACAGTATAGGCGCTCGGTCTGGATATTAGCTGGAGGTCGCCTTCCAACTGGCAATGTGGTCACTGACTTCCGAATTTCCAAGGGTGATATCTGCGTTTGTTGCCGTTCTTGCGTGATTTTGATAAGTAGGTGGATTGAGAGACCTACTCATGATGTGAAGGCCAAGTTATTGTATAGTGTTCTGAAGTCAGAGTCCTCTTTCATCCGTTACTGTATCATGCCACAATTTTGATTTTGCTTTTGCGTCCACTAGGAAAACGTGTCTGCCGTGTCGACCCAGTATTGCAGCTATTTTTAAGTTTTTTATATGTGGTTCCATCTTCTGACAGTGTTGAAAATACTGATTAGTTGTGTAAAATTTTCGGGTTCCCGGGTTCGATTCCCGGCGGGGTCAAGGATTTTCTCTGCCTCGTGATGACTGGGTGTTGTGTGATGTCCTTAGGTTAGTTAGGTTTAAGTAGTTCTAAGTTCTAGGGGACTGATGACCATAGATGTTAAGTCCTATAGTGCTCAGAGCCATTTTTGTGTAGAATTTTCCTAACGCAGTCGTTGTTTCTGTCGCCACCGCGTGCTCGTCACGGAGTTTGTCACCGTTATGTCTTCATCTGGCACCGCAGTCGCGCCCATTGGATGATAAGCTGATGTTATGATCTCTGCTGTAACTGCTATGAGGAGTAGTGGCCGATTTCTAGAATACGGCTCCTGTCCCCATAGTATGTGTAGGCCCAATTCTTTTAATGCTTTCCTCAGTTCTTGCGTCATCATGGCACTGCATATCGCATGTTTCTTTACAGTAGTTTGCAATGTGCCCACAGTCCTGAGAGCTATAGCATTTGATGACTGCAACGGAGTCATTCACAGTGGTTGATCTCAGTCCAACGTATACTCTTTCTGTGTAACCAGTTGTGCTCTGACTTTTGGATTTACTTCCAGCGCACAATTTAATGCCAGCTTCTCCCGCGCAACTGTTTTAAACCTGACTTTTGTTTCTTCGAAAATCTGCTTCCCATCTGTTGTTCCCATCAAGTTCTGTTCAATATAATCCTTAAATAAGACACACTCCATTCAAAATATGATAAATTTCATTCCTAGAACTGATACATTGACGCCTACTGCCCAGCCATCAGCAACACAGCGGTGTATCGCGGGTTGCCGCCCTTCCCAGACACCGGCAACACAACTGCGGGAGAGCACACCTCTACCAGTAAATTCTTTGCTGAAAAATAAAAATATCCAAAAGTAAAGGAGTAGTCCAGATTTAGGAGAGCCAGAAAGCTATGCCTGTGACCAAAGCTGTGGCAAATACACGATAAAAAGGAAACTCAGGAGACTGATTAGAATTACATCTCTTTGAAGAGTGACGACAGCATAGATATCGTGGATCTCTTTGAGGACTGATCGTGCACATGCAGGAGGGGATGATAGTGTCTTGGCTAAAATTCGACGAGTCAAGAGGAATTAATACAATTACAGATATGTCTGCCCCATACAAAAAATGATATTGAAGTTTCTAAAGCATGTGCACAAGAAAAAAATAGTTTTTCAGTTAAGTGAAAGACATTTGTTTTATTAATAAGAGTGACGTGATAGGGAACCTGTCATGTTGCTACGTTGCTACTGCATTGGGAAATGTCAAACGAGGAATCTGATTCGTGTTTAACTGAACTGTTGAGGTTCATGTAAGAAAATAAAACAGTTCAAATGGCTCTGAGCACTATGGGACTCAACTCCTGAGGTCATTAGTCCCCTAGAACTTAGAACTAGTTAAACCTAACTAACCTAAGGACATCACAAACATCCATGCCCGAGGCAGGATTCGAACCTGCGACCGTAGCGGTCTTGTAGTTCCAGACTGCAGCGCCTTTAACCGCACGGCCACTTCGGCCGGCAATAAAACAGTGATTGACTTTTGTGTATCTCTTATTTTTGTGTTAGTGTCACTTTATTAAGTACAACTGTAACAGTTCCTACCCATTGCTGATTGCCTTTATAGTACAAAGTATGAAAAAGAAATAAAATTCTGTAGTTCACTCTAACGTATGTTTCATGCCATAAATATACTAAAAATGTCCCCCACAGAAAAGTGTTAGTTGCACATATTTACCTACTGAGTGCTCTCAATCTCGTTTTTAAGACATCAACCTGCTATCTTCAGAGTACCTAGCAATATGACGTGTGTATCATATTTTGGACAAGTTTTATGGTACTTAAGAATTTCAGTCTACAGAATGATACACGGATTTTTTTTTTCCAGCCTACATTTGTAGGTTTAAAGAATTAAATACACTGAAGTGACCAAAATCATGAGATATCTTCTAATATCGTGTCGAACCACCTTTTTCCGGGCTTAGTGGAGCAACTCCATGCATGATGGGACCCACAAGTCATTGGAAGTCCCCGAGAGGAGCATTGAGCCATGCTGTTTCCGTAGCCGTCCATAATTGCGAAACTGTTGCCGATGCAGTATTTTGTGCGCCAACTGGCCTCTCGATTATATCCCATAAATATTCGATGCGTGGCCAGATCATTCGCTCAGATTGTCCAGAATGTTCTTCAAACCAATCGCGGGAAATTGTGGCCTGGTGACACGGCGCGTTGTCATCCATAAAAATTCCATCGTTGTTTGGAAACATGAAGTTCATGAATGGCTGCAAGTGGTCTCCAAGTACCCGAAGACAACTTTCTCCAGTCAATCATCGGTTCAATTGGACCAGAGCACCGAGACAAATTTTGTGATTTTGTATCGTATTTAGATCACCTTACCCTATATTAATTTCCTGGCGCTTCTATTTATCTCTTATAAACCTTACTTATAACAGTTGCTATATGACTATAATTACTTGTTTTCTGAATTGCTGATACATTGTCTGACACCATTATAACTAAAGTTTATAAGAGCGAAATAAAATTGTCAGATCGAGACAGGAAATAAATGTAAGGTAAGTTCATCTAAATATGATACATCTACATCTACATCTACATACATACTCCGCAATCCACCATACGGTACGTGGCGGAGGGTACCTCGTACCACAACTAGCATCTTCTCTCCCTGTTCCACTCCCAAACAGAACGAAGGAAAAATGACTGCCTATATGCCTCTGTACAATCCCTAACCTCTCTTATCTTATCTTTGTGGTCTTTCCGCGAAATATAAGTTGGCGGCAGTAAAATTGTACTGCAGTCAGCCTCAAATGCTGGTTCTCTAAATTTCCTCAGTAGCGATTCACGAAAAGAACGCCTCCTTTCCTCTGGAGACACCCACCCGAGTTTCTGAAGCATTCCCGTAACACTCGCGTGATGATCAAATCTACCAGTAACAATTCTAGCAGCCCGCCTCTGAATTGCTTCTATGTCCTCCCTCAATCCGACCTGATAGGGATCCCAAACGTTCGAGCAGTACTCAAGAATAGGTCGTATTAGTGTTTTATAAGCGGTCTCCTTTACAGATGAATCACATCTTCCCAAAATTCTACCAATGAATGGAAGACGACTGTCCGCCTTCTCCACAACTGCCATTACATGCTTGTCCCACTTCATATCGCTCTGCAATGTTACGCCCAAATATTTAATCGACGTGTCTGTCATTCAACGACGACACCTTCCCTTACACCACAGCATCATCAGCAATCAGCCGCACATTGCAATCCACCCTATCCAAAAGATCATGTATGTAGATAGAAAACAACAGCGGACCTACCACACTTCCCTGGGGCACTCCAGATGATACCCTCACCTCCGATGAACGCTCACCATCGAGGACAACGTGCTGGGTTCTATTACTTAAGAAGTCTTCGAGCCACTCACTTATTTGGGAACCAATCCCATATGCTCGTACCTTAGTTAGGAGTCTGCAGTGGGGCACCGAGTCAAACGCTTCCCGGAAGTCAAGGAATATGGCATCCGTCTGATACCCTTCATCCATGGTTCGCAAGATATCATGTGAAAAAAGGGCGAGTAGCGTTGCATGGACAGCAACTTCATTGTCTCAAGGAAATTCATCATATTCGAACTGAGAATATGTTCGAGAATCCTGCAACAAGCCGATGTTAAGGATATTGGTCTGTAATTTTGAGGATCCGTCCTTCTACCCTTCTTATGTACAGTCGTCACCTGCGCTTTCTTCCAGTCGCTCGGAACTTTACGTTGGGCAAGAGATTCGCGATAAATGCAAACTAAGTAAGAGCCAATGCAGTAGAGTACTCTCTGTAAAACCGAATTGGAATCCCATCAGGACCTGGCGATTTATTTATTTTCAACCTATTCAGCTGCTTCACAACTCCAGGGATGTCTATCACTATGTCCTCCATACGGGAATCTGTACGAGACTCAAACGGAGGTATGTTTGTACCATCGTCCTGAGTGAAAGATTTCTCAAATGCTAAATTTAAAATTTTAGCTTTCGTTTTGCTGCCTTCCGTTGCCAGGCCAGACTGATCAGTGAGTGACTGGATGGAAGGCTTCGACCCGCTTACCGATTTTACGTAAGACCAGAATTTCCTTGGGTTTTGAGCAAGAGCTTTTGCTAAGGTATGACGGTGGTAGTGGTTGTATGCTTCGCGCATCGCTCTTTTTACAGCAGCACGAATCTCTACTAACTTTTGCCTGTCCTCATTCTCCCGATCTTTCTTGTACCGCGAGTGCAACTGTCTTTGCTTCCTGAGCATTCTCCGAATTGTGCTGTTAAACCACGGTGGGTCTTTTCCGTCCGTAACCCACTTTTTCGGCACATACAAAATTTGTCTGATTTTTTAAAGCAAAACAGCATATGTCATATGGGCCAGATAATTCCGTGAGCATCGTCAGGTGTCGCTGCCGCTTCCCGAGACCCATCGGTGCCTGTGTTTCGGCCCCCTGCGTTGGCAGGGTCCGCTAAACAGCCGCGGGGTCCTTTATGTATAAGCGACACCGCTCGCACGCGGCACTCACTCCGTGCAGCATACGTACAACGCAGCGCACAAATTCTAAGTCGCTGTCAATTTATTTTTATTTATTTTATTTATTTTTTATTTATTTTATTTATTTTATTTATTTTAGCCGTTGCAACGCCTTATTTTCTCTATAAGCAGATACACAAGCACAAAGCACACACATTTACATATTCGATACTTTTAGTCTTCTGTCTTCTTCATCAAACTTTTCTCCTACCTCATACATTTAACATATTTCACACGTGTTTCTACGGACCATCGACATACACAAGCGGTCATAAGGGAACTGCCGTGCAGCACCAACGTCTTTCAGCAGGAACGCCGTGCTCCTGGATACAAGTAAGCGATTCGCTATTGTCTGCCAGTCAAAATGGTTCAAATGGCTCTGAGCACTATGGGACTTAACTTCTGAGGTCATCAATCCCCTAGAACTTAGAACTACTTAAACCTCACTAACCTAAGGACATCACACACATCCATGCCCGAGGCAGGATTCGAACCTGCGACCGTAGCGGTCGCGTGGTTCCAGACTGTAGCGCCTAGAACCGCTCGGCCACCTCGGCCGGCGTCTGACAGTCACCTGATAGAGTACTGCAGACAGTAAATAGCCTCCCTTGTAGCCACCGCTCCACAGGCGTATTGATTTTGTACGTTCAGGAAAGTGACATCGATTGTGACGTGTCAGCATAAATAGGACGGTATACAGAGAAGATGTAACACCTCGGTTCAGTTTACAGTGATGAAAGCTACAGAAAGAATAATTTGAAATTAAGAATAGTATTTTTAGAGTGGAAAATAGTGTAGAATCAGAGTTCAGTAATTGCAGATCAATATTATAGTATATCAGCAAGTAGTTTAACGTCTAAGTACAGCAAAGCCTTGGAAGCTTCGTCATGGAGAAGGCAGTGACGTTAAACTCTTGTGATGAAAAACCCATAAAAAGGCCTGATCGTCATTATTTCCGCCTTTTTCCTTGATTGTTTCGTTAAAGGACGGGGAACCCGTGTCAGTCAGCGAGACAATAATTAGATTGGACTTTATCGTGTTACGATTCACGATAAACTGTTAGAATATTACGGAGATTAAAAGTGATGTAGTGTACGATCTCTGACTGTTGGTAGCAACGGAGTATTAAGGGGATTTTAGGACTTTAGTGCTAGATTGGAACTTTACGGACATATAGACGACAGAAACTCAAATCATCTGCTGATACAAGTGAATTCAGAGGTACCGGTGTTCAGATATTAACGTGTGGACTTTTGAAAGTGTCGTGTGCCATTAGTTGCGAATCTGGACGTAGAGCGCGTGCATATCGGCATTTGCGGACTATTTAGATTCCTCCAGGCTAGGAAGCTTTTAAATAGACCATCATCCATCACCATCTTAATCCTTGAATATTGAGTGAAAGTGAAATACAAGACTGTTGTACTTATTTCATATACCTAGTACTAATCAGTGAAGGTTTTACGGAACCATAGCTATTCAGCAGTAAGTCAGCACCATCTAGCGGAAAGCGTAGGCATTAACTAACACGCTAACTGAAGTGAACGTTTACGTAATTTACGGACTGCTTAATATGAACTTTTGCGACTCTTTGACGTCCCCACTCCCTCCGAAAGGTGGGAGAGTTTTAGCCGGGAAAATTACTAAATAAAAGCGATATTTACAAGACTCGCAGAAATAGCAAAACACAAGGCCCGCACCTCATCGGAGAGTCGTCGCTGTCACGTCGAGAAGTAAAGCCGGAAAACCTACCGACGATACGTATCTACGAGCGGATGTCGACGTGGAGTACCTAAAAGGGGAACCACAATAGAGTTGGGGATGCTTCAAAGACCATCTCTAGACAGTTGCTGGTTAGTCGCTCTAATAACGACCGCTGCAAAGACAGTCGGAACGTCCATTTTGCGAGGGATATTACGTAATTGCAACGTGGTGTGTTCTTGTCCCACAATGATTTTATTCAAAATGCTTAGGTACTGTCTGTGATGCAGACAGGTGCTGTTAGCTGGAGCAAATGACAAGGACAAAATTTGAAAGTGATAAAAGTTCACTAAATTGCCTTTATAATCTCTGCAGGAAGATATCTGGAAGGCAGGGTTGCCTGCTGCGGGTAGCAGAGGTGGGCGGGAGCGGTATCAGCGGCAAAGACACGAGCCTTATCCCGAGGCGCGGATGGGAAGGGGGAGGGTGGAGGAGGGAAGGGGCAGAGTAAGGGGGGAGAGGGCGGCAGGAGGCAGTCGGCAGGGGCGCTTATCTCGCGACGCCGCGGGCCACACGTGGGAGCGCCGGCCTGCCTGCCACCTCTTCTAAGGCTCTCTCGCTTCTTGTCGTATCAAGCCAGGATAGCGAGCGCCGTCTGCTGGACTCTGCAGGTCGCACTTTGACGACATCTGCGCCGGAACTCCCGCCTCTCGAACAGTTTACTTTTACTCGATTCCGTTTTCGAGCAGTTATGATCGTCACAAGGAGAGTAATTTAGGATGGAAATATTGACTCGACAACGTGAAATAAGAACTGAATTTTAATGCAGTTTCTAAATATGGCCGCTGCAGCGATGAGGTGGGCTATCTGCGCATGCGCGCTGGTCATCTGTTTACACCGGCTACCCACAAACACCAAAGCTGAAAAGTTTTTTCTGTGTTTAGGTGTGTTTATACTCATTTAAAATTAATTAAAAGCCCTCGAATCTGAAATATATGCATTGATTCGTTTCATGTGTGCAAAATGCGTAAGAGAAGTCTTCATTAATTGGGGAGATAGTCAGGTTTATGAAACTCTCGCCAGTACCTCGTCTCCTACCTTCCAAACTTTACAGAGGCTCTCCTGCGAACCTTGCAGAACTAGCACTCCTGAAAGAAAGGATATTGCGGAGACATGGCTTAGCCACAGCCTGGGGGATGTTTCCAGAATGAGATTTTCACTCTGCAGCGGAGTGTGCGCTGATATGAAAATCTCATTCTGGAAACATCCCCCAGTCTGTGGCTAAGCCAAGTCTCCGCAATATCCTTTCTTTCAGGAGTGCTAGTTCTGCAAGTTTCGCAGGAGAGCTTCTGTAAAGTTTGTAAGGTAGGAGACGAAGTACTGGCAGAAGTAAAGCCGTGAGGACGGGGCGTGAGTCATGCTTGGGTAGCTCACATGGTAGAGCACTTGCCCGCGAAAGGCAAAGGTCCCGAGTTCGAGTCTCGGTCCGACACACAGTTTTAATCTGCCGGAAAGTTTCATATTAGCACACATTCCGCTGCAGAGTGAAAATCTCATTCTAGTTAGGTTTATGCTATGCTGTGAGCGATTGAACAGTAAGAAAAGCGGTTAAAGTGTTTAATCACAGCCGTGCTACTGTTCATGTTTTATATATATACACTTATAGTTTAATAAGATCGTAGTATGTAATCTCTCTTCCTCTTTACCCTTAGGTCTGTTACTGTGAACCATGTTTAAAGTACCTCTTACTGTTGAAATATGTTTGTTCAGTATTTATACTCCCTTATTTTTAATTTTCTTTAGTTTTAAATATAGGATGTCTCACATAATACAGCACACCTCAAGTACCGGTTAATTGTCTCCAGTCGAATTGCTTGTGAAGTGGCAAAACTGTCTCGAAATGCCCATGGTCACAACTTCCAGCATCTCTTATAAGCAACGAACTGCATGTTTTCTAGAGTTACTACTAAGTTAGTTCACTGTTACTTGAATCTTGGGCTTGAGACGTGTTGGCGTTCTGTGGGACACACTATTTTAGGCTACTAATATAAACTATTTTTAATATTATTATTATTATTTACTATTACTGTTACTATTATTAGTATTACTTGCGAAAAACCTATTAAGACTACGCAAATAACTGAGAGGTGGACATTTTCCTTCCTTTGTGCCCTTATTTATTTCATTTCCATCTTTTGGGCCTCCTTTGTCTCTTCAGACCTTGTTCTTCAGTTCTTCTTTATTTTTTCTCCTTGGTCAACTTGCCGTTTGTGAATTTTGGACCTGATGATTTTTCTGTTTCGGACATCTTATGGCGTAATTACTTCCACTTTCAGATCAATTTTGGTCTCACCAATCCATTTCATTGTGTCCATTTTGGCTTTACTCCTGTTATCAAAGAATTCAACTATTTATTTTGTTAAGTCCATATGAATTCATTCTTTTTATGCTTCCATAGAATTTTAACCTTTTTTCTAATGTCGCTGTGGATATTTCTGTATTGTTCTATTTTCTGTTGTCTACAAGTCAGGCCAACTATTTGTTTTGTTAAGTCGATATGGGTTCAATCTCTTTATGCTTCCATACAGTTTTAACCTGTTTTTCTGATGTCATTGTCAATATGTCCGTATTGTTCTATTTTCTCTTGTCTACAAGTCTTGGGTCTAGAAATTTTCTTACAATTTTAGCTGTTACAATTTTAGATGTTTTCAGTTTCTCATTTCCTGTTAAAAGTTAGTGTTTCTGATCCACGGAGGCATTCTGGTTTATTTAATGCATTGCTCCCTTTTTTGCGCTTTGAGATGCATTTCTTGTTGTGGGTATTTCTGATAACTAGATTTGGTATCTAATTTCGTTTTCTTTTATTTCGATTTAATTTTTCTGAATGGTTTCGCCGATACGTTTAAACTGTGGAACTCATTTCATTTCATGAAATATGTTCGTAACTGCAGAATCTTTCTGCCAACAGCTACATTAGGTATGAAGATATTACATATTGGTGGCACATGAAAATTTGTTCCGGATCAAGACGCGGACTCGGATTTCCCTCTTGTCTTGAACGGTCATCTGAACCACTTTGGCTATCCGAGCACGTTCCCTGGACCGACCCAAACTTCAGTATGTCATACTGTCCACTGGAAGCGTGCTTGAACAGCCTATATGGTGACAGCGACCGCTCGTGACAAGTGGGAAATTCTGGTTCGAGCCCCATTTCGGAACAAATTTTCATGTGTCGCCAACAGGTAATACCTTCATACTTAATGCAGCTAATGTCGGAAAGTTTCCGCAACAACGAATAAACTTCACAAACTTAGTTACAGCTATTTCTTCAGACATTGTTAAGGAATCGTTTAATTCTGCCAATATTATCAGTGGATTATGGTGCTCGTTTATCGTAGGTCACGTATTCTGTCTTTCCAAAAGATATCTGCCCACCAACTTTTTCTGCAGTTTCTTTCAAGAACTCGGTCTGAGTTTGGGCTGATGAAGTGTCTAAATGGTTGATTGGACAACTATGAGGACTGATTTCTGTCTGTGTCACTCTTGTATCACTTTCTCAAGACCGCAGCTGAAAAGTAATGGAGACTGCCCAAGTCCTTGATTTACTACCGTTTTGATTTCGAGAAGCTCTGAGGTATCCTTCATAAATTTGACCTTGGACATTGTCTGTTTTATGTTTACAAGTGTTTTCAGATCCAGACCGTTATTCGCAGTCAACAGAGACATAGACGTTTTGGAAATAAAAAAATGTGCAGAATAAATTTTTGCTACGAATTCTCTGATGGGTTCACGATATGCTCTGGGCACGAACGACCTGGACTGAATCGTGTCATATTCTCCGGTTTCTTGTTCAAGTTGTTTCTCTGTTCTACCGAGGAGACATTTTTTAGAATTTTGTATGCAGCTAATATTCCTGAGATCCAACTCCTTTGGCTATATAAACAATAGGGTAGATGTTAGAAAGTCAGCCGCTCCTATCACTTTTTCTTTAGTGCCAATGAACTGCAGAATGTTAACACCCGAATATAGATCTGACATTGTCATTCATGTGCGTTGTTCAACTCTGACACATGATGTTTTCACTTAATTTTAATCAATTACTTGTAACATAATTTTTTCAAAGTCTGTCATTTAAAATTCACATGAGCTGGATGAGTTTCTTAGGCTGTTGTAAGTTTCATGAATCATTTTCTAATAACAACACTGAGTCTCCTTCGATATCGCATTTTGAAAGATTAGTGATGACATCAGCTATTAGCTATTAGTTAAAGGCTATAAAATCTGGCAATGCGTTACTCGATATACTCTCCCGGATAGCTGAGTGTGTTTAAGTGTCACTTCCGGGACGGGGAAGTGCTCCGGCTCCGGATCGAATCAGCCCTGCGAGTTAACGAAGTGGGTCGTTGTGCCAACCAGCCGGGATGTGGATTTTAGGCGGTTTCCCACATTCCACTAGATGAATACACGGCTGGTACCCCAGTCCCGCCTCAGTTACACGATTCGCAAACATTTAGAAAACTTTCGCTCGCTTTTGCAAAAATCACACTACACGCAGACATTTGGAGTACACGTATTCCGTCACGGTGGGTAACGGCCATCCCTGAAACTAACCACGCGAAATTCATTCGTAACAATGTGACCCTGATCAGATGCGGTACGAAGGGATAAGAAAAAGAAGAAGTAAATTCGCATTCGAGCTCTGTACAGGATCTAAACTTTTCTTCCTTTTTATTCTCTGCCTGACCGCTATATCTTTTGATGTACGTTGTAATTAGGACTAGAAATGCCATTTTTACAGTTTGAATCGATGCGAATATGGACACTATAGTCTGTCATCAATCAGGTATTTCTTTAATAATTAAAATCATGAGCGAGCTTTTATTGTAATAAAAATCTTTAGTTGCTGACATTTGGGCTTGTGTACTGGTATTCTCAATTTCTTTCTGTGAGATGTAAGTACTTACACCCTAGAACTTCCGTTCTCGTGATACATGCTACGTGTCCCAATCCATGCCTAACCCTGCATTTTTACCTCCCTTCCACAGGCATATAAACTGTTCCTGGGTACCACAGCATATTTTCCACACAGCTAATTGTGAAAATTTTCAGTATACTTATCTCCTTAGCTATGTCGCTAACAATTTATGGGACACGAAGTCATTCTTGTAATGAAAGAAACCGTGATTAATAGCGTCACGACAAAGTTGTCCCCTCTGTTGCTAAAGAAGGATTCCCGTTTCAAATACAGCAACAGTGCTTTTCCGAAGGTTAATGTTACAGGTAACCATTCTTCTCGTGGCTTTGAGGCTGCGAATCTACAGCACTTTTTGAACGCTGTACGGGGTTAAGTTCGTTAAAGCTGTTCCCTTTAGCACTCAGAGGTGAATATTTTTCTTGCTGGGTAACTTTAAAAGTTACGAACATCTTTGACTTTCTAATTCATTCCAACTTTGACTGTCGTTAAGCAATTCGTCAGCTTCGGCGCGCTAAGAACTTCAGCTAACTTTTCTGGTTTTTTTTGCTCGTCGAATTACTCTCAGAAATCAGCACGCCATTTGCGACTTTGTGCCCAAGAGGAAAGCTGATCCTCTCATTGTTTTTCTGCGCCGGTCACTAGTCCTCTTTGTTAAACCTCCCAAGCAGGGCAGATCTGAAATTCCTGCAAGTCTTCTGTCGCGGACGTACTTGTTAAGCTGGCGTGGTGTGCTGTTTACGGTCTTGCAGCAGGTCGCAGGTCGGTGCTGCGGTCGCTGTAATTAGAGCGCCGTAAAAGCACACTGAGTAGGCCGTAATCAAGCGCGAGGTTAACAGAGTAGGCGGCGCTGCTACTTAATCTCGCCTGCACCTGCGTTTGTACTCGCTTAGTCCCGCTGAGCTGCGTTAGCTTTCTCGAACTAACCAACAAGGGACTGTCCGGACTTTGAAGTTGCCAACGAACAAAAGCACAATAGAACACACATACAACTCATGTTACATACGCTTAACGCTAAAGTGGAGCGGGATGACACATATCCGATTGTACGCTGACATGCACAGCAAAGAGAGGAAGTGGCTCGTGGAATTTTGCACCTGTAACACAACAGTTACTGACTCCCGTACAGTCCGATCCAGCGAGAAGAGTGTTTAGGGTAGTACTGACAGGTTCAGCTTCGGAATTAGTTATACGTGTGTTCTATGAACATTGTTAGTTTTCTGTATGAGAAAGTGTGTGTGTGTGTGTGTGTGTGTGTGTGTGTGTGTGTGTGTGTGTGTGTGTGTATGTTCTGTAAACCTGAACAACGCAAAAGCTGTACTTAGAAAACGCCACGTGCTAAAACGAATCACCAAAGCTATATGAAACTGTATAAATGTATTTGAACTAACATTTATCAAATTAATCAGAAAATGTAAAACTATGTTAATTGTAAATTTGTGGTAAGATCTTAAGGGACCAAACTGCTTAGGTCATCGGTCTCTAAGCTTAAACACTACTTAATCTAACTTAAACTAACCTACGCTATGGACAACACACACACCCATGCCCGAGGGAGGGCTCGAACCTCCGACGGGGAAAACTATGTTAAATCAGCTGTGCTGTGTGAGCTGTGGTGGGGTTGCTGGCGTCGACTTTCGAATTCCTGGCCCCACTAGCGCGCCTGTCGTGTGATGTCCCTCTGGTTTGAGGCCACCAAGATCTTTGCTCGAGGTTGTTGATGGGGACGGGGTGTGTTGTGCCGTGGCGAGTTACGGAGTGGTAACGGAGCGACGGGGACGGTTTAAGACGTCCGCCCGGCGAGTAAGGTGAGTACTTACGCAGGCGTCTTGGGCATGGAGTTCGGCGAGTGGTTCTTTGGCATATTTGTGGGCCGATCTGAATCCGTGGTTGACTTCGAGTGCCGTCTTCGTGCGTAGCCTAGCCAGCAAGCTCTGGGACGCAACACACCGATAAAGTGTTGAAGCCAGTTTCCCTGTGCTGAATTCTGGGCCCCCTTTGGAACCGACAAACTTCACCTTTGATTTGTGAACTTCAGTTCAGTTTTGGATTTTGAGGTCTTAACCGTTGATTTCTTATTGATACATATTGGTCTGCTGCGGTCATTGTGATTTCTTAGCTGATCTCTTTAACCACCAATTGGTTCCTTGAATTTCGGCTGTTGTCTGCTTTTCCTGAATCGATATTGGCCTTGGTTATTTGTTAACAGGATATCTAAACTGAATGAGCCAATTGCGTTTACTGAGCCGGAGCGATAACGTATATGTGCTGTGCTGTGGTCGGTCCCTCCCCCACCTCCCCCCCCACCCCCCCCCCCCCACCCCCGCCGTCATCACGCAGTACCTAGATGGTTGGGTTTTAGCCGACCTCCCCGCCAAACGTCTTCGAACACCAGATAAGTACCTTTCTCTCGTAATACGGCCGGGTGCCGGTTTCGATTACCTTCGAACTTTGCAGACGTCATCGCTCCGTTAATTATATTGACTTAGGAAGTGCCTGTGTCTCAAAATTTGCAATTGCTGAGACTATGTAATTGGGTTTGGCAGTCTAATTTTCTTTGGTGCGTTTCGCCGTCGTTGTAGAGGCGGTATCTTGCAGTGACGCCGGTATATCATTTCGCTAATTATTATTGCTTTGACGTAATTAACCTTGCTGTGTTAATATCTCTTTTGCCGGTCTGTACCCAATGAATAGGCCCTTGGAAGGCCGGTCCTTTCGTCGTAACCTTTCTTGGCCTTCCAATTTGGTTTAGTCTTTTGTTCCTCGCATATAAGCCTTCTGGTGCACCTCTTGTGAGGACGCAATTCAAATTCTTGATTACTTAATTGAAGCAGTTATTCCCGAAGACCTACCTGTTTTCTGTTTGGTAGTCTTACTTAACTGAAGCTATTATTAAAGTAGCCCTGCTTCTTTCCTATTTGGTAATTTCATTAAACTGAAGCTGTTATAACTGAAGGCTTGCCTGTTTTGTATTTAGTAATTTTACGTAACTGATGCTATTATTATTGGAGATCTGCCTATTTCCTGTTTAGTAATTTTACTTAACTGAAGCAGTTATTATTGAAGGCCTGCCTATGGCCTCTTAATTAAGTTAAGAGCTATTTCATAATTTGTGTTAGCTGAAACTGTTATTAATCAAGACGTACCTGATTTTATTACCCTGTTATTTAAATCTGATATCTTACTCAATCTATGTTGTAATTAACTGAAATCATGATTGCCAAAGACCTACCTGTTTCAAAAGTACTTATGTTAATAACTGTAGGTACATGGGTCCTAACCTTTCGCCTCACATCACTTAATACATAATTGTAGGTACATGGGTCCTAACCTTTCGCCTTACATCACTTTATCCACAATTGTAGGTACATGGGTCCCAATCTTTCGCCTTACATCACTTTATCCATAATTGTCGGTACATGGGTGCTAACCTTTCGCCTTACATCACTTTATCCACAACTGTAGGTACATGGGTCTTAACCTTTCGCCTTACATCACTTTACCCACAATTGTACGTACATGGATCCTAACCTTTCGCCTCACATCACTTTATGCACAATTGTAGGTACATGGGTCCTAACCTTTCGCCTTACATCACTTTATCCACAATTGTAGGTACATGGGTCCCAATCTTTCGCCTTACATCACTTTACCCATAATTGTAGGTACATGGGTCCCAATCTTTCGCCTTACATCACTTTATCCATAATTGTAGGTACATGGGTCCTACCCTTCGCCTTACATCACTTTATCCATAATTGTAGGTACATGGGTGCTAACCTTTCGCCTTACATCACTTTATCCACAATTGTAGGTACATGGGTCCTAACCTTTCGCCTTACATCACTTTACCCACAATTGTAGGTACATGGATCCTAACCTTTCGCCTCACATCACTTTATGCATAATTGTAGGTACATGGGTCCCAATCTTTCGCCTTACATCACTTTATCCATAATTGTCGGTACATGGGTGCTAACCTTTCGCCTTACATCACTTTATCCACAATTGTAGGTACATGGGTCCTAACCTTTCGCTTTACATCACTTTACCCACAATTGTAGGTACATGGATCCTAACCTTTCGCCTCACATCACTTTATGCATAATTGTAGGTACATGGGTCCTAACCTTTCGCCTTACATCACTTTATCCACAATTGTAGGTACATGGGTCCCAATCTTTCGCCTTACATCACTTTACCCATAATTGTAGGTACATGGGTCCCAATCTTTCGCCTTACATCACTTTATCCATAATTGTAGGTACATGGGTCCTACCCTTCGCCTTACATCACTTTATCCACAATTGTAGGTACATGGGTCCCAATCTTTCGCCTTACATCACTTTACCCATAATTGTAGGTACATGGGTCCCAATCTTTCGCCTTACATCACTTTATCCATAATTGTAGGTACATGGGTCCTACCTACCCTTCGCCTTACATCACTTTATCCATAATTGTAGGTACATGGGTCCTCACTTTTCACCTCACATCACTTTATCCATAATTTGAGGTTTCACTGTGTTCACTGAGGTGACAATAACCGTGGGATACCTCCTAACGTCGTGTCGGTCCTCCTTATGTCCGGCTTAGTACAGCATCTCGAGTGGCATGGACTCAAAAAGTTCCCTGCAGAAATATTGAGCCATGCTGCCTCTATAGCCGTCCGTAACTACAGAAGTTGCCCGTGCAGGATTTTTTACACCAACTAACCTCTCAATTATGTCCCATATATGTTCGATAGGATTCATGTCGGGAACTCTGGGTGGCCAGATCATTTGCTCGAACTGTTCAGAATGTTCTTCAAGCCATTCGCGAATAGTTTTGCCCGGTGACATGGCACATAAAAACTCCATTGTTGAATGGCTGCAAATGATCTCCAAGTAGCTGAACATAATCATTTTTCAGTTGTTGATAGATTCAGTTGGAGCAGAGGATCCAGTCCGCTCCACCATTATGGTACCACCGTCAGCATGCACAGTTCCTCGTTAACAACCTTTGTGGGGTCTGCGCTACTCTGGAACCCTACCATGAACTCCTACCAATTGAAATCGGGACTCATCTGAGCAGGCAGCGATTTTCCGGTCGTCTAGGGTCCAACCGATATGGTCATGGGTGCAGGAGAGGCGCAGCAGGCGATATCGTTCCGTTAGCAAATGACACTCCTGTCGATTGTCTGCTGCCATAACCCATTAACGTCACATCTCGCCTCACTGTCCTAACGGATAAGTTAGACGTACGTCCCACATTGATATCTGCGGTTATTTCACACAGTGTTGCTTGTCTGTTAGTACTGACAACTCTACGCAAACGAAGCTGCAATCTTCCCGGGTTAGATTCCCGGCGGGGTCAGGGATTTTCTCTGCCTCGTGATGACTGGGTGTTGTGTGCTGTCGTTAGGTTAGTTAGGTTTAAGTAGTTCTAAGTTCTAGGGGACTGATGACCATAGATGTTAAGTCCCATAGTGCTCAGAGCCATTTGAACCATTTTTGAAGCTGCAATCGTTCGTTAAGTGAAGGCCGTTGGCCGCGCGTTATCCATGTCGAGAGGTAATGCCTGAAATTTGGTATTATCGGCACAGTCTTCACACGGTGGATCTAGGAATATTGAATTCGCTAACGATTTCCGAAATGGAATGTCCCATGCGTCTAGCTCCAAATACCGTTTCGCTTCCAAAGCATGTTGATTCTCATGTGGCAATAATCACGTCGGAACCTTTTTTATATGAATCACGTGAGTACAAATGACAGCTCCACCAATGCACCGCCTTTTCATACCTTGTGTACGCGGTACTACAGCCATCTGTACATGTGCATATTGCTGTCCCATGACTTTTGACATCTCAGTGTTTATTGTGCCAGTGCTATAAAGCTTGATGCCCCAATACGTGACATGAAATTTCACCACACAAAACTAAAAGAATAAAAATGCTTCATAAACCTGCGAAATATTCCCTGTGATTCTACTTAAGAAACTGACTAAATAAAACTCCAAAAACTAGATAATACACACGCGAATGTATCACTACATTGTAAGAATAAATCTGTCTTCATAAGAAATGAAATCTAAACTGAATTACCTAAACTGAAACTGGTAATTTTGAACACACACACATACACACACACACACACACACACACACACACACACATATTGATCCTGAAGTGAACGTAATGTATTGCTTGAATGAGCGCTCGAGGATTTTCAGCTGTCCATACTTGGTTAGTATGATACTTTATCATCTCTCTATATATGAATTCTGTCTCGTCTGTAAATAAAATGCAAGCTGTTAACTGCACGTCTTCAGCGCTCCGTCAAAAACTCCATAGGCAGAGCTGTAACTTGGTATGGATGTTTTGTGTTTTAGAGAGCTTGTACACGGTGTGAGTGAATGAAGAAAGTTACTGCTCATGCACAATTGGCCGCACAAGAGAGCGTGGTCTGCGCCTGGAGCAGCTCCAGTTCCTCGAACACATTTGTTCCAGGACTATTTTCCAGTTGTCGTAAGAGTCTATCCACATTCGGCTTGTGAACTATGAGGCTTTTATAGCGGTAGCTTGTGCCCGTTACGAATAAGCTACTGTCTGAAAGTCATCGGAACAACATGCTACACATTTTTCAGATCGGACATGGTGTTGAGAATGCCATTCATTGTACACGATATGTGCCAGTCGATTAACCTATTTGGCTGAATCGTGGTAGAATACCACGTCTGCTATTTCCTGAAATGAATAGTAGTACCCTGTTTCATTCTATGTAGTTTACACTCCACACAATCATTAATTTTGTTCTCATACCAGCATAAACTTAAAAAAAACACATATTGAATAGCTGATGTAGGAGACAGTTGTAAGTACTGTGTTTGACAACGGCATCACAGCGAGAGGACTAAATGATGAGATAAACGCAGGACGTCTACAGGAAGACTACACCACTGGGCACTGACCATTCTCGACCCAAGTGAAATGAGCCACATCTCAACAAGTATTTGCTTCCGGACATACGTTTATAAGGACTGTTTCTTTTTTTTTTGTTTTGACCAGTACTATGTCTTTTAAGAATATGGGACACCAGTTTTACACATTCTGTACTGTTACAACACACACAAAGTTACCCGCCGTAGACTTGCAATATGACGTTAAAACAGCTCTCATTCTACTGACATAACACAACTTCCTTCATTGACCATTGCAGTACAAAGTGATGAAAGAGTTTCGAATGAGTAACTCTTATATTGCAACAGGAAGTCCACATTAAGACTTGGGATCTGAAAGCTTCACCTGCAAACTACATTCAAAAATAGCTAAGACAGAAGGGGACGCGGTGAGAGGAAGGAGCATGACTGTGGAAGAGCTCTGGTCTACACTCCTGGAAATTGAAATAAGAACACCGTGAATTCATTGTCCCAGGAAGGGGAAACTTTATTGACACATTCCTGGGGTCAGATACATCACATGATCACACTGACAGAACCACAGGCACATAGACACAGGCAACAGAGCATGCACAATGTCGGCACTAATACAGTGTATATCCACCTTTCGCAGCAATGCAGGCTGCTATTCTCCCATGGAGACGATCGTAGAGATGCTGGATGTAGTCCTGTGGAACGGCTTGCCATGCCATTTCCACCTGGCGCCTCAGTTGGACCAGCGTTCGTGCTGGACGTGCAGACCGCGTGAGACGACGCTTCATCCAGTCCCAAACATGCTCAATGGGGGACAGATCCGGAGATCTTGCTGGCCAGGGTAGTTGACTTACACCTTCTAGAGCACGTTGGGTGGCACGGGATACATGCGGACGTGCATTGTCCTGTTGGAACAGCAAGTTCCCTTGCCGGTCTAGGAATGGTAGAACGATGGGTTCGATGACGGTTTGGATGTACCGTGCACTATTCAGTGTCCCCTCGACGATCACCAGTGGTGTACGGCCAGTGTAGGAGATCGCTCCCCACACCATGATGCCGGGTGTTGGCCCTGTGTGCCTCGGTCGTATGCAGTCCTGATTGTGGCGCTCACCTGCACGGCGCCAAACACGCATACGACCATCATTGGCACCAAGGCAGAAGCGACTCTCATCGCTGAAGACGACACGTCTCCATTCGTCCCTCCATTCACGCCTGTCGCGACACCACTGGAGGCGGGTTGCACGATGTTGGGGCGTGAGCGGAAGACGGCCTAACGGTGTGCGGGACCGTAGCCCAGCTTCATGGAGACGGTTGCGAATGGTCCTCGTCGATACCCCAGGAGCAACAGTGTCCCTAATTTGCTGGGAAGTGGCGGTGCGGTCCCCTACGGCACTGCGTAGGATCCTACGGTCTTGGCGTGCATCCGTGCGTCGCTGCGGTCCGGTCCCAGGTCGACGGGCACGTGCACCTTCCGCCGACCACTGGCGACAACATCGATGTACTGTGGAGACCTCACGCCCCACGTGTTGAGCAATTCGGCGGTACGTCCACCCGGCCTCCCGCATGCCCACTATACGCCCTCGCTCAAAGTCCGTCAACTGCACATACGGTTCACGTCCACGCTGTCGCGGCATGCTACCAGTGTTAAAGACTGCGATGGAGCTCTGTATGCCACGGCAAACTGGCTGACACTGACGGCGGCGGTGCACAAGTGCTGCGCAGCTAGCGCCATTCGACGGCCAACACCGCGGTTCCTGGTGTGTCCGCTGTGCCGTGCGTGTGATCATTGCTTGTACAGCCCTCTCGCAGTGTCCGGAGCAAGTATGGTGGGTCTGACACACCGGTGTCAATGTGTTCTTTTTTCCATTTCCAGGAGTGTATTTTCGTTAAGTATTATTACGTCTTACCTTATGTGCAGCAACTACACATAGTCGACTCTAAATTCTTGACCCTGAAAACAATCTTTCATATCGCATCACGTAGTGTGAAGCCAGGCTGGACTAGGATGAAAATATCCTTTGACCCACGAATAAGAAGGGTGTTGAGTAATGTGCGTTCACGTTGAACGCACTTGGGACAAAAATTATGACCGTATTTTTGTGAATCCAGGGAAAATAACCAAATGGGGTGGCATGCAGTGACGGCTAACTCACTACTGCAGAGCTCCAAAATACATCGATAAAAAAATGTAATAATAGAAAACCGAAGTAAATTTTCAGTTACAAAAATTAAATTAGAAACTCTATAACAACAAATTCGTTACCACTGTTTTTAAGTGTCTTCATTCCCTTGTATCTCAGTTTAAAATTTCCATGTTAAAAAAAAATTGAAAATTCCAACCACTAATCAATTTCAAATATCTGTCTGACAAAATAATCTTAAAATCGTCACTGAGCTCCATACAGATTTTCTCCCAATATCTAGTATTCAAACATTCACAACCAAAAATAATATACAAAACGTTTACTTGTACCTCACTAATTTTTTAAACAAATCAGAATTGCTTGCATTGTTGATATTCTTTAGTGTAGCTTCCTTTTGTATAGAAAGAATATTTAATAAGAAATTTCATACTCAAAAAATGTAGAACTTTCTGGCCTCATGCAGAAAACCCCCAGAAGGATTTTCAACTTCTATCTCTTTTATATTTCTTATCTCTTGCCCCTCTGGGGTTTTTAATTTCAACTCAAAGTATAGGTCTACAGCAGTGGTGTGATGATCTATAGTCTTGATGCTAGCTGCCCTTCTTGCGTCTGTCACAAGTCGCCTTTAATTGAATGGCAGAGCTCAAACAGCAGCGACTTGATGGATAACTAATCTCTTTCCTTGATGGTCATCGTAACTCCCAGCCTGAGGCGAACCAGGAGCAAATGAAGAGACTTGCAGCTTGCGTATATGGTAACTAAGTGAAGTACAAACCATATTCTAAAATGTGATATTTTCTTTGGTTCACTTTGAGTACAAATAAATACATTATTTTCTTTGTATTGTTACGTTCTTTTAGAAGATACGTCTTTTAGACAACATATAAATGCGAATGTGAACATTCAAATTAAGATTTAAAAAGAGTATTTTACGTGAAAAACGAAGTATATTCCCGTACTGAATGGAGACTGTCTCACTGCCATCTGTGAACAGAGCTGTCAACTGATTAGTCATGACGTGCAAACTGTACAGACTGACCGTGCATCTGAGACGGAGCAAACAGGAAGTCGCTGTCTTAATATCTAGAGGCAGTGCCGCAGTGCTATATCAGTTGTGCATATTTCCTGAACCAGCCAGTCGAGTCAGTGTTGTCACGCAGGTGAGATCTATGTACTACTGTACAGCTGGGATCCGTAATTCATCGATAAATGAGCTTAAAAATTTTCACTCAAAATTCTATGCTGAGCATCGTAAGTAAATTCTTCTTACCATGCATGACTATGTAGGCAAGTACTTCAATTGGAACTTTATTACTTAATGTGGCACACAGATTCACTGTTGCTTCCTGTGTAGCTAACGCATTCATTCTCCTAGACATATCTGTGACATAGAAAGGATAATTTGTTTGGAAATTGTATGGATTCACATTAGCATCACTATTCAATTGCGTGACTCACTTAAAACGTTGGAAGGCATGACATGCCTTCACATAATTGTTTGGCGGACCTAGATTCCACATTTCTTGAGGAAAAACTTTATTTCTTGCATTCTTCATATAGATATTCTGTAGTTTGATGATATCAAACAAGAAAGAGTCGTTCTGATTATTTTTTCGATTTATTTGGAAAACAAGAAAGTTAAAGTAATGCATATCACATTCTGCAGAATTATAGTAATTGGTGATATCTAGCTCAAAATTTCGCTTTCCATTCAATCCTGCAATCTCTGTGGTTTGTGATTCAAAGAAATATAAGGGTACCTTCAGACTTTTAGTCTCTCTTGCTCTAGCTTGAGTGAATATTCTGGTTCATATTTAACCACAGGAACATGGATTTCCATTCATTCCGCAACAATTTTGCCTTCCTTCGCAAATGTGGTCATATCTTCAACACCAGCTCGATTATGGTCATACCTTCGAAGAATGGTATCGTTTGCACTAGAACTCCAAGCAAAAATAAGTTACGTTTCCTTCCGACAATATTTCTTTAAAAAACCTGATGTACCCACCCCCAAGACTAGTGGCAAAAGTACTACATTTTTCTTGCTCTTTATCTTCCAATTATTAAGAATATGGCCTTCCATGGTTAACTCATTGGCTAAAGATGAAGTCAGTCACTTAAGAACAGATGAAAAAAATGAAAAGATGTCCCAATTTAGACGAAATATTGCTTCCTTTCTTTATGATAATAACCTCGAACAGCTTTGTCATGAAGTTACAATCAATATTTTTGTTGGATTTTCCATCATATGTTGGGCAATCTGTTCCATAAGGTCAAATACTACTGAAGCTCAAGTACAACTGAGCATGGTTAGGATGAATGATTCTTTATGCACATCATCATCTCATTTCCCACCTAGAGGAATTTGAAGATATGCTACAAATTAAACATGATAGTGGTGGAAGAGATTATACATTAAGTGAATCAGAGATACAAGTAGCGTTCATGTAATATGAAGAAGAGCTTAAAAACAGAAAAAGTTAAAAGATGAAGAACAAAAGTTAAAAAAATGAACATAAGTGAAAGAATGTTGGAATATATCAAACATAATAAAGATCAATATTTTGATTAAGCCCTGTAGGCACATTTTAATTTCTTTGTAAATTACCAGTAAAATTGGATGAAGATAAATTAACAGTTGGTGAAACGACACATGAAGATACAGACGTGTTAATGAATTTTTCAACTAAAACACAGATTACTGTGGGTGATGTGGTAACAAAATTTGATGATGTCTATGTATCACATTATGCAGATATATTATTTTATTCATGAGCATTATATTCTGAGAAGAATCCAAATAAAA
The DNA here is from genome assembly GCF_021461385.2 of Schistocerca piceifrons. Lineage (NCBI taxonomy): Eukaryota > Metazoa > Arthropoda > Insecta > Orthoptera > Acrididae > Schistocerca > Schistocerca piceifrons. Next base: position 691,932,277 of record NC_060138.1, read on the forward strand.
TAAAAATCAGGTAGAATTATTAAATATTATAATGTGATAAAAAAGTTATTGGTTTCTATTTCCCAAAATCAATAGCATAATGAGACTCAAGTGTAGATAAGAAAAGAGGAGGATTAATAAAAATGTATACAGAGAAACCAGTTGAATATGTCTGGATGAATGGTATGTGCGAATTAATCGATAGTTTGGCTGTAATTTATGAGGAAGAATTAGCTGGAAATTAAAATTCTCACAATTACAAAGTCGAAATAATACAAATTTTAAATAATAAATTTAGTGATTTCATTAACAATAATCCAAAAGGAATTCCATTCTTGAGTAGATTTTTGAACAATCTTACTCACACATTTTGGAAGAGCGAAAAACATGAAAATATATTAGTAAACTGAACTTTATGTAATTTGCCAGTACCAGAGTTGTATGGGCTTTCAATTTTGTGGGTCACTTACCAAACTAGATGAAAGATCAGCTAAAGAAGAGCAAGGAATAAATCTACTATCTGAAGTATGTAAACATGAAATTGCCTGTAGAGATCATAACAATTTAGATAAAAGACATGAAGCAGACAAACATTTTCAGCTAGCTGCAAAAGGGAGAATGAATATGTTTGATGCTTCACTTGAAGAAAAACTGGCTGCAACAGCAGTTAGAGGAAAAGTATGGAATGTGAAAATTAGGAATAGGTTTGGATATTAATGATAATGATTGGGGATTATAAAAAATCATAATAAATAATTCTTCTATATAAATCAATAATTTCAGCATCCGTTGTTCTGTGTTACCTAATGGCAATACTAGAGCTAAAACATTTGAAGTTAGACTCAATAATGAACAGTTACATAACATTGATAAGTTTTTAACTGATGCTCAGAAAAGAAAGAGAGATACAAGAAAACTGGTGGAAATTTACTCATAACACTAGACATACCTGTTATGAAATAAGTTATTGAACAGCTAAACAAAAAAAAAAGAAAAAAGGTTCAGCACCAGCTGGAGCCAGCTGGAGCCGGCTTAGACGAACAGTATGGACTAACAAAACATGAAGGAAGATTCGTTGCTTTACTATTGGCTGCGCTACTATTTTTGGCTGTTGCTGGCTCAATGACTGGCGGAGCAGCTGCTGTAGTAAATTTGGTAATAAACAAGAAAAAAGTGATAAAGAAGGCATAATCTTGCATTATTAAAGAAAGAAATTGGAGTGAGAAAAGTAAAAAAATTCCAAAAAGTAATCAAAAAATATAATAAATCTTTGTCAAATTTTGTTATAGAAAATCTTGTAGAACAATTAAAAATCAAGCATTTTCGAAGCATTCATCAATGATTAATAATATAATGAGCCAAAAACTGTAGAATGGTTAACAGTTAATTTAGATACATCTGATCATGATGGCACTCACTGAATATGTTATTAGGAAAATAATGGTATAAAATTTGGGCACAATGCTAAGGCAGCTTCAACTTCCATTGTGTTTGATTTATTTGGTGGTAATATATGAAAAGAACTACTTAACTATTTGGGGGAAAATGAACTGTACTACTATTATGAGAGAATACAAAATTTTAATGAAGACATTTGTGGTCGTTTGTGTGTATTCATGGTAAAGTGCAGGTACAGTTTCCGATGAAATCATTGATTATTTATGTAAGCTGAGTCAAACCCTTCAGTGAAGTGGTAGACGCTTTGCTGCAAACACCACAGATGGTACAGAGTAAAAGCTCTAAGAAGGTGAAGAAGCCAACAGCTGAAACTGTTCAGGATTCAGTTAGCGTATCATATGCATTAAGTCCACGTGTTTAATTCCTTTTTGTTAATTGTCTACATTTTTTGTTTGTTTCCATCAGTGAAGTTTGTATTGCCTTGTTTATGCAAGGTAGTTTAATGAGTTCGTATTGTGTGGTATTTACTAGCATTTTGTTATACACTGAAGCTTTTGGAAGAGGGGGTAAGGGAAAATTACTTTCTCTCACGTGGCATGCCAGCATGGGCAGCCAGGAAGAATACGGTAATTTTGCTGCACCTACAATTCGTAGAGAGGGCAATAGGGAGTGAATTACGGAATCAACCTCTTAAATCTGGAGTTGTGCTCTCAATACAACAGACGTCCAGTTAATCAGTCGTCGGCAGTGGCTTGGTTAAACGGAGAATGTATGGAATATGGCAAACGAGGTGTGCGGGTTAGAAGATACCTTTGGGGAAAAGAAGCAAGGAAAGAGGGAAATCTAGCGAAAATTGAGGAGGAATACGGTGGAGTGCAACTCTCTTTTGAGAAACTGAGTCAACAGTTGACTCACGTAAAGGACCTGGTACGAAGGACTTTGATTCGGGGAAAGAGAGGATGGGTAAACGGAGATGGAAAACGTTTGCAGATAGGGTTTGGAATAGTGGATGACGAAGACATCCGAAATTTAAATAACACACTGCGAAAGGTACAAGCAATAACAGAAGTTACGAGGACTGAGGTGGAATGGCACACCACACATATGATGAGCATGGAACAAGCAGTGCACTAGAAGCACTAAGCAGAAAACTGGACTCGCATTCGGGAGGACGACGGTTCAATCCCGCGTCCGGCCATCCTGATTTAGGTTTTCCGTGATTTCCCTAAATCTCTCCAGGCAAATGCCGGGATGGTTCCTTTGAAAGGGCACGGCTGACTTCCTTCCCCGTTCTTCCCTAATCCGATGAGACCGATGACCTCGTAGTTTGGTCTCTTCCCCCAAAAACAACAAGCAGAAAACTGGAAATAAACGGGCACATAGTTGTCTTCAGAGTGTTATGGCTCGGGTCGTAACATTGTGTAAGCGAACCACTGAGAGTTCGGAGAGTAAACACAAAGTTACATGCCAATATTACTAAGCTGGATTCTCTGAATGAACTGTTCAGATACGTTTATGAGCTGGTCCTTCAGCCTACCTGACTCCAAAACAAGTACAAAGTTGCGGATTACTAAGGTAAATTCTCTGGCGGCACCTTAGGAATACAGCATTACACACACACTGATAAGCCTGCGCCTGGGACATCTGTATCTGTAGACATGCTATTATTATGTTTCTAAAACAATAGAAAGCATCTTCCTAACTCTGTAAGCTCTTACAATTGCTTTATGCAGCACTCTTCCTCGTGTTAAACAGAAGGAAGAAAAAAAAATGGCTCTGAGCACTATGGGACTCGACTGCTGTGGTCATCAGTCCCCTAGAACTTAGAACTACTTAAACCTAACTAACCTAAGGACATCACACACATCCATGCCCGAGGCAGGATTCGAACCTGCGACCGTAGCAGTCGCACGGTTCCGGACTGCGCGCCTAGAACCGCGAGACCCAGAAGGAAGAGTATAGGCATGGATACGTTTTGAAAACAAACTTCTTCCCTTTCATGCCCAATAATTCGACACATCATAGGTGTAGCGGAAAGAATTGTAACGAGCTTCAACTGCCAATGAGACACGGTAAAGTCAAGCAGGACCTGACAAGTGGGTTTTGAAGAATTGTGGATATGATAATAACATGGTACACCTGCCGACAACTACACGCTGTTGCTCGAACTCTGATGCATAAACGCGGCTCAAACCATTTTGAAACAAACCGTTTCCTTTGGAAGTCTCAGAGAAGCAAAATCAGTCTTACGTCACCGCCATCTACTAATACCTGTCAGCACGTCTCTCGGACTGTGGCGTATTATTAATCATCGTATTAACTCTCATTTGCCCACCATCTTATAGAATGTTTCAAAAAGTCGATCGCACTCCTCCTCTTGTGACCTGCCGAATGTCTTGTGAGCAATAAATAATTGAGGACGAGAGCATTTGCAGTAAGAGAAAGAGGGTATAATAATTTAAAAACTAGCCATCTACGAAGGATAACCAGTCAGTTTTGTTTTCTTGATTTAGAAGATATTTCATCTGTATATCATGTTTCGTCAGCCCAAAGATAAAATCTGACTGTCTTCAAACAAATAAGGAAAAAAGTGATAGTACGATATTTTCGTTTTTGAATCATGTATGAGATGTGAACACTTAGTGATCAAACCATGCCAGGGCTTGCATGTACAACTATGAAATTCGGACCAACGCCTTCACTCGACAGTAGTCTTCGCACACTGTCACTCTGCCAACGTTTATTTACGGCGTAATGTACGTGAATCCACGTTTCATCTAAGTAAATGGCTTGCTGCTTTTATTCTCATGCTTAATTATTCCGTAAAAACCTAATACAGTATGCCATTTTTGTAACTAGGTCCTCTCGATCCGAAAGAACACATTTTGACGCCTTTTAAAACTAAATCTCGCAGCCAGAAGAATTTTTCTAATGTGGCATTGCAAGGCTTGAAATTCAGTTGTGTGGACGTAATCTGTGTAGTTTTTCCCAAGTTAGTGCTCCATTGTACTGTTCTTAATAGCATAGAAATTCCTGCCCAATAATAAATTTATCCACATTGTCACTGGAATACGTGTTGTGAACACCTTATTTCTCCTACTTTGGCGTAGATAGTCGTGTTCCAGTCTGTCCGGCTTCGTGTCCCTCCTTTCCTAATTTGCAAACCCTTCCGTTACTCAAGTTCAACATTTTCGATGCTCTTTCTGCCACCTTCTCCGCCGGAGCGTATAATCCCTTCTGTTTCTCATCGTTAAAAAATTTAATCACGTCAAGCGCAAACCGTCGCGCCTGCCCGTGAAGACATCTTCTCTTCTCACTTTCCATGCCTGCACTGCAACATAACAACACGCACTACTTTAATCGGAGTGTGTCTGTACTTGCGCACGTGACCAAGTTAGTTCCTGCTATTGCCGCATTACCACTCCGTCTTGCCGGGTGATACGCAGTTATAGTCAAGAACAAACATAATCAAACATAAAATGGTTCAAATGGCTCTGAGCACTATGGGACTTAACATCTATGGTCATCAGTCCCCTAGAACTTAGAACTACTTAAACCTAACTAACCTAAGGACATCACACACATCCATGCCCGAGGCAGGATTCGAACCTGCGACCGTAGCAGTCGCGCGGCTCCGGACTGAGCGCCTAGAACCGCTAGACCACCGCGGCCGGCAATCAAACATATATAGAGGTGACAAAAGTCATGGGATACCTTCTAATATAGTGTCGCATCTCCGTGTTGCAAGTTCAGGATGTTGTGCACGAAGTAACCTTTCGATTATATCCCATAAATGTTCAATGCGATTCATATCGGGCGATCTGGGTGACCAAATCATGCGCTCGAACTGTCCAGAATGTTATTCAAGCCAAACGCGAACAGTTGTGGCCCGGTGACAAGACATCGTTGTCTGGGAACATGAAGTCCATGAATGACTGCAAATGATCTCCAAGTAGCCGAATATAACCATTTCCAGCCAATTATCGATTCAGTTGGATCAGAGGACCCAGTCTATTCCACGTAAACACAGCCCACACGATTGTGGAACCACCACCAGCTTGCACAGTGCCTGGTTGACAACGTGGGTCTGCCCACACTTGAACCCTACCATCAGCTCTTACCAAGTGAAATCGGGACTCATCTGACTAGGCCACAGTTTTTCAGTCGTCCAGGGTCCAACCGATATGGTCATGAGCCCAGGAGAGGCACTGCAGGCAAAGTTATGCTGTCAGCAAGGGCACTCGCGTCGATCGTCGGCTGCCATAGCTCATTAACGCCAAATTTCGCTGCTCTATCTTAACGGACATGTTCGTCTTACGCCCCTCGTTGATTTCTGCTGTTATTTCACACAGTGTTGCTTGTCTGCCAACACTGACGACTTTAAACATATGGCATTGCTCTAGTCGTTAAGTGAAGGACGTCGGCCAGTGCGTCGTCCGTGGTGAGAGGTAATGCCTGAAATTTGGTATTTTCGGCGCGCTCTTGTCACTGTGAATTTCGGAATATAGAATTCCCTAACGATTTCCGAAATCAAATGTCCCATGCATCTAGCTCCAACTGCTATTCCGCGTTCAGAGCCTACGGCCATAATCACGCCGGAAACTTTTTTACATGAATCACCTGAGTAAAAATAACAGCTCCGCCAATGCACTGTTCTTTCAAACCTAGTGTACGTGATATTGCCGCCATCTGTGTGTGAGCATATCGCTATCTGATGACTTTTGTCACCTCAGTGTAAATAGGATACTGATCAGTTCAAGTCCCCGACATTTCAGCCATAAGTTGGCTACAATTCCTCAGAATTGCACATAATGCTGAAGAGACATTATGTGGAGGTGTTTCTGCGGTGCCTGTCGTACCATGATTCATTCAGGCTAGAATCAGACGAAACCACGATGTTTATTTCAACATTCTCGGTGACTTTGCTTCCACCACTTCACGATAAGTAAGCTGTGTCTTCCAGGACAAGAACAGCTATATCCTCATGACTACACGCATATATACGTTCGTGGTTTGATGACCACTGAGGCACACTATCGTATTTGTATTGGCATTTTAAATCACCCGATTATGATCTGGTAGAAAACGCTCGAGAATGTTTGGAAGAGCACGTGAAACACAGCAGTCAACATCTTCGCAATTTGGCACCTCTACGGGATCTTATCGTCAGTGAGTGGCTTCACCTGTGTATGTGTATGGCATACCTGAATGAACTTGTGGACTCACTCAATCGCCGAAATGAGACGATTATTGAGGTAGGATGTGGCGTTACAAAGTATTAGCGTGATGCCGCTCACGGTGATTAAGATTTTGATTGATACATTGATCTTCCAGGCATCATCCTTATCCTGCAAGTAGATATTGCACACGAAATTCTGAAGCACAAATGAAGGGCTTATTTCAATAGTGGTACAAGTCCATTTTTGTTCATTCTGAGATACAGAGTCCTAAAGTTAAATGAGCGCCGAAAAATCTGCAGAGAGATTGAATATTGGATAATCTGCAGTTGGGATACCAGAAATATTCAAGTATATATCTCAACTGCATATTTTTCAGCGCTCATTTAACTTTAGGACTCTGTATCTCAGAATGAACAAAAATGGACTTGTACCCCTATTGAAATAAGCCCTTCAAATATACTGTATCAACGTTAAAAATTTCTTTAGAGAAGACAATACGAAGAGAATCGTGCGGAGTTTCGGAGAAATATATACGTATTGAAAAATTAAGTTACGTTAGAGAATATAATTCTTTGTATCAGTACTAATAGAATTCATATTTGTTTCCTGATACATTTGATAACATTCATAAATGAAATACTATTTCGTTTAAACGAATGCAATTAATGTGTTCGGCGAAATGAGCGCTACAAATCCAGTTTGAATCACTCAGTTATATATACCTGACAGAATCTCGCAGTAATTCGAATTACGTTTAGTTCCGTGGGATCGGGGTTTGTTGCAATAAATGAGGAAATCACTTCAGCATGTTAAAGGATACTCATTACCCATATTGTAGGATTAGCTTTCCAAACTTGTGTTATAATACAGGATGTATGTGATTACCGCAACCAAATAATATTTTTAAAAATTATGACTCTTGTGACGTTAATTTATTAGTTACTTGTTTAGATCCGCTGGTGTACATCATCAGGCATCAAATCACAGAATAGACTTAAATGTTTTTTTTTTTTGCTACCAATTCTATTAAGTAGTTAATGGTTTATTTGTTGTCATGGTCTACGTTGTTTCCAGAACCTATGCCTCCCTACGTGAAAATGGAAGAATAATATATGATATATAAGTAGTAAGTCACCTACGTAGCAGCCTGTAAAACATTTACGTTACAGCATGTATTTTAGGAAGTAATATGCCACACGATTGTTTCCATATCTATGTATGGATGTGTGTGTTACGGACCTAATGAACACCCTGGCAACTTAAATTAACGGTATTATCAGCGTAACTATGAGCACTTCAGGTTTTAAACGCGTCGTTAATAAATTAACGTCGTAACATTAACAATCGTTAAACATTGTGACTGGTTTGCCGTACATATATAGGCCAATATCTATCAATATTTACCACCTTGTCACAAAATACTAATGCCGTTTAAAGATTCCTAAAACTAATCTTATGACAGCAACGGTGAACCTACATGTCACAATTGCAGACAATATGGCCATTCGAGTTTCAGTTTCTGTAACTCATAATACTTCGGCCTCGTCCATTAGTGTTGACGACTAAATTGTCCGGTGAAGGAAGAGTGTGAAGGGAGGGGATGGGAAAGGGGAAGGCGGCAGTTTTCGCGAAAGTATTCCAACGGCTGCAGGCATGCCCCGCAGTGCGTTTGGAAAGTACCAACATTGTGCTTTGCGGCCCTCAATACATGCAGAGCGTGTGTGAAGCCCCCCCCAACCCCTCCCAAATGTGTACAGATCTTGGAAACTACCACCGACACTTAAATTAACGGTATTATCAGCGTAACTATGAGCACTTCAGGTTTTAAACGCGTCGTTAATAAATTAACGTCGTAACATTAACAATCGTTAAACATTGTGACTGGTTTGCCGTACATATATAGGCCAATATCTATCAATATTTACCACCTTGTCACAAAATACTAATGCCGTTTAAAGATTCCTAAAACTAATCTTATGACAGCAACGGTGAACCTACATGTCACAATTGCAGACAATATGGCCATTCGAGTTTCAGTTTCTGTAACTCATAATACTTCGGCCTCGTCCATTAGTGTTGACGACTAAATTGTCCGGTGAAGGAAGAGTGTGAAGGGAGGGGATGGGAAAGGGGAAGGCGGCAGTTTTCGCGAAAGTATTCCAACGGCTGCAGGCATGCCCCGCAGTGCGTTTGGAAAGTACCAACATTGTGCTTTGCGGCCCTCAATACATGCAGAGCGTGTGTGAAGCCCCCCCCCCCCCCCCTAACCCCTCCCAAATGTGTACAGATCTTGGAAACTACCACCGACACGAAATTAGGAGTGATGGAGCGAGAGTGCATTGTAGAGGAGTCAAGTTTCCAGTACAAACAGTAGTTACCTGGTAATCTGTGCACGTTGTGTTTTCGTGAAACTGTAGATGAATGAACGGCTCATCAGAGAACCCATCCTCACTCCAAGCACGACGCAAACGCACGTCTGCACTTCCCACGGAATTGCCGCGTGATGGCTCGTCGCGTCTTCCACGAACACTAAGAAGCAATACGAATAAATTAAACTAATCTTTATTTACTGCTCAAAAAGACGTTCCTCTGCGACAACAGCAGTCTTGTATCTTCTGAACACATTGCCAAAAGCTCGTAAAGCTCTGGCTGCCGAAATTCTTAAAATCATAAGCGCTATGCCGACTTCTAACTCCTTGAGCGTGTGGGAATTGTTGGAAGAAATATTATCTTTTGACATCCTCAAAGATGATCATATGGGTTTATACAGGGAGAGTGATGTGGCCAGTTAAGTATCCTACGAAGGCTATTCAGAAAGTAAGGTCCGACCGGCGGCGAAATGGAAGCCACGGTGAAGATCAAAATTGCTTTATTTGCAACATTTAGCTACACCTTCCAACTACTTGTCTACATAGTCGCCGCTCCGGTTCAGACATTTGTCGTAGCGTTGTACCAGCTTTCCGAAGGTAGCCGCCTTTGTTTTCTGCCATTTTTCTAACCTGATCTGAACCACGTTGTCTGTACCAGAATGCTGTCTTCTCAGCCAGTGGGTCATGTGAGCTGAGGTGAAACTCAGGGGGAGCCAATTACGGGCTGTATTGTGGGTGATAAACACTTTTCATGCGAAACGGTGCAGGAGTAGCTTCATTGCCCCTGCAGAGTGCTGTCGAGAATTTTCATGAAGAAGTAGAGGGATGACAGCTGTGTTATGTGGACTGCCTGACATCAGGCGAGGTCTCTCGCCACGCCCTCACAATTGGTGGGGGACACTGATTTCTGAACATCTTTACCTGCTCACTGTGCCCTCAGAATGAGAAGAGCGACTTGATGCGCTCGACGGCGTTCTAGAGACACTGCTCAAAACATCTGTGCAAAGCTTCATCGGATTTTCACTTTGTTTTCCATTTTGCGCCAGATCGGACCTTACTTTCCAAATAGCCTTCGTATAATCAGAAATTCCTACTCCATGGACGCGTTTCTGGAGTCAGTTGTTGCATTATCCTGAATAAAACAAACATAGCTGTTTTCGTTAGTTCCTAGATTACTCAAAAAGATTGCAATATTTTTTTTCACGTATCTTGATCGAAAAAGAGCTTTCCAATTACTTATTTTGTACTACTTTTACTCCACAATTCTATTTTCAAAAACCTGCATGGGCCCTTGATGCAATCGGTGAGGATTTCCAGTATTCCAAAGTCGATTGTAGTACGAATTCACATAACCCATAATTATAGCGATGCTTCATCAGGAAAAAAGTGTATTTCCAGCTCAACCTCTCGTGCACGGACTGCAGTAACCAGATCAGCACTCATTTCGTTGGACAGTCGATGCACTGCCCTGGCTTCGTAAGATTTCTGCTCGAGTTCGAGTCTGACGCACTAGAAGGCGCAACGATTTTCTCGCACTCCCAAGTACCATCCTAACTCGACTGTTAAAATATCTGTTTTCTTAACCCCTTTTTCTCTAAAGCGCAGCCAGTCTCTTTATACTTCTTCACTAACCTATGGATCATTCAACCACTGGGAATGTGTACGCCAAGAATTTCTGGTATGAAGGGTAGCCGAGATTCCACACACGACTCTGTTCTTGCACAGTTCCTCACAAGAAAGATTCTTTTATTCTTCGTGTAACCTACTGTGGACTGACAACGAACTAGCAATTGCTTCTCGTGAAGATGCTATTAAAATATTCAATCGTACACCACCAATTTCCGGTACCAATATTTACGCATAATCATGAGTCCAAATTGTCGGAAGAAAGAGAAATTTTCCTTAGAATCTCTGAAGATCTGTCGTGCATGCTGGAACTGCCTTCATTCAATGTACTCGAAGCGTTTTTTTTAATTTGTGCTTTCCGTGTCTGTATGAAAAATATCATGATGCAACTTGTATAATATCGAAAACACATGCGACGAATAATCGCACATTACCCTCAAATTTTAGTGTATTATAACTCATAGTATTACTGAATAAAGTTATTTACACTTTTGTTTATCGATGTTTGAGATGAGCTTTCCAAGTCCGTCTCTCATCCTTGCAACCTGTGTCGCATATCTAGGCGTCCATGTACAAAGCAGTTCTCGGTACCTTACCAGACTGGAGGTACAAGTGTTTCCGAAAATCACGGCAGGCACATATTTTCAGGAAAACGTTATGCGTTGGGTCGTTAACTTGTCGATGATTATAAATATAATATTTGTCATTATAATAAAAATTAGCAAACAGCCAAACGATGTTGGAAATTCAATAAGAGTTCATGCAAACACATCTCTTTCCCTCATATTACCTTTCAAATATAATATGTATGAAATAACATGACTAGTGTTGAAAAAATAGAAATTAAAATCACCGATTACGGAACTTGTACGGTATCCACATGGCCGCCACCATCTAGCACTTAGGATCGCATCGCACCGGCACATCACTTGCGCGTAGAATTCTCTTGGAAATCGCCTAATTCGTGCTACTTGCAGATTATGGTGTCCTAATGGACTATTACACTGTTAAGCCAAAGCATTAAGACCACTGCCCACCGCGACGCTGGAACTGCCTGGCGGCGTTGCGGGCGCGTATGCTTAATAAAAGCATGTAAGCGGAGAAGATGCGGACGGGGGACCACTCTAGCGAAGATATGGGTTGCAAATGGGAAAATCCATTGAGATAAGCGAATCTGACAAAGGGCAGATTATTATTACTCTGAGCCTGTGAACGAGTATGTCGAAAATGGCCAAGCTGGTCGAATGTTCGCGTGCTACTGTTGTGAGCGTCAACGGAAAGAGGTAGAACGACAATGAAACTACCGCTAGGCGCTAAATAGTTGGAATTGCACGACTCCTCACAGAACATGGGGTTCGAACGCCTATCTGCTCTATAAAGTAGGGTAGATAGTAATTTGTGGCATCTCTGCCTAAAGAGCAAAATGCTGGTTCACGTACAAGTGTTTCGGAGCACACCGTTCATCCTACATTGTTGAACACGGAGCTCCACAGCAGACCACTCCTACGTGTTCACCTGTTGACCCTACGACATCGTCAATCGTCAATTACGATTACAGTGGTCACGGGACCATCGGGATTCGACCGTCGATCAATGAAAATGTGTCGGCTCTTCGGGTGAATCACATTTTCACTACACATGGTCGATGCTCGTCTCAACAAACGCCGTCATCAAGGTGAGCCGCGGGTCGAAACGTGCAGTGCGCCACGGACACAGACTCGTTGGAGCAGTATTACACCATGGGAGACATTCTCATGTGCTTGCGTGGGACCTCTGGTAGTGATCGAAGACACGCAAACGGCTGCGAACCATCTGCTTCCCTTTATGCTTGATGTCTTCCACGACGGCGATGTCGTCTTTCAGCAGTGCAATTCTCCGTATCTCGGAGCCAGAACCGTGCTCTAGTGGTTTGAGAAGCATTATAGTGAACTCACGTTGATATCTCGGCCACCAAATTCGCCTGATGTAAATCCTATAGATCCATCTCGGCCGCTGTCGGTGCCATCACCGCGTACGCAAATCTACGGCCCGTTATTTACTCGAATTACATGATCTATGTGTAGACATCTAATGCCGTATACCTCCACAAACCTACCAACAAACTGTCGGATAACCGATACGCAGAATCAAGGGTGAATTTCGTTCCAAAAGCGGCGAAACAAGCTATTAAGCAGGTGGTCATAATGTTTCGGGTCATCAGCATAAGAGTGTACAAGCTTGAAGTAAATTCGTGATCCGAACGTGGTGGCCTTCCCTTGTTGAAAGGTACAGACAACTTCTATTTGATTTTATTTTCTAGTCACTCGACAAGCCTTGCATTTTGTAATAAATGATTTAACACTATGGCCAAGTCAAGACTCCCCCTCACGGAGGCCCATCCGCTAGTTTCCTTCTCACGACCCTGTCGCCCAATCTCAAGCAATATTCACGTTTGGAACGCGACAATCTGAATAGTTGAATAGTAACCTTTTTCATTGTGTGTTGGAACCCCTGTCCTAGGTACTTAATAAATCAATTTTCGAACCCCTGCAGATATGGATGAATTCGATTGCCTTAAGCATATAGGACTGATTCTGCAAATCGATATTAACTTCAGACCAGAGGGTGCAGAGCGCACAGCCGGCCGGGGTGGCCGAGCGGTTCTAGGCGCTACAGTCTGGAACCGCGCAACCGCTACGGTCGCAGTTTCGAGTCCTACCTCGGACATGGATGTGTGTGATGTCCTTAGGTTAATTAGGTTTAAGTTGTTATGAGGTCTAGGGGACTGATGACCTTAGAAGTTAAGTCCCATAGTGCTCAGATCCATTTCATCCATTCCTTTTGCAGAGCGGACACGTTCTCCTCTCATCATTTACATGGAGTCACTGTAAAGGCCAGTGGGACAGTCGTTCTCTTTTAAAGCAGTTTACTTTGGAGAATCAACGAAGCACATCTCCATTATCTTTGAGGATGCAGGAGATTCATGTTCAAAAGCGCTCCTCAGACCAACGCCCAGTCCTCAGAAAACCGGTGTGATCGAAGAAGACGTAACAATCTGCAGTGTATGGACAAACGCATAACGGTCTTGTCAAGTGCCTGAGATGCAAGACATTCTATTTCACTCGTCGCCATATCCACCCTGCTAGCCAAACATAGTGTTACGAAGCTAATTCAGAGCATCAGCTGTTCTTTATAGCAATTTGTGAACAAAGTTGGATAAAATAACGCTTTCTGAATTTTACCAGCAAGTAGAAAGTGAAACGTAATGCAACGTGCCGTGTAGGTGGGGAGTCGCGCGTGTAATTGTAATTATGACACAACTATGTTACAGGCGCTGTGCTGGGAGGTTTCATTAGCCGTGGTGGCATAGCGATAGTGGTGTGCACTACGGGGGTGTGTGGGGCGCGGCGGGACGTGTTTATGGGGCGGGCCGGCCTGCGGACAAAGCAGGCCCGCCTTTGTGCGAGGCGCGGCCCGGCGCGGCCGCAATTACACCTGAGCTGTGGCAAGCCGTCCATTACCCCGCTACACGGGAACCGATTAAACCCTTTCACTGCGTAAAACTCTGCCTTTTGTTCCGCGCACGTCTTTCCTTTCAGTCGATGGGCCCGGAATCAGTTTTCACCGCCACCACGCGGGTATCGATGCTTCCACGGTTTGGCCGTTCTGCCGAAGACCCACAGTGAGGCCGTGCGTTGAACATTGCGACTTATCATTAGGGACAGCTGAGTGCGAAATAAGAATGACCAACAGCATTTCACGGCGTTCGGGTCGGGTCACGTGACGTCGCCCACTTGCTACGTCGGAGACTCCATATAGGATTTCATCGTAACCTGTTTTCCTGTAGCCGGCCGCTGGTGGCCGAGCGGTTCTAGGCCCTTCAGTCTGGAACCGCGCGACCGCTACGGCCGCAGGTTCGAATTCTGCCTTGGGCATGGATGTGTGTGATGTCCTTAGGATAGTTAGGTGTAAGTACACTACTGGCCATTAAAATTGCTACACCACGAAGATGTGCTATAGACGCGAAATTTAACCGACAGGAAGAAGATGCTGTGATATGCAAATGATTAGCTTTTCAGAGCATTCACATAAGGTTGGTGCCGGTGGCGACACCTACAACGTGTTGACATGAGGAAAGTTTCCAACCGATTTCTCATACAAAAACAGCAGCTGACCGGCGTTGCCTAGTGAAACGTTGTTGTGATACCTCATGTAAGGAGGAGAAAAGCGTACCATCACGTTTCCAACTTTGATAAAGGTCGGATTGTAGCCTATCGCGATTGCGGATTATCGTATAGCGACATTGCTGCTCGCCGGTCAACTGCTGTTTGTGTATGAGAAATCGGTTCGAAACTTTCCTCATGTCAGCACGTTGTAGTAGTCGCCACCGACACCAACCTTGTGTGAATCCTCTGAAAAACTTATCATTTGCATATCACAGCATCTTCTTCCTGTCGGTTAAATTTCGCGTCTGTAGCACGTCATCTTCGTGGTGTAGCAATTTTAATGGCCACTAGTGTACTTACACCTAACTAAACTAAGGACATCATACACATCCATGCCCGAGGCAGGATTCGAACCTGCGATCGTAGCAGTCGCGTGGTTCCGGACTGAAGCGCCTAGAGCCGCTCGACCACCGCGGCGGGCTGTGTGTATTATCTTTAGGTTAGTTAGATTTAAGTAGTTCTAGGGGACTGATGGTTCCAGGTGTTAAGTCCCATAGTGCTCAGAGCCATTTGAACCATTTGTTTTCCTATATTATAGAAATTGGAAATTTGTGGTTAAGATCTTATAGGACCAAACGTCATCGGTCCCAAAACTTACACACTACTTAATCTAACTTACACTGACTTACGCTAAGGATAACACACACACTCATGCTCGAGGGAGGACTCGAACCTCCGATAGGAATAGCCGCGCGGACCGTGACAAGGTGCCCTAGACCACGCGGCAGCCCCGCGCGGCCCCTGTATTATAATTTGCGTCTTATGACAGTATGCCATTGCAGGGCAGTGGCGGATCGAAGATTTATCACGAACGTCACTCTTGATACGATTTGTTACAATTAAGTGTTAGTTAACGCACATCAGCGGTGATAAGCCCTTAGGAGATCCTAAGATAAAAAGTATAAAATCTACTGCAAGTATACGGACATGGTATTCTTAGTTAGAGGCATGTAATTCCTGTGTCGTTGGAAGCAGGTTCGCGTCCTCATAGATGTAAATATTTTTCTTCCATTTTCACGTTTGTTACAGATTCTGCTTATTTCGTATTTGTGTAATAACTTACAGTTATGTTATGCAATATTTTGTGTTATTTATATATAAAAGCATTCTCTCCCAGTAACGAGTTTATTCGATTTTGACTTCAGCCTGATTAATAAACGGACTGAAACTTCTGCAAGTGAAACTACGAACAATGATATTTGTGTTGTAGCTTGTTGCGAATACCTTGCTGCTTATCCCGAATACGCCGCGGTTCCCGAGGGTGTGGTCAGACATAAACCTAAATGCACAGCTTAAACTGCCGCGAGCGAAACGAGCAGCAGCATCACAGAGACAGCCTGTCGCTGATGTTTAGCTGTGATTCAATCGTTAACGACGCTTTCGTAAATTCAGCGGTCAAGGCAAAGCTCGCATCACACAGGAGCGATAATGGACTTTGTGCAAAACAGAGAATGGACGGTACGTTGATAATTATTACGCCGGCCGGGTGGCCGAGCGGTTCTAGGCGCTTCAGTCTGGAACCGCGCGACTGCTACGGTCGCAGGTTCGAATCCTGCCTCGGGCATGGATGTGTGTGATGTCCTTAGGTTAGTTAGGTTTAAGTAGTTCTAAGTCCTAGGGGACTGATGACCTCAGATGTTAAGTCCCATATTGCTCAGAATCATTTTGATAATTATTACTTTCGGACTGAATTCAGTTTTGATTACACGTCCCAAAGTAACAATTATCAACATACCGTAATATTATACGCAACTGAGAGCGACAGGACTACAAAACTTGAATATGTTAGAGAATGGACTTTGACGTTACGATGTTCGACTGAGATTTGTACCATCATTTTCACACTTCACGTCTTACGTCTCGCTAAATGATCATTTAAAAACAAAATATACAGTTAGTTGTAGGAAGTAACCCTATGTACCAAGACAACTATTCGATACATTGAGTGCTACAAATTACAAAAAGGTTTTGTTGAAGCTGTAAAATACGCGAATGTTCCAGAAGCAGAAGCCACATATTGAAAATCTGAACCAACTTTTATTTCCCTCCCCTTTTTCACAAAAAGAACTGCAGTGACAAAATGCACCATTCCATGAATCATTTGCTGACAGATTGTTCCAGCACCGATTCACATGTAAACAATCAGCTTTCGTTGCGCCCGTGTGTCCGCCACAGTGCCTACAGAACACCAACGACAACAAATGTCTCCGTCAGACCGCACACAGCTCATCCGAAACGAAGCACCCCTGTTGGCCCTCGGTCCGAGCTGTCCCTGACGATAAGTACTTTGCATACACAGAACAGTGCGCGCTGACAACTGCCATGCTGACTGCAGAATATCACGACCGTGCATACTCGGCATACACATAACAGGTAACAACAGAGAAACATATTATTATATCTATGTAACTTAAATAAGACTGTTTCACGTTCCACGCAATTGCTGTATGTACCGTTGCACAAGAAGCAATATACGGGAGACCGGGACCGGTAAGCGCATACGCCCCTACATGTTCCTCGGATTATGACAGGTGGCGTATTGGTTTCAGCGGAACTAGAGGAGTTAGGAGCAAACTTGGAAAGATGTCTGATAAAACCCTCGTGCAATTTAGCACATCATACTGCAGCGGTATCTTCTAGCAGGACCTCTCATGAACACTGAAACTGCAACCTTACCAAAATAATGGAAGTGCATACACTGACAAGTTCACATAATGTTACTTACTCTTCATCAGTGATGAAATTTGGCTGTAGATAGTTCCCATCATAAAATAAACACCTCGTGGAGGCGTTAGCGGCCAGTGCTCTTGCGTTTTTCTACATGGTATAAACGTCTTTCCGTTAGTTGTTAGCCCTCTAAACAAAAGGTTGCAGGGGCTCGCTTTCCTAAAACTAAACCTTTTAGGTCAAACTGAAACAAATTATAGTGGGTCCACAATCAATTATATTGAGATAGGGAACCAATGGTCGGAAACATATATTTATTGTGTTACGGACATGCACAGCACACACAGAAAAACAACGACGCAGCTCGTAGTAGCAGTTCAAAGCAACGACCGCCAGTTCCAGTGCATGTATTGCAACGGCACATGCAGTTCTGTCACACTCTCTCAGAGATATTGGACGCCTGTTGCACACAGGAACAGGCAGCGGGCGATAAACTGCGTACTCCTCTGACACTGCACGTGCACCAGCCCACTTCGATGTCAATATTCGCGAGCACCTGAACAACACATACCCTCATCATAAGATTTGAACTGGAGGTCCGCCGGATCTCACACTTCTGGATTTTTTCCACTAGAGTGCCATCAAGACATTGGTGTATTACACTCTTATAGAAACGGATGAAGACCTGCTTGCTAGGGTCCAAGCTCTTGGTACAACAGACACCAGAGATCTTAATCTTATAGAGTGCACCAGAACTGCATGCGCCGTTGCAATGCATGCATTGGAAATGTCGGTCGTTGGTTTGAACTGCCACTATGAGCTACGTCGTTGTTTTGCTGTGTGTGCTGTGTATGCCCATAACACAATAAATATGTGTTTGCAATCATTGTTTCCCTATCTCAATATAAACGGCTTTGGACCCACTATCATCTGCTCCAACTTGACCCAAAAGGTTTGCGACTCACTGATAAGAACCATGACTGGAGCCCTCCGAGTAGCATCAAACTGCGTTCAGTATTGCTCCGGAGTCAAGGGCGCCGCTAACAAAACCAAGGAAAAGAAAATAACAGAACAAAGAGAAAATATTTGTCTCAGATTCAAGCAGCAATTAAAGAAATTGCACACTGCACTGAATTATTGAGAACAAAATGAGAATACTTTTATTTAATTTCACAAAGTAAAATTAAACCATTACTCATTTAATTGAAAACAAAATATATTCTTCCAATAATACTATAGGCACTGCGGCTCGTAGTAAAAACTTCCTACCAGCCTTCGAAAAGAAATTAACTACAACTGCAATAGCTAAGACACAAATACACATCGATCAGTTCAGAGTGAATAGAAAGCAATTACTCCACAGCAGACGGAACCAGTTTTTGTTTTTGTTTTTGCGAGACAACGCCGAGCTTTGGATTCCGCGCCTTCTAGACTAATTGTTCCACACCTCCATCACACAAACATCAGTTTTCCATATCCTTCGTTCCCCGAAACATGAAGCTAGGTGGCAGCTGGGACATTCTTAAATGTTATTATGAAACAAGTTTCTTCCAAATAGAAGGATTTCTCTTCACTTGACGCCCTTGTCCCATCACTCGGTAACAGTTTGAAATATTTTCCTAGTTTTATATTTGAAATTGATATTTCAACAGGGAATAAAAAAATTATAACTGGACCCTTAAAAAGTTACAGTAAATTCTTCACGTACCTATCAGAAGTCATACTCTAGTGAAGTCAGTCCGTCCAGTACGTTGTGTTGCACTAACTGCACACATGACCGCACACATCATTCCTGTTTACGCAACATGCTTAGGTGCTGCATGTACCTGGTGAAGAATTTCACATCTCCAACGTGTATTGTTCTGAACTCCGAAAAGTTCAGCCACGTTTCCTCAGAAAAAAAGAGTATTTCAGGATCAATCTCTTCAATACGCACAGAATACAACAGCCAATTGCAGAACCGTTGTTGGGCGTCGGTATGTGAACTGATCAGTGCCTACATTACCGTTACTTTGTAAGGTTCGACTCGGAGCGTACGTAACTGTGTGAACAGATGCTACTCACAGCCTCGTCTGAACACCAAACTGTACAGACCGCTTTCCAAGCTCAATGGAGCTACCTTGCTGCTTTAACACATGCTTGCACGTATGCAGAACCTGACGGCATCCCAGCAGTCGCCTGTCTGCAGGAGCCTAGGAATCCGCCACTTGTGGGCTCTGTACAGGTATACTATTAAACCGTTCAGTGGAGGTGCGCAGGAGGCAACAAGGGTGTTGGCGAACTGCGAAGACTTAAAGGGATCCTTTTCCACTTTATTCGTGCGTATGTCAGTGTCGTACCCTAGTTGCTCCACTTTGTACCCCATAACAAAAAATGCGGTGACACTACACGCGAAAGGGGTGCGACCACATACGATTACGGGTCCATGATACCCGTAGAGGAAGGTTAAATCGTGCAGAGGGAAGGCCGGGGGATGTCATCAGTGTCAAAAGTTGCTCATCGCCATGCGAACTGTCGTTTTTGGCTGCGTAATGTGTGGGAATCAATGCCCCAAGCGAAATGGTGGTTTTATTGACGCCCTTTATGCCATGACATTAGGCCTTTTCGTGTCAATTACGAGAGGCGGTGTGTCGAATATGTTTTCCTCAGCCACACATCGTGGTTCTAACCTTCATTACAGAGGTTTCAGCAGAAGATGTGAAATGTAGGTAATAGGGGTATGACGACCTTGCCATCGCGTGGCACGTTCTCGGGGACCGTTGGGGAGAATTGTGGTGAAGTTTGGTGTCAATGTGACATCATTAAACCATCTCACACCCTACAAAACTTCCGAGCTCTGGCTCCATCCTGTCGCATGCGTCGCCGATCCCTTGGGTGGGGGGAGGGGGGAGTCGCAGGGCGCCATGCTTTTGCGCCGTTACAAAGGAACACTAAGGAAGGTTCCAGAATGAGATTTTCACTCTGCATCGGAGTGTGCGCTGATATGAAACTTCCTGGCAGATTAAAACTGTGTAAAGCTGTGAGACCGGGCGTGAGTCGTGCTTCGGTAGCTCAGATGGTAGAGCACTTGCCCGCGAAAGGCAAAGGTCCCGAGTTCGAGTGTCGGTCGGGCACACAGTTTTAATCTGCCAGGAAGTTTCACCAAGGAAGGTTGTAGGCACCTTTGAGCCAAATTCCAAACTTCCACGTCGCAGTCGGAGACTGCAAAAAAGAAACGCAACATGTAGGAATTATCAGAATGGTACGGAAATCAGTAGATGTGACTTACATGTGCATAAAAGCAAATAATTACATTTTCAGAAAAATTTGATGATTTATTCAGGAGAAAGAGATTGAGCAAATCAATAACGCGTCGGTCCACTTCTGGCCCTCATGCAAGTAGTTATTCAGCTTGCCATTGATTGATAGAGTTGTTGGATATATCGTGCCAAATTCTGGCACGTTAGATGGTTAAAATTCCGTGACGGTTGGAGGACCCTGCCCATAATGCTCCGTACGTTCTCAGTTGCGGAAATATTCGGCGACCTTGCCGGCCAACAAGTACGACGAGAAACAGTAGAAACTCTCGCCGTGGCGGGCGGATATTATCTTGCTGTTACGTAAGTCTTTCCATAAAGGGCAACAAAACGTGGCGTAGAATATCGTAGACATACCGCTGTATTATAAGGGTGGCCCAGTTGACAACCAAAGGTGTCCTGCTGTGGAACGAAGTGGCACTAAAAACCATCACTCTTGGCCTGTGGATATGGCGGGTGACAGTCAGGTTGGTGTGTCTCCAGACACGTCTTCACGGCTCATTTTGAAGCAGGATTAATCACTGAGGAGAGTTCTACACCAATCAATGATATTCCAGGCCGATGACGTATGTAGAGACGCCCTGGACGGCGATGGGATACCAACCTGACTATCACCTGCCATATAGCCCGGCAACCAAGTGTGAAGGTCTGCGATGCTGTTTCATTTCATAACAGGTCCCCTTTGGTTGCCACCCCCAGCACCCTTACAGCACAGCGGTATGTCAGCGATATTCTACGCCTCGTTTAATTACCGTTTATGGCAAGCGACCCTGCTGCTATATTACAGGAAGATGATGCCCGCCCGCACACGCCGTGTTACTACTGCTTGTGTTCGTGCTTCCCAAATCCTATCTTGGTCTGCAAGGTGGCCGAAAATTTCTCCAAATGAGAACGTCTGGAGCATTATGGGTAGGGCCCTCCAACCAGCTCGGAACGATGTAAAGTGTAAGTCATACAGAATTTGGCACAGTGTCCCTCAGGACGACATCTATAAACTATCAATCAGTCCCAAGGCTGGTAACTGCTTGGATAGGGGCATTATTGACTTGCCCTATTTGTGAAGCTCTTTCTCTTGAATAAATCATCAAATTTCTTCTGAAACTGTAATCATCTGTTCATCTGTACATGTAGGTCACATTCTTTCATGTTTCAGTTCTATTTTCCTTTTTTGTCTTTTTTTGGTAAAAGTAACTCTTTATTGTATTGAAACTTCCTGGCAGATTAAAACTGTGTGCCGGACCGAGACTCGAACTCGGGACCTTTGCCTTTCGAGGGCAAGTGCTGTACCAACTGAGCTACCCAAGCACGACTCGCGCCTCATCCTCACAGCTGTACTTATGCCAGTATCTCGTCTCCTACCTTCCAAACTTTACAAAAGCTCTCCTGCGAACCTTGCAGAACTAACACTCCTGAAAGAAAGGATATTGCTGAGACATGGCTCAGCCACAGCCTGGGGGATGTTTGCAGAATGAGATTTTCACTCTTCAGCGGAGTGTACGCTGATATGAAACTTCCTGGCAGATTAAAACTGTGTGCCGGACCGAGACTCGAACTCGGGACCTTTGCTTTTCGTGGGCAAGTGCTCTACCAACTGTGCTACCCAAGCACGACTCACGGCCCATCCTCACAGCCTTACTTCTGCCAGTACCTCGCCTCCTACGTTCCAAACTTTACAGAAACTCTCCTGCCAACCTTGCAGAACTAGCACTCTTTATTGTATTGTGTGGTATAGTTGCTACACGTTCCAGAGAAGAAACGAATTTTCAGAAGGACAAAAATCTGCCATACTGGCTGTCGTTAGTTGGCTTAGCCGGCCGCTGTGGCCGAGCCGTTCTAGGCGCTTCAGTCCGGAACCGTGCTGCTGCTACGGTCGCAGGTTCGATTCCTACCTCGGGCATGGTGTGTGTGCTGTCCTTAGGTTAGTTAGGTTTAAGTAATTCTAAGCCTAGGGGAGTGATGACCTCAGATGTTAAGTCCCATAGTGCTTAGAGCCATTTGAGTTGGCTTAAAATATCCTCCTTTAAATTGCTGGCCATTAAAATTGCAACACCAACTATGGTCAAATTGGCGTCAAGTATACTACATGGTTCGATATGCAAATCACTGCCGTTTTGGCGCAACCGCGGAAATTTCATAGACGTAACGCCATCTACAGTCTGTACATAAGCAAAAATTTCACAGCGGCTTTGTCGCCAAAAATCGAAATTGAATGTTGATTGAGACGATATCGCGTCGTACGTCGTCTACGAAGGAGAATCGTTTACCAGCACGTGTCGGAATCTGGCAGCAGCAAGAGTATGGTCTTTCGAGTCTGAAGTTCATTGTTCTGCGACATTGCTGCTCGTTGTGGTCGGGATCCCATGACTGTCACATGACTATGGACTCATTGGTACTCTTATGTTTAATTACGTTTCGTAACCGTACGATGATTGTATTTCTGCGAAAAGTGTGTTTCGGAGTAACAAATGTAACGTCTAAAAACAACTACACCTTCGTATGTTTGAACAAAACTCTACAGGAATCACGACTGTCGGTAGCTATGCCACTAAACCAAATTGCGCCAAATTTTCAAACAGAAATCCAGCAACCGTATCAAACACCATTTCTACGCACTAACATGAAGAGTAACCGTTATTGGAACATACTTTCAGGTCAGTCTTCGGACTGAACCATCGTGGAAAAATACACAATGGCTTATGATTGGACAATAAAACAATAAAACAGCAAATCTGAGAGAACTGAGTGCCTTCAGTCGTAATATTACAGAATTATAGCTGCTTCCAATCAGTCTGTGTCTAGTCGAATGTTCAGTTGTGGAAACACACCAAATTCCCAATGTGCTTACAGGTTATCAGAGTGTGCGGACGTCTGACAGCCGTTGCGGAATATCGTTGCGACCACGTACTGTTTGTGATTCTGGACTCGGTGTGAGATCCTTTTGTCAGCTGCGTGATGCAGCACTGCAGTTTTGAAACCAATCCGGCATGTCGACGTTCTTCTGTTCTGGCGATTCCAATATCCGGCAGCGACAGGGCCGCGGCGCGTCTGGTGTGCGGTCGCCGACAGCGGCTTTGTTCCGCGTCAGTGGCTCCCAAGCGCCGCTATCCTCCGACAGGAGCGTTAGAAAACTACACCGGATGTAAAGCCGTTATTGCTTTGCGATCTATATGCAAAAAATTTCTGTAGGATCGCGCAATGTGCTCTCACGTGTGCATCTGTACTCATAGGATTCCAAGAAGCAGCTTTAAGTGATGAATCTAGGTACACGCTACAGGACCCTTCGTATCATTACCGTAGAAACCACGAAGACGAGTTTAGACTCGCGCGCAGAGACGTTTGAGCAGTCATCACTTCCGCGCTTTGTACGCAAGTGGGACGACAAGAAGCCGTAGTACATGGTGCCTTGGGAAGTATCTTCTCCATGCAGTTCATAGCAGTTTACTGAGAGTAGATGTAGAAAAGATCGCAAGTACATCAAGGGTGGTACGAAATGTACAGCTGATATTTTTATAACTTCTAATGTCCCAACCTAAGCTTGACGTTTTGATTCGGCGCAACATACATTTTTGGTGCCTCCTCTTCTATTTGTGGTTCTCCCACTTTCTGATTTTGTAATTGTTAGTCATATTTCCATTCTCACATATACATATCAAGTGCTGTATAAAACAGGCAACGAGGGAAAAATCAGAACTGCGATGTACAAAAGACGATAGCGTTCCTGTTAAAACATTAAAAAATAATGAATGTGTCCCATAACAACATTATAAAAAGAATTCACTGTCCACTAGACTAATATAACATTTGGGTATATTAAGATTTCAGTTTGTAGCTCAGAATGACTTTAGTTCCGTATGTTGTTGTGATCTTCAGTCCTGAGACTGGTTTGATGCAGCTCTCCATGCTACTCTATCCTGTGCAGGATTCTTCATCTCCCAGTACTTACTTACTTTCTGAATCTGCTTAGTGTATTCATCCCTTGGTCTCCCTCTATGATTTTTACCCACCACGCTGCCCTCCAATGCTAAATTTGTGACCCCTTGATGCCTCAGAACGTGTCTTACCAACCGGTCACTTCTTCTTGTCAAGTTGTGCCACAAACTCCTCTTCTCCCCAATTCTGTTCAATACCTCCTCATTAGTTATGTGGTCTACCCATCTAATCTTCAGCATTCTTCTGTAGCACCACATTTCGAAAACTTCTATTCTCTTCTTGTCCAAACTATTTATCGTCCATGTTTCACTTCCATACATGGCTACACTCCATACAAATACTTTCAGAAACGACTTCCTGACACTTAAATCTATACTCAATGTTAAAAAATTTCTCTTCTTCAGAAATACTTTCCTTTCCATTGCCATTCTACATTTTATATCCCCTCTACTTCGACCATCATCAGTTATTTTGCTCCCCAAATAGCAAAACTCCTTTACTACTTTAAGTGTCTCATTTCCCAATCTAATTCCCTCAGCATCACCCGACTTAATTCGACTACATTCCATTAGCATCGTTTTGCTTTTGTTGATGTTCATCTTATCCAAACTGATCTTCCCCGAGGTTGGCTTCTACCAGTTTTTCCATTCGTCTGTAAAGAATTCGCGTTAGTATTTTGCACCCGTGACTTATTAAAATGATAGTTCGGTAATTTTCACATCTTGCAACACCTGCTTTCTTTGGGAGTGGAATTATTATATTCTTCTTGAAGTCTGAGGGTATTTCGCCTGTCTCATACATTTTGCTCACCAGATGGTAGAGTTTTGTCAGGCCTGGCTCTCCGATGGCTGTCAGTAGTTCTAATGTTATGTTGTCTACTCCCGGGGCCTTGTTTCGACTTAGGTCTTTCAGTGCTCTGTCAAACTCTTCACGCAGTATCATATTTCCCATTTGATCTTCATCTACATCCTCTTCCATTTCCATAATATTGTTCTCAAGTACATCGCCTTGTATAGACCCTCTATATACTCCTTCCACCTTTTTGCTTTCCCTTCTTTGCTTAGAACTGGGTTTCCATCTGAGCTCTTGATATTCATACAGTTCCGTATATTGCGTTATAATCTGTAATAAGCTTGCTTAGACATCACTGACATCCATGACATGCATTTTTCAAAAGTTTTTCTTAATCGCAATTAATCAGTGATTACATAACGATTACTGTGTTAATAACAACTGTAACCCAGACATTCTTATTTTATTTTTGCAGATATTAACAGCGGTGGCCGGCCAGTGTGGGCGAGCGGTTCTAGGCGCTGCAGTCCGGAACCGCGCGACTGCTACGGTCGCAGGTTCGAATCCTGCCTCGGGCATGGATGTGTGTGATGTCCTTACGTTAATTAGGTTTAAGTAGTTCTAAGTTCTAGGGGACTGATGACCTCAGATGTTAAGTCCCATAGTGCTCAGAGCCGTTTGAACCATTTTAACAGCGGTGACAGTCTTGTACCGAATATTATTTAATTGCTCTTTTTGTGTTTCGCGGAATAAGATGAAAAATTTACATCTCTTCTTCAGAATGGACATTCGTCACGGATTAACTTGTCCGTAGGTGGAGCAGTCACTGAAACTGTCTTGTAAGTGATCTTTGCTAAGCATATGAGTTGCTCTGCTATCAAAATTTATTTACTTTTCAAATGTTTGCGAATGTATATAAATGTTGAAGAGGGGGACAGATATAGAATCAGAGGTAGGGAGAGGGAAATATAAAAAACGTTACGCCGCAGAAGTGACTGCAGTTGTTCAACCGAGAGAGCAATCTTTTGATACTTCGAATTTACTATTAAAATTCCCTTAAGCAAGAGATGAAACACACTCTTAGCCGTTAAAATTGCTACACTAGGGGTACATCAAAAACGAAATTTAGCGTATTGTGCAAATACAGTGTAGTAGCAAGAAACGTGACCGAATTAGCAGATAATTTATGGGTGTACAAAATGTTTCGTCTCCAGTTACCATCTGACTCAAGAAGCCGTAACCTTCTTCGTGATAACGAGTCAAGAACTTCATCGCACACTCAAATCTTTGATTTCTGTGGTCCTCTGTTAGGAGTTTCGGGACCCAACGGGACGGTTCCCTAAACTTTAGGTGTTCAGAAACGATGTTGTACAGCACTGATCTCGACCAGTCAGGAAATTCGTTTGAGAGACCTGTTATTGTGAAGTGCCTGTTCCCACAAATCCTCATCATCGACGTTGTCACGGCCATCTTTGAATTCTCGTACCCACTTACGCACTTGCTTTCACTCATAACAGTATCACCGTACACTTCGCAAATCTGTCGATGAATTTCTGCAGCAGACAGGTTCCTTGCTGACTAAAACCGTATCACTGAGCGAACCTCACGCGCGGCGGGCAAGTTGATAGTCTTAAACATTTTGAAAGCACAGAACAGAACCGTACAGGTTAGCTACAGAGCTGAAACTGAGCACAGTTGTTCCCGAGGCATGCCGGTACACGACGCACGCGCTCGTTGTGGTATGCGTGGGAGCTACTAGTGTCTACAACAAAACAGACCTTACTTAAAAAACACGCCTAGTATGATTCTGACATTCAGATATCTTGACCTATACCGGGTCAGAACCAGAACACCACCGACAAACTCTTCGTGGTATACTATGGACCAAAAGCAGAATGGCTAGTAAACATGGACTCTGAAATGCGTATCTTGAGAGCTATGAGCACTTGTCTAGTGGAAGAGATGTGTTTCACAGTAGCCAAGATGAACAAGTGCTCATTTCTCTTAAGGTATGCATTTTAGAGCTCATGTTTAGTGGGCATTTTTTACTGTTTTGTTTCATTCTACCAACTCTGAAAGTTGTCAGTGCAGTTATGGCTCACCCTGTATGTTACTCAACTGGTCTCATATGAGCTCACTGAAAAATTTAAACATTCTTCCCTTCAGTAAGTTAACGTATAAAGAACCTATGTATTGGTGCAGACAATGAAATGAACAGAGTACCTGACCTGCACCTATGTATATCCCTGCTCAGTCCTTTGTATAGGGGTTATTTTTCACTCTTACATTGCTGTGGTGAACTACGCTCAAGACACCTTCGTCGTTTAGTCTTGCGCCATAGACACATACCGAGCTCACAACAGAGATCTGCTCTAGTTCTCGATAGTTCCTCTGTGCACATTTCCTGCAA
The DNA here is from genome assembly GCF_021461385.2 of Schistocerca piceifrons. NCBI lineage: Eukaryota > Metazoa > Arthropoda > Insecta > Orthoptera > Acrididae > Schistocerca > Schistocerca piceifrons. The sequence goes on from NC_060138.1 coordinate 691,960,129, forward strand.
GGCCTAATAGATATCATCATAAAAAACTGGTCTTCCAATGGCGAGTCGACTGCTATTATGCCTTGTGCCAGGCAGTCTTCGCCGTTTGATTGCCATGTCAGTTTCTGTTTTTAGAGCCTTCACGCTTTGAGTACTTCGTGTTTATCAGCAGTTATCTATTCACATTTGTCTTCGCACGAATATCCGATTCAACAAACACAGATATATCACATTGGTAAGCGTTCCCTCCGATAGCAATACGATAAATCAAATTGCAGCGGAAGGGATAGCCCGGATGGAAGTCCCTACTTCCGGGCCCGGATGCGATTTAAACCCGATAGGGTGGAAAGGAGGAGGGGTAGAACTACAATCTATGATCTGTATTTCATTTCAGAGTAAATCTCTACACCTTCAGTACAGTTAGATAGCGCCACATGCCAATATCCCCGGTGCTGCATACAGAGGTCTGTGCCGAATAAAACAACGAAATAAGAAGAAAAGTCTTTGTAAAACTTTCTATTTCGAAATAATAGCCCACTGAATTTCCATGACACAGGATTGAGATACATGTTTTGTCAAGTTGGATGCGCACAGAACAACGAATGATGTTTAATCGAGAAAGTGACGTCAATACGCGACCTTTGACCACAACGCTTGTACTAAACTGAGGCAGAATGGCCCAAGTAGCATCCTACTAAAAACAACTAGTGTGACCTACAAAAGCGAATGTAAGGAAGTCAATGCAACAGAAACAATCAGCATTTATCGTGCTATTAAATTTAGTTCGAATATTCATTTATTTAGTTTCATTATTTATTTATTTACATTGCAGTCTGTTACCTGTAATTTAAACATTCATTCTTACGTGTATCATTTCTACAAATAACATTTTTTTCTCTATATGTCGGTAAGTAACGACACAATATGTATTATCACACGAAATACAATAGTATCTCTCATCACCATAACTATTTCTACCATTAATAAAGAGAATAGCTATTTCCAGATCTAACTATGACTACCCACATTATCGTACCGCTGTACCCCTGCTCTATTTGGAACATATTCTTTTCAAAATGGCTCTGAGCACTATGGGACTTCACATCTGAGGTCATCAGTCCCATAGAACGTAGAACTACTTAAACCTAAGGACATCACACACATCCATGTCCGAGGCAGGATTCGAACCTGCGACCGCAGCAGTCGTGCGGCTCTAGACTGAAGCGCCTAGAACCGCTCGCCCACCGCGGCCGGCATATTCTTTTCAGTGATGAGCATGAAGAAAGTATAGAAACGACGTAGGCTGACAAACTAGGCAGGTCACCGTCACGAACCACATGGCGTGTGGATACCGAGGTCGACGCTTAAGCGGACAGTCTAAGACGCAGTCCGGAGTGAACATTCCGGCTGCAGGTACAGTGAACTCAGATCAGTAGCCATGAACAAAGCCATAGCCATGCAATCCAAGTCAAGGGCCATAAAACGATGTAACAGTTGTATTCGAGATACGTCATCGGAGGCTTCACTGATGAGTTAGGTACTACCGAAGCACATGCCGACCAGTTATACACGGTGAATCATCTAAAACAGCACCAACAATATTGCGAAAATGGAAAATGATATTGATGTGTATTATTCACAGAAGGTTTGGTAGCCTGGGGCTTTTATTGTTAGCCAATCAACAGACTGTAATAATACTTAGAAAGTGTATTTTTTGCTCAAACATTCACTTTTATTAAATGGAACAATGTATATTGACATTAACAAACTAAAAATAGGGTAAATTAGAATGTCAGTTGCGTTTGTTGCAGGATTGTAGTGCGAATATTTACGAGATATCGTAACCGATACTTGTACAACACCTGTGGTAGCGCACACTAAAGAACAACACAAATGCATACACTCGTCATGTGGATTCTGACCTGTAACGACACAGTTGGCTGTCACAAGTTGTGTTGAAAATGACCCCGGCAGCGGCAATACGAGCTTCCAGTTTCTTATGGACTCACTAAGTGGAAAGAAAGATGCCAACACCTGTCAAACTGGATGACACCACAAGAATCCCTGCCGCCTGGACACACGGAGAAGTGGGTCATTTGGAAGTCCTAGAACAGACTATGGACCGAAGTCACAAGATCGAGGGACAATCTCCTTAAATGGAACTTCCAACTGCCAAATGCCAACACAACACTGTGCGAATGCTGCGAATTGCAGACATCCCGGCATCTCTTCAAATGTAACTCATGCCCAACCAGATGTAGCATGAAGGACTTAACGTCTGCAGCACCCAATGCTATCAAATTTGGCCAATTATGGGTGAATACTGTGTAGTTTTCTTTGTATGTATTGTATATGTGTTCATTTTAGTGTACCTCTGACACGAATAAAGAATAAAGAAAGATATGGAACGACTGCTGCACATGTGCAACCATTTCAGCGGCTGAGCAGGCTGCAGTAACACGAGTGTAGTTGGTAAGTCCTTGTAGATAGGGTCTTAGAGCTTTCATCTACAGGTGTCAAACACAGGGAACGGGCTGGCCAGGGTACAGGTCCTCTACGTCCAGTCCAACGTTTTGGAAACAATTCGTAAAGGCATGCTGTATATTTCGTGCACTGTTAGCTGGACAGCCATAATGTTTACACCACAGGTCCACAGGTTCTTCCTAGTCTGCAGAGGAACGTCTTCTAGCGTCCGTGGGAGATGGTCTGCAAGAGACTGAGATGCTTGTACGCGTTCAGTGTTCCTTCTACGCAAAACGGGTCTATGAGCGGATGGTTCACTATCCCACATCATACATTTACGCTCCATGGACGCTGACGGTCTACTTGAGGAAGCCAACTCGGGTGGTCAACAGATCCATACTACATGTTTCGTCGGCTTACCTGACCATGACTGGTAAATATGACTTCATAAGTAAACAAGAAACATGATAAGAGTACATCTGGAGTATGCTGTCTTAATGCCCATGTACAGATGTTAACACGATTCTCATAATCGTTTCTATGCATCTCTCGGCGGAGAGAGATACGATAGGGATATAACCTATGGTGGATGGCGAATATGTAGGACACTTGCCTGAATCATGCCACTTCCTCCTGCGACTGCGCGGGAACTAATGTACGGATCAGCTGCAACAGCAACAAGAATATTAATATCCCTCTCTTCTGTCATCACTTGTTTCCTTCTGTTACGTTGTGTAGGTGATAAGCTACCACGGTCACGTAAATGGTTGAAGAGATTGATAAATAATTGCTGAGATGGTTGACGTGTATTGGGATACCTTGCTGCATACACCGTACGAGAACGAACTGCATTCTTCCTACGCTCTCCGTACACCCTGAGCATGTCGGTTTTTTCTGCACTGGTAAATTCCATCATCCATTCACAACCTTCTGCTAGGACTATCACACACTTACTGATTAGCAAATCGCAGTGAACTCAAGGAACACACAATGACACTGTAAGCGAACATAAGAACATCAAACTTAGCATCCGTTGCTGCTGTACTGCGGTCTCGAAGTGGGGCCGAGGCTGTTTCCCTGATAAGTTATTGCAATATGACGATATATTACTATATTATAGTTTTTAGTTTTTGACGTTGTCTATTATGGACAAATCGTAGTTCCTTTCATTCTGAAGAAGATTGGGTTATCACAACTGAAACCTAGGTAAATCTAGGTAAACACTGCAACTGAGGCTGTTGTTAATTTAAAATTAATTAAATATCATCCTATTGGTTACACAAGGTAGCATATTAAATTTTTATTCATGGTTATTAAGCGAAGATAAGAACTGAACGATTTGAAGGAGCTTGACTAGGAAGCGGAAGTGTGCTATTAGGTGTAACAATTTCCAGTTAAGTATTACTGAAAATTTATTTCTGAATTAAAACACATGAAAATATTAAAATGCTGGTGCTTGAACTTCGACACATGCTACCCTGTCTTAAGAACAGAGCCTCCACAAGTGGAACAAAATCTGCTAAATAACCGTAGGGTTTACTTGACGCACACACACGAACATTCTCACTGGCCGTCCATATAGCAAAAGGGATAGATACTATAAGAATGCTTCCATATTCTACGCTTCGGCACACTGGGTCAGAGAGTAACAAGTTCTGACGGTCAACTCCTAAGGACAAAGGCCCGTTCCAAGAATGTGGTACAAATTCACTAATTTGACGCTACTGTTATCAAATAAAAGCACATGTACTCCGTAGTGGAACTGAGGATTCAGTCCGATCAAGAAATGTGATTACGCAGGGTTGCAACCTCATATCGTACAAAGAAACGCACATGGTGCAGCCCAATACATGTTACTAAACCCATGAAAATAAAATACGTAATGGACAACACATAAAACGAAATTTAGTTCTGAAAAGCGCACGACAATTCATACATTGTATACAAACCTGCGTTTTTACATCACTTGCCGCCACCGCCAAGTTTCAGTTGAACAAAGGTTCAAAATGGGTCTGAGCAGTATGGTACTTAACTTCTGAGGTCATCAGTCCCCTAGACTTAGAACTAATTAAACCTAACTAACCTAAGGACATCACACACATCCATGCCCGAGGCAGGATCCGAACCAGCGAGCGTAGCAGCAGCGCGGTTCCGGACTGAAGCGCCTAGAACTGCTCGGCCACAGCGGCCGGCTTGAACAAATGATCACTAAAGTAAACTAAATATTAATAAAAATAAAACTTCCCTAAATGAAATGAATGGTACAGCATTGTTACCGATGGCTACACAGAATAAGAACTGCTAGAAACTCAAACGAAACTCAGTCTTACACACTTCAACTTATGCTGCTACAGATGACCACTCAGACCATCCCTAGTCACCGGTGACCCAGGTTGCACGCTACAGTAACCCGGGTCCTCGCAGAGGTCGGAACACCCAGAGAGGCTATGCAGTAGCTACCTGTGCCAACCTTAGAATAGCTGTTGACTAGTGGCCACTACCGTCTCTTTTACACGACGTAGTTCTATTCAGACTCCACACAAAGGTTGGCTTAATGCTCATAACCTCCATAAAAACCTTCTTGTAACCAAAGAATTCTGAAATACCACACACAGACAACTCACACGTGTCTTGTATCAGACATGGCATGGACACACGACGAACAGGTTATATGGACACACACACTATGTGATCAAAAATATCCAGACACTCCCCAAAACATACGTTTTTCATAATAGGTGCATTATGCTGACACATATCGCCAAGTACTCCATAGCAGCGAACTCAGTTGTCATTAGATATCGTGAGAGAGCAGAATGAGGCGTTCCACGCAACCCATGGACTTTGAACTTGGTCAAGTGATTGGGTGTCCCTTGTGCCATACGTCTGGACGCGAAATTTTCACACTCCTAAAGATCCCTAGGTCCTCTGTATCTGATGTGGTAGTGAAGTGAAAACATGAAGCGACGCGTGCAGCACAAAAGCGTACAGATCGACCACGTCTGTTGACTGACAGAGACCGCCGACAGTTGAAGAGGGTCGTAATGTGTAATAGGCTGACATCTATCCAGACCATGACACAGGAATTCCAAACTACATCAGGATCCACTGCAAGTACTATGACAGTTAGGCGGGAGGTGAGAAAACTTGGATTTCATGGTCGAGCGGCTGCTCATAAGACACACATCACACCGGTAAATGCCGAACGACGCCTCGTTTGGTGTAAATAGCGTAAACATTGGACGATAGAACAGTGGAAAAACGTTCTGTGGAGTGATGAATCACGGTACACAATGAGACGATCCGATAGCACGGTGTGGGTATGGCGAGTTCCTGGTGAACGTCATCTGCCAGCGTGTGTAGTGCCAACAGTAAAATTCGGAGGCGGTGGTGTTATGGTGTGGTCGTGTTTCTCAAGGAGGGGGCTTGCACCCCTTGTTGGTTTGCATGGCACTGTCACAGCACATGCCTTCATTGATGTTTTAAGCACTTTCTTGCTTCCCACTGTTGAAGAGGAATTCGGGGATGACAATTGCATCTTTCAACACGATCGTGCACCTGTTCATAATGCACGGCCTGTGGCGGGGTGGTGACAGGACAGTAACATCCCTGTAATGGACTGGCCTGCACAGAGTCCTGAGCTGAATCCTATAGAACACCTTTGGGATGTTTTTGAACGCCGACTTCGTGCCAGGCCACACGGACCGACATCGATGCCTCTCCTCAGTGCAACACTCCTTGAAGAATGGGCTGCCATTCCCCAAGAAACCTTCCAGCAACTGATTGAACGTATGCCTGCGAGGGTGGAAGCTGTCATCAGGGCTAAGGATGGGCTAACACCATACAGAATTCCAGCATTACCGATGGAGGGCGCCACAAACTTGTAAGTCATTTTCAATCGGATGTCCGGATACTTTTCATTACATAGTGTATAGAAGATGAAACAAATTATAAACTGAGAAATGACTCTGTCTTAGTGTTGAAATCCCGCTGAGACTAATTAAATCACGCATTCACCCATTCATCTTTCTCTCCAGCTTCAAGCACAGACGCTTCCAGCATCGGATGTACGAAGAGACGTTGTAAAACGCTCGACAAGAACATGCGCTATCTTCAGTAGCAGCTGCAGTGAGGAGGTTCCTGCCAGACAGAAGGAACTCTTGCGTTAAGTCTCGCGTGACCGATACGTAGTCGGCATAACACAATGGCGTCCTTCCGAAAGGCCTGTATGCCTCACGTTGGTGGACCCTTTAATCACTCGCAATTTGTTTTGGGCCATACATGAATATTTCCAAAGTCACATTAAGGCCTGTAGCTTACGCTACTTCTGGTAACTCTAAATACGGCCTTTTGCTCTGTTCCATTTTCGAGTGGTACTTGGAAAAAAGACAGTCTGTAAGCCTGCGTATCAGCTCTAATTTATCTGATTGCGGCCGCTGTGGCCCGGCGGTTCTATCTGCTTCAGTCCGGAACCGCGTCGCTGCTACGGTCGCAGGTTCGAATCCTGCCTCGGGCATGGATGTGAATGATGTCCTTAGGTTAGTTAGGTTTAAGTAGTTCTAAGTGTAGGGGACTGATGACCTCAGATGTCAAGTCCCATAGTGCTTAGAGCCATTTGAACCATTTATCTGATTGCCTTGTTATCATCGTTTCTCAAGATACAGGCCTGGGCTAAAAATAACTGGGAAACATATCAAGTCCTCAACAGTGCTATTGCTGGCCCTGAGTCTGATGTGGTAGGCTTAGTCCCTTCCAGCCGGTGAGCCACCTCCATTCTGGGAACATCCCCATGCTGTGGCTAAGCCATGTCTCCGCAATAACCTTTCTTCCAGTAGTACTAGTCCTGCAAGTTTCGAAGGAGAACTTGTGTGAAGTTTGGAAGGTAGGAGACGAGGTACTGCGGAAGTGAAATTGTGAGGACGGGTCCTGATTCGTGCTTGGGGAGTTCAGTGGGTAGAGCACTTGTCCGTGAAAGACAAAAGTCCCGAGTTCGAGTCTCGGTCCGGCACGCAGTTTTAATCTGCCAGGAAGTTTCATAATTGGTTTATATTTTTATTCTGGACGTAATGAGATTATCATAAGAAACAAAGTGGTGTTCTACTCAGATTAAATATAACTTAGGTAGTGCGCAGTATTTATAATGTGCAATGCAGCAATGACGAATGGGTGCATGGATAAATCATGGAAAAAGTTTTATAATTATATTTCACCTAACCGAAGTTCTTAAAATAACATAATGTTTTTTGAAGTTTTTCTTAGCTGTTTTACTTCCGACTGGAATCTGAGGAGAGCGGCTCGGGTAGTTGTACAGTGAAGCACAAAAGAAACTGGTATAGCTATCCGTATTCAGATTCAGAGATATGTAAACAGGCGGAAGACGGCGCTGCGGTCGGCAACGCCTACGTAAGACAAGTGTCTGGCGCAGTTGTTAGATCGGTTGCTGCTGCTACAATGGCAGGTTATCAAGGTATCAAGATTTAAGTGAGTCTGAACGTGGTGTTACAGTCGGCTCACGAGCGACAGGACACAGCATCTCCGTGTAGCGATGAAGTGGGGGTCATCTCGTATGACCATTTCACGAGTGTGCCGCGAATATCAGGAATCCCGTAAAACCGCGCGGATTGGATGCGCGGTTTGAGGCGCCATGTTACGGATTGCGCGGCTCCTCCCGCCGGAGGATCGAGTCCTCCCTCGGAGATGGGGATGTGTGTTATTCGTCACATAAGTTAGTTTATGTTAGTTTAAGTAGTGTGTAAGTGTAGGGACCGATGACCTCAGCAGTTTGCACCCTTAGGAATTCACACACATTTGTACATTTTTTGAATCCGGTAAAACATCAAATTTCCGACAACGCTGCCGCCTGAAAAAGATCCTGTAAGAACGGGACCAACGACGGCTGAAGAGAATTGTTCAGCGTGACAGAGGTACAACAATCCTTCCGCAAATCGCTGCAGATTTCAATGTTGGGTCATCAACAAGTTTCAGCGTGCGAACCACTCAACGAAACATCATTGATATGGGCTTTCGGAGCCGAAGGCCCACTCGTGTACCCTTGATACTGCACGACATGAAGCTTAACGCCTCCCTGAGTCCGGCAACACCGACACTGGACTGTTGATGACTGGAAACAGGTTGCCTGGTCTGACGAGTATCGTTTCAAACTGTATCGAGCGAATGGTCGTGTACGGGTATGGAGACAACCTCGTGAATTCATGGACCCTGCAAGACAGCAGGGAACGGTGCAAGCTATTGGAAGCTCTGTAACGAGGGTGTGCGGTTGGAGTAATATGGGACCCCTGATACGTCTAGATATGACTCTGACGTTGACACGTACGTGAGCATTTTGTCTGGTTACCTGCATCCATTCATGTCCATTGTGCATTCCGGCGGATTTAGGCAATTTCAGAAGGACAATGCGACCCCCACATGTCAAAATTGCTACAGAATGGCTACAGAAACTTCTGTGTTTAAGCACTTCTGCTGGCTACGAAACTCCCCAGACGTGAACATTATTGAACATATCTGGGATGCCTATGAACGAGCTGTTAAGGAGAGATCTCCACCCCCTCGAACTCTTGCGTATTTTTGACAGCCCTGCAGGATTCATGGTGTCAGTTCCCTCCAGCACTACTCCAGACATTAGTAGAGTCCATGCCACGTCGTGTTACAGCACTTCTGCGCTCTCGCGGGGCCCTACACGATATTAGACAGGTGTACCAGTTCCTTTTGGCTTTCCAGTGTATGATGTAGTGTGCCTCTATGTGCGGCGAAAGAAAGGGATAGAGTGGCTTTGAATGATGCTATGAGAGCGACGTTTTGTTGAGTTTGGAATGAGGTCGGGTGGCAAGCATGTAAGATGACGAGAAAGCCCCCTTCATGTTCTTGGCCCCGGCCGCATCAAGGCACAAAAGCCTCTCAGTTCAGTTGAGAGGCACCCACATGCCTTACTCGTACTGTGGCATCAAGCAGTCAGGCCTGCAAGATGAGTGGTCTGCCAATTCATTCTTACTTATCGAGTAACATGAACTCTAGTACTCACACTTATGTTACAAGTTATCCTCCTATATGATTAATACGCAACGGAAACACGCATTTGACTATCAGTAATTTACAGAACTCTGACTGTACATTACGCACTGGCAATACCACATTTTCTTTCTTTTTTCATTTAACGGCTTTTGTCAACACGTGGCCACTGCACTGAATATGAATGGCGCACACATTATAAATTTGGGACATTATGACAACATACAATTCGAAGCAAAAGTCCACCAATCTTTTTTCTTTTCACTATCCTATTTATTCCGATAAATTCTCTAACCTAAACACACAAATTCTATAACATACAACAATATCACATGAGAAATTCCGCCCAGTGGGCATGGCTTTACATTGGTGTATCTCTATATTATGGTCTCGTAATTATTTAACGCTACAGTGCACTTTCTGGATAGGATGGTGGATCTTTTATTATACCTCACACTTCGACTCTCACAATCATCATCACGAAACTTTCCTCCAGACCGAGCGGTACCGAAGGAACAAGCATAACCCACTAATCTTTTGAAACTACCTTGCTACTCTCCCATGCAAACCACACATACCCAAATTACATGACATACATCACACTGCAATAAGAAATATAAAACACTAAATAGTCACAACACTATCACTTTCAGCTTTCCCACTTCAATTAATATTTATCCCAGTTTCACACGACACTGCCCCACTTCGTAATTCCACTTTCCTACTATGAACTCTGGAGATATATGCACGTCTTCCTGTGCAATGCAAGCCAAGTGGCGTTGCTGGATAGACGGCCGACTCACCTTGATTCTCTCTCAGAGTTTAAATCTAGCGTCACACGGAATCATATCACGAAAAGTAACATTAAGAACATATTCATCACACACGCGAGTCCTCAACTGATACCATGGACGAGTACTTCTCTTTATCCTTTGTCTCATACACAGATTGAGACTCACACAGTACTCACCACGTGGAAGTGCTCGTCTCTAATTTCAAGTCCTGCACACGCCATTTCTTAAATATTTCAACTTATGGTACACACGCTATTTCTTAAATATTTCAACTTATTATACACACGCTAGTAATTCATCTTAACTTAAGCACATGGAAGTATTTCAACTTATTGCTACACGTGGTTTCATTGTGACCGTTGGTCACTTTCGAAGATTACTACAATCCCATTAATATTACCTGCCTGACATTTAATTCTCCCCACAAAAGTTCCTGAAATAGAGAAATTAATATTTCAAACTACTCTTAATATTCCACATGCATACCATGTCTCCACTCTTTCGTCATTACGGAGCACAACTAAAACAGGTCTTAACATCACAAGATACAGCGGCAGAGTGCTGAAACATGGCCGTTCTTGAGGTTCTCTCCCACCTCTGTCGAAGTGGGGGAGCACCTTTCTACCGCATTGGTCAGCCACATTTCAGGCGCTCAAAGCTCAGGCAAATTTCATCTCTTTGGTCCCACCAAAGGTGGCCAAAGGATCGACTCAAAGATGATCATATATTCACATTCACTATCTGCGGTTAGCAGACGACCATACATTCATTCATTTCACAGATCTCACCAAACTGGATGTAGGGATTTACTTTGTGGGAGTGCACATGTGATCAATTAAATAAATAAGTTGTCATTCTTTCCCACACTGGTATCCGGCTTCGCTGTATTAATTGAAATTGAGTTATTTTACAAAAAAAAAAGTGTTGTTCTGACAAAAATGATGAAGTATGTTGTACCTATTTTCAATGTCGGGCGGTACTGTACCCTTTCACAGTATTCGGTAATCTCGCATTTTGCACGCTAAATTACGCTGTGGTACTGCATGTCATGCTTTCCGGAAGACGAGGAAAACCGTGTCTGTATCTCTACGTTCTGCGCTTGCTACAGACGGTGGCGCATTGCGGACAGTATTATTGTTCGAAGTGCATCGTTCGCCTTCCCTACTCAAAGGCAGGTAGCAGGAAGTGGTCTTCGATGACGGCTCCTCTGTCGAGCAAACACGACTGCCCTTACGAGAGTCGGCAGCGAGTGAAATGTCAGGGGCTGCGTGTAGGAGCTACCCACGCGGCGCCTCACTGGCGGCCTGCGGTCACTCTGCCACAGGGGCGGCAGGTGCGTGCGGCCTCGTGGTAACCTCGGCGACGCGAACCGCAGCCTCAAATATGATGGCACTTCACAGGCAAAGGATTCTATATAGGGTGAATCTTACTTAACAGCGAAAGGTCACACGGGTGATACGATACGTTACGATGACAGAAAAAAAGTTCCAGTAAACATGGAGTCGCAAAGAAACCGTACACGGCTATCTGAGATTGCATGGTTTCGAGCCGCCAGTACGGAACATTGCCCTGGTCAGTATTAACTTCCTATTACGTACCACATCTTATTGGTTTTAAATATGACACGTACCCCATGACGGCGGAATGTAGTAGAGCAGAATCGCACAGTATCGGCCTACTTAATAGTACCAGCCTGTTGTTGTGGTCTTCAGTCCTGAGACTGGTTTGATGCAGCTCTCCATGCTACTCCATCCTGTGCAAGCTTCTTCATCTCCCAGTACATACTGCAACCTACATCCTTCTGAATCTGCTTTGTGTATTCATCTCTTGGTATCCCTCTGCGATTTTTACCCTCCACGCTGCCCTCCAATACTAAATATGTGATCCCTTGATGCCTCAGAACGTGTCCTACCAACCGGTCTCTTCTTCTTGTCAAGTTGTGCCACAAACTCCTCTCCTCCCCAATTCTATACAATACCTCCGCATTAGTTATGTGATCTACCCATCTAATCTTCAGCATTATTCTGTAGCACCACATTTCAAAAGCTTCTATTCTCTTCTTGTCCAAACTATTTATCGTCCATGTTTCACTTCCACACATGGCTACACTCCACACAAATACTTTCAGAAACGACTTCCTGACATTTAAATCTATACTCAATGTTAACAAATTCCTCTTCTTCAGAAACGCTTTCCTTGCCATTGCCTGTCTACATTTTATAGCCTCTCTACTTCGACCATCATCAGTTATTTTGCTCCCTAAATAGCAAAACTCCTTTACTACTTTAAGTGTCTCATTTCCTAATCTATATCCCTCAGCATCACCCGACTTAATTCGACTACATTCCATTATCTTCGTTTTGCTTTTGTTGATGCTCATCTTATACTCTCCTTTCAAGACACTGTCCATTCCGTTCAACTGCTCTTCCAAATCCTTTGCTGTCTCTGACAGAATTACTATGTCATCGGCGAATCTCATAGTTTTTATTTCTTCACCATGGCCGGCCATGTTGTCCGAGCGGTTCTAGGTGCTACAGTCTGGAACCGCGCGACCGCTACGGTCGCAGGTTCGAATCCTGCCTCGGGCATGGATGTATGTGATGTCATTAGGTTAGTTAGGTTTAAGTAGTTCTAAGTTCTAGGGGACTGATGACCTCAGAAGTGAAGTCCCATAGTGCTCAGACACACTTGAACACACACACACTCTTCTCCATGGATTTTAATACCTACTCCGAATTTTTCGTTTGTTTCCTTTACTGCTAGCTCAATATACAGATTGAATAACATCGGGGAGAGGTTACAACCCTATCCCACTCCCTTCCCAACTACTGCTTCTCTTTCATGCTCCTCGACTCTTATAACTGCCATCTGGTTTCTGTACAGATTGTAAATAGCCTTTAGCTCCCTGTATTTTACCCCTGCCACCTTTAGAATTTGAAAGAGAGTATTCCAATCGACATTGTCAAAAGCTTTCTCTAAGTCTACAAACTCTAGAAACATAGGTTTGCCTTTCCTTAATCTTTCTTCTAAGATAAGTCGTAAGTTCAGTATTGCCTCACGTGTTCCAACACTTCTACGCAATCCAAACTGATCTTCGCCGTGGTCGGCTTCTACCAGTTTTTCCATTCGCCTGTAAAGAATTCGCTTTAGTATTTTACAGCTGTGACTTATTAAACTGATAGCCTACCGGCTCCAAATGGCGGAAGTGTACAGTAAGCGAAAGCGAGCTTATGTATCCATGCGCACTGGAGTCGGATATATTCTTCCTCTATTCAGTGCTTGCTCTGAGTGCTTGATGGTGTTGATGCAGCTCTTAGCGCCCCGAAGAACTTTTGAGGCCTGTGGTATCCGTTTGTGAGGCAACTGATTAATTTCGTTCCTCCATTTTGGTTATCAACGTTATATAAGGAATGACATTTAACAAAAATTTCATAATAATTTCTATAAAAAGTACATACGGTATGATTATATCCCACTGCGTGTTTGTCGAGCAGTACTGACCACCCGATTATCTTTCAGTATGGGGCGGAAGTAGTTTCAATTTTTAAATTATATTTTTTTCTTGTTACTCCTTTTCAGACTGAAATGGCCGAAAATGAGAAAGGAAAATGCAAAGAAGAATGCACGAAAACTGCTGTGAGCAGGGTTGTGTGTAACAAAATGACAGCGAGGGAGACAGCTGAAACGTTTTCAACAATTAGAAAAGAAGAAGATTGCCATCGAAGAGAACGAAAGCAGAAAAATGAAGTCTGAAAGAGAGCTGAGCAAATATGAATTGAAGTTGAGTGTTTCAAAATAAAATAAACACGTATAAGGTGGCCATGAAAAGCCAATTAGAAAGTGGCGAAGAAAACTGGAATTTACTGGAAATAATGGGTCAACAGAAGAGACTGAAAAATGCATTATGATTTTGGAGTCATTTGAAGAAGACTGGATGCTGTGTACCAAGTGCAGAACTTGGACACATCTTGGATGTGTGGATCAGGAGGACATTTTGTATATTAATTGCGATGTCTTATAAAACAGTGATTTAAACATTGGTGAAATGAGCTGAAATAATAACAATAAGTTCCCCCGCTTACATGTCTGCTGTTATGCAGTAGATATCAGTGCAGTGTATCATTAACACCAGATAATAACGCAGAAAAGACAATGGTCGATACTGCAAAACAATTTCTACAAGCCTTGTAATTATAGCTATCTTACAGGGTGTTTCAAAAAGGGCTTTACAACTTTGAAAATTCATATAAATTAATTCAAAGTACCTACAGAAGTGATTGTAGGGTCAATTTGTAGGGAAATACATCAAGTTCTGTATCGCGTAGTTCACTAGTGCCGAATCGCACCGTAAGGAGCGCCAGCGGAAATTGCGTTAAAGATGGCCGCCGTCTCTGGACCCGAGCTTGCTAGTTGTGTGTTTTGGTTTAAAGAATCGAAGTTGGCGACAACAGTTCAGCGTAATGTACGAGATACAATAAAGATCCTCCTAGTAGGCCTACAGTTTATTAGTGGCATAAATGTTTTGTAGGAACAGGGTACTCAGTATGACATGGGAAATCATCAGGTCATCCAAGCACATCTGACGACGTCGCTGAGCGAGTGAGACAACGTTTTGTCAACAGCCCTGCGAAATCAACCCAGCGTGTCCCTTGCGAACTGCAAATGCCACATACGACTGTTTGGCGTGTGCTGAGAAACCGTTTGCATCTGAAACTGTACTGACTGACGATCATAGAAGCAATAAAAGAGACTGATAACAATGCTTGGAAGAACTTATGTGTGGATATATATAAAATCGATTACACGAGGATGAACGTTTCTTGGACAAAATCATCTTTTCTGACGTGTCGACTTTTCACTTAAATGGTAAGGTTAACACACATATTGGTAGGATTTGGGGTAGTGAAACTCCACATCAAACATTGCAACATATTCGTGATAGCCATAAACTGAACGTTTTTTGTGCATTGAGCAAGAACAAAGTGAGAGAACTTTGAACAGGATAGTGTACCTGGATATGCTACAACAATTTTCGATACCACTGATTGATGAGGCTGACCAAGAACGAAATGTTTACTTCATGCTAGATGGTGCACCACCCCAGTACCAGGCTGATGTCCAGGATTTTCTCAGTGACCGCTTTCCAGGTCAGTGGATTGGCCATATTGCGCCAACTGCATGGCCCCAACGTTCCCCAGACCTGACACCACTCGAATGTTTTTATATGGATTTATTAAGGATATCGTGTTTGTACCTCCTGTGCTGGCTTCTCTACCTGAATTTAGAGCAAGAATTTTCGCCACCACTGAGCAAGTTACACCTGCAGTGGTACAGAGAGTTTGGGAAGAAATTGACTTCTAGTGGGTTGTGTGCAGGATAACCAATGGAAGCTACATACAACATCTTTAGTTCAAGGATAAAAAATTTTATGTGTTTTCCTACAAAATAACACTAAACCCAGCTCTGTATCATCTTTCAATAAATTTATATGAATTTTTAAGGTTGTAAAAAATGGTTCAAATGGCTCTGAGCACTATAGGACTCAACATCTGTGGCCATAAGTCCCCTAGAACTTAGAACTACTGAAACCTAACTAACCTAAGGACAATACATACATCCATGCCCGAGGCAGGATTCGAACCAGCGACCGTAGCGGTCGCGCGGTTCCGGACTGAGCGTTTTAAGGTTGTAAAGTCCTTTTTGAAACACCCTGTACTTTCAATTAAGTGCCATAAATAACAAATAAAAATCATTACACTGTGTCACTTCTAGAACACGTCTTCAGGTAAGAGGACAATATTTTAATATTCCGATTAACCACTACAGTTAGAAAGTACACGTCAGTGTGGTCCGAGATAGACAAGTGGAACAGTTCCTGCAGCTTAGTTTGCACGATCACATTACTTCAGTCCAATGGAATTTTTCTGTCTGGTGTCATCTAAAAAGTGAAGTTTACAGCACTCCCGTTTGGGTTTCCGTTATCGTATCGTTTCGGACATGGCCAGGTTTCGTTATTACTGAAGATACACCTGAGTTAGGCGAAATACCCTCAAACTTCAAGAAGGATATAATAATTCCAAAGAAAGCAAGTGCTGAGTGGTGTGAGTACTATCATCATATCTTTTTGATAAAACATGTTTGCAAAACATTAAAACAAATTCTTTACAGAAGAATGGATAAACTGATAGAAGCTGACCTTGGGTAAGATCAGTTTGGATTCTAGAGAAATGTAGGACCATTCGAGGCGATGCTGACCACACGAATTATCTCATAAAATAGGTTGAGGAAAGGCAAACGTACTTTACAGGCTTTGACAATGTTGACTGGAATACTCTCCTTGAAATTCTGAAGGTATCATTCCTCTACACAGATGATTGGTGCCTCCGACCCACCCACCCACCCACCCACACACGCACACACACACACGCACAGACACACACACACGCATACACACAGGAGTCGAAAAATGTAAAAACACTGAAGCATAGCAGACACTTCCACAAACAGAAAAACGAAACAAAAGTGGATCACGTCGAGCAAATTCTAAACAAAGTAGGTGGATCTACACAAGAAGAAAAAGAAAATACGTTCCCCGTCAATGAAGAACGGTATACAAAAATAGAACAGTAATGTGCAGTTGAAGTAGGGAACAAAAAAATTGCAAGTAATGATTGTAATTTAAGTACTGTTTAATAGTATAATTTAAAACATGAGAACTCATTGCGATCTGCGTAACAGGTTTGGAAAGAAAACCACTTTACTCCAGTAACCATGGCAGGTGCTTTGAAATAAATCGTAATGTATATGATCTAAATAAGAATATTTGGAATCACGAAAGACAGTACACAACATATGTTACTTCCCTTTATTTGGTTTTTGGTACATGACTTTAGTTCATTTTTTATCACAGAACAGAGATTCTATGAAATGCAGGCTTGGCTAGAGCTCATTCGGTAACCCACAAAATTCTAGACTGTTCTTGGCTATCAAAAATTACGGAACGCGTAGTTAAGACCTGCAACAGACCTGCAGCTGTTTGCTGTGTCCACTCCAAATGTGAGAGGAAGCTGCGGCGGCGATAGTGGAGACCCGGCACCGGCGGCTGCTTTCGCCGACCGCCAGCTTCGTTCTCACCGCTGTCTGTTTGGTTGTGGGCTCGATAAGCTTCCTGGCTCTTTGTGACGACCAAATTGCTTCCTGGTCTATATTTTAAACATCTGTAATGTCCACAACATCTGTTACTAGCAGAGGGACCGAGCGAGGTGGCGCAGTGGTTAGCACACTGGACTCGCATTCGGGTGGGCGACGGTTCAATCCCGCGTCCGGCCATCCTGATTTAGGTTTTCCGTGATTTCCCTAAATCGCTCCAGGCAAATGCCGGGATGGTTCCTATGAAAGGGCACGGCCGACTTCCTTCCCTGTCCCTCCCTAATCCGATGAGACCGATGACCTCGCTGTTTGGTCTCTTCCCCCAAACAACCCAACCCAACCCACTAGCAGCGGCATTCCTTGGCATATCATGCCTTAATGAGGAGAAGCAGATGACTGTTTCGGGACACAGAGTGGCCTCGTCCTTGCCAGAGGGTTCCTGGCAGAGAAAGTGCGAAATATTTCCCGTCCGAATGGAATATCTCAGCTATATAGCTGGGTTGATGTGTGAATGTAAATATGCAGTACCTTTCATCATTGATAAGAAACTGATGAAGTACTTTTGACTGATAGATTCCAGTAAATTATTCTGGATGGTGATTTTTTAACATAATTGAACTGCCCTGTCCCATGGACTCGTAACAGGACCATTAATGTTGTCAGTACACGTAAACAATTTACCACATAAGGTCATCAGCACATTTGTATTACCGAGCGAGGTGGCGTTATAGTTAGCACACTGGACTCGCATTCGGGAAGACGACGGTTCAGACGTTCCTGATTTAGGTTTTCCGTGATTTCCCTAAATCGATTAAGGCAAATTCCAGGAATTCCTTTTAAATGTCACGGCTGACTTCCTTCCCCTTCTTCCCCTAATCCGACTGGACCGACAACCTTGCTGTTTGGTCCCTGTCCCCCAAAACCAACCATCTAACCACACTTGTATTGTGCGCTGACGGTATTGTTGCGTACAGGAAAGAACTGTCGCTGGATGATTGTGAGAAAATGCAAAATAATTTATACGATATTGGCTGTACTGAATGGCAGCTTCCTTTCAATGAAGACAAATGCAAACCGTTGTTTCCATGAACAAGAGAGAGAGCTAAACAGCGTCCAATTGCAGTATTAGTGGATCTTTTCTAGAACCTGCTACATCTTTTTTATACCTAGAGGTGCTGCTGTGAAGTGACTTCACTTGAAATGAAAGGCTAAAATCAACAGTGGGGAAGGTGATAGGTGAGATTTAGATTTGTAGAGGAGATTATGCGAAAACGTAGTGAACCTGTTAAGGGATTTGAGAATGATAACGTCACCTGTTCCAGACTATTGTTGCAGTATTTGGTTCCTATACTGTATAAACTAAGTCTGACAACAGGATAAATCATTTACGTGCTGTTAGAGCTGTAAGAAGCACGTGTAGCTCGTCCTTGGTGCAATGAAGATAACGGGGAAACTTAATTGGGAATTTTTGGAAGAAAAGAGACCTGATTCCGGTGAAATATTTCTGACTATATTCTGACTTCCGTAATCAGATGTATATCGTGCAATATAAATAATAGCTTCAATGATTGTGACAATAGCATCAGTCGCACACCGAGTCATACGGCCGCTTTTGCCAGCACAGAGTCCAACACTGGGACCAAGTACACCCGCCGTGTGCGGTGTGGTAGCTCCTAGAGTATACATTAATTTACATCTGTATCATCTTAATATTGCTGACAGCTGTTTCTTTGGTGCAAACACTCATGACTAACCGAAGGTTCCGCTGTGGTGCGTTACACTGCATACATTACTATACAATGTCTGGCAGAATTTGTGACCGATTCATTGCCTTTACGGTTAACACTATTTTTATAATACGTGATACAGCAGATCCGAAAAAGTGAAAGAGCAGAAGTCACAAGATAAGAAGAGATAACCACTGGTAGCTATAATGTTAGTAAAACGACTTCTGTTGTGTCGCGGAATATGCTGTGTGGTCTATTTCGCAGAAGGTAAAAATGTACACGTTTCTACCGACCACGGATGCAAGTGTAGACAAAAAAAAAAAAAAACACTGACACACTTAGTAGGCCTCGGTCTGACTCAGGTCGTGGACACAAACCTACAGTAGCTCTGTTTAGTCATCTTAAAACTGTGCTTAGATCAACCGTATGAATATAGGCACGATGGACCTAGTAGCTAGCGATAGGCAGGTGGCACCAAATATGTCGCATTAATTAAAACTGTGCACCTTATAAGTGATTTAAACAAACAACTGCAACCACAGTTTCTGGTGACGTGAAATATGTAAACATTAAATATAAGTTAAAATGTCAGCAAATACTGGTTGTCCGAAAAGTCTTTCCCTGATTACATAAATTGGTAACTCAGGCTAGAAGTAAGATACAAATATGAAACTGGTGTCTAATTGTTTACAAACAATCAAAGTTTTTTTCACACATCAGTAAACTTCCACAATAGCACACTTGGTAGCACGTAGCACATCTAGGCGATATTCAGTTTCCGTCCACACATTAGCCAACATCATTGGAGGGATCGACTCAACGACTGTGGTTATCCGTTGCCGCAGGGTTTCAAGATCTGGTACACCTGTTCGGTAGACCTCGTCCTTGACATAACCCCATAAAAAGAAGTCTAATAGGGTTACGTCAGAAGAGCGTGGAGGCCAAATCGTTGGCCCATCACGACCAATCCATCTCCCAGGAAAGGTCATATCGAGATAGGAACAGACGTCCAAACCCCAATGAGGCGGTGCACCGTCTTGCTGAAACAAGACTTCGGGGTGATACTGAAGCAGCTGAGGAACAGCATACAGTTGCAACATGTCCAGATACACGGCAGATGTGATGGTAGCCTCAGCGAAGAAGAGTGGCCCGATAATTCGATCGTGCAATAGCGCGCACCAAACATTCACCTTTGGACTGCGTCTGGTGCACTCCATGACCTCGCCAGGGGGTTGTGAACCCAAAATGCGCATATTCTGGCGGTTCACTACTCACTGACAAAAAAGGTTGCTTCGTCGGAAAAGGCAATTCGTCTGAGATAACCATCATCGTCCTCAATACATGTTAGCATTTCGACCGCAAAGTCATATCGACGTGTACTGTCATTGGGATAACAAGGCCTGATCGATTTGCACTTTGTATGCACGAAACGATAAATATTTGTGTAAAACTTCATGGAGAGAGCTTTTTGGCATCTGTAATTCACGTGAGGCCCTGCGCACCGATTTCTTCGGACTTCGCAGAAAAGAGTGCCTTACAGCTTCCACCCTGTCTGCTGAGGTTCTTGGTCGACCAGACATCGCAAGGTCAGTAACCGATCCTGTGTTCTTGAACCTCTCATACCAGGCTTTAATGCTCTTGACATCAGGTGGATTCCTTCCAAATGTTGTCTGGAAGTGTCTCTGCACTGTGGTTGGTGATCGTGTCTCATGGTACCACAGGACACACTGTGCCTTCTCCTGATTGGTTAACATGGCTTCTTGGGCACTGCACCTCATACACTACTTACGTACTGCGATCCTAAAACAGAAAAAAACTTTGATAGTTGTAAACAATTCGACAAAAGTTTCATATTTGTATCTTACTTCTAGCCTGAGATATCAATTTATGTAATCAGGGAAAGACTTTTCGGACATCCTGTAGTTTCTGAAATTAATCATTTGGAGGCAAATGTGGACGATGAACAGGACACGCAAGAGTAGGACAGACGCATCTGAAATGTAATGCAACAGGAGAATGCTGAAGATTATATGGGTGTAATAAGCAACTAATATGTTATGTATGGCTGTCATAAATCCAAAGGCTGGATTCATCACCACAGTGCTTTTATAGACTTGGTCCTATTGCCTTTGAATTAATTATTCAACCATTTATTGGGAACCTTACAGTTTAACATCGACTTCTAACCACTGTATGACATGGCATTTTTAATAGTAACAGATAATTACCAGATGTTAGATCTTCAACGTATCTGGGCTTGAACACCAGTCTTGGAATTAGTAGTCTACCCACTTAAACGACAAAGCACAGTCGAATCGAACTGACGAGAAGAGAATTTTATGGCACAGTTTGAGCAAACTCAAGGACGGATCCTGAGGCAGGTGCAGCAGTTATGCATAT
Organism: Schistocerca piceifrons; assembly: GCF_021461385.2. Lineage (NCBI taxonomy): Eukaryota > Metazoa > Arthropoda > Insecta > Orthoptera > Acrididae > Schistocerca > Schistocerca piceifrons. The sequence continues at coordinate 691,981,667 of NC_060138.1, forward strand.
ATAAAAACAATCTAGCACAGTATATACTTGCGTGGACAAGTATATTACGAACAAATAAACCGCCACAATTCCCACATCATTTGATTTACTACTAGTTTGCCTTGTCAGACGCGAACATCTCCAGATAATACGAAGGCGTTCTGAAAAGTAGCGCCTTGGAATTTTTTTATTCTGTTCTCGACATCGGTTGGGGTATTACATGTTATGCTTGTAACATGAAGGTAACTATGTCAGTGCGTGAGAAACAGTGATAAACTCGAGTTTCTAATCCACACGAAACTTCGTCCCCATATGGAGTACTCCTTCCTTCAGCATAGCAATGCCAGACCACACACGAACGCTGTGACATCTGCAATAATACGTTACCTTGGATTCACCGTCATAGATCATCCTCCATACACTCCCGACTTGGCCCCATCCGATTTTCGTCTGTTTGCAAAACTTGAAGAACCCCTTCGAGGACAACTCTGATAGTGATGAAGCTATGCGAGCAGAGGTAAGGTTCAAATGGCTCTGAGCACTATGAGACTTAACGTCTGAGGTCATCAGTCCCCTAGAACTTAGAACTACTTAAACCTAACTAACCTAAGGACATCACACACATCCATGCCCGAGGCAGGATTCGAACCTGCGACCGTAGCGCTCGCGCGGTTCCAGACTGAAGCGCCTAGAACCGCTCGGCCACCCCGGCCGGCAGCAGCGGTAAAGTTGTGGCTTTGTCAACAAAGTCAAATACTCTACAGTGTCGGTATCAAGAATCTAGTCTCTTGTTGGGAGAAATGTGTTCGGCACCAGGGTGACTATGTTGAGAAATAAGTATGTAGACACAGAGAATAAAGAAAGTTTGTTTTATTTAAAAACCTTTAAGAGCTTTCACATAGAAAATTCGCTGGCGTTACTTTCCAGCACGCTTTCTTAATTACCAAGTAGCAGTACGTCAGAAGTTTGAAGCTCCACTGGGCACCATCGTCAACGCAGACTTTGTGTTACATTGCTTCCATCGATCGCCATGATGACTGCATGCTGTGTTTTCGTTTGCTAAAACGTGTTTTACAAGTTCAAAAACTGTGATTGGGAATTATACTGCCTGACAAAAAATATGTGGAAACCTATTATTGGACGTTAACCATTCACCTTTATGGCGGTTTGAACTCCGCTGTGGCCCTTACAATGAGGTCCGTGGAGGAGCAGCAGCCTGCTCTTCTTCAAGAGCCGAAACCAGAGAAGATAGTGATACTGGACGCTGGGGTCTGGAGCTAAGTCGATATTTAGCTCACCCATTGGGTTCAGATCGAGACTCTGGACAGGCCAGACCACTTCTGGAATGTTATTGTCCACAAACTGTCTCACGGATGCGGCTTTATCAAAGGGTTCCGTGTTACACTGATAAAAATAAACATCGTCTCCGAACTGTTTTTCTACTGTGTACAGCAGGTAGCGTTTTCTCAAACGCAATTACAAAAAGCTCCCCCATAACCTCTCCTGTGCAGTTCTCTACTGGCACCCACACACGATAGCAGGGTACGTATTCCAGGCAATCGCCAAACCCAAGCCCTTCTGTCTTATTTTCATTTGCTCACTCAGAAACATCGTTTCTCGTCATCCACTGTTCAGTGACTTCGCTCTTTACACCACCTCAATCGTTGCTTAGCACTGATTACAGAAATATAAATCTTATGAGGAGCTGCTCGACCATTATACCCCATTCTTTTTAATTCCCTACGCACAGCCATTGTGCTAGGTGGACTGCTGGTAGTACTTTAGAACCCACTATAGTGCGCGTCATTTATGTTGGCGGCCGAGTTTAGGTTCGTTCTGCGCATCTGACGTCACAAAACACGGTCAGCCAATGAACAGAGAACGACGTTGCCAGGTCTCGACTGCAGTGCAGAGCATGGACGAGTGTCTTCAGTTTTAGAAACGTTCAGTCATAAATAAAGTAATAGAACAAAAGCAATGTCTTGATAGCAGACTTTCTTTTATAGAAAGTTTGGAAAAAGCATTCTTTATACCAATTGCTTCATATTCTATTAATTAATTAAACCAAACAAGCAGTAAGACTCCTAATTCAGGCGACAGCAAGGAAAGGTGTTCGTATCAATCTCACGAACCGCTTTTTCGCAATAAAGAGCAGTAGTAACTCATGTCGTTCTGTAATCAGACGAGCTGTGGCAGCGTAACGATTAAGATTTTGGGCTTCTATGCGAAAGGTTATGAGTTCAAACCTTCTGTGGTGCTTAATATTTTCATTATTTAAAAACTATATTGAAGTGCGTTACTTCACGAATAATATTGGTTTGAATGCAATTTTTTGAAATTTCTAGTGCTTTGTCTCGTCATTAACCCTTTCGCTGCGGTAGACACGTACTCCCCGCATTCCGCGCTGTGCGCGATTTTGTCATCACTGCACTGCTCGCCTGTACAGACACATGGTGTTCCCACTGCTTTGACACACTTCTCATTCGATTTCACAAAAACTATTCGTCCCAAAAATTTGATTTTTACACGTCTTCTTGACTGATACCTTCCCCCCATAAATGGCTTAATTTTGTTTCGATGTTCAACGCAGTTATTATGCAGCATGAAATATAGCAAACCAGTGCACGAAATTTTGAAGAGTTTGCAGAGGTAAAAGTCCATAGCGTATACTTTCTGCATGGTCGATTTTAGTTGCCACAATATTGAGAATGAAATGTGGACAAGATACCTAAATTTCATATAAAATTTTGGACTCGCATTCGGGAGGACGACGGTTCAATCCCGTGTCCGGCCATCCTGATTTAGGTTTTCCGTGATTTCCCTAAATCGCTCCAGGCAAATTCCGGGATGGTTCCTTTGAAAGGGCACGGCCGACTTCCTTCCCCGTCCTTCCATAATCCGATGAGACCGATGACCTCGCTGTCTGGTCTCCTCCCCCAAAGAACCCAACTCATATAAAATTTACTGTATAACAGTATCTCATTTAATTTAAGTACTACATAGGTGTCGTATGTAATATTGAGAAATATTCCGTCTTTCGCGACTGTAATAAAAGTTTTATTTACACCGGACGCGTTTGGCTTTCTTTTAAAGCACTTCAATCAATGAAAAGTATGGTACATACACAATGGTACTCATGTTCTCTTTCTTGTTTTTGTACCACAGACGCGGTTTTACCAGTGGTATTGAAATATATTCCTCTTCTGCAACTGTAATAAACGACTTATTTAGACCAGAGGCGTTTCTCTCTTTTGAAGCATCTTCAGTGGACAGTATTTTGCCTCCTCCATCGCCAAGTCACCTTTCGTAGTTTTGTGCTGCGGTAACACAATATTCAACGTTTGTGTTGGCTGACCAGTGTTTTAGCAAATAAATGTTGTTTGTGTGTGTACCGGCCGCGGTGATCGTGCGGTTCTAGGGGCTTGTCCGGAACCGTGAGACTGCTACGGTCGCAGGTTCGAATCCTGCTTCGGGCATGAATGTGTGTGATGTCCTTAGGTTAGTTAGGTTTAAGTAGTTCTAAGTTCTAGGAGACTGATGACCTCAGATGTTAAGTCCCATAGTGCTCAGAGCCATTTGAACCATTTTGTTTCTGTGTGCCACACACAAAAATTATATTTGACATAGCTCAGAGCACTTCACTGATAGACGATATATTCAAGTCCAAATGTTTTTGTAAGTCCACAGTTTTGTTTAATGTATTTTGTCTACTTCCTTTTGATTGACTGAAGTGCTTTAAAATAAAGCCAAACGTGCCCAGTGTAAACAAAACTTTTGTTGCAGTCGCGAAAGATGGAATATTTCTCAATATTACATACGACACCTATGTGGTACTTAAATTAAATATATTGTTATACAGTAAATTTTATATGAAATTTAGGTATCTTGCCCACATTTCATTCTCAACATTGTGGCAACTAAAATCGACCATACCGAAAGTATACTCTATGTCCTTCTACCTCCGCCAAATCTTCAAAATTTCGTGCAATGGTTTACTATATTTAATGCTGCATAATAACTGCGTTGAACATCGAAACAAAACTAAGTCATTTATGGGGGGAAGGTGTCAGTCAAGAAGATGTGTAAAAATCTAATTTTTGGGCCAAATAGTTTTTGTGGAATCGAATGATAAGAGTGTAAAGGCAGTCGGAACACCATGTGTCTGCACAGGCGAGCAGTGCAGTGACAAAAATGCGCACAGCGCGGAATGCAGGGAGCACGTCTTTGTAGCAGCGAAAGCGTTAATGCGGCCGTGGTGGCTTTACTTCATGAACTGCGCGCTCCCGCCTAAACGTAAGCTTGCAACTATGCTATACTATGGCGCTGCTTCTCTTGGCGCGTGAGTCGTTTGCAACTGGCAACGCAGCAATCTCCCGCGTCTGGGCGGGCATGCGCGAGCCGCCAAGATAAAAGAATTGAACTATAGTGGTTCCTTCCGTTGATTTCTCCGCAGTGACCGAATGTCTCTGCCCGTCTGTTCATGTGATCTACCAGGTCTTGGTTGAGCTATTGTTGTTTTTTCGGTTTTCATTTCATAATTAGATTATCAACAGTCGACATGGGGAGCTTTAGAACGGATGAAATGTTCCTGACAGATTTGTTACTGATGTTTGTTCCAACTGCCAATACATTTTGTGAACTTCATTATGGTTGTAGTCACAGCGGTCCTAAGTAACATGGCACCGTACTTATAAAATGAGGTAGGGAGTGGCGTATTGTGAGTAGAGAAGCAATTACAGCAGAACGGGCCGGATATGAGAGGTCAGTGGCTTTGAACGTGAACTAGTTCAAAGTCACTCAGCTCTCGTCACCGACTCCTTAACTACTTAAACCTAACTAACCTAAGGACATCACACACATCCATGCCCTAGGCAGGATTCGAACCTGCGACCGTAGCAGTCGTGCGGTTCTGGACTGAAGCGTCTAGAGCCGCTCGGCCGCCTCGGCCGGCGGTTCGAGTCTCAGTCTGCCACACATTCCATTATACAGCTGATGTTTGTTCATATTCGTAACTGCGAATACATTTCACGTATATTTTCTTGAACATCTGAGAACGGTATGGAAGTTACAGAAAGATAAATAAGCATGGGAAAAGTGGCTTCGAAACCGGGGAACTTCCGATTAGGAGTCCAGCGTTCCGTGCGGTACGTGACGTTGAAGGCGGGACCGGGCAGATACGGGTGTGGCTGGAGTCAGCGCTCTCGCTCTCGGCCGGCGGTCCGTGCAGGCGAGGCGCGGCTGCTGTGCCTGCCGCAATGAAGCCAGCCGGCCACGCGCCTGCCGCCAGCGCCTACCGGAGCCATAAACGTAACCGCTGGCGCCATAATGGCCGCCCTAACGGCCAGACACGCAGTTTCCGCCGCAAACCCTCGCATCGTATGGGTTAAGGAGACGTCGCCACATCCCATCCGCGGATCTGACGCTCGCTACAGTGTTGGAAAATCGAGTGCTCTTTCTTTCACCGCAACTCTCCTTCTGTACCCCGTCCAACCTACTAATTCAAAGTTAACTGTTGCTTTAGGTATTTATGCCTAATTTCCTACTGGCGTCCATCTTGCCTTATTTTTGTTGTTTCATGTGTCCGTCGTGTTTCACACAAGCCGCTAATTAATTCGTAGTTCCAGAAGTGGAAGAAGGCGTTTCAAAATGAAGTATTTGCAGAAAACATTAGCAGAGAGAGTGTAATGGTCGTGAGGCAAATAAAGGTGTCTTCGTGGTACAGATTATTTCGCAATTTTTTTAACCCTCTGCAACCACACATGTTGGAGCGGCAATGCGCTACTTCAGCATATAGTGCCATGGTACATCATAGTTGGCAGCTCAAGATAATTTTGATCGATGTGCAAACGCTCAGTCAAGAGAGAGGGAAAAAAATGGTTTTGGAGGAAAAGACATTCCGTTTGCGGAGAAGGTGATTGACTTATTATACGCTCTTATTTTTAAATTTTCGTCTCAGTGAGTTTTTATGAAAGAATCATTACCGGTTTCGACCTTCAAAGGCTTCTTTCAGATGCTACAATATAGAACAGAAAAGCTCAAATTAAGATCTGAAGCAAGTGCAATTATTTTTACTAGATCTACTTGTGAGCTTAGTAAAATGCTATTAAAATTCATATGATTCATACCGATGAACGACAGTCGGTGAACAGGTGTTCATGCATTGTCATCTAACCATAAAATCAGGCATCTAAGGGAAATACATACATACAACCATGTGTACTTTTCCTTCCCTACTCTTTGCGCTTGAAGCGTGCTTTCTCTATGAGACAATATTCAGTCACAAAAGCCATAAAATATGCAAATTAGAATAATATTTCAGTCAGTTAGTCAACAAATAGGAAAGTAAACACAGGATGTTAAAATAGTAAAATTTATTTAGAGCGAAGTGAAGCGTTTATAGTACACAAATCAAAAATAGTTTTTCATCACCTCGGTTCCGAGAGTTCCGGAACCTGTACAGAAAACTGGGATAGAGATCAACATAAACATCATTTCCGCCCTTTTTATGCTCATGAATACCGCACATTGCATGTTGTACCACTATACAGCGAGACCTTCAGAGGTGGTGGTCCAGATTGCTGTACACACCGGTTCGTCTAATACCCAGTAGCACGTCCTCTTGCATTGATGCATGCCTGTATTCGTCGTGGCATACTATCCACAAGTTCATCAACGCACTGTAGGTCCAGATTGTCCCACTCCTCAACGGTGATCGGGCGAAATCCCTCAGAGTAGTTAGTGGGTCGCGTCGTCCATAAATAGCCCTTTTCAATCTGTCCCAGGCATGTTCGATAGAGTTGACGTCTAGAGAACATGCTGGCCACTGTAGTCGAGCAATATCGTTATCCTGAAGGAAGTCACTCACAACATGTGCACTATGTGAGCACGAATTGTCGTCCACGAAGAGGAATGCCTCGCCGATATGCTGCCGATATGGTTGCACTATCGGTCGGAGGATGGCATTCACGTATTGTACAGCCGTTGCGGCGCCTTCCATGACCACCAGCGGTGTACGTCGGCCCCACATAATGCCACCCCGAAAGATCAGGGAACCTCCACCTTGCTGCACTCGCTGGACAGTGTGTCTAAGGCGTTCTGCCTGGCCGTGTTGCCCCCAAACACGTCTCCGACGATTGTCTGGTTGAAGGCATATGAAACACTCATCGGTGAAGAGAACGTGATGCCAATCAGCGGCTGTGGCTGCACGAAAAGCATTATTCAACATGGTGGCGTTGCTGTCAGGTTTCCTCTGAGCCATAACCCGTAAGTAGTAGTCATTCACTGCAGTAGTAAGTAGCCCTTGGCCGGCCTGACCGAGACATGTCATCGACAGTTCCTGTCACTCTGTATCTCATCCATGTCCGAACAACATTGCTTTGGTTTACTCCGAGACGCCTGGACACTTCCCTTTGTTGAGAGTCCTTTCTTCTGGCACAAAGTAACAATGCGGACGCGATCGAACCGCGGCATTGGCCGCCTAGGCATGATTGAGCTACAGACAGCATGAGCCGTTTACATGCTTCCTGATGTAATGACGGGAACTGATCCGCTGTCGAGCCCCTTACGTCTAATAGGCGCTGCTCATGCATGGTTTTTTACATCTTTGGACGGGTTTAGTGACATCTCTGAACAGTCAAACGCACTATGTCTGTGATGCAATGTCCACAGTCAATGTCTATCTTCAGGAGTTCTGGGAACCGGGATGATGCAAAACTTTTTTTGATGTGTGTAAAAGACAGAGAGTAGCAACCCTTGAGGAATATCTATCGGTGCTCGGTGGCACGGTATGGACAGTTTATTGTTGCATCTCGCCGACACTCTTCTTCCGGCTGCGAGATGTGTGTGTTAGCTAGGTAGACGTCAGGAAGCGCAGACGCAGTCCCGACAGCAGAGTGTGGCACACGTTCATAAGGCAGACCGTGATCAGCTGCGGCATGTATACAGGAAGCAGCGGCTAACACAGCTAAATAAATAGTCGTAAATAAACCGGTAATGATTGTGTCATATAAAAGTGACTGAGAGAAATTAAAAAAAAAAAAGAGAAAAGAGGTAGCACTTGTGTCGTTGTTCGCCGTTGGATTTAATAGCTGGAGCAGTGTGTGCACTATTACAGAAACTTTGAGATAACCAATCGAGGTAAGAGCAAAAACTACATGTCATTTCCCTAACCAAGGAAGTTGCTAATTCGTTATGTGTAGCACTTACTTTTGCTATTTACTTGACAAACCTTACATCTTACATTTTGGACGGAAATTCTTAGCTGCTTAGCGTTTGTAAAGGCGAGGTCTACGCACTTCCACCGTTCTGCGCAACTGCTCAGTTTCTTTGATGGGTTGCATAATCAGCTTCACGTTCATGTAAATAATTATTCGGTTCAGCATATCACGAAATTACCTACTATAAAATATTTTCTTCGTATTTCAAATGAGAATAAGCTCAAAGAAAAGACAAAATGCCGAAAATATTAGAGAAGAGTTGACCCGCTTGGCGGTGTGAATTTTTACCACCTATCATGGATGATGGTAAACTGAGGTATTTTTGTGACATACACTTATCAAAATATTACCTACCCATATCACGGAATTACCTAATGTATGTGGTACTTGGCCATCACTTAGAATTCCACTTGTAACATAAAAATCGTTACATTTCTACTTTTAGTTGGACCTTTTAATATAACTGGACGAAATGCTTCCGTGCTAGAGAATGAGAAAAAGTTGTAAATGTAAATGTATCACGAGTTTACTTCCCTTTACCAGACTCTTAAATCAATATGTATGCTCTAGCGAACACTGTGAATTGCAGAACACAAGGCACTTACCATTGTATCACATAGTATTGCTCTTCCAGTTCCGTTCACGTATAGAGGCTGGGAAGAGTGACTGCTGAAATCCCTTTCCTTGTGAGCACTGTAAGTTAGTCTGGTCTTGTTTTAGCGGTCACTTCGGAAATAATACGCAGGAGGCTACATTGCATTTCTAGACTGCTTATTTCACACTGGTTATGGAAATTCTTTAAATAACCTCTCGTAAAATAGTTTGCAACTTTTTTCAAGTGTCTCCAAGACTTTTTCTAATATCTTCACACATTTTTGTGAATTTTAGGTTTACGCTGGAATTGTCAATTCCATTGACTTTTTAAGCCCCTCTTCATCATAATTTCATGTGTCGTCATAATAATTAGTTATTTCTATTTGTTTCTCAAAATTATAACTGTGTATCCTTATGCGCCAGCTGCTACCTATAACAGGTCAACCACGGTGGTCGCAGGCAAGCGCACATAGCGCTTAATCTACTACTGGTTTCGTACGCCAATAGCCGTGTTTTGAACAGCCCTTAAGTACTGACAACTTACGCTCAGTAAAGATGTTTTGGTGGCTAACACAGTATTTAGGTACCAATTATGGTATAGGCAATGTCGTTTTCTAATTGATTTTAATGTTTAATAGTTTCATACAAAATTATGCTTATGAAAAGTTATTAACAAGTTTTTACATAAATTGGAAGGCAGTTTGCAAGTGTACTGCTAGGTTTAAACCTACATGACTGATCTTCAGTTCACAGTAACTTGCCTGGCAGAGGGTTCATCGAACCATCTTCAAGCTACTTCTCTACCGTTCCACTCTCGAACAGCGCGCGGGAAAAACGAACACTTAAATCGTTCCGCGCGAGCTCTGATTTCTCTTATTTTATTATGATAATTATTTCTCCCTGTGTAGATAGTCGCTAAAAAAACGTTTTCACATACTGAGAAGAAGGTTGGTGATTGGAATTTCATGAGAAGTTCCTGCCGCGACGACAAACGCTATTGTTTTAATGGCTGCCATCCCAATTCGTGTATCATATCCGTGGCAATCTCTTCCTTATTTCGCAACAATACAAAACGAGCTGCCCTTCTTTGAACTTTTTCGATGTCCTCCATCAATCTTATCTGGTGCGGATTCCGAACCGCATAGCATTACTCTAGAAGAAGGCTGACAAACATAGTGCAAGCAGTCTCTTTAGTAGACTTGTTACATTCACTTTCTCAGTGTTCTCCCAGTAGCTCGCAGTCTTCGGTTTGCTTTCCTCACAACCTTATCTACGTGATCGTTCGAATTTGCGGAATTTGTAATTTTAGTCCCTAGTTATTTAATAGAGTTCACAACCTTTATATTTGCGTGACTTATCGTGTAACCGAAATTTAAAGGATTCCGTTTATCACTCATGTGGATGACTTCACACTTTTCATTATTTAGTGTCAACTACCATTTTTTGCACCATACTGATATCTTGGCTAAATCATATTGCAATTTGTTTTGATAATCTGATGACCTTACAAGACGGTAAATCACAGCATCATCTGCAGAAAATCTAAGGGGGCTGGCCAGATTGTCTCCTAAATCGTTTATGTAAATCAGGAACAGCATAGGACCTATAAAATATTACTTCTGTTTTACTCGATGACTTATTACAATGTGTGACGTTATTAGGAAGTGTGATCCTGCTGACAGGAAATCACTGAGACGATATTCCATTAGTTTAATTAGTAGTCGCTTGTGAGAAATGGTGTCAAAAGCCTCCTATAAACCTAAAAATCTGGAATCAGCTTGACGTCTCTCAGTTGCCGTCGATACTATTTCTTTAAATTGAAACCACAATTGGTCTATTCTTACATGGTCAGATTGGAAGGAATCGAGACTGTTTCTTAGGAAGGAGTAAAGCGAACTTTTATCTCCTTTCTGAAATAGATGTATTTTGCGTTTATTTTAGTGGTTTTAGCTGTTACGGTATTCAGTCGCACTACAACCACCATGAGGTCACTAATCCCTGTATCTGTCAACATGCTTCCTATTTTGTCAGAATCATTTGTTGCTAATAGGTCAAGTATGTTTTCACAATCATTTGCACTTTGAGTGGTCTCCTGAACTAATTGTTCAAAATAATTTTCTGAGAAGGCATTGAGTACGATTTCGGACGACGTTTTATACCTACCACTGACTTTAAACACGTACTTCGTGAAATCACGACCAACTATAATTGTATGAGTGAGGTATCTATTTGATGTGAGACTCAAGTTTTCTTTGAACTGTTCAGTAAGTTTATCATCTGAGTCGGGGGATCGGTAAAAGGAACCAGTTATTAACTTATTCCGGTTTCAAATACAGCCTCTACCTATACTGATTCACAGAAACTATCTGCTTCAATTCCACTACACAGTAAATTACTTCTAACAGCAATAAGTGTTCCACCACCCACTATATTTAATCTATCATTTCTGAAAACGGTTACATCCTCTGTAAAAATTTCCTGAACTTGTCTCCGGCCTTAGGCAGCTTTCCGCATCTATAACGATTACAGATTTAGTGCTTTGTATTAGCGCTTGGAGATCTGCTTCTTTTTCAACACAGCTATTGCAGTTTGCAACTGTAATACTGATTGTAGCCAAGTCTATCCTCTTCCAGTTTTCGTCCCTTACCCTTTGAAACTGTAACGTGCACTTTGTCGAGACCTTCAGATTTAAATTACCGCCCAGTTCCGTCTACGCAGTCCCCACTTCCCGTGTAGCTGCTTCCTGTGTATAGTGGACTCCTGGCCTGTTTAGCATAAACCGGAAAACCACCATCCTATGATGGAAGTAGAGGACTCTACAACCTATATGGTCGTAGAACCGTCTGAGCTTCTGATTCAGATCCTCCACTTCGCTCTGTACCAAAGGACCATAGTCGGTTCTGTCGACGATGCCGGAGATGGTGAGTTACACCTTCATCTCGGAAGCAAGACCGGCAGCCTTTAACTACTTCAGCTTGTCGCCCGAAACCAGAGAGATTCTCTTCTGATCCAAATCGCCGCACATTGTTAGTACCAACATGAGCCACAATTTACAGTTGGCTATACTCTATGCTCTTCATGGTGTCCAGAAGCACCGTTTCCACATCTAGAATGACTCATCCCAGTTTGGTTTAAGTTTGGATTACTAGAGTAAGCAGCCAAAGAAATCTCTTTGAATAGTTTTAAATGTTCGTCACTAGGCTGCAGCACTCCCCGAGAGATTAAATCTAATGACCAGTTTGCCCGCGCTAGCCAATATAGTCGTCCTTGCCCTAACTCAGATGTACTATCAATCACAAAGACTCAAATATATGTACAGTACTACAAGAAAAACATTGAATGAAATAATTTCAATGACAGAGTATCTGAACTGATTGCATGATCTTTGGTAATAAATGATAAGAATACGGTTGTGTAACGAGTTTCAACTTTACTAAAATCACAAAGACACGTAACCTTTGTCAAGCCACACACCTGGCTCCCAGCACACTTTCGCAGTTCATACATAACATTACATTAACACATGTTCCCTACATCATGAATACGACATTTCGTAATGATGTGTAATGTGTCAACTTAACGTATGGTTTCTTCACACGACCTTTTTTTTACAATTACTACTTTATATCTAAAAATTCATCTACTGAATAGGAGGAGTTGTCATTCAGAAATTCATTTAATTTATTCTTAAATATTGGTTGGCTATTTTTCAAATTAATAATGCTATTTGATAAATGACCAAAGATCTTGTGCCAGTGTAATTCAACCCTTTCTGTGACAAAGTCAGATTTAACACAGACTAGTGAAGATCACACTTTCTTCTAGTGTTGTAGCTATGCACTTTGCTGTGATGTTTGAAATGGGGTGGGTTATTAATAACAAATTTCTGTAGTGGATACATTTATTGTGAGGGTATTGTGAATTTCCCTAGTTCAATAAATAAATAATTGTATGATGATCTTGGACGGGATCCAGCTATTACTCTGATTACATGCTTTTGTGCAAATAATACTTTTCCTCTTAGTGATGAATTATCCCAAAATATGATACCACATGAAAACAGTGCATAAAAATAGGCATAGTCAGTTAATTTAATGATACGTTTATCACCAAAATTTGCAATAACCCTAATAGAATAAGTAGCTGAACTCAAACGCTTCACAGATCATCAATGTGTTTCTTCCATTTCAATTTGTCATCAGTGAATGTTCTGCCTTACCAACAGACTTCTGTTCCAAGTCAATATTTATCAATGGTGTTCAGCCATTTACTGTACAGATCTGTATATACTGTGTTTTCTCAAAATTAAATGAGAATCTGTTTGATGAGAACCACTTAACTATTATCTGAAAGACATTATTTACAATTTCCTCAATTACTTTTTGTGTGTTGAGTGTGATTACTACAAGTGTATCATCAGTAAAAAGAACTAGCTTTGAATCTCATGAATACTGAGTGGCAAGCCGTTAATATGTAGTCAGAACAGTAAGGGACAATAGACTGAACCCTGTGAGACACCATTCTTGATACCTCCTCAGTTAGAAGACTGCTGATTTTTGCAGACTGTCTTCTGGATTTTTCCAGTTAAATATGAATTAAATCATTTGTGCACTGTCCCACTCACACCACAATACTTAAATTTCTCTAGAAGAATTTCATGATTCCCACAGTCAAAACCCTTTGAGAGATCACAAAATATCCCAGTGAGTGATGTTCAGTTATTCAGAGCATTTAATATTTGATCAGTGAAAGCATATATAGCAAAATGGTTCAAATGGCTCTGAGCACTATGGGACTCAACTGCTGAGGTCATTAGTCCCCTAGAACTTAGAACTAGTTAAACCTAACTAACCTAAGGACATCACAAACATCCATGCCCGAGGCAGGATTCGAACCTGCGACCGTAGCGGTCTCGCGGTTCCAGACTGCAGCGCCTTTAACCGCACGGCCACTTTGGCCGGCTATATAGCATTTTATGTTGAAAACAAAACTGTCTATTTGTCGGTATTTCAGTTTTACAAATATTTGAAGCTACACTTGAATACATTACTTTTTCAAGACTTTAGGATAAAGCTGTCTAAAATGAGATTGGGCGTTAGTTGTTAGCATAAGACGCATTCCACTTTTTATGCAATGGTTTAACAGTAGCATATTTCATACTATCCAGAAAAATGCCCTGCAATGAGCTACTATGTACATGGCTGAGAATCCTATTTATCAGTTGGGAACATGCTTTTAGAACTCTATTGGAAATGCCATCAATTCCATGTGTTTTTTACTTCTGAGTGAAATTACTATTTTTCTAATTTCAATAGGAGAGGTGGGTTAAACTTAAATTTTATCACACTGCAAAGGTATTTTCTCTTCTATATGCAGCCTTGCATTTTGTAATGAACATCTGGATCCTATTTCCTCTACAACGCCTAAAAAAAAAACGATTATTAAAAATATTTTCTACTTCTGACTTTGTTAACAAACTTGTCATTGACTTTGATAGAAATACAGTCTTTCTGTGCTCTCAGTTTCCCTGTTTCCTTTTTAACAATATTACAAATTGTTTTAATTTTATTAACAGATGTGCTAATATCAGACATAATGCACATACTTCTGGACTTTTTAATAGCTTTTCTTTATACAGTGCAGTATTTTTTATAACATTTGACTGTTTCTATATCATTACTCCTTCTAGCTATAAGACACATTTCCCATTTCTGTTTACAAGATATTTTTATTCCGTTAGTAAGTCACAGCTTTTGAGATCGTTTCTTACAAGTCTTTTTCATTGTTTTCTTAGGGAAACTGTTTTAAAAAATACCCACAAAGGCATCATGAAATAGGTTAACTTTTAAATTAGCATTATGTTCCCTGTACACCTCTTCCTAATCCAAACCGCTGCAACCTTTCCCAAAACATTTGCAGTTATTAAATCGTTAATTGAATGCACTATTTTGGAGAACTATTTTTTATTACTGTATGGAGATATGTCATATACTGTAACTAGCTGTGTGTCATGACCAGAAAGACTTTTTTAACAGGAAAACTTTTTATTTAATATAAAAACATTATCTATCAGTGAGTTGTTTCCCTGTACTAGCTGAGTAGGAAATCAATAACCGATGTCAAATTGAAAGAAGCTAGTAATTCTTCAAGATCATTCTTTCCAACAGACTCTTTCAGAAAATCTACATTGAAATCACGACAAACAATAATTTGCTTCCTTCTTTTTGACAGACAGCACAACAAAGAATCTAAGTTTTTCAGAAATAGCTGAAAATTTCCACTGGGGACCTATACACAGCTACAGTTACAAAAGTACCATTATTTAGTTTAAGCTCACAGGCAGATGCTTCTGTATGTTAAACTACACAAAATTTTTTAGTTTCTAAATTTTTCACACTACAATAAATGTTAACATACGTGGCAACTCCTCCTCTCTCCATAGTGTCTCTACTTACATGGGGTGAAAGCTTATATCCCCTACATTTACCTTTTCCATATCTGTGAATATATGATGTTCAGACTACATCTGTTCCCCCTCAGTTTGTAAGTCTTCTAAAAAAAGGAGAAGCTCATGAACTTTAGTTTTTAATCCCACGATATTCTGATGCAATATACTAATATTATTTTCTGCTGTACTATAATGAGAATATTGTGATATACTAACATTATTTTTCACAGAACTTTTATGAGAATCTTGTTATATTTTAACCTCTCTAACACTTGCCTGTCTGAGCTTCTCATTAAGCTTAATTTTATTCAGTGTTGAATCACTGGACACTGATCTTAGCCTAAAAAAGAGGTACTCCAATTAGCCTCAGTGCCTCCACCCCTTAAGATTTTGCTTTCATCCCGGTCAGTTTACCTTTCCCTTTCCTACTGAGATGTAGGCCATGTCTTGCGAAGTCCCACCTGCCAATAGTATCAACAAGAACCAAACCTATGCCTGACAAATTAGCCGCCCGAAACAGTTGATCTAACTCCATACCGACCCTTCTGATACAGCTGTTCAATTCGAGCCGATCACACTGCATGAAAGCAGAAACCAAGCCAACATCTGTAAGGTTCGTTGTAAATGCTATTTTTAGCAGGTCACACTCGATATTGTAGCCTTGATCCCTATCAGTACTGTTTCCTGCTCTGCCTCCTATCACAACATGATACTGATTTGTAAATCATTGCAGAATGATTTTACATCCTCTATCACTTGGCTAAGTTTATTGGATGAAGTTAATGAAAAGTAGCCGTGGGGTACGGGTGTACGAAGACTACACACATGAGTGAATAGGAAACCTTGCTTATGAACAATCACATCGAAAAACGAAAGAGAAATGAAATGTTCTTACCAATATACCAAGTGTTCGTGAACAAGTGTGAATTTCAAAGCTGTTCCAAAGCACAGTCGCATAGTGATTGGGTGATCGTACAGTAATTTGTGACTGATAGTTTCCGCTCAGCATCTCAAGCGACACTGCAGGTCTCTATACTAGTTATAGAAACCTCTTTGCATAGTGTCAGCAAAGACAAGTTTACAGGTTACCGAAAGAAAATTATTGAAAAATTGAAAGTAGCCGTTTCACATGGACTTTTCAAGCAGTATTAATTACAAAGATATCGATAGCAATATCATTTTTTCGAACTGAATTATGGTAATTTCTGTTGCTAGTGTCGTAGTCCTAACAGAGACGAATTCAACAGTGTTTGACTCTTCAAAACCCATTTATTGTTTTCGGAGAAATTATAATATTTAGAACTTTGGATGTATCTATTTCGAACATGAAATGGACTGATATCTTACGTGAGAGTTCATGTTAATAAGTAATTGTCGCATCGGGCTTATGGCATGTTATAACTTGACGCAGTTAAGAGAGTCTACTTACAAAAACAAAACAGTGATGAAAAGTTTAACTTAAAACTGACATTAATCACACTTGGCTACATGTGAATGGACGATACCACAACTAGAAGGCAAAGGACGTGACATCTAACCATGACGCGTGGCTCAACTTTGGTAACAGCTCTGCTCTTGCTTCTGCCCGAGTCTTGAAAGAAAGGTGCACTTCAAAAACTGAATGCATTTGTAAAATAGGAAACTAATAATACTGATTTTATCCATAATTTTGTTGTTTTTTGCTTAATAATAACTTTGCATCATGTGTTTAATGTCATAATACACATTTACTTTACAAAGAAAGAAATACTAAAAGAAAATTGCTGTTTATGTCATCAGCTTCTCGAAATGCCTACCGTCAACATCTATTACATATTTAGTTACGTGATTAATACTTGTAAATTGAAACATAAGTGTAGGAAATTTGCTAATCTGATTCGCAAGGATTTAATATGCTCCACATACCCTCCAAATATCCACTACCTGTCTATTTATACCCTAATCTAACATACCATATCGTGTACGTGAGTAAAGAATAGGAAAAGAACGTATGTTGAAACGGAACTTCTTATCCCGTTCCATATTTTTCTCAATAAATTCCGGTACAGGAGAGTTATAGTGAGAGTGATTTTTACTCTGCAGAAGTAAATCTGTGGGTAACAAGCAGGAGAGAATGGACCAAGCAGTGTTTATTTATTTATTCATTTTATTTCATGTGTGACACGTTTCCCTGTATCACTTCCCTTGTGCAACCTTGGACTGTATGAATGAGATATTATGTGAAGTAGCAGAAAGTTTTGGTCAGAGGTCGTAGCACTGCACGAACAGAGTGGTTCTGTGGTAGGATAGTACCAACCCCTTAACGTGAACAAGTTTGACAAAGATAGTGTGTAACTCATGTCGGAGAGGTCGTGAAGGCAAGAGTATTGGCTCTGTCAGGTTGGCGAACCATCCCCTCCACTACCTTTTGAACGAACAATGGTTAGGCGAGGTGTACGCAGGTCCACTTGTTCCTGGACAACGGCACTGTACAGACGTGGAGACGCAGCTCTCGATTTTGGTAATGTTAACAAAGGTATTAGAATGTCTCAAATCTGCTCGTTAATATGGTCCAGATGCTGAAATCGGGAAGTGATATTACCAGAAAGCTCCGTAAGGAAGTTTATTTTCATAATTTAGTCAAATTTCACTGAGAACTTAGCGTTTGTGAATTGGTCAGGCCGTGCCTCGTGGGCCTTAAGCTCACGGTCTTTAACGGAAGTTTTCTCATTTAATGGTTTTTAATGTGGTCTTTCATGTTTCCTTTGCGTACTTGCTTTCCCACCACGTGGTCGGTTGGAGCAACCGCCACATTGGTAAATTGCAGTTTCGGTCTGAAAATGTATAGCAATCGAGAGAATAACCATTCGGTAATGGGTGAGTGTGAGATAGAGAAGGAAAAAGCCTGTGTGTCCATATTTTGTTGCATTTCTGTTGGCTACCGCTAGTTGGCCACGTGTGTGGAATAGCACTGATGTGATTGTTGATGTTTATTGTGCCCCCCATAACTATTTCATTCGCCTACAATGAAGTGCGTTACGTAAAACTCTTGTATCTAGGAAAGTTCAAGTTTAATGGCGCCTGCACCAGTAAATATATGTGTATACATGGAGATTCCCTGATGTTACAAACTTTCAAGGATGATGGAGACGGAGAAATGTATCAATGTGAAGTAAGGGTGCCTGCTTAGGAAACGAAGCAATCGAAAGTTACAAGCGAAAATCATTCTGATACCTCTGAAATAATGGAAATGAGCGTATGGCATTGTTGGCCGGGAGGCCCCATTCGGGGAAGTTCGGCAGCCAGGTGCAAGTCTTATGGCAGTCGACGCCACATTGGGCGACTTGCGTGCCGGTGATGAGGATGAAATGATGATGAAGACAACACAACACTCAGTCCACGTGTGGAGAAAATCTCGAACTCGGCCGGGAATCGAACTTGGGCCCGCCGCACGGGAGGCAAGCACGTTACCGCCCAGCTAAGCAGGCGGACTTTTGATCCCTTTGACAGTGAAAGACATATACTGATACTGTTGTTGGGAAGACTGTAGGGTAGGCAACTTTCAGACGTGGTAGTATGGACGAAAACTAGAAAAAATGTATCATTAACGTGAGCTCTAAAATGCATACCTGAGGGGCTACGAGCACTTGTTCATCTTCGCTGTAAAACACATCTCCTCTATTGAACAAGTGCTGATAGCTCTTAAGCGATGTATTTTAGAGCCCGTATTTACTAGATTTTCTCTTGTTTTGGTCCATACTACCACCTCTGAAAGTTACCTACCCTACAGTCTTAGCAACAATAGTACCAGAACACGTATTCCACCGTCAGAAGTCTCCGGACGGTTTTCGCTTACAACTTTAGACTCGTTCGTTTCCGGTACAAGGACCTTTAATTCAGATTAATACATTTATCCTCCTTCATGATCCTTGGCAGTTTGTAATCTCATCACCGAATCACCCTGGGCATAATATACATACATTTACAGGCGCAGACATGTATAACTATGAAGCCCTGTAGCGTGATAGGATGACGTTTCTGCACATGTGTTCGTATTCGAAATATTATTGCCCTCTACAAGTCCTAGAAGTTTGTAGCGGGAATTTTCAAACACCGTATATGGTGCACTGCTCTCTGATATGTCCGAAAGAACGGACAGCACATAGTTAAGGCGAGGTCGGCCAACGGTCTCTTCAGTGCGGTTGCACACCAGGCTGGAAATCTTACGGGAGTCGGTGAAATGCCGCGAGTAATGAGAATAATGGGCAAGGTGCACTAGATTAGTAGTGAGTGGTTAAGTTGGGAATTTGGGTCTGAAGTGAGGCGTGCTAGGATAGTCCGTGTACTTGCAATGATCATTATGTCCAGATGGCTTAATGGTCAGAGCATCTGCCTAATAAGCAGGAGACTCGGATTCGAATCCCTGTCCAGCACAAATTTTCGACCTTCCGCATTGATTTAAATCAATGCCCACTCGCAACCAACGTCTGTAATTCATTTGTGTGCTATGGAATGCCTGAATGTGCTACTTTCCTAACGACATTCTGGAGTCCAAATTGACACCGTATTCCCCAACACGGACCAACGCAACAAAAATTTCACTGATATTCTTGCCTCAGTAAGTGGTTTTTACGGAAACAGCGCGACGGGCACTTAGATTGGAAGCAGAGTTTTTCCGTCCTGTCCTCTCACTAGAATTATTGTAATGTCTCAACGTTTAGAGAGTAGTGTCGCTCCGCAACTGTACACTGAAATAACAGTCTCTCCAGTTGCTAATATGTTCTTTAAGTACATGAGCGGTTTCAACCTTCATGTCAAAGCTTGTTTCAAGTTCAAATGGTTCAAATGGATCTGAGCACTATGGGACTTAACATCTGAGGTCATCAGTCCCCTAACTAACCTAAGGACATCACACACATCCATGCCCAAGGCAGGATTCGAACCTGCGACCGTAGCGGTCGCGCGGTTCCAGACTGAAGCGCCTAGAACCGCTCGGCCACACCGGCCGGCTTTCTTTGAAGTAGATCTTAAAACTGTGCTGTGGTGAGCCAACTTCAAACCTGGGCTTAGCAATGCGAAATGCAAACTTTCTGTAGACTAGGAGACCATTAGAAACGGATCAGAAGCTCGGATTGCTGAACTATGGAGGACAAAATTGACGGTATCATATTCGGCATCATATTGTGATTCAAGGAAACCACGGAGTACCTAAATGTGGATGGGCGTAGGGGGTTTTGAACCGACGTCCTTCTCACAGCGATTCGTCTCTCAGTGCGTCTGCGAAAGGCGAGATGGATTTCCGTGTTTGCTGTGAACAGCAGTCTGCGGAGGGGGCAGTGCTGTGGCTGACTGGTAGTGGCAAAGCGACGCGTGTGTGCCTGCCACACACACACACACACACACACACACACACACAATCACGCCGCGCCGGCTCTGTGTAAATGTCAGCGTCCACCTGGTCCGCTCTGTCCAAACGGCGGACACACGGCGCGTGAGTGCATGTCCATCTCCTGTTTCCATTCACCTCTGATTACACGACTGTCACACTAAATCTGTTCTGACTGGCAGTTTCGTACCACAAACGTATATACTGCCTCAAAATGAAAGTGATTGAGTGCACTTGTCCGCCACAGTGAACAGTGCGGATGTACAATCGGAAATTTAAGGAGCTAATCTATTTGTTTATAGATTTTCAGGTCCCTACCATATAGCCAATTATATACCGTTTCTAATAATTAGCACTGTATTTCTAAAATTAAGTGGGTCCATATTTTTCTTATGTAAGTGGGAAGCAGTACGAGTTGCAAAGATCGTTCAGGATCACGTTACGACACTCACAAAGTTGCTAGCGAAAGAGTTAGTTGCATGATCCATTGGTAAATTTCCACGATAGGTCGTAATGATGTGGAACGAATTAGGTTACGGTATATTAACATGACAGACATGTACACACATTGAGGTGACGAAAGTCATGGGATACCTCCTAATATCGTGTCATAACTCCTTTTTCCCGGCGTTGTGCGACTCGACGTTGCATGGACTCAACAAGTTGTTGAAAGACCCCTGCAGAAATATTGAGCCATGCTGCCACTACAGCCGTCCATAAAATGTTCTCGGTGCAGGATTTTGTGCACGAACTGGCCTCTCGATGATTTCCCCATAAATGTTCGATAGGATTCATGTCGGGCCATCTGGGTGGCCATATCGTTTGCTCGAATTGTCCAGAACGTTCTTCAAAACAGTGACATGGCTGGTTGTCATTCATAGAAACTCCATCAAAATGGTTCAAAGGGCTCTAAGCACTACGGTACTTAAAATCTGAGGTCATCAGTCCCCTAGACTTAGAACTACTTAAACTTAACTGACCTAAGGACATCACACACATCCATACCCGAGGCAGAATTCGAACCTGCGACCGTAGCAGCAGCGCTGTTCCCGACTGAAGCGCCTAGAACCGCTCGGTGACAGCGGCCGGCATAAAAACTCCATCGATTTTTGGAATAGGACGTCCATGAATTACTGCAAATAGCCTACAAGTAGCCGAAAATCTAGATGACCCAATCAAGTGCATGTAAACACAGTCCACACCATTACGGAGCGGCCTCCAGCTTGCGTAATGCCTTGTCGACAGCTTGTTCCATGGCTTCAGAGGATGTGCGCCACACCCGAACGCTACCACTAGCTCTGGGACACAGCTGACAAGGCCACGGTATTCCAGTCGTCTAGGGTCCAACCGATATCGTCAGGAGAATAGGACAGGCGCTGCAGCTGATGTCGTGCTGTTAGCAAAGGCACTTGCATCGGTCGTCTGCTTCCATACCCCTTTAACACCAAATTTTGCCAGACTGTCCTAAAGGAAACGTGAGTAGTACGCCTCACATTGATTTCTGCGGGTATTTCGAGCAGTGTTAGTTTTCTGCCCACGACAGTGCACTTTATGTGCTCCAGTTTTACCTTAACAAATTGAATGACATTGGTATGCCTGTCATAGCTGATATAAAAGTCAAAGTTTACTCTCACCATAGGTACAACATAGATAAATATGTAGTCAGCCATCGACAGGTATGCAAAGTGCATGCGAGAAGCAAAGAGTGAAAAATATTTTTTTATGTTCAGTGCAACTTATTTTGAGTTTTCCTTGATAAAATTGTTTATGATTTAGTTAAAATTTCTGACAAATACCAAATTATGTTCTCTAGGAAACAGAAATTTGCATTTCAGTTCGTTGGAGGACGGTAATATCAAGCTCATGCACATAAACATTGTGCTTTAACTGAAATAATATAGCATATATTCAACAATGCAGTTTAACTGATGGTTACAGTTCTTAGTTAGAATGTATTGTAATGTATGTAGAATAATTACTTCTTCGCCATGCATGCTATAATCAACTTTTCTCTTTTATTGTTTCAGGTAAACCATCATGTATGATGAAAGTGACAAGCTGGTGCGCCAAGTGGGGTTATCAATTCATCTACAAATTTGGGGATAGCTCAGCAGCAGAAGCGCTGTGTAGACACCACAGTGTTTGGATGCGCTGTTTAGATGGCTGCAGAGGTTTTCGCATAGTGATTACAGCACCAATGACTCAGCGGTGTTTAGGTAAGTCCTCAACCATCACAACTAATAGGAATGCATCATCCAAGATGACACACATGCCAACATCCAACATGGTGTAGAAGATGAATGAACTTCAGCATGTCTTAAGAAGCAGAGAAGCTAGGGTCACAAGTAAGAGTCATCAAGGTATAGCAATATAATGCAAGGTCATACGCTTTTCACAGAAAACTAGCCATCTGGAATGGACAATAATTCTTGATCCCAAGAAGTCCCAACATAGTGCCATCGATTGCAGAAGGGTGAATGCTGAACTGCATGTGAAATGTTTTTTTGATTACAGTAGTAGTAGGACAAGGTGGGGCCTGGTGCATTTTGTTTGTGCAGGTTGCATGCTTACAGGATAAAGCATAAGTTCAAGAGCAAACTACCTTCTTCCCCCTGACCTATCGTTCTGTTCATTGATTTATGACCTCTAGGACTGAATTATGACCCTCTGTGGATAATCCAGCCTTCTGAGAAACGCCCCACCCCTGCTCCTCCCTTATCCCACTGGGAAATCTCCAACCCCCACCCCCTCTCCGATCTGAGCACACTTTTTATATCAAATTAATTGACTTATAAATTAAATTTGTCAATTAATTAGCTCCTCCCTGTCCTGGGAAATCCTTCACTTCTCACCCCCTCCCCCATCTAGATATTGATGGGAAAAAGACTCAGTCTGTGTTGGAGAAGAAGGATCTCATGACATGAAATTCAGTGTCAATAATATACAGTACTGTTTATTTCACTTTGTATGTTCTTTATTTAATCGGTTTACTAGAGACAGGACCTCCTCCCACTTGGATAGAACTCACAACTACATCCCCCCCTCACTTCCCATGATGCAATAACTGTAAGCACTGAGGAATGTAATGAAGTGTGGTATATTAACCGGCATTTTCGCTCAATCCTGTGTATCTGTTACCCAGATGCCACCATGGTAGTCAAAAACAGCTCAGTGTCCTAATTGAAGATCATGATACTAAATGTCACCGACTACACACTGGAAGTCAGGGTATTTTGATATTAGATACGAGGGAAACCACTTCTGCTGTCTCTCAAGTGGCTGCTTTCTGCCTGTAACAGCTGTGCCTCAAACCTGTTGACCAGGGTGACATGCCTTCCCACCCGAGGGTTCTTCATGTATTCTCATGGGCCCCAAACAAAGCATCAGGTGGCAGAATTCCTTTTGTCAGGAAATTCGAGACTCGTTTCTTGTCTCCATCTCTCTCAAGTGATTACTTCCAGTTTGTGTGAACACATGCATGAAATTTTCATCCCTCCTTAGAATACCATGTTCCTGTTGACTAATGCTGGGGACATAGGGAGAGCTGGTGCAATGTGGTACCAAAAATAGTGGAAAATAGTCCATTTGCAGCACCCTATCAACTAATTGTTTAGCAATATACAGGAGTCAAATAGATCATTTAAAACAGTCACCACCACCTTACACTGTTTGTTCTTCATAATAAAACATATTTTTAACGTTTGAGAATCATACACAAATATTTTTCAGATGAAGCAATTAAATTTCTGTCACAAATAGGCCATAGTGATGAATATGTCCTAGGTCTTTTATGAACGCAATCACTCTCTTCCAGCACAACGTTTCCACCATACACTAAATACAGCAGGCAAAAAAAGCTCCCAATTTCACACACTCATGCTTGCAAAGTATGGATACATGCCATTCGCTGACTGCCAGGGGCCATGGCACGCCAGTTGGGAGACATATGCAACCACACAGACCAATTCTGTACTGCTGAACAGGATTTTCACAACAAGTAACGATTCTTTATATGATGTGAAAACGCATGTATGCTCCAATTTCGTCTGATTTCGAAAATATCTTGTATAAAAGGGAGGAATCTACATATCGCATGAGAAATTTGAGATGTGTGGACAACAGTTTACCCTTCTCGGATTGGGTAAAGCTAATTTTTTAAATTGGGGAGAGCCTATGTTTGGGATGGACTTGCAGTTAGAACTATACATTTACGCTACACCTGCTTGTTTCGCAGTGTGCCACAGTCAGTCGCTGAGAGGGGTTGCTTGGCTGACCAGAAGTCATGGCTTAGCCTCGACGACCAGATAATTGCAAAGAATGCTCCTGCCTGTCGGCTCTTTTTCGCATTCGTGGGAATAAGTCCCGGCGGCAGCGCCTTGTGGGTGGCTGAATAATGAAGTAACGAGTATTCTAGTTGAATGGCGACATAAGTAGACATGTATGTTACGTGAGAAGATTCAGTACGGCGAGTGTTTCCGCTGGACGATTACTTCCCCCGCACAAATTGATCAGGTGACTGCTTGGCGGTCATGGTGATAGTCTCTCTAGCCTCTCGGCATCTGATAAGACTAGAGACGTACATGCAACTGCCAGCACGTGTGATGCATGTGCAGGCCCCTCCCAGCCAGCATACTGCGGTTTCCAGGCAGCCAGCAGACGGCGTATGCTTCGCGATCAGACATTTAAAACGTGTTTTATTACAAAGAAGAATCATTATTAGATGGTGGTGAATGTTTTAAGCGATTTGTTTGACTCCTGCATTTTATTAAACAATTAATTTGATAGGGTGGTGCAAATAGACTGCTTTCCGCTATTTTTGATGTCGCAATTCTGCCAGTTCTTTCTTTGTCCCAGCATTAGCCAATAGGAACACAGTATTCTGAGGAGAGATGAAAACCTCTGTCTGCCTGTTTGGACATATAGTTTCACGCGTGTGTTCACACAAACAGGAAGTAACCACTTGAGGGAGACAGAGACAAGAAGTTAGTCTGGAATTTTTCTGCTCAAAGAAATGCCACCACCTGATGCTCTATTTGGGGGCTGCGAGATCAAATGTAGGGCTCTCAAGCAGGTAGGCAGTTTTCGGCCACTGTGGCAGCTCCCAGATAACAGACACACACGTGGTCGATCGAAAATGGCGGCTAATATACTGGATTTCATTCCATTCCTCAGTGCTTACTGTTATTACATAATTGGAAATAGGGGTGGGTGAATGCAGATGTGAGCTGTACTGAAGTGGGGGAGCTCTGTCTTATGCAAATAAAGAATACAAAAATTGAATTATGCAGTATAGTATTGACACTGATTTGGATTTCGTGTTGAGAGATCCTTTCTGTCCAGCACAGTCGGAGCCTTTTTCCCACCAATTTACAGATATGTATGGAATGGGGAGAATTGGATGAGGGGAGGAGGTAAATAATTGATGAACTTAATTAAGTAGTCAAAAATTTGGTATCAAAAGAATGCTGCTACTGGCAAATGGAAGGGAGTGTTGGGGATTTCCCAGATGTTTGGGGGAGGGGGAGAGGTGGGAGTTCTCAAAAGGTTGGATTATCCCCATAAATTAATCCCAAAGGGTTATAAACGATTTAAGAGAACCATAGGTTTAAGGGGAGGATGATAATCTACCCGTGAATGTAAGCAACCTACACAAACAAAATTCACCAGGACCCAGTTTGCCCACTGCTAACGACGACTTATTGTGTGTGTGTGTGTGTGTGTGTGTGTGTGTCTGTGTGTGTGTGTGTGTGTGTGTGTGTGTGTGTGAAGCTGGTCTAAACAGTGTTTGCATTCGTGTGTTTTCAAAACTATTATTCAAAATAGATATAGAAGTGAAATTTATTGACGCACAGAAGATACGAGTATTATTCTTGTCCTGGAAACATATTCGTGCATGTACAGGAAGAAAATGAGTTTTGCCATGGGGCTGTTGTCTGCTGTGTGTTAAGTAAAAATTCATAATGCAAATTACATGTAGATAAATTCCTCACAGGTATACATGATAGACACACATTTTTCGCCAGCCATGTTCACGGTATTAAAGAGACCAAGCAGGCTCCTAAATGCACCACCATAGAATAAGCATGAATCAATTTGTACATAAAAATTTCAGAACGTATCAGTTTACTAAAAGTTTGCCTAATCTTTCATAGAAAAGTTCATTCTCAGTTACTTGGAATAAGACAGCAATTGTTCACAAAAGAACGTAAGAGAAAATTCTATGAAAATTCATCAGTATTTGAATAAACTCAAACACAACTGTTATTGGAAAATGTTACAATGAAAATATAATATGTGAGGCATGTTAATCCACACTCTTTTATATCAGCGAATGTCATTCTTCCAGTCAGTTTCTGTGGATGATGTGGTGTTTTTAAAATAAGATAATTATTTAACAATGAAATTGCAGTAGGGCAAAATGCACTTAGAAAAATTGAGGGGTAGGAATAATACAGTATCTTATTCTACATCCATCCTCTACCTACCATGCTGTTGCTTATTTGTGTCGTAATGTTAATTGATGTGTCAAAACTGTAACAAATAGGTCTAGTCTTCAGCTTCTGCAGGTTATGTATGACTGTGTATAGGAGAGGTGCTGAGACGAAATGAACTCACTCCTCTGTGACTTTCATTAGATTCCTCGTATGTCGTATCATGACTGAATTAGTTGTTATTAACTTATGAAGATTTGCAAATTCATCATACATTACGTATAACGAATGGTACCTTTCTACTGTGCGAATCGTTCTTTAAAAAGTTTCCAGACGGTCTATCTGCATTTTGAATCGGATGATTTATGCTTGCTAATGGTATGTAGGTAATCTGCAATAATGTTTACGTAGCCTACAGCTGTCATTGTACCTTCGTTTACTACCACAATTCACATGGAAACTTAGGTGAATGTCCCGTTTAGAATTATGTTGCCCTTACCGCCTTGTGTGCTTGGAGTGGCGCTTGTTCCGAGTAATCATTCTTCTAGATGACGGCTTTTCTGGGCACGGTCATTGTGCTGCTGCAACAATAAACGTGACTCATCTGACCAGGTGACACGTGCCCATCAGTTCACGATCCAGTCCCTATCACTTCGAGACCACTGCAATGGTGACTGATAATGTCTTTGAGGCAACATGGGAACATGTAGGGGTCGTCTGCTGCAGGGGCCTAAGTTCAGTAATAGGTGCTCAATGGTGTGCATCAAAATACTTGTGCCCACACCGGCACTGCAGTCTGTTGTCAGCCACAGATCGCCCCGCCTTCTGCTTTACAGATTGGGCAGGCCTTCTCCTTCCACATTCTGTGATTAGACATGGGCGTCCAACACTGTGTCACCCACTCGTGGTTTCATCGTTCTTCAACCAATTTCCACAGATGGTAATTTCATTGCACACGTTGGGCAGTGGTCATAATGATTTATGTGGTGCAGGTACAAGTTTTACTCGGATATTTGCATTTTCTGTGGTCTCTCTTGCTTAAGATCCACTTGGCCGGGAGATGAAATATATTATTACAAACTAGCAAGATTAAGGCAGCTCGCTCAGCACGTGAACCTGTCAAACCCTGCAGGCGGAGTCTCAGACTTTCCTTTTACTGTGCCTGCTCCCTCCGCTTGTCCCCTTTCTGACCTGTAAAGCCTTTTGAGAAGTAATTAAATTGATCTTACAGAGATGTGACAGCCTTTTGAGAAGTAACGAGATTGACCTTACAGAGATGTGACAGCCGCTGTTACATAATATTAACAAACGGCGTATAATTCACCGATAAATAGCTGTTCGCAAATGACAGCTCCCACGTTCGGTCATTAGAGCGGATGTACGAAAGAATTTCGATAAGCTTGCATAATTCTCATTGCTTGATAACGAGTACACAATTCACAAGTCTACGTTAACACAAATATGAGAAATTGGGAACAGGAAAAACGATCACCTTGAAAGTGAGGTGCAACATAAGTTATTTTTACTTCTATTAATGCTAATCCCACTGTGGGTGCAGTTACTCGATATAATATTCAAGCTTTTTGATTCGTCTACTCGTATACCACATATGTAGGTGTTTCTATCAGATTCACCAACAGCATGCCTATCATGCGTGGATTCTTATACAAGAACCAACGGTTAAATCAAGGTCATTTCTGTATTTATTAAATGCAATGAATACCTCGTTTGTTAAAGTTAGACTTCTTGACAGAGGTATGAGAATCGGAAAGCTGAAGCAAAAATAGCATAAGTTTCCTGTAATTTACGTCTATGGTCACAAATTTTTTGCTAACAGGTTACCGGTTTCGGTCT
Organism: Schistocerca piceifrons; assembly: GCF_021461385.2. NCBI lineage: Eukaryota > Metazoa > Arthropoda > Insecta > Orthoptera > Acrididae > Schistocerca > Schistocerca piceifrons. The sequence continues at coordinate 692,010,554 of NC_060138.1, forward strand.
TTAATGATCATCATCAGATCTGCAGCTAAAATGGGAAAAGCATAAATACACTCGCAAACTGTATATATTCCCATTTTTGTTGCAGATCTGATGATTAAAGACCGGAACCGGTAACCTGTTAACAAAAAATTTGTGACCATAGACGTAAATTAAAGGAAACTTATTACATATACGGATCACTGTTTTTTCGCCACGATGTCGCAGCTTGCAAAAATAGCGTGTTACTGGGGAATATACTAACTTGTTGTTAATCATTTTGACTTCTCTATCACTACCGACGAATTTACCAGGCGTTGCATATACCGGTTGCTTATAATTAAAGTGTAACTACTCACGGAGGTTCGATGAAGGCTGTAATTATCATACGGCAGCGAAACTTGGTAAATATGCCAATGAGTTAAGACGGAACAGATTAATGCTTAAAAATTGCCCATCAGGTGCAAATCTGGATCTGTACAGCACTTCGTCGACGTCTACAGCGCTCATATTGAACAAATTGTGCGAATGGTGGTTAATAATAAAATTCACGTTATGCCTTCCTCGCTGGTTTGGCCTTTTCAGTACACGTCCCATTTCTAAACCAGGAAACGTTTCTGTCCGACGTTCTTACTTTCACACAGACGGATTTGCACCTGGTGTCCGAAATTAGAACTAATTTTTTTAACCATAAATCGGCTCTGCATTAACGCATTAGAATATGTATCAAGTTTCGCTGCCATACGATGGTTACAGCCCACAATGGACCTCTGTTAGTAGCTGCAACGTAATTATAGGTGCCTGGTATCTGGACGTTAGAATAAAATGTGAGCTGAAGGGGGATTTAAGATACAGGGACTGAGGACGTTTTAGAATACCGATATATTCGGAAATCAACTGTGGATTTATTACTTGTGGTAGATGAATCACAGTTACGTACATCGCTCAGGAAATAAATAATTTTTATGAGGATCAATGCTCTATAATCAAACCTCCCATGAATAAATCCGCTGATGAATACTGACATAAATAAACTGAACGGTTAACTACAAATGCATAAATTAACACGGCACAGTTTTTATATTGAAGGAGGCGACAACAATGAAGAAATAAAATGTACTCAGATTACTGGCATATAGTTTAATACAGAAAACTACAGAAACTCACCAACATATGCTTACTTCAGAGGTCATAGAGCAATCGAGTGTGCCAGAGACATACTTACTGTTTGCGGGTTAGTTGCGTAGTCAACACCCAAATCGAAATAAAAGTCTTTAAGGCAGATATCGAAAGGAGTTACTCGTACATACAGATAATCATTATACTCAATACAATACGCATGTTAATTTGATCAAATGCGTAGGTGAGACACAGGGCATGAGGGGTGTAGTCAGACGAAACATTCAAAAAATTCACTCTCACTTGAGAAAAATCCAAAAAGACACAATTAATGGGAATTTCTGCCTTTTGTAAGTGTTCATCTGAATCTATAGACAATCATCTCTCTTTTCAACAACACCTAATAGTAGATCAGGTGACACGTGATAGATGGATGGCCAAATTTACACTAACTTCTGAAAAGTCCGAAAGTGGGCAATTAGCAAGAAGTTCTGCTTCTTGTAGGTATTCACTTCATCTAAAGTCTGTGATCTATTTTGTGAACAGCACAGCTACAGTATTCCAAGTAACTTATGAATTCTTGTTAAACTTAAAGGTGAGTTGGTACTACCACGCCGGCCGGTGTGGCCGTGCGGTTCTAGGCGCTTCAGTCTGGAACCGCGTGACCGCTACGGTCGCAGGTTCGAATCCTGCCTCGGGCATGGATGTGTGTGATGTCCTTAGGTTAGTTGGGTTTAAGTAGTTCTAAGTTCTAGGGGACTGATGACCACAGATGTTAAGCCCCATAGTCCTCAGAGCCATTTGAACCATTTTTTTGGTACTACCACGATACACGAAGACAACCACTGAAATATCTTAAAATTACGATTCTCAAGTTAATAAATGAAATTTAGGGGAAAGGCAATGTATCATCAACAAGTAGACTACGGGAACAAGAACATCCTAAAGCAAAATGACACATACGGTGGAGGTACTACTGAGACAAAGGGTCCGTCTCAAATTCACACCAACACACGAAATTAAACAAATATATTAGTAAACATGCCAAACAGGAGTATGATCACGAAATATCTACACTAACATCAGAGCAAGAAGAAAATATTAGCGGTCCTCTAGGATCAACTTACGTAAAATCAAGATCTTTTTCCCGCCCTACTTGTGGCTGCAAACACTAACCACCCGTAACTACAATCCGAATGTAAAACAGAGTGCCGTTTGGCGGGTTGAACCATCCACCCAGAGACCAATGTGGGGAGGGGGAACTTTCTATTAGCCCTGGGGAACAGTACCAACTACTTCCTGTGGGTGCATTGGCCTAGCTCTCGTTCTGTCACTGATCGACAAACTCCCTGGTTCTCACGTCCCGCTACTACCCAGTTAAGTTGGCAATACAAGCATTCAGACTCTGACCTTGCGGAGTCAACTTCAAAACGTTTTCTCTCTCACATATTCACACACACAAACACACACACACACACACACACACACACACATACACACACACACACACACACACACACACACACAAGGGAACATAGGAACACGCTGGCTGATTACAGTAGAATAAAGGAAATTGCAGGAACTGGACACCCTCTTCCAAATATTCGCGATTGAGATTCCCGCTCCCCACTAACAGCTTGCCTGGTGTTTGGCTGAAAAGTATCGGACTCTCCAATGGATCGTTACTCTAATAGCCCTCTCTACCTCTAGGGGTTCGGAATAAAAATATTCTTTAGAAGAAAAGTAAAAATTTTTTGCTAGCTCTGCTGCCTCATCTGAAGGTTCACAGCGTCTGGCCACTATGCAGAAAAACTATGCTTTCTGGTTCTGCCAAAAGTGTGACCTTGTTGGGAGGACTGGAACAGTGTGCACTTAGGGGTGAGGGCAACTAAGGTGGCCTATCAGTAACGGTTACCTGCTGTTTCACGACAACAGTGATGGTAATATGGTAATGAGAGTGATGGCGAGCTAACCGCGTGCCCTAAAGCCGTAAGTTCAGGGTCCTGATCGGCAGAGGGTACAAGGTGGTCAGGGAGCAGCGTGTGATCTTCTGGGTCTAATACAGAGATTGATTTCTGTGTTGCCGGCCGCGGTGGCCGAGCGGTTCTAGGCGCTTCATTCCGGAACCACGGCCGGCCGAAGTGGCCGTGCGGTTAAAGGCGCTGCAGTCTGGAACCGCAAGACCGCTACGGTCGCAGGTTCGAATCCTGCCTCGGGCATGGATGTTTGTGATGTCCTTAGGTTAGTTAGGTTTAACTAGTTCTAAGTTCTAGGGGACTAATGACCTCAGCAGTTGAGTCCCATAGTGCTCAGAGCCATTTTGAACCGGAACCACGTGGCTGCTGCGGTCGCAGGTTCGAATCCTGCCTCGGGCATGGATGTGAGTGATGCCCTTAGGTTAGTTAGGTTTAAGTAGTTATAAGTCTAGGAGACTGATGACCTCAGATGTTAAGGCCGATAGTGCCTAGAGCAAAATTTGAACCACTTGATTTCTGTGTTTGGCGAGAAGCGAAAGAAGTTTTCTTTAAACTAACACAAATGTTATTCAAACTAAGGAACGCAAGGCCTCTTGCAGTATGTACGCACATCTATAGCGGCTCCAGCACAGTTTAATGTTATTTTTCCTTCAAGGTCATCATGTGATCATGAAGGTTATACAGGTGCCTACACCTGCGTGCATGATGTCATCAGTGACCTTGTATGTGTGACATAGTCAAATTGGCAGATAGTGGGAAGTTTAAGAATTAAAGATGACGTGTGATTGAAAATTTGAAAAGTAGATACGGATAAGTTTTAAAAAATCCAAGATGGTGAATCTAGCCTAGTTGTGCTTTATAAAACTCACCTTTTCCCTCCTCTCACCTTTTCCCTAATCAGAGCATAGTACTTTACAGATCATTAAAATGAAGCAGCCAGTAAGAGTGAAGCAATCTTGGTGCTACAAAAGTATTTGAACGCTCTGAATTTTCTTTTTGTGCCATATTCAAAAGCATTTGTCCAAAAAATTACGTGAAAGATGTCCTTGCAGTACATTTGTCCATGCTCAAAAGTATCTGAATGTTCTGAATTTTTTGTGTCATGTTTAAATTGATGCCGAGCAATGAATGGGCAAGTGCCCAGATGCTGTTTCATGCGTTAACCGATGTAACTAAAAAGTATCAGGCTTAACAGGCAGTTAAACTTCGTATCGAATATGGGAAAGAGGATAAACATACATACGTGGTAAAAAACATTTCGTTATGCATAGTAATTTACGAATTAGACCACCTTCGTTTTATTTCAACTATTATTCCGCAAAACTAAAAAAATGCGAAGTGAAATAAGCTGCTTCTTTATGCTCCTGTCGCTTGTTCCCAACAGTTGGCAGCACTTGTAAATGTTCACACCTCGATCCACGAACCGAGGTTGGTGTACTGCCCAAAAGACCTACAAATTAGTTATTTTCCACGTGTAAATTGCTCTGTGATGTTAGCAAGTACCACAATGTTCTTTCCACAACTAAAATGTCTGCAAAAATACGGCAGCAACACAAAAAATTCAGTGTTACGTGTAGTGTCATAATGTTACTTTCTACTCCCTTGCACCACAGTCTGCAAGCAGAGTGGACCCTCAAATCAAATATTTCCAAACTAATACTTATTAAAATACACTAGGATCACATACTGACATTACTGAAATAAACTCCAGATTAGTCAGTGAGCATAGTTCGATCTTTATACCAAGCATTACATTCATAAAAACACATTTAAAATGGTTCTATCACATTTCAAAACACACATGTGCACTACTGCTCTCCTAACTTAGAGCTTAAATTGCACTTGTCGACGAAAATTGCCAAAGTAAACAATATTATTCCCACTGCTAAATCCGTAAAAAAAAAAAAAAAAAAAAAGGAATCTCGTGTCTTAGATCAATTTCAAAGTCAGCGAAAGTATGTCAGCTTCATACTAGGGTATCAGCTTCATCCTGCAGTACAAAACGTTTGTCATCTTCTGCTGATAACTGTAAATCATGCTGTCACACAATGGAAACTACTGTCTTTGAAACGTGTATTTTCAGAACTTCTCTACATCGGAGTTGTTCTGCCAACATTGTACAGTTTATTAGTACTTTCTCTAGAGTGTGAGATATTGAGGTGTCAGCTACTGGAGTCCATTTTCGAGTGTAACGAGTAACGGTAAATAGTAAACAGTGTAACGACTAAATGGAATCCATCACCAATGACTAATTTACCATTTTGTCTGTTACCTGTTTACTTGTTACTCGCTTTCTGTTTACACCATTTACACCGTTTACACTGCTGTTTGCTACGCATTACAGTTTCACGGCTACTCTGGAACACGACTCCGAATAGCTGACACCCCCAGTACTTGAGAGCCCATAGCAAGTGTTAGTAAATGCCCAGAAAAAGTCTGGTCTATGAAACTTCTGGAAAAGGTACAGTTCAAGGACAGTAGTTTACATTCTGTGACAGCTTGATTTAGTATTATCAGCAGAAGGTAAAAATGTTCAAAGTAGGTAGTTGAAAGCATAACAAACCTCGTTTGTTACCTATAAAAATGTGTATTGCTACTGTACAGCAATGTTTGGTGTTAGCAGCAGAAGATAACAAATATTTTGTACTGCGAGATAAAGTTAATGTTCTAGCATGGAATCGCTACAATGTTTGGCTGACGCTGAAAGCATAGAAACCCTCGTTTCTTACCTACACAAATGTTTATTTCTCCTGTTCAGTATGCTAGTCCATTGAAGTGTCATGTAGTTTCCCGTGTGTGACAGCAGAAGACGACAAACGTTATTAAACTGCAAGATGAAGCTCGTACCTTAACAAAGGGTCGCCATAATGTTTGGCTGACTTTGATATCGGTTTTAGAGAAGCTTTTATCATGTGAGAATAGCGTTGTTTCCTCTGGTAATTCTAATCGGCAAGTGCAATTAAATCAGAAGTGATGCCCATGTGTGTTTTATAATGCGGCATGTGTGTCACATTTCATCGATCTGAGAGTCAAATCCTCGAATGTCAACAAGACAAGACTTACAGAACAAACAAAGTGCATTACCGATAACTGCCTGCATTCCTCGTAAAACGTGTAAAGTATCATAGAAAAATTTAAATGTGGAAAATGAGTAGTTTGCTTCTCCATTGCACCTTATACCATAAATCGCAAGTGTGCTGTTTCAGGTAACTTTTTAGTTAAATACCTTTGATTACGGCTTTTAGAAATTTTGGGCACAAGCTGGGTGCATTGTGGTTGGCAGTCTTTTAGGTACGAGACTGTGGTTAGCAGGGAGGGGAGAGGAAGGGGGCAGGTGTTACAAAGCACAACTGGGCTAGTTGAGCCAACGTGGATTTTGTAAATTATTTTATCTACCTTTAAGTTTGAAATTAGCACCATCTTTCACATTTACTTTTTACGTTTTCTACCTACCGCCTTTAATTTTGGAAATTCCCTATTATTCGCCATCTTTGATTTTTAAATTTCCCACTATCCACCATCTTGATGATTTCATGCATTCCAGCTCATTGATGCCGTTATTAACTCTTGCATGGAGGCGACCCACACGGAGAGTCCCACTTGGTGATGTTTACGCTGCAATATCTTGGCCATAGGCCCCACAGTGATACTACTCGATAAACCCTTTTACCTGAGGAACAAGGTGGTCCCTGGATTACACATGGTATCAGGAGCTGATGACAAAAATATCTGCAGATGGTTACATCATCATCATCATCTTAGTGCACCATCTACTAACGAAGGTTAGCAACCCACGTAGCTAGATCTGATCTTGACAGAGCAGCATGGGGAGCTTCATCTAATATGCAGCTGTGCAATCTTAAGTGTATTTCAGCCGATAGTTACTTTAAGGTGAGATTTGTTTTCATTTCTCTGTTAGGGATTACTGTGATTTTGTTTTGGAAGGAATTCACTGCCCTGAACTATAGGCGGTTTATCATGCATTAAAGGCAAAGCAGCTCTTCTGGTAAGATGAGAGTATTGTCTGCGTATCTGACGTAGTCAGAAACATTACTATTTACTATGACCTTCTATAGTCTTCTATCAACGCTTCCTTGAATATTGTCTCAAAATAAATGCAACTAACACTGAAGTGCCAAAGAAACTGGTACACCTGCCTAATATCGTGTAGGGCCCCCGCGAGCAAGCAGATGTGCCGCAACACGATGTGGCATGGACTCGAATATTATTTGAAGTATGCTGGAGTGAAGTTGCACCATGAATCCTGCAAGGCTGTCCATAAATCCGTAAGAGTACGAGGGGTTGGAGATCTCTTCTGAACATCACATTGCACGGTATCCAAGATATGCTCAATAATGTTCATGTGCGCGGAGTTTAGCGCCCAGCGAAAGTGTTTAAACTCAGAGGAGTCACCCTGTAGCAATTCTGGAAGTGTGGGTTGTCGCATTGTGGTGCTGGAATTGCCCAAGTTGGTCGGAATGCACAATGGATATGAATGGATGCAGGTGATCAGACAGAATGCTTACGTACGTGTCATATGTCAGTCGTATCACTCCAGCTGCTCATGCCCCACACCATTACAGAGCCTCCACCAGCTTGAACAGTCCCCTGCTGACATGCAGGGTCCATGGATTCATGAGGTTGTCTCCATACCCGTTCACACCCAACCGCTCAATACCATCTGAAACGAGACTCGTCTGACTATGCAACATGTCTCCAGTCATCAACAGTCCAATGTCGGTAATGACGGGCCCAGGCGAGGAGTAAAGCATTGTGTTGTGATGTCATGAAGGATACACGAGTGGGCCTTCGACTCCGAAAGCCCATATTGATGACTGTTCGCACGCTGACACTTGTTGATGGCCCAGCATTGAAATCTGCAGCAATCTGCGTAAGGGTTGCACTTCTATAACGCTGAACGATTCTTTTCAGCCGTCGTTGGTACCTTTCTTGCAGGATCTTTCTCCAGCCGCAGATATGTCGGAGAATTGATGCTTTACTTCATTTCTGATATTCACGGTACAGTCCTGAATTAGTCGCACGGGAAAATCCCCCTTCGTCGCTACCTCGGAGACGCTGTGTCCCTCGCTCGTACACCGCCTAAAACACCACGTTCAATCTCACTTCAATCTTGATAACCTTCCATTGTAGCAGGAATGACAGATGTAACAACTGCACCAGATACTTTTTGTCTTGCATAGGCGTTGCCGAAAATAGTTTATAACTGAGGTTGCTCTGCTTCGAAATCTGCTACCGGATTCCAGTATAGCTTAGTGATTACGTGAAAATCATTGTAGTCAATGCCAGTCTGTCGATGTCTATTAGTTCTTAAAGTTTGACTCAGAGGTCTTTACGTAACTTGTAAAGTAGACAGAGAGAGAGCCGTATTCATATCATTGCATCGCTGTACTAAGAAATTTAATGAAGAAAGTGCCTCAAATGTGCTAACTTCGTTTCGGAAATCTGTCTCATCCATGAGAGACTCACATTTCTTATGTGTTCGACGAGTGTGTATGGTTCACACGAAAATGTTGAGTACGTGGGACATCTAACTATGCTTATGCTACACATCGCACCGAATGGGTTAAACTTCTTTGGAAAATATTTAATTGAATAGCGACGATAAGATGCTGAGACCGATAGATTCACCGTCTACCGTTACCTAAAGATCGTCAGTATAAAATCCATCTTTAGCTGTGGTTTTACCATTCTTTTGAATTATGATGTCATGTACAAATTCGCTATTTATTTTAGGGCCACTTGCATGAATTACCTCATCAGGTGAAAGAGGAACATCTCCATTACATTTGAGCAGAATTTAATTATATTCGTTCCATGTTTAGGTGATGTGATTCGTGAGAATATTTTATATTCTATGGAAGACTACGAACTTTGTTTACTTTATACGCAAATTGAAAAAACTGTGTTCTCTTGAAGTCTGTCAGGTTCTCTTCAACTCTCAGAGATCCGTATTTCTAACGATTCCCTGCGTTTGCTTTGTACATTTTCATGCAACGTTTTTTACTCAGTGTACTCTTGTGTTTTGTCTACTGACTTTATTTATAACGTCCAGAAATGTCATTCGTTATCAAGCTCTGTCTTTTTCTTCTTGTTGTTATTGCATTATTCAAAATAAATTTCCTGAATTTCAATTATATTATAGTTGCAATTATTCCAGATTGACTCTACTTGTGCTGGCCCGGTGGGCTCTATTATTCTTAGCGCTCTGAAAAAGTTAGCTCTCTAGAAGTTAGCTAAAATTTTCCATAAGGGAAATTAAGCACTAAAAAAACTTTGGGCTACATTACCTAGAATTAAATCCTTCCGCGATAAAGGATAACAGCAAAGTAAATGGAATGAAAGCATCAACCGAAGATCTTCTTTGACATGAATAACATTTCAAAACCTCTCTGAAAATTCACATGTTTTAAGATAAAATGTTGTAGGTGGTTAAGCACTGTCATGTTTCTCTTCAGATGTATTCTCGCACGATCGACGTTTCGACCCCTTTGCTATGATCTTCTTCAGAACCTTCAGGTATTATGTGGCATTATAGTTTTATCTGTTTGCAGAGAATGAGAAAAAAGTTTTGATGCCCCACACTCGAGGGGTGAAAATGTCAATTTAGTATTCCGAAATAATGTAGAATTAAGGAAGAAAAGCCATTGAAGGTCAAAATTAATTAAATGTCTTTGTTAATTAATGAGTTTGAACATTTGAGTATTGACTGTTTTTTGAAGACGACGAAGTGATGATAGTTATAAAATGATATTCCGTGGGTATAAGAATGTTTCTGTTGCCCTATTTCTAGTTTTTTACATAATGCTATAAGTTACTAATTAGAGATTCCGTTAAAACTTGGTGCGACAAAACATGTTTCTATGCATACGGATAGACACGCAAGATGAATTTAGCGCTAAAATTTACCAGAGCCTAGCAACCTAACATCCTGTACAGGACGTTTGAGAATTTGCTGCAAAGACTCAGTTACTTTGGTCATGAAAAGTAGTTGCATTGTAGTCAGTCGACCATTTTCCGCGGTCCCAAATGCTTCAAATAGTACGCGAGAAGAGCAGTCACCTTCAACTATGTTTAGTCTTGGAGACAACAATATGCGTTTTCGCAGTCGGTATAGACAGCTTCCACACCACAAGGACTCACAGTTTGAACGCCATGTATGTAGAAGTTTACCTGAGTCCTCTAGTCTCAGAAGCCTAAGGAAGGCTGCCAGTCTCAAGAGCCAATAATTTTAATGACCTTGTTTCTGTCTAACTAAAATAACTAGTTTAGCTAAAATAACTCAAAGGGAGGATCGTCAGCAATCCATGAGGTTGACCACCCCGCCGCTGAGGTAACGCTAAATGTTTCACTGCCGTTGTATCATCACTTTACGATCACTCTTTTGCCTCATTATCTAGTGTCGGTTTATTTCTTGTGATCTGTATTCTCCATTTTAAACGAGCAACGACTTCTAGATTTCTTCTGTCTTCGTGTTGAACAACTTACATTTTATTTGCTACCTATTTCAGTGTGATTACATTTTTCGAACAGTGACCTCGTTTTTATATGGAACTGAAGATTTCAGTACAGTTGTTCGTTTCAGTCTGGATGCGACTCTTATTTTAATAGTGTTGTAAAATTCCCCTGTGTCTTTCGTTTCTAATAGTGGCTTTATTATAATCAACAGTTATTAAGCAAATATATGGAGCCTAATTGCCCCTGCCATTATGTAGTGATAGCTGATGCTCAGATCACAGCGTGGGCAGGAAATCTATTAGACAGATTTCCAGTCTAGCGGAACCTGAGAGAACATGATAGAGAATGTTGGTGTTTAGCGAATATAGAGAGGCACGGGTTTTTACAAAGTGTTAAAATGAAGCAGCATCCGCTAAGAATGTACAGCAGTTGTTCGTGACTTGAACCTGGTGATGGAGTTAAAGCCAATACGTGGCAAAAGTCCTGAAGAACCTCAATTATCAAGATAAAACGATCCGTGAGAGAGAGAGGGAGAGGGAGAGAGAGAGAGAGAGAGAGAGAGAAAGAGAGAGAGAGAGAGAGAGAGAGAGAGGGGGGGGTGGGAGGGAGGAACGGAGGGAGAAGCAGAGAGTCACGTTATCCGCGCACGAACTGTGACGAGACGCGGCAGATCGTTTGTCATTTCCAAAAGTGAAACAAATCGCCCTCCATTACGCGAGGAGGCGTGCAAAGTGGTCTCCTGTGTTCAGTGAAAGCCGTTTAGGCGAGTGTAGCAGCGTCTACAGCCGGAGCGCTGCTTTTCCACTGACACACTAAATAATAGTACATCAACACTCAGAGCATCACTGGAAATTCGTGCTTGTATCGTGCTGCTGAATGCCTTTCGTGCTCGAGTCACTACAGAATGTAAGAAGGCGTAAATTTTAAATTTTTCTTTGCATGCGGCCATTGTTTCTGATTTATTATTGCAGTCATTGTGTGATTGGAATGCAAGTGGATTTATCATAGGAAACCTATCCTTACAATGTTCTAAGCGATGTGCTGCATGACCTATCTTTCAGCGTCTCTCAGGGGAGGCGCTTCAGAATATCTTGTAACACTCGTAAGAGATGATCAAGCCAGCCAACTATTCTGTTGCACCATCTTCATGTCCAGTATGGCCGATTATTTCAAACAAATTCTGCGATACGCTGGAGGCAAGTTCTATGACCCGTCTCTGTATCCACATCTACACCTATATCTAAACTCTAAACCACTGTGAAGTATTTGGCAGGAGCACTTCAGCTTTTTTCTTGTATTAGAGCTTCTTACCTTTCCATTGGCGTACGGATGGCGCAAAGAAATACTGCTTTAACGGTTCTGTACGCGCATCCTCCGATACATCTGGTATGTATACTCGATATAAGTGAGATGGGATCGGCCTACCAGTTGCATCTGAAGATGGAGATGGTAGCCCAGGAACCGAATATGACACAATAAAAAGAAACTGAAGATCACAGAGAAATTTATTCCCAAAGTCAACCGGTCTAATCTTGTCCTCGAGCAAGGGCTTGTAGAGTGCCCCCCGAGTCCTCACTTAAAGCTAATTCTTGAAACTTTGTAAGTTTTCACGGGACATGTGGCGTCTATGTTGAACCGTCTGCCAGTTCATACTTTTCAGCATCTGCATGACACACTCCTATGAGCCAAACATATCTGTGACCATTCGTGCCGACTTTTTCGTGTATGTTCAATAACTGCTGTTAGTCCTATTCAGAAAAGATCCCAAAAACTTTGGAATTACTCTACGATAAATCACTGGTGTTTCGTTCACAAAGTCCTTTGTATACAGACTGAATTTTTCCAGTATCCCACCAATGAACCGAATTCTGCCACCTGCTTTAGCTATTACTGATTCTAAGTGATCGTTTGATTTTATATCGCTACAGATCGTTACACTAAGACGTATATACATATATCTGACTGTTGCGATCATTGATATTGTAGTCATAGGATACCAATTTTCTGCATTTCTTGACATGCACAATATTACATTTCTGAATATTTAAAGTAAGTAACCAATCTTTACACCATTTTTAAATCTCATCAGGATCTGGCTGAATGTTTGTGCAGCTTTCTTCAGACATTGCGGCATTACAGATAACAGCATCTGCGAAAAGGATGAGTTTACCGGTGTTATTGTCTGTCAGGTCATTGGTACGCGACATGAACAGCAAGGACCGCAACGCACTCTCCTGAACTTACTTTTCAGCTGTCGATGGCTCTCAATCCAGGACTACAAGTGCATGCAGTCCAGCAATAAGTCCTGAATCCAGTCACAAATTTTTTTGATGCCTCATATGATCATACTTCACCAAATAAACGTCGCCACGGTATAAAGAAAAATGTCTCTCAGAAGTCAGGAAATACTGTATACTCTACTGTAGTCGATATACAGTTAGTACAGTTCTTCATTTTCTTCATATTTTTCCTGGCCTTTATCCCGTATGATCGCGGGGTCGGCCTGTTAACTATTGTATTAGCCACAGTAAGTGGTAGAAAGTGGCCAAATGCACTTCCTGTAGTCACCATATGGTGGCTAAGCGAGTATGTATGTAGATGTAGATGGCTGACTTCATTTCAGCTAGTGTCACTCTCTCTTGAAAGGTAACAACTTAATTGCAATTTATTATGGTGTGTTTTTATTTAAGAGCTGTCTTATAATTTTCAGCCATCGCAAGTTAAAAGATCCTGGATATTGAGAAAAGTAATTTTCATGTAATTGGGTATATAAGTCTTAGGGCATGTTACTATAGTTACATAATGTAGTAAGTAAACATTACTTAACCTATAGCTCATATCCTCGTATTTTTTTAAGACTAGAGGTGTTAAAGTATATGGAGCGCGCTCCTCCTTAATTTTCACTGTAAAATGTATTGGTCTGTATCGCACATTTCTAAAACGATATGACCAGTTTCGACTGACAAGCAATAATCTTCACATCTAAAATAGAAAAAAAAACTGTAATTCATAAATTGTTTTACTTACTGTGAGACTAGAGCTGAACATCTGGGGTACCCCTGAGATGCTAACAATATCTGCACCTGGTGACTTATACAAGCAAAAGACCGTTCCACATAAGACCATATGAAATACTACGAAAAAGAGGCACAACGTAGAGAGATGAACATCTGAATTCAAACAGGAGTGGCCCAACTAAACATAAAATACGGTACCATATCTCACAGAAGTGTAATGAATTAGAGGTTTCATCGAACAACGAAATGAATCAAAGGTCGCAGAAAATCCTACTTATTAATGTGAGGCATCATCTCCATTCTCATCACTGTACAGACAAAACAAACAATAATATACACATAAAAAAAGTTTTGCATCGCCCCTGTTCCCAGAACTCCTGAAGATCGACTTTGACTGTGGATATTATATCACAGACACAGTTCCTTTGACTGTTCAGAAATGTCATTAAACCAGACCAAAGATGTAAACAACCATGAATGAGCAGCGACTAACAGACGGAGCGGATCCGTCATCCGATTAGTTCCAGCCATTCCACCAGGAAGGAGGTTGTCTGTAGTTCAGCCATGCCTAGACGGTCAATACCGCGGTTCGACTGCGTCCGCATTGTTACTTTGTGCCAGGAAGGGCTCTCAACAAGGGAAGTATCCACGCGTCTCGGAGTGAACCAAAGCGATGTTGTTCGGACTTGGAGGAGAGACAGGAATGTCGATGACACGCCTCGCTCAGGCTGCCCAAGGGCTACTACTGCAGTGGACGACGCTACCTACGGATTATGGATCGGCGGAACCCTGACAGCAGCGGCACCATATTGAATAATGCTTTTCGTGCAGCCACAGGACGTCGTGTTACGACTCCAAATTTGCACGATAGGCTGCATGATGCACAACTTCACTCCCGACGTCCATGGCGTGGTCTGTCTTTGCAACTACGACACCATGCAGCGCTGTACAGATGGGCCCATCAACATGCCGAATGGACCGCTCAGGATTAGCATCACGTTCTCTTCACCGATGAGTGTTGCATATGCCTTCAACCAGACAATCGTTGGAGACGTGTTTGGGAGCAACCCGTTCAGGCTGAACGCCTTAGACACGTTGTCCAGCGAGTGCAACAAGGCGGAGGTTCCCTGTTGTTTTGGGGTGGCATTATGTGGTGCCGACGTACGCCGCTGGTGGTCATGGAAGGCGCCGTAACGGCTGTACAATACGTGAATGCCATCCTCCGACTGATAGCGCAACCATATCGGCAGTATATTGGTGAGGCATTCGTCTTCATGGGAGACAATTCGCGCTCCCATCGTGCACATCTTGTGAATAACTTCGACTACAGTGGCCAGCATGTTCTCTAGACATCAACTCTATCGAACATGCCTGGGTCAGATTGAAAAGGGCTATTTATGGACGACGCGACCCACTAACTACTCTGAGGGATCTCGCCCGATCACCGTTGAGGAGTGGGACAATCTGGACCTACAGTGCGTTGATGAACTTGTGGATAGTATGCCACGACGAATACAGGCATGCGTCAATGCAAGAGGACGTGCTACTGGGTATCAGAGGTACCGGTGTGTACAGCAATCTGGGCCACCACCTCTGAAGATCTCACTGTATGGTGGTACAAAACGCAATGTGTGGTTTTCACGAGCAATAAGAAGAGCCGATATGATGTTTATGTTTGATCTCTATTCTAACTTTCTGTACAGGTTCCGGAACTGTCGGAACCGAGGTGATGCAAAACTTTTTTTGATGTGTGTATTAAAGTGCACAAATGTTCAAATGAATTATAAAGAAACACGATGAGATTTTTCCGCGGATGGGTGGAAGTGGAAATGGACTGATACAGTTGGCTATGTCCACGTAAATACTCAGTGACGGCTGAATTAGGCAACAGACTAAGAATTAGTTCCCTGCCCTCAGCACATGCTGAGTTCAGCTAGCTCACTGCGTAAATTCATTTAGAAAAACGAGATTCTAATTCAAAACGAACAACTTGGCAATCCGCTTGTCATAACGTACGAAAACGCAGCTCATGCTTAGAATTGGTCTAAACTCAGGTGCAGAGCATGGATGCAGTGGCAGCTGAGAGTTTAAGGTTCAGTTCCGACAACTGTCACCAGCTGTAGGATAGAGGCCTCCGTCTCTGCAGCGTTAACGTGAAGGCATCACTCCCTATGATGGTCCATGAGGGAGAAATTATCCCTCTGGAGATCTAAGGTGTATATATTCTCTTCCGGAAAATCTTGCTGACTCAGCCAGCGCTGGATTCTCGTTAGATAAAACTGCTATTTGATAATGGGAAGTGGACATCAGAAAATTAAAAAGCAATTTAATGTTCCAACCAAAGAAAAGTTTATAACGTTAACAATAATCTCCCTTCTCCTAAAGACTCTGCTGTAGTTAACAAGTAATATACTTTTCTCTCTTAGACTGGGACGAAAAAGAGAGCTCTCTTCCACCACGAGAGTGGTTTCTCGTTTCTTCCATTGATAGTAGATGCACATACGCACTCGCGTGTCACCATCTGCTCTACAAGAATAATTTTGGTGATCCTGCCTGGGACTCAACTACAAAATTTAAACATCTACTAATCCTGACCTCCTTTGAGTCCAACCGATTCTTTTCGCTCTGAGTGTGTCGTGTTTTCTCATCGCCTTGCAGATCTTTATCTTTTCTGAAAATATTCATTACGCTGCTTCGCACAATTGTAAGTTTACAGCCTGCAGAATGCCTTCTCCAGCTCTCTGCGAGGCTCTTAGGAGGACGCGGGACACCGTGTCTGATAGTGTGCAACTGGCTCAGAACATAGTCTTTTAACGAGGGACAGTTTTACTACTCACTTGCCATTGAACGCCTGCGGCCTTCACTCTCCCACAGTCTGTCAGTGCATCTAGCTTACAGAAAAACATTACACACATACTTGACAGAGCAGAAATGAAACTGAGAAGTACATATTGAATGCACAATCGTTGGAGGTCGTTTCAGCTACATCCGTCTTTTCGATGTGTCGCTAGTAATTTGAATTGAATTATTAGTCTAATTTGAATAGTGTGTTATTAGTTAGGATGTAGAGCAGTTTCGAGGAAACTGCCCCCTAACAATACTTAAAATATGTACAACTTAAGAAGAAAATAAGCTGAGGAAAGACATACCATTAAATGATCTTTACAATGAATAACTCATTACATATTGTACAAATACATACTGAGTCATTAAAGCAAATCTGTGTTTTACGATGCTGCTATTTAAGAGACAGAGAAACTACATTTTCAAAGAGCACCACTATATGCACACTCCATCATTAAATTTATAGCATTAAAACAAAATGGGGACTGGATGTTTGTGTTGTCCTCATGATTTCTTCATCGTCATCATTCGTGACAGTGGCTAGATTGGAGTGGGAAAAAATTGGACTGCGTAAAGATTGGGACTTTTTACGTGCGCTGATGACAACGCAGCTGAGCTCCCGACGAACCAAACATCATCATGATCAAAACAAAATAAAACCATAAAAAGTAGAAAAATATTGGCAGTTTAACTTTTCTTAGAGAAAGAGTTACAAAACTGATAATACTAAAACGTGGGGCGAGTATAGGAGAAGATAAAACTGCTATTTGATAATGGGAAGTGGACATCAGGAAATTAAAAAGCAATTTAAAAAATAACATGTAAAGGGCAAAGACGAAGTGTTGCACATTCGCAAGTACAGGATGTAGAGGAACGATGCGCTGCCGATGAGTTCACTGCAGCCGGCAGAGGCGCTTCCTTCAGACGCGCTCTGTGCTGCTGCTTCTGTTCCTGTCAGCTGCTGAAGCGCTGTGGAAGAGCGCAGAACGACCGCACGGACGCCGTCTCGCTGTTTACTTGCCTAAGCGTCAGATTCACTCTTGTTTCTGCGTATCAGACCATCACGCTGCTGACGGACGAGATCGAAGTGTCAGGTCATTAGAGCAGTTCCTCAGAAATGTTAAAATACTACTCTGATGAAACTTTCACAGTTCATTTAAAACCTGCTCTGAAGACCACTTTTTGTTACTATATGGTTCAGTTTCGTCTACACATCGTTCAATATTCGTCTGGTTACTCTTTCTAGAACTTCCATGTTCTGTTCTACGTTTGTTGTGCAGTGTTTATTTCCAGCAACGTGTGTAACAAAAGCTATTTTGTTTTGAGAATGTGTATGTTCTTTAAAACGTGTTCTAAATAACTGTCCTGTCTGACTCACATAATACTTACTACAGTTAGTACAGTTCATTTTGTACACACCTGAGCCGGCCGGTGTGCCCGAGCGGTTCTAGGCGCTTCAGTCTGGAACCGTGCGACCGCTACTGTCGCAGGTTCGAATCCTGCATCGGACATGGATGTGTGTGATGTCCTTAGGTTAGTTAAGTTTAAGTAGTTCTAAGTTCTATTGGACTGATGACTTAAGATGTTAAGTCCCATAATGCTCAGAGCCATTTGAACCATTTTGTATACACCTGAATTCGGGAACTTGTCACGTTGAGGTCCGATTTTACGCCGAAGACGTAACCTCAAGTTATTGTTTACTTGGGAACGTAGTGTAAAATTTCATCACTTAAAACGTTGCTCTGTTTTTGAGATATTTTGCCGTTACATGTAGTAGTGATACACTTAGTTTTTGTTTCCTGGAGCGTGTTAGTGAGCAGTTTATCTAACTGCGATTGATATCGTTTCTTCATTTTTCCACAAGGGTTGGTGATATAGTAGGATTTATAGCCCTGGCTACTGCAGTTTATTTCAGTATATCCAGTTGTCTATTTCATTTCGTTGTTATGGTAGGCACACTAGAGGGCGAACCATAATGCTGAAAAAAAGATCTTCTATAACGTTGAAGAGAACACGAGTGAGTGTTTATTGTCGCGTTAGAGTCCCGATCCGGCGTATAGTTTTAATCTGCCAGGATGTTTCATATCAGCACACACTCATTTACACAGTGAAAATTCATTGTGGAAACAACCCCTTGGCTGTGGCTAAGCCGTGTCTCCTCAATATCTTTCCCAGAAGTGCTAGTGCTGCAAATTACGCAGGAGCACGTCTGTGAAGTTAGGTAGGAAGGAGATCAGGTATTGGCGTAAGTAAAGCTGCGAGGAGAACTCGTGAGTCGTATTCGGGTAGCTCAGTTGGTTGCCGGCATGGCAGCTCAGCGTGTTCGGTCAGACAGCTGGCTGGTCTCTGCAATAAAACAAAGTGTGTGAAAGGATCAACAACAAACTTCAACGGATCTCGTGTGACGTCCGCTATGGCCAAATATAACTAATAATAACGAGCAAAAAAAGAAAAAAAAACGAGGTTGGTAGAGCACACGCCCGCGAATGCCAAATGTCTCAGGTTCTAGTTTTCGCTCCAGCACACAGTTTTCATTATCTAGGAAGTTTCAATATTTTTGTGTCTATTTTAGATCTGAATATGAATACGTGAGCTATCGAAATCAGTAATACTATTTTATAAATAACCGAGCTAGACAAATTTTATGCATACCACCGTATACAGACTAGATGTGTCCTTAAAGTTATTACCCAATTGTATACCTTAACGAGTAAATAAAAATAGAACGGTCAGTGCAAAATATGATACAAAATCTACTCTGGTGAATAAGTTTATAATAGTGAGTATCAGATGATTTCTCGGAAATATCCTGCAACCAAAAATTTCGTTACAGTTCTGTCGTTCGTTAAAAATGGACAGTGACCTCGTTCACTCTGAGGATGGCCGAAAGAGACGCCACAGAAACAGCAATAGACCTGGAACTATCAAGTACAGGGTGAAAAGTATTTAAACCGAGAAACTCTGGGAGGTTGTAGGGGACATCAAAACAAATATTTTCCCCTAATGTCATTTTTTCCTATGAGGATTATTTAAACCGGTGGAGGCTGTATTACGCTCTTTAGTTATAGGCAATTGCTGTCCACCAGTGCAGTAGTGCATTGTCTCTGTTTACTAATGTAGCGATACACCTGGAGTGAGTACACTGATATGGTTGGTGCGTACTACGTAGCGCACCACAACGGACGAGCTGCACAGCGGGTTTATCAGCAACAGTATCCTAATCTCCGTATCCCTCATCATACGACCTTTGCTGCTGTGTACCAACATCTGCATGAGACCGGGTCATTTAGCAGACTACCTGGTCAGGGACGCCGTCGCACCGTAAGAACGCTGCAAGTTGAGGAAGCTGTCTTGCATCATGTGGAGCGGGATCCTTCAATCAGCACTCGTGAAATTGCACGTAACATGGGGACGAATCAGACGAATGTAAGAACAGTCCTTCGAGAGCAATTGTTACGTCCATTTCACTTACAGCGTGTCCACAATCAGGAACCAGTTGATTATCCACCCAGAGCACAGTTTTCGCAGTGTTACCTGGAACTGTGTGAAATGCATCCTACATCATCAAGTGCGGTTCTTCGTTAATGTGTGGGTCGGTGTTGTTGGGGACTGTTTACTTGGGCCGTATCTGCTACCTAGTTGTTCTCTCTTGGTTATAAAAAAAATGGAAAAGTGTTCGTTGGTTTAATTAATTTGCTGCCAGAGAAATCTTCCTCTACCGGTTTAAATACTCCTCATAGGAAAAAAAGACTTTAGGGGAAAATATTTGTTTTTATGTCCCCCACAACCTCCCAGAGTTTGTCGGTTTAAATACTTTTCACCCTGAATGTGTGCGCGGATTTTAGTGGATTATTCATCTTTCCTCTCAGTTTTTTATATCGTCATTTCCTACTAACTGTAGCTCCACATCCAGTTTGATGGATCTTGAAGTGGGATAGCCTATGCTGGCAGACAGTGAGAATGAAGTTAAATTTATGTGCGAGTATTGTAAGCTATACTGATAGGCACTGAGGTCGAATTACAATTTAAATTCAAATTTAAATGCGAATATTTTAGTTTAGACTTTACCGTGACTGTCATTAGTATGGATTGTAACAACGAATTCCCTGTTATCAATCGCAATTTATATTACTTCTCCTATAATTTCAGAGGTATCATCCTCCACCATCAGAATTCCTGTGAATTTATTTATGTTTTTTTTGTGTTTACGAACTGGAGTAACCTGTGGCACTCTCTAGTAGCAGAAGACAGAAATAAAACGCTTTTTCAGTACATGTCACATAGCTTAGAACACTTGGAGACTTTCGTATTTGCTTGATATTTGGAATAGCGTCTGCATTTATGTCTGTGCACATATTTCCATTTGGGATATCTATCTGCTGAAGATGGGTCATACTCGAAACTCCAGTCGTACAGAAAACGCAAAAAAAAAAAAAAGAAAAGAAAAAAGAAAAGCCAGAAGGCATGTAGCTATGTACACACTATTGGTAGTATGCAAATAATTACAGTAGCAATTCTCTGTGACAGGTAGAACGGCCAGCAGAGTGCACTAGTGTTACTTGTGTTTGATGTTGTTACCAGGCCTGGTAGGGTATGTGTGATGTGAGCGGCGTCATATATACCCCTTCGCTTCTGCGTCTGCCATTCGAGAACAGGTAATGGACTCTCAGAAACGTTCTGTGTCATGCTGCACCACTGGTCGGATAACATTAGCAGCCGAACTACGGAATTACAGTCCCACCCGTAGCTGCAGTTAGCACCGGAACGTAAACGGTTGGGTTTGAAGTGCGCCGTCACCGGGAAGCGTGGAGTGCTCGTGAACGGTGTCGAACTATGTTCAGTTATGAATCACGGCGCTGCACTGCCAGGGATGACCGTCGTCGGCCCCATGTAAGAGCTGTATCGTTCAGTATTCATGAGGTCGCTACAACTCCTCTGCTAGGAACGCAAGGGCCATTCGTCTCTATTGTGCTTGATTATCTGGTTAGGAGCCCCACAGACACAACCGGAGACTCTGTAGCACCCCATCCAAAAAGTGAGTCTGCGCATCGATCATGACCAGTGCGAGCTCTGTTCATTCCGCCTGTAGTCTCCTGTCGAGTTCTGCGCTAGCAGCATCACAGTTACGCTTTTGGAACCGTTCACGCTCTTCAGGATATTCAGTGACAGTTCTGATCCCATAGATCTCTCACCTCGATTTACTAGCATCTAGCTGTTCTGCTTGCCGTAACAATGGTTTTCTTGAATGGAATCTATTTAGTTGCAGACATGTTAGGTCTTCCTGTATGGGTAATTCCAGGTTCTCCAGTAGCTTGCAGTATTCTCTAAGCAAGGCCTCGCTTCTACGGACTGCGGGTGGAGAGATGTTGCTCAGCAGAGGAAGCCCATAAATTGGTATTGGTCGGATTTTCCAGTTATTAACCGCGTAGTGTGGTCAACTGGACTTCGATCAGGATGATGTGGCAGCTGTATAGCCATGCTGGGGAACAGTACTCGGCTGCTGAAAAGACCAGTGCAATGGATGATATGCTCAAGGCATCTGCTGAAGCTCTCCATGTCATTCCACTCAATTTTTGAATACTATTTTTGCGAGTTTATTCTAGGCAGCGATAGTATCAAGAATTTTTTTTACAAGGAAGGTGAAGTCAAGCGTGACAGTAAGGTACGTACGGGTACTTGTTACGGCAAAGAGTGTTTCCATTAATTTTCACTCTGAGCTCCGTATTAGCTTTTTTGTTGTTCAGATGGAATGAAAATACTGCAGTTTTACTTGTATTGGGTTTGAGGCCCCACTTTCTAAAATAGGAGGTCATGAAGGCTAGAGCTTCTGTGAGAACTGTCTCCGCTTGTCTGAGATCTTTGGTTCTACGAGCAACATCGATATCGTCCTCGTAGCAGAATTTTGTTGACCCGGTACTGGTAAGTTTGGAAATACATAGGTTGAATAATAGGAGGGATAACACGGAGCCCTGTGGTAGACTGTTACTTAATTTCCTCTCCTTGTTCACATTTTCTTCCAAGAGACCCAGTTATCAATAGATTTTAGGTTAGAGGGACCCCCCCCCCCCCCCTTGGGCGAAACGATAAAATACCTGACGGCTTACCAGAGAGGACATTATCATCGTTGATAAAGAACGTCCGTCCTCAGAGACCAAAAACAGGAAAAGTTAACGTAATATTGGTAAACTGCAGGAGTATCCAGGGCAAGGTTCCTGAATTAGTATCTCTTATTGAAGGAAATAGTGCGCATATAGTATTAGGAACGGAAAGTTGGTTAAAACCGGAAGTGAACAGTAACGAAATCCTAGACACAGAATGGAATATATACCGCAAGGATAGGATAAACGCCAATGGTGGAGGAGTATTTATAGCAGTAAAGAATTCAATAATATCCAGTGAAGTTATTAGCGAATGCGAATGTGAAATAATCTGGGTTAAGTTAAGTATCAAAGGTGGGTCAGATATGATAGTCGGATGCTTCTATAGACCACCTGCATCAGCAACCGTAGTAGTTGAGCGCCTCAGAGAGAACCTGCAGAACGTCGTGAAGAAGTTTCGTGATCATACTATTGTAATAGGGGGAGACATCAATCTACCAGGTATAGAATGGGATAGTCACACAATCAGAACTGGAGCCAGGGACAGAGACTCTTGTGACATTATCCTGACTGCCTTGTCCGAGAATTACTTCGAGCAGATAGTTAGAGAACCAACTTGTGAAGCTAACGTTTTAGACCTCATAGCAACAAATAGACCGGAACTTTTCGACTCCGTGAATGTAGAAGAGGGTATCAGTGATCATAAGTCAGTGGTTGCATCAATGACTACAAGTGTAATAAGAAATGCCAAGAAAGGAAGGAAAATATATTTGCTTAACAAGAGTGATAGGGCACAAATCGCAGAATATCTGAGTGACCACCATCAAACGTTCATTTCTGAGGAAGAGGATGTGGAACAAAAATGGAAAAAATTCAGAAACATCGTCCAGTACGCCTTAGATAAGTTCGTACCGACTAAGGTCCAAAGCGAGGGGAAAGATCCACCGTGGTATAACAATCGTGTACGAAAGGTACTACGGAAACAAAGAAAGCTTCATCATAGGTTTAAGAGTAGTCGAATCATAGCTGATAAGGAAAAGCTGAACGAAGCGAAAAAGAGCGTAAAGAGAGCAATGAGAGAAGCATTCAACGAATTCGAACATAAAACATTGGCAAACAATCTAAACAAGAACCCTAAAAAGTTTTGGTCATATGTAAAATCGGTAAGCGGATCTAAATCCCCTATTCAGTCACTCGTTGACCACGATGGCACCGAAACAGAGGACGACCGAAGAAAGGCAGAAATACTGAATTCAGTGTTCCGAAACTGTTTCACTGCGGAAAATCGTAACACGGTCCCTGACTTCAGCCGTCGCACGGACGCCAAAATGGAAAATATTGAAATAAACGATATCGGAATTGAAAAACAACTGCTATCACTTAGTAGCGGAAAAGCATCCGGACCAGACGAGATACCCTTAAGATTCTACAGTGATTATGCTACAGAACTTGCCCCCTTTCTATCAGCAATTTATCGTAGATCGCTGGAAGAACGTAAAGTACCTAGCGACTGGAAGAAAGCACAGGTCGTTCCCATTTTCAAGAAGGGTCATAAATCAGATGCGAATAATTATAGGCCTATTTAGCTTACGTCAATCTGTTGTAGAATAATGGAACATGTTTTGTGTTCTCGTATTATGACGTTCTTAGATAATACAAATCTCCTTCATCATAACCAACATGGATTCCGCAAACAGAGATCATGTGAAACTCAGCTCGCCCTATTTGCCCAAGAAATTCACAGTGCCGTAGACACTGGCGAGCAGATTGATGCCGTATTCCTGGACTTCAGGAAGGCATTTGATACGGTTCCGCACTTATGTTTAGTGAAAAAAATACGAGCTTACGGAATATCGGACCAGGTTTGTGATTGGATTCAGGATTTCCTAGAAGAAAGAACACAACATGTCATTCTTAACGGTTCAAAATCTGCAGATGTAGAGGTAATTTCGGGAGTACCGCAGGGAAGCGTGATAGGACCTTTATTGTTTACAATATACATAAATGACTTAGTTGACAACATCGGTAGCTCCGTGAGGCTATTTGCAGATGACACGGTTGTCTACAAGAAAGTAGCAACATCAGAAGACTCGTACGTACTCCAGGAGGACCTGCAGAGGATTAATGCATGGTGCGACAGCTGGCAGCTTTCCCTAAACGTAGATAAATGTAATATAATGCGCATACATAGGGGCAGAAATCCATTCCAATACGATTATGCCATAGGTGGTAAATCATTGGAAGCGGTAACGACCGTAAAATACTTAGGAGTTACTATCCGGAGCGATCTGAAGTGGAATGATCACATAAAACAAATAGTGGGAAAAGCAGGCGCCAGGTTGAGATTCATAGGAAGAATTCTAAGAAAATGTGACTCATCGACGAAAGAAGTAGGTTACAAAACGCTTGTTCGTCCGATTCTTGAGTATTGCTCTTCAGTATGGGACCCTTACCAGGTTGGATTAATAGAAGAGATAGACATGATCCAGCGAAAAGCAGCGCGATTCGTCATGGGGACATTTAGTCAGCGCGAGAGCGTTACGGAGATGCTGAACAAGCTCCAGTGGCGGACACTTCAAGAAAGGCGTTACGCAATACGGAGAGGTTTATTATCGAAATTACGAGAGAGCACATTCCGGAAAGAGATGGGCAACATATTACTACCGCCCACATATATCTCGCGTAATGATCACAACGAAAAGATCCGAGAAATTAGAGCAAATACGGAGACTTACAAGCAGTCGTTCTTCCCACGCACAATTCGTGAATGGAACAGGGAAGGGGGGATCAGATAGTGGTACAATAAGTACCCTCCGCCACACACCGTAAGGTGGCTCGCGGAGTATAGATGTAGATAGATGTAGGTAGATAGATAGAATGATCATCCAGTCATGGGGCGTGTCTCTATGCAATGTACGTGTGATGTTGAGGTACTCTTGTGGCCAACAGGTTCCCCAAATTTGTTCCCAACGGAACATAGGAGGAGGGTTGGAACTTTAATAGTGGCAATTATTTATTTACAGCTCGTACAAAATATATAAGTGTTTCAAAGTTTTGCTGAAGTTCAAAGCAGTCACCAGCATTGTGTATAGCCCGTTGCCAGCGATGTGGACGTCGTAGCATACTCTTAGCAGCGCCAGTTGTGTTGACAGTTCGAGCGGCGCGGTCTATTGCCCGACGAATTTGTAGCAGTTCTGAAGCGAATGGCGTGAAGTGTTTCCTTCAGTTTAGAAATCGAGTTGAACTCAAGAGGGCTTAAGTCAGGGGAGTGCAGTAGGTGGTATAGCACTTAGCAGCCCCATCAATCAAACAAATGAGTAACAGCTCGCACTGTACGTGCTCGAGCATTATCCTGCAAAATGATGGTCAGGTCCTGCAGAAAGTGTCATCACTTCTGTCTCTAAGTTGGCCGCAGGTTGTGTTCCAAAAATGAACTGCATAGAGACAGAAGTGATGACACTTTCTGCAGGACCTGACCATTATTTTGCAGGACAATGCTCAAGCACGTACAGTGCATGCTGTTACTCATTTGTTTGACTGATGGGGCTGCTAAGTGCTATACCACCTACTGCACTTATCTGACTAAATCCCTAATAAGTTCAACTCGATTTCTACACTGTAGGAAACACTTCACGGCTTTCGTTTCAGAACTGCTACAAATGCGTCGGGCAATAGACCGCGCCGCTCGAACTCTCAACACAACTGGGACTGCTAAGAGTATCCTACGACTTCCGCATCGCTGGCAACGGCTTATACACAATGCTGGTGACTACTTTGAAGGCCAGTAAAACTTTGAAACCCGTATCTATTTTGTACGAGCTGTAAATAAATAGTTGCCACTATTAAAGTTCCAACCCTCGTATGTGAGTCCAGTTTGGATGTCAACTGTGCCACAATGCCAGTATCGGCGGTATTAAGGATCAATCACAACAGTGATGGGCCAGATTGCTTCAAGAGAACATGCAACGGCTTTGACACCCTTCCCAACCGAATTAGCGCATGCATTCAGGCCAACGCTGGTGCAACGTCGCATTGATAAGTGAGCTCATTCTGCCAAGTTATTTGTAAATTAGACTGGATTTTGTATCGCAGTTTTTGTCTGCGAGAATCATTATAAACTGCGACTACACTTACAAAAACAGGTCAAACAAAATGTTTCGTTCATGAGGTATTTTGTTGGTGGGAAGAGGAGGAGACGGAGCTCCGCCAGATAGTGTTTCCCACAGTAAATGCTCGACTTGTGTAGGTGTTTTCTTTCTAACCATTTTATACCTTCACACACAGGTATCCGTCAGCTGCTGTATTACCGTTCTTACCTTAATACGCTTTTGATGTGTGTTTCACGTTTGCTTGCAGGCTACTTCAGCTATCTAAACTGTGGCATTGAATTTGCTCCACTAATACTTCGTACAGGTTAATAAAACGACTGACCGGAAAATACCAGAGGCGTTATGAGAAAGGTACAGCTCAGCACAAAATAACAATGGCAATCGAATTTTGAAATCAGAACAACAGGAGAGAGATCATATTATGTTATTTTTGTTTAATTGAAATTCTAGCGGCGAGAGCACCCATGCGCTTTCATTGCCAGACGCCGTCCAAAACAGACGGAGCACGGCGCGCCGATGTTTAAACTGCACCACACGTACTCGATTTCGCGTTTACATTAAAATTTATTCAGTTCACTGTTGTTTGCCCGTCCGTCAAAGAAGGCCCTGCCGTGCACACTGCGTTTTTTCCTTTTTTATTTCTATCTTTTATCGCTATTGCGATTCCCCCTTTAATTTCCATTCTGGGACTTCGGTAAAATTATTCAGATGTTGTGCGGAAGATTTTTAAGCATTTTGCGCTGCGCGTGCAGTCGCTCTCTATTCTACAATAATTACGATAAAAGGAATCATTCACAAGAACGGATTGACTTTCATCGTTACTGTCGGAATCTTTTGAAAATACTGCTACCTTTACATGCTTTACAAGTCTAATGATGCCACTATCACTGGCATCGTTCTCAGAACCAAAAAGCTTTCATTCAAGCAGTCATGCGGATCTTCATTCTCACCTGGAACCATCTTTCTAAGTAACCATTGTGACAAACGTCCGAAAGTATTTTAGAATCGTCCGTTTCCTTTGGTTTTCTGAATATCGCCTTTCTAATAGTAGGAGGAGATTCAAGATAAAAATGGTAACTACAGGGTGTCCAGAAAAGGACTCCCTGATTTCAAAATTAAATATCTCGAAAGCAAAGATCGATAGAGGAATGCAGTAAACGGTATGTTTATTGTGAAAGCTGTAAGAAGTTTATACAGCAGTTTGAAATAATAGTTACAAAAGCTGCTAACAGATGGCACTGTAATCGCCATACGTAATGCCTAGTATAAATAGTGATCCGAAGCCCAGAGCGATCAGTTCCACTACTGAAACGTGAAAGGAGGTTAGCGTACCGAAGAAAGAGTTAAAACCATGTACTCCATTGACCAACGCGTTTTTCTGGTGCTAGAGTACCACAGGTTAGAAGAGAGTCCTACGGCAACAAGGCGAAGTTTTCAAGCACGATTTAATGTTCCAAAAGCACCCGATGCGAAAACCGTTCGTACGCTCTTCGCAAAATTTCAACGAACAGGCAGCGTAACTGATGATCTAGTGGGGCACGTTGGCCGCAAGCAAACCGCAGTTACGCCTGAAAATATCGCCACAGTTTCTGGAATTCTTCAGCGAAATCTAATGTCATCCATCCGTAGAATTGCATCTGAGACTGGTTTGAAGCGTTCCAGTACGCAGAAAATACTGAGAAAGAGCCTACACATGTTTCCATTCAAAATTCAAACGCACCAGGCCATACCCGTACGAGCTGTGCAACAAAGGGTTGCCTTTGCTAATGAGATGCTCACAATGATTGATAGTGAAGGATTTGATGTTGGCTGCTTCTGGTTTACAGATGAAGCACACTTCCACCTGAATGGATACGTGAATAAGCCGAACTGGCGATTTTGGGGTTCGAAAAGCCATATTGGTGTGAAGCGAAACCCCTGTATTCTCCTAAAGTTACTGTGTGGGCTGCAGTATACAGCAGAGGCTTATTGGCCCTTTATTCATTCGAGAAACGGTCACTGGTGCACGTTACGTTGCAATTTTGGAACAATTTGTCGCCACACAGCAAGCGTTAAAGGATCGACCAGGTACTGAATGGTTTATGCAAAATGGAGCCCGACCAATTCTTGAGGAATACTTCGGGAATCGAGTCATTGCTTTGGAATATCCCAATTTTACTGGTGCAGGCATGGATCTGACTCCCTCTGACTTTTTTTGGGGGGGAGGGGGGAGAGGGCACAGTGAAAGACATGGTCTACCCGAAGCATCCCGCCACGCTGGACGTGCTTCAATCGGCGATCTCTGTGGCATGTGAATCCATTTCGGTTGAGACACTACGAAATGTGATGGCGAATTTCATTCTTGGTTTGCGCCACCTCTGTAGTGCCAATGGTGAATATTTTAAAAACATTGTGATGTGATTGTTTGCAAAGATTGTTTTCATACGATTATTTCACTTATGTATGCTGATATGAGCTGTACAGAGTACAGCACCATCTGTTAGAAGCTTTTGTAACTAATATTTCAAACTGCTGTATAAACTTCTTACAGCTTTGACAATAAACATACCGTTTACTGCATTCCTCCATCGATCTTTGTTTTCGAGATATTTAATTTTGAAATCAAGTAAGCCCTTTTCTGGACACCCTGTATTTTAAATATCAATATACAATCAAAATCCTAAATAAGCTCCAAGTACATGGAGATGATCAAATTTAATGCATTGAATACTGTTGCAAAGACCTAAATTAACATGGTAGTTAAAATATATCGCAGAAGATGATGTCTACAGATTGCGTGTTGAAAACACAAGTTATCACGAGATCCAGTCTGTAGTGGATGGGATGCGAAACACCAGTAAACTCGGGAGCCATTCGTAGTGTATTAATAACATCTGTGGCTGCATTAATTTAATGAAGCGATTACAAGGGGGACATATTGGTGTAAATCCCTTCTTTCCGGAGTTGGTCTTCTGATTTATTTGTAACCCACTGACCTTTTTTTTAAAAATCAGTTCTTTTAAAATTTATCCACTACAAAATAATGTTAATACACCAGCAAGTATTATTGTTTTTGGGATGGAAAGTCCTGTCCAGGGGAGAAATTTACTTACTGTTGAGAACGTGGTAGCCTTGAAATTGCATGTGATATTCGCAGTTCTGGTCGATAACTGGACACTTTTTCCGAATCAGTGCTACGGTCGATAGCCATAATGTTTCACTTACGATCTAGAAAAAGTCGTGCTAAGATCATGAAACTTAGTAACGGCGTCAGTTCATCTGCACGTGTTCATTCGTCCAACTGACACGCTATCCCAACTATGAATGACTTGGCAGGCACCTTGTATGTAGAAGTCTGCATCTGGCTGTTGAAAACATGTTGCAAGTCGAAAATCATTTCGTCGTCATTTTGTAAATGCCTGCTACAGTATCATTTCCTCATCCGAGTGAGTAGGAAGAAGGCGCTGGGTGCCATGCCTAGATCTGCTTGATCATTTACATGAGTGCTACGCAGTTCACACACAGTGCCTGGCAGAGGTTTCGTCGAACTACCTCTAGACTATTTCTTCACCGTTCCACTCTCGAACAGCACGTCGGAAAATGAACGCTTAAATAATTCTGTAACATCTCTGATTTCTGTTACTGTATTATGGTGATTATTACTTCCTATGTAAATTAGATTCAATAAGATGTTTTCGCATTCAGAGGAAAAATATGTTCTAGCGGTTCTCTTTTAATATTCTATATTGGTTTTATGCTTCTTGATACTATGTAAGATAAGAGGTTAGCATTAATTATTTTCTTTACGAAGGTGAGACCGTTCGAAGCAGGGTATCTTATAGAAGCCCAAAATAAATGTTTGTTTTCAGTTTAAATGAGCACCAGGCTTCCGACAAGATTATCATAACTGGTTTTCATCTAAATACAGCCAAGGCCAAAGTTCACAGATCTACGACAAATGGTATCTCTGAAAGTATTTGAACTCTCGCAAAATTAACTCATAGAGCTATTCAGATTTAAATTAAATAATGTTTTAAAATGATTTTATCACTTCTGCTCTTGTGGAAAGCTGTAAGAAAAGTTAATATTAAGTCCACCGCGTAATGGCGGCCAGTTGTTGCCAGTCAGCGATCACTGCTTTCGTCTTCCTGTTAGCTGAAAAATACTAATTATTCTCTCTTTTCAGTTAAAAAATTGCCATTAGTGGCTGGCATGTTGTTGAAATAATGCAATGGACTCACTTTTACACATATATTTCCATCAATAACCTGATACAGACCTTTTTTATCCTTTAGTAATAAGAACAAAAAGAACATCTGTTAGCGTTTAACGCTACACACAATAGTAACATGAGAATCAGAAACAGCGGAAGAGCGAGTAATAACTTATCTTATCCATCTCCTATAGTTATACAAAGAGATGAATGTTTTATTTCACCCTATTCCTTACTACGATATTGTTTATCATCGTTATTGTCTTTCCCTACCGTAGTATAGACGTTCACTATTCTTAAACATCGCAAAAGGGACACTGCAATGTGATAGAAAATTCATGAAAAGATTTCGCGGCAACGAAAAACGCCTTTGTTTTAGTGACTACCACGTCAACTCGCTTACCATATCTGTGACACTCTCTCCCCTATTTCGAGATAATACAAAACGAGCTGCCGTTCTTTGGACTTTTTCAGTGTTCTCCGACAATACTCTCTCTTCAGGATCCCATACTGCACAGCAATTCTTCAACAGAGGCAGTCTCTTTAGGAGACCTATTGCATCCTCTATGTATTCTCCCAATAAAACACAGTCTTTGGTTTGCCTTCCCCACGACAGTGTGTAAACGTTCCAATTTAAGTTGATCTGACAGCCTTTAGATTTGTGTGATTTATCGTGTACCAGAAATTTAACGGATTCCTTTCAGTACTCATTTGGATGAATTTAATTTTGCTTATCTATAGTCAATTGCCACTTCTTTCACTATACGGGTATCTTTCTACATCATACTGCAATTTGTTTTGATAATCTGATGACATTACAAGACGGTAAATGAGAGCATCATCTATAAACAATCTAAGAGGGCTGCTCAAATTATATCCTAAATCCTTTTTATGGGTTAAGAACAACAGGAGTCGCAAATACTTCCTTGGGAACGCCAGATACCGCTTCTGTTTTTCTCGATGGCTTTCCGTCAATTCCTGAAAGGCAATCACGAATCCGGTCGCACAACTAAGACGATACTCTATAGACACGCAATATGAATAGAAGTCGCTTGTGAGAAACGGTCTGAAAAGCCTTTTGGACATCTAAAAACAAGCAGTCAATTTGACATCTCACGTCGATGGCACTAATTGCTTCGGGAGAGTAAAGAGTTAGCTGTCTCTCACAAGAACTGTATTTTGTGAAACCGTGCTGACTATGTGTCAACAGGCCGTTTTCTTCGGGTTAATTCATAATAGTCGAACACTGTTGTGTTCCAGTATCCTAATGCAAATCGACGTTAGTGGTGTGGAATAACAGAATTGATCGGATTGTTTCTATTTCCTTGGAGAGACCTGTGCAACTTTCTAATGTTTCGGTACGGATATTTCGTCGTGCAAGTGGACAGATATCGACCAAAAATGCAAAACTAAATTTTGGTGGCCGATGGATGAGTGTGTGGCAGTGAACACAGTTGGACAGTGACTTTGCCTCGCAGAAAGGCGCGTGAATAATATGCGCAGATGTAAGCATTTGAGAAGGGTTGGAGTAATCGGCGAATCGCCAGATATTTGAACAGGAGTCGTCGCCACTATTCAGTGATGTTGGTAGGAATGGATGGACCTCGTCCGAAGACAGCGTCAAGAAGGAAGCGACGACCTAGAGAGGCAAGGGAACGAGAATACTGAGCTTTCGTCAGAGAGGCACTCAGAGTTCCAGACTCAAAATTACTATCGATCCAACATGCAACTGGTGCTTCAGTGACAACAAGTACCATTAACAGGCGGTTCAGCAAACGGGGGCTGAGTTTACAGCGTCCCTAGCGCCGACTACAGTTGATCTCTGTTCACCAAAAGCACGTTCGCTGTGGTATCATGCACATTCAACCTGGAATATCACTGACTGGGTAGAATTGTCTTCAGTGAGGAGTCTCGCTTCGATATGAGTCCCGCCGACCAACAGAGAGGGGTCTAAAGACGCGCTGGACTCTGGTGGGATACCAATATGACAGTCGCCTGCCAGACTGCTCGACATCCACTAGTGATAGTCTGGAGCGCCATTTCTCTTCACACCACATTTAAGATATTCTGCACCCCGTTTAGAGTCCAAGCCATCCTAGGTTTACATTTCCGTAAGATCATACCAGCTCGCACATGGCGAGGCTTTCTTCTGCTTGTCTCCGTGCTTGCCAAACCATACCTTGGCCAGCAACGTTGTCGGATCTCTCCACAGTTGAAAAAGTTTGAAGCATTATGGCCAGGGCCCCGGCAACCGGCCCGGAGTTTGACGATCTAACGGGCCAACTGTATAGAATTTGGCATGATATCCCTCAGGAGGACATCCAATGTGGACCAACGCGTTACGGACTTTTTCAATTCGTGAACCTCTTTCTCTTGAATAAATCATCCAGTTTTTCTGAAACTGTAATCATTTATTTGTCTGTATATGTGAGTCTCATCTACCAATTTCCGTCCCATTCGGATAATTCATTCGTGGTGGGTCGTTTTATTATTTTATTTAATATATTTTTTGAAGAGTGTATGTGATTGCTAGGTAAGGAGTTATTGCGTCAGGAGGGAGAATGGAGAATATATGGGGGTAGGGGTGGTTAGGCTACATTTGATGACTCGAAGAAGCAACACGTGTAGCTCTGTCCCGTGAAGAATGAGCTGGAGCGTTGTAGTGGAGCGGCTTTTACCCTTGAACTGCTTCCCGCGTTGCTGCGTCTTGATAACCTCTCGTAATCTCGTCAGGATTGGTTCAAATGGTTCAAATGGCTCTAAGCACTATAAGACTTAACATTTGAGGTTATCAGTCCCCTAGACTTAGAACTACCTAAACCTAACTAACCTAAGGACCTCACACACATCCATGCCCGAGGCAGGATTCGAACCTGCGACCGTAGCAGCAGCGCGGTTCCGGACTGGAGCGCCTAGAACCGCTCAATCTCGTCATGAAATTTCGTTAGTGTGCTGCTGTGACGGTTTCACCATTAGGAGCAAAATCTGTTAGCAACACACCAAGGCAGCCTAAAGAACACCGAGCATCACCTTGGCAGACGATGGTTCGATTTTTGACTTTTTCAGCGATAGTGTATCCATACATTTCCACTGCTCGCTTTCTTCTTTGTCTCGAGGTCATAGTGATACACACAGCACTCGACCATGCTGATTATACAGCTCGAGAAGTTGAAAGGTGGCTACACTGAGCCACAGCGCCAGAGAGTTTTGTTTCGCCGCCTCCACTGGCAGTGATTATTGAGAAGTAGCGGAGGACAGTGCTTGTTGAGAACTCGTAGTAGTGAAGAGTGCTTGCTGAGATGTCGTAGTGAAGAGTGCTTGTCGAGATGTGACAGTAGTCAGTTCTTGTTGAGATGTGGTAGTAGCGAGTCGGTGTGGAGATATTGTAATGATTAGAGTGCTTTTCATCAATATAAACGAAGGCAAAAAAAATTTTTTTTCTTTTCTCTCTCATTATTTCAGTGTCCAGAATAATGCGTCATTACAGGTTCAGTCAACAAAGCATCTGGCGTGTGTTCTCGTATTAGAGTGTAATTCTGGTTTCCTTACGCAATTACAGTATTTCTATTTTTTTTAATTACTTCAGTATAAATGGTATTTAAAATTTCTTGTCTTATTGAAGAAGAACCGTGCCAGATGTGTACGTTGAATCACACTTCCACACACAGAACAGTTATACTTGTGTTTTGGTTTCGTAGGTTTTATAGTTGCTGGGGACTTAATTAATTAATTGTGTTAACAGGAAATTTTCATTTCATTCTTTGTTGTTGTTCTAAGCAGTCAGATTGCGTACAAAAACTAGTCAGGGCCAACCGTTTACGAGACACAGCGTAATCGGACATACAGCTACGAAAAATAAAAAATTATTTTCAAATATACAATTAAGCCCCCATGCACGTGTCGACCCTGCCAGGATCGTCCCTTGGAATTCTTCTGATTGTAAAAATAGTAGACAGTAGTATTGTTGTAGTAATTTGTAGCCTAGTAATTGTACTCTATATTGCATGTGTAGATTTGGTAATTGGCATTCTTCTAATGGTATTTTTTTTGTTTTGTTTGTAGAATTGAATTTTTGTTGTCTTGTCTACAGGTTTGACAATTTAGTGTAATTATTTCAATTGTTCGTTAATCGTGTTTGAGGGAAACATTTCGTGTGAATGGTATTGTTGGAGATAAAGGGTCATTGTGTGTAATTTTCGTACAGTGGCGAGTTTTGTATGTTTTGTAAATGATTACGCGATCAATGAAAAAGGCAAAAATGATGAATAGTGAGAATGACGAAATTGTTAACATGGCGAACTCGCCAACACAGGAGAACAGTGTGATGAATAATGAAGTGGAAAACAATTTAATAAGTCGGGAAAATAGTCCGGAACCATTTCAAAATTTTTCTCAATCAGAAAATTCACAGAATCCGAGATTAACGACAGAATATTCTGGAATAGTATCGAACATAGATAGCTTTATGGCTATGCAGAAGGAAGTTAGTTTTGCGGGAAATGTTAGGGGCGAAAAGAATTTTGAACCATTTAATATGGAGCAGTTGATGGGTGCAATATTAAATTTGGGATCTCGGTTAGACTCACAAATGGGAACAATGGAAACACGGATGGGAACAATGGAAACTCGGTTAGGATCTGAATTTAAAACAGAGATTGGAACAATTAAAACAGAAATGGGAACAATGGAAACACGGTTAGACTCATTGGGATCACAGTTAGGATCTGAATTAAAAACAGAGGTAGGGACAATTAAAACTGAGATGGGAACGATGGAAACACGGTTAGACTCACGAATAGGGACATGCTTCAAAAACATGAAAGATGAATTAAAGAAAGAAATCAGAGAAGAAGTACAACCGATTTTGAATGCTCACAATAATAGATTAATTGCAGTAGAGATTAGACAAAGGGAACAGGATAGAGAACAGGAAGAAAAAGATCGCATGATAGTACAAAAATTTTCAGAGGTAAATTTACAACGTGCACACGATAAGGAAGAAATATTTGAAAGAATCGAGGAATCCGTACCAAATGACTTAATGCAACAGTGTGAACAGTCAACTACTAAATGTGACAATACCGAAACCCGAGTTGCGACACTTACGGAAGACGTAAACTTATTGTAAAGAGATGAGGAGATTTCAGATAAATTGACAAGTCTTAGTTTAAATGGGGACAGAGATTCAGATGATACAGCACCATTGCCATTTGCAGACACCGAAGAGTATCAGAACATAAATAAGCATGTTGAAAATCATGGAAAATTTAATGAACGCGTTAAAAGGGAATTTGAAGCATTACAAAAGCAAGTCAAGCAAATTGAAGGCGAAATCGTAGGAAAAGACAGCAGAAGAAATTTAGAATCACAGATACCAGAGGGCTTTGAAGAAAATAATTTGTTTAATTTACGGGATGCTACAAGAGAGCGCCCTGCGCGCGAACTTAACAATAATCGACATTGGGACAGGGACAGACGCGGTAGGTCTTTGTCGCCACGAGGCGAAAACTTTGACTATAAACACTTTTTGACTGTTCGGAAATTTAAGATCTTCCGCAATTCTAAGAATGACATACATCCACGTTCATGGTCGGTCAATTTGCATACGCACTTCCGCCAAATTTGCCACTAAGTCACAAACTGGAAATTATGTGCAGCTATTAAAGTCCTCAGGGGATTCACTACTCTAAGTGAATATGTGCCGTAGCGTGCGTAGGGCCCCGAGCTGTAGTGGTGCTATTTTCCTTTTAGTTTTCTGCACCGCTGCCTACTCTTTTACTATTCTTTGCATCTATAAAAACAATTCTTCTACTATCCATCTATCTAGACAGTAGGTAAAGAATAACCGGATTTGACTGTTTTACCCAAAAGTGATTTCGGAAATTACCATTTGGACTTACTGTATCTTCTGCAGCATTCATTCGTAGTTTAAACGAAATCTTACCTGTTTATCTTCGTAACAATATTACTTCATATGTTGACGATATTCTTATTGCTAAACGTTCTTGGAGTGAGCACAACAAAATTTTGGATTCATTATTACGTATTTTTGCAAGATTGGCATTACAGTGAACTTGGAAAAATCTGAATTTGGTCGTTCTCAGGTGAAATTTCTCGGTCACATTATTTCTACAGAAGGTATTCTTCCTGATCCAGAGAAACTAGACGCTATTCGTAATTATGCTGTTTCTACCACAAAACGTGATGTTCGTAGTTTCCTTGGTGTCTCTAATTTTCCTAGACGCTTTGTTGGATTGGACAATTTGGCCACCCTTGTTTTTGCGATCTATCTGGAAAGTTCTTTTTAAACGAAAATCGGTCGACAGCTCTGTTTGGTTAGTTTGTATTCCTGATGAGTGGGTTAATAAGCTGATTTGGGATACGCATTTCAGTTATGCACACTTTGGTCCCAGAAAATGCTTTCATAAATTACGAGAAAATTGCTACTTCAATAATATGGAAAAACGTATTCGATCTGTTCTGGCCAAATGCAAATTATGTCAAAAGGCTACGCCGCCAACAATTTCTCACAGAGCACCGTTGTTTCCTATCATTCCAGCGAAATTAAAGGAGATGGCTGCAGTCGATTTGTTCGGTCCAGTGGTTCGTTCTACTAATGGTTTTGCGTACATTTTCGTAGCAGTGGAGTTGACATCAAAATATGTGTGTTTTACACCGTTACGCAAAGCAACAGCTCGTTCAGTATCTAACGCTTTCATCAAACATTTTCTTAAAGAAGTTGGTCATGTTGATAAGGTTATATCAGATAATGGATCACAGTTTCGTTCTAAAATTTGGCTTCGTACTCTACGGCGTCGTAAGATTAAACCAATTTTCATTTCACTTTTTCACCCTCAATCTAACGCTTCAGAGAGATGGATGAAGGAAATCAATAAATTGTGTCGTCTTTATTGTCATCAGAATCACAGAACTTGGGATCAGTATCTTCATATTTTTCAAAACATTCTGAATGAACTTCCTAATGACTCAACATCTTTGCCACCAATACTGATATTAAAAAACAAAGCACCGACAAATCGCATATCTGAAATCGTTCCTTTTCCGCCTTCACGGAAACTGCGGCATTCTGAAGTTGTCAACCTGGCTCTACAAAATATTGTATCTGCAGCTGCTAGAAGAGAGAAATCAGCTAAACATCCTGGTCGTTTAAAAATCTTGTCAGTTGGTCAGAAGGTGTTAATTAAGTCTCATCGTTTGTCTCACAAAGGGAAAGGCTTGTGTCACAAATTTTTTCTGCTTTATAACGATCCATATAGAATTCGCAAAATTATTCATGATAACACTGTTGAAGTAGAAACTCTTAAATCACGACGCTCTAAGGGAATACATCATATATCAAACGTTAAAATTTTTGTGGAATGACATACTTTCGAGAAACCAACGTTTACGTAAACATGCAGAGAATACAAGGATACCGCGCTGTGTTTTGGCGGCGGCATATACTCAAAGCAACAGTCAAGTCTGCGCGCCGCACAAGGCAGTCGTTGACCGCAAACAATTGCTTCCTACGTCACGCGCCTACAGCTGATCGAGCGCTCAGTGCGAATGCACTGACAGCCGTAAACAAATACACAGTCTAATTTCTCCGATTAAATTCAGTATAAAGCTATAGTGACTTGATGAATTATGTTATTAACGTTCAGTATTTTTCAGGATACGGTTGTATAAAATATTTAAGAACTTAAGGTAAATTCTGTGTGTCTCCGACGCTAAGACGACTTGCTATCGAGAAAATTTCAGGAAGAATGTAATTTCGAAGAAGAAACTAATATACTAAAAAGGTAACTGATAATTGAGTTTATTTTTCGGGTAACATATTTTCACTTAGGTACGTACTTTAGACGTAATTCGCTGCTCGCAATTACGTGATTCATACTTTGTGCTAAATTTCATGTTCTATGAATTTACTTGTGAAGCGACGTGCTTGCGTACATTTGCTGATTTTTGTCAATGTTTTATTAATGAACAGGGTTGTTATTTGTTTATATTATACATCGCTTGGTTGCACTGCTTTTTCACTGATGTCATATTTTTTTTGTATTATGTGCCTGTTGTGCTAATTTATTTAAATTATAATTGTCACCTGATTAATTGTGCTGATGTGGTTATGTATGTAAGTTATACTTTGTGAGTTATCTGCTTGCGCCTTCATGTTTACTTATTAAGATGACATATGAACATTTATTTGCTTATGCTGATATGATGCTAATGACCTGTTTATTACGTAAGATATATGTTTGCTGCTATGCGTATGGATTGCATATTTATACATTTCTGTTTGTTGTCATAACTACTCTTTAATTTGGTATATAGAAATGCTGATATACTGTGTACAAACATAGAGTTTAGGTCACACTATTGTATTAATTATAGATTGTTCGCTTGGCAGAGCCTCGTTATAGGGATTGTGCTGCATCCACTTGTTGACATTCTGTTCACTACTGGTATATTTACTCGCTATTGCATGTTTTGCTTACGCTCAGTGCCTTATATTTTTAAGATAAGAAAATGAACTGCTATAATTCGACGAACGACATTAGTACAAGAAACTTCATAGAAGTCACATGAGCTGGAGGTTTTATGGAAGCTGTATAAATTTATGCTAATAGGAAGGAAGCTAACGACATGACATACCAAAACTAGGTTTAGACCATTGACAGTTATTACACTGCATTTTTCGTGAGCAATTGAAATAGGAAGTGACATTTGACACAAGAAATACTCCACATGTTTGCTTCTGTTTGCCGTAATTCTTGAAGTGGTGTACGCACTGTGAAATATTATGATCATTCACACTCCGTAATCGTACTTAATTACTGAGAGTTATTCGAACTAAGTCTGTTAGAGGTCATGTATGCATTTCTTTTATTTAATGATGGACAAGGTAACCAAAATCCATCTTATAATTTATAATGAGTAGAAGATTTGGGTCAGATGGATTACACAGAGGTTGTGTGTTGACAGTGTGTCTTCGGATTGTATGGGATGATGAGGTTTGCATTAGGATTTTATCTGTACTTGTTCGAGGAGACTGACTAGAGGAAAGAGTTGTTATGGAAGTGAAATGATATTGGCGATAAGGTTTATATGTGTCGACGTATTGAAGAGGTATTATTGTGGTATTGAGATTATATGAAGTTGATGATTATTGGAGTTTTTGTGGACAAGAGGTAAGGTAAATGATATTGATGATAAGATTTATATGTATCGACGTAAGAGGTATTATTGAAGTATTGAGATTATGTGATGCTGATGATTATTGGAGTTTTGGTGGATAAGAGGTAAAGTAAGTGAGGTGCATATTTTTTTTTTTTTTTTTTTTTTGTTGGTCTATATGGAACAAGGAGGATGAAGACAGCAGACTAGAACACTCAAGTAGAAGGAAGATTGTCTACACACACTTTGTTAAATTAATAAGCAGTACATATTTTTTTTTTGGAGAGAGGAAGTAATTGCATATCTTGGCTCACTGGCAGTTGTTCAGCAACCGTACATTTTGATTTGGTTTGGCAAACCTTGGTCTTGACATGATGACTATGACGTTGACTAACTATTATTGACTGTTATACATTGCTGCCACTACTACTTGATACACATGATGAACATCAAATTTTGACGGAATTGCATTTACACAGTTAACACTATTCAATTACACAGTAGTACTTAATGTGGATGAAAGATGAGTGAGTGTGTTTTGTGTGTTTTCCTTTACTAATCCTACCCACCTATCTCCTAAATATTATTTTATTTGTTTGTAGTGGCTTGCACTGACACCCATAAATATTATAGGTTTACTGATATTTGAGTATTTGTAATAGTTAATATGACAATTATCTGACATCGTTTGTGTGTTTATTAGAATTTGTATGTTTAGTGTAAGAGCATTGAGAATAATTTTGTAAAAGCATTTGTATGTGCATTCAAACTATTGTTCATGCCTGAACTGTCTGATTAGTGATGGTGAATATTATGAACTGTTACCTGCACTTGTTCAACATTAATGGGTGCCACTTAGAAATGATTAAATTCTGCTGATGAACTGTGTGATTAGGATAGTGAATATTATGGACTGTTACTTGTACTTTTTCTACATGATTGGTGCCACTAGAACATGTTTAATTTCTGCTTATAAACTCTGATGAACAGTGTGATCAGTGATAGTGAATATTATGGACTGCTCTCTGGACCTGCTCATTATCGCTAGGTGCAACTGATGGACTGCTTCTACTGAAATGATGTTGCTTCTTGCTGTCTGCACCTGTTCAACATTACTGGGTGCCACTAATGGAACTGCTTCTGCTGAGAAATGTGACTTATTGCTGTCTGCACCTGTTCAACATTGCTAGGTGCCACTGATGAACTGCTTCTACTGAAATAATGTCACTTGTTGCTGTCTGCACCTGCTCAACTTTGCTGGGTGCCACTGATGGACTGCTTCTACTGAAATGATGTCACTTGTTGGTGTCTGCACCTGTTCAACATTGCTGGGTGCCACTAATGGAACTGCTTCTGCTGAGAAATGTGACTTGTTGCTGTGTGTACCTGTTCAACATTGCTGGGTGCCACAGATGGAACTGCTTCTACTGAAATAATGTCACTTGTTGCTGCCTGCACCTGCTCAACTTTGCTGGGTGCCACTGATGGACTGCTTCTACTGAAATGATTTCACTTGTTGGTGTCTGCACCTGTTCAACAATGGTGGGTGCCACTAATGGAACTGTTTCTACTGAAATAATGTCACTTGTTGCTGTCTGCACCTGCTCAACTTTGCTGGGTGCCACTGATGGACTGCTTCTACTGAAACGATGTCACTTGTTGGTGTCTGCACCTGTTCAACATTGCTGGGTGCCACAGATGGACTGCTTCTACTGAAATGAAGTCACTTGTTGGTGTCTGCACCTGTTCAACAATACTGAGTGCCACTGATGGACTGCTTCTACTGAAATGATGTCACTTGTTGGTGTCTGCACCTGTTCAACAATGCTGGGTGCCACTAATGGAACTGTTTCTGCTGAGTGATGTCACTTGTTGCTGTCTGCACCTGTTCAACATTGCTAGGTGCCACTGATGAACTGCTTCTACTGAGATAATGTCACTTGTTGGTGTCTGCACCTGCTCAACATTACTGGGTGCCACTGATGGACTGCTTGTACTGAAATAATGTCACTTGTTGGTTTCTGCACCTGTTCAACATTGCTGGGTGCCACAGATGGAACGGCTTCTACTGAGATAATGTCACTTGTTGGTGTCTGCACCTGCTCAACATTAATGGGTACCACTGATGAACTGCTTCTACTGAAATAATGTCACTTGTTGCTGTCTGCAACTGCTCAACATTGCTGGGTGCCACTAATGGACTGCTTCTACTGAAATGATGTCACTTGTTGGTGTCTGCACCTGTTCAACAATGGTGGGTGCCACTAATGGAACTGCTTTTACTGAAATGAAGTCACTTGTTGGTGTCTGCACCTGTTCAACATTGCTGGGTGCCACTGATGGACTGCTTCTACTAAAATAATGTCACTTGTTGGTATTTGCACCTGTTGACCATTACTGGGTGCTACTGTTGGAACTATCAATTACTTGTTTTTTTTTTTTTTTTTGAATCATGGAAAGCATGTTATGTGAACATTTGATAAACTGATTTTTTGTGTATTGTGTAAACTATTATGTAAAGTCACATGTATGAAAGAATTTGTATTGCCTACTGTATTTTATTTATTAGGTTATTGAAAGGTCAGTGCAAAGCCAAAATTTTAATTATGTGATATTTACGTACTAATATTATCTTTTATTTTTGTCTGTATTTTTTTGACGAATTTGGTGGTATTTTCACCACCAATGCTGGCAAAAATACCATCAAATTCTAGCCCGTGGAGGAAGGGCATATGAAAGGTGGCTACACTGAGCCACAGCGACACAGAGTTTTGTTTCGCCGCCCTCACTGGCAGTGATTATTGAGAAGTAGCGGAGGACAGTGCTTGTTGAGAACTCGTAGTAGTGAAGAGTGCTTGCTGAGATGTCGTAGTGAAGAGTGCTTGTCGAGATGTGGCAGTAGTCAGTTCTTGTTGAGATGTGGTAGTAGCGAGTCGGTGTGGAGATATTGTAATGATTAGAGTGCTTTTCATCAATATAAACGAAGGCAAAAAAAATTTTTTTTCTTTTCTCTCTCATTATTTCAGTGTCCAGAATAATGCGTCATTACAGGTTCAGTCAACAAAGCAACTGGCGTGTGTTCTTGTATTAGAGTGTAATTCTGGTTTCCTTACGCAATTACAGTATTTCTATTTTTTTTAATTACTTCAGTATAAATGGTATTTAAAATTTCTTGTCTTATTGAAGAAGAACCGTGCCAGATGCGTACGTTGAATCACACTTCCACACACAGAACAGTTATACTTGTGTTTTGGTTTCG
This sequence comes from Schistocerca piceifrons, assembly GCF_021461385.2. Lineage (NCBI taxonomy): Eukaryota > Metazoa > Arthropoda > Insecta > Orthoptera > Acrididae > Schistocerca > Schistocerca piceifrons. The sequence continues at coordinate 692,053,797 of NC_060138.1, forward strand.
TAGGTTTTATAGTTGCTGGGGACTTAATTAATTAATTGTGTTAACAGGAAATTTTCATTTCATTCTTTGTTGTTGTTCTAAGCAGTCAGATTGAGTACAAAAACTAGTCAGGGCCAACCGTTTACGAGACACAGCGTAATCGGACATACAGCTACGAAAGATAAAAAATTACTTTCAAATATACAATTAAGCCCCCATGCAAAGTCTTCTGTACTGGCCTGACACAGTTGCAACGTTTCCGCTGCTGTCTCGGTTTGGCGGTCTTTATGAATGGGTATGTGCGATCGCTGAATCAAGCGTCAGGTAACCGTTGGCATGTTCATTACGTCGTGCAAGATGTAGGAAACTGATCGATGACTAATTTTCACTTTTTCCACTATCACCACGACTCGCATACAGTGGTCTGCGGGCACTAGGGCCTCCTCTTCTCTCTTCACAAGCGCTGGTCTGCCTATCATTCTTCTTCATTCAAATCTGTGTGATCACACTGGAAGTATATGCGCCACGTAACCACTGCGTCACAAACGCTGCATTGTTGCCGTACAGTTACACTAACACAGCTTGGATTTTTTGAAAGAGTAAACCACCATTTGCCTGTGCATTACTATATTTACCTTCTGAACTACCTAGATTTTCACATTCATGCCATTATAAAGCACAATGCTACAAGCTGTGAGATCATTATTAAATCTCTTAATGCAGGTAAACAAGACTAACATACGTCTTTGAGGACAGTTACATCTTAAAGTGCGGAAGATAAATATAGTAATACAGTCAAATGGCGGTCATTTTATCAGTGGGTCGCGCCACTTTGTTTAGGCTCACGTATAGGCGTGCTATGGAACTGCGAGGCGGGGATTTCTATGTGTGCCAGGTTTAAGGACATGTATTTGTGGACAAACAAAAAGTAAGTACTTAACCTTCTTTTTTGCAGAAAACGATTAAAACCTATGACTCGCCTTCGTAACTTCTTGCGATCTTCTAAGACAGCGGTTCCCAACATTTCTCGGCTCGCTAACGCCTTCTATAGCGATCTGAGTTGGGTGAACCACTGGCTTTTAAATATATACGGCAGACGTGCAAAAAATTTACTTCCAAACAAAAGTTACACAACATGTAGATCTAGTTTCAATAATATACACAAGTTATCATAGCAATTGCTCATCTCTTCCTTGGAATTCAATGAGAAGGTTGAGCCTGATTTCCACGGCACAGAGCTTTGAAGTCAGGAACCACAGAAGTTAAATGAAGTCTCAAATCGCTTTCAGCACAAAGTCTGTTCCTGTATTTATTTTTTAAGTAAGCAAATGAAGAAAACGACTTTTCGCACAAGTATGTGGATGGAAATGGTAATAAACTCATGATGGCTTTATTTGCTAACACAAGAACTCCTTTTATGTAAACTGAAAATTAGAGGAAATTTCAAGAAGTTTCTCCTTTTGGTTTACGCTTGATGAGAATACTAAATTTCTTGACTCTTGGAAGGGCTTGCGAATCCAATTGTTATTATGGGACCTAGCAGAGAAACATTCTCTGAAGATTTTTTTCCAAGTCCCTTAAAGTGTTATTTAACCATGTTCTTGACATTTTCGTCGAGAGAAAGATGATTTTACTACCATAAAGTCGTGAAGGGTATCAAAGCATCGGTTTGATTCCTTCTGAAAAATGTTTCCTGAACATTAAGTTTTCGATGAATGATTCGATGCGGCCTTGCAAAATACAAACGTTTGTATTTGACCCATGGAGAGATAAGTTTGAACTGTTAAATTTTGAGAAAATGCCTACCAAATAAGCTAAAGACTGAAGTCAGATTTCATCTCCCACGTACTTTCCTTTGTGAATTCATGGCTGGTGAGAAAAATGTAAGCTTCGTCTTTAAGCTGGTACAGCCTGAAATAGTTTTGCCTCGAGGTAGCCTCCCATTTCTTAACAAAGCAATCCACAGACGCGAGAATTTGTACAGCGAGCCTTAATAAAATTAATTACTTCCACGGCATCGTCTAGCACAGATTTCAATCCATCGGGCATGCTTTTAGAAACAAGAGCCTGTGTCTAGATGCAACAATATGTGCAAGAGGCGTTCGGCGCAACCGATTTCAGTTGGACGACAAACGCTAAATAACACCATGTCGCCGGCCAGTGTGGCCGATCGGTTCTAGGCGCTTCAGTCTGGAACTGCGCGACCGCTACGTCGCAGGTTCAAATCCTGCCTCGGGCATGGATGTGTGTGATGTCCTTAGGTTAGTTAGGTTTAAGTAGTTCTAAGTTCTAGGGGACTGATGACCTCAGCTGTTAAATCCGATAGAGCTCAGAGACATTTAACCATTTTTAACACCCTGTCATAGATTTTGCACCATCTGAAAAAATGTTACACAGCGAGTCCAGTCTATCGAATTTTCAAGAAAGTATTCATGGGTTAACTTAAACAGATCTCGTTCCGTAGTTCTTTCTTTTAAGAGTCTGCAGAATAATAGCTCATCTTCTGCAGAATTACCATTAATATAACGGACGAAGAGTAACAAACTTTGCTAAATTGACAATACCAGTCCTTTCGTCAAGTTGGCATGAACTCTTTCCAAAATTTCATTTTCGACTTGACATTTCTTTAATTCGACGGTTGATCGTATTCTTGGACAACGGTTACCCTACTGACGTTTTTTGTGAAAGATTCTCTAAGCAAGCACTGTACTACATCATTTATACATTACCGCACTAAATCCTCAGCTATTGCATGAGCTTTTGCAGCTCTAGCGGTTCTGTAGCTAACGCGATAAGACGCTTCAGCAGCATTCCCATTGTGACTGCAGCAGAGAATAAGTAATTTAAACATTTTTCCACTCGTTAGCTTTTCGTGTAAAAACATTAGCACGTTTGTTTACGTGTGTATGGTGTTTAGTTTCGAAATGTCGCCACAAACAACACATTGTGGTCTTGGGCATTTCCTGTCACCTATATATGAAAATCAAAACCTAATGCAGTTATCATACTTTCTGTTCTTTACACGCGGTTCACTTTTGTCGGATTGACACACATCATTAGAAGCTGAATGACCTGTTGACACAACGATAACTTGCGATTTTGTTAGACCCTGTTTCCTTTCCGAGCTAGCCGGCCGGTGTGGCGAGAGCGGTTCTAGGCGCTACAGTCTGGAGCCACGCGACCGCTACGGTCGCAGGTTCAAATCCTGCCTCGGGCATGGATGTGTGTGATGTCCTTAGGTTAGGTTTAAGTAGTTCTAATTTATAGGGGACTGATGACCTCAGGTGTTAAGTCCCATTTGAACCATTTTTTCTTTCCGAGCTTCCACCTTTCAACCAGTTACCCATTTTAATGTGATCGGAAACGATTCTGATATACAACTGAGAACTTATTGCTTTTGCCACAAGGAAAGAAGTAGGCTGTTGCTGAAAAACAAATACTTGAGTGCCATGTAACCGTTTTTAATTGGGTTCCAGTACTGTTGTTAGTGCTGTTAGAATACGAAGAAGCTGGCAGACTAAATTTCCGCTGTAGTGAAATCAAAGGTGTGCCTAACGTTGTTACATTACTGCAAAATCGGGCATTCGCGATAAATATAAATTTATTGTGAGAATAATGTGATAAATTTTTCGATGTTACACATATATAACAAGTATTAATATAGGGTAAATTTAATTCTAAAATAATAATAATAATAGTTATTTATTATTATTATTATTATTATTATTATGGCAATGCCACATGTAACAGTAATAGACCTAACCTCGAAACCCGCCACTATTGAAAAGCATTTTGGTCAACTTCTTGAAAGATTTGTGAAGACTCTGGGGGTTCACGACGCAAAGCTAGGAAAGCGATGCTATTAGATACGTTCTTCCAATTTGTCGATGCTCGTGAACTATAATTATTTGCGTGTTCTGAATCGGTATGACCGTAATTCCTGGTCTGATGCGTTCATCTAACACCATGACGAACTTCGTAGACATAGAACGAAGACAAGGTGCTACTTCCAGTCCTTTTTAGTGAACTCGTGATAAGGTTATCAGATCTACTGGGACTCTGTAGCGCTATCGTATCTGAGCCGTAACTTATCTTTGGACAGATTAGTCTGTCGGCTCTTTCCCGAGCCCGTGCTTTGCAGCACTACAATTGGTCGCGATCGCCTATTTAGCCGCGCGAGGAAAGATTCAAAGCAAGTCAAAATTAGAATTATTTATTAATACCTTCAGCTGCTGGCGGGCGTTGATATATATCAACGAGGACAGGTGAAAATGTGTGCCCCGACCGGGGCTCGAACGGGGGATCTCCTGCTTACATGGCAGACGCTCTATCCATTTTTTTTTTTTTTTGTTCGATATACCATCTGAGCCACCGTGGGCACAGAAGATAGTGCAACTGCAGGAACTACCTCGTGCACGCCTCCCGCGAGACCCATATTCTCACCTTATATGTCCCTACCCAACGCACTCATTACTCATGGAAGACATTCTTACCAAGGCCCGTAAGAGTTCGGGTAATATGTGTGCATCCGCACAGAAGAGGAAAGTCACGGCCGGTATCGCCAGAACTATATACTTATATGGATATGATGTCTGTTCTTTCGGACATGTCCGAAAGAACAGACACCATATCCATATACGTCAAAGCAGGTCGGTCTGCAACGAGGTTGGAGGAAGTTACGAGCTCGTCTTGGAGATGGCAGTACTCTCGTGTACAGCGTGGTGTTGCTAAGGCCTAGAAGTAGTGCGCGGCCACTGTTGCTTTGTCGCGACGCGGAGCAGCGACACCGCTGAGTTGGCCGGTGACGGCGGGTGAGGCCGCGTTGTCGTAGCGGAACTGGGGTTAGCAGCGTACTCAGTGGTAGCCGTTGCTGTCCGTGGGTGATTAAGGCCTGGCTGTGCCTGTGTCCTGTCCTGTGGCATCACGCAGTATCTTCAACCCTCGTGCTGCTGTTATTGACGGCATCCTTTCTTGCGGAGTGCAACTTGTTTGCAGGTCGTCCGGGCTGCCTTTGGTACTGCCGCCCTCAGGCGCAATCAGTGAAGCCTGAGCTTATATTTGTATTGTATGGAACTGGGGACCTAGAAACGACGGAGAGGCTTCGTCCCCGCCGTAGCCATCAGTGGTTCACAACCCCACAACAGGCTACAGCTCTCCACTGATCCCACCGCCGCCCCACACTGAACGCGGAGGTATTGTGCGGTTCGGCCCCAGTTGAGCCCCCCCCCCCCCCCTCCCCGGGAACGTCTCACACCAGACGAGTGTAACCCGTTTTTGCGTGGTAGAGTAATTATGGTGTATGTGTACGTGGAGAAAGCGTTTTCGCAGGAACCGCCGACATACTGTAACTGAGGCGGAATAAGGGGAACCAGCCCGCATTCGCAGAGGCAGATGAATAATCGCTTTCAAAACCATCCACAGACTGGCCGGCACACCGGACCTAGACACTAATCCGTCAGGAGAATTTGTGCACGTCTTCACGGCTGGAAAGCAGTGCGTTAGAGCGCACGCCTAGCCAGGCGGGATGAGGCCTAAGCTTACTGAAGGGAGCCGTAGTGCAACAACACAATGTTGATCAAAAAGTGCTTTCTTAAAAAATAAGGGGTTTTTAGTTGTAAATAATGCTATCTAAGTAAGAGGAAGTACAAGGTACTGATTCTACTAGGCCCATCAGGCTTCAGAATAGACAAACTGAAACTGCTGTTTGAAGGTTTTTGTGTTTTATATTTTTCTCTAAAACAAGTTGACTTAAATGCTGTAAAATTGTCTTGCTTAAAGTCTCCTTGACAAGGGGCTGGTTGTATCATTGTGATGAATAATTTTGTATGGAACTGCGATATTTGAATCTGAAGTTTACATTTAGTAGAGATATAGTGTAATTTCACTAGCCGTGCCTAGCAATTGATCTTGTTTTACATTGAGGCATTCATAGACAAACATTCTATTTTCCTTAAGAATTTGCGTTTTTAATTACTGTGGCTCCAGTCTATAGCCGGCCGGAGTGGCCGAGCGGTACTGGGCGCTACAGTCTGGAACCGTACGACCGCTACGGTCGCAGGCTCGAATCCTGGCTCGGGCATGGATGTGTGTGATGTCCTTAGGTTAGTTAGGTTTAAGTAGTTCTAAGTTCTAGGGGAATGATGACCTCAGATGTTAAGTCCCATAGTGCTCAGAGCCATTTCATTTTTTTTCCAATCTATAAATTCAGAATATTTTCTGTTCTAGTTTTTCATTTTATGGTTGCATTTCATTTAAATAAAGTTTACAGGCTAAGAACCGTTTAATGTAGTCTAAATATCTATGCTGATACCATCGTGCCGTGCTATTATACTACACTGCTGCTACAATGGCAGGCTATCAAGATTTGAGTGAGACTGAACGCGGTGTTATAGTCGGCGCACGAGCGATCGTACACATCATCTTCGAGGTAGCGATGAAATGGGGATTTTCCCATGCGACCGTTTCACGAATATATCGTGAATATCAGGAATCAGGTAAAACATCAAATCTCTGACATCGCTGCGGCCGGAAAAAATCCTGCAACAACGGGACCAACGATGAGTGAAGAGAATCGTTCAACGTGACAGAAGTGGAACCCTTCCGCAAATTGCTGCAGACTTGCTGGGCCATCAACAAGTGTCACCGTGCAAAACATTCAACGAAAATGGGCTTTCGGAGCCGAAGGCCGACTGGTGTACCCTTGATGATTGTATGAAACAAAGCTTTACGCCTCACCTGGGCTCGTCATCACCGACATTGGAATGTTGATGACTGGAAACATGTTGACTGGTCGGACGAGTCTCGTTTCAAATTGTATCGAGCGGGTAGAAGTGTACAGGTATGGAGACAACCGCTTGAGTCCATGGATCCTGCATGACAGCAGGGGATTCTTCAAGCTGGTAGAGTCTCTGTAAAGGTGCAGGGCGTGTGCAGTTGAATCGATATGGGACCCCTGATACGTCTAGGTACGACTCTGACAAGTGACATGTATGTAAGCATCCTGTCTGATCGCTTGCGTCCATTCGTGTCCGTTGTGCATTTCGACGGACTTGGGCAATTCCAGCAGGACAATGCGACACCCTACACGTCCAGAATTGCTACAGAGTGGCCCCAGGAACATTCTTGTGAGCTTAAACTCTTCCGCTGGCCACCATACGCTCCAGACATGAACATTATTGAGCATATTTGGGATGCCTCGTAACGTGCTGTTCAGAAGACATCTCCATACCCTCGTACTCTTATGGATTTATGGACAGTCCTGCAGGATTCATGGTGCCAGTTCTCTCCAGCACTACTTCAGACATTAGTCGAGTTCATACCACGTCGTGTTGCTGCACTTCGGCGTTCTCGCGGAGGCCGTACGAGATTTTAGGCAGGTGTATCAGTTTCTTTGGCTCTTCAGTGTATGACCTTGTGGCAAATAAACTTTGTTGTTGAGAATTCTGTACGGACTTGGTTCTTTCACTTCCCGCAGCTTTCGACCTGCTACCATATCATATCAGCATCTTCATTTCTTCACTCCTACAGAACTACATTCGGAACTCAACATTCGTGATCGAAATGCAGTGTTGATGATATCCAAGCGACGGGTATAGTCTAAACAAAAGTTCATACGAGAGTTGTTACTGGGGAAACTTCTGAACGTCCAATTCGACAGCTGTGCGGTCGGCGCGGCGGACTGCTAAGCGAAGGTGGCCCGGACTGGATTCCCGGCCGGGTCGGAGATCTTCTCCCTTCGGGAACTGGATATTTTGTTGTCCTTACGACAGTATCGTCATTGACCTTCTACTGTTGAGGTGGTTGAATAGGCAGGTCCCGAAAAAAAGAAAGAAAAACCTGTTGTGAAACAGGTGAAAGGAAACGACGGACATCAGCGTCACATGAAGCGGAAATGAGTAGTGTGGTCCAACGAGTCTATCAGTTCTACTTTCTATGCCAGAGCACGTGTTAACGGGGTAGTACCAGATTCATTTCTTCTGTGAAGAATGTTGCAAATTCTGTAATGACTTCGCGACCTAATTCCAGACTGCGACGATTCTGCTCCTACCTGGTGTTTTAAATATTGAATACTGTTTATTAATGTCGACGATATTACTCCGGCAGTGGAACACGATGCCCATATAAATAGGTAATGCCTTGCGGTCCATCTGTGTTGAAAGGTGTTTCCATGCACAGTCACGTTCTGTTCTCGAAAATGGTGTTTATCGAAAGCACCTCCAAGGGGTGATTTCTAATGACTGTACACGACACACGTGGAAATTTAAGTTCAGTTAACTATTTATTATCCTAGTCACATGTGGAAGACGTGAAGAATCGTAAGACCAGACGGACTTAACTGACTATAATTCGTCACCTATAGTATCAAAGATAATTTTTACCAAGTCTCACCGAAGAAACTGAAGCATCGGCTAGTTTAAGTTCCATCAACTTTCAAAGTATGGAGTGTAACATCGTTACCAGCGCTCTCTTCAGAACTTAATGTAATGTCAGTTGGTCATCGCAAGCATACCGCAAGTCGCTCCAACAGTTTAAATCCTGAATGTTGCACTTTTCACAACAGATACTGTTCCAACGTGGCTAAACTGTTGTCCAAACTGACACAGGTGCCTCGCACAAACGCAGCTCATAGAGTCGTCGTCGCTGTAGACGAAGGCCTTCCTCCCCACACTCCAATCAGATCTCGCAGTTTATGTCCTTTACCCCCGACTACGGGTCTCCAACCGTCCCTGTCCCGATTCATCAGACTCGAAAAGTTTTTGACTAACACATGAAACTTAAACAGTAGCTGTGCTATGACATACATGCTTGGTTTCTGAACAAACTGACAGTAAACACTGTACAGGGTGTCCCAGGAGGAACGACCAGTATTCAGGGATATGACAGGAACGACCATTCTAAGCAAAAGATTCGGGTAAACATAGGCTCTAAAATGTATACCTTAAGAGCTAAGAGAACTTGCTCAGCAGAAGAGATGTTTTTCACAGTGGCGTAGATGAACAAGTGATCATAGCTCTCAAGTATTGCCATTTAGGGTCGATGTTTACTCGAAATTTTTTTCTTGTTTTGGTCCATAATAACACCTCTCAAAATATGGGAAGTGAAGAGCATACAGTAGAAGAAATTTGGCCGCGCGGGATTAGCCGAGCGGTCTAAGGCGCTGCAGTCACAGACTTTGCCACTTGTGCCGGCGGAGGTTCGAGTCCTCCCTCGGGCATGGGTGTGTGTGTTTGTCCTTAGGATAGTTTAGATTAAGTAGAGTGTAAGATTAGGGACTGATGACCATAGCAGTTAAGTCCCATAAGATTTCACACACATTTGAACATTTTGAAGAAATTTGTTACACAGTATCGAAGATGAACAAATGCTCATAGCTCTTAAGAGACGCATTTTAGCGTCCATATTTACTAGACCCTCTTGTTTCGAACGATCATTCCTACTATGTCCCTGAAAAGTGATCATTCTTCCCGGGACACCCTGTATGTCTAAGTTAAATGTTCTATTAGTTACGTGATTTGTAGCATTTGTATGAAGTACGAATCTTCGAACACTTAAAACATTTTAATTTTACCCTGACGTAGCAACCAGAGTGTCTTCTCTGCGGGTGCGGTCCGTGTATCTGTTGGTCCACCGCTCGTAAATAAACCACGACGTGGCCGCTAGCTGTAATTCTGCTGTCATCCTGCTTGCACATACTGATCTTTTGTCTGGCGAGAGTTTCACTTCGTTATTTCACAAACTCTATGAAGCTACTTTAGATGGCCATGTGCACTAGAGTTCACAAGCTTCGATTCCAACATCTTCGATACCAGTAATTCTGAACTTCTTCCCCGCGAACGCATACGGACACACGCATTGTAAGTTGGAAATAAGTTATCTTTCTCCAACATCAGCAACTTCTATATCTGAATATTGACGAACCATTTGAAAACCGATTAAGAGCACGTTTGCCTGTCTAGGGTATGGGCTTCATTATGAAGAGAAACATAATCTGACGATTCACTCGACCTATATGGCCCCACATCGTATTAGGTGTTTATCCTCTTTGTTGTCCGAGACTTGTAATTGAAACGAATTAACATTTAGATCACTGATATAAGAAAATATTTATACTGTTCTATACTAGTTGAATGTATCGTCACAGGTGATAAAAAGGCAACCATTGGGAACACACAGCAGTAACAAATTTTGAAATTTTGCCAATGTAATAGGACTGTAAAACATATGAAACGATTTAATCATCTGTTACGCAATAAAAACTTGATCTTTTTATTTTCTTCCGCTAGCAACAAAAATTATAAACTGTGACCCTCCTCGAGCAATAGACAATACGAAACATTAATGGCCGGACGTAACTAATACCATGTAACAGGACAAAATTCTTACTTCATATTGAGACATTATTTGTAGGTTTCCACAAAACGGCTGTACAATAATCGTCTTCTCACCTAACTAGCATTGTCCGTTGCCTCCGTCTTTGTTTGCTTAAAATCGTAGGGTAAATAAGTCAAACCATAGCGTTATTAAGTTATCGTAATTTCTATAAAAACTTAGTCTTTTTATTTTCTTCCGCTAGCAACAAAAATTATAAAATGTGACCCTCCTCGAGCAATAAACAATACGTAACATTAATGGTCGGACGTAACTAATACCATGTAACAGGACAAAATTCTTACTTCATACTGAGACATTATTTGTAGGTTTCCACAAAACGGCTGTACAATAATCGTCTTCTCACCTAACTAGCATTCTCCATTGTCTCCGTCTTTATTTGCTGAAAATCGTAGGGTAAATAAGTCAAACCATAGCGTTATTAAGTTATCGTTATTTCTATTTTTGTAGCCAACAATGGAAGAACGCGGTATGGCCCTAGATCAGGGAAAGTCAACTTCCTTTACCTACCACCAGTTTTGAATTTCTGTGAGTATTAGGGGTCAAAAAATTTCTAACTGCCCACCTCTTCCTCAGTAATGGTGATTTATGAAGTAGGAAAATAACTTCGCAAAATTTATAAAGCAGAGTTACAGCAAGTTTAAGCAAGTAATAATAATAAATACTTGCCAATTAAATCGTTATCTTTTTTAAGCTCCTATCGCCTCTCACGCATCATGAAAGCTGGAACGTTCACTACTAAGCAGTAGGCACCACGCTTACTATCACTACTCTTGACTGACTTGAATAATTGCATACGCCATTCTAGCTATAGCAAGTAAACCACCTTTAGCCAACATTTCGCCACGGAAACAAATCTAATTCATTACCTTCACGACTACATTGAGAGTGTTCATACATAGTACCTGTAACTTACGTAAAATGAAATAACGAAGGACATGCAATAGTGCTTCGACACTTGCCACATCTACAAGTAAAATATCACTGTTCGATATTCAAAGGGTCAAAATGACCTAAACGGTACTGCACACGTTACACTACCGTAATACTGGAAAAAATATGGCATTCGGACCTCTTTATCAGTCAGGGACCATATCATGATTCGCCAGCCGGCCCACATATGCTCTCTAGGAGTGATTGGCGCCCGCGTAGGTCCACGTGGGTTCTGTTTGATACGAGTAGGTACGTGTCGGAACTGGATTTCACTTTCCTCGTTAATACGTTTCTCATAAGACTGTGCTTAGTAAAAGTAACGCTCAACTTGAAAAGTGTTTTGTTTCTAATACTTTCACCTAATATCTACCTTCTGCGGCTAAAACGGCTCTGAGCACTATGGGACGTAACATCTGTGGTCATCAGTCCCCTAGAACTTAGAACTACTTAAACCTAACTAACCTAAGGACATCACACACATCCATGCCCGAGGCGGGATTCGAACCTGCTACCGTAGCAATCGCGCGGTTCCGGACTGAGCGCCTAGAACCGCTAGACCACCGCGGCCGGCTCTACCTTCTGCCTTTACGTAATTTCTTTGGCACAATTACAATTTCACACTGCGTAATAGCACGGCAATGGCTCTGTCGCTGTGCCCATATTTTTACGAGGGGTTGGTCTGCTTCAAAATGAGACGTGTGAAGAATAGTCTACCCTCGTCCTTCCCTGACGGCGCACATTGTAATCTGGGGGGTGGGGGGCAGGCGAGTTCCGCTGAGTAAGAGCGGAGTCCGTGCTGTGATCAGCCAAGGGAGCGCGGATCGGACGCGGCACGACTGGCTGAGTTTGCAGGCGGCACGCAGAGCCCACAAACTTGTCCCTAACGAGGGACGCCCACCCCTGTGGGTGGCGTCGTTTTCCCGCAGTCCGTCTCGAAAAGCAAAGTGTTTGCAACAATTCAAACAACTTACTGGAGTACAGCCGGGTGACGCCTTCGACAACCACCAGAATTTTGACAGGAGAACACTTCACCACGTCTTTTGCAAAGCACAAATGCAACTGGAGAGCGCTGTGCAAGCAAATCTAAACCTTCGTTAGGCAGAGTTACGCACAGACTTACACTATCACTACCAGAAGAAACGATGTTGCTTTACACCGAGGTTATGTCCCACAACTATGAAATTTTGGTGAACATATCCCATAAATATGGGAACAGTGCCGGCTGTTGTGGCCGAGCGGTTCTAGGCGCTTCAGTCCGGATCCGCGCTGCTGCTGCGGTCGCAGGTTCGAATCCTGCCTCGAGTATGGATGCGTGTGATGTCCTTAGGTTAGTTAGGTTTAAGTAGTTCTAAGTCTAGGGGACTGATGACCTCAGATGTTTAGTCCCATAGTGCACAGAGCCATTTGAACCATTTGGGAACAGTGGAGTATCAGTCTGATAGGATTCTGTCAAACTGCTGACGGTGAAAGCCTTCCATTCTCGCCTTAGTAAGTTGCATGAGACACCAAATGTAACATACAAATCAGTTACAGTGTCCGCCTTTGTAATCGACTGGTCAACACGAAAGACCCTGATGCAAGGGGACCCGGGTTTGATTACGGATAGGCGTTTTCCCTTCGTGGGGGGACTGGACTGGGTGTACACTCAGCCTTGTGATGCCAACTGAGAAGCTACCTGTGTGAGAGGTAGCGGCACCAATGTCGAAACGTCGACAACGGCTCGGAGTCCGGTGTGCTGACCCCATGCCCTTCCATACAGCACCTGATGATGATGACTCTAAGGACGACACGGTGGTCGGTAGACTGCCCTATGGTTCACATACTGATTGCGGGGTTTCCGCTTCGTTTCGTTTCACTTACAGTAGGATTTAGCTTCATGGAATGAGAAAAGTTTGAGCAGTGAGAAATATAAACGTAGAAAATACTTCAGTAACAAATGTGTTAAGTCTTATCTTGGAAGAAGTCCAAATATCAGTGAAGATTTTTATAACAGAAATGCTACAGAGAGTAACGAAGTCCCAGAATGACAGTCATGGTCAGAACACCATGGGCAAACGTACTGACGTCACGCTGAGGGCAACTGTTATCACTAGCTGGCTGCCTCACAACGCAGACCATGGCACATTTGTTTCGTCCTCTGTTCCCATAGAGGAGAATGTTCTGCGAATGAGGTAAAGCACTTTATAAAGGTATACTTACAGGAGACAATACTAGCACAAACTAGAAAAACATATACTTGTCGAGATTCGGACCGTTCTGTCCTTTAACCACCTGTTTCTTGACACTACCCCCGAGATGTCCAGCGCAGCAATCTCACTCTTACACATCCTGCCTCGCTCACAATGAACAACGAAATCGTGGGAACACAGTTGGATTTCCTGCGATTAGTTCATCAGTATGGAATAAATGGTACTGTAACGCGTGCAAGTTGCCAACAGGTGTGGATCACGCTGATTCCCTTAAATTCACCCATATTATTAAGGGTAAGGGTTTAAAGTTAGTTCAGTGGTAAAGCCAGGCTACTGTGACATTCGACCATATTTTGGCTCGTCTAACGTTTCTGTTACGTACTTCCGTACGAGGAGAACAAAATGTGGTGGTGCTCTGTTGTGCTTAAACCACTTCTATTAACTCTTTGCTGATGTAACCTTCTCCAATAGCGCTGGTAACTTGTGTACAAAGTAGCAAACTGTGAGTCTGTCTTCCATAATATTTCAATACTTACTGATACATGATAATTACTATCCCACACTGTGTGAATTGTACCCTCAACCGTAAATAAAATGTTAGCCGAGGACCGTAGTATTCAGTAGTCCGCCTTAGAATCCATTGGCAGACCTGTAATCTGGCATGGCTGTCTTGCGGCCTGAGGGGCTGCACGTGTTGTAAGCGGAATGTATGAAGTGACGAACCTGCAGAATTATCCTCACAAGAGCGCGCTTTATGCCTTCTGCAGCAACAGATCTTTGCACAACTGTTTTAGGACCACATTCTCAGTGCAACAGTCGCTCCTCCGTATCTGGCTTGCAAAGTTTGCCAGGTCCACCACGATCCCCTGTGCTCTTGCGAATGATTCCCTAACTGTAAGTCGTTGGAACAACTTACCGACATTTTTTTACGAATGGAATGAGGCTTTGAGAATGTCGTTCGGCGAACAAATGGCTCAAATGGCTCTGAGCACTATGGGACTCAACTGCTGAGGTCATTAGTCCCCTAGAACTTAGAACTAGTTAAACCTAACTAACCTAAGGACATCACAAACATCCATGCCCGAGGCAGGATTCGAACCTGCGACCGTAGCGGTCTTGCGGTTCCAGACTGCAGCGCCTTTAACCGCACGGCCACTTCGGCCGGCGTTCGGCGAACATTTCACATACATTTCGTTTAACGCCACTGGCTAAATCTTCGCAGAACGCTGTGTCTGCCATTTCTCGTATGGAATACTGTGACTCCATTCTGCTGGCTACGTTGTTAACGCTCCACAGAATTACTAATCTTGATGCCAGAATAATGTCAACATAATACGTTCGGGATTGCGTATTCAAATACAGAGATATGTAAGCAGGCCCAATACGGCCCTGCTGTCGGCAACGCCTAAATTAGACAAGTACCTGGCACAGCTATCAGATCAGCTAGTGCTGCTACAATGGCAGGTTATCAAGATTTAAGTGAGTTTGAACGTGGTGTTATAGTCGATTCATGAGCGATGGGACACAGCATCTCCGAGGTAGCAATGAATTGGGTACTTTCCTGTATGACGATTTCCACGAGTGTACCGTGACCGGTAAAATTTCGAATCTCCGACATCGCTGCGGCTGGAAAAAGATCCTGCAAGAACGGGACCAACGACGACTGAAGAGAATCGTTCAACGTGGCACAAGTGCAACCCTTCCGCAAATTGCTGCAGGTTTCAAAGCTGGCCCATCAACAAGTGTCAGCGTGTGAACCATTCAACGAAATATCATCGATACATGCTTTCGGAGCCGAAGGCCGACTGGTGTACCCTTGATGATTGTATGACTCAAAGCTTTACGCCTCACCTGAACCCGTCAACACCGACATTGGACGGTTGATGACTGAAAACATGTTGCCTGGTCGGACGAGTCTCGTTTCAAATTGTATTGAGTGGATGGACGCGTGCGGATATGGAGACCACCTCATGAATCCATGGACCCTGCATGTCAGCAGGGGACTGTTCAAGCTGGTGGAGGCTCTGTAATGGTGTAGGGCGTGTGCAGTTGGATTGATGTGGGATCCCTGATACGTCTAGTTACGTCTCTGACAGGTGACACGTACGTAAGCATCCCGTCTGATCACTTGCATCCATCCATGTCGATTGTGCATTTCGACGGACTTGGGCAATTCCAGCGGGACAATGTGACACCCCACACGTCCAGAACTGCTACAGAGTGGTTCCTGGGACACTCTTCTGGGTTAAACACTTCCACTGTCCACTAAACTCCCCAGACATGAACAATATTCAGCATGTCTGAATTGCCTTGCAACGTGCTTTCGGAAGACGTCTGCACACCCTCGTACTCTTACGGATTTATGGACAGCCGTGCAGGATTCATGTCAGTTCCCTCCAGCATTACTTCAGGCGTTAGTCGAGCCCATGCCACGTTGTGTTGCGTGCTCGCAAGGGCCGTACACGATATTAGGCAGGTGTACCAGTCTCTTTGGCTCTTCAGTGTATGTTTTAGTGGACTTTAAAAAAAATTGTACTATGTCCTGTAAGAATGTAGGAAATTGTTTTTAGCTTCAGTGTAGTTACAATTGTAATCAGCGTGTTCCATTCTACCTTTTCAATCCACATTCTATGGATATACTACAAACATCGTACCTTCTTTATAGACCAAGGACCTACAAGAAGATGGGTCTGATTTCGCGTAAGACTCCAGAGCGCTTGAGTCAATATTCAGCACAGAATTATATAAACGATAGAAAGTGAGAATATTCATATTGCAATATTGCAACAGGAAATACCAAGGATCTGTCAGCGGAAAATCAGACTCTGTAGTAGCTCATTTAGAAGGGGCACACAACACGGACGTAACAGGTATCACGTCCAAGGTAGATATCGTTTTCTTAACAATAAGAGATATGACTACGACTTACCTTCAACGCTGCAACGTCACATAGTAACCCAAAGAGCCCTTTAAGCCTTGTCGTAAGTTACGGAACTGGGCTGCAATAAGACGAAAATATTATCACGACCCGTCGCTCGTGATTGACGCACGGCGTTCCCATTCACGTCCCATTACGTCGTTTAGTGAAGCACCTGGTCGACATGATTACCTCTGTGGGCGATAGAAAGCAGCGCACGATGCTGAGAGCACAGCCTACGTCGCTGAGTACTGGCACAAGTAAGGCGACTCGTTCCTCAAGTATCTATTTACAGATACCTTTGTTTGAACTTCTGAACATTACTGTCATCATTAAGAATAAGGGGCACTTTTTTTTAAATATCTGGGTGATCGATCTATGCAGCAGACCGTGTTTCGCATTTCGTAAAATACGGGGCCTAAAATGTGGATGTCTGAGAAGACAATATAGTTTAACTCAGGTACTAGGAATTTAACTAAGGGTTAGCCAATAGCGCTGTCGCGCTGCTTCCTGGACTCGGGTAGGCGCGCCAGCCTCGGATCGAATCCGCCCGGCGGATTAACGACGAGGGCCGGTGTGCTGGTCAGCCTGGATGTGTTTTTTAGGCGGTTTTCCACATCCCGCTAGGTGAATACCGGTCTGGTTCCCACGTTCCGCTTCAGTTACACGCGTCGCAGACATTTGAAACACGACCGCACTATTTCACGATTTACACTAGACACAGACAGTTGGGGTACACTGATTTCGTCCTGGGGGGGGGGGGGGGGGGTACGGGGTGGCGGCAGGAAGGGCATCCGGCCATCCCTAACACTAACATTGCCAAATCCGTTGTAACCACGCCGAACCGGCGGTCGCTGTGGGACTATGGCGTAAACGAAAGAAAGTAAGAAAGAAAGAATAGGAACTATCGTTACGAGGTGGATAACAAACCGAGACCGATATGGATTTAAGACCATGGGCATAAGAAGCTAGAAGCGACGAAGAAGTTGACTGAGGAATAAATAATTTGGTGAGTGGGTTTGTTTGCGGAAAGCCTTGACCATATGGTGGAAAGTATCTCGGACATTTGCGGGAGCGACGTCGTGCTAGGCATTGTGGAGCATTGTGGAGCGAGGCATTGGCTGAGGCGTCGCGCTGGCAGTACGCCTCCACAGGTGTCCAGCGCACGCAGGGCGCAGCGAGGAAGCGGGGGCGTCTGCTAACGAACGGCGCCGCGACGCCATGAATAACCATGTGGCGGCCCCACGTCAATCACACGCTCATTCAGCCTACAGCGCCTAATGAGCCCCGGGGGACGGCGTATCCCTCTGCACTCTGTCCCCGCGCCTCTAACTGGGCTGGACTAGGCTGCAGCAGCCAGACCCTGCTTACGTGTATTCTTCTCCGAGCATTCCAGGCAAAGCTCCATGGAGACAATCCATCTTGCGCTATCACTATCCACTTACATTAAAAAAATGGAAATTTGTGGTACGTTCTGTGGGACCAAACTGCTAATGTCATCGGTGAGACGTGGTAAAAATTGCTGTTTTGAAGAGCGCACCGCAGCGCGTAGTGTGAAGCAGTCGCCCTCCGTTTCTGGCGGTGGCGCCGCTGTGGCAATCGCAGCTTTGGTGTCTCCCTCTGTTGGGAAAGGGGAAAGGTTGCCTGTTCACGTCCATTTAAGGGGCGCTATGAGCTCGCCAGGGGGTCAGTCTGGGTCAGCCCTCGTCCCCAGCTTGCTAGTCTGTCTCTCGTCCGCGTTTGTTAGTGACTTAGTGTCTGTCTGTCATTCGGAGTGCTAGTATGTCTGGCGTTCGGATCAACCTTTAAAGCCCGCAAAATGAGTCTTTCCACTCCACCAGAAAGAGAACTCAGCGAGTGGTCACCCGGTCGGTGCTTAGTTCCTGCGTGTGAGTCTGCGCGTTAGGCCGCCAGTCTGCTCGAATTTGCTCAGGCAATGGTCATTGGCGGTTCGATCGATAGATCGGTTGGTCGGGCGCGCACTGAGACACAAGATGACTTGTCCGTCCTGAGCGTCGGCGCATGTGAGGTCGCGGCGTATAACGAGGGGTAGTGACTTCGCGGTCGACATTAGAGCAACAGGAGTCAACCCACAACATCAGTCTGGCCGGTGCGAGCTGCGACGCCGTGAGACGGGAGATCGACGCGCCTTCGTGCGTCCGTTGAAGCGGCTGGCAGCGGACGGTTCGGGAGAGCGTTTTGGGGGTGCTGCGCCAGGTCTTCTCGTGAAATCGCAGTTCATTAGAAGTTAAGTGATTGGTGATATGTTGTTTGATTTACTCTTGTTAAATTCTACTTGGTTTTTTTTTTTTTTTTTTTTTTTTTTTTTTTTTTTTTTTTTTTTTTTTTTTTTTTTTTTTTGGTGAGGTCACCAGCCGTTTTGCTTTGGGGTCGTCCCATCATTCTTCTCCATTTGCCCACCCGCGGGAAGGTGGTTGTTTATAAATTGGGTGATCCTTTTTTTCCTTTGTGGAGTAGGGGCGGGTTAGAGCAATCTGCGGTTTGGGTCGTTCGGTAATCTCCCTATCAATCTACCGTACGTTAGTAGCTGGCTCTGTCATGTTTGTCGGATTTTGTGTGTTAACGAATTTATTTCTTGGAGTGTAATGGCCTAATACCTGAAATATGTTTTGATCTTTGGAAACTTTGATATTATTGCCTATGATCTTGAGTGGCGGTATCTGTGTACTGTAGAGCATCTTAACTATTGTTTGGTCAACCTTGTAGAATTTTATATAAGATTGCATTTCATGGGCTTTTATTTAAATGATCATTTTAGTATATAAAATTGCCACCCTTTCACCGTAAGACTTTTCTTAGAAGTTAAAATCAAGTTGCACCTTCGGTGGCAAGGTTAATATTTTAATTCAAAAATGGTTCAAATGGCTCTGAGCACTATGGGACTCAACATCTATGGTCATAAGTCCCTTAGAACTTAGAACTACTTAAACCTAACTAACCTAAGGACATCACACACATCCATGCCCGAGGCAGGATTCGAACCTGCGACCGTAGCAGTCGCGCGGTTCCTGACTGAGCGCCTAGAACCGCTAGACCACCGCGGCCGGCTAATATTTTAATTCTTAGTGTTTAATACCATTTCCATCCCTCCTATGGGGGGTGGGGGGTGGGGGGGGGGGTGCATAGTTTGTGTGCTTGTGTAAGTTGTTAAAACTCTTAGTTTAAAATTATCTGGTGTGTTGCAGATTTGCACCAATGTAGTCTTTCCGAGGCTGTTGTGAGCGGTCGTAACTACGGCCGTGTCAAAAGGGAGCGGCAAGGTTCTCTGCCCGAAAGCTCATACAGTCAAAACTTGTTTCTTTCTGCCTCTGAATAAATTGTTACTCTGATATTTAGAGGGTGCTTTCGGATTATAATTTTAAATCTGTTTCTTCTAAAAAGTGCTTTTAGGCACTATTATTCCCATTTGTTAAAAGGAATTTGGTTATGATTTCATCAGTTACTCCCTGGCAACTACTTCCATGCTTCCATAGTGTGATTAAATGTGTTAATGTTCTTGATGAATCGCTAGTAAATAAAATAAATTCTTAAGAATATTCTTTGAAAATAAATAACGGTTCAGTCGATCCCTAAGCTTACGCACTACTTAACCTAACTTAAACTAACTTACGCTAAGGACAACACACACACCCATGCCCGAGGGAGGACTCAAATCTTTGACGGGGTGAGCCGCGCGAACCGTGGCAAAGAGGCCTGCGTCGCAGACCGCGAGGCTACCCCGCGCAGCTTCCACTTACATAGGCGCCTTTAGTTTGAGTCCATTGTCTTCTAACTGGTTCAACGCGGCCCGCCACGAATTTCTCTGCTGTGCTTACCTCCTGTTCATCTCAGAATAGCACTTGCAACCTACGTCTTCAATTACTTACTTGATGTAGTTCAGCATCCGTCTTCCTCTACAGTTTTAGCCCCCCTACAGTCTCTGGTAGTACCATGGAAGTTATTCAGTGATGTCTCAACAGATGTCATGTCATCCTGTCCCTTCTCCTTGTCAGTGTTTTTCATACACTCCTTTCTTCGCCAATTTTGAGGAGACCCCCGTCATTTCTTACCTTACCAGTCTACCTAATGTTCAACATTCGTTTGTACAGCCATATTTAAAATGCTTCGCTTCTCTTCTGTTGCGGTTTACCCAGAGTCCATGTTGCACTGCCGTCCGTTGTGGCCGAGCGGTTCTAGGCGCTTCAGTCCGGAACCGTGCGACCGCTACGGTCGCAGGTTTGAATTCTGTCTCGGGCATGGTTGTGTGTGATGTCCTTAGGTTAGTTAGGTTTAAGTAGTTCTAAGTTCTAGGGGACTGATGACCTCAGATGTCAAGTCCCATAGTGCTCAGAGCCATTCGAACCATTTGAATCCATGTTGCACTACCATACAATGCTCTGCTCCACACGCACATTCTCAGAAACGTCTTCCTCAAATTAAGGGCTATTTTCGATGCCAGTAGCCTTCTCTTGGCCAGGAATGTCCTTCTTGCCAGTGCTAATCTGTTTTTTATGGCCTCCTTTCTCCCTCCTTCAAGCCTTATTTTGTTGCCTAAGTAGCAGAATTCCTTATCTTCGTCTACTGCTCAATTCTCATAAGATTCTCGCTGTTGACATTCCTGCTACTTCTCATTACTTTCGTCTTTCTTAGATTTATTCTTCATGCATACTCTGTACTTATAGAGGCTGTTCATTCCGTTCAGCAGATCTTGCAATTCTTCTTCACTTTCACCGAGGATAGCAATATCATCAGCGAATCATTGATATCCCTTCACCTTAAATTTTAATTCCACTCTTGAACCTTTCTTATATTTCCGTTGTTGCTTCTTCGATGTACAGTGGCAGTATAAGGCGAAGTCTTATGGCATAAATAGCTAGGAGGCCCCGAAAGCAAGTCCAGCCGCCTCAGCTGAGTCGAAACTTCCTTCGCGAAGTGTGAACGTAGGGTAATGTTTAAGTGCACCTGTTAAGTGTAGGTGACTGTAATCGGTATGCACGTAGTGTGGTCTCATGTCTGTGTTCGATGATAATGTGAGAAGCGAGATGATGAAACCCGGTGCCGACACACAGCATACTTCCCTCGAAGAGCACCAAGGGGTCTGCGTAGCTCAGTGTCTCCAACCGACGGACAGATCACCGTCAACAGTGTCGCATGCCCTCATTTCATGAGACACTGCGGAGACGTTTGGAGTTTAATCCATAACAGTGGCCCAAAAGCTGGTGATAGGGGATTTCCACCACCCCTCAATCGCCTCTGCCATAAAGGCAAAGAGAAAATTGTCAACAGCAGTACAACTACGGCTAACAAATACTGCGTGCCAAATACTGCCTCAGATAACAGCGCGTAAAAAAAAAGTGTTTAGAAAACAGAAATAATAAGTTAAGAGTGTGTGGCAAAATAAAACCAGAATTTAATACAAGTAAATACTAGGTACGAAACGGTGCAAATTCTAAGGTAAAATTCAGGAAGAAATTAGAATATTTAGAAATTGAGACAGGAGTGACAGTAGCGATTCTGCTGTCTCCATTCATTTCCTAGAGTGTCTTAAAAAAAGTTATCCAAGAGTGAAGAAAGCTAAAATAGGACCTTAAAATTAACGAGCCAATCAAATTAGGGACTACTCATATTAGGACAGACTGCTTAGCTCTCGCGGGCGACCTATCGGTTCTATGCCCTGACTCTGAAACATCGCAAAACAAATACAAATTCTAAAATAAACACAACAAAGAGTAGGGCTCCAAATATCATTATAAGAAATAAAATATATATTTAGGAATGCCTGATGTCCAAAAATCTAAAAACTATATGTGAAAATAGGTCTGGTCAGTTCAAATATTCAGACAAAATCTTTCAAGAGACGGATCTAGAAAAGACTGGTTACGAAATACATTGCCTCAAAATAGAAACAGCTTTCATACTTGCAAAATATAACTATAGACAGGTTTGTGGAATTCTACAATTAGCATCAAAGTTAAAATTTAAAAAATAAAGTAGATTAGTGCAATTAAAAAAGACATGAAGGAAGCGTAGTACAAGTTGATATACCAAATTAGGGGCAAAGTGTAAACTGATTGTATATAGCGGTCTGTAGTAGTATGTGCCATGTAAGTGGATTATAGATGAAAGACACATTCAATGCTTTAATAATCAACTTCAGAAAATGTTGCCAAAACAGACAATTTTGCTCTCTCTGTTCAAAAAAGAAGCGCCAATGTGGACATACGAAAGTTGGTGCATCCGTAAGAAGATCAATGCGCGAAGTGTACGACAACTTCCAGCGTCATACTTAGCGAAAGATCTTGCCCAGACCCTGAGAAAATTCTGGTCATAAGTAAAATCACTAAGCGGTTCGAAGGCTCCTATCCAGTCGCTCTTCGGCCAATCTGGTGTGGCAATAAAAGACAGCAAAAGGCAAGCTGAAGCTTTAAATTTCACGGTTAAGAAATCATTTACGCAGGAGGATCGTACAAGCACACTGTCTTTTGGGTACGGCACAGGACTCACGAATAAGCAACCCTGGCGTAGAGAAGCAGCTGAAAGAGTTGAAAGCGAATATGTCGCCAGGTCTAGATGCAATCCTAGTTCGATTTTACAGAGAGTACAGTGCGGTATTCGTTCTTTACTTAGTTTACAGTTATCGCGAATCGCTCGCCATTCTAGAGTCCCAAGCGACTGGAAAAAACCGAAGGTGACTCAACCATATAAGAATGATAAAAGAACGGACCCACATAATCGCAGACCATTATCCTTAACATCGGTTTGCCGTAGAATTCTTAAACGTATTCTCAATTCAAATATAATAAATTTTCTTGAGAGGGAAAATATTTTCTCCACAAATCAGCACGGATTTGGAAAGCATCACCCGTGAGAAACTCAGTTTGCCCTTTTCTCACATGATATCCTGAAAAACGTAGATGGAGGGCAAAAGGCATGTTCCATACCCCTAGATTTCCTAAAGCGTTTGACACGATGCCGATATGTGAGCGGCTCGAAGACTTTTCAAATAGGACCTGGTATGTTGTCATCGACGGCGAGTTTTCATCAGAGACAAGGCTATCGTCAGATGTGCCTCAGGGAAGCGTGATAGGATCGTTTTTATTCTCTATACACATAAATGATCTGGCGGCAGGTTGCACAGTGATTTACGTCTGTTTGCTGAAGACGCTGTTGTGTACGGGAAGGCGTTGTCGTGCCGGGATACAGGGTGACTTATACAAAATTTCTAGTTGGTGTGATGAATGGCAGCTGGCTCTAAATGTAGAAAAATATAAGCTAATGCGGATGAGTAGGAAAAACAATCCTCAAAAACTTTCGAATATAGCATTAGTATTTGTTGCATGACGTAGTCACATTGATTAAATACCGAGGCGTAACGTTTCAAAGCGATATGAAATGGAACGTGCACGTCAGGTTGATAGTCGGGAAGGCGCGAATGCTGGACTTCGTTTTATTGGGATAATTTTGGGGAAGTGTAGCTCATCTATAAAGGAGACAGCGTATAGAACGCTAGTGCGACCTACTCTTGTACATTGCTCGAGTGTTTGGGATCCCCACCAGGTCGGATTAAATGAGGACATCGGAGCAGTTAAGAAGAATGCTAGTTTTGCTAACGGTAGGCTCCCTCAGCATGCAAGAAGTATTACGGGAATGCTTCGTGAACACAAATGGTAATCACTGGATGTAAGACGAATCTCTTTTCGCAAGGCACTTATTGCGGAAAAGAGGACCGAAATTTGAGGCAGATTGATTCCACTGCCATCAATGTACATTTCGCGTAAGGGCCACGAAGATAAAAGAAATTAGGGCGCGTACGGAAGCTTGTATACAG
The DNA here is from genome assembly GCF_021461385.2 of Schistocerca piceifrons. Classification (NCBI taxonomy): domain Eukaryota; kingdom Metazoa; phylum Arthropoda; class Insecta; order Orthoptera; family Acrididae; genus Schistocerca; species Schistocerca piceifrons. The sequence goes on from NC_060138.1 coordinate 692,078,032, forward strand.
TCGATTTTCCCTCGTTCTATTTGAGAGTGGAACAGCAAAGGAAATGACGAATAGTGATACGTGGCACCCTCTGCCTTTCACCGTACGGTGGTTTGTGGAGTATCTATGTAGACTAACTGTTGTCAGAACAACCTACGTTGACCCAACAACTAGATCTGACGAGCGAGAAAGAGCAGAATCCTGAGAGAATAAAAGTAATATGGGATCCTGCCCACTCATCTCCTATAGGGTGCCCAGGAATCCGTTTTCTCGGATAGCTAGACAACATACAAGCAAATGATATTAATGGAGTTTATTACAGTAATTGATTTGACAATACTTAACTTTGATCTACAATGACGTGTCGCAAGCAATTGGCGAGATGCAAATAATAAAAATCCTTCGCTATATACAGAGTCCATGCAAGCTGATCACACAAGTACGTAAGTCACGGCTCTTCTAGTGCCTCTCTTCTAGGCCGTCTTCTAGTGAGGGTCTACTAGTGCGACTCTTCTACTGTCCGCCGCGGCTAGGGGGCGAGTCGCCTTTATTCTGTTCGTGTAGATGCCGCTTCTGTCGTGGTGACGTCCTAGTCAGCGTGCTGTTGGCTGACGTCGTCTCATAGTCCTCCCTGCCGTATTGTTGTTCTTGATCTTTGTGCTGGCGCTTGTCGTTACGCCTGAACAAGTAATATGGGCACAAAGAATAGCTAAAACAAAACACTGACAATGCCCGTCGTTGTACAATACGTGGTCCAGTAGGCTCAAATTTTAACAATAATAATGAATATTAAAATGTATTTGCAAAAGTAGGAAGAGCAGAGGATGATCACTCTGTGGCTGACTTGGGTTGCTCAAAATTCCCTACATAGTGGAAAGTTTTACATGTCCACGATTCTCTCATACTTCCAGCACATACGTGAGTATTGGGACAACCTATGTTCTGACCATGACGTCATCCAAGATGGCGGCCATGGCGGATTTTGCCGAAAAGTTTGAATTTTGGTGGGAAGATAGGTCAGTTGGGCTACCTCCACTAACCTAACCCCCCTCCCCTTCCCCAGAAAATGGTGAGAAGTTCAAATTCCAACAGGATAATGCATCACACCATGGTTCTCTACTAAGCTAAGAAAATCGTGGGAAGAAAGGTCACTTGTGCTACCCCCACTAACCTAATCACCTGATTGCTAACTCTTCCTAGGAACTGGGACGAAGTTTGAATTTTGGTGGTAAAGAAAGGTCAATTCGTGGGTCTTTACTAAGCTAAAAAATGGCACGAAAGAAAGGTTACCTCAACTAACCTAAGTCACCCTCCTCCTAAGGATTCGTGGGGAAAGGACTCGCCTAGTGCTGGACATAAGTCTTTTTTGCATGCACCAGTCTATTTAAACAATTTCATGCAGCACAGCCATCCAGTGTGTTCACCATGAGATCTGGACTCCAACTGACCTAGCACACAGTACCACCACCAGAGAGTCCTGTCGTCCATTTCATGACATAATCCAAGATGGTGGGGGAAAATGGCAGGAAAAGAACTCTGCCTGTGCTGGACATGAGTCTTTAGTTTGCAGGCAGCCTCCCCACCACAAGATCTAGTGTCCAACTGACCTAGTACACAGTACTGTCCACCAGAGGGTACTGCCATCCCTCCTGTGATGTAATCTAAGATGGTGGCCTGTAGGGGGAAAATGGCGCGAAAATGACTTAGCCTGTGCTGTGCTGCTGGGGGGGGGGGGGGGGGGATAAGGAAGGAGTGTACTCTATTTATTTTGGAACAATTTATTTAGGGATGAAGTATATTTATCACATACAGAACACATGCTCTGACATGCTTGAGGTCACCCCACACAGCCCACAGACCTGTAAACTACTCCTAAATAATGCTCTGCAGACATGCAAACAATTCCTAAATTACCGAAATAATTTCATTGCAGACATGCAAACTCCTAAATAATGCAGTACACAGATGCACAGACACGAAATCAACTCGTAAACTATCCAAATAATGCATAGCGCAGCCCACAGACCCGCTCGCAAAATAATCCACCCAAACAATGCATACAGACACCGCCCACCGCCCCCTGTCCACTAGACCGCACAGGAGGATACCGACAGGCCCACGAAGTGCCGCAGACATCAGCTGTCAAACCAGACACAGGTGCCCGTTCGAGTCCCTCACACATGAGGCAGCGGCATCGCTTTCATACTGGGTACCTGAGAAATTCCTCTCAAAATCTGTGTTCACCTAGGCACCATTGCTGACGCGACCGGAATGAAGCGAAGACTTATTTACGGAGCACAGACGCTCCAAGCTGGGCCACACATGCATGTGTTCGCTGCTACCCACTCTCTACCTGCGGTCCAGCGAAGACGCTGCAGAAATCCGTTCCAGTATAGCAAAAACTGCTTTCTGCCAAGCGCTTCTAATGGAGCATGTGAGACGTGTGGCTGACGCTTTGCCGCACGAAGCTACATACCATCGCAAGCGCATCTAGCAACGTTCTCAATGTTGTACTGAAGCCACATGACTATGTAAAAAATAAGAACTGAGTCGACCTCGCCAAAATTGCATAGTATCCAAGAATTAGTTAACGCTCGCTTTCTTGATGTCTCAGCATGTATGCACGAAAATTCTTGCCCTAACAGAACCTGTTTACGAAAATAACGCAGAATAACGTCGAATGCAGTCTTCCTCATGGACCTAACGTGCTACCCAGTCCATCATGTGTTACCCCTCCTGCTTTCAACACACACAAACGTTCTCTCCACTATGTAGTGGCTCCTATATCCCAGCACAAAGGATGTGCATTAATCGAGCACTATGATTGGCTCTTATCGAATTTACCCACCGAATTATTGGTGCCATCGCCGGCTGGAGTGCCGGTTCTGGGTGCCGGTTCTGGGTGCTACAGTCTGGAACCGCGTGACCGCTATGGTCACAGGTTCGAATCCGGCCTTGGGCATGGATGTGTGTGATGTCCTTAGGTTAGTTAGGTTTACGTAGTTCTACGTTCTAGGGGACTGATGACCTCAGAAGTTAAGTCCCATAGCGCTCAGAGCGATTTGAACCATTAGTGATGCCATCTGTATTGAAGCACCATCCACCTTTTCTTTTTCTAATAATTTCCGGGTATGCAACCGGATCCCGTCGACATTCTGCCACGATATTTCGGCCCAGAGACGTCCGGCCATCATCAGGTGAGTACACAACTACTGAAGAGCCCAGGTGCAGTCGCGGTATTTATGCCGAATCTCGCGCATGCGAAATGTACTGGCATCCTACAGCGCATGCGTCAGGTGTTGACATGCGCAGCATAGCCGAGTTGTACGTGCTGCCCTCGGTGGTGAAAATAAAGGTTCATCTAGTCATTGAGTATCGAGTGACACTGTCGATTCCGCTGTGATTGTAGAATTTTAATAACAGAATTCCAATTTTTATCCAGCTGAAAGCCGTTGTCACGATTTATAAGATTATTGGCAAGACGTATTTCCACTGATTCCTTGATTACGGAATCCCAAAAACCGGAAACCGGGGCAAAAATTTTTGTTCCATTGTATTCCATTGAATGTCCCAATGAAATACAGTGCTCTGCTACTGCCGATTTTGACGGAGTCACACCTTTTCTTTCTTTCTGCAGATGGGACTTTCAGCGGTTATTTTACGCAGATTGCTAAATTTCATTGACAGTTAAACCCACAATGTTGTCCACAGATTATCATATACATAAGAGACTCGCAAGAATATTGGAAACCGGGAACATATTTAGTAGTGTAACTACAATTAAATATTACGATTGCTGCTACAGTCTGACACCGACTGGTGTACAGGTAATGTCTCCTTTTGACAGCTGTGCTTCTGGAACAAATCTCAGTATCTATAGCGCATATAATTTTCTATGTAAAATATCTCTCTCATACCCTTGTGGTTATCGATGTGCTGAAGCTATACATCCCTCATGATAGGACACACAGTCATCCTCTCTAGTTATGCCGTAACATAAACCACAGTAACTTTACAATGCAATATATACACATTTTACACAACGTAAGCCACGTAACTTTACAATGCAATATATATACATTTTAAACAAACAGTGAAGTTATCTTTTATATCTGTACAGCACCCAAAAAATAATGGTATAGCTACACTCACACCGGTTATATGTCACGATGCTCTTCAGTCCTAGGGAAGCACCGTCTGCCTTCTCTTTCTTTCTACAGATGTGACATTCAGCGGCAAAAAAGCTATTTTACACTGTTCGCCATATTGCGCTGACAACTAAACATCGCAAAGTGCCATACATATCATCAAATATGGAACGACTCTCACTCTTTTACACTGCTCTCCCACCGAAGACAGGAGCTTGAATACTAGTGCACTAAACTGATCTCCAACCCAGCAATATATCACCATGTACCGTGTCGATGTAGTAAACACACAATTTGTATCCTGCAGCAAACAAAATCGACCCTTTTACATCATACTTACATATACCGTGAAGACGGACAATACTGTGTATACTCCTCACAGCACTAAATATTTTCCCGCAGCCGACGATCACAGGTCATCCACCATCAACGCGTGTCCAAAGCACCCTCAGCGGACTGAAGTCGCTCTCAGAACTGTTCTACAAATTCAGGCTCGTTTCCCCTCGGCACAAACACGTTACTGTTTCTGCTCTGAACCTGCTTCCTGACTTGCTCGCTTTTCTACAGGCATCTCCAGACTCAGGGATTACAAGAATATGTGTATTTTCGCATTGTTGACCATAATATTATACCATTTTCGCAGTACTTCTCGATATCAAGCAGTAGGTAGCATCCTACCGATAGCTAGCGCAACATAATTCCCAAGATATAGACTGGAAATTATTTCTCTACAAAACCGAAAATTTAGGTAGGTGGGGCGTGCTGTAAACCACTGACTAACTAGAAACTTGTCATGTTTGCAAAGACATTTACTCGGCAACTCGAAACAGAGAGGGGAAACTGATATTTCCACTCTCGAATACCGATGTCGGTGATGTAGTAGATTCCAAATCCTCCCTATAATTAACAATGCCAACTAAAGCGTTTCTTATGTCTAGAGAACTGGCAAACGTGTCTTCGACATGCTAGGTGCACACACCATAATCGATCTTCCTTCAACTAAAGAAAGGCGCGAAATGTGCAGAAGCAGTCAACAGAACAATTTATATGGGAGGGAATAACGATCCAGCGCAAACGCACCTCCATATTCAATCTTCTCAAATTTCCACGCAATCACGAAAGCTATCCAACACATACTAAGTATTAGTTCGCTATTCGGTCGTCTAGAGGACAACACGGTTAATTCATCTATATTCCTACACTCCAACAGGCCTCTCCAGTCAGACAACTCCTACTGTTATCGGGAAAAGTGAATCCCCCCCACACGTCACCAGCGCTGCAGGCCGAGCACGCACAGGTAGAATATTCAAGAAATCGGTCACATATATATTCTATCCCTGTACTTACAACTAAATGTTACGATCGCAGTCTCAGTTGAACGACATTCGTCAATGAGTGAAGTATGGGAAATACACTCTAACAGACAGCTGTGGCTCTAGAAATTGAAATATCAGTGCCATTCTTATGACTTGATATACTCTTCCCATGCTATCACAGTACTACACAACAATTCCATACATTCCTTAAGACTGGACATAGTCATTTCCTTTGCACATGTCGGAACACAAACACATACTTTATAAGCCTAATGCTCAACGTGAACATATCACACACTCCTTACTACCAAGTACAATACTTCGTCAATAACTGATCGCTGGCGATACGCAATAATATTGAGAGAAAATCAACCATGGGTGGACATGTCTCATAAGTTTTTCTTGCGTGTCCTAGAAAGAGAGACGTAATCGGCCAGATGTTAAAAAAACTCGATTCCAACAACTACTGTATGGTACTGTCACAATCTGTCATGGTTATACAAGTGCACACAATTATCCATGTTAAAAGCTATACTGGGTTTATAAATCGAGGTACAGTATTACCTCTCAATGAGGTGGTTTTTCTATCCAAGCAAACACCGAGACGGTGATGGCTGGAGTTTATATTATCAGACCAGCAGCGCGCTTACACGTAAGCCGTGACGCAACCTCGTGATAAAACCGCTGAATTTTGAAGTTTATTCGGCTAAGGAACGTGGTAATAAATTGGTATTTGCGACTCCCTCACGCCACTAGATATTTATCCAGTATGTGTAACGTATTCTGTCACGATACCACGTCAGAGGTTCTGCTATATATCCACTAAGTTATAGGCGATAACTGATTGAGAAGGATCACAAACAGTAGTAAATCGTATGCTTATTGAGGTCATAAGAAATGTACACTAGCTTCCCAGATCTCTAGTGTTACGCTATCCACCAGAAATGACGTCCATGGTTTGGAATCAGGTCTTTCCGTTCAAGCACATACCTGCGTTGGATCCTATTGACAATTCCTTTACTGATTACAACCACTACTCAGTCATATTTCTGGCACTCCCATATCTCGAAACGAGTCACCTTTCCTGAACCTAGCTGCTGCAGTAAAATACCGACGTGTTTTCAGTCACCCCCTATGCATCTTGCAACTGCTCCCCGTTTCTACAGCTTTCCGCATTTCATCCTTCCAATTTAGGCCGGAACTGAGCAGAAGTCGGAGAAAGACATATCCACCACCTTCTGCAGATACACAACGACCTGAGTTAGTGCAACAGGGCTGTGTTTTGACCATTCGGTGGAAATGTGTGCAATGTGGTACGTCTCCAAACTAGATACAAATATTACAGTCCGAAGCAGATACTCGTCCATTCAAATCAATCAGGCCAACATGGAATCATGTTATTCTCCCCCCCTCCCCCCCCCCAACAGAGAAAAATTACAAACTATAAAACCTCCACTAGCTCCATCCGATATAGAAGTCACATAGGCACCAATGCTGGCACATTGATGAATAGCCGTGGTATGGTCCAGCACGGAGAAAGAGATTTCGCAATGCTTCCCAGAATAGCGCAGCGTGCAGCCCTTCAAGCATTCCTAACGGTATACCCCGTCCCTCACCGAACTTACACCTCAAACTGCTGCTGCCTGTGTGGCACAATCCTGTTAAATATACAGGCACTGCAGAGGCCACTTTAAAGTTTGATCATCTATACTCTAGGGGGATGATCGTATCCCACAGACTATACTAAGTCGCAAAAGACGCTCCCTCTGGTCCTGTTTAGTTGTTTGAAACACTGTTTTCTGACACACTTTTGTACAGTGCCAAACATTTTCTTTTTCTGCCATGACTTCGAGAGCTGCGTCAGGTTCTAAACTGTCATTTAGACGTTCTGATCCACGGACTCTCGCAGAAAACTAGACATCGCACGGTGTAAATCATGTTGTTATGACAGCTACCGTAACACCCCACACACTGGAAGATTTTAAATAAGACAGTTACAACATAAGTCAACTAGCAGAGTTGGGCTGCGTTGTGGAGAGTTTCCAAACCAATGTCCGAAAGTGATTAACGACCTCTACATTTAAACTCATCTGTCATAGTGATGGAATAGACGATGGCTCTGTGTTCCCTTTCGACTCATTCCTCATATTACACTCATGTACGTGATCACTGTTTCGGTTCTAGCAATCCCCAGAAGATGTCACCCATCCACAAAACTCATTCCCCAACCCAAATAAGCTCTGTCAGTCAATCATTATGTGACAACAACAGCGGGCAAACGCACGGATGGGATGGAAAAGACACCGCCGATGTACTGTAATAATAAGCATCACTGTTGATAGCGCGAACAATTTTAGCAGTTTTAGATTAATTTCAACAACAGCCATTGATATGACAGCATGTTTCCCCAATTTCAGTATCAAAGCTAAACCACCCCTTCTATACTTTTCGAGCATAATGGCGATTGCAGATAGATGACTGCGCAGTACGGTCATTCCGTGTTAATTCTCGAACACATAAATCATCGAAGTATACCAGACAGCACTCTGCATAGTTCTAACATCTCGAGCACAGTGCTTAATTTACGATCCATCTCTCTGGGTATGAGAGTCACTCAGCATTCTCGCCGTCTTAGGGTAAAATTAGAGAGTGAAAGACCCTCATCACACTGCCATTGCCTAACCCGCCCTGCAGCACCGCTACCGAATTAATCTGCAACGGATCAGAGGTATACCGCTATACTCCACGTCTCGTGAATGAATAGAGCTTTCCGAGTCCTAACCCATCTAAGTGCACGAGATTTATCGAGATGCGCCCATGTCGAGGACGTTAGCACTCCTTATCGATTTATGGTAACAGATTTCAAAGTGTCGTGATGTAATAGCAGACGGTTAAGAAGAACAAGAAACGAATGATTTTTATATGCGATGGATCTCCAGACGGAGTTGGACGCATTTTTACGTAAATCAACCAAGCTATCAATTTTAAAGTATTATTCCGGAGTTTAGGATCAGTATCTGGAAGGTAATGGTAAGAGACAACATAAACACACGCACTCCTAAGGCTACAATGTTCTGCTCTTAAAACGGGCTATAATGTTAGATCGCTTGCGTTTCCAGCCTATTAGTCGTATGGAATGTAGCGCTGTTAATATTCCAATGTAAGAAATCTATTTCAAGTGCAAGACATACATCCTTCTTCCCGTTTTCTCTACGACAAAGTATGTTGTCGAACCGTAAAACTAAAAAAACTACTTCCTTAAAACATTGGCTCTTTGTGATATGAGTACAATACAGCTTTCCGGATATGTATAGCGCCCACTGTCCACATCCGATCACGGTTCGGAAATTGTACTATACCTGCATCAGCCCTATATAAAATGACCCTTAGTAATGGCGAATACCTCTTACAAGGAAACAGATAAACGCATAATAGCAGCGTCCGACATGCGAAAATTACAAGCCATTCCGTCACTAACTGTGTAATCAGCACAACTATTAGGCAAATGTGTACACGGGGATTGCACTGCCTCACAAGCAGCTATCGCTAACTTAGTTATGATGCTGAAGTCTCGATCTTACACCTAAGATGCGACAAGGGGGATGGAGTACATTACATCAATCAAAGTTCGTTTAGAGGAATGTGTCACGTTTCATCAAACATGAGATGGAAGTCCTCTGATGGCCGACAGGTTTACCGTTGACGATCTCAAGTAGACAGAGCTTTAAACCACATACAGAACACGTGGCTGTATACGAGTAGAATGCAGGCTATGTCACGCAGCTGATACATACTGACAGGCCAGTGGAAAAGACTGACTTCCAGCAACTTCTCCTTCTCTAGAATGCATCATCAGTCAACCATTAAATCGTACCTCGTTACGTCTCCATCTCAGTCGATCACCCCCTCCACTCTCTGTTATCCTTTAACGCAGATGCAAGCCAGTTTAAAGGCTGATGGTTCTGTCTTCCTAAAAAGCATTAAATACAGTAGTCAACTCGCGTGTATTACTGGTACCTCAATAGACGGAGAAAAATTGACTGCCTCCCACATTCCTTCATTTCGATATCGACTTTTTCTCGGATTCCTGTTGCTACCACGTACTTGTTCCCATGTGCAAATTGTTCGTCTCGAACCGGAAGATACGCAAGTACTTCCTTAATGTCCCCGCATTTCGATTTATATTCAGTCAATTTATATCTATTCCCTCGTCATTTTTCGCAATTCTATCTATTTTATGTCAGATCTATCCATGCGATCATAACATAGCCTCTCGTTCTATGTTCTAAAATTGCTTGTAAATGTAGCACAGCTGCCAACACCTAGCCCAAATGCACTGACCTGGAGGTGTAATATAGCACTGTACTCGACTGTATCCAGTCACTCCACATTTGGAGAGCGTTTGCTCTGTTTTGTGTATGTCTGTGTATATGCATGCCTCGCGGAAGGCGTTGCTGATGACTGTGGTAGACGCATAGATTTGCGATGCAGCGACAGCACCGACAGTGCGATGTTAGATTTGCAAGGCTACCCCAAAATACTTCAATAACTTGTCAAAAATCAAAGTAGTACATTACAGTGGCTCTTTAGTTCGGCCTGTCTATACCACAATTTTACGAATTTTTGTTGCATTTGTCCTATGAAATAAATATCAAGAATTGGCAAATCCTTTCAAATTGTGTGTGTGAAATCTTATGGGACTTAACTGCTAAGGTCATCAGTCCCTACACTCACAGGCTACTTAACCTAACAATCCTTTCAAGAAAGGAGAAGAAATTTGTTCAAGAGAGGAAAAATGTCACACAAGGAATGTTTGAAAATCTGTTGGGATTCATTGTAGATGCAAAACTGTGGAAACACCAATGATGGAAATACTAGTAGAAGATTTTTTATAGACCCTGAAAGTTCAGCGGATGTATATCTGCAACTTATCTATCAATTCACGGTAATTCTAGAAGCTGTTTCCAGTTGACATGAGATAGACATAGACAAATTTTGTGCTTATACTGTTGTAACAGCGAGATTATATGTTGATTTATATCCATAGCATCCTAGGACTCCCACTCTACAGAAGATTTTGGTCCATGGGCCAACTGTCGCTGCACATGTCCTCTTACACATAGGCAGTTTATCAAAAGAGATAGTTGTTGCAATAAGCACTTTCGTCTGTACAGACAAACGTTTGCCAGGAAATTCTGACGATAAGAATACAATCTGGACATAACAAACAGGCTGCTACTAACGTCTGACAGGTATGACACCAAAGCCAAAAAAAGCAGCAAACCTTTGCATTTATTGCTCCCAAGCGAAGGATGGATTAGACAGGTCCCTCAAGCTGAAACTGATGATGAGGAGGAGACCCCAATAGAAACAGACTGCTCAGATGAACAATACTGTGAGCCATTACCTGAATAACAGATAGCATTACAGCTAAGAAATAATCAAATAACAATACCGAGCCGTGGCGTGGCTGGCGCCAGTGTTCTCGCACTTAGAATGGCATCGCTGCCATTGATTATGGTATCATCATCATTGCCTTCTTGGATTCAGGACGGTGCTCGGGTGGTTAACGGAGAGAGGAAAGAGGCAGCGGAGTGGATATTCGCAGGGTCGGAGGTGGCTTGTTGACGTTTACCGTGAGGCCTGTGGTACGATGCCTGTACGCTATGGGCATGGTCGGCGACAGATCCCGGCACTGACTTGATGGGACCTCGGGTTTGGTATCGCGGTGGTGCACTGTTGTGTTTTGGGGCTTTTCTGCTGCGAGGGCATGTATAGGTTCTTGTTACTGGCCATTGAAATTGAGAAGTGTCTGTGGCGTGACGTAGGAAATGTGTGATGCTCATCGCTGTTGCATGTGAAAACGCTCCCTCTGTCTTGTGTCTGTGCAGGAAATTATGTGAAGTAAATGGCTGATAGCACGGCGACGTCTTGCTCTCACGCATTGTTGAATATATTTCGGAATTACTGAATGGTGAAGATTCCCCACGTGTAAAGCAAATGAAGCCATTTGCGCCATACTAAGGTAGCTGAAAGTGACGTGTTCACGGGAGTCTCGTTCTGACTGGGTTGATAGTGGCCCTTTCTACTACGGGACATCCGGCTATCCTCCGTCAGTACATTTGTCCCGCTTATATCGTTACTACGTTTGTCGAGTGGAATTAGGGCTTACTGTAATCACCTTATATGTTGAAGTTAAGTGTCTCCCGTGCCAGGGCGCGAACCTTCGTGGATACAGTCGCATTCTCATCTGTAAAGATTGATACTGTTATTCATTTGTTCTCGTCACATGTATGATTATTTATCTTGTTATATTTAATGTCAGTAAAATGTAAGTGTTAGCGAGATCCGGATTGGGACGTTGTATTCTCCTCTTGTGGAAACAAATTTAAGTGCTTTTATTCCTTTTTTAAGTAGCTTTTAGATGCGTACATTTTGCCTCCATGTTTGGTGTTTTTATGGCTTCCACGTTAATTAAAATTACAATAAAGGTAAATTTGGCAACGGAGGGCTTCGTATATTTATTAGTTGCTAAGTGGATCCTAAGTTAAGTGCAGGAAACCTACCAAATACCATAATCTTGTTTTATTTCATGTTATAAAATGTGTAAATACATTGTTATCCTACAAATATTTTCTCTAGGGTCTCACAGAACACAAAATACCAGTACCAATTTTGGCCAACTTTTTGTATAAAATACCCCTATGTGGCGGCGTGCCAAACTTCACGCGAGCATGGGGCGCGGGCCACGGGCACGGCCTGTGTCGGCTTTGCTCCTTCTTTCCTTCCTTCCTTCCTGGAAGGCCTAGTACACGGCGATATTTCACTTAGTATTGCGGACGGTATTCTTCGACCGTCAAGACTCTCTTCAGTTCGGCAGAATCGTCGGGTCAGCACTATTTGTTCATGATATGACGGACGTTCGTAGGTCCAGCAGCCGTTTGCGCAAAAAGAGGCAGTCTAGCGAGCTATCTTCACAAACATTTAAGAATGAATGTAAATGACAGAAGAGAGGGATGAGAATTCTTAGTATCTATTATGAAGTTACGTAATCGACGTGTACAGCAAATTTGCTATGAAACACAGTTCGGAAAGAATTAAGACTTACTTGACTATAAAAGACTAAAAAATTAAAATGATCGACAGGCGGAGTTCATTCTTCTATTCATTAAGAAGCACTTTGTCCTAAATCTGCAGGTATGAAGATTGTGAAGAAACCGAACTGAATTTCTGAAGCCGCACACATTGCTCTAGTATCTGTTGCTACAGTTTTCGATGGAACTGAACGAAGAGTACGGAGAGTTTACATATCACTGCAAAGTAGATTGGTTAAGTCAAGGACCATGCTTGGAGAGAATGTTTGATTTAAACTCCGCTAGTCTTGAAGTTATGGGAAAAGAAGAGCGAGAACGAAAATTAGAGCATCTGAAATTGATTGCAGACCCCGCATTTTAAATGGACTTGACTGCACACTGCTCACAGTAAGACATTGCAAGGCTAGAAAAAAGTTTGATGGGGACGCATTTGAAAATAAAATCTCATTGCAGAAGTGACAAATTCTAACAAAAAGTACAGTCCATTTCCCTAACGTGACAGGCGCTAAAGAAAACGCGAGGTTTGTGGAATACATTGTGGCCTTAAAAGAGATGCAAGAGTAGTTTCCTAAATGTACATCTTACATCTGTATTCGAACTGTTTTCGTGGCCGTATCCATCAGAATATGTGTGTGAAAGGCTTTTTCATCGGTTACGTGGGTACCAGAATGCGAAAGTTGTGAAATTATCTCCGACTGCCTGTATGCCAACAGTTTGTATCAGATAAGAATTATTTAATGTCTTCAGCGTGTCAAAAATAATTTAGGCTGTGATCCACCTTGTTGAGAAATATGAAACCATGTCATATGCAGTACGACTGCATTGACACTTAAATGAGGCGCGTGTGCCGTTCACCCCTGTTGCATCTCTTCCCGCTCAGATAGCGTGCTGTGGTGCTGGGGGGGGGGGGGGGGGATGCGTAGTCTGACTGAGCATTGTGCCACACGGGCCAGGACATGGCTCGCGAGCCGTATTCTTGGCCACGCCTCACCTACGCGTACATATGCCTGACTAGTCACTATGGACTGATAGCGCATCCTGTTGCCAGGTGCAGTAGGCTGAACGAGTTCCGTGAAAGTTCCAAGGCTCGCGGAAACAAGAGTTGGTCTGCTTTAACCTATGTGTTTCAATACACATGTATCCTACTCTTGTGTCTCCGTCGCGATAGGCTGATCTACTTTAATGGTTGCGGCGCAGATAGAAGCAGGCAGGCAGGAGGATGGATTTGTACATCCCTGATACCGGCTTGGTAATTAGTAGCGGCATTAAAACTCGTTTCTGTCAGCCAGACTTAAGTCACATTTTATTACTGTTACTATTGTGGGAAGAGTGTACATAGGCTTACTATAAGACATAAAACTGTTGTTGTCAGAAATGTATTAACGATGCTGACGTTTCTACTGCTGAGCCAATGATTTCCGAATAAAAACAAGACTGGTTGCGAAGTTATTTAGCATCAATAACGGGTTTCATCCTTTTGCGTCATCATCAAATTGTATAAAAGTAGTTGGACATGTAACACGTCCGTCATAAAGCCGTAAATAATGGAAAATGACGCAGCAGTAACTGGGTATGTAGCCCATTCGTCACACAAAACACATAAAATGCAAAGTGAACATTGAGTACACAAGCGATATATTGTGCTATGTGTGGCTCATACCGCGTTTATTTCGTAAGCATGCCCATAATTTGTACTGCTGTGGTGGAGTCAGCTGGTGTGCTGAAAGTGCACTTTGCATTTTATCTTTTTTTATGTCGGATGGATTACAAAATGGTTCAAATGGCTCTAAGCAGAATGGGACTTAAATCTGACGTCATCAGTCCCCTAGTCTTAGAACTACTTAACTCTAACTAACCTAAGGACATCACACACATCCACGGCTGAGGCAGGATTCGAACCAGCGACCGTAGCAAGCACGCGGTTCCAACTGAAGCGCCTAGAACCGCTCGGCTACAGGGGCCGGTCGATGGATTACATATCCAGCTAATGTTGCTTCCATTTTCCTTTTTATTTTGCTTTGTGAAGAATAGGTTACACATCCAGATTTTTTTACTGAATCTGATGATGCCTCAAAAGGGTGATACCAGTCACTGATATTGAATAACTTCGCCGTCTTTTTATTCTGAAATAATTCGAAACTGGTTGCCGTAGCATCGTACCACAATGAAACAGGATTTTTTTTTTTTGATGTGCCAATGATTTTCTAAAGACTTTACCAATCTCGATGTAATTAACCAATGAAATGTTTCATTTGGGTGCTCACATTCTTGGCGACTTCTCTATAATGTCAGTTTTAATGCAATTGTAATATTTTTAGCCAACTTCCTCTCGTTACTGTATCGGACAACCCACATACAAGCAGATGTAGGTAGTAAGGCAGTAGGGTATAACTACGCCAAGCCAAGTGCGTTCTCACCGGGTATAACTTAAGTCTGGGTATGCTGACGGCGATTTGATCCGTCACAACTTTGGTTGTTTTCACAGCTACCTATTAGGCAGATGTTCAGCTATGAAAAGCGGGTGTGGTTCATTTGCAGCGACTTCCAAACAGAAGCGTGAATGTTGTTTGTCTAAGGAACGGAGTGAAAACAAGAGCAGTAGCACGAAGCTGACCGCCCCTCCTGGCGGTGACAAAGGTGCCGGCAGCGCTCTAGTTGCCCTGTCGCTCTTTCTCTGCTTCCATGTGTCGTCTTCCCACTAGGGCAGCTATGAACACATTGTGTGTTGGTCCAGTTGGTTATTATTTACGCCCCTGATTACTTTAAAATTGCGAAATTAATGTCAGTGTCTGCGTTGCCGCATTTGGATGTAATTAATAGCCGAGCTAATCCGCTAGCGCGTTATAATGAGACAGTAGCCGCCGGGGAGCTATAAGTTACTATCAATTTCGCATTCATTGGCTGAGCGATCAATACAGCCACCGGCCAGTGGTGACATCGGAGCCAGTTCCAGTTTTTGCTTTTTAAACACTGGGAGAGTTTGTAAAGACAACGGTAGCACGTCTAGAAAACTTTAGGTTACGCTAGGAACTTACAAATCTGTCGAAGGCTGGAAGAAAAATCAGAAATGTCAGGTATAGCACACATTCATTAGAGTGGAACGCTCTCGAATTTAATTCAGAATGGACAGTTTGTATTTTCCCTCTTTGTTAAATATTGCTTGCATTATGAAAAGAATATAGCTTCTGAGCTAAATGTAACAGAAAATATGAAAATCAATAATTCAAGAAGTATTGCTATAGCGTGATGCTCGTTTCACAGGAGTGCACGTAAATAGGGGAGATTGTTTTTAATGAAGAACACCTTTATTGGCAGATTGATTAAATTTTTCATCATCAGACGATCGAGTTGCTGAGTGTCATTAATTTAAACTATCTCGGTAGAAGATACTGACGGAAAATAATCTCGACTAGCTACCAACTTTACTTTTTGTTTTATTGGTGTACATGCGAGAGGTAGTTACAAACATTTAATTATTACTTCCAAAAAATAAAGTCAGCAAAATTAATGTTTTGTTACACTACATGTGCATGTCTGCAGTCCTCGTACGCACTGAAATCCCACTACCTGAGTACTGTAGGACTCCGCTAGAGGAACCTAAACAAAATGGTGCTGTCCGCTGATAATGTGGTGTGTTGTCACACGGTAATTCTTTTCAACAGTATCGAAAGTGTTGTAGTTGCGGCAGTCCAGTCCGTACGGCTAAAGAAGTCAACTGGATAGGCCTAAACAGTTACAACATTTCTGTAATTTACTATCACGAACTAATCTTGAAACATCGGAACGATAAAAAAAAAACTTAGCCCATAAAATACTGAAAGAAACCTTAATATCTTATTACAACTAGTAGTGGCGTCAAAAGGTGTATCAAATCGTCTCTGTATTTGCCTACAGCCGGCAGCACAGATACAGGTGTCGTGAGCCTCACACTACTCTACGATGTGGTCATCACGCCACAGTGGTGTAACATCATGTCTTTTTCGCAATAAAACTTACTTTCGAAATTACACGGCATAAATAAGTTCCATCACGGTTCACTCCAACGGAAGGAAAGATACTCAATTTATGATCAAACAGCTGTAGTCAGGATTTTGAAAATTCTGCAATATCTTAACGACAGGAATTACAGTCTCAGATTGCCAAAGCGCCAAGAGACTCAGATAAGGTAATAGAAAAATAGCGATTTTCTGGACAAAATGTGAGATCATGTGGGATTCAGTTCTTCTCACAGTTTCTGTGAACATGGTTACTGTACAGACACGAAAGGTACTGCAGTTAATGAGGGCGCGTCTAAAAGCTTCATGGTGTGGATATGATGCGTATTTTGATCACATGAGTTAACCGTATCAACAGCCATTTCATTCTCAAAAAATTACTATCAGATCATAAGTATTTCACTTTAATCATTACGTTAAAATGATGGAAAGTCTTATAGTTCGTGCGATGCATAATTATCTGCAGTTATCTGGTTTCAGCAAATTGGTTCCATACCACGATGATTTATTTCAGTCTTCTGTTAGCTCGTCAAAGCTATTGCTTCCCAAATGTTTTTTTACCTCACCATGCATTTTTATACTCACTGTATGAAACTATTATTATTATTATCATCACTAGGGAAAAAGAATAAGGTGCCAAGGATTTCTGTGGTGTGGTGTAGCTTTGTGAAGGGACTGCAATGCTATCAATGCACTTCAAGCCATCGAGTTGTAATCTATATCCTACGAACCCAATTTCTTTAAGAACATGTAGTAACTATAGTAGTTAACATACGTTAAATAACATAGCCCAGATGAAAAAGGTTCCTATATTAACACATGCGCACACACACACACACACACACACACACACACACACACACACGCGCGCGCGCGCGTACACAAACATGCGCGCGTGCGCGCTCATGGATTCCATTGTGCTGCGACACGAATAAAGACGCAATCTGTATCGAACCAAAATGAAGATGGGAGGAGAAAAAGGTCGCAGCATTCCTGATATGGGTCCACAAGCACACTTTTGAAAAGTAGCTATTCCCAGCATTATGACACTTACTTCTTTAGCTTTATATCTTGTAGAAGGTCTTTTGTACACACTAGGTTTTTGTAGTTGCGTGGCCGGCCGGTGTGGCCGAGCGGTTCTAGGCGTTTCAGTCTGGAACAGCGCGACCGCTACAGTCGCAGGTTCGAATACTGCCTCGGGCATGGATGTGTGTGATGTCCTTAAGTAGGTTAGGTTAAGTAGTTCTAAGTTCTAGGGGACTGATGACCTCAGATGTTAAGTCCCATAGTGCTCAGAGTCATTTGAACCATTTGTACTTACGTACTCCCTTGTCTTTCTATCTGTCCCTTACCTCATCCTCACCCTTAACCTCTTCTTCCTTTGTCTCTCTTTCATCTTTTCATAGAGAACTTTATCTACATTTAAATCTTATTAATAGCTAGTTAGTGTTATCTGCTGTTTGGTTTTGGGGAAGTTCAGAAAAATTTCACTATTAGACGTTAAAATCGTAACACTATGAAGTGGAGGTGAAACAACCGTCAAGTTGGTACGAAGAGAACTACATTCTTAGATATGAAAATGTTGAGAATTTTTGCGCTACAGCACATAATAGGTAGCGGTCTGCATTGTGTATACAGGGTGTCCCAGAAATGTTGTGAGGAACTGCAAGGGGTGGTAGTGGATGTTTTGAGGAACAAATCGAGTGTAGGAACTTGTGTCCAGAAACAATCCAAATACGCTACTGAGCGTCGAAGTTATAGGCGCCGAAGCCCATCACTAGGCAACCCTTTCTTCAGGAAACGTGATTTTCTGCGCTGATGGACCATTAGCGGAACGACAGAAAACTTTGTTTATCATTCAGTGAACGTGGGTGATTGCCAAAATCGCCAGTGGAGCTGTTGCTTAGAAAGGGTCTCCTGTTGCCTAAGTGGATCATGGTTTCGGACACGGGTTTCCATCCGCAGTTTATTTTTCTCTTGTAACATTGTAAAATTTCCAATGTTTATACAGGAGAAAAATAAACTGCAGATGAAAACCCGTGCCCGAAACGGTCATCCAGCTCGGCTACAGAGCATTGCATTCATAGGCGACAAGGCCTCTCTACACAGCAGGCAGTTCCATCTTCTGCACTTACGATCGTGGCAATCAGTCGTGATCACTGCGATCATAGAGAGATGGTCCGTCACCGTTCAGTCACGTTTACTGCCGAAAGGGTGGCCTAGTGGCAGGCGCCAGCACCTATAACTTCGATGCTCTGTAGCGTCGTTGGATGAAGTTTCCAATGGCCCCACGCAACATGGAGCAACAGGATCTAATCCTCGATTTGTTCCTCAAAACACCCTCTACAACACCTTGACGTTTGTCGCAACATTTCTGGGTCACCCTTACAAGAACACTTTTGCCACGGGTTCCGTAATCAAAATTCCCATTTGGATGTTAGTGGTTTGTGATAAGACCATATTACGTCTCGTGTAAGAAGCAGAAATGACTACCACCACGTGTCGGAATTCGACAGTGGCAGAGTAGTGGCCTATCCAGTTTGTGGTTTGCTGCTCCATGGAACTGCTGCTCGCGTTGGTCGGAATACCTCGACTGTATGCGAATACGGAATGGATGAGTTCAGAAATGCCTTACTCAACTCCATGCGTAAGCTCAATGGCCCCACGCAACTAGAGCCTGAGGGGGACAGAAACCTTGTTCCCTTGGCGGTGCAGGACCGTCAAGTCACGTCACGTTCCTCTGATGATTAAACAAGCTTGTTAACAGAAACACAAGTATGAACACAGACAGTGTGACGGCAACTGGAGCACTGTGAACTGTCAGTTCGGCGACCATTGATGCGGCTCTGCTTGATATCACGGCAAGAGACAAGTTAACCGACAGCAGTGCACTTACAGACAGCACTGGACAAAGAAGTGGCACCACGTCGGCTTCCAGGCGCGCCCTGGTTCTTGGTACAGCATCACGAGAGACCTATCCGGGTGTGGAGGCTCCTAGAGGAACTAACGCTGCCAGATCGCATTCATCATCGCCATACGCGCCCGGCACTCAAAGCGACGGTATGCGGTGCCATTGGGTACACAACACGATCGTCTCTCGTTCACAGAGTCGGTAATTTGGACATCAGCTAGTACATTTCTCTCTTCGAGATCCCTGTGTTATTACCTTTCAATAATATAACGCAAAACATCATGTTTCCAGTACTGTCCCGACCTACCACGGTAAACTGGGTGTTTGAGTGTCGCTCTGGCCAGTGCGTACCTCCGAATCGCTTATCTATTGAAAAACTCTGCTCCGGGGTTGTTGAGAGGTTGGCATGCCACTAATCGCCAAGCATTACGATTGGCGAAGCAGCACATAATGACTTACTCGCTACTGTCATCCAAGCCTAGTTCGACTCGGTACCCCGTCAGATTGCAGCCGCTATTGCCTATATACCCCCGAAACAACTACAAATTTTATCGCGTACTCTTCCTACGAGGCATCTTCAAAAGCAAGTGTACTAGATTTTTATATTTTTTCAGAAAAAGTGTATTTGGTAAAAATTACAGTATATTGTTGATACATTTGTTGACTGTTTTTCCACATAATCGTCATCCCGTTCAATGCACGTGGCCAGCCGTTGGCACAAGCTTATTTATACCCTCTTTGAAGAGCTCTCCTCCCATATCCTTCCCCACTTCAGAACCCCTTTCTGGACCTGCTAGTCAGCTGAAAATTTAATTCCATCTCTCTGTGCCTTCAGAGAGGTAAAAAGATGACCATATGAAGGCACCAAGTCAGGGCAATACGTGGGGTGGTTCAAAAAATTCAAACCAAATTAGCCCAGAACGCCTTGGTTGTTAAGGCTGTGTGAATGTGGGCGTTGTCGTGCAATAGGCACACTCGTCTCGTCAACATTCCCCTCCTTTTGTCTTGAACGCTGCTTCTGAGCTTTTTACGGTCTCACAAAATCTTTGTGTATTGATGGTCTCCTCCTGGGGTAGAAATTCGACCTAACTGATGCTTTTTCGGTGCCAAAACATTGATGCCACGAATTTTTTGCGAGGAATTGTGGCTTTGAAGTTTTTGGCTGATAGGGAATTGATGTGACGCCACTGTGACGATTGCATTTTTTCTGAGGTTTGTAATGAGCCAGCCACGTTTCATCCCCAGTCACATTAAAGCTGAGTAAATCCTCATCTTCCATTTTCAGTCACTTAGGAAACTGTGCGACTGCTACGGTCGCAGATTCGAATACTGCCTCGGGCATGGATGTGTGTGATGTCCTTAGGTTAGTTAGGTTTAAGTAGTTCTAAGTTCTAGGGGACTGATGACCACAGCTGTTAAGTCCCATAGTGCTCAGAGCCATTTGAACCAGCCATCGCTTAGGAAACTCGCTGGCTCTAGTGACCCGATTTCTCTTGTGATACACTGTCAGCTGTTTTGGCACCGATCTTGTACACAGTTTACGGTAACCCAGCGTTTCTATGTTTGTCTTGTCGAAGAGAGATCTGGAGATCTGTGGAAACATTGCACAAATTTCATTCAGTCTCAGTCTGCGGGCTTCAAGAACAGTCTCCTTGAATTTTTGACCAACTCATCAGTCAAAATGCGCAAGGTCTTTCACTGCTCTGTCCCCAGTGAACGTTTGTTCTGCCTCCAGTGAACCCCCTACACTAGTTAAACACATTCGTTCTGTTCGCAGCACCTTTGTCGCCAACTTTCGACTCCTGAAAAATTTCGGTATGTGTTACTGCTTCTGCGATTAGGAAACGGATCACAGCACGTAGCCCTCACTTAGCGGGATTTCGTACCGACATATGTCATGCAGCGGAAAACTATAACGTGAGTTTACGTACTACCGTGTTCCTACGATGCTCGTTCTGGTCAGGTGATCCCCCTCTATAATACGTGTTGTCAACCCTCAAACAAAAGAAACCACAGCCTGTTGTGGTCACCGTACACTTACTTCCTGAACATGCCTTGTACTACGCTGTAGATGAACAGCAAGTAGCATTTCTGTGTTTGCTAGTCTTCCTTGTGCTGCAGTTTTATTGACCAGCTATGTCTGTATGAAAAAATGGAAAATTATTAATGCACTTTGGACCTTAGTTATAATGACAGAAACTGTGAAAGTCGGCCCGAAATAACTTCTGCTGTCTTGAAATGAAATGATTGTATGGCATTGTTTGGCAGGAGGCCCCATCTGTGGACGGTCGGCGAGCGGATTGGAAGTCTTATTTCAGTTGACGCCATATTGGGCGATTTACGAGTCGGTGATGATGAATGATAATGACAGCACAACACCCAGTTCACGAGCGGAGAAAATCTCCAACCCAGCTGGGAATCGAACCTGGGCCTGCTGCATGGAAGGGAAGCACGTAACCACTTAGCTAAGCTGGCGGTCTCTGTTGTCTCATTCATATTCAAAAAGAGCAATTGATAAAAATAACTTCCAATTTTGTGAATTACTCTTGTTGTCTTCCATAAGTTACTCTATTTTGTTTTGTAATGCCGCTAGACCGTTCATTGAAGAGGGAGTATGTGAGAGATTTGGTAAGTTGGTGTGATAGCAACTCGCCCGCCTGCTGCCACTGGTGGTGTTGCGCCCGCGCCTGCGGTAGAGGCCACACTTACAGCCTGTGGGCTGCGTGGCGCTGCCTGCAATTAGGCGCGGTGGAGGTCCAGACCGCTGCCCTGTGCTGTACTGTAATGAACAGCGGTGTCAGCGGCCGGCGTGCAGCCTGCTCGTGGCCAGTCGTTCCTCCGCGCCAACTTCCTAGCCGCTCAACTGTCCTGTTTAATCTTCTCTCCCCAACTTCCACGCTAGTAGACGTTGCTTTCCAGTAGGACCAAAAGCTGGCTAGAAGAGCAACTCCGACAACATAGCCAATAAGTAGTGCATTTGTTAGCTAATGTAGATTAAAGACTGTTGCTGGCCATTCCAAAGAGGCAGTATGTACGGAGTAAATACACTTGTGGTGTTGTTCTACACCACACGACGATATTTGAGGGGGGCAGTAAATAAGGAGATGGCCTGTAGAAGATCTCCCTACATTTATTTGAAACTGCGGTAATATGATTCGCTAGTAATAAATAAGAATTTCAAATTCACATCTCATGTGGATTCACATAAACTTATCTTGTGATCACTGATTGCAGAACAGATTCATTTTATGTTTGATGTGGTTTCAACTTTATAAATAACTAACAAAAACGGAGAGTAGTGTGTGTTTATTATTGTTTAATACAAATATCAAAAAATGGCTCTGAGCACTATGGGACTTAAATGCTGAGGTCATCAGTCCCCTAGAACTTAGAAGTACCTAAACCTAACCAACCTAAGGACATCACACACATCCATGCCCGAGGTAGGATTCGAACCTGCGACCAGAGCGGTCGCGCAGTTCCAGGCTGTAGCGCCTAAAACCGCTCGGCCACACCGTCAGGCACAAAAATCACAATTGAGAGGTATTGTATTGTATTGTATTGTATGTTAACCAGGGACCTAGAAACGACGGAGAGGCTCCGTCCCCACCGCAGCCGCAGTGGTCCACAACCCCACGACGACTACCGCAATCCACATCACCCCTCCGCCGCCTCACACCGAACCCAGGGTTATTGTGCCTTTCGGCCCCCGGTGGACTACCCAGGGAACGTCCCACACCAGACGAGTGTAACCCCAATGTTTGCGTAGTAGAGTAATGGTGGTGTACTCGTACATGGAGAACTTGTTTGCGCAGTAATCGCCGACATAGTGTAACTGAGCCGGAATAAGGGGAACCAGCCCGCATTCGCCGAGGCAGATGGAAAACCGCCTAAAAACCATCCACAGACTGGCCGCTTCACCGGACCTCGACACAAATCCGCCGGGCGGATTCGTGCCGGGGACCAGGCGCTCCTTCCCCCCCTGGAAAGCCGTGCGTTACACTGCACGGCCAACCGGGCGGGCTACAATTGAGAGGTACTGAAATAATTTTCTGCAGCAGTATTGCCCCCGACCCCTTCACTTTAGGTAAAGTAATACGGTGCCATCGTGAAAAATACGCACATCTCTCTCTACCAAAGCGCCTGCCTCATACGCCTTTGATATCATGCCAAGACTCCCTGCAACTGCCACCTTCAGGTGAGGTTGCTTTTCTTATTCTGGTGACTTGTGACATCATCCCCGTGTTATTAAACAAGCCCTATGTCATAAATAGAATCTGTATTGTGAATTACATTAAGCACCATATGATTTTAAGTTATGCTTATAAAGATAATTCATTGTATCCAGTTAACATTCGGAGTCCCTCGAAAATTGCCACTTCTGGTCCCATGCATATAATGTTAATAATAAACTGAGTGAGAGGTGACAATCATATGAACAAAGAGACCTCTCTCCTTGTCGATGTACTTGTTTCTCTGAGAAAAAAGAATTGAGTAAAAGGAGAAACAGGTTGTATCAAAAGAGATATGGGTGCAGTCGTTTCTTTATGAACATTCGGTGAAAAACGAATGGTGATCGGAGTTGTACACCATGAGATATTTCAATTTTAATTAATCACTGAAATCAGATTTCGTGGTATAGCGCGATGGCAGGAGGCGATAATTGTGATCTTCATGGGGAGGCAGGGCGCCCAAGGACGCCACGTCATCACGGCGGGATTCAGACTGCATTTATGGAAAGCTTCGGCATGCCTGCGTAATGATACGAAAGGTACAAGCTAAACATTAGACACTGTTTCCGAGGCCAGACATCTTTTGCCACCAAGCAGGCGGACTAATCCAAGGAAAAGACACCCGAATAAAGAAAAATAGTCCATCAGAAAAACACATTTAATGATAGTAAGAATGAAGCGGGAATTATTTCAGAGTGTGTTTTAAGATGTTTCACTGGATACGCCGATGTAGGATACTACAATTTTGACTGTAAAATAATTGTTGAAGTAGCGTGTCTGACTACACAGTAGACTCAAACGCGGAGTGACGGACGCTTTTGTGGCGGATAACATATCGGAGCTTGACTGAGGTTTGACCTACGTCAGATTGCAGTCTTTCTTAGTTGTATCATAAGCTCTTTATTGGTTCATTTAATTTTAAATAAGTCTTAATACGTACAGTCACGTAGGCAGTGATTGTA
This sequence comes from Schistocerca piceifrons, assembly GCF_021461385.2. NCBI lineage: Eukaryota > Metazoa > Arthropoda > Insecta > Orthoptera > Acrididae > Schistocerca > Schistocerca piceifrons. The sequence continues at coordinate 692,102,669 of NC_060138.1, forward strand.
GTTGGTGTTCCAAAGTATATTTTTTCTGGTGACAGTATCACAGATTTATACAGCGATAGGTTCGCTGAACAAAGTTTATGGCGTATCATACGTCATCACTCAATCAAATGCCATAGGTTCTCAATAACGTATATGGTTTTACTAGATTATTTTATTCTTTATTTTTTGGACTACTGGAACGCAGCATCTGAAGCCAGGTCTCTGTTGTAAGTGTTACACACCCATGTTACAGCACCAATTATTGTCCGAGGCAGGTTGTTTGATATTACGCTGCAGAGCACTTTTTGGCTGTTTCTTTCCCTTGATGTAAACTTATGTACCTAAAACACTGGGATATACAATCTGGGAGGGCCTTTGTATGATAGATTGTTTTGTAACTAACGACAAACTGGTAAACAATATTAGTGTCATCGTCGAGAGGAAGTCGATCACGTTTCAACTGAGCCGGGTCGACAGGTGGATGGAAGGGCTTAAAACATACGATACACCAAAATGCCAAAATAAAAATCAAACAATTTTATTGTGATGTATATAAAAAGATATCGTTTCATCAGAGGATTACATCTTAGGCGCATGCAGACCGGCAACCCCTTTAACACCTCGGTTTTGGATTGTCTACTATCAGGCGGAAGAGTAGCAGGGTAACCTGCCTACAGGCACCTGGTACTCATGTCATGAGTTCTGCTGTGCAGGTGTACTTATAAAAATCTCAATAAAGGTGGGATGGGGGCTGCCACCGAGGGTTTTGCCGAACTGGAGGGATCTTGGAGGGACCAGTTGCCTCATGATGCCACAGGTGGACACAAAATAGGACCGCTGAAAAGTCTAAGCATCCTTAACTGAGTCAGATTACCTTCAAATTTCGTCGAATGGTTTTAAACGATCCCTAGTCGTTACAACCAGCAAACGAGAGTAAAAACTGTCGTCACACTGCGCTCAAAATGGGTGTCACCATGTTCGACAATATCCTTAGTGAAGGGCTGAAATGCCAAAGGGTAGCAGCAGCGTCAAAGGCTGTGAACTGTTGTTTTCGACCGTGAAGTGTTTGGGAAAGGGTGGTTTCATTGACGCTCTTTATGACATTCGCTTCCCTCGAAATCTAACACCTCAAAGCTCACGATTGCCTCTCTCGAAGTCTAGCACTTGAATGTGTTAAAATTCTGTTTCCCTGATTTCCCAGTGCGTTATGCGAAAAACAACCTCCATTTAAGTTTTGTTATGCACTCAAAATATGCAACAAAGTGCACAGCCAATGGGCGAGAGGAAACTGACTCTACAAATCAACGTCCTCAGAAACCTAGAAAAAAGTCAACTGGTGATTCCAACACAGGAAGGGTATGCTTGTGGTGCCAGTTAGACTCCTGTGTGTTCCATTATCAATAAGATATGAGACGCCACCGACAATTATTTTCTTTCCAACAAGAGAAAAGTCCCTGGGGGTGTCAGTCGAGTTCACAGCCCCAGACGGACCCATCCTCGATGCTTTCAGAGAAAACTTCCACAAACGGAGGGATAGTAATCCAACTCCAGGCTTTAAAACATAACCAAGTTGCAGAGAAGCGGTGAAACTTGTCAGACAATGTCCACTTCGGTACCGTTTGTTAGCGACGCTTTGGCCTAAACAATTCTCATTTGTACCCGACAAATTTCTCTTCCACACAAGGAGGACGTGCCTCAACCACAGTGATAAGGATTACAGCACACGAATTGCAACCAATGCTTGTGTTCTGTGATTCTCTACCATCAACAGTAAGTGAAAGCGTAGCTTGCCGCCTCCTTTTGTAAGAGAAAATACAGAGGGAAGACCGCCGAAAGTTTACGGTCGCATCCTGGACGTCAGAGACGCCTCCCATGCAGTTCGCGGGGGCTTTTTACTCTTGGCTCTGGCTGGCCGAAAAAGACTGACATCAAGCCAACGAACGATTACAGTGCTTGCTGAGACTGTGGCGTTACATACTTTTCCTTTGTACTACAGCCACCGAACACAAATACGATGTATAAAGCTGTGAATGAAATCCAGTAACGATAAGCCACTGCGTGTCAAAGACTCAGTAGCAGGCCATCAATGATTGTCCTAATAACATTAATCCCTTTGTTTTATAAGCGTCCATCGCTTGTTTCTTTTCATAAGTAGACGCATGTATCGTTACAGAAACTTTTTCTGGATAAGAAGTAGCATTATTGTTAAATAATGTTTCAGGAAGCTTATTTATAAAAGTCATGTCTTTTGTTCCCGCAAAGATATCAGTTCGATATATTTGCAGTTATCGTCCGTGTAGAAACTTACAACCGGAGCTTAAAATAACTCTGCGTATGACGTTAATTTTCAGTTCAGTTTGAAATGCGAACATTTCTGAATACGATTGCTTTACGCAAATTTTCATTCTTCTCAGATGCAAACTTAAAAATTAAAGGTTGCTGTTAAATGTAGGCAAGCGGTACGCTTCAGCACTCCGTCCCTATCGGAAAGTGAATCTACACTACTGCACATTAAAATTTCTACACCACAAAGATGACGTGCTAGAGTCCGAAATTTAACCGACAGGAAGAAGATGCTGTGATATGCAAATGATTAGCTTTTCAGAGCATTCACACAAGGTTGGCACCGGTGGCGACACCTACAACGTGCTGACATGAGGAAAGTTTCCAACCGATTTCTCACACACAAACAGCAGTTGACCGGCATTGTCTGGTGAAACGTTTTCAATTGGTGAGAGATCTGGAGAATGTGCTGACCAGGGCAGCAGTCGAACATTTTCTGTATCCAGAAAGGCCCGTACACGACCTGCAACATGCGGTCGTGCATTATCCTGCTGAAATGTAGGGTTTCGCAAGGATCGAATGAAGGATAGAGACACGGGTGGTAACACATCTGAAATGTAACGTCCACTGTTCAAAGTGCCGTCAATGCGACAAGAGGTGACCGAGACGTGTAGCCAATGGCACGCCATACCATCACGCCGGCTGATACGCCAGTATGGCGATGACGGATACACGCTTCCAATGTGCGTTCACCGCGATGTCGCCAAACACGGATGCGACCATTATAATGCTGTAAACAGAACCTGGATTCATCCGAAAAAATGAAGTTCTGCCATTCGTGCACCCAGGTTCGCCGTTGAGTACACCATTGCAAGCGCTCCTGTCTGTGATGCAGCGTCAAGGGTAACCGCAGCCATGGTCTCCGAGCTGATGGTCCATGCTGCTGCAAACGTAGTCGAACTGTTCGTGCAGATGGTTGTTGTCTTGCAAACGTCCCCATCTGTTGACTCAGGGATCGAGACGTGGCTGCACGATCCGCTACAGCCATGCGGATAAGAGGCCTGTCATCTCGACTGCTAGTGGTGCGAGGCCATTGGGATCCAGCACGGCGTTCCGTATTACCCTCCTGAATCCACCGATTCTATTTTCTGCTAACAGTCATTGGATCTCGACCAACGCGAGCAGCAATGTCGCGATACGATAGACCGCAACCGCGATAGGCTACAATCCGACATTTATCAAAGTCGAAAACGTGATGGTACGCATTTCTCCTCCTTACACGAGGCACCACAAGAACGTTTCACCAGGCAACGCCGGTCAACTGCTGTTTGTGTATAAGAAATCGGTTGGAAGCTTTCCTCATGTGAGCACGTTGTAGGTGTCGCCACCGGCGCCAACCTTGTGTGAATGCTCTGGAAAGCTAATCATTTGCATATCACAGCACCTTCTACCTGTCGGTTAAATTTCGCGTCTGTAGCACGTCATCTTCGTGGTGTAGCTCCTCTGAACGTCCCGGCTGCCTTCACAGCCTCTCCACTGACAACACAACAATTCCTAATTCATTATATCTAGTAGTCAATGCGCGTTACGTAGCATTGCCCGGATGCTACTGATAAGATAGGTAGCTGGCGCAGTGGAGCAGCAGAGACGCGTGGTTCATATTCAGGGTCCCAGAATAGAGCAGGAGAGGGCAGGGCAGGGCGCGAGGGCGCGCCCTAATCTGGGGACAGACAGCCGGCCGGCCAGCTGCCTGCCTTGTAATTACGCCTCTAGCCTGGCGCGGCGTAGGCAGACCTCGTGCCTTAGACAACCGCGCCCTTAATTGTAGCTGAATGGAGCGCTAATGGCGCCTCGCTGCCACCAGCCCCGCCACGCCACGCTGTGCGCCGCGCACTGATTCTGGCCTGCCGGAGACACGCGGCTTCCTTAAACTCTCGTTAACTGTCCCAGGCAGGCTTACTGAGTGTAGGGCTTCGCCTTTGTCAGCCAAGTCGCCTCGCTGCTGTGTTTTCTGTGTTTTATCCCTCGCGAAAACTGAGAAGTATGAACTTTATCTAGCAACCTACAATTGACAGGTGGAACGCTACGAGTAACGTCACAGTGTGCATCTGAGGAGTGTCTCGAGGTGTTAATCACATAAGGATCAGCACCATCGTCATCACCATCCGTACAAGTTACACTACTGGCCATTGAAATTGCTACACCAAGAATAAATGCAGATGATAAACGGGTATTCATTGGAAAAATATACACTCCTGGAAATTGAAATAAGAACACCGTGAATTCATTGTCCCAGGAAGGGGAAACTTTATTGACACATTCCTGGGGTCAGATACATCACATGATCACACTGACAGAACCACAGGCACATAGACACAGGCAACAGAGCATGCACAATGTCGGCACTAGTACAGTGTATATCCACCTTTCGCAGCAATGCAGGCTGCTATTCTCCCATGGAGACGATCGTAGAGATGCTGGATGTAGTCCTGTGGAACGGCTTGCCATGCCATTTCCACCTGGCGCCTCAGTTGGACCAGCGTTCGTGCTGGACGTGCAGACCGCGTGAGACGACGCTTCATCCAGTCCCAAACATGCTCAATGGGGGGCAGATCCGGAGATCTTGCTGGCCAGGGTAGTTGACTTACACCTTCTAGAGCACGTTGGGTGGCACGGGATACATGCGGACGTGCATTGTCCTGTTGGAACAGCAAGTTCCCTTGCCGGTCTAGGAATGGTAGAACGATGGGTTCGATGACGGTTTGGATGTACCGTGCACTATTCAGTGTCCCCTCGACGATCACCAGTGGTGTACGGCCAGTGTAGGAGATCGCTCCCCACACCATGATGCCGGGTGTTGGCCCTGTGTGCCTCGGTCGTATGCAGTCCTGATTGTGGCGCTCACCTGCACGGCGCCAAACACGCATACGACCATCATTGGCACCAAGGCAGAAGCGACTCTCATCGCAGAAGACGACACGTCTCCATTCGTCCCTCCATTCACGCCTGTCGCGACACCACTGGAGGTGGGCTGCACGATGTTGGGGCGTGAGCGGAAGACGGCCTAACGGTGTGCGGGACCGTAGCCCAGCTTCATGGAGACGGTTGCGAATGCTCCTCGCCGATACCCCAGGAGCAACAGTGTCCCTAATTTGCTGGGAAGTGGCGGTGCGGTCCCCTACGGCACTGCGTAGGATCCTACGGTCTTGGCGTGCATCCGTGCGTCGCTGCGGTCCGGTCCCAGGTCGACGGGCACGTGCACCTTCCGCCGACCACTGGCGACAACATCGATGTACTGTGGAGACCTCACGCCCCACGTGTTGAGCAATTCGGCGGTACGTCCACCCGGCCTCCCGCATGCCCACTATACGCCCTCGCTCAAAGTCCGTCAACTGCACATACGGTTCACGTCCACGCTGTCGCGGCATGCTACCAGTGTTAAAGACTGCGATGGAGCTCCGTATGCCACGGCAAACTGGCTGACACTGACGGCGGCGGTGCACAAATGCTGCGCAGCTAGCGCCATTCGACGGCCAACACCGCGGTTCCTGGTGTGTCCGCTGTGCCGTGCGTGTGATCATTGCTTGTACAGCCCTCTCGCAGTGTCCGGAGCAAGTATGGTGGGTCTGACACACCGGTGTCAATGTGTTCTTTTTTCCATTTCCAGGAGTGTATTATACTAGAACTGACAAGTGATTACATTTTCGCGCAATTTGGGTGCATAGATCCTGAGAAATCAGTACCCAGAACAACCACCTCTGGCCGTAATAACGGCCTTGATACTCCTGGGCATTGAATAAGAGCTTGGATGGCGTATACAGGTACAGCTGCCCATGCAGCCTCAACACGATACCACAGTTTACCAAGAGTAGTGACTGGCGTATTGTGACGAGCCAGTTGCTCGGCCACCATTAACCAGACGTTTTCAATTGGTGAGAGATCTGGAGAATGTGATAGCCAGGGCAGTAGTATAACATTTTCTGTATCCAGAAAGGCCCGTACAGGACCTGCAACATGCGGTCGTGCATTATCCTGCTGAAATGTACGGTTCTGTAGGGTTTCGCTGGGATTGAATGAAGGGAAGAGCCACGGGTCGTAACACATCTGAAATGTAACGTCCACTGTTCACAGTGCCGTCAATGCGAATAAGAGGTGACCGAGACGTCGTTATCAAAGTCGGAAATGTGATGGTCCGCATTTATCCTCCTTACACGAGGCATCACAACAACGTTTCACCAGGCAACGCCGCCGGCCGCGGTGGTCTCGCGGTTAAGGCGCTCAGTCCGGAACCGCGCGACTGCTACGGTCGCAGGTTCGAATCCTGCCTCGGGCATGGACGTGTGTGATGTCCTTAGGTTAGTTAGGTTTAAGTAGTTCTAAGTTCTAGGGGACTGATGACCACAGAAGTTAAGTCCCATAGTACTCAGAGCCATTTGAACCATTTGAACCAGGCAACACCGGTCAACTGCTGTTTGTGTATGAGAAATCGGTTGGAAACTTTCCTCATGTCAGCACGTTCATGTCGCCACCGGCGCCAACCTTGTGTGAATGCTTTGAAAAGCTAATCATTTGCATATCAAAGCATCTTCTTCCTGTCGGTTAAATTTTGCGTCTGTAGCACGTCATTTTCGTGGTGTACCAATTTTAATGGCCAGTAGTGTATATTTATTCCACTGTTGATGATGGCTAGCCCAGTGTTCCCAGTATATTGTGGCCTTAAGTTTAAGGCATCCAAGAACGTTTTAAGTGTTAGATTCCTGTCTAAGCTGGTTTTTGACCATGAAAAATCCATGAATGGATATATGTGGCTCGTCCGGCAAGGTATAAGAATCTCTCACATGTTCACGTGTTTATCGTGAAATTCATCGTTATATCCTCAGCTCATGTGTTTTTCCCAACTAATTAATATATCTTCCTCTCCTTTATAGTAATTGTTCATACATCCTGTCCCATTGCTCAATACGGAATTGGCGATTTACTCTGAAATTCTTGCACCTCTGTGTTGCATAGCCGAATGATTCAGTTCACACAGATTCTAAAAATGGATATCTTCTCCTTAACCACTCCATCGATTTCAACCAGAGTTGACATACGTATCATTTACTGTCTGGAAAGAACCAATACGTGGAGAGAGGGAGAGGGGAAGGGGGTAATAACCACCCACCCATCAAAAGGGGGGGGGGGAGGTGGCTGAAAAGTCAGTGTAGCTCACGACGCCGATGCTTTGGTGATCCAATATTTGAGAATGAGAACACTTAGAGACGTGCAGCAAACTTTACACATAAAAAGCAGGGTTGTTTTGAAAATCAGCCTTACGCAAACACAATTAGTTTATTTTTTATATTTACCCAGACATGTTTTGACACCTATGTGTCATCTTCTGTGGGTCACATTTTTATTTCTGTAAAGTACAATATCAAATGGCTCTGAGCACTATGGGACATAACTTCTGAGGTCTCAGTCCCCTAGAACTTAGAATTACTTAAACCTAACTAACCTAAGGACATCACACACATCTATGCCCGAGGCAGGATTCGAACCTGCTACCGTAGCGGTCGCGCGGTTCCAGACTATAGCGCCTAGAACCGCTCCACCGCTCCGGCCGGCTACTATATCACATTTATAATAATTTAACTGCTGTAGGCCTAAAAACTACAGTATGTGCAGTTTGCTTTGTTTTGCTTAGACACTCACATTAAAATTACATCGCTGTGTTACTATACACCGGTTTTAGTGCTCGTTTTCGTCGTTTTTTTGACAGCACGTCATCTGCAAACTAGCCATGAAGAAAATTATTGTGTATTTGTGAATAACTGTTTCGAGGTAGAGGTTATGTACGTTTCTGCACTTATATTTTTCGTCCTGTTTCGTGTCTCTGGTTGGTGTCTCCATCAACTGCTATTTTGTGCATTGTTTTCATTCAGTTTTTCACAAATTTCCGCTCACTACTTCACCTCACATGCACTTTTACAAAATGTGACGAATTGTGATCTGAGCAGACACTTCTGACAACATACTCAGTGAGAGGTGTTATGTTATGGTTGCTGCTCACTTGTTCATCATTGGTCTTGTGTTTGTTGTGGCGCTAATTTTGAAAGTTTCGTCACAACAGGTGTGTTGTTGCTGCTGGGAGAGGGCAAAATGTATGTAATGTGTGTGTATGTGTGTGTATATATGTATGTATGTATGTATGTGTGTGTGTGTGTGTGTGTGTGTGTGTGTGTGTGTGAGAGAGAGAGAGAGAGAGAGAGAGAGAGAGAGACGGAGAGAGAGGGAGAGAGAGAAAAAGATATGGAAAGAGTGGTGGGGAAGCAACCAAGAAAACATAAATCCCTTCTTTCTTCAAAACAGGTACTCCGAACACCTCAGAGCCTTAAGAAGTGATAGTACATACTCCACTTTTGCAGACCATCTAATACAAAAAAACCACTGCCCAAAAAACATAGAGACTGATCTTAAGATCCTCAGAGAAAACAACAGTCTCTATCAAAACTTCACAACAGAGGAAAACTACCACTTACAAAAAGCAATAGTACATAGAAAGGAGGATACATGATGACTTGGACAGGATTTGTGATTGGTGTAAAGAATGGCAGCTAACTCTAAATATAGATAAATGTAAATTAATGCAGATGAGGAGGAAAAAGAATCCTGTAATGTTTGAATACTCCATTAGTAGTGTAGCACTCGACACAGTCACGTCGATAAAATATTTGGGCGTAACATTGCAGAGCGATATGAAGTTGGACAAGCATGTAAAGGCAGTTGTGGGGAAGGCGGATAGTATTCTTCGGTTCATTGGTAGAATTTTGGGAAGGCGTGGTTCATCTGTAAAGGAGACCGCTTATATAATACTAATACGACCTATTCTTGAGTACTGCTCGAGCGTTTGGGATCCCTATCGAATTGAGGGAGGACATAGAAGCAATTCAGAGGCGGGCTGCTAGATTTGTTACTGGTAAGTTTGATCATCACGAAAGTGTTACAGAAATGCTCCAGGAACTCGGGTGGGAGTCTCTAGAGGAAAGGAGGCGCTCTTTTCGTGAATTTAGAGAACCAGCATTTGAGGCCGACTGCAGTACAATTTTACTGCCACCAACTTACATTTCGGGGAAAGACCACAAAGATAAGAGAGATTAGGGCTCGTACAGAGGCATATAGGCAGTCATTTTTCCCTCGTTCTGTTTGGGAATGGAACAGGGAGAGAAGATGCTAGTTGTGGTACGAGGTACCCTCCGCCACGCAGCGTATGGTGGATTGCGGAGTATGTATGTAGATGTAGAGAATCCTGAATTAAAATACAACACTGTGCAACGAAACAATGTTTCGAACACTCAATGAACTATACAAAGGCGACTCATCATAAAAAACATAAAATTCAAACAGACTAAAAATAAGAAAAAGGAACTTCTGTTTTCTTGGTTTCCTCCACCCCCCTCTTTACATCTCTCTCTCTCTCTCTCTCTCTCTCTCTCTCTCTCACACACACACACACACACACACACACACACACACACACACACATTCTTCCCTCTCCCAGCAGCCACAACACACCCGTTGTGACGAAACATTAAAAATTAGAGCCACCCCCCTCTTTACATCTCTCTCTCTCTCTCTCTCTCTCTCTCTCTCTCTCTCTCACACACACACACACACACACACACACACACACACACATTCTTCCCTCTCCCAGCAGCCACAACACACCCGTTGTGACGAAACATTAAAAATTAGAGCCACAACAAACACAAGACCAATGATGAACAAGTGAGCAGCAACCATAACATAACACCTCTCACTGAGTATGTTGTCAGAAGTGTCTGCTCAGATCATACTTTCTTCACATTTTGTGAAAGTGCATGTGAGGTGAACTAGTGAAATTTCTGAAAAACTGAGTGAAAACAACGCACAAAATAGCAATTGATCGAGACGCCAACCAGACACACGAAACAGGTCGAAAAATGTATGCACAGAAATGTACATAACCTCTACCTCGAAACAGTTTTTCACAAATACGCAATAATTTCCTTCATGGCTAGTTTGCAGATGATAATTATGTTGTCAAAAAAAACGACGAAATCGAGCACTAAAACTGGTTTATTGTAATACAGTTCCATTAGCGACGTAATTTTAAGGTGAGTGTCTAAGCAAAACAAAGAAAACTGTACGTATTGTTATTCTTAGGCCCACAGCAGTTAAATTATTATAAATGTGAGATATTGTACTTTACAGAAATAAAAATTTGACCCACAGAAAATGACACATAGGTGTCGAAACATGTCTGGGTAAATATAAAAATAAACTAATCGTGTTTGCGTGTGGCTCATTTTCAAAACAACCCAGTTTTTAAATCGCAAACACGGAAGAACAAAAAGAGGAGCTTCAAACCTTAGTAAAACGAGTGTCTCAAAGCCAAGCCAAACATTTACACATAATTCTAAACTTTACGAAATTATTTCTCACTGACGACCTTCACAAAATGATGAAAGGAAATAGGTTTGTCACTTGCTACATTTTCGCTGTTCATGCGGTAAAACTATCACATGAAGGATAACGTTTTATTACTTTTATACTTCTAAATGCATTCGTGTCACATTTCCCAGAGAGTATTAAAATATAGCACTGAATGTACCAAAAAAATTACATGATTATGCGTCCCTTAGTTGAGGGGGTATGACACCATAAACACAGAATGCGTGAAAAACTAACGCATCGTGCAAGACTTTTAACGTCTGAGATCATCTGTCCCCTAGACTTAGAACTACTTAAACCTAACTAACCTAAGGATATCACACACATCCATGCCCGAGGCAGGATTCGAACCTGCGACCGCAGCAGCAGCGTGGTTCTAGACTGAAGCGCCTAGAACCGCTCGGACACCGAGGCCGGCAGGTCAGGAAAACTGACAGCGGTGCGGAGGAGTGGCATGCTCACCATATGGTCCTCTGTATCTGCATCCGGTGACGCTGAAGGGCCGAGGATGGTATGGTGGTTGGTCGGTACCGTTTGGCCTTCAAGGCCTATTCGGACGGCATTTGTTTGAACTCTGTTCGCAACACTTTTCGCGGGCAGTATCCACATTTGCCGCTGTACGTACCTATTAAAATGTATCATTGTACGACACACAGTTCAAGAGATATGACGTCAAATACTGAGATGTGAGAAGAAACTGCACTAACATTTTAATTTATTACTTCTCTGCTATTACCTCTATTCGCAACACTTTCGCAGACATTATCCACATATGCCACTGAATGTACCTACACAAATATTTTATGACACATACTTCAGAAGATATGACGTCGTAAACTCTGGGATGCGTGAGTAATTGTCACATCGTATATGACATATAAATTTATTACTTCTTTACTACTAGCGCCATTCACAGCACATTTCGCAGGCGGTAGGCCATATACCATTGGACGAAACTGCGAAATTATATCATTGTACAGTAAATAGTTCAGGAGATACGAAGTCATAAACATTAAGCAGTGTAAAAAGGAAACTGCAGGGCGAAATCGCTAGACAACAGGTGATATGTGTATAAATACGCGTAAATATGTCAAATATGTGCGTATGTGAGCACAGCCAACGGTAAAAATCTCATCGTAAACCCCTGCAAGGATTTCAGTCAAAAATCGTGATACATATTAGCTACAGTCTGGACAGAAATATTGTAGGAATAAGAACCACCAGCTTTCTAGTGGCTTGGGTATGAAAACACAGAGACAGAAGGGAGATTAGTAGATGGACAGACAGCGAAGGGAAGGAGGAGACAGCACAGGTAGGAGGTGGAGGAGGAGACGGACAGAGAGGGGGGGGGGGGGAGGAACAGAGGGATAGAAGGTAGGGGGTCGAGGAGGTGGACAGACAAAAGGGGTGGTGGAATGGACTAATAGAAGATTGGAATAAATACATACCTGGGAAACGCTGGGTACTCAGCTAGTATGATAATACATTTACAGATCAAAAACTTGGATAATTCGTGCGAATCCACAACACAATATTTGAATGTCAGCAGCAATACATTTGGTTTTTTTTGTTTTTTGTTTGTTAAATCAGTATGCCACTGATCACATACTGCCTAATCACGCGACCATTGCAGTTGTAGGTAAGACTCTGTGAAAAGAATTTGATGTAATATCGGATTACTCATGGCAGACAGCTACACTTGTTTACAGTTAATACATTATGTACATCAGCGCAGATGTGTACTGGCAGAAATGAAGTTGTGACCACAGGTCATGAGTGCTGCCCGGATAGCTCAGTTGATGAGAGAGTTGCCTACAAAAGGCGATGTTCCAAATTCGAGTTCTGGTCCAGCACACAATTTCAATCTGCCAAGCATTTTCGACCTTGCATTAGTAATTTTACGGGATAGGAAGTTTGTTTGGTTCGTAGATGATAAAGACATTGCAGTTAACAAGAAATAAAAAGTACTTTTGGAAAGAACTGTTTGTCATATTTTTGTGGACATTAATAAATGATTTCCGGTGAGATAAGTATTATTAAACTTAGAAATAACTCACTATACTTAATTCTGAACCTGAAAGGCCTTTCCACCAGTTTTCAAATGTTTAAAATACGAGGACATGCACGTAGAAGAGGTTGTCTGTGTCAAATTTCTGGCGTTAAAATTTGTTAATATACTCATCTGAGAACAGTATACAATAGAACCACTTAAAAGCCTAACCAGTTCTTTGTCTACAGTGTGGACGTTGCCAGACGTGGTAATGTAAAAATAAAAAGGCTGGGAAACTTCGCTCACTTATGTTGCATAACATCACACATCATGTTTTGGGTTAGAGCATCAAGCCATACGAAAGTTTTTCCGGACCAAAAGCATGTAATATGAATTATTTGCTGTGTGTATTAATAACCTACTCTGTTCAAAGGACTGGGTGTCCTAATTACTGCTTCTAGTATATGTATTCCTTAATGTAATTTCTTACAGCTCAGTTCACGGATTCAAGACCAGGAATAAAAGTACCGTAACCATAAAGACTTATTCATTCACTTTCGTCCAGAAAGGTGTCTAAATTCAGGAACACACCTTTTCAGTAGCTTACCAGTAACAACAAAACGTTTAGCTACAATAAAATAGTTTAAGGGCAACGTAAAGAATTTATTCGTGGCCAACTTCTACTACTCCTGTGCACTACGCCTTTTGCCTCAATAGAACATATTGACAGACCTAATATTTTCAGTTTTTCGTCGTTCCTTATGTGCTTCGAAATTCATGGATGTATAGTCCGTCCAAACGACTAAATGAAAGGCAGTTTGTTTCTTGGAATACACGTTTCGCTTCTTTCATTTATAAAGGAACTTCAGTGGCCTGTAATAGGCCTACAAGTTTATGTACACTGTAAACGCGTTATGAAGGGATTAAAAATATGTTACTATGTTACGACATTACGTTTTTCTCTGCTTTTATGAATAGTAACAGCTTTTGTAGCACAACTTTCGCGATGTTAATGTATCGTTTGGTGTTACTTACGATTTCCAGTGTTGTTAGCCGTGTGTGTGCTCTTGGAGATGTACTCATTCTGTCACCAAACGTCAGATGACCGATTTCAGGCGTTTTTTACCGACATTTCTGACAATATTTCAATTGTAATTTTCACTGTGTGTTTGGCATGTGCGTGTTTACAGTATTTAGTGTTGCCAGCTGTCGCTGTATCTTTATCTTTCATTTTTTTATTGTGTGTGTGATCTGATGTTTTCATTTGCTCTCGCTCTCTCTCTCTCTTTGTGTGTGTGTGTGTGTGTGTGTGTGTGTGTGTGTGAATTTCTTGGTATAAACCCATTTGATTCCGTTTTTCAAATCCAGTCTTTTCTGACCATGGTTTCGTTCTTTATGCTACCAAAGAGCTGTTTTTGATCTTTACATTAATATAACGTGGAATACATCACTTATTTTGTGAGTGTGATTGAATCTGATTTGTTGGACGGTTTTATGAATCTGAGTTGGATATTCTTGAAATTATTGTATTACTTGATGGGAAATGCCTGACATGGCTGTGTTATCCGTATTTTTTACAGTTTTCCGTCGTTCAACAGTTGAAACGTCCCCTTAGAAAAATTATGCATGACTGTGCCTAAACTGACACACAATATTTTTTTCGCGCAACGCAATCTGACTTTCAAAAATCCCTACAAAAGAATGGCCCTGACTAACATTCACCTATACGTTTCACAGATCACTTACCTCACAAAAGTCTTCGTTACTCGAACTACTGCAATACAGCGGGCGCCACTACTGCCAGCTAAATAAAAGATTCAAACTACTGAAGGCACTAACTACTGATAGGCATAGTTGGCAAATGAAAGATTTTGATAGAGAACAAACAATGTATTTACCTTAATAGTGTTCAAAAGTCATAATATATATAGCAGTTCATGACATCCATTTTTACAAATGTTCTGTTTCTGATGGACACACGTCCAGATCATCCGCTCTCAAAACACTGCCATTTCCCTCCCCACATCCACCACTGCTGGCGGCTCACCTCCAACTGCCTAACGCTATGCACTGTTCACATCCAGCTGCCCAACACTACAATGACAGACAACAATGCAAACTAGCCACAGACTGCACACAGCACAGCCAGTGATTTTCATACAGAGCGCTACGTGGCGTTACCAATAAAAAAAACCTAAACAGCCTACTTACATAGCCCCCATGCTCCCCACAAAAAATTTTACAAATTGTGTTGGGCAGTGGCCAATGCAGATTTGAAAATTTTTTTCATAATTATAATAACAAAGAAATCAAATGCACATACTTATTGATACAATGTTGGTCAAAAGATAAAATTTTCTCACAGTCCATAAAGACAGTCCTGAAAGTTCATCACAGTAAAATAGCAGTGTTTTTCTAAAAGTCTGAGCAGTAAAAGAAAATGCACACAGAAGTTGTGGATTTCCATGCAGTCTTGAAGAAGTAGTGTTGTCCTTCCAACGGAAAGACGGTGCTGACTCTTGACATGCAGACAGGTAATGGGCCACAACAGAACAAACCTACAGCAGAGTCAGTCGAAGTTTTGAAGAATACTGGTAGGTAGGTCGTCACAGAGCAGACCCACTGTAGTCCTGGTAGAGATTACGGTATTGGTGGGCCACCAGAGGTGTAGACCCACTGTAGTCCTTGTAGAAATAATGGTATTGGTGGGCCATCAAAGATGCAGCCCCACTGTAGTCCTTGTAGAGATGGCTAGCAGCCATCCGTTGCGACTGTGCAGGTGCACAATCACCATCAAAGAGTCTTGTGGAGAATATAGCAAGTGCATAAACCACCACTTGTGCACTCACAAAGTTTTTATCTAATTGTCCTTAGAACCAGCAATGCTGTTAACCAGTCCCTTGCTGAATTATTAACACATGTCCAAACACTAACAGTCCCAACTGCTCACATACTGTGCTTATATTACGACCAACAGAAACGTGTGCAGTGAAATGATACTTAATTTGAAGAACTGGTGTCTATACAATTATAAATTTACAACATAAGAATACAATTACAAAGGTACAAAATACAGTATTAAAGAACATAACAATACAGATAACATTTGTAGTAATAGGGGCTTTATAAAAGAAGAGAAATAAACATATACATCAGTGTTACAGGAATTATGACATAGGTAAATATATAAAATAATGAGAATAGTTTTCGAAACATTAATTTCACTCATGAGCATTGAAACAAAACAGAATAAATAATGTCTAAACATCTTTACAAAGTAAATAACATATTATCAGAAAAATTCTACAACGTAACTCTCATCAGAAAACACATAAAGATAGGAAGAACACAAATACCCAAGGGTACACAAACACATAGTGGGATAACACAAGGGAAGGACAGGGTTTGTTTTACTGCAGTATTTTACAAACAAAACTTTCTTTACTTCTCGGAGATCTCCCTTCGTTCTTCATTATTTCCAAAAAGTCCTATCTATACCTGCTTTCTGTACTTTTTTCGTATAACTTCTTAATGCATTTCTTCCAATTCATCGCAACTCATTCTCTTATATAGTCTACCCCCTCTTAAGCTAACTTAAATCTACTGAGCTCAGATGCATAAACTAACGGACGAGGCAATGCAGCAGCACAAAACAGTTAATACAAACAGCAATGACAAAAAAAATGCAAATTGGCAAAGCAAGCAGCAGCAGCAAATGCAATAACTTATATCTAATTATGACAAAGCTCAAGCATAAAAATATTACAGTAAAGATGGCCATGCCTAATACCTATGTCACATCTTAACACTAGAATGATGCATCACCTTTACTTACTGTACCAAAAATTTACCAAGTCATTGACAAAAATTATCTATGCAATCCCTGTGAAGGGAAATGTCTTTTTGTGCTTCCTCGTTTTTTTTGGAAGTAGATCATAAAATTATTTATTTACTGGATCTGTAAGCATAAAATATCTATATTAGTACAGCTATTAAATTTTATTTTAACCAATGCTGCAGTGCGGGTAGAAACTAGATATTAAACAAATTGAGCAATCTCTCAACTAGAAAGACAATAGATGTAAAAATGTTTCTCATCATTTCATTAGGCATTTTAGTAAATATCATAAATTAAGAGCTCAAAGTGTAATCATATGTTTTCAAATTTGAGCGTGACGTATTTGCGACGCTTTCTGCAAAGAAATGTCAACAGCGAGGATAATGGCCTCTTTTTTTTCCACCTGTGCCTCTGAAAGGCACACACTAACGGCTTTTTTCTAGGTGACTGTTGCGCAGCTAGGTGCCCACGACGCATTACATGAAGGTGGTCACTTAACTTTCTCACTGAAATATTTACGACACCAGTTTGCACTACAATGACAGTCTCATATAAAAAATTTCACAGGTCGAGAATTTGCGTTACAAATGTGTAGAAACAAAATCCTATAAATATAACAGTGTCCAAAAAATTTTCGTCGGCGTTGTGATACATTTATGCATATACATAAATTTCATAATTCTGAATGTACGATTCTTGGTTTCCAACATCCTTTTCCACAAATCAGAGTCCCTAACCACTACTCATTATTCCTTACCTTATTATACAAATACATATTCGTCGACACTTCTTCAATATTTCATCATAAGAAATATGTAGCATAATCAAATTCCTCATATAGCATCAGCTTATTGATCATAAACATACCTCAACAGCATAATACACATCATCGTTGTAATAATAACATCATAACACCTCAGTCAAATCTCAAAAACGTCATAGCTTTCTGCAATAATTTCGAAACCTAAAAAAAATTCTCTGCTCATTTCAATAGTGTCATCTACGTCAAATGTAGTTTAAAAATCATGATCCCATACCAAATACGACATTCAAAGCTCTCATATTATCACAATGGTTCCGAAAAAATATGAACAGTTCACAAGTACAGACAAAATACAATTTCATAAGTGTGAAGTTGTCCAACTGTGTAATTGCGTAAATATCTGTCACTGATGTAGTAAAAAAAATGGTTGTTTCTCTGTTAAATAATCAGATAGCTATGTAATTCAGTGTTAGAGGAATATGGTACCGATGTGTAAAGATGTATAAGCAAATACCATATTAGCTAGGGCTCCTTGTGCTTGCCAAACACATGGTACACAAAGTAAGCGTGTACCCCCTGAGAATTAATGTAATTATACCCCCAGGTGTTACAGATTACAGAAATGGAATAGAATGTTTCACAGAAAACTTTCTTTGTAATTCATAAATCTTTTAAAAAAATAAATGTTTTAAGTACAAAATTAATCACTCAAATACGTGTACTGTAGCGCTAAACTGTGAGTCTTGTTGTAAGATAATCTCTGTCACTACTTAATGGTAAAAATGTGCTAAGTGTAGTAATTATCGTCATCCGTAATCAAAGTTCTGTAGAAGTCAATGTGTTTACCTTGTAATAAACAAAAGTGAAATACTATGCGTATAGATATCGTAGTAATTACGTTCCTTACCATGATCAAGAAAGTACTATAATGTAATGTATTGTTGTGCTACGAAAAAGGCTGTCTCATTGTAGCTATACCACAAAAGTTACTACTAAAGCATTTTTTACTTTCCAGAGTAATTCAGAAAAACTGTGCACATATAAAACAGATACACCGCAAAAGCAACAATGTAAATTGTGTCACATATTAGTAGCATCGTGATATAATTGTGTAGCTGTCAAAGAAGCCAAATACTAAGTCATCGGTAATCTCACATAAAGTACTTTAAATAAAGAATGTCTTTTCAAGTAAACCAAAATGTTGCATTAAAATCTCATTAACAGTATATGTTGTAAGTATGTAAGCTGTATATTCGTTACGTAATCGTGCAACTAACAAGGAAGAATCTACAAATAACAACACTGTGTCGTCTGTTCACTATAACAATGCATTCGTAATTACTTGTCTAAGTTCCCTAGGTTCTTGACTGGATAGTTAACATTAAAACATAGTTGCCTTTTAACAGTTTGTAAGTGTGACAAAGAGTACCACTAACGTGAATTGAAAAATTTTATAGCAAAGACTAAGTTAAAAAGCAGATTATCATTCAAGAAACGGTTTTACATGTGAAATGTGGTGTAAACCTTTACTCTTCCTAGTACGCAGAGTTTCAACTTCAACGCAATTATCATGTGGTATACGTCGGATTCTGTAAGGTCCATTGTAAACCAGAAAGAATTTGTGATTCGAGTGTTTCTTCTTTTGTGACAATGAATGAGCTTTAATGAGAACTTTCTGTCCAATATATAGTTTCTTTGCATTTGCTTTACCGTGTAGTTTTCTCCTTTTCTCTGCAGCAGAATTTATATTTTTAATGGCCAAATCAATTATGTCTTTGTGTCGAAGTTTACGGGTATTCGGAAAAGGTACAAGCTCTCTGATTCTGTTTGGTGGTTCTTCATTCTTCAGTACAAGAGTAGGTGGTAAAGCAGTGGAGTCATGAGGCATTTCATTCAGCACATTTTGAAATAAGTGTAAATATCTGTCCCAATGCTGATGCTTTCTGTGACAATAAAGTCTGCAAAGCTTATTGATTTCTTTCATAATCCATTCAGACGGGTTACAATGTGGTGAGTACAATGAAATAAAAACAGGTTTGATTTTATTATTCCGAAGCATGCGTGACCAAACGGCAGATCTGAATTGCGGTCCGTTATCTGAAATGACTTTACTAACACGTCCAACTACACATAAGAAATTTTTAACAAAGGCGTTGGATACAGACCGTCCAGTGGCTTTACATAACGGTGTGAAAGAAACAAATTTTGAAGTAAGTTCAACAGCGACTAGAACGTACGAAAATCCATTAGATGTTCTGACAAGCGGTCCCAAGAGATCAACAGCAGCAAATTCTTTTAATTTAGTTGGAATGATAGGAAACAACGGAGCACGATGGGAGATAGTAGATGGTTTCACCTTTTGACAAAGTTTACAAATAGACAAGAATCTTCGAATTCTCTTTTCCATATTGTTAAAATAACAAGTCGTTCGAAGAATATGATAACATTTTCGTGGACCAAAATGTGCGTAGCTGAAATGAATGTACCAAATGAGCTTATTAACAAAATCGTCTGGAATGCAAAGTACCCACAGCTTGTCATCAACAGTGCAGCGTTTGAACAGTATGTTGTTTCTAACCAGATAATAATGCCGAATCTGAGTGTGTGTCTTTTCATGCCATTTACTTTTGATCTCTTTCCAAATTGGATCTTTATCTTGTTCATGAGCAATGTCCTTTAAAGATGTGGTGATGAAGTTTTCAAAGGCGACTTTCTGAATGTAAAGAATACTGAAATTTTTCTCGAGGTTGCCTTCTGTCTTACTTTTCTCAAGCCCAGCCGGTGTGCGTGACAGTGCATCCGCAACAATGTTCTCCTTGCTGGGAATGTAGACTATTGTGAAGTGGAATTCTTGCAGAAACAATGCCCAACGTTTTAACCTGTCATGATTTAATTTTGAAGACATAAGAAATTGTAATGCACGATGATCACTGTATACTTTTACGTGCTTACCAGAAAGAAAGAAACGGAATTTGTTAAATGCCCAAACGATAGCTAAAGCTTCTAATTCAATAACGGAATAATTTTTTTCAGATTTGGTTAGCACTCGGCTAGCAAAAGCAATGGTTTTCTGATCAGTAGTGTCATTTTCTATGGCTTCTTGAAATAAATGGCACCATGACCGACTTTAGAAGAATCTGTGCTAAGGCAGAAATCTTGTGACAGATCTGGATGAGCTAGTATTGGCGCGTTAAGTAGCGATTTTTTCAAAGAATTGAATTCCAACTGTGCTTGTTCGTCCCAGTTCCAAATAATATTTTTTCCAGTGAGAGAACAAAGTTTTGGTATAACAAGAATTTGCATATTCAGAAAACGACGGTAAAAATTTACGAGACCTAGAAAACTGCAGACTTGTTTTTTTGTGGATGGAACTGGAATGGCTCAGATTGCTTCTAACTTTTCAGGATCCAGCTGAATGCCTTCAGAAGAAATATGTCCCAAAAACCTCACCTTTGACCTACCGAATTCAGACTTTTCAAAGTTATCTGTAATTCCAGATTCTGCAAAAATACGTAACAAACTGTTGAGGATGCGATTATGTTGTTCCCATGAAGCTTCTGCTATTAGAATATCGTCCACATATAAGGTGATGTGACGTTTTAAGAACTCAGGTAATATGGAATTTAGCCCGCGAATGAATGCTGCCGAAGAAATGTTCAAACCAAAAGGAAGTTTCCGAAACTGATAACAAACGCCGAAACAAAGGAAAGCTGTGTATTTTCTACATTCTGGATGAAGTTCGATCTGATAAAAGCTGTATCTGAGATCAATGGAAGACAACACTTTTACACCATTAAAATTTTGAAGAAGTTCTTCCAACGTTTGCGGCCTGTTTGTTTCAGGAATAATGATAGTATTGATTTGTCTCGAATCTAAGACAAGCCTGATCGATCCATTTTTCTTCTCAACAACATGTAATTGATTGTTGTATGAGCTTACTGCAGGCTCAATAATGCCCTCGTCAAGCTTAGATTGTATTTCTGTTCTAACACGGTCTCTATAATGTGCTGGAATCACGTATGGTCTAACACAAAATTTAGTATGCTCACGAACACGAAATTGGTATTGAAATCCCTTGATTGTTCCTGTTTTGTGAGAAAAAACTGTGGAATGTGCTTGTAAAACTCAAAAAGGTCCTGCCTATCAGTGTCATTACAATTCTCAATTGTTTGAATTTTATTCTGAATTAACTCATTTGTTTCAAATATGCCGTCGATATCATCCCTGTCAGTACTTGCAGAGTGATTGTTAGTGTCTAGTTCCGTAGAAAATTCCGAACTGTTGTCTAACGGAAGGTAAAGCCGATTAATTTACTCGTGATGGTTTGAGAGCCAATCTTCAAATTTCAAAGCTATTGACTTACCTTCTTTCTCTAAACTTATTTCAGCATCGTGAAAGTTTAAGATTGCTTTGTATTCATTCAAAAAGTCTACTCCCAGTATAATTTCCATCGACAATAATGGAACAATAAGAAAGTTCATAGAGAAGCTGTGGATTTGACAAAAGAATTCTAAGTTGGTTTGTTGGCGTACATCTACACTTTTTACAACAATTGCACCTTGTACTTTAATCTTACACAACGGAAGTGTGAGGCAATCGTTCGATTTTTGCATTTGCCAAAAGCTGTTTCACTAATTACTGAAATGGGACTGCCAGAGTCAAGTACTGCCGTAAATTTTACGTCATTTACTGTAATGTGAATCACAGGATATGCAATGTTGTTATGTTTTACGTCGTGTTCCTGGAGTAAGATGTCCCTAATGTCTTCCATTTTTACGTAATTACTAGCTACGGCAGCTGCGTCGTCAGTTTCATAAGTACGTTTTGTGGCTGCCAGCGGTATGAGTCATTGCCTATTGTGTCTTTGTTGGCGTGCGTCGTTTTTGGGATTTGGAGACCTAACTTCTACAAATTCACCTTGTCGAGAGGGCCCTGCCCTGGTTAAATCCCGCCAGTTCTGATGCAATTTACGTCTGTCGTTACGATCATATCGTCTATCGTCACGTCGGTAGATTCCATAGTTTGTTTCTTGTCGTTCACGTGGTGGAGAATTTCTCTCTGAATCGTAACTGCGCGCTGCACCGTTGCATCTAAAGTTATTCTGTCTCCCTTGATAATAATTATTTTGGTTTCCATATTGTCTGTTTTTCTGATTGTCTCTGTGATAGTCATTACCTTGGAGAGGTGATCTTTCCCTGTAATTATTACTACTCTGCCAACGGTTCTCATACGGGTGGTGTCTGTTTTGCTCACGATTTACGTTGTAAGAATAGACTTGTCATGTATTATTTCCGTCATCGCAGAATTGTGACAGATGTGACTTGTAATTGTTGTGCTCCTGTTTTCGCGTTCCGCGATTGTCAGTGTCAATTTCCAGTTCTTGTAACAGTCCCTGAAAAGCTTCAATGTCGTCTTTGCAACGTCCTGCTAAAATAATATGTCGTAAATGTTCAGGCAATTTGATTAAGCAAATGCGGATGAGTTCTGACGGGCTGTATGGGTTTGAAAGATACTGATTCTTATGCAACATGTCTTCAAAATATTTCACAAGACTGGAAAATTCAGATTGTTCGAAATGTTTCATCATTACGATGCTATGTTTTACTCGGTCTTGTGTAGCTTGAGACCAATACCCTGAGAGGAAGGCATGATAAAATTCTCCTTCACTGTGACAATCGTGAATTACCAATCGCATTCTTACAGCTGGTTCATTCTCTAAGTAGCCACACATAAATTCTAACCTGTGCTCCAATGACCAGTTGGGAGGAAAACAATGAGAGACAGCTTATAGTCAAAATCATCGTGTCGGCGAATCGCACATCGCTCATTGTTGCTTCGCTTCGGCAGTTCCATCTCAAAATTCAATCCGCCTTGCCAATTTCTTTCATAATTTCCGAAGTGTCCTTATTATTTTGTGGTTGTTCCATATTTCTATGTCCCTCTTCCCGCACTGGAGCGTGAGTGTCCTCTGAAATATGTAATTCTTGTATTACTTGTGCCAACTGATCTTGTATTTCCCGGATTTCTCTTTTGTACTGTGTATTGATTTGATTTTGATTTTGTTTGAATTTTCTAATTTGTTCATACTCTTCAGTGTCAGTGAAGGCTACAGGTCTTGTCATTCAGATCATCATCTACCTTTGTAGATAAGTTAGTGAACTGATCTGAAAGTTCGGCTACTTTATCCGATAGTGAAATTATTTCCTCTGTGTGTTTTCTGAACCAAGTTTCAGAGTGTACATTTGTGTTGAAATCGTATCTACTGTGTCCTTTAAGTTTTCCTGAGTTTTTGCAAGTTGTGTAACCGAATCCGTAGATCCAACTGAGTCAATTTTAGCTTGCAAGGTGTCGTGATTTTCAAGAACAATAGTTCGCAGTTCTTTCATGGCTGCTTCATGATTCTGTAACGCATTTTCATGACGCGAAAAAATAGGTTGGAAATGCTCACAAATTTGTGTTTTTTCGTCATTATAGACTTTCTGACATTTCGATTTGATTTTAAGTAACTCAGCAGATAAACCTTCACGTGTTTGTTCAAGCTTGGTGTCTAACTTTCGAAGATTTTGTTCCATTGTGTCTAACGTTTGAAGCTTTTGCTGTGTTTGTCTCTGATTTTGTTCCATCGTGTCTAACTTTTGAAGATTTGTCCCATTTGTTTCTGATTTTGTTCAAGCGTTGTGTCTAACTTTTGTAGCCTTTGTCCCATTTGTTGCATTAACAGTAATAACAATGCACTGGTGTCTGAAACATGTTCCTCAGTGCTATTCGGCAATGCAATTGAACCGGCAATATTCGCATTTTGAAAAGCAGAAAATGTGTCTTGACTTATTTGAGAAAACGGTGAGGACGCAAAACTTGAATCTACAGTATTTGCAAGATTGTGTCCTGTCATTTCGGAATCCTGAGGCGAGCTGTTGCCGACCGATCGATCGATAATGCTTCCCTGTTCACTAATTGTTTTACTGTCTACACCATTATTTGCAGCCCACTCCATTTCCCTATGCACAATTACTAAATTACTACTTTGAACATTCATTACTCGGTGGCGCTAACACACTGCTTTCGTCTTCACTGTCATTTCTCAGTTTACTTTGGAGCCTAGTATTACGTTTTTCACACGACATTATTGTCACAATATTTCACACGATAACTTTGATTTGAAGAGCAAAAATAAGAGAACACATTAACATAGCACTGAAAATAATATCTCGTTAATTGCAAATGCAGCTGCGCAATACTTCGTGCAAATCTACATGCATGCACAACTGTTTTACTCTACAACAATGAAAAACTACAACTACAAAGGAAATTCTCTCTATAATTACGCGCTAGCAATAAACAATAGTTACACTAATTACACAAGCTACAAGAAAAAATCAGAAGATTCCAGTGAGGTATCCTCGGCTAAGGGTCGACTTATGAAACGTCCCCTTAGAAAAATTACACATAACTGTGCTTAAACTGGCTTTCAAAAATCCCTACAAGAGAATGGCCCTGACTAACATTAACCTATACGTTTCACAAATCACTTACCTCACAAAAATCTTCGTTACTCGAACTACTGCAATACAGCGGGCGCCACTACTGCCAGCTAAATAAAAGATTCTAACTACTGAAGGCACTAACTACTGATAGGCATAGTTAGCAAATGAAAGATTTTGATAGAGAACAAACAATGTATTTACCTTAATAGTGTTCATGACATCCATTTTTACAAATGTTCTGTTTCTGATGAACACACGTCCAGATGATCCGCTCTCAAAACACTACCATTTCACTCCCCACATCCACCACTGCTGGCAGCTCACCTCCAACTGCGCAACGCTACGCGCTGTTCACATCCAACTACCCAACACTACAGTGGCAGAAAACAATGCAAACTTGCCACAGACTGCACACAGCACAGCCAGTGATTGTCATACAGAGCGCTACGTGGCGTTACCAATAAAAAAACCTAAACGGCCTACTTACACAGTATACAAAAAATATATAGAAACAACTCCTTTAGCAATATCGCAAACTGAATCTGATCCAATAGCACATTTACAGACACACATAAAAACAACTTAAAGACATCAAGCAATACTCACAGATAAGCAAAAACATCGCAAACAAGAACCCAAACGCATCAAAACACGGAAGCCAATGCGAGGTTCAGAAACCCCTTATTCTAGCGAGGCTGGTTATTAATTTCTTGTCTGACCCTCATACCATGTGGCAAAAGACATGAAGAAAATCGCAATGCAACACTATGAAAATAAAAGGTCAGTGGAATCCCCAGTATCAGGAACATTGCCAAACATATTCATCAACCACATAGGAAACACAATCTCCGATACAATCATTACAAAAAAGGATACAACAATGCCTACTGTTACAGATATATGGATGGTATACTCTGT
The DNA here is from genome assembly GCF_021461385.2 of Schistocerca piceifrons. NCBI lineage: Eukaryota > Metazoa > Arthropoda > Insecta > Orthoptera > Acrididae > Schistocerca > Schistocerca piceifrons. The sequence continues at coordinate 692,128,396 of NC_060138.1, forward strand.
ATGGTAGATGAACCAACACAGAAAATAGATAAACATCATTCAGACATAAATATTCAGTTCACCATGGAAAGAGAAACACAAAGGCAAATACATTTCTTGGATATAACAATAAAGAGAGACAACAATAAGCACATATTTGACATCTTCAGAAAGTATATAACCACATATACAGTTATATAACCACCCTGAAAATTAAAAATTAGTGGCCCTACGACACAGGTTACTCAGGAAAAATGAAACAAAAAGAGAACATAACCGCCACGGAAGCCCACATACACTATAGCACCCACAGAAACACACAACAGTAACCCACATAGCATGACTAACAGAAAAAATGATACACTTTAACATACAAACACAATCAACACAGAGAATAGCAAATACACTAAAGAAACAGGGATTAACCATTACTTATACTACAGGAAACACACTCCAGTCACATTTACAAACAACAATATACAAACCAGTTAGAATGCCAAGTGGGTGATTCAGTATAACTGGGCATGACAGGCAGGTATTTCAAAACTAGGTACAAAGAACTTGTAAGGAGGTGGAAGTATGAAAATAGCTATTCTACCGTTGGTAAACACTTGATAAAACATGAGCACAATCCAGCCAACATGGAACAGGACAAGAAAATTATTAGAGTGGACAATTATAACAAAAAACTGCTAACATTAAAGGATAAATGTCATGTACAAAGAGTCCTTGCAATGAAAAAGAAAGTAATTAATGACCATATCAACATAAGCATTAACTCACTGGTCATGTTAGCTACTAAAACAATGACACACATATATGAAAAATAACCAGAGGAAGTAATTAATGAATCTCCCTCCACCCCCGTCTCTCTCTAGCTCACTCTTGCTCTCTTTCTCTCTCTCTCTCTCTCTCTCTCTCTCTCCCTCTCTCTCTCTCTCCCCCTCTCCCTCTTTCCCTCCCTCCCCTCTCTCTCCCTCTCTTCCCCACACAACACACATACACACATACATACACACACACACACACACACACACACAAAAATCTCAACTCACACAAAGAAATCACTTTACTCATTAAAAAAAACCACAAACACACACAACTGATATAAAATCATCAAACCATGCACACAACACAATCAAAAAACGAGAAACAAACACACAGCGACAGCTGGCAACACTGCATACTGCAAACACACATACGTTGAACACAATGAAACGTGCCAGTGAGAATCGCAGGAAATCGGCCATCTGGAGTATGGGGCCGAATGAACACAACTCCAGGGCTACACACATGGACTAGCAACATTATAATTCGTAAGTAACCCCAAACAATTCCCCTATGAACCGTAGACCTTGCCGTTCGTGGGGAGGCTTGCGTGCCTCAGCGATACAGATAGCCGTACCGTAGGTGCAACCACAACGGAGGGGTATCTGTTGAGAAGCCAGACAAACGTGTGGTTCCTGAAGAGGGGCAGCAGCCTTTTCAGTATTTGCAGGGGCAACAGTCTGGATGATTGACTGATATCTGGTCTTGTAACACTAACCAAAATGGCCTTGCTGTGCTGGTACTGTGAACGGCTGAAAGCAAGGGGCAACTACAGCCGTAATTTTTCCCGAGAGCATGCAGCTTTACTGTATGGTTAAATGATGATGGCGTCCTTTTGGGTAAAATATTCCGGAGGTAAAATAACCCCCCATTCAGATCTCCGGGCGGGGACTACTCAGGAGGACGTCATTATCAGGAGAAAGAAAACTGGCGTACTACGGATTGGAGCGTGGAATGTCAGATCCTTTAATCGGGCAGGTAAGTTAGAAAATTTAAAAAGGGAAATGGATAGGTTAAAGTTAGATATAGTGGGTATTAGTGAAGTTCCGTGGCGGGAGGAAAAAGGCTTTTGATCAGGTGAATACAGGGTTATAAATACAAAATCAAGTAGGGGTAATGCAGGAGTAGGTTTAATAATGAATAAAAAAATAGGAGTGCGGATAAGCTACTACAAACGGCATAGTGAATGCATAATTGTGGCCAAGATAAACATGAAGCCCACGCCTACTACAGTAGTACAAGTTTATAAGACAACTAGATCTGCAGATGACAAATAAATTGAAGAAATGTATGATGAGATAAAAGAAATTATTCAGATAGTGAAGGGAGATGAAAATTTAATAGTCATGGGTGACTGGAATTCGATATTAGGAAAAGGAAGAGAAGGAAACGTCGTAGGTGAATATACATTGGGGTGAAGAAATGAAAGAGGAAGCCACCTGGTAGAATTTTGCACAGAGCATACCTTAATCATGGCTAACACTTGGTTTAAGAATCATAAAAGAAGATTGTATACATGGAAGATGCGTGGAGATACTGACAGGTTTCAGATAGATTATACAATGGTAAGACAGAGTTTTAGAAACCAGGTTTTAAATTGTAAGACATTTCCAGGGGCAGATGTGGACTCTGACCACAATCTATTGGTTATGAACTGTAGATTAAAACTGAAGAAAGTGCAAAAAGGTGGGAATTTAAGGAGATGGGACCTGCATAAACTGACTAAACCAGAGGTTGTACAGAGTTTCAGGGAGAGCATAAGGGAACAATTGACAAGAATGGGGGAAAGAAATACAGTAGAAGAAGAATGGGTAGCTTTGAGGGATGAAGTAGTGAAGGCAGCAGAGGATCACGTAGGTAAAAATACGAGGGCTAGTAGAAATCCTTGGGTGACAGACGAAATATTGAATTTAATAGATGAAAGAAGAAAATATGAAAATGCAGTAAATGAAGCAGACAAAAAGGAATACAAACGTCTCAAAAATGAGATCGACAGGAAGTGCAAAATGGCTAAGCAGGGATGGCTAGAGGACAAATGTAAGGATGTAGAGGCTTATCTCACTAGGGGTAAGATAGATACTGCCTACAGGAAAATTAAAGAGACCTTTGGAGAAAAGAGAACCACTTGCATGAATGTCAAGAGCTCAGATGGAAACCCAGTTCTAAGCAAAGAAGGGAAAGCAGAAAGGTGGAAGGGGTATATAGAGGGTCAATACAAGGGCGATGTTCTTGGGGACAATATTATAGAAGAGAATGTAGATGAAGATGAAATAGGAGATACGATACTGCGTGAAGAGTTTGACAGAGCACTGAAAGACCTGAGTCGAAACAAGGCCCCAGGAGTAGACAACATTCCATTAGAACTACTGATAGCCTTGGGAGAGCCAGTTCTGACAAAACTCTACCATCTGGTGAGCAAGATGTATAAGACAGGCGAAATACCCTCAGACTTCAAAAAGAATATAACAATTCCAAAGAAAGCAGGTGTTGACAGATATGAAAATTACCGAACTATCAGTTTAATAAGTCACGGTTCGAAAATATTAACGCGAATTCTTTACAGACGAATGGAAAAAACTGGTAGAAGCCGACCTCGGGGAAGACCAGTTTGGATTCCGTAGAAATATTGGAACACGTGAGGCAATACTGATCCTACGACTTATCTTAGAAGAAAGATTAAGAAAAGGCAAACCTACGTTTATAGCATTTGTAGACTTAGAGAAAGCTTTTGACAATGTTAACTGCAATACTCTCTTTCAAATTCTGAAGGTGGCAGGGGTAAAACACAGGGAGCGAAAGGCTATTTACAATTTGTACAGAAACTATATGGCAGTTATGAGTCGAGGGGTACGAAAGATAAGCAGTGGTTGGGAAGGGAGTGAGGCAGGGTTGTAGACTCTCCCCAATGTTATTCAATCTGAACATTGAGCAGGCAGTAAAGGAAACAAAAGAAAAATTCGGAGTAGGTATTAAAATCCATGGAGAAGAAATAAAAACTTTGATGTTCGCCGATGACATTGTAATTCTGTCAGAGACAGCAACGGACTTGGAAGAGCAGTTGAACGAAATGGACAGTGTCTTGAAAGGAGGATATAAGATGAACATCAACAAAAGCAAAACGAGGATAATGGAATGTAGCCGAATTAAATCGGGTGATGCTGAGGGAATTAGATTAGGAAATGAGACACTTAAAGTAGTAAAGGAGTTTTGCTATTTGGGGAACAAAAGAACTGATGAAGGTCGAAGTAGAGAGGATATAAAATGTAGACTGGCAACGGCAAGGAAAGCGTTTCTGAAGAAATTTGTTAACACCGAGTATAGATTTAAGTGTCAGGAAGTCATTTCTGAAAGTATTTGTATGGAGTGTAGCCATGTATGGAAGTGAAACATGGACGATAAATAGTTTAGACAAGAAGAGAATAGAAGCTTTCGAAATGTGGTGCTACAGAAGAATGCTGAACATTAGATGGGTAGATCACATAACTAATGAGGAGTTACTGAATAGAATTGGGGAGAAGAGGAGTTTGTGGCACAACTAGACTAGAAGAAGGGATCGGTTGGTAGGTCATGTTCTGAGGCATCAATGGATCACCAATTTAGTATTGGGGGGCAGCGTGGAGGATAAATATCGTAGAGGGAGACCAGGAGATGAATACACTAAACAGATTCAGAAGGATGTTGGCTGCGTTTCGTTCTGGGAGATGAAGCAGCTTGCACAGGATAGAGTAGCATGGAGAGCTGCATCAAACCAGTCTCAGGACTGAAGACCACAACAACAACCCAAACAATAAATTAACCTCACGGAACGTGTCCAACTAAAGTTGTTTCTAATCTGAAAAACAAGAGAATACATTAGAAAATGTAAGTAGGGTAAGTAGGGCGATTTTTTCCACCGTATACAAACTCTAGGGATTGACCAATGAGAGGATGCAGAACGAAAAAGGTCTAATAAAATTACGTCCGGAAAGGATGGTTTCCATGCGAGAGACAATTTATTCAGTCATACATTGTTACAGAGACTGCGATCTAGTACACGCTGTACCATGTAGCCACAATTACAGTACGTGCTGAAAATGGTTTCCACGCGTCTCAACGCATGCGTGTACGCGCCGTAGCATGTTTTGTCTCATACGTTCACATCGGCCATGCTGCATCCGAACAGTGTCAAAGGCAGCATGAATACGGTGCTCCAGTGTCTCCACATCTGGATAGGGCTCTGCGTACCCGGTATTTTTTAGATGGCTCCATAATCAGAAATCGCAGAACGAGCAGGCCATGCAACTGGACCCCCGCGTCCGATCCATCGACCAGGGAAAACACGACTGAGATGCGTCCGGACGTTAACGGCTAAGTGGGCTGGAGAACCATCATGTAACAGCCACATAACCCTTCGAATCATCAATGGCACTTCTTCCAGCAGGGGAGGCAAAGTCACCCACAAGAAACGCCAATAGTTCCGGCGGAAGAGTCGACCCAAAGTACGCTCGCCAATTATCCCGGCCCACTCATTTCGGTTCCGCCTACACCGATGCTGATGATTCACTGTCACCATACCATGGGGGTTCTGCATACTATCCCATAGATGACTGTTACGAAAGTTTAAGATATCATTCCGCTTAAAGGAGGTCTCATCTGCGAATAGGATAGATGACACAGATAGCAAAATCGTGATTGCCTGGTGAGGAAACCAGTGACAAAACTGCTCCTGATGAGGAAACTCTGCCGCTTATAAGCCCTACACACGCTTTAAGTGATAAGGTTAGTAACAATTGCCATGGAGAATGTTCCACATGGTCGTCTGGCTTACCCTGTACTGGCGGACCAACTGCATGGTACTGACACGGCAGTCGCCTTCCACAGTGTTGCATCCGAACATTTCGGATACGTCCTTCATGACTTGCTGCTTCCAGACACGATCCTGTCTCAGACAAACGGCGAAACACTGTTGCAAACATTGAATGTTGTGATTGTTGTCGGCGGTGATAGGTCTCCTGATGCAACCTAGCTGCCCGCCGCCCGTTGCCATTGTCTTTTCCATAAGTAAACACCATGTCGGCAAGCTCCCGATTCAAATACGGAACCAATATGTACAACGCTGTATCACATCCACTGCAAGGTGAGTCAGCAAGAGAAGCGTATCGACACAACATTACCAGTTATTATTGCAGGAGAGGACGCTAGGGGATGGCGTATGAGGAACAGTACCACCCTTTAGGAGGAAACAATGCATTCTGTAAATGTGGCTGCATGGGGCAGCTCATATTAGACCACACTCTCTCTACCAAAGTATGAGTGAATAAATAGTCTCTAGCATGAAATCAAGGGGGCCACAGAAGAAGTGAAACGCTTATTGCAAACAATAAACTGCATTTCATTTACTTACAAAGACGGAACGACCCTCCATGAACATTGACAGACTTGCAAAGAATATTGTATTGGTTTATTTTCCAGCTTTTGGTCCCAAAAGTGCTCTGATAACCGGTTTACACTTCTTAGAAAGTCATCAATAGATGATCTGTTAAGAAAATTAAGAGAAATGGAGAACAGTACAGTACTAATAAACCAAATTACAAACTGAAACCAAACTTTTGTACATTGGCACATGCTCCTCAATACATTGTATGGTAACTTGTCGAAGTAAAATTGTTGTTTATACGCATCAGTTTACTATGAAGTACGAAGTGCACTATGGCGCTATGATTCTCCTCTACATTTGGCGTTGCATTACTGCGATGTTGGCGATGAAGCCGGTCTTCTAACAGTATATAAATCGCAAAGCACAGAACTCAAACTGTGGCTACATTATTATTATGTTTTACGATGCTTTTGTAGAGTTGGATTCAAATGTACGCCTACTTTGGAGGCTTTTAACGTCCTCAGTATTTCCACTGGTTTGATATTGTCTTCCATTTCTTCCTGTATTCCATGGAATTTTTCATCTTTACATAACTGCTAGGTCCCGTACGCTCAGTGATGGCTAATATTTGTCTGACTTTCTGGATTTTCTCTCCAACTGCTCGTTTCAGCACCGAGTCAACGACTCACGCGTACCTTTGCGTGGTACAGTTTTTTCTTCAAATTCTTATCTCACCAATTTTTTCGAGAGTATCTTCATTTCGTACTTTATACGCATAATTAATCTTTGACATCCTTCTCTGAGTCCGCATTTCACGAATTCCATTTCTCTTACTTCAGTTTTACGTGTGTAGATTTCCAGTTGCGTTAGTGAAAAGGTGAAAACTAAGTTCTTCTTAGAGATATTCCGTAACGTGACTGTTGGCTGCGACTCAATTCTCATTGCATTAGTATGTAAGCTAGCCATTATAATTCAAGCCCTGCCGACCATCAATATTGACTTAATCTTTGCTTCTTACTCGAAATCACAAAAGTGAAGTGTGATCGAACTCCTGAAATACACTTCGCAGACAAAACTGTACTAAGTGAAACTGACCTGAAAAAATATGTTAAATTAATATTTACGACCCAGTTTAGTGCTTCACCTGCTTTAATAATGTAGGAACACTATGTTGTAAGAAGTTAAAAAAAGTAACCTGCAAATACTTTGAAGCACCCAGGAGAGGAGGAAGAAACGAAATGAAACTTCGCCAGGTGAGAATCAAATTTACAAAGAACTCGGCACTTACCAGTATGACGTTGCACCCACTCTAGCCTGGACTGATGGATTAATTCGATTCGGAAGGTGTCATTAAGTCGTATCCCATCCCGAGACAAGGCTGCCCATACTGGCTGTGGGAGAGGGCTGACGTCCCATATGTTCGACCGGGAACAATACTACAAATGCTGGTGTCCACGAGAATACGATAATATCACGCAGACAGGTCCTAGTGGAATGTGCCATGAGTGGACGACCATAGTCCTGTTGAAAAGTGACTTCACGATAGTGTCACATGATAGATGACACATGAGGACACAGGATGTCAGAGAGTTGCCGTTGTGCCGTCACCGAAACCGCCATTCGTTTCTGAACACAATGCGACATCATGCACCAGCGGCCCATCTTCCCTGTCACGGCACCACTCCAAACGCAACTATTTCTGTTGTGGTATAACCGGCAGTATGTCCCTATATTGCTCCGGAATCCAAACGGGTCTTCCCCAAAGTCGAATTATACCATTTTTTTCCATTCGTCTGTAAATAATTCGTGCCAGCTTTGTGTCGCCACAACTGTGAGTCATCAGTCTGTAAGCGTACTGTCATATCGCTGGCTTGGTTGCGGAGTATCTTTGCGGGCAGCCGCGTCTGTCGAGTCGAGCGCGGGACACGGAAGTGTTATGTTGTGTGGTGTGTAGCTCTGCATGTGAGAGGCATTGTTAGTATGAAAGTTGCAGTGTTGCTACAAGTGCTATTACAGCAAAGTGATGAAATATGGAGGTAAATGATTCAGAGGAAAGTGCGTCAAGAAGTTGAGAGGCACCCACATGCCATGCTCATACTGTGGCATGAGGCAGTCAGGCCTGCAAGATGAGCAGTCTGCCAAGTGAGGGGATTCATTCTTATTTATCGAGTAACATGAACTCTCGTACTCACAATTAAGTCACAAATTAACCTCCTGTATGAATAATACGCAGCGGAAACGCGCATCTGACTATCAGTAATTTACAGAACCCTGACTGTTCATTACGCACTGGCAATACCACATTTTCTTTTTTCTTTTATTTAACGGCTTTTATCAACACGTGGCCACCGCACTGAATATGAATGGCGCACACATTATAAATTCAGGACATCATGACAACATACAATTCGAAGGAAAAGTCCACCAATCTTTTTCTTTTCACTATCTTATTTATTCCGATAAATTCTATAACCTAAACACGCAAATTCTATAACCTACAACAATAACACATGAGAAATTCCGCCCAGTGAGCATGGCTTTACATTGGTGATTCTCTACCTTATGGTCTCATAATTATTTAACGCTACAGTGCACTTTCTGGATAGGTTGGTGGATCTTTTATTATACCCCACACTTCGACTCTCACAATCATCATCACTAAACTCTCCTCCAGACCGAGCGGTACCGAAGGAACAACCATAACCCACTAATCTTTTGAAACTACCTTGCTACTCTCCCATGCAAACCACACATACCCAAATTACATGACATACACCACACTACAACATGGAATACAATACAATAAATAGTCACAACACTATCACTTTCAGCTTTCCCACTTCAATTAGTATTTATCCCAGTTTCACACGACACTGCCCCACTTCATAATTCTACTTTCCTACTATGAACTCTGGAGATATTTGCACGTCTTCCTGTGCAATGCAAGCCAAGTGGCGTTGCTGGATAGACGGCCGACTCACCTTGCTTCTCTCTCAGAGTTTGAATGTAGCGTCACACGGAATCATATCACTCAAAGTAATATTAAGAACATATTCATCACACGCGCGAGTCCTCAACTGATACCATGGACGAGTACTTCACTTTATCCTTTGTCTCATACACAGATTGAGACACACACAGTACTCACCACGTGGAAGTACTCGTCTCTAATTTCAAGTCCTGCACACGCCATTTCTTAAATATTTCAACTTATGGTACACACGCTATTTCTTAAATATTTCAACTTATTGTACACACGCTAGTAATTCAGCTTAACTTAAGCACACGGAAGTATTTCAACTTATTGCTACACGTGGTTTCATTGTGACCGTTGGTCACTTCCGAAGATTACTACGATCCCATTAATATTACCTGCCTGACATTTAATTCTCCCCACAAAAGTTCCTGAAATAGAGAAATTATTATTCTAAACTACTCTTAAATATTCCACATGCATACCATGTCTCCACTCTTTTGTCTTTATGGAGCACGACTAAGACAGGTCTTAACAGCACAAGATCCAGCGGCAGAGTGCTGAAACATGGCCATTCTTCCGGTCATCTCACACCTCTGTCGAGGTGGGGGAAGACCATGCTACCGTATTGGTCAGCCACATTTCAGGCACTCAAAGCTCCGGTAAGTTTCATCTCTTTGGTTCCACCAAAGGTGGCCAAAGGATCGCCTCAAAGATGATCATATGTTCACATTCACTATCTGCGGTTAGCAGACGACCATACATTCATTCATTTCACAGATCTCACCAAACTGGATGTAGGGATTTATATTGTGGGAGTGCACATGTGATCAATTAAATAAACAAATTTTCATTCTTTCCCACACTGGTATCCGGCTTCGCTGTATTAATTGAAATTGAGTTATTTTTACAAAAAAATGTGTTGTTCTGACAAGAATAATGAAGTATGTTGTACCTATTTTCAATGTCGGGCGGTACTGTACCCTTTCAAAGTGATTTAAGAATGTGCAGTGCTGTTGATAACGTATTTGTGTATCCTCTCGTTGCGTGTCGCACGTCATCAATCATCCGCGCCGTGTTCGGTCTCCCAGAATGAACTGATGTGATTCAGTGGAAATTAGATACCATAAAAGAGTGCAGTCAAGTACTAGTGTCTTGTAGCGAGCGTGAGAACGTGCGGTCGATCATCGCGTTTCCGCATTATCAACAATCAGCCGCGCCGCGACAGTTACGTGCACTCTCGTACAAGTGAGAACTGAGAACTGAAAAATTAACTTTACGGACAGTGTTATATAATTACTAGTGTCAAGGAGGACTGGTATCAAAAGAAATCTGTGTATGCGTGGCGAGCGCAAGAACTTTCGTTCGATTACTCGGCTTTCGCATCATCAACAATCATTTGTGTCGTGTTCGGTACGCGTACGCTCGTCCAAGTGATATTGTGGACAGATAATCATCAAGACTGTGAATTGGGATAAACATTTACGACTAAGAGTGTAAACAGTGCAACCTGTGATTTCAAAATCACCTCAAAATATAGATGTTCATACCAGACGTAGAACAGTGTTGTGTTTTAACGTTGAGTGGCTCCCCTAAACCCCCCTGTATATTTCGATAGATAATTTCAGGCAAGCCAGCAGCAGTGTGGAGCAGAACAGTACGACCGCCGCGGGATTATCAGGTACGTGGTGTGGACAGGGCCCACGGTCAAGAATAGCAGAAGTGAAATCAGTTTAAGGGACCCCACCCATACGTACTCCCGGGCGTGTTACAAGTCTTTTGACTGGTTTGATGTGGCTCACCACAAATTCCGCTCCTGTGCCAAACTTTTCATCTCAGAATAGTAATTGCAACCTAAGTCCTCAATTATTTGCTGGATATATTTCATTCTCTGTCTTCCTCTGAAGTTTTTACCCTCTACAGCTCCCTCTAATACCGTGAAAGTTAATCCCTGATGTCTGAACAGATGTCCTATCATCCTGTCCCTTCTTGTTGTCACTGTTTTCCATATATTTGATTCCTCGCCGATTCTGCAATGAACCTCCCCATTCCTTACCTTATCAGTCCACCTAATGCACCACATCCCCAATGCTTCGATTCTCTTCTATTCCGGTTTTCCCACAGTGCATGTCTCACTACGATACAGTCCTGTGCTCCAAACGTACATTCTCAGTAATTTCTTCCTTAAATTCCTCGTGGCCTATGTTTAATATTAGTAGACTACACTTGGCCAGGAATTCCGGTTTTGCCAGTGGTGCTCTGCTTTTTATGTCCTCCTTGTTGTGTCCATCATGCGTTATTTTGCTGTCTACGTAGCACAGTTCCTTAAATTCGTTTAGTTCGTCATCCCCAATTTTCATCCCAAGTTTCTCGCTGTTCTCATTTCTTCTACTTCTGATTACTTTCGTCTTTCCTCGATTTACTCTCATTCCATTCAACAGATCCTTTAATTGTTCTTCACTTTCACTGAGGATGTCATTGTCATCACCGAACCTCATCATTGATATCCTTTCACCATGAATTTTTCCCACTCTTGAAAGTTTCTTTTATTTCAGTCATTGCTTCTTCAATGTGTGGACTGAACAGCTTGGGTGAAGGACTGCTTTCCTGTCTTACACGATTTTTAATCCGAGAATTCCATTCTTGGTCTCCCACTGTTATCGTTTCTTCTTGATTCTTGCATATATTGTATATTACAAGTCTTTTCCTGTAACTTACCCTTATTTTTCTCAGAATTTTGAACATCTTACTTCATTTTACAATGTCGAACCCTTTTTCTAAGTCAACAATTGAACGTTTCCTGATTTTTCTTCAATCTTGCTTCCATTATCAAGCGCAACTTCAGAGGTGCCTCTCTTTCTTAAAGCGAAACTGACCGTCATCTAACAGAGTCTGAGTTTTCTTTTCCATTCTTCTGTACATTATTTTTGCCAGCAACTTAAATGCCTGAGCTGTTAAGATATCTATACGATAATTCTCACAATTGTCAACTCTTGCAGTCTTCGGAATTGTGTGGATGATGTTTTTCCAAAAGTCAGATGGTATATCGCCAAACTCATATATTCTACACACCATCGTGAATAGTCGTTTTGTGGCTCGTTCTTCCTGTGATTTTAGAAATTCCGATGGAATGTTGTATATCCCTTCTGCCTTATTTTGTCTTAGGTCTTCCAAAGCTTTTTTAAAATTCTGATGCTAATAGTAGATTCCCTACCTCTTTCCTGTCGACTCCTGTTTTTTCTTCTGTCAATTCGTCAGACAGGTCCTCCCACTCATAGAAGCCTTCAAGTGTACTCTCTCCACCTATCCGCTCTCTTCTCTGCATTTAACACCACAATTCTCATTTCACTCTTTTTGATACCTACATCTACATCTACATCTACATTTATACTCCGCAAGCCACACAACGGTGTGTGGCGGAGGGCACTTTACGTGCCACTGTCATTACCTCCCTTTTCTGTTCCAGTCGCGTATGGCTCGCGGGAAGAACGACTGCCGGAAAGCCTCCGTGCGCGCTCGTATCTCTCTACTTTTACATTCGTGATCTCCTCGGGAGGTGTAAGTAGGGGGAAGCAATATATTCGATACCTCATCCAGAAACGCACCCTCTCGAAACCTGGACAGTATGCTACACCGCAATGCAGAGCACCTCTCTTGCAGAGTCTGCCTCTTGAGTTTGCTAAACATCTCCGTAACGCTATCACGCTTACCAAATAACCCTGTGACGAAACGCGCCGCTCTTCTTTGGATCTTCTCTATCTCCTCCGTCAACACGATGTGGTATGGATCCCACACTGATGAGCAATACTCAAGTATAGGTCGAACGAGTGTTTTGTAAGCCACCTCCTTTGTTGATGGACTACATTTTCTAAGGACGCTCCCAATGAATCTCAACCTGGTACCCGCCTTAACAATAATTAATTTTATATGACCATTCCACTTCAAATCGTTCCGCACGCATACTCCCAGATATTTTACAGAAGTAACTGCTACCAGTGTTTGTTTCGCTATCATATAATCATACAATAAAGGATCCTTCTTTCTATGTATTCGCAATACATTACATTTGTCTATGTTAAGGGTCAGTTGCCACTCCCTGCACCAAGTGCCTATCCACTGCAGATCTTCCTGCATTTCGCTACAATTTTTTAATGCTACAACTTCTCCGTATACTACAGCATCATCCGCGAAAAGCCGCATGGAACTTCCGACACTATCTACTAGGTCATTTATATATATTGTGAAAAACCATGGTCCCATAACACTCCTCTGTGGCACGCCAGAGGTTACTTTAACGTCTGTAGACGTCTCTCCATTGAGAACAACATGCTGTGTTCTGTTTGCTAAAAACTCTTCAATCCAGCCACACAGCTGGTCTGATATTCCGTAGGCTCTTACTTTGTTTATCAGGCGACAGTGCGGAACTGTATCGAACGCCTTCCGGAAGTCAAGGAAAATAGCATCTACCTGGGAGCCTGTATCTAATATTTTCTGGGTCTCATGAACAAATAAATCGAGTTGGGTCTCACACGATCGCTGTTTCCGGAATCCATGTTGATTCCTACAGAGTAGATTCTGGGTTTCCAGGAACGACATGATACGCGAGCAAAAAACATGTTCTAAAATTCTACAACAGATCGACGTCAGAGATATAGGTCTATAGTTTTGCGCATCTGCTCGACGACCCTTCTTGAAGACTGGGACTACCTGTGCTCTTTTCCAATCATTTAGAACCTTCCGTTCCTCTAGAGACTTGCGGTACACGGCTGTTAGAAGGGGGGCAAGTTCTTTCGCGTAATCTGTGTAGAATCGATTTGGTATCCCGTCAGGTCCAGTGGACTTTCCTCTGTTGAGTGATTCCAGTTGCTTTTCTATTCCTTGGACACTTATTTCGATGTCAGCCATTTTTTCGTTTGTGCGAGGATTTAGAGAAGGAACTGCAGTGCGGTCTTCTTCCGCTGCCGCTTTTAGTTTCACCAGAGGTTGTCGCGACTTTTCTGTATACTGAGTCAGTCCCTGTGACAATCATTTCTTTTTCTATTTACCTAATCTTATGATTAGCTAATATTCGCAGCTCGATTAATACAGGCAATATTAACTGAGGATGCAGCGTGGCTACTTGCCAGCCAGCGGCTGGGCGGCTATGTTCGTAGAAGCGCCGGCAGGATATCGTGACACACACACACACACACAAACGGCCCCGCAAGACTTCTGGGAACCGCGTCCAGGGCAGGACGGTGGGGGTGGCGTGGGCGGGCTAATGGACGGCCGGGACCACCGCGGCCAGCCTGCCTGCCCCGTCATCGAGACGCCACGCCAGCCAGCGGTGTGTACACGACGTCACCAGTTGACTGCGGCGGTCTGCTCTAGGCTGCGCGACCAAGTTACACGAGCGGTCCCAGTCCAAACCCCTGAAGGAAATGTAGAATTAAACGCGTCGCGTCTTAATTGCAAAAACAGAACCATTTGATATTTGTCCATTACAGCACCATCTACTACGAATGAGAAACAATGCTTTGAGTAAAATTTGCTTATTTTTTGTCGTAGAATCCGAATACGCTGTAAAACGGGGATGGCGGTGGAGGGTGTTGTTTCCATTTGCAAGTACCAAGTAGACCTTACCCATGCAGGAGGGATTTTCGAGATATTTTGTTGTCTAACGTTAAAACGAACATGGTGCATAATTACATAAAACTGACCGTTGTGTAAACAGTGTTTTGCATCGCAAATCCCTCACACTTAATCAGTGGCACCCCGGTCTGCAGATTCACTGCCAGCTCTGTGGCCATTGTAGAGTGCTTTGTGAATGAATCTGAAATATTCGTTGACTTCAGTTTAAAAGGCAGTCGCCGTCTGCAAACTCTTCTACTGAGCTCCCTGGTTGCAGAGGAAGACCCTCTTGCCCAGTCGCGTACTGACGTATTCAGTGTCATGACTATTCACTTCGCCCCAGTCTCTCGGTTTCCTTGGACGCGCAGTCCAGTACTTCAGCGGTGCTGCTATTCCAGTAGAGCCAGGCAGCGTGATGGTTCACACGTCTTTTTGGACACGTCAGAAATGTTGTCGAGGCCCTGCCAGATTGACTCGTGGTGCAGGACCTCCTTAGTACCTGATATTCCATGCTGAGTTATTTGTTGCCGCTCAGCAACAGCCACGACTACATAACAGCAGCCGTTCTCTGAAAATTTTTCGAGCAGTTACTTCATGAGGCCACTAGAATAGCAAACGGTTGTGAAAACACACTTGACCTCTTAGCAATAAATAATCCTGAGTTAATAGCGAGCATCAAAACCGAGACAGGGATTGGTGAACACAGGGTTGTCGTAGCGAGATTGAATATTGTACTCCCCAAATCCTCCAAAAATAAGCGAAAAATATACCTATTAAAAAAGCAGATAAAAATTCACTTGACGACTTCCTGAGAGACAATCTCCACTCCTCCCAAATTAATAATATAAATGTAGATCCGATGGGGCTTGAATTCAAATAAATAGTACCGGCAGCAATTGAGAGATTTATACCAAATAAATTAACAAACGACGGAGTTGATCCTCCTTGGCACACAAAACGGGTTAGAACACTGTTGCAGAAACAACGAAACAAACATGCCAAATTTAAACAGACGCAAAATCCCCAAGATTGGCGACCTTTTACAGAAGCTCGAAATTTAGTGCAGACTTCAATGCAAGATGCTTATAATAGTTTCCACAACGAAACTCTGTCTCGAAACCTGGCAGAAAAACCGAAGAGATTCTGGTCGTATGTGAAGTGTGTTAGCGGCAGGAAACAATCAATGCATTCTCTGCGTGATAGCAATGGAGATACTATCGAAGACAGTGCTACCAAGGCAGAGTTACTAAACACAGTCTTCCGAAATGCCTTCACAAAAGAAGACGAAGTAAATATTCCAGAATTCGAGTAGAGAACAGCTGCCAACATGAGTAACGTAATAGTAAATATTCTCGGAGTAGTGAAGCAACTTAAATCAATTAAGAAAAGCAAGTCTTCTGATCCAGACTATATATCAATTAGGTTCCTTTCGGAGTACGCTGATGCATTAGCTCCATACTTAGCAATCATATACAACAGTTCGCTCGGCGAAAGATCCGTATCTAACGATTGGAGAGTTGCACAGGTCACACCAATATTCAGGAAAGATAGTAGGAGTAATCCATTAAATTACAGGCCCACATCGTTAACGTCGATATGCAGTAGGATTTTGGAACGTATATTGTGTTCAAACATAATGAATTACCTTGAAGAAAACAATCTACTGACACACAGCCAACATGGGTTTAGAAAACATCGTTCCTGTGAAACACAACTAGCTCTTTATTCACATGAGGTATTTCAGATCGATTCCCTATTTCTGGATTTCCGGAAGGCTTTTGACTGTACCACACAAGCGGCTCGTAGTGAAATTGCGTGCTTATGGAATATCGTCTCAGTTATGTGACTGGATTTTTGATTTTCTGTCAGATAGGTAACAGTTCGCAGTAACTGACGCAAAGTCAGCGAGTAAAACAGAAGTGATTTCTGGCGTTCCTCAAGGTAGTGTTACAGGCCCTTTGCTGTTCCTCATCTATATAAACGATTTGGGAGACAATTTGTGCAGCCGTCTTCGGTTGTTTGCAGATGACCCTGTCGTTTATCGACTAATAAAGTCATCAGAAGATCAAAACAAATTGCAAAATGATTTAGAAAATATATCTGAATGGTGCGAAAATTGGAAGTTGATCCTAAATAACGAAAAGCGTGAGGTCATCCACGTGAGTGCTAAAAGGAATTCGTTAAACTTCGGATACACGATAAATCAGTCTAATCTAAAAGCCGTAAATTCTACTAAATACCTAGGTATTGCAATCACGAACAACTTAAATTGGAAGGAACACATTGAAAATGTTGTGGCGAAGGCTAAACAAAGATTGCATTTTATTGGCAGGACACTTAGAAAATCGTACAGACCTACTAAGGAAACTGCCTACAGTACGCTTGTCCGTCCTCTTTTAGAATACTGCTGCGCGGTGTGGGATCCTTACCACATAGGACTGACGGAGTACATCGAAAAAGTTCAAAGAAGGGGAGAACGTTTTATATTATCGCGAAATATGGGAGAGAGTGTCACTGAAATGAGGAGGTGCAAGAGCAGTCAGATGTATGGGAGGCAACGGCAGCACAATATGGAATGCATTTCTCTGCAAAGAAAAGTGAAATAATTGTCACAACAAGGAAGAAGAATAGGCCAAATGTGGATATAACTTGTGGAGGGGAAAAACTACAAGTGGTAGAGAACTTCAAGTACCTGGGAAGCATGATTGAAAGTAAGGGGGGAAACGCAATGGAAATAAATGAAAGGTGCAGAAAAGCAGGGCAGTTCTACAAATGCATTAGGGGGCTTATTTGGAGCAAGGAGGTGCCACAGAAATCCAAGGGAATTATATACCGAACCTACTTTGTCCCCATATTGGCATACGGAAGTGAGACATGGGTAATACACAAAAGCGACAAAAGTAGAATACAGGCTAGTGAAATGAAGTTCCAGAGGAGCAGGTTGAGTGTAACAAGACGAGACAGATTGCGGAATGTGTATGCGAGGGAAAGACTAAAGGAGGAACCAGTACAGGACAGGATAGAAAAATCAAGACTGCAGTGGTATGGACACATGAAGAGAATGGATGAGGGAAGAATTCCAAAGAGGATGTTTGATCTGCAACTGGAGGGGAAGAGGCCCAGAGGAAGACCAAGACATAGATGGGTGAAGGGAGTGAAGGAATGTGTGACGAGAAAAGGAGAGAACTGGACGAAGGTGGAAGAGGGGGAATGGTGGAAAGACAGAACACGATGGAGAGGCTTGTGTTCCCGACAGACCCAGCCAGTGGCTGGAAACTGTCCAAGATGAAGAAGAAGTGTCACTGAAATGATATAGGATTTGGGCTGGACATCATTAAAAGAAAGGCGTTTTTCGTTGCGACGGAATCTTCTCACGAAATTCCAATCGCCAGCTTGCTTCTTCGAATGCGGAAATATTTTTTGACACCGACCTACATAGGGAGAAACGATCACCACGATAAAATAAGGGAAATCAGAGCTCGTGCGGAAAGATGTAGGTGTTCGTTCTTTCCGCACGCTGTACGAGATTGGAATACTAGAGAATTGTGAAGGTTGTTCGATGAACTCTCTGCCAGGCACTTAAATGTGATTTGCAGAGTATCCTTGTAGATGTAGATGTAGATTCCCAGATTAAGTGTCTTCCAAAGTGCCACTTTCTCCGCAGGCACATTCCGTTTGTTCTCTCTGTACCTCTAAACTATCCTTTACGCGTTACGGGTTAGGTCTTTACGCTATAACTGTCTTCACAGTTGATCGGGTTGGCAGCCGATTATGGATGTGGGTGGGTTTTCTCATGCCCCGTTTGATCACTGGGAGACAACTGTCTGCTCTGACCTAAGTACTCGCATGTTCCCCACGCCTATGGGCGTTCAGTAGGTAATGCAACACATTTTTTTCATAAATGGAGGCTGGGTTAATTCCAGTTTCCAACACACAGTATTATTCCTCGGTATTTTGGCTACAAAACCATATTTTTCAACAAAATCTCAGATCAATGCGACGGCGTTACTAGGAGCCCCTCTATGCCGGCATGCTAACACACTACTGATCGACGTCTGAGCCAACGTCTTGATGCAACAATACGTCCCCGTCATCCACGTACTGCTTCCCGCCGTGCGCATCCTTCATTGGGCCAAACAGGTGGAATTCGGAGGGTGGGAGATCCGGGCTGGAGGGTGGATGAGGAAGAACGGTCCAAGGAAGTTTTGTGAGCTCCTCTCGGGTGCGCAGCCTTGGTTGACGCCTTGCATTGTTGTGAAGGAAGAAACATTTTTTTGCAGTTTTGTGGCGACGAACATGCTGCAGTTGTTTCTTCAGTTTCCTGAGGGTAGCACTTTGAGTGTACGGCCGGATGACAAGCAGAAGATCGGGCAGGTTTGCGCGACCTTGTTGCGATGATGACAGATGTTCTCGCCCAACGACTCACTCTGCATTTGTTCACTGCCAGGTCTCCGCAGACATTCTGCAAGCGTCTGTGTATACATGCGATACTCTGGTTTTCCGCCAAAAGAAACTCAATGACAGTTTGGAAGGCATCTCAGTTACAGACGCCATTTTGAAGGCAATATATAGCGCCTCCACCCGTCGGTACTTCATGAAACAGTACGGGCTGAAGCGGGATTAGTCCACGATGTCTCACAATAAATTCTGCATTTTTTCAAGCGAAATTGGCCGACAAAAAATGTGTTGCATTACTTACTGAACGCCCCATTGTACTTTTATTTCTCCTTAAATTATTTCTCAACTCAGGCTTCAAAATTTCTGTCAATACCTCGATTTTGTCACTTCTACACACTTTCATTATTCTATCAGATTTCTGGCGGACGCTACGAGTACTCCTGATGAAGTAACTCTTCACCTAGGGACTAATGACGTCGCTGTTTAGCGCATTAGCCTCGAACCAACTTTATGAGTTAGGGAGACGATGCGAGTCCCGGCTCGTGTTCCTGGCAGATAAGCTACATCTATGATAACTTATTTTTCTGCATACTACGGGGTTGACTGTGGTGAGCCCCCCAAATCATCGGAATGCTTCATTTCGATGGCCGCCTTCGAACTCCGCCAACAGGGTAACTGATTTCAGTGTTTGTTTCTATTAAACCGACGTAGCTCTCGCTCTAATCGCTTCGAAGGACATGTTCTGAGGCATCAAGGGATCACCAATTTAGTATTGGTGGGCAGCGGGGAGGGTAAAAATCGTAGAGGGAGACCAAGAGATGAATACACTAAGCAGATTCAGAAGGATGTAGGCTGCAATAGGTACTGGGAGATGAAGAAGCTTGCACAGGACAGAGTAGCACGGAGAGCTGCATCAAACCAGTCTCAGGACTGAAGACCACAACAACAACAACAACAACAACAATATTAATACCGATATTGGTAGTTCTAACAGTAGTGATACTGATGTAAGTAATAATTTTTGCTACACCTTTAATTTTAGTCATTATTTTATTTAAAGTGAACGTAGAAATGAAGTTTTAGGCCCACAATATGCCCTAGTGTTGAATAGTATGCAATAGGCTACAATGTAGAGTAAATAAATAAATAATGTCCGTGTGGTAGAGAGCGATTACAAACTATTGAACATTAAAAGGGTATTGCAGTGGCCAATCTTTAATCTTTCCGGTTCGATTAAAGGCCGGAATATTCTTTCAGGTAAATTATACATGCTTCGTGCAGTGTTAAAGAGATAACACTTTTTACCGATTTAAATAGAGTGTTAAGACGAAGATGCAATGACCGAGAAAAATATGAAGTTATTATTATAGCAGCGAGTCCTTAACTCTAGATTTCTAAACCCTCGTAAAATTCGCTACTGCAGTTGATATCTCTTCGCGGTTCCCACCAACTTGGACACATGAGCGAAACGTGCTCTTGAGTACCTCCAGAGGAAACATTGTCAACAATGGCTGTATTCCATACTGACTGACCCAAGCAGTTTGCTGATACTGATTTAGTAGTAGTGTAACGTGTTACCCTTCTTCAGTGCTGGAATGTCAAAAGCTTGCAAATAAGAGATACAGTGGTAACAATATAGCCCGTTGTTTTATGCTAGTGCATGCTGCTAAGCGACAGTGTACGTAAGAAGCTCAAATTAAATATCTGCAGACTAATAACCACCATGGTTGCTCGAAAAGACTCTGTAACAGTAAAATTATAGAAGGATGAATCTGAAGAACAATAGACGCTCTACGCATAAACATAGTTAAAATCTGGCAGGAAGAAGAACTACAGTTTGGAAATTAGCATTGATCCAGCGTAAGAACTGAAAGGCTTCAGAGGGGAATACTTTTTTTGGCAGCTCACTATTCCCCATAATGTACAAGCATCCGCCACTGGCCATCTTAAAACAACTAGGAGAACAAACCTAGATCATAAGAGGAGAATATCAAGGAGGATTCCGCAAAGGTCGATCGACAGCAGAACTATTATTGTGTGTGAAAACATTAATAATATTTAATATGTCGACTGTATGTTTTAAAAACACATGTAACGCCATCGAATGTGATTTGATACCTAGCATACTGACAGAAATGGTAGTTGAAAAACTATTAGTAACTATAGGAGCAGCCCTGACTAACACCAAGTAAAATAATCTGTGGATCTTTCTCTAGACCCATTGAAGTCATCGAGCGCGATGTGGAATCTCATCGCACGTCGGCATCCTACTTATTGGGAAAAATAATAAAAAAATGACGGTATAGCCATAGAGAGAAAAAACTTTGAACCAGCAACAGAAAAATCAATTCACTGATAGAAGTAGCAAAACGAACTGGATATGAAATGTAATGTCAAATATCAAGGACAATACAAACCTATTAAATACCAGTTAAGGGCCAAAAAACGCGTGAATTAAATTATGTATGTGGGCGAATGGATTGTAATCGATAGGTTATATACAGAAGCCATCGATGCAAGAGACGTAGAAATTGAAATTACTTTTTCAAACCATACGAAGCAAATACAATATAAAGCGATTTTCCGTGAACATCAAAATTCAACCCAACTTTAACTTTGTTCGATATGACTTACTACTGGTATACCTGGCTCTGCAAATAATCACATGTTCCTTGAGTGACATAAAGCAGTTCTAATGGGTCAAATCTGAGGTCATCAGTCCCCTAGAACTGAGAACTACTTAAACCTAACTAACCTAAGGACATCACACACATCCATCCCCGAGGCAGGATTCGAACCTGCGAACGTAGCAGTCGCGCGGTTCCGAACTGAAGCCCCTAGAACCGCTCAGCCACAGCGGCCGGTGACATAAACCAGTGTTATAAAGTGTGGTGCAGCAAATTAATAGATTTTGCAATTACAAGTCCAGTGAATGGCTTTGGTTGTTTTCTCAGAGTTCATTTTTTCTCCTCATTTTTTTTCGTTGTATTAATTTTCCTCAAGCTTACTTCTTTTCACTACAAGAGTGCAGCTGGTCTTGGACTTCACAAGTTTCATTTCGTTATGCAACGCATTCTTGCATGTATTAAGGATGCCGATATTGATCCCTTTTACTCTCTGGTTGAATTGTTTTCTTCCAATAATGATGCCGTTTCTGGTTTTCTGGTAGGTTGCCGAGACGATTGGTGTCTTTTCCTACCCGAAGTCAAAGTGAAGCTCCAGTTCGCTGTATGGCTTTGGAGAGTAAATATGTGGAAGAGCAGAGCTCCGCTAGCGTCTACACCTCAGTTTTCCTGTTTATTCCGCGTGAGCTGAAGCCGTAAAATTTAAGTTCCTCTCTGCAGAGTTAACGACTCATCGTCACCTTCGACGGGGACGGTGGTTGACAGTATGGATGGCAGTGAACTGAAGAGTGATAATAGTCAGTTATCAATGAAAGTATTAAGTGCTATGATTGCGAACGTTTTGAATACTGTCAACGGAGTCAACAATATTCCAGTATAAGATGAGAACATAGGGTTGATAAACGCTGAGGCGAACGCACAGAAGCGATTGTCGAACAACAATGACAAAGAGCAGAGAAGTAGTAGGTCCGATAAAATGCAGCGTGTAGATGCAGGAAAACAGAGCGGATGACGTTCTAATGACACTGCAAGTCGTCACATGGAAAATGCAGTAGCACGTGCAGACCCGGTAAGCAGCGGAGCTCAAAATGTACAGCAAATAACTGTGTGTACGCTGAACGTGATGTTAGTCCTTTTCAAGTCTCTGTTGAAAGTAAGCATAAGAATTTGGCTTGTTTGCATCACGTTTCTTTGGGTAAACGACTACATCGCGAGTTCAAATGCTTAAAAAATATGCATAACATACATAACTTCGTCAGGTTGCTATCGTATGAAAGTTAAAAGATGTTCTGGTGGAGCGGCAAACACTTTGATTCTGAGTTCAGTATTTCATAATAATAAAATGAGGGCTTATATTCGTCTTTCATAACGCGAGACATTGTATCATCGAAGATAAGGACGTTACTTTGTTGGAAGAAGAAATTTTGAAAGTTATTCAGTGCAACGTATCTGCAATAAAAGTGAAACGCTGTACTAAACCCAGTACAGTAGGCGGGAATATTTGCTGTCGGACCATCCCAGCATGTTTAGTAACAGCAAAGTACCAAATAAACCATTCTACGCTTCTATTCATAGAGTCAAATGCCAGATCCAGCTCTTCGTACAAATCCGGCTTTCAATGCTTGAACTGTTTGAGCTATAGACATGCAAATAATCAGTGTCGTAGCAAGCCTAGATGTCTTCATTGTGGAGGGACTCATGTGTTGTTGTTGTGTTATTCAGTCCGAAGAGTGGTTTGACGCAGCTCTCCATGCTACTCTATCCTGCGCAAGCCTCTTCATCCGCGAATAGCTACTGCAACCCACACACTTCCGAGTTTGCTTACTGTGTTCATCTCTAGGCCTCCCTGTACGATTTTTGCCCCCCCCCCCCCCTACTAACCTCCAATACTAAATTGGTGATCACTTGATGTCTCGCCGGCCGCGGTGGCCGTGCGGTTCTAGGTGCTGCAGTCCGGAACCGCGGGACTGCTACGGCCGCAGGTTCGAATCCTGCCTCGGGCATGGATGTGTGTGATCTACCCATCTAATCTTCAGCATTCTTCTGTAGCACCACATTTCGAAAGCTTCTATTCTCTTCTTGTCTAAACTATTTATCGTCCATGTTTCACTTCCATACATGGCTACACTCCATACAAATACTTTCAGAAAAGACTTCTTAACACTTTATATGCGCTGTTAACAAATTTTTCTTCTTCAGAAACGCTTTTCTTGCCATTGCCAGTCTACACTTTATATCATCTCTACTTCGGACGTCATCAATTATTTTGCTGCCCAAATAAGAAAACTCATCTACTACTAGTGTCTCCTTTTCTAATTTAATTCCCTCAGTATCACCTGATGTAATTCGCCTACCTTCCATTACCCTTGTTTTGCTTTTGTTGTTTATGTCCTCCTTTACTGACGCTGTCATTCCGTTTAACTGGTCTCCCAAGTTCTTTGTTGTTTGTGACAGAATTACAACGACATCAGTAAACCCCAAAGTTTTTATTTCTTCTCACTGAACTTAAACTACGTCTCCAAATTTTTCTTTGGTTTCCTTTATTGCTTCTTCAACGTACTGACTATCATAGGGGTTAGGCTACAACCCTGTCTCACTCACTTATGCCACCTGCTCCCTCTCTGGTACTCATCGTTTGTAGTGTAATAGCAGCAGAAGCTCCACCGAACCAGCCAACATTTTTCGCGCAAGCAAATACGCCTGCCCCAGTGCAATCTGCGTTGTGCACACAACAGCCAGCAAGTTCGCCGCCGGTCCCTTTCGTGCAGGTGGTACCTACTGGGACCAACAAGGCTGCACAGTAGTGGGCGACCTGACACACAGCAGGCGGCAAGACACGGCCGATAATCCGGCCGTGCCTACATGGCAGAGTGGTTCCGGGGCCCACGAGAAATACAGGACCCGCAACCTTATGGTGACGTCACACTAGTCGGCTTGTCCGCCACACTTTGCGAACCCTCGGTTCCGTGCAGGCCCACGGAAAGTCAATATGTTATTGAAAAGGTTCCCTCTAAATGTCTTAACTCTGCCGTGTGCTATCGATAGCTTGTATGCATTTAAACACGCAATCAAGGATTATGAAACTCGTCCAAATTGGTGACTCACTGGCAGTCGTAAAATCTGCATTGTCACGTGTTGACGTACTGTGACGTACGTGCCATGGTCTATCTTTCTCGTGTGCCTCGAGTGGTTCCTAATGACGAAAGCAAATTCACCCATCGTCCACAATCCGTATGTGCCTCGTTACCATCACATTGCACAACCAAGAAACACCTGATAAATAATATATCGCATATTATGACTGTTCTGGGCGGTATGTCAAGCACAGCACAAATAGATGATTGGATAGAGAATAATAACCTGAAAACTGTTATGTATAACATGCCTGCTCTAGTCTTAACGGGTACTGGCATAAATAGTAAATGGCTGTTTTATCTTACAATGTAATTCTGCTCAACAAAGCAGTAATAACAATAACTTACTTTCATTTATGAATGAGCAGCATATAGCAATATGTGCAGCCAGTGAGACGTGGTTAGATCCACTGACTAACATCTCGATACCCGGTTTTAATATTGTGCGCAGTGATAGAGAGGACGGGTGTGGAGGAACAACACTTTTGATTACACATGAGATCACATATAAAATTTTAAATTTAGGGTTCACTCACGCAGAATTTCAGCGCGCAGTGTGTCTCCATTCTCTCAGATACTGGAATCTTTGAATTAATTTCTGTCAACAGGACGCCATATAACGATACAACTAATGTACATCTGCATATTTGCATCCGTTCCAGTACTAACCTAAAATTAATAATGGGCGTCTTCATCGCACATCGTTTAGCTTGGGGCGCAGGTCGAGAAGATAGATTTGGGAGATTGACAAGAGTAAGATAATAGTACTCAACGACGAGAGACCAACAATGATCACTCGTCCAAACCAACGGAGCAATGCAACCGACCTGAATTTTGCGCCTCCATCCATGGCTCCAACATTTACATGGGATGTGGCAGAAGATTTACTAGGCTCAGACCATTTACCAATCATCCTCCGATGTGTACCAAGAAGTCCTCATAAGCTTATATGCAACTGCAACCGCTGAAACAAAGCCAAGGCCGACTGGAGCGAATATAAGGTGATGTTCAGATGTGTGTGAAATCATATGTGACTTAACTGCTAAGGTCATCAGTCCCTAAGCTCACACACTACTTAACCTATATTATCCTAAGGACAAACACACACACCCATGCCCGAGGGAGGACTCGAACCTCCGCCGGGAGCAGCCGCACAGAGTGAATATAAAACGGTACTAGCACCCTAATGAACATATTCGAGGTTTAAGAAAACCCAGTAGCGTAATACATCAGTTTAAAAGAAAATGTTCACAGGGAAGCGAACATGTCCATTCCACAGAATAAAAAATTCCTTCCAAGAGGAAAGAAACCGCCAGACTGGTGGGACGAAGGATGTCGAAACACAATGCAAGAACATAAGAACGCACAGAAATTTGCAAACGTCAAGCGGCAGCAGAGAATTACGTTGATTTCAGTAGAGAACAGGCAAAAATGGAAATATTCCTAAAGGAAAAGAAATAACTGGAGGTACTTTTGCAGGAGCTTAAATGGAAGGACACCAATTTCGTCTTCGTGGGAAAAAATTAAACATACCAGAATGGTTCAGACCCAGACGTCCAACTCCTTGGCTTCCCCAATTAGTCAGATGAAACTGTTTCTACAAGTTTTACTGATGACTCTGTGGATCGTGCCGTTAATTTAACGGGTGCAGATGTACACCATTTCTTGAACGAACCCATAACATTGATCGAGCGTTGTCAGTTCCCACAAGTACGCCACCTTTTTCTGACAACATGGCTTACCCATGCTGTACAATTTGACAGGCCAAGGAAAAATTCACGTCAGCAATATTTTAAGCAATTCCTGGTCCAGTAGAAATTACGTACCTGTATTCAGGACAGCGCGAGTTGTTCTAGTTTTGCAGCCTGGAAAAGCTCCAGATGAATTGTCGTCATATAGACCTATCGCACTACGGTCATGTTCGTTGAAAGTGTTAGAATAATGATGGCTTCCACAGAGGCAGCGGAACGTATGAAACTCTAGCACAATTTTTTACACACATCCAGCTTTGCATCAGCAACAAGATCCTGTTAGCTGTTTATACAGATACTGAGAATGCATATTATGCGGTTGACCTTTGATTACTAGCCAAGAAAATGGAGCGGGGCAATATTCCGCTTAACTTCATTGGCAACCTCATTTGTCTACTTAAAGACAGAAAACTTTGTATGAAAGTTGGTAATAACAGTGTGGGACCACACAGAGGACGAGTAAAGGAATGCCCGCAGGAATCAGCTCTGTCAACGATATTGTTTAATATCAACACAGCAGATATTCACACCAACACACTGCAATGAGTTGTGTATGTACAGAACAAGGGACAGTTTAGGAGAAGGACGACGTAAAATATATGCAGCGATGACAGCCCTTGGTTACTCGCGGGAGGAAAGCGGACTGGCTGTTTCACGGACCAAGTCTGCTGTAAGCATCTATACGAGATATTGGCTGCGAGAGATCCCGTCAATGACGCTAGGACCAGACGTTCTTCCAGGGGACTCAGTGGTGGAATATCTCGTCCGGTACTTCGACTGCAATCTGCGGTGGACAGCAGGTATAACTCAAGTAATAGCTAAGTGCGAGAACAACATTAATGTCTTAAGATCAGTGGCAGACGTAACATGGGGTGTGGACTGTTACACATGCCTAAGCGTGTATCGTGGTCTAAATCGGTCGCGTCTGGACTATAGAAGTATATTCTATGGATCGGTGACGGACACATTACTGCAAAAACTTTATACGATACAATGCAAAGCGCTGTCTTGGTGCCATGAAGTCAACGCCAACAAACGGCCTACTTGTGGAAAGTAACGAACCATCCCAGCCCTTGAGGCAAAAATATTTAAGCATACAATTTCTAATGTTACTCGTCTGTTTATTGGATGTGTAAGAATCTGCCTCCACCACAGGAGTGTACAATAATTAATGGTATAAACGCATACAGTTCTAAGTGCACGGCACTAGAAGAAAAAAGTTTCAGTAAACATAGACCCCCAAATGAAACGTTTGTGAGATAACTGCGACTGTGTAGTTACCAGCCACCACTGACTTGATTCTGTGTAAACGACATCCCAATCAACGAAAAGTAACAATAACTATCCAACATGAAGAAAAGTTATTAGAGTTACTTTGCAGAAGTGCAGGTTGTTTGAAAGAACACAACAGTTACATGACTGCAGCCCGCCCGGTTAGCCTTGCGCTCTAATGCACTGCTTTCAGGGCGGCAAGACGTGCCGGTCCCGGACACGAATCAGGCTGGCGGATTAGTGTCCAGGTCCGGTGAGCCGGCCAGTCTGTGGATGGTTAACCTCATTCCGCCTCAATTATACATGTCGGCGATTGCTGCGCAAACACTTTCTCCACGTACGCTTACACCATACTTACTCCACCACGCAAACACTGGGGTTACACTCGTCTGGAGTGAGACTTTCCCCGGGGGTCCACTGGGTGCCGAACCGCACAATAACCCTGGGTTCGGTGTGGGGCGGCGGTGGGGTGAGTGGATTGCTGTAGCCTGTTGTGGGGTTGTGAATCACTGACGGCTACTGCGGGGACGAAGCTTCTCCGTCGTTTCTAGGTCCCCAGTTCCATACAACACAATACAATACATGACTGCACTCGTAGTTAACGGAGGTGTTCAGGTGACGTCCTTGCATCCGGATACACGCCTTTACCCGTCGCCTAAAGCGTTACTTATCATCTTTTACGTAAGTGGTGTTTAAAATAATTCGGTGTATCGAAAAACGTGTTTGTTCTTGAGTATATGAGTATATTTGACGAAATATTTTACTGGGGTGCTACTTGTCAAGAAACCAGCGAGACCTCTATGATCATAGTGAACATTTATAATTAAGTAAATTTCTATAGCTTCGTAGGATGGATTTTTATGTCTGAGAACAATTGATAAATATTATTTCTCTTGTCTTCTGTCTGCCTTCTTATCTTTCTGCTGACTGATCTTGTACTGACATCAAGTACGCAAAACCTCTCTGTATCTGCTCTGTTTAGCTGTGTTCATTATTTAAGAGTGATTACCATTCCATCTGCTTGTCATATAAATGAGATTCACTGTGTTTTGGATTTTTTTCAACGTCCTACTAAGAGAAGTTTGACAGTGAACGCCTTGGTGTCCTCTCGTTAAATACTTCTTTAACTAAAGCTAGAACTCCCCTGAGATATTGTTACCGATCATTTTCATTACCTTATGTAACTTTTTTTCGTAAGAATTGTTCGGGTTTGATAGGTCTCCAGCCATCTAACAATGGCGAAACCCACCTACTCAATGGCTTGATAAGCCCTACTTCCAAGAAATTAGATGCTGGATCAGTACAGGTAAAAATTCATTAAAACTACAGATTTACCAGTGTGCTGCAGCGCACGGTATCCATAAAGAGAAATAGTTCTTCATCATCAATATGGCCTGTCTCTTTGTCGCGACAATTAACTTAGCTGCAATCATTCTGTCGTCGCCCTTTGAGAAACTTTCAGTTAAATACCTCGCTGTGAGATGAAACACAACGCTACATGGCCCAATGAGTTTCGTATTCTCCAAATACGCTTGGATCATTTTGAAATTCTTGACAAGCTTTGATAAGTCTTTGGTCCAATTCTTCAACCTTTACAGTGGCTCCAGACACAGAAATTCATGGGGTCAGATCAAGTGATTTCGGAGGCTACTGTACGGCTCCTGCTCGCCGAATCCATCTTTGGCTAAATAGCCACATTAAGTGTCGTCTCACAATAACAGCAAAAAGTGCCGGCGCTCCATCATGCGGGTGCTCATTCTATGGCGTTGCTCTGAGGGAGCATAGTCAAGCAATGCTGCAAGATGATGCCGTAGAAACCGAAGGTAATTCCGTCCGCTGAGTTTGTTTGATAACATATTCTGCCCAATAACACGATCACATAGTACCCCTAACCAAACATTCAATGGGAAACGTCGCTGATGCGAAGAGTCAGCCGGCCGAAGTGGCCGTGCGGTTAAAAGCGCTGCAGTCTGGAACCGCAAGACCGCTACGGTCGCAGGTTCGAATCCTGCCTCGGGCGTGGATGTTTGTGATGTCCTTAGGTTAGTTAGGTTTAACTAGTTCTAAGTTCTAGGGGACTAATGACCTCAGCAGTTGAGTCCCATAGTGCTCAGAGCCATTTGCGAAGAGGCATGCACGGCATGTGGGTTAGAGCTTAAATGACTCCAGGTGCGAGAATTGTGATAATTGAATGCACCGTCACGAGTGAACACTATTTCATTTGTAAATAAAATATTATTGTCAAACATACTGTTGTCGACAGCGTATTGTTGCAACCACTGACAGAACGTTAGTTTAAGACCGGAGTCCGCCTCACTCAGATACTGAAATCGTTGGAGGTGACACGAATACATTCCATTGCGATGCATTACTCTCCAAACACGACTGTGGCTCTTTCAGGAATTTGTTGGCGAATCTGCTTCTCGAGATTCCTGAAGGGTTTAGACTGTTTCCAGCACCTAATCTTCAAGCACAGTGTAATTCGTGTAGCGTTACCCACTCCAGTAGTATTTGCAAAGCTCCCATTTTCTCGGTGGCGTTGATGCACCCTTCAAAACATTCTACTCTCGGGGTCCCTTTGGGCAGGTTAAGCTTCTTGGTACAAGGTTGGAGCCTCTCTTACGTTGACGTTAGTCCTACCATACATGAAATGCACACCCGCATACTCCTCAGTACAGTGATGTTCCATGTTACCACCAACACTCGTACAACACTACTGAAGCTCTGCAAACAACTGACACGTGTGGCACTATGACTGTGTACTGTACTGTCGTACCCACTCTGTTCACAACTCCATGTCTCCAATCTGTAAACAATGACAGCACCACAGACCGACGTCGGTATTTACAGAGAAATACGTCAGTAGTGGCTGGTAACCACAAAGTCGCAATTACCTCGCCGTTTGCGGACCTGTCTTTACTGAGACTTTTTTGGACGACCGCGGTGGCCGAGCGGTTCTAGGCGCTTTAGTCCGGTACCGCGCGACTGCTACGGTCGCAGGTTCGAATCCTGCCTCGGACATGGATGTGTGTGATGTCCTTCGGTTAGTTAGGTTTAAGTAGTTCTAAGTTCTAGGGGACTGATGACCTCAGATGTTAAGTTCCATAGTACTCACAGCCGTTTGAGACTTTTTTGCTTCTGGTATCGTATACTTTCATCTCTATGCATTTACGCCATTAATTATTATACATCCTGCATGTGGAGGCAGTAGTCGCCATTCGATTCACCATTTCTGCACGACGGGTGCTCGAGTTTTAAGGAAGTTGATTATGTGCTGTCGCTGAACCTGACGAATGATTTGATCTGGCAGTTTCTTCAACTGTTTCAAATCATATTTCACTCGAGCTCCGAGCCAAATATCCACAGGTGAGGATATTCTACGCAGACGGCTCACAGATTCGAGAAGTAACAGGATGCTCCTTAAGGGATGCTTTCGAGCAAGTAGGATTTAAGCAAAAGCTGCCAAAAGAATTAAAAATAACGGCAGAGCTTACAAGCTCATAAGTGCTGCTATGTGGCGCCCGGGGAAAACATTATCATCTTTTCGAAATCGTCGCTCACTCTCCTTAAATATTTTCATCGAGTGCATACAAACCAACCGATAGCCCACGAGGTAATAGCACACGTAAAAAAACTGGAAGGGAATGGTTTAAGGGTCTCCAGGTATTGGGTTAAGCAACTAAATGAAAATACTATACGCAAACAACTCCTCTGCTACCAGCCAGCCCTTGGTACCATGGACTTACGTGCTCACGGATATCTGTAATTACCATAGCGCGGTTGAAGTACAACCAGTGTCGACATGCACAGCACCTCCACTGCATGTACTTAGTACCGTACCAACTTCATGACTGTGGCGAAGTGAAAGAAACAAATCACATATTGTTAAGATGCATTAATTGGTGAAACACCACATCAGGTAGACAAAGGAATGTTATGAGCAAGACACCAGTTAACAACAACTGTGTCAATATAATTGGCAACCACAGATTTTGCAGTCTGTAAAGAACTTTACCCCTTTCTAACGGACGCGAAGAGAGATGTCGTCATCACCAAGGTTTGTTTTTATCAACGTACCTGTACCAGTTATGTCATTACGATTTACTTACGTACATGGCTGTATGGGGAATACTCAAACTGAAAAAAAGTCAAGCTGAAACTCAGAAACAGGCGTCACTTGGGGCAGAGTGGGACGATCGGAAACTGAACAGGTGTAGTTGTTGGTAGAACGTGAAGGTGAATTGTCCTTGCGCATGTCTCGTGCCGGCAGGAGAAAGATTTTAATAAAATGTTGAGAATAGCGTTATCATGACGCCAGTTACAGTTGGTATTGTTTAAAGGACATCGCGTATCAGTAAAGCGATCCTAGAGTATATCTTATAAGAATTTCTCAAAATGAAAGTGCAGAGAAGGGGTACTGCGTCATACCCG
The DNA here is from genome assembly GCF_021461385.2 of Schistocerca piceifrons. Classification (NCBI taxonomy): domain Eukaryota; kingdom Metazoa; phylum Arthropoda; class Insecta; order Orthoptera; family Acrididae; genus Schistocerca; species Schistocerca piceifrons. The sequence continues at coordinate 692,160,753 of NC_060138.1, forward strand.
CCTCTTAGTGTACGCCGAGTAAACATACGAGTCCCTTTTTTCTAGTTTGAAAGGGTGTTCAGAAGTTAACAGAATATTTTCAAACGCGATCAAGATTTTGGCTGTTTCTACAATATGAGCTTAAACGCCAAAGTGTAGGTTTTTCACGAGTAATAATTGGACATACTGGCAGTGACTGAATGCATCACAGGCGACATTTAACTTATTCAAAAGAAGTGTTGATAAATTTGATAAATTCTGTACACTGCAAGTGGGGTTGTTTGCAATGACATCGGCATTTCAGGTGAGAAGACTTTCGATACGACATTGTGGAAACATGTCAGTTAGGACCCATGTATTAAGTTTAACAACCCCATGTTTATTCGAAAAGCAACCATCAAATCTGCATCTGCGTAGACCAATTACCTTAGTTACTTAGCAATCTGATAAAATGCCAGAGGACGGAACTGAGAAATAATTCAATGGCGGTACCTATTATTCAACTACTAAGACCAAAAACGCAGAGTGCAGAATTTTGCTTGTCTCATTATAAACGAATATGCAGGAGATCGTTAAATCTTCTCACTTTCCAATATTGCCTTGATGAGGTCAGAATTCAGTTACGTTCTCTGTGGCAAACAACGGAGTGAGGGAAACTTCTGAGTGGCAAACATTCTCAGATCTGTGATTTTAGTCTGACATGCTGTAGACATTAATTATAATTAGAAGTCTATAGCTCTATAGCTCTGCCATCCTAGTTGAAAAAATACACTGACTGAAAAAATCACATCAAGAACGAGTTGAGCGACATGAACGAAAGTTGGTACGACCAGTGAAATCTAGTCAAATTTCGCGCCAGTCGCTTAAGAGTGGCACTAGTATCACCACTATGAAAATATAAGTTATGGTCTAGTTGCTTTAAATACGCGCTATAACGGTCGTGAGCGTGGTTACCTTTGAGACTGGACGTAGTGAGATGTCATTCAAGAATGCCTTTAAGACGACGAAGACGCCGTTATCAGCAGCTCGAGTTTGAAAGAGGTTGCGTAATACGGCTACGAGAAGCTGGCTGTTGCATCCGTGATACTGCAAAAGGCCTTGGCAGGAATGTAGCCTCTGCACATGATTGCTGGCAGCGGTGGTCACTTACGGCCGCAGGAAGACCGGGTTCCAGACGGCCAGGTGGCAATACCGAGAGGGAAGACCATCGTGTTCGGTGTATGGCTCTGGTGCATCGGAATGCGTCTGCGGCAGCAGTTCGAGTAGCAGTTGGCACCACATTGACACGACGAACTGTTACAAATCGGTTACTTCAAGGGGGGCTCCGAGGCAGATGACCTGTAGTGTGCATTTCACTGACCCCAAAGCACCACCGTTTGCGACATCAATGGTGTCAAAGTAAGAGCTCCTTGGAGCACGGAGTGGAGATCTGTAGTTTTTTCTGATGAAAGGCGCTTCTGCCACAGTGCTAGTGATGGAGGTGATTCGTTGGCGGAGGCCAGGTAAGCGTCTGCAACCAACCTACCTCCGGCGTAGACCCACTGGACCAACACCTGAAGTTATGGTTTTGGGTGCGATTTCATATGACAGCGGGAGCACGCTCGTGGTTATCCCACACAACCTGGACTGCAAATTTTTACGTTAATCTGGTGATTTGACCTGTTTTGCTACCATTGCGAACAGCATACCAGGTGACGTTTTCAAACAGGACAATGCAGTTGGAACCCAACATGCTCTACAGAGTGTCGACATGTTGCCCTGGCCTGTTAGATCACCAGATCTGTCTCCAGTGGAACATGTACGGGACATCATCGGACGACAACTCCAGCGTCATGCACAATCAGCCCATGCCTTGACCACCATGTGCAACAGGCTTGGAACCCCATCCCATAAACTGACATCCGCACCTGTACGACACCACATATACCCCTTTGCATGCTTTCATTCAACATTTTGATGGTTACGCCGGTTATTAATGTATCAGAATTTCACATTTGCAGTGGATTTTCTCGCACTTACATTAACCAGTCAGCTTACAACGTTAATCGCCTAAATATGTTAACTGTGCAGCTGTATTCCCGAAACTTCGTTACTCTACTTTAGCTATTTCTTGATGGTGGGATTTATTCCATCAGTGTATTAAAAACAAGTAACAAATTCTTTTATTAAAATCCAAGCTATTGACATCAGAGCAAAGTAATCGGTATTGGTAATTTCTGTTAGTGGACAAATTAGCCTCGTATTCGGAACGTCGGTGATGCAGTCTGTTCTGTGTTTTATTTAATTACTCTGCGTGTGTTACAAGGAAACGCCAAAGAAACTGCTCCAGGGATGCTTATTCAAATACAGACATACGTAAACAGGCAGAATACGGCGCTGCGATCGGCAACGCCTATATAAGACAACAAGTGTCTGGCGTAGTTTAGATCGGTTACTGCTGCTACAATGGCAGGTTATCAAGATTTAAGTGAGTTTGAACGTGGTGTTATAGCTATAAAATGGGTATTTTCCCGTACGACCATTTCACGAGTGTACCGTGAATATCAGGAATCCGGTAAAACATCAAATCTCCGATATCGCTGCGGCCGGAAAAAAATCCTGTAAGAACGGAAATAAAGACGACTGAAGAGAATCGTTCAGCGTGACAGAAGTGCAACCCTTCCGCAAATTACTGCAGATTTAAATTCTGGGCCATCAGCAAGTGTCAGCATGCAAACCATTCAATGAAACATCGTCGATATGGGCTTTCGGAGCCGAAGACCCAGTCGTGTACCCTCGATGACTGCACGAAAAAAGCTTTACGCCTCTCCTGGGCCCTTCAACACCGATTTTGGGCTTTTGATGACTGGAAACATGTTGCCTGGTCGGGCGAGTCTCGTTTAAAATTGTAACGAGCGGATGGACGTGTACGAGTGTGTAGACAACCTCATGAATCCATGGACCCTACATGTCAGCAGGAGACTGTTCAAGCTGGTGGATGCTCTGTAATGGTGTGGGCCGTGTGCAGTTGGAGTGATATATGACCCCTGATACGTCTACGTACGCCTCTGACATCCTGTCTGATCACATGCATCCACTCCTGTCCATTGTGCATTTTGACGGACTTGGGTAATTCCAGCGGCATTGTAACCCCACTCGTCCAAAATTGCTACAGATTGGCTCCAGGAACACTCTTCTGGGTTTAAGCACTTCCACTAGGGACCGAACTCCCTGGATATGAACATTATTGAGCGTATCTGGGATGTCTTGCAATGTGCTGTTCAGAAGAGGTTCCACACCCTTGTACTGTTACCGATTTATGGACAGCGCTGCAGGATTCATGGTGTCAGTTTCCTCCAGCACTACTTCAGACGTTATTCGACTCCATGTCACGTCGTGTTGCGGCACTTCTACATACTCTGAGGCCCTACACGATATTAGGCAGGTGTACCAGTTCCTTTGGTTCGTCAGTGGGAGAGGTACCCACATGCCTTGCTCATACTGTGGCATCAAGCAGTCAGGCCTGCAAGATGAGTGGTCTGCCAAGCGAGTGGGTTCATTCTTATTTATCGAGTAACATGAACTCTAGTACTCACAATTAAGTTACAAATTATTCCTCTGTATGAATATTACGTAACGGAAACGCACTTCTGACTATTAGTAATTTACACAACTCTGACTGTTCCCTATGCACTGGCAATACCACATTTTCTTTTTTATTTAACGGCTTTGATCAACACGTGGCCATCGCACTGAATATGAATGGCGCACACATTATAAATTCTGGATATCATGGCAACATACAATTCGAAGGAAAAGCCACCAATCGTTTTCTTTTCACTATCTTATTTATTCCGATAAATTCTATAACCTAAACACACAAATTCTATAACCTACAACAATAACACATGAAAAATTCCGCACAGTGGGCATGGCTTTACATTGGTGATTCTCTATCTTATGGTCTCGTAATTATTTAACGCTACAGTGCACTTTCTGGATAGGATGGTGGATCTTTTGCTATATCTCACACTTCGACTCTCACAACCACCATCACGAAACTTCCCTCAAGACCGAGCGGTACAAAAGGAACATGTATAACCCACTACCTCTGAAACTACCTTGCTACTCTCCCATGAAAACCACACATACTTAAATTTCATGAAATACATCACACCGGCAACATACAATACAAAACAAGGAATAGTCACAACGTTATAATCCCATTACCTTCAGCTTTCCCACTTCAATTAAAATTCATCCCAGTTTCACACGACACTGCCCCACTTCATAACTTTTCTTTCCTACTACGAACTCTGAACGATATATGTACGTCTTCGTGTGCAATGCAAGCCAAGTGGCATTGCTGGATAGACGGCTGACTCACCATGCTTCTCTCTCAGAGTATTATAGTTTGAATCAAGCGTCACACGGAAGCATAACACGCAATGTAATATTAAGAACATATTCATCACACACGCGAGTCCTCAACTGATACCATGGACGAGTACTTCTCTTTATCCTTTGTCTCATACACAGATTGAGACTCACACAGTACTCACCACGTGGAAGTAATCCAGACTTCAATAATTCTAAAACAAATAAAAAAATACTAATTGTACTCATAAAATTTTAAATAGCTCACCGTCCAAACACAGAACAAGTAATCTGACATTCATAAATTGCGTTGTCATAATCTTTATACGGCAATGTCTAAATACAAAACAAAATCAACAAAAGAAAAAGAAGTTGCGTACACTAGTTACATGTAGAATGTCAGGCTCCATACCATTACCCTAAAATGTACATCAAACCTACAGAGAAATTAAACTGAGAAAAAAAAAACAATGAAATATACCACAAGTTACATACTGATTACGTAATATAGTCAATCTAAGACATCATGTCATACCTCATTAACTATCATCACTTAAGCAATTGCCACCCACTACTTGACTGTGAGTTTAACCTTATCCTTGTCCACCAGTACAAATACCTGCTGCTGAGCTAGTCAGTCCATCAACTTTGATCAATACACGCAGTAAATAGTTAGTAATAAGTGCTTGAATCCACCAGTAGCTCTCGTATCTTACTCTACTGCTCATTTCTCTGTTGTTACACATTTAGACGACAAGAACTTGCATTTCGACTAGCCTTCGTTACACTTTAATGTGAAATATCACCACTGTGATAATGCAAATAAGTGGCTTCAGTCAACACACCAACAAGATCATTACTGTCCACGACATGAAATGCATCAGTTAATTCCGGTATTTGTTGTGCAATGCAAACTCTTGTCCCCTGTGACAACCTTACTGACCAATGCAACAAGAGCCGCTATGTCAGTATTACGCCACTGGCTAATAATTACAGCATCATTGCACCAAATATTCTAATAAACATGTTACGTGAACTTGATAACCCAGAACAAAAAAAAAAAAGAAAAAAAAACAATAACTATTCTAAACACAAATGTTAATGAAATACAATTACACTTGCTGTCCCTTCAGGAATGAAACACATAAAGAAAGTTTACACAATTAAAAGTACAAATACATTATTCCCTATCTTGCGAGTCACACGGAATCATTTCATTCTGTCATTTTCTTGGGGTCAAAAAGTTGCTGATAGTTTTCCTAGAAACACTGTCTCGGTGTCAAAGCTCTCCCATGGTTACCTGGACAAAAGTCTTTAAGTCACTCAAATTGGCATTTTGATCACATTAAACACAAATGTCATAGTCACTCTCGGAGTACCATCCACACGAATCTGGTCGTCCAGAAATGGCCCTACAACTACTATTACCCACGGTTCTGTCCTTTCAGTTCATGGTGTAATTAAAAGTCGTAAGCTCCAACAAACAGCACTTATTCCCGCACCAATTAAAGAAATGTCTCCTACTACAAATGCAAATGTCAATGTCCCACTATAGTTTTTTTTGCGTTCAGACAATAATTAGCCACCAAACGACAACTGTCCTCTTTAAGTATACCAAGCGTCCCACATGCAATTCACAAAGCACACTTAACAAGTCACTGCCAAAAGTTTATGGATCCCACCGTTCAGTGGTCAAGACAAAACAAAACAATCGTCCTGTCTGCTAAAGACAAAATCTTTTCCACCATTCACACCATGGAAACACCAGTCCTTCACTTTCCAATTTATTGAGACACACGAGCAGTCATCTTGTTTCACGGCTCCACAGTCCAGTACTAGTTAATTGTTGCTGTTAAAAAATGCCCGCTGGACTCTGCCGCACGTCGTTCATTCTGCCGTCGCACCGCCGCCGCAGTCGTTGAGCAGAAGAAACCACCCGCTGTTGCCTCCGCGGGATACTGTCTCCAGTCGTAAGGGTGGCGCAACTTATGAATGGCGCCCCAGGCCGTTGACCTGCTGTAGCGGGCGCGTGGAGTGTACCCCGACCGACAGTGGAGTGGGGAGCGCCTCGGCTCTGTCGCCTCTCCCATGGCGACGTCAGCTTGGCCTCACGCTATGTTTTTGTGTAGGTACGGGCGCGTTCTGCGTGGGCACCTCAGCGCTACAACACCCAATCAGTCAGACCCTTCCATGCATCTCGCAACATTACAGACAAAAAGATATTCTTACAGTATTTAAATACTCATTGATTACATATATGATCTATTAGATACATTGGTAATAAAAGAATCTTTGTTCTAAAAAAAAACGTAAAATCATACACCCTAGTTTTCTACACATACAACATCAACATTTATCTCTTTTCTATATACGGTCCACACTTGTGCTACTGATTGTACCTGTCGTCCCTCACACAAAACATGAAAGTGTCAAAAAAAAAAGGGAACAAGAAATAATCTATACAGCTCATAATTACAATAGCAAATAGTAGACTACTTACTCTAACATCCTATCACAGTGAAAATATTAGAAACTGTTGATTCTAAAACCACAATATACAATGAACCTTTGTGCTTGTGACAGACTGAAATTAATACCCCTTGAAAGTGTTCTAACAAAAAAAAAAAAAAAGAGAAATAATCTACACAGCTCACAATTACCTACCACTTGTTGTTAAATAGTAAACTACTTTAACATCCTAACACAATAAACATTTTAGAAACTTAGAAACTGATGATTCTAAATCTACAACATACAATGCACCTTTGTGCTTGTGACAGACTGAAATTAGTATCTCTTTATATATTTTACCTTTTTATTATATATAACAACATTTCTAGGACATGTATGTACCATCCACATGATGTCAGATCCTGACCTGCCATCGAGGTTCCTCCAAATCAAACAATAAAGCACAATAATGTTTTAGTTATGGATTGGTAGCATCCCCTTTACAGGAGTGTGCGCATTGATCACACTTCTCTATGACTCTCACTCACCAGACATCACATTTTCCTTCTCATTCAATCCATTAATACACTAACAGAATAGGTCTAGAAGTCAGCTAACCTTAACACCACCACACTCACGACAACATACCATACCTCTGCTCCCTTATACTCAACCACATAACACATGAAGCTGTTTCGGAGATAGCATTCCAGTCTCCGAATTCGTCCTTTCACTCTGGCACCTCTCTCCATCGACTTACCCCTGCATTCACTTTACCGATTATTCATCCTGCTAATTATCAACTTAGAACTGCGACATTTCATCTAAGAACAAAAAATACACAAATTATTCATCCTGCAAAATAACTGTACACATTCTTGGTACCGTTTTGATTAGTTATACTGGTACCAGGCTTCAACAACAACAACAAAAGTTATTTTTTTTCATATTGCAAATGTTATGGTAAGACTTAGATTTACACTTATATTACATCTTACGTCAGTATTCCACAACGTTCACCATCTGGATCTCATACTCCCTTTATGTCCCTTCACGTTGTGCAGTTGTCCTCATCTCTTCATTCGTATTTCGGCTCTCCGTCCGTCCATTACTCCATCATTTCCTGGTCTTCCTTCGCCATTCGCATCAATCTCGACTGCAGCATACACAGGCCTCTCTGTAACATACATCTAAGACATCTCCACATTATTAATTCTACTCACCTTTCTTTACCACTGTTTCATCACGTCGAATCTCTCTTTATTAATCACACTGCTTCACGTCGCTTCTCTCCTTAAATATCACCTTTATCCACTACTATTTATCACGTCGCTTCTCTATCTACCATCTTTATCCACTCATTAATCATCACGTCGTTTCTGCTTGATCCTTATTCATATGACAAAAAATATTTACATACACCACTCTGTCGACTCCTGTTCATGACCCATTCGACCAGTCTATTCCGTCATACTTCCTGACATCCTGCCTGAAAATTGTTATGTTCGATTTGACCCTGCACAACGTTACACACCACAAATAAATACACTGACTATCTACAATAAATTGCCTACTTTCGCTCTGTCCTTAACTTTTCCATAATTTGATGTTAGAAATGTGATGCAGCCCACGAGATTGTTTTACCTTGATCGTCTCAATCAGTACAGCATTTTCATGGACAATCCGCCTCACTCTGAATGGTCCACTATACACCGTAAAGAATTTGCTAGTTAGGAATCTGTGCTTCTTTGATAATCGATGAGTTTTAATTAGAACCTTGTCTCCTACTGCCAATTCGATCTTACGGATCTTTCCTTTCTGCTTTTCCTGCCTATCCTTAGCTGCTTTCTTAATACGCTCTATCGCAACCTTGACAATTTCTGTGTGCCTCTGCTTTCCTGATCGCGGGAAATCTACCAGCTCCCTGACTCGATCTGGTGGTGGTTCATTCTTTAGTACCGTAACTGGTGATAAACCAGTTGCTCCATGTGGTAGCTCATTGAGGATGTCCTGAAAATCTTTGAGAAAAATACTCCAACGTCTATGTTGCCTATGGCAATAGATATTACACAACTTTCCCAGTTCTTTTACCACTCTTTCATTGGGGTTACTTGCAGCATGGTATCGGGATATGAACACCGGTTTTATCCTTCTTCTCTTCAGTGTGGTTAGTCATTGTCTGGATCTATATTGTGGTCCATTGTCAGCTATGAACTTTTCTACAGTTCCTACTTCTCGCAAAAAGTTTTTAACGATTGCTGCTGCTACTGTCCTTCCCGTCGCACGTTTCAATGCGGTAAAAGTCACATACTTTGACACCAATTCCACTGCTACTAAAACATAGCTATATCCTTGCACTGACTTAGGTAGCGGGCCAAACAAATCTGTTGCTCCGAATTCCCTCAATCTACCTGGCACTATCGGAAAAAGCGGTGCTTTGCATGAAATAGTTAACGATTTTACCTTCTGGCACAATTTGCAGCTACCAAGCAAGTTCTTGATCCTCCTCTCCATACTAATGAAATAAACTGATTCTCTTAACTTCTTACAGCATTTCCTTGCCCCGTAATGCCCGTAACTTAGGTGCGTGTACCAGATCAGCTTGTTGACTATTTCATTTGGTATACATAACACCCAGTCCTGTGTGTTGGGATTTCTACGGTAGAAAAGGACCCCGTTCTGAATTGTATAAAAGCGCGCTATATTGGCATCTAAGTTCGCTCTAACTCTGTCCTTCACCATTCTCCATGACGCGTCTTTATCCTGCTCCTTCGCGATATTTGCGAGTACCGCCCCTATGTATTTCTCGAACGGCCCGCCCTGCATATACAATATGTCATATCTGTTCTCGTTTACCTCCTCATCAAAGCATTGACCATGACCTACTGGGTTCCTTGACAACGCATCTGCCACTATATTCTGTGGCCCAGGAACATACATGACTGTTATCTGAATCTCCTGTAAATAGAGTGCCCACCTAGCGAGTCGTCTATGGTTAAGTTTGGCCGACATCAGAAACTGTAGTGACTTGTGGTCAGTATAGATTTTAGTATGCCTCCCATACAAATAGTATCTAAACTTACTAAAACCCCATACTATTGCCAAAGCTTCAAGCTCAGTTACCGTGTAATTTCTCTCAGCTTTGCTAAGTACTCGGCTCGCAAATGCAATGGGTTTTGTATTACTTCTCCTCTTTGCTCTTGCTCTTGGAACAATGTTACCCCAAGTCCACTACGGGAACTGTCCGTGGCCATACAAAACTCTTTCCCTAGGTCTGGATGCCTGAGAAGAGGTGCCGATAGCAGTGTCTTCTTTAACGCCTCATATTCTTCCTGCGCGACAGGGTCCCAATTCCATACCGTTTTCTTTCCAGTCAGCTGACATAGTCTGGGTGTCGCTGCACCCCCAATCTTAATGAACCTCCTGTAAAAATTGATTAATTCTAAATAGCCCCGTAGCTGACGTTTTGTTCTTGGCACCGGAAAATCTCTGATTGCTTCGAGTTTGTCTGGATTTGGTCTTATTCCCTCTGGTGTCACAATGTGACCTAGAAACTCGATTTCTTTTCGTCCAAATTCTGACTTTCCCAAATTCACGGTTACCCCATGTCTCTCCAGTGCACCGAGCAATATGCTTAACGTTCTATTGTGATCTTCCCAGTTTCTTTCGGCTATCAGGACATCATCCACGTACTGTGTTACCTTATCTTTTATTTCATTAGGAATGACAGTGTTTAGCGCTCTAATAAATGCTGCGGATGATACATTTAACCCAAATGGTAGTTTCCGGAATTGATACGATTTCCCGTAGCACAAGAAAGCAGTGTATTTTCTACACCCCCTATCTAACTCCACCTGCCAGAAACTCATTCTCAAATCAACTGAGCTGAGAACTCTGATCCCGTGGAACTTTTGTAGCAATTCGTCAAGTGTCAGCGGCCGATCTGTCTCTGGCTCTATTATCTTATTAATCCTTCTTGCGTCCAAAACTAATCTAATTGACCGATCCCTTTTTTCAACACAAACTAAAGGTCTGTTGTACGGACTGGATGCTGGTTCGATAATCCCTTGTTGTAGCATGCTTTCGATCTCAGCTTCCACTCTTTCTTTGTACGCAACAGGTATCGGGTGCACTTGGGCCCTAAACTGTTTATGAGGCTTGACCTTGAATCTATACACGAAATATCTTATTGTACCCGCAGCATGTTTAAATACCTTTCCATTCTCGTATAAAATTTTCTGCAATTCCCCGTAGACCGTGGTCCCTCGTAAATGCCAGATTTTCTCCCTGATCTCCTCCTCCAAACATTTATGAATTTCCTTCTTCTCTTGTTCGAACCCCGTATTCTGTGCCTGTCTACCGGACTTTACCGCCAGACATAATGCTAAGTGTGCGTTATCTTTAGCACATAAGCAATCGTCGAATCTTAATGTAATTTCCTCCGAATCTCGTTTCAACTCCATCGATCCATTTCTCATGTTAACGACTGCTTTATATTGGTTCAAAAAATTAACGCCTAATATCCCTTCAACAGTTAGAGATGACACAATCATGAACACTGTACTAAACCTCTTCACCTGGCACACAAAGTCTACCTGCGCTTGTAACTTCACCTCAATTCCCTTTCCTGTAACTGCCCCTCTCACTGTTGTCCTTTGCAATGGCAACGTTGGCCATGGTTTTGTAAGACTACAAAACTTAAACACATCTTCCCTCAAAACACTCATTACACTGCCTGTGTCGATGACACAAGGTACGATTATATTATTTATTTCTACGCTAATTACTGTGTGGACTTCACTCCCCACATACATTACGCAAAAAAAATTATACAACGATCTTCCAGCCTTGGACGATATAGCAATTAATTACATAAAAAAATAAAAGATCCTCACGAATCCAGAAAGAAATTGCAAACAAAAAAATTTTACTTCTTAGCGCTATCACAAATATTCCATTAAAAAAATCTTAACAGCAAACCCTAACAGCAAAATATCCTTGCAAGGTCGAAATTATGAGAGGCACCCACATGCCTTGCTCATACTGTGGCACCAAGCAGTCAGGCCTGCAAGATGAGTGGTCTGCCAAGCGAGTGGGTTCATTCTTATTTATCGAGTAACATGAACTCTAGTACTCACAATTAAGTTAAAAATTATTCCTCTGTATGAATATTACGTAACGGAAACGCACATCTGACTATTAGTAATTTACACAACTCTGACTGTTCACTACGCACTGGCAATACCACATTTTCTTTTTTATTTAACGGCTTTGATCAACACGTGGC